>NC_079873.1:42850278-44050278 GCF_023065955.2 Ursus arctos
TTTATTGACAATGCCCTCCCTGGGCAATAAATGGATCCACAGTCAGTTCCTATTAACTTTGGGACCCTTTGCAGGGGTAATCTTTCAGGCCACGCTTTGATGCCTGCTCCAACTCTAGGAGGACTCTTCTCAGATATCTCTTTCCCTCTTTCTCTCTGTCAAATTTCCAAATGCCCTACTTTTTGGCTTGTTACAGTCGCCCCCCTCTTAAATGCTCACTACCGGGGTGCCTGGGTGGCTCAGTCGATTAAGCCTCTGCCTTCAGCTCAGGTCATGATCTCAGGGTCCTGAGATCGAGCCCCAGGTGGGGCTCCCTGGTCAGCTGGGACCCTGCTTCTCTCTCTCCCTCTAACGCGCCCCCCCCACCGTCATGCTCGCTCGCTCTCTCTCTCCCTCTAACCCCTGTCATGCTCGCTCGCGCTCTCTCTCTCTCTCAAATAAATAAAATATATATTTTTTCAAATGCTCACTACCAAGATCTCCATTCTTATCAACAGTACCCTTAGGCCTGTACTTTCCCATGCTTTTCCAAATAAACTCAGATCCCTTCAGGACAGTCGCCCTTAGAGAGAGCTACAGAGGTCTCTTTAGTTAGAGCCTGCCTTTCCCCTTGGGCAGCACTCCTGCTGCTCCAGAACGAGTAGTGGGGACAGTGGCTCTCTTGCCTCAGACTGATAACCCTGCTGCACAAACAACACTCTAGGCCAGTCTAGTAGCTCTCGATCTTGTCAGCTTTACCTTCCTCGTGTGGAAATTCTATCTTATAAGTGAGCTGGGGCAAGGGTGATTGGGGCCCCATAGTCTCAGCCTGTCACACCTGGAGTCTATCTTTGTCCTATGAATTGGGGCCAGGTGGGGTTAAGGGAGCAGCAGATCTCTCACCTGCACTTGCCTGGAATAGAATTTCTGAAACGTGGTGCTGAGAGTGAGCAGAAGAAATTCTGGCAGCCCGCCTCTCCCATAGAGAAACAGCAGCTCCAGAGCTGGGGGGCGTGGGAGGGGGTGGGCAGGAGAAGGAGCTCCGCCTTCTTAGCTACAGCTACCCAGAGTAGAGCTTCCATCATACTGAGCCAGGGGGAGGAGGTGAAGAGAAACCGTGTGGCTCAAATGCCACAGTCCCTCATTGTTCTCACCGAGATTTAGTACACTTGCATGAATTAATGTTTCTCCATTTGCTATATGCTCTTTGCACAATTGCTAGAGACTTTAAATGAGTGTTTTATAATGTTCACCAGTTTGATATTTTTTTTTCCCTCTGGCAAATCATCTATGGAGCTCCTCACATCATTCAGGAATTGCTTCTCTTTTCCATTACTTTTTAAATATTATTACATTATTATTATGTAACATTATTATATTATTCTTATACACATGCATTTTTAAAAAAAGAAGTCAAAGAGAGTGGTTTTATATTAAAGGAAGCAAAGGTCATCCCCCAGCCCTACCTATCAGGGGTAGCAATCTGCTAATATCTTTTCATAGGTATATGTGTATCATACTATATTCAATATAAGCTGTCAGAAGTAGAATCATGAAAGGATTAAATTTAGAAAATTACCTCTCTCACACTACCACCGAATACATTTCTCCCATTTCCCAAACACTTCCAACTGATGCTAGATAAAAATCAGTGCATCTGCATATAAAATTTAGTCAGCTGAGAGATGAATTCCATCCACTAGCCCAATGGAACCTTTAACAGATGTCTCAGAAACTAACAGATCAGGTAGAAGTGAAATTTCAATACAGAACATTTGAATAAGGAAATTAATATGCTTCTTATTCAAATAGAGAAGAAAATACAAACAAAATATGTATTAGATCATAGAAGAAATCTTAATGAATGTCAAAAAGCAGGCATTCCATACATTACAATACAATAAAAAACCAACAACAAAAGATCGATTTAATTGGAGGAAGAAGGGCTATCTACCTGAACAGAAGCACATGCCTTTCCAAGAAAATTCTCATGTTAAGAGAAATCCAAAGCAGCAATTACACATTGAGAATACACCATAGGCTTCCAGTTATGGGATGCATAAGTCACGGGAATAAAAGATACAGCATAGGGAATCTTGTCAGTGATATTGCAATAGCGCTGTAGGGTGACAGATGGGAGCTACATATGTGGCAAGCACAGCAGGAGGTTTAAACCTGTTGAATCACTATGTTGTACACCTGAAACTAACGTAATAGCGTGTCCATTACACTTAAATAATTTTTTTAAAATATAAAAGTACATAAACCATAGTAAAACACAACCAACAAATCCTGTGTGTTAATACCAAGAGTACTCAGAGTAAACTTTACACCCTTAAACACATTTACTACAAAGAAAGACTGAATTTACGTGAAAAAAATATTCATATTAGGAAGCTTGAAAAACACCAACAAAATAACTACAAAGAGGGGAGCAGTAACGAACATAAAACAGAAATTAATAAAAATAAAATAGTAATCCATTCAAACAATATCTGGTTCTTTGAAAAGACAATCAAATAGAAACACATCTGGCAAATGTGATGAAAAATAAGAGCAGAGATAACATTGAACACTATCAGGATTTAGAAGGGAGATTTTGCGGTTATGTAAAAAATTTTAAGAACGTTTGCACAAATTGATACCAGTCAATGCTAATAAAATAACTATTGCAATTGGCCTAAGGAAAAGAAACCCGAATACAGCAATAATCAAGGAAGAGACTGAAATTAGTAAAGAAAAAAAAAGACTCCTAAAAAGAAACTATAGTAGATAATACCACAGCTAATTCTAGTACAGCTGATTTTATACAGATAATTACCACACTATATAAATTGTCTCATTGTGCTAAAAAATGTGAAGGCCACCTAAATTATTTTTCTAGTTTAGCATAACCCTGATGCCAAGACCTGACAAGAATAAATCTCAATTCAGAAAATGGATGGCACAGTCATTAAAACAGTGGGACACTGATGCAGAAATAGACAGGTCAATGTAACCAAATCTTCCATGCATATATGAGAATTTAACTTACAATAAGGCTGCCATTTCAAGTCCATGGAGACAGGTTGCAATTGAGACATCTGTGGCTATCCATTTTGAAAAATATAAACGTTTTTTGTATTTCTATCAGTTGGTTAAGCGTCCAACTTTCCAACTCTGGATTTTGGCTCAGGTCATGATCTCAGGGTTGTGAGATCAAGCCCCATGTCAGGTTCCTCGCTGGGTGTGGAGCCTGCTTAAGATTCTCTCTCCCCATCTCTCTCCCTGCCCCTCCCTACCAAAAGAAAGGAAGGAAGGAAGGAAGGAAGGAAGGAAGGAAGGAAGGAAGGAAGAAAGAAAGAAAGAAAGAAAGAAAGAAAGAAAGAAAGAAAGAAAGAAAGAAAGAAAGAAAATTCTTGTAACAAAGCATTCAGGCACATACAAAAACATCCCAATTGATTAAATGTGCTTACCATGAAAAAGGAAACCTTAAGGGCATTAGAAGAAAAATTCAGGTTGTTTTTATAATACTGGGTAGGAGAGGCCTTCTTTAAACAATATAAAATGTGGAACATGTAAAAATATTCAGGCTGGACTATCTGTCTGATAAAGGAAACCATGATCAGAGATGAGAGGTAACAGTTCCACCTAGAAGATGACAGCTTAAGAAACTTCGCAGACACACTCCTCAGAAAAACAAGCTAAACTGGTAAAAACTATTTTAAAAATAACTATTAAATGTCTCTGGTAATTGTCCTAACAGCATATGGCAAATAAGGAAACATTTACTCAAAAAAAAAAAAAAAAAGTCTACTAACCTAGGTAAGAACAGTGAGAGTCTGGCATTCGAACCATGATCTGCTCCCTCCCTCCTACCTCTCCAGCTCAGTATGATGTTAGGCCCCTCCAAGTAGGTATCCCCAGGAAGACGGGGCTCCCTCTCCCCTCAGCTCCCAATTATTAGTTACCCATAGCTCACCAGTAAGGGCCGGCTGCCAGTAATTGTCATCCTCCAATTCCAAACTGAAGAGGCTAAATTCTTAATGAGCGAGGCCAAGAGGTCAGGGGCTTTTTTTGTCTCCAATCGGTCCCTGATCAGAGGATTGAGGGGTTACACCAGCCACAGCAGGCTGAGAATACTGCAGTCCTGGTTGCCCTTGCAGGACAGAGGTTCCAAATATAAGCAGTAAGCCTAGAAGACCAGAGGCTACTGCCCCACCCAGAGGCCGGAACAGTGGCTCAGAAATCTTTCCCAAGGAGGAGAGGCAGCCCAGAAGAAAGAAAGCCCCTAAGCTCTCCCCGAAAGCTCTCTGTTTATTTGACACAGAGTGTGGGAAAATTCAAGCCTAACAGAGCTCTTGAAAATAATGGCTCCTCTAAATAAGAGCAAGAAACAAAGCCATAGGCTGACTATTTCACCAGAGAGAACCAGGGAGAGAGGCAGCAAAGAAGAGGCCTCTCGGGGTCGGAATAAAACTCAAAGAGGCGGCTAAAGAATATCCCCACCTGAATTGAATCAGATCAGAGTGTGGCACAATTTATGCAACCAGGGTATTGTTGAAAACAATTAAAAAATTAATTGGCAATTAGCAGAGCCTAACAGGTGAGTGTCACAACAAATGAGGTAGACAGCTTAGCAGAGAGATCAGAGGAGGAGACAAAGAGAGCCCTGCAAAAACTCCTGTCATTCCGGAGTGACTGTGTGTACATACACCCAAGTCTGCACTGACGGAGGAGTAATAACAAAGGCTTCATACTTCGGGGTAAACAGACTTAACTAAAATAGCCTCGTCTAGCCACGTCACTACACAGTTAAATAAGCAAATTACAACAAAGACAAGCCCCAGGGAGGGGGGTGGAAACAGGCCCTGAATCCAGAGCGCTACAATATACTACCTAACTGCGCAATAAAACAAACAAACAAAAAAATCGGAGATATTCAAAGAAGCGGGAACATGTGACTCATTTACGGGAACAAAGACAAGCAATAGAAACTGCCTGTGAAAGGGCTGGTGTGTTGGATTTAACAGAAAAATCTTCAAATCAGCCAATATTAGTATCTTCTGAGAATTAAAGGAAATCATGCTTAAAGAAGTAAAAGAAGGTACGATGACATTTCTCATGAAACAGACCATCCATAAAGAGATTCAAGCGATGAAAAGAACCCAACGGATAATTTGGAGTTAAAAACAACATTGACCAAACAAAAGGTTTACTACAGGGGCTCAATTATAGATGGGAGTTGGCAGAAGAAAACACAAAATCGAAAACAGAGATTATGCAACGCTACGAAAAGAGAAAAAAGAATGAAAATGAACAGAGTGTCTGAAAAATGTGAGATACCTTTAAAGGCAGCAACCTACAAGTAACAAGATTACCAAAAGGAGAGGCCAAAAAAAGGAGTAGAAAAAAATATCCAAAGAAATAATGACTAAAATTCTCTGAAAATGTTAATCTACACATGCAGGAAGGTCAAAGAATTCCAAGTGCTATACGTATGAAGAGATCCATACCCTGACACATCATCGTAAAAATGCTGAGGGCCAAAGTCAAAGAGAAAATCTTGAGAGAAGCTGCAAGAGAAATCATCACTCACTTACAGGGTAAACCCGTTAAGACTAACAGCAGATGTCTTATTAGGAAAAAAATTTTAAATGGAGTCCAGAAACAGGGTGATGATATAGTCAAAGTGCCGAATGAAAAAAAACAACAACAAAGGCCAACTAAAAATCTTCTATCCTGCAAAACTACCTTTCAAAAACAAAAGCAAAATAAAAACTCCCAGATAAAGAAAAGCTTGAGAGAATTCAACTGCTGGCAAACCTATTTGTAAGGAATAGGTAAACAGTTTCTTCAGGCCAAAAGGAAGCAAACCTAGACATAAATTTAAATACACATTTAAAAAAAAAAACAAAGAACACTGTTAAAGGTAATTATATACTTAAAAAACAAAGTATAAATGCATATTTTTTCTTCTGTTTTAAAGAGACGTCTTTTGAGCGTCGGGGTGGCTCAGTGGGTTAAGCTTCTGTTTTCAGCCCAGGTGAAATGCTCCTGGGGTCCTGGGATCCAGCCCTGTGCTTCTCCTTCTCCCCACTCACCCGCTCTCTGTCTCTGTCTCTCTCAAATAAATGCATAAAATCTTTAAATTTTTTTAAATTTAAAAAAAGAAATAAAAAGCGGTTTTGTAAGTCAATATGTATATAAATGGTTGGCTGGGCATCCAATATCAGAAATGTAATACATTTGCAATAACAGCACAAAGGAGGTTAGTGGGAACAGAGCTGTATTTGACTAAGGAAATGACCTAAGATGGTAGTTCAAATCCACAGGAAGAAATGAATAGAACTACACATGGTTTAATTACTGTAAATATGTACTTGCTCACTTTGCTCAACGTCTTTAGTAGACGTACACTCATACATTGCTTATACAAATTATTACAACAATAAATGGTTGGGTTTATAACAAGCATGTATTAAAAATGTATAACAATAACATCACAAAAAAGGTGAAAGGGGGGATAGGGCTTCATAAAGGTAACATTTCAATATATCCCAGGAATTAATATAAACCTGGAGTCGATTCTGGTAAGTTAAAACGCTATGGTATGGCCCAGAGAGAGCGCTAATAAATTACTTTAAAAATAATGAAATAACACCAGAAAATATTTGCTGAGGGAAAAAAACAAGCAGGAATAAAGAAACAGGAATTAAGCAGCAATATTAAAGCAGGAGTAAAGACACAAAATGTTTTGAGTCATATAGGAAACAAAAGGCAAAATGCAGACATTCATCTACATCAGTAATAACATCAGATGTGAGTGGGCTAGACAATCCAATCAAGCATCAGAGATTGTCAGACTGGATAAAAAAGAGAGAGATCCAGCCATATGCTACCTACAAGAGACACGGTTTAGATTTGAAGGTACAAATAGGTTAAAAGAAAAAGGATGGAAAAACCTGTATCATGCAAGCAGCAATCCTAAAAAGCTGTGGTGGCTATGCTAATATCACGAAAAAAGACTATTTTTTTTTAAAGATTTTAACTATTTATGTGACCGAGAGAGAGAGAGAGAGAGAGAGAGCACACAAGTAGACAGAGTGACAGGCAGAGGGAGAGGGAGAATGTGTGGCGCCCCAGGAAAAAAAGACTTTAAAGCAAAAAAAAAAAAATTATTACAAATAAAGGGAAATGTTTTATTATGAAAAAGGTCAATCATAGGGAAGCTACAAACATATATGTAGCTAAAAACAGAGCCCCAGATGGGCGCCTGGGTGGCTCAGTCGGTTAAGCGTCAGACTCTTGATTTCAGCTCAGGTCATGATCTCCAGCCCTGAGATGGAGCCCTGGGTGGTGGGATTTATAAAGGAGCACCACGGGGCGCCTGGGTGGCTCAGTGGGTTAAGCGACTGCCTTTAGCTCAGGTCATGATCCTAGGATCCTGGAATGGAGGCCTGCATCAGGCTCCCTGCTCAGTGGGGAGTCTGCTTCTCCCTCTCCCTCTGCTCCTCCTCCCTGCTTGTACTCTCTCTCTCTCTCCTTCTGCTCTCTCTCTCAAATAAATACAGTCTATTAAAAAATAATGGAGCACCACTCAGTGGGGAGTCTGCTTCTCTCCTGCCCCTTCTCCCTCTGCCCCTCCCCTTGCTGGCTGGCTCCTGCTCTCTCTAATGTAAATAAATAAGTCCTTTAAAAATTTTTCAAAAAACAGAGCCCCAGAATGTGTAAAGCAAAGGCTGACAGCTAAGGCCAGCCAGGCCAGCAGAAGCAGCATCTGTAGGTGGTGAAAATGCTGTTCAAATGTTGGAGGCCAAATGTGGCAGAAGACAGTGAGAGCCCACACAGCGTTTGACCACAAGGTGGAGATCTGAAAGGACGAGAACGAGAAGAGGAGCCTAATTCCTGTACATATATTTAAATGACAAACATGGTCAAAAGCTTGAGGGACACACATTATGATTGCCTGTGTAAGTAAGCTTGACGTTCATACGTCACCATTTGGGATTTGGTAAAGGAAGTCTTTTTGTGGTTGATGACAAATGGACCTGGGCAGCATCCCCTTCATCTTTTCTTTCTCCCTAAACCCAATGTCCGTTGATTTGACTATGATTAGAGAGTCTTGGATGTTTTGTACTAAAGAACGCTTTCCCGCCTTCCCTTCCTGACCCTACTTGCACTGCTGTGGTTTTTTTTAAGGGAAGCAAAAACAAAAACAAACTCCTGTCCCTGGCCCTCCAAAACATATCTTCTGTGAGATAACTGTGCCTGCAATAAAGTGTTAATACTGGGGTCTTATTTTTATATCATATGCACATACTTGTTCCTTTAATTGGTGTTAGATGACATAATTAATAAAAAAAAGGCAAGATATTTTCAGAATTGGAAAAAATAAATTGAAACTTATCTCCAGTCAAATAAAGTACAAATCCAGAATTAGTAAGGAGAACACTATTTAAAGGATCGTGCTAAGGAAAAGGGGTGGGGAGAGGCGCTATTATAACAGAGAGAATACTCCGACCAGAAGATCAGCAAGCATCCCAAGAGTTCGGCCAAAAGGCCCTTTCCTTTACAGAGAGGACCCAGAGAACCCAGGGTGGAGGAATGGAACGAAAGGGTGGTGTGAGCAGACAGTGAATCAAGGAATCCTTCACCCTGAAGCCAGCCTACTCTCAGAAGGGGCTGTGCGCGGGCTCCGCCTGCCGGTGGGTCAAAGTTCAAAAACCCTGGGAAAGGACAGAACCTTAAGCAGAGTCTGATTAACAAGTGTTTTGCTCCAGGTGTTCAGTAAACACAAGTAGTTCAGCTAATCGTTTATGAGTTGAGGAATGGGAGTTTGGAGGGACCGTGTCTGGTTTTGCCACAGCAAACAAGGGGGCACCTGTGACTCTTGCCTGAGTCACATGGGGAAGGAAGAATCCTTGCAGTAAGAAGTTTCCTGGAACACAAACCGGGGAGATCTCTTAGCCTTCATTGTTTTCCAGGATCACAGGGCAGCAGCAAAGTCCAACATTGTCAGTCCGCACAGAATCCTACACACCAATGTCTATAGCACTTTTATTCATAATTGCAAAGCAGGGAGCAACCAAGGTGTGTGCATCAATAGGTGAATGAATAAATGATTTGGCTGCATTCATACGATGGCATTCTATTTGGCAAAAGAAAGGAATGATCTTTCAAGCCAGTGAGAGACACAGATGAATCCTAAATTCCTATTGCTAAGTTTAAGAAGCCAGTCTGGAATGTCTATATATATATATATATATATATATATATATATATATATATAGGGGTAGGGGGTGTATTCTCTGTGTGAACCAATTATTAAAAAAATGTGGAAAACGCAAAAGTAGAGAGGGCACAGTGGAAATAGGTAAATACTTTGAATAGGTAAAGGACAGCTGCTATTTTAGCGCCTTGTGATAATATAATGGTGTTTACTTGACACTATGCATTTGTCATTATCCACAGTGATTTACTGCACAGAAATTGAAACGCCATGTATGCACAATTTACACATATTATTAAGGATATCAGGGGATAGCAGGATGAAATGCAGAATGTACTAAGGGAACCTAACCACAATCATGTATAGAAAATCTACACTAAGGTAGGGAGGTAAACAGGGAAACAGGGCTGACCTAAGTACCTCTGGAAAGGAACGAAGTCTGTAAGGCTAAAAAGAAAAACAATTACACATGCAATGTACTCTAGTGGAGAAATTTGTTGCCTGTGGTTGTACAGTGTAAGAAAACTGATACCATTATGCATGTGTACCGGAACCGACCAATTCATTGAACTGATGGTGGATAATGGAGGACAGATTTCTCCCTACTGCAGTGGGAGGCTGCAGATGATGAGGGGCAGAGGCGAAAATGATCCATGCAATAATAAATTAGAGTTGGAGACATCAGCATGTATTCATATTTAGGTCACTATCGAGATTGATGCTTATGTTTAGACATTTGCACAGAAATGTGCATATATGTGAGCTAATATGCACACATACATTTCTTTGCTTTGTCAGCTGAGAGGGCCTAGCAGCCACTTCATCCAAACAGCAACGTGGACACCTGGTGCGCAGATACTGGTTTCTAATACCTTCTCCTAACAAAAGGAAACAGTGTTCCTTGGTGAACTGGCTGGTTTTAGGATTGTGCAAATAGGAAAGATGAGGCTGGAATACATGCAACATGGAAATGTGCAAGATGAGCCTGAAAGCAAGGAGTTGTTAAAAAAGCAAATCCCATATAATGGGAGTAAACCAAAGGGACCTGGGAGCCAACTGACGGCGCTCCCAATGGCCAAAACTGGAACGACTGAAGAAAAAAAGAAATGAAATATTGGCTTCTTACCCAAATACTATTTAAAAATCCAGGAGAACACTATGAGATAGAGAGATAGATACAGAGATAGAGAGGAGCATAAATAGATGTTCCATGCTGAAGAATTCCAAACAATTTATACATATACTCTCCCCTCACGGAAAGTATGCATAACTCTCCACCAGTTAAGTGTGGTCTGTTCTTAATGACTTCCAGAGATGAGAGTGTGGACAGGGGTAAACAGAATAACTTTACACTTGGAGAAACCCGAGAAACACGACTACAGCCAGGAGATTAAGATCTGCTTCACTGATCTTAACGTATGTTCATATTATGTACTCTTGATCTGACTTGATAAAAATGGCATTCTGTGGTTTTCTGCCATAACTCACAACACCAGTTCGATCACAAGGAAAACGTCAGACAAACCCCAACTGAAGGCTATTCTACACCATATCTTACCTGTAACCCTCTCAATTGTCAAGGTCATCCAAACCAAAGGAAGTCTGAGAAACTGTCACAGCCAAGACAGGCCTAATGTGACATGGCAACGAAATGTCACAGGATTGGCCGGATGGGCTCTCGCAACAGAGAAAGAACATGAGACAAAACTCAGGAATAAAATGCAGACTTCAGCTTTTCTGCATCTCAGGTACCGCCAGCGAAGGGGCCCAGGGGCACCAGATAAACCAAGCAGACAAACGTAGCACCACAAAGGCTCTGAAAATTACATTCTCCTAGGAACTAGAGCCTCAGAGAGGAGGTCAGGAGCCACTACACCTAAATAGCCTGGCTCCCTTCGAAAATAAAATATTCACCAAAGTGCCAGAGACTCCTATGGTAAAGGCCACAGGATCAAAGACACAATAGAAAGTAACCCATTATAGTGATGGAGGAAATTTTCAACTTTTAATGCTTGTGGGCCCTGCTCCTGGGTCCCCAGGAGAGCAATACGTTAACTTTTACCAAGGTCAGAATGACTTCAAAGCATGGGCTCTATTTCTGCCCCCAGCACACACTACACATCTGCTTCATTCACAAATAACCTAAAAGAAACATTTCAAACTAAAGATGAGAGTAAAATCTTTGTGGAGATTGTGTATCCCAGGCAGCTGTCCTCACTTGGGCTCCAAAACAATTCTCTTCCTCTATCACTTTTTAAAGAAATTCTACAAGGTTTGTTCATTTTTTGTTGACAGTGCTTGGCGAGGTCGGCAGGAGAGCAGAGCAACTTGCCTGGGAACACCTGGGGGTCCTCTGAAACTCAGCCCTCAGTACCAGCATGGGTGCTTTGTGCCCGTCCGACTTCTCAGCACCTCACAGGCCTATCTGCTGAGTTCTCCTGATATCGGGACACCCTCAGTTTGAGTTGACGTTCCTGACTGGTATTCGAGATGTTCAAGGTAACCAGTGGGAATAACCTAGAGGGGGCAGTTGATGGGGGTCGGTTGTTTAATTTGGCATTCTACTAATTGAAGTTATTAACATGGGGCTTGAATAAATTTCCGGGCTAGAAATAGGAGAGGCTGAATCACTCAGCTCCAAAGAGGAGGGACACGTGCTCCTTCTGGCCAAATGGCTCTCTCAGGTGACTGAAAGCCTAGTGCAAGTGTCTGACGATATTCCTCAAGCCCTGTAGCGGTCCCATAGGAATGTCCCATCTCATGAGGTAATGAACGACTGGCTCGTCCAGGGACCCACACATAAGCATCGATCATCTCTGTGAGGGCTCCGAGCCCCCCCAGAGCTCTGAGACCCCACTGGGAGAAACCAAGACCCAGAAGGGACGGTATCACGGGCATTCGGCAGTGACACTCACAAGCAGCACCCTCTCGAGCCACCAAAATTAATATCCTAGGATCTTAAGCCTTACTCTAAGAACAAAACTGAAACTAAAAGAAATGGGGACCTGCGCTTCAAAGGATGGAACGACCCCTGCAATACCAACAACCACCCACAGGAAACCCTGCCCGGCTGTGTGTCCAGTACACGGGAGCCCAGACTTGCAAGTGCCTGCCTTGAATGGGAAAATTTCAGGGTAGCCTGAGTCTCAGATGGCCCGCATGCCTTCTTTTCAGACACGTTGTCTGAATTTGTTGCTTCGGCACACAGTTAGAGAAAGCCAGCTGCAAGCCTAAGTAACCAGAAACTAGCAAGCCCCTTGGGTCAGCCAATGAAGCCCTGGCCTTTGGCAAGGAACCTACGATCACAGAGCTACTCTGGCTACATCTAGTTTGTTTGTTGCTGCAGCTTTTGGTATCTTTGCACAAAACCGGCCATGTTCTAATTGGAAATGGAAAATAACCAATTAATGGATCCATAAATTATAATGCTGTCTTACAATTAGATTTGTGTCAATAAAAGGGGGATATTTGGCAATTGGGTCTTTAATGTCCTCTCCACAAATATTAATGAAACATAGGCTAAATTTTGTTTGCGTCCTGTCTGTGTGTATGTGTCCATCTCTGTTACAAACATGAGATATTTTCTCTACCTCCAGGTGGTATTGGTAAAATTAGTTTGTAAAAGAGCTCCATTTAATCGGTGGAAAGGCAAGTGCTTGTAAAAACTGGGCATTCTAAAACTCAGGAGGATAAAAGCTAATCCAAAGGTTTTTCAAGGTCACACGATCTGAGCTAATATTCCCTACATTCCGACTTTTCTGTTACTCCATACTAAAGATGCATCACAGGAAGGGACCTGCTTGATGGCCCAAAGAGATGAAGATGAGCACAACTGTAGGCACTTGGTCCCCTTCCCAATGGTCGGAACAACGAGGAAGAGGAGGAGGAAGGCAGGCAGACACCAGAACTCCTAAATCCACCCCCCCACCCCGCTCTCTATGCGCAAACACCAGAACTGGTGCTCAACCCACTGCCGGCTCCTCTGCCTCTTCCAGAGGGCTCAAAGGCAACCAGACCGGAGACGGAGATTTGAAAAATTGTGAGTCCAAAATTTTACATCTGCCTCCAGCCTTGCCAGGGGCACCCCTGCCGCCTTTGCCTCTGCTTCCTCCTCTTCCTACACCACCACCTGGGCTGCTCACACAGCCAGCTCATGTATCATTTTGGGGGCCTCTAGCGCCATCAGCTCCTGCTCCCCCGACCCTCACTATCCAGGAGCAAAAAGCACCCCAAGCTATTGGGCCACCTCCTTATGTGGTTCAAACTGAAGCACCTCCCAAGTCAACAGGAAGGAGTCCAAGGGCTCGCCTGGACTTAAACCACTCTCTTGAGACCTCCCCATAGGAGCCCAAATCCAATGGACCAGTGGGGAACAGGTTGATTTTTTTTAGTGGCTACCGGTACAACATATTGGGTATTAAGCTAATTTAAGGTTGTTGATTTGATTAAAATACACTTCTCTCTACTGTTATCAACTCCAAACATAATACAGATAACCAACGTCTGTTCTACCTGAATTTGCCGGTTAAGTTCATGTTATCTCTGTTGCCACTTGTCAGCAGAGGGGACTTAATGGTTGATTTTGTCTGTCTTATGAAGTTTTCATGAAAATTTGTTAGAAACAAGTAAGTTAAATAAATAAAAAGTTTTATAGATAAATCTTTCAATCGCATTTGCTTTTGGCTTCTCTTTGCAGAGAACGTAAAAATACTTGGGTGTTTGGTGAACATGCTTTGTGCCTTACTGAAAGACTATACTATTAAAAAAGACGTTTCTAGAAATTATGAAATATATTAATAAATTTGCTTATCTAAAGAATTCTGGTGTAAAACACAATTTGTTACATGTTAGTTTTCAGAGGAGACTAAGCTTTCTAATAATTAAAACTCTGATAAATATGATTGAGACGTCTGAAAAATGATAAAGAAAGCAAATCTGTATGTAGGAAAGTAGGAGATACATAAGAAAACTATAAGGAATGAGAATATATTTTTGGTGACAGAAAAGGGATTAATTTGTCCTGAAATAAGACCGTTAGGTGGAGAGGGAGAATTTAGCACAAAATCTAAATGTAAAAGAAACTTGTAGAAAGTCTGTAATTTCCAAAATACTTTGGAAAAGTATTTTATGTGTGCTCAGGAAGAAGATTGGAATAACTGAGTTTTAAAATCACACGGATATAAAATTAAAATTTTGGCGTTCTCTCTGTTAGAAAAAAAAGGGCTTTCTTGGATTAGTGATCTGCTCTTGATAAGAAATTATAAACAATTTTCTATATTTGTTTTTTATCAGGTCTTTGATTACTTAAGAAAACTAAATCTTCTCAATATGAATGTAGCTAAGTTTTGCTAACTATACAACCTTCCATAAAATCTCTTATGGAAACCTTGGTTAAACAGATAATTAAATATTAGGTATTAGAATAATCTATGATCTTATGTAGGCACATGCTTTAAAACATTCTGAGGCTTTTTAAAAAATCAGCTTCCCAGAAATTCAAATCCTAAATGAAGTCTTTTTGAATAATTAGGCTTGTTTTTTAATGTGTTAAATTACATGGGAAGCAATCCTTATATCAGACAAATTAGATTTTTTTAAAAGATTTTATTTATTCATTCGAGAGAGAGAGAGACAGCACACAGCAGGGGAGAGGCAGAGGGAGAGGGAGAGGGAGAAGCAGACTCCCTGCTGAGCTTGCCAGGAGCCTGATGTGGGGCTCAATCCCAGGACCTGGAGATCATGACCTGAGCTGAAGGCAGAGGCCCAACCATCTGAGCCACCCAGGCATCTGACAAATTAGATTTTAAACCAAAGACTGTAGAAAAGATGAGGAAGGACACTATATCATACTTGAAGGGTCTATCCAACAAGAAGATCTAACAATTGTAGATATTTATGCTCCTAACTTGGGAGCAGCCAATTAATTAATTAATCATTTAATTGATTAACCAATTAATAACCAAATTAAAGAAACACATTGATAATAATACAATAATAGCAGGGGACATCAACACTCCACTCACAGCAATGGACAAATGATCTAAGCAGAAGATCAACAAGGAAACAAGAGCCTCGAATGACACACTGGACCAGATGGACTTCACAGATATATACAGGCATTCCATCCTAAAGTAACAGAATACACATTCTTCTCCAATGCACATGGAACATTCTCCAGCACAGATCACATACTGGGTCACAAATCAGGTCTCAACTGGTACCAAAATACTGGGATTATTCCCTGCATATTTTCAGACCACAATGCTTTGAAACTTGAACTCAATCATAAGAGGAAATTTGGAAGGAACTCAAGCACTTGGATGTTAAAGAGCATCCTACTTAAGAATGAATGGGTCACATATTGCATGGCACATATTGCATGGTGCACTGGGTGTTATACGCAAATAATGAATCATGGAACATTGCATCAAAAACTGGGGATGTACTGTATGGTGACTAATATAACAAAACAAAAATTATTTAAAAAAAAGAATGAATGGGTCAACCAGGAAATTAAAGAAGAATTTAAAAAATTCATGGAAACAAATGAAAATGAAAACACAACTGTTCAAACCTTTGGGATGCAGCAAAGGTGGTCCTAAGAGGGAAATACCTAGCAATACAAGACTTTCTCAAAAAATTAGAAAAGTCTCAAATACACAAGCTAACCTTACACTTAAAGAACCTGAAGAAAGAACAGCAAATAAAGCCTAAACCAAGCAGGAGGTGAGAAATAATAAAGATTAGAGCAGAAATCAATGAAATAGAAACCAAAAGAACAGTAGGACAGATCAACAAAACTAGAAGTTTGTTCTTTGAAAGAATTAATAAGATCGATAAACCCCTAAGCCAGACTTATCAAAAAGAAAAGAGAAAGGACCCAAATTAATAAAATCCTGAATGAAAGAGGAGAGATCACAGCCAACACCGAGGAAATACAAACAATTTTAAGAACATATTACGAGCAACCATATGCCAACAAATTAGGCAATCTGGAAGAAACGGATGCGTTCCTAGAAACTTACAAACTACCAAAACTGAAACAGGAAGAAATTTAAAAAACCTGAACAGACCCATAATTAGCAAGGAAATTGAAGCAGTAATCAAAAATGTCCCAACAAACAAGAGTCCAGGGCTGGATGGCTTCCCAGGGGAATTCTACCAAATATTTAAAGAACTAATGCCTATTCTTCTGAAGCTGTTTCAAAAAATAGAAAGGGAAGGAAAACTTCCAAACTCATTCTATGAGGCCCAGCATAATTACCTTGATCACACAACCAGACAAAGACCCCACCAAAAAGGAGAGTTACAGACCAATATCCCTGATGAACATGGATGCCAAAATTCTCACCAAGATACTAGCTAATAGGATCCAGCAGTACATTAAAAAGATTATTTACCACGAGTAAGTGGGATTTATTCCTGGGCTGCAAGGGTGGTTCAACATTCACAAATCAATCAACGTGATACATCACATTAATAAAAGGACAAGAACCATATGATCCTCTCAATTGATGCAGAAAAAGCATTTGACAAAATACAGCATCTTTTCCTGATTAAAACTCTAGACAGTGTAGGGATAGAGGGAACATACTTCAATATCATAAAAGCCATCTAAGACAAGCCCACAGCAAATATCATTCTCAATGGGAAAAAATTGAGAGCTTTTCCCCTAAGGTCAGGAACACAGCAGGGATGTCCACTGTCACTAGTGCTGTTCACCATAGAACTAGAAGTCCTAGCCTCAGCGATCAGACAACAAAAAGAAATAAATGCATTTCAATTGGCAGAAAAGAAGTCAAACTCTCATTCTTTGCACTTGACATGATACTTTATGTGGAAAACCCAAAAGACTCCACCCCAAAATTGCTAGAACTCATACAGGAATTCAGCAACGTGGCAGGATATAAAATCAATGCACAGAAATCAGCTGCATTTCTATACACTAACAATGAGACAGAAGAAAGAGAAATTAAGAAATCGATCCCATTTACAATTGCACCCAAAACCATAAGATACCTAGGAATAAACCTAACCAAAGAGGTAAAAGATGTGTACTCTGAAAGCTACAGAACACGTATGAAAGAAATTGAGGAAGACACAAAGAATGGAAAAACATTCCATGTTTATGGTTTGGAAGAATAAATATTGTTAAAATGTCTATGCTACCCAGAGTAATCTACATATTCAATGCAATCCCTATCAAAATACCATCAACATTTCTCACAGAGATGGAACAAATAATCCTAAAATTCTTTTTTTTTTTTTAAAGATTTTGTTTATTTATTTGACAGAGATAGAGACAGCCAGCGAGAGAGGGAACACAAGCAGGGGGAGTGGGAGAGGAAGAAGCAGGCTCACAGCAGAGGAGCCTGATGTGGGGCTCGATCCCATAATGCCGGGATCACGCCCTGAGCCGAAGGCAGACACTTAACCGCTGTGCCACCCAGGCGCCCCAAATAATCCTAAAATTCTTATGGAACCAGAAAAGACTCCAAATAGCCAGAGGAATGTTGAAAAAGGAAACCAAAGCTGATGACATCACAATTCCAGACTTCAAGCTCTATTACAAAGCTGTAATCATCAAGACCATATGGTACCGGCACAAAAACAGACAAATAGATTACGGAACAGAATAGAGAGCCCAGAAATGAACCCACAACTCTGTTGTCCGCTAATCTTGGACAAAGCAGGAAAGAATATCCAATGGAAAAAGGACAGTCTCTTCAACAAATGGTGTTGGGAAAATTGAACAGCCACATGCAGAAGAATGGAACTGGACCATTCCCTTACACCATACACAAAGATAAACTGAAAATGGATGAAAGACCTAAATGCGAGACTGGAAGCCATCAAAATCCTAGAGGAGAACACAAACAGCAACCTCTTTGAACTCGGCCACAGCAACTTCTTGCTAGATACGTCACCAGAGCCAAGGGAAGCAAAAGCAAAAATGAACTTTTGGGACTTCATCAAAATTAAAAGCTTCTGCACAGCAAAGGCAACAGTCAATAAAACTAAAAGGCAACCTAAGGAATGGGAGAAGATATTTTTAAATGACATATCAGATAAAGGGCTAGTATCCAAGATCTATAAAGAACTTATCAAACTCAACACCCAAAAAAATAAATAATCCAGTTAAGAAATGGGCAGAAGACATGAATAGACACCTTTCCAAAGAAGACATCCAGATGGCTAACAGACACATGAAAAAATACTCATTATCACTCATCATCAGGGAAATATCAATCAAAAGCACAATGAGATACTACCTCACTCTGGTCAGAATGGCTAAAATTAACAACTCAGGAAACAACAAATATTGGAGAGGATGTGGAGAAAGGGGAACCCTCTTACATTGTTGGTGGGAATGCAAACTGGTACAGCCACTCTGGAAAACAGCAAGGAGGTTCCTCAAAAAGTTAAAAATAGAGCTACCCTACCACCCAGAAATTGACTACTAGGTATTTATCCAAAGGATACACACATAGTGATTTGAAGGGGCACATGCACCCCAATGTTTATAGCAGCAATGTCCACAATAGCCAAAATATGGAAAGAGCCCAGATGCCCATTGACAGATGAGTGGATAAAGAAGAGGTGGTGTGTGTGTGTGTGCGCGCGTGCGTGTGTGTGTGTATATATATATAATATCAGCCATCAAAAACAATGAAATCTTGCCATTTGCAATGATGTGGATGGAACTAGAGGGTATTATGCTAAGCGAAATAAGTCAGTCAGAGAAAGACAAATACCATATGATTTGACTCATGTGGAATTTAAGAAACAAAACAGATGAACATAGGGTAAGGGAAGGAAAAAAAAAATAAGATGAAAATAGGGAGGTAAACCACAAGAGACGCTGAACTCTAGAAAACAAACTGAGGTTTGCTGGAGGGAAGGTGGGAGGGGAAAAAGGATAATTGGGTGATGAGCACTAAGGAGGACAATTGATGTAATGAGCACTGGGTATGATATGCAAATGACGAATCACTATATTCTACCCCTGAAACTAATAATATAGTATATGTTAACTAAATTGAATTTAAATAAAGAATTTAAAAATTATCATTAGGGAATTTTAAAATAAAACATGGTATAAGCACACTTTGGAATAGTGGGAATAGTTAAAAAGACTAAGAAAAACATTATTGCCTCTGGAGGGAGATGTGATTAGAGATGATGGTCAAGTGAAATATTACATAAATTAAATAGATGGATATAGATATATTGATATATAATCATTTAAACCACTTCCAGTATATAGTTCAGTGGCATTAAATACATTTTCTTTTTTTTTCTTTTTTTAATTTATTTAAAAAAATTTTTTATTATGTTATATTAGTCTCCATACAGTACATCCTTAGTTTTTGATGTAGTGTTCCATGATTCATTACTTGTGTATAACACCCAGTGCTCCATGCAATACATGCCCTCCTTAATACCCATCACCAGCCTATCCCAATCCCCCACCCCCTTCCCCTCTGAAGCTCTCAGTTTGTTTCCCAGAGTCCATAGTCTCTCGTGGTACATTTTCAATGCTGTGCAACCATTGCCACCATCTGTCTCCAAAACTTTTTTATCATCTGACACTAAAACTCTGTATCTGTTAAAAACAAAACAAAATAAAACCCTCCTTTCCTCCATTCAGCCTAGCAACCACCACTCTGTCTTTATGAGTTTAACTACTTTGGATACCTCATGAATAAGTGAAATCCTATAATACGTGTCCTTTTGTATCTGGCTTCTTTCACCCCACAATGTCTTCAAGGCTCATCATATTGTAGCATTTGTCAGATTTCATTTCTTTTTTTTTAATTTTTAAAAATTTTTTTAATGTTTTTTTATTACATTATGTTAGTCACCATACAGTACATCCCTGGTTTCTGATGCAAGGTTCGATGATTCATTAGTTGCGTATAACACCCAGTGCACCATGCAATATGTGCCCTCCTTACTACCCATCACCAGTCTATCCCATTCCCCCACCCCCTCCCCTCTGAAGCCCTCAGTTTGTTTCCCAGAGTCCATAGTCTCTCATGCTTCATTCCCCCTTCTGATTACCCCCCTTTCTTTATCCCTTTCTTCTCCTACCAATCTTCCTAGTTCTTATGTTCCATAGATGAGAGAAACCATATGATAATTGTCTTTCTCTGCTTGACTTATTTCACTTAGCATTATCTCCTCCAGTGCTGTCCATGTATTTCATTTCTTTTTAAACCTGAAAAAAATTCTTTTGAATAACTATATCACAATATATTTATCCATACATCTGTTTATGTACATTTGAGTTGTTTCCAACTTTTGGCTATTGTGTATAAAGCTGTTATGAACATTGGTGTTCAGATATCTGTTCAAGTCCCTGTATTCATTACTGGAATTGCTGGATCATAAGGTAATTTTTTTTTTTGAGCAACTATCATAATGTTTTCCACAGCAGCTGTACCATGGTGCATTCTCAGTGGCAGAGCACAGGGCTCCAATCTCTCCACACCCTCAACAAAATTTATTTTGTTTTTTTTTTGTTTTTATTTATTTATTTGTTAATAGCCATCCTACTGGTTATGACATTGTATGTCATTGTGGTTTTGATTTACATTTACCTACTGATTAGTGATATTGACCATCTTTTCATGTGCTAATTGGCCACCTGTATATCTTCTTTGGAGAAATGTCTATACATGTGCTTTGCCTATTTTTTAAGTTGTTTGTATGGATTTTTTGTTATTGTTGAGTTATAGGAATTCTTTATATATTATAAATATTAATCTCTTAGCAGATACATGCTTTGCAAATATTTTCTCTCCTTCTGTGTGTTACCTTTTCACTCTGGCCTTACAAGAATACTAAAGGAAATTCTTCAAGTTTAAATAAAGGACAATAAAGAGCAACATGAAAGCATATGAAAGTATAAATCTCATTGATAAAGGTTAATATAAAGACAAGTACAGAATAATGTAATATTGTAATTGTGGTATGTAAATCACTTTTAACCTTAGAATAAAAGTTTAAAGACAAGCTAAAGGGCTGGTATCCAAGATCTATAAAGAACTTCTCAAACTCAACACCCAAAAAACAAATAATCCAGTGAAAAAATGGGCAGAAGACATGAACAGACACATCTCCAAAGAAGACATATGAATGGCTAACAGACACATGAAAAAATGTTCAACATCATTAGGCATCAGGGAAATTCAAATCAAAACCACAGCGAGATACCACCTTACACCAGTTAGAATAGCAAAAATTGACAAGGCAAGAAAGAACAAATGTTGGAGAGGATGTGGAGAAAGGGGATCCCTCCTACATTGTTGGTGGGAATGCAAGTTGGTACAGCCACTTTGGAAAACAGTGCGGAGGTTCCTCAAAAAGTTAAAAATAGAGCTACCTTATGACCCATCAATTGCAGTATTGGGTATTTACCCCAAAGATATAGATGTAGTGAAAATAAGGGCCACATGCACCCCAATGTTCATGGCAGCAATGTCCACAATAGCCAAACTGTGGAAGCAGCCAAGATGCCCTTCAACAGATGACTGGATAAAGAAGATGTGGTCCATATATACAATGGAATGTTACTCAGCCATCAGAAAGGATGATTACCCAACATTTGCACCAACATGGGTGGAACTGGAGGAGATAATGCTAAGTGAAATAAGTCAAGCAGAGAAAGACAATTATCATATGGTTTCACTCATATGTGGAACATAAGGAATAGTATGGAGGGCATTAGGAGAAGGAAGGGGAAAAAGAAGGTGGGGAATCAGCGGGGGAGACAAACCATGAGAGACTACGGACTCTGGGAAACAAACTGAGGGTTTTATAGGGGTGGGGTGTGGGGGGATGGGTTAGCCTGGTGATGGGTATTAAGGAGGGCACATATTGCAATGAGCACTGGGTATTACACACAAACAATGAATCATGGATTACTACATCAAAAACTAATGATGTACTATATGGTGACTAACATAACAATAAAATTTTTTAAAGTTTAAAGACAAAAATATAGCAAATAACTATAACCACAAAAATTTATTAATGGATACAAAATATAAGAAGTAAATTCTGACATCAATAACAAGGTGTGGGGAGGGAATAAAAGTGTAGAATTTTTGCATGCAATTGAAGTTATCACCTTAAAATACACTGTTACAACTATAAAAAGTTTTACGTAAGTCTCTTGGTAACCCCAATGAAAAAAAACCTACAGTAGATATAAAAAAGATGATAAGAATCAAAGCATAACACTTTAAAAAAATAATCAAATTACAAAGGAAAACAGCAAGAGATGAAGAAAAGAATAAAAGAACCACAAAACAGAAAACAATAAAATGGCACTAAGTCCTTACCTATCAATAATTGCCTTAAAAGTAAATGGACTAAACTCACCAATCAAAACATGTATTAGCTGGATGGATAAAGAGATCAAACTTTGTATTGTCTATAAGAGACTCACTTTATTTTTTTAGGAGCTTAAAACAACACAAAGTTATTCTCTTATAGTCTGGAGGTTAGAAAAACAAAAATCAGTCTCACTGGAATAAATCAAAGTGTGGGCAGGGTTGATTCCTTCTGGAGGCTTTGAGGGGAGAATCCATCTCCTTGCCTTTTCCAGCTTCCAGAGGCTGCCTTCATATCCTGGCTGTGGGCCCTTCCTTACATTACCCCAAGAGTTTGCTTCTGTTGTCACATTTCCAACTACTCACTGATCTCCTGCCTATCGCTTATAAGAATCTTTGTGATTACATCAGTCCCACCTGGATAATCTAGGATAATCTCTCCATCTCTAGAACCATAACTGAATCAAATCTGCAGTCTCTTTTGCCATATAAGGTAATATTCACAGGTTCCAGAGTTTAGGATGTAGATATCTTTGGGAGGCCATTATTCAGTTTACCACATATAGCATCATCACTAGATGTTCTAGTCCTTCTCATTAACCCAGCCTAACTTCCTTTTAAGCTTGCTTATTATAACTGCCCATAATTTGTGGCTAACTCTGACTTAACTGTCATTTCCCAATTTTATAAGAGACTCACTCTAGATTTAAGGACATACACAGGCTGAAAGTGAAGAGATGGAAAAAGATACTCCATTCAAATGGTAACTAGAAGAGAATAGGGGTAGCTATACATATCAGACAAAATTGAGTTAAAAGGATCAATTCTCCCTTTTTGGATAATCATTACCTTTGGAGGGAAGTCAGAGGATTCTGACAAGCAAGAAGAACATTAGGGACTCCTGAGAAACTGGCAATATTATATCTTTGACTAGATGGTGGTTATTTTGATATTTATTTTATAATTATCCATTACACCATATACATTATCTTTCATACTTTTTCATGTATATACATTATACTTCCCAATAAAAAATTATATTTAATGCTTATAATGCTATGATGGCAGATCACAGGGAGGCATTGAGAATAAAAGAGAAGATCTAACTCAGATTTAGACAAGAGAAGAGATATGGTTAGGGAAGCCTTCCTACATAAAAATGTCATTTTTTCTACTTAAAACACTTACCGACCTTCCCTTACACTTGGGATAAAGACTTTTTAGAAAGCACAGATGATCATGCATGATCTGTCTCTAGTGCCCTCTAAAGCATTAACTCTCAACACTCGGGCTCTGTCCTCGCCATTCCAGCCACACTAAACTACTTGATATTTGAAGCTTCTTGAACAAATCTTGCTTTTGTCAGCTTTCAGATCTTTAGTCATGTTGCTCCTTCTGCTGGAACTGATTTTCTTTCCTGATCTTGCTAATTCCACTTCATCCTTTGCTAGAAAATATGCTTTAGGAGGGTAAGATTTGTATCTGTTTTATTTAATACTGCATTTTCAGCACCTAGTATAGTGTTTGGTACACTATAAGTGCTCAATCAATATTTAATAGGTAAGCTTGAATTAATGAATCCATCCCATTCATTTTCCAGGAAGTCTCCCTGTTATTCCATAAGATGAGTTTCACACAGTGGCTTTCACAGGACTGTGTACTTCCTTCTATCACAGTATATATCACGTAATACTGTCCTTGTCTATATGCCTCTCTAAACTAAGCTCCTGTCGGGGCAGAGATCAGAATGTTTTTATTCTTTTTAGCATTCTCCAGTCCCCTAGCAAATATGATAGTGCCTGGAAGAGTGCAGGCAGTCAGGAAATGTTAGTTGAATGTATGGAAAGGAGGCAGACATAAAATGCTAAACCTTGAAGGATGGGTAGAAAGGAGCAAGACAGCTGGTATTAGAGAGCCTAGTGTACTAAGGAAAGTACAAGTATTTCAGTGATTTTTGCTTGTCTCCCCTATAGACTGTGAGCTGCTTGAGTACAAATATATTAATGGCAAGGATAATGCCTTTTATCTCAGAATTCAGTTAGCATTTTTTTTTTAGGATCTACTGTGTCCCAGGTATTATTCTATATATCTGGGACACATCGGTCAGACAGTCTCTACCTTCATGGGACTTATTTTAGTATGGGAGACAGACAATAATGAATGAACAAACAAATGTAAAGCAGCAATACCCGATGAAGAAAAAATAAACCTGGATAAGGGAGCACAGAATTATGGGGATGTTATTTCATATAGGGTGATTAATATCTCTGAAACCTAGAACAGTGCTTTGCATATGGTAGGCACTCAATGTATATTGAATGGGTGAATTAATAATGAAAGATAGATAAGGGAAAAGAAATAAAATATGGAAAAAGGAAGACTATCCCAAGTCTTAAAATAGAACACAGGGAAGTCTTACCAAGTGAGACTGTTTTCATAATTCTCCAGCATCACATCCCCATAGAGAGTCCTCTGGGAGGAGTCAAGTCGACTCCTTTCATCCTCTTTGAGATGCAGATGCAGAGCTTCACCCAGTCCTAAGATAATAGGGACAACCACATTGCTTGATTACATAATGAAAGACAAAAGTTTCCATATTAATGAGCACTGGATGGGCAGGAAAGGGGTTACAGTCTCTTAATGTGCCTCAATCACAAAGGGAAAAGTCTGTAAGAGGCTACATAATGGGAAAAGCACACTGCTGTCAAGAGGCTTACCTTGTAGCGTTCATCTTCCCAGCTATGTCACGAGGATACGTTAGAGCTAAAAAACAGTGACTAACATAGTGACATCACTGTTAGGAAGACATCTAGAGAATAACACATAAATAGTGACTATGTAACAGGATGAGACTAGGTACGTGAGACAGAGCTGAGTCATGGGGACTCTACAAGAAAGAGAGTCTACAGAAAATAGTTGAGGGCAAACTCAGGTACCAAGGCTGAATATGAGGAAAGGCAGAGGGAAAATTTGCTCACCTGGGGTCTGGTTTTCAGAAGCCCTGCAGCCTTTGCCGTTACCAGCGCTCCTTTCAGAAGAAAGAAGGAAACTAGAGAATAGGAGATGCTGAGGTAGATAAAAACAGGCCATGGAAAAAATCAGCCTTTCTCTTAAGTTCCATGGCAGAGAAATCCAGGATAGGCTCTTCTTCATACCTGTGTTGAAAAGATATCACCAACTTAAGTTTCCTTTACTCCTCCTGCACTGGGTAATAATTTCTTATAGATATAAGTCCGGTACAATCCTGAAGTCCCTCTTTGTATGTGGGATACAGGAAGGGATAGAACCAGCATTCTTCATTTGGAAAAGCACTAGCCCTGTCTGCCCCTTTTATCTTTAAAACCTTGTCTCATCCAAGACTAATCTGT
This sequence comes from Ursus arctos, assembly GCF_023065955.2. NCBI lineage: Eukaryota > Metazoa > Chordata > Mammalia > Carnivora > Ursidae > Ursus > Ursus arctos. The sequence goes on from NC_079873.1 coordinate 42,876,177, forward strand.
TCTCCACGGTTAGAAAACTCAAGAACCATTTTAAGACAATTCATTCAACATATATTGAATACCTATATAAGGTCAAACCAAGGGTAAAAGACAAAAGACTCAGTCCTGACCTTAAAAAAATCAAAATCTAGTACAGAGATCAACTCCTTATGTACATCAGAAATGTTGTGCCCCACTTCTAGAGATCAGAATTCAATTAGTCTGAGGTAGGGATTAGACATCCTCATATTTTAAAACTTTCATAGATAATTCTAATTTTCAACCAAGACTGAAAACTATTGGTCTTATGCAGTGGTTCTCAAAGTGTGGTTGTCAGAGCAGCAGCAGCAGTATCATATGGGAACTTGATTTTAAAATACAAATTCTCACCCCCTTCTCAACCTACTGAATCAGAAACAATGATATGGAGCTCAGAAACATGTATTTTAATTAGCCCTCCAAGTGATTCTGATGCATGCTTAGGTTCATATAACATACATTATTATACTGGCTTTTTAAAAATTAGGAAGCACAGTAAAAAGTACATTTTACATTACAAAGCATTAAATATACACATTTAGAATTAATAATTTCATAAAACAATACCTAACATTACTATAAGCAATGCACAAATACTTACCATTCTATTCCATTATATTTTAATTTTTTAAAAGATGTATTGGTGGTAGATCAACATCCCTCATGGTTAAGTAAGGAGCAGAGTGAACCCATCGTTCCAAAGAAACAAATTCCTGGAAAAATAGCTAAAATCAATAATTTTATAATTCCAGAAATTAGCCAACCCCTCAGAACAAACTGACAATCATCTACCAAAGAAATTACTGAACCTCAGTAAGACAGAAGGAACTGTGGTGTTTCTAACTTGAGGCTATTCCCATATCCTCTCTCATCGCAGCTCAGGAAATTCACTAAACAAATAAACAGCAGAAAGATAAAAAATAACTTTAAAAAAAAACTGGAAAGCAGTGGAGAGGGGAAAACAGACGGTGGAGGAGTAGGGACCCCTTTTTCAGCTGGGCCCCTGAGTCGAGCTGGATAGGTACCAGACCATTCAGAACACTCACGGAATCAGCCTGAGATGCAGGAAGATACATCTGGATCTCTACAAATGAACATCTCCAGCACTGAGTATTGAGGTACAAAGCTGGGAGCCGTGAATCCGGGCACAGATATCGGAAGATAAACGGGGGGGGGGAGCCACCACGCTTGGGCACCGGGAAGAGGTAGCCACCTGCACTGTGGAGCAGGCAGACTTGAGGACCTGCACCCATGAGAGAGCAGACTGAGACCATGAGCCCGGGAATGCGAGTGACCAGACTGACCACTGGAGCTCCGGAGCACAGGCGAACCACACTGAAACAGGGAGCTCAAGAACACGCCAGGGAACCGGGGGCAGCTGGCAGTGTTAGAAGAACAAAGTACAGAGACGTGCTGGCCCTGGAAGTGAGGGTAGGGACACCGGCTGTAGGGCGCACAACACAGGACCCTGCAGGGTTTTTGGCAGCACCAACAGAAACAGAGCTAAAGTGGCCAAGAGAGCTCAGTGGAAAGCAGACTGCAATCTCTCTGTTCTGAGACAGAGGCTAGGATATGGCCACTGCTGCTCTGACTCTCAGAAGAGGCACAGAAAACTGCCAGGGAAAGCTGCCAGAGAAGAAAAGCCTGGAAATACCAGCTAACATTGTGCCCATCCCCATCCTCACTTGCAGGAGACAGGGACACTATACCCAAACAGGGTTGCCCGAATATCAGAGCAGCAGGCCCCTCCCCCAGACGGCAGGCTGAAAAATCAAGAAGCCCACATCCCTAAGGTCCCTATAAAACAAGTGCATACTGCCTGGGTCCTGGTCAATAATTTGGGTTCTGGGCATCCCCGCAACCTCTCCTCATCAGAATGACGAGGAGAAGAAACCCTCAGCAAAGAAAGGAGACAGAGACTGTGGCCTCTGCCACAGAAATGATGGATATGGATATAACCAAATTGTCAGAAATGGAGTTCAGAGTAACAAGGGTCAATATGATGTGTAGGCTTGAAAAAAATATTAACGAAAATATTAACGAGAATATAGAATCTCTAAGGGCAGAAATGAGAGTGAATCAGGCAGAAATTTAAAAGGCAATGAATCAAATGCAGTCCAAACTAGATGCTCTGACGGCCAGGGTAAATGAGGCAGAAGAACAAATTAGTGAATTGGAAGATGGGATGGGAGAAGAGAAAGTTGAAACGGAAACTTGGCTCAAAAAAATTCAATCACAAGAATGTAGATTACAGGATATTACTGACTTAATGAAACGTTCCAATGTCAGAATCATCGGCATCCCCAAGGGGGTGGAGAAAGAGAGAGGTCTAGAAGAGATATTTGAACAAATTGTAGATGAAAACTTCCCTAATCTGACAAAGGAAACAAGCATTCGTGTCCATGGGGCATAGAGGACCCCTCCCAAGGTCAACCACGACAAACCTATGCCACATCACGTCACAGGGCAAATCGCAATTAGATCCAAGGATACAGTATTGAAAATGGCCAGGGTGAAGAAATTTCTCACGTATAGATGCAAAAATATCAAAATAACGTCAGACCTGTCTACACAGACCTAGAATGAGAGGAAAGGTTGGCAGGATATTTTTAAAGCTCTATCCGAGAAAAACATGCAGCCAAGGATCCTTCATCCAGCAAGGCTGTCATTAAGAATTGATGGAGAGATAAGGACCTTCCAGGATCAGCAGAAACGGACCAAATTCGTAACCACGAAACCAGCCCTACAGAAGATATTAAGGGGGGTTCTATATAAGTAAAAAGGTGCCAAGAGTGATACAGAACAGAAATTTACAATCCATAGAAACGAAGACTTCACAGTCAACATGACATCATTAAAATCATATCTCTCAATAATCACTCTCAATGTGAATGGCCTAAATGCTCCCATAAAATGCCACAGGGTTGCAGATTGGATAAAAAGGCATGACCCAACCATTTGCTGTCAACAAGAGACTCATCTTGATCCAAAAGGTACATCCACACTGGAAGTGAAGGGATGGAAAACCATTTTTCATGCCAATGGAACTCAAAAGAAAGCTGGGGTAGCAATTCTCATATCAGACAGATTAAATTTTAAACTAAAGACTGTAGTTAGAGATACAGAAGGACATTATATGATTCTTAAAGGATGTATCCAACAAGTGGATATGACAATTATAAATATCTATGCACCCAACAGGGGAGCAGCAAGATACACAAGCCAACTCTTAACCAGAAAAAAGAGACATATAGATACTAATCCGTTAATAGTAGGGGACCTCAACACTCCACTATCAGCAATAAACAGATCACCTAAGCAGAAACTCAACAAACGAAGAAGAGCTTTGAATGATATACTAGACCAGATGGACCTCATAGATATATAGAGAACACTACACCCCAGAACAACAGAATACTCATTCTTTTCGAATGCACATGGAACTTTCTCCAGAATAGACCATATACTGAGTCACAAAACAGGTCTCAACAAATACCAAAAGACTGAAGTTCTTCCCTGCATATTTTCAGACCACAATGCTTTGAAATTGGAACTCAATCACAAGGAAAAAATTGGAAGAAACTCAAACACTTGGAAACTAAGAAACATCCTGCTCAAGAATGATTGGGTAAACCAGGAAATTAAAAATCAATTTAAACAATTTACGGAGAACAACAAGAACGAAAACACATCAGTCCAAAACCTATGGGACACTGCAAAAGCAGTCCTAAGGGGAAAATACATAGCTATCCAAGCCACACCCAAAAGAACAGAAAAATCTAAAATGCAGTTTTTATATTCTCACCTCAAGAAGCTGGAGCTGGAACAGAAAAACAGGCCTAACCCATGCACGAGAAAGCAGTTGATCAAGATTAGAGCAGAGATCAATGAATTAGAAACCAGGAGCACATGAGAGCAGATCAACAGAACTAGAAGCTGGTTCTTTGAAAGAATAAATAGGATCGATAAGCCACTGGCAAGACTTACTCAAAAGAATAGAGAAAGGACCCAAATTAATAAAATTATAAATGAAAGGGGAGAGGTCACAACCAACACCAATGAAATTAGAAGAATCATTAGAAACTTTTATCAACAGCTTTATGCCAATAAATTAAACAACCTGGAAGAAATAGATGCCTTCCTGGAAACCTATAAACTACCAAGACTGAAACAGGAAGAAACTGATTTTTTAAACAGACCAATTAATTATGAAGAGATTGAAGCAGTGATCAACAACCTCCCCAAAAACAAGACTCCAGGGCCTGATGCATTCCTCAGAGAATTCTACCAAACATTCAATGAAGAAATAATACCTATTCTCCTGAAGCTGTTTCGAAAAATAGAAGCAGAAGGAAAACTACCAAACTCATTCTATGAGGCCAGTATTACCTTGATCCCCAAACCAGGCAAAGACCCCATCAAAAAGGAGAATTATAGACCGACATCCCTGAGGAATATGGATGCCAAAATTCTCAACAAGATCCTAGCTAATAGGATCCAACAGTACATTAAAAGGATTATCCATCATGACCAAGTGGGATTCATCCCTGGGTTGCAAGGGTGGTTCAACATTCGCAAATCGATCAGTGTGATAGATCACATCAACAAGAAAAGAGTCAAGAAGTATATGATCCTCTCAATTGATGCAGAAAAAGCATTTGACAAAATACAGCATCCTTTCCGGATTAAAACCCTTCAGAATGTAGGGATAGAGGGTACATTCCTCAATTTCATAAAAACCATCTATGAAAAGCCTAAAGCGAATATCATTCTCAATGGGGAAAAGCTGGAAGCCCTTCCCTTAAGATCAGGAATACGACAAGGATGCCCACTCTCGCCATTATTATTCAACATAGTACTAGAAGTCCTTGCCACAGCAATCAGAAAACAAAAAGGGATAAAAGGTATCCAAATCGGCAAAGAAGAAGTCAAACTGTCTCTCCTCGCAGGTGACATGATACTCTATATGGAAAACCCAAAAGACTCCACCCCCAAACTACTAGAAGTTATAGAGCAATTCAGTAATGTGGCGGGATACAAAATCAATGCTCAGAAATCAGTTGCATTTCTATACACAAACAAGGAGACTGAAGAAAGAGAAATAAGGGAATCCATTCCATTTACAATGGCACCAAAAATCATACATTATCTCAGAATTAACTTAACCAGAGACGTAAAGGATCTATATTCTAGAAACTACAAATCGCTCTTGAAAGACATTGAAGAAGACACAAAAAGATGGGAAAATATTCCATGCTCATGGATCGGAAGAATAACCATAGTGAAAATGTCTATGCTACCCAGAGCAATCTACACTTTCAATGCCATCCTGATCAAAATACCAATGACGTTTTTCAAAGAACTGGAACAAACAGCCCTTAAATTTGTGTGGAGCCAGAAAAGGCCCTGAATCACCAAGGAATTGTTGAAAAAGAAAAACAAATCTGGTGGCTATACTACAAAGGTGTGCTCACAAAGACAGCATGGTACTGGCACAAAAACAGACACATAGACCAATGGAACAGAATAGAGAACCCAGAAATGGACCCTTAGCTCCTTGGGCAGCTAATCTTTGACAAAGCAGGAAAAAACACCCAGTGGAAAAAAGACAGTCTCTTCAATAACTGGTGCTGGGAAAATTGGATAGCTACATACAAAAGAATGAAACTTGACCACTCTCTCACACCATACACAAAGATAAATTCCCAATGGATGAAAGACCTCGATGTGAGACAGGAATCGATCAAAATCCTAGAGGAGAACATAGGCAGCAACCTCTACGACATCATCCACAGCAACTTTTTTCATGACACATCTCCAAAGGCAAGAGAAACAAAAGAAAAAATGAACTTGTGGGACTTCATCCAGATAAAAAGCCTCTGCACAGCCAAGGAAACAGTCAAAAAAACTACGAGGCATCCTATGGAATGGGGGAAGATATTTGCAAATGACACTACTGATAAAAGATTAGTATCCAAGATCTACAAAGAACTTCTCAAACTCAATACACAGGAAACAAATAATCAAGTCAAAAAATGGGCAGAAGATATGAACAGACACTTTTCCAATGAAGACATACAAATGGCTAACAGACACATGAAAAAATGTTCAAAATCATTAGCCACCAGGGAAATTCAAATCAAAATCACACTGAGATACCACCTTACACCAGTTAGAATGGCAAAAATTGACAAGGCAAGAAACAACAATTGCTGGAGAGGATGTGGAGAAAGGGGATCCCTCCTACATTGTTGGTGGGAATGCAAGTTGGTACAGCCACTTTGGAAAACAGTGAGGAGGTCCCTTAAAAAGTTAAAAATTGAGCTACCCTGTGATCCAGCAATTGCACTACTGGGTATTTACCCCAAAGATACAGACGTAATGAAGAGAAGGGCCATATGCACCCCAATATTCATAGCAGCATTGTCCACAATAGCTAAATCATGGAAGAAGCCGAGATGCCCTTCAACAGATGACTGGATTAAGAAGATGTGGTCCATATATACAATGGAATATTACTCAGCCATCAAAAAGTACGATTTCACAACATTTGCGGCAACATGGATGGGACTGGAGGAGATAATGCTAAGTGAAATAAGTCAAGCAGAGAAAGACAATTATCATATGGTTTCACTCATTTATGGAACATAAGAATTAGGAAGATCGGTAGGAGAAGAAAGGGAAGAAGAAAGGGGGAGTAAACAGAAGGGGGAATGAACCATGAGAGACTATGGACTCTGGGAAACAAACTGAGGGCTTTAGAGCAGAGGGGGGTCGGGGATTGTGATAGGCCAGTGATGGGTATTAAGGAGGGCACGTATTGCATGGTGCACTGGGTGTATATGCATGTAATGAATCATGGAACTTTATATCAAAAACTAGGGATGTACTGTATGGTGGCTAGCATAACATAATAAAAAATTATTTAAAAAATAAAACTAGTAGGGACTGGGACTATATTAGACAAGATGCCTTAGAGGTGAGAAATTTGATGGGAAGATGAGAAAGAGTCAGTCTTCCATACAATGGAAAGAAAAATAATCCAGGCAGAGGGAAGGCTTTGAGGCAGAAAAGAACCTGGGTTATTCACAGAACTATAGAAGATTAGTGGAGCTGTGAGTGTGAGGAAAGGGCCCAGTGAAAAAAACCACAAGATGAAACCACAGAGCTGGTCAAAATCTTCGTTATTCAGAGCCTTACTGGCCATGGTAAAGTCCTTTGATTTTCAAGAGTAATGTGCAGACTTTGGTGTGATGTCTTATATAAACTGATTTACATATTAAGGAGATTACACCAGCTGCTGTTTGGAAAAAGAATTGTAAATTACAAGAGTGGACATGAGACGCCAGTTAGCATTCTGTGATGGTCTAAATAAGAAAGAGTAATTGTCTGGACCAAGATGGCAGAGTAGTGATAAAGAGAAGTCAATAGGGGCACAGTAAAACTCAGAGGAAGAATTATCAGAATATACTGATAGCTTGGCAATGAAAAAAGAAAGAAGGGAAGAAATTAAGAATGGGTCTAAGATTTCTGGCTTGAACAACAATAGTCAGACAGATGGACTTAATATTTATTAAGAGGACAGAGAGCAGAGAGAAATAAGAGTTTGGTATAAGATGTGTTAAAATCAAAACTTCTATAAACTAACCACATGAAGAGATCAAGTAGGTAGTTTAAAATATGAGCCAGAAGCTCAAAGGAAAAATCTAGGCTAAACATAGATATGAGAATCAGCAAAATACAGATAACATTTAAAGGCATGAGTAGCAATAAGATCATATATGGGGAAAGTATGCAAAGATGGGAGAGGACCCAGACAAGGAACAGAAATATTTAGTGATGAAAAAAGGTGTCAGCAAAGTAAGTGAGAGGGAGCAGTTGGTAAAGTAGGAGGAAAACCAGTGGTGTGTCTTGGAAGCCATAAGAGGAGCGTTTCAGAAGAGAGAGAGCTCTACACAAAAGCTCCTAGGAGATAAAGTAAGAGGGGTGCCTGGGTGGCGGAGTTGTTAAGCATCTGCCTTCGGCCCAGGGCCTGATCCCAGGGTCCTGGGATCAAGCCTCCCATTGGGCTCCCTCCTTTGCTGGGAGCCTGCTTCTTCCTCTCCCACTCCCCCTGCTTGTGTTCCCTGTCTCGCTGGCTGTTTCTCTCTCTGTGTCAAATAAATAAAAATAAAAATAAAATCTTTAAAAAAAACAACTGGAAAGCAGTGGTCTGACACCAGAGCTGTTACAATATGCTCTCTAAAGTGTTGGGTCTTCAGGGTGCCTGGGTTGCTCAGTCAGTTAATTGGTCAACTCTTGATTTTGGCTCAGGTCAGGATCTCAGGGTCCTGGGATTGAGCCCTGCCTCCAGCTTTGCTCTCAGTGGGTGTCTGCTTGAGGGTTCTCTCTCCCTCTGCCCCTCCCCCTACTGACCCTCTCTCTCTCTCTCAAATAAATACATAAATAAATAAATCTTTTAAAAAAACAGTGTCCAGTGTCCAAAAAATATATGAAAAGTAAAGAAACAAAAAGTATACCATATATACAGGGGGAAAAACAACAGAAAATCTCCCTGATGGGACCAGATGTTGAACTTAATAGACAAAAGACTTTATTTTTTTATACACTGTGTAGTTTCAATGAATTAGACAAAGACTTTGAATCATTTATTATTAATACGTTTAAAGAACATATGGTTAAAAATTCAAAGAAAGTATGACAACTATGTCTCACCAAATAGTGAATAATAATAAAGAGACAAAAAATAATTTTAAAAGGTTCAAATAAATATAAATATGGTGGTGAAAAGTACAATAAATTAAACAAAAAATTCACTGAAAGGTTCAATATCAGATTTTAGCTGGCAGAAGAAAGAATCAGAGAATTCGAAGATGGGTCAATTGTGAGCCATCAGGAAGAGAAAAAAAATTAAGAATAATAAACACCCTGCCTGGGTGGCTCAGTCAGTTAAGCATCCAGCTCTTGATTTTGGCTCAGGTCATGATCTCAGAGTTGTGAGATCGAGTCCTACATCAGTCTCCAGGCCCAGCAGGTAGTCTGCTTCTCTCCTTCTCCCTCTCCCGCTGTCCCTCCACACTTACGCTTGCTCTCTCTCTCTCTTTCTCAAATAAATAAATAAATCTTTTTAAAAAAGAATAATAAACAGAGCCTCAGGAACTTGTGGGAAATCATCAAGTATACCAACACATACATAATAGAAGTCCAAAAAAGGGAAGAGAAAGAGTAGGGAAGAAAGGATATTTAAAGAAATAATTACCAAAAAACTCCCCAAATTTTACATAAACATTAATTTGCACATCTCCAAAGCTCAATCTAATCAAAATAAGATAAAGACAAAGAGGTGCAAACTTGGCCAAATCATTGTCAAACTGCAGAATGCCAAAGATAATGAGAAAAACTTGAAAAAGAAAGAGAAAATTGGCTTATCACATGTGAAAGATCCTCAAGATTAACACTGACTTCTCATTAAGAACCACGGAGGCCAGAAGACAGTGGGGTGACATATTTAAAGTAGTGAAAGAAAGACTGTCAACCAAGAATTCTATATCCAGCAAAACTATCTTTCATAAATGAAAGACAAATTAAGACACTCCCAGGTAAACAAAAACAGAATTTGTTGCTAACAGATGTGTCCTACAAAAAATACTAAAAGGGAGACCATCAGGCTGAAATTTAAAAAACAAGCAAACAAAACATGAGACAGTAACTCAATTCACATGAAGAAATAAAGGGAATCAGTAAAGATAATGACATAGGTCAATGTACAAGACAGAATAAGTGTATTTTTGTTTATAACATTTTTATTCTATGAATGTAAAATACAACTGCATAAAGCAATAATTATAAAACTGTGTCAATGGGTCTGTAATGCATAAATATGCAATTTGTTTGAAATAAATAACCCAAAGGAGAGGGTAGGAAACAGAGATGTATTGGAGAAAATATTTTATATAATATTGAAATTAAATTAATATTAATCTGAATAACATTGTTTTAAATTAAGATGCTAATTGTAATCAACACTGAAAACACTAGTAAAATAATTCAAAAGCATATTAAAAAAAGCACGTGAATTAATATGGTATGCTAGAAAATATCCATTTAACATAAAATACAGGATTAATGAAGGAACAGAGAGATAGAAAAAGACATAAGACATACACAGAAGAATAGCCCACATAAATCCTATTAATTAATAATAACGCTAAGTATAAATGGAGCACAAAAAGCAATCAAAATGCAAAGACTGGCAGAATGGATTGAAAAAAACATGATCCAATTTATGCTGTCAAGAGACACAGTTAGATTCAAAGAAACAAATTCTTTGAAAGTAAATAGATAGAAAATTATATACTATGCAAACAGTAAAAAAAAGAGAACTGGAGTGGTTATATTAATATCAGACAAAATAGACTTCAAGGAAAAGTTGTTACTAGAGATAAAAAAGATATTTTATAATGATAAAAGATTCGATTCATTATAAAGAATTAACAAATACAATGTATATGTGTCTATAGAAAAAATCCCCAAAATACACAAAGCAAAAACTGGCATAAATGAAGGCAGATAATAAGGACAATAATATTTCAGACTTTAATACCCCACTTTCAATAATGGCTAGAGCAACTAGGAAGAAAATTAACAAAGATATAGAAGACTTGAACAACACTATAAGTCAAATTGACCTAAAAGATATCCATAGACTATTCCACTCAACAATAACAGAATAAACCCTCTTTTCAAGTGCACATGGAATATTATCCAAGAAAAATAATATACGAGGTCATAAAACATCTTCAGTATATTTAAAAGGATGTAAATCATACAAACTATCTTCTCCAAACACAATGTAATGGAATTAGAAAAAATAAGAAAAAGGAGTTTGGAGAAATCACAAATATGTGGAAATTAAACAGTATACTTCCAAATAATTAATAGCTCAAAGAAAAGAATCACAAGGGAAATTAGTATTTTGAGGTGAACAAAAATGAAAACACAACAAAATATACAGGAAGCAGCTAACACAATGCTCAGAGGGACATTTATAACTACAAATGCCTATATTAAAAAAGAACAGGGATCTTCAAGTTTTACCTTAAGAAATAGAAAAGAAGAGCAAGTTTACTCAAAGCAAGCAAAAGGAAGACTAGACTAATATACAACTAGAGTGAAAATAATTGAAGTAGAAAAAGAAAACCAGTAGAAAAATTAATGACACCCAACATTAATTCTTTGAAAAGATTTTTTAAAAAGACAAATCTTTAAGTAGATTGCCAAGAAACAAAAGAGAGGAGACACAAATTACTAAAATCAAGAATGAAATAGGGATCTTAAATAGTAAACCTTACATAAATTACAGACAGACACACACACACACACATACACACACACAAAAGAAATACCATGAACAATTGTATGCCAACAAATTAAGAACCTATATGAAAAAAGACATATTTTTAGAAATATTCAAACTATCAAAACTAACTCAAAAAAGAAATGCAAAATCTGAATAGACCTGTAATAAACAAAGAGAATGAATTAGTAGTCAAAACACTTGTGACAAAAAAAAAAGAAAGAAAGAAAATAGGATCAGATGGCTTCACAGAGTTCTACCAAATTGTTTCAAGGTGAATTAATACTAAACCTTTACAAAATCTTCCAAAAAATATAACAGGAAGTAACACTTTGCAATTCATTCTATAAGGCCAGCATTTCTTTGATACCAAAACCAGGCAAAGATATACCAAGGAAATAACATTGACTAATATTCCTTATTAATATTGACATAAATAGTTTCAACTAAAATATTAATAAACCTAATCCAGCAACACACAAAAAGGATCATACACCATGGCCAAGTGGGATGAATCCCAGGAATACAAGGATGTTTTAACATTCAAACCTGAATTCATATAATATGCTATATGAATATAATAAAGGACAAAAACTATATGATAATCTCAGTAGTTTAAGGAAAAGCACTTTTGAAACCCAGCACATTTTCATGATAAAAATTCTCAACACATTTGAAATAGAAACAAACTTCCTCAACTGATAAAGGCATCTATGAAAACCCCACAGCTATCATCATACTTAATTGTAAAAGACTGAATGCTCTCCCTCTATTCAGGAAAAAAGATAAGGATGTCTGCTTTCACCACTTTTATTCAACATTGTAGATACCACCTCACACTGGTCAGAGTGGCTAAAATTAACAACTCAGGAAACAACAAATATTGGAGAGGATGCAGAGAAAGGGGAACCCTCTTACACTGTTAGTGGGAATGCAAACTGTTGCAGTCATTCTGGAAAACAGTATGGAGTTTCCCCAAAAAGTTAAAAATAGAGCTACCCTACCACCCAGCAATTGCACTACTAGGTATTTATCCAAAGGATACACACATAGTGATTCAAAGAAGCACCTGTACCCCAATGTTTATCAAAGAAGCACCTGTACCCCAATGTTTATAGCAGCAATGTTCACAATAGCCAAAATATGGAAAGAGCCCAGAGTCCATTGACAGGTGAATGGATAAACAAGATGTGGTGTGGGGCACCTGGATAGCTCAGTCGGTTAAGTGACTGCCTTCGGCTCAGGTCATGATCCTGGAGTTCTGCGATCGAATCCCACATGGGGCTCCCCACTTATCGGGAAGTCTGCTTCTCCTTCTGACCCTCCCCCCTCTCATGCTCTCTCTCTCTCACTCTCTCTCAAATAAATGAATAAAATCTTTATAAAAAAGATGTGAGATATATATATAGATATAGATATATAGATATATATAATGAAATTACTCAGCCATCAAAAACAATGAAATCTTGCCATTTGCAATGACGTGGATGGAACTAAAGGGTATTATGCTAAGCAAAATAAGTCAGCCAGAGAAAGACAAATATCATATGATTTGACTCATAAGTGGAATTTAAGCCAAAACAGATGAACATAGGAGAAGGGAAGGAAAAATAAAATAAGATAAAAACAGAGAGGGTGGCAAACCATGAGATACTTAACTATAGGAAACAAAATGAGGGTTGCTGGAGAGGAGGTGGGTGGGGGAATGGGGTAATTTGGTGATGGGCATTAAGGAGGGCACTTGATGTAAAGAGCACTGGGTGTTATAGGCAACAGATGAATCACTAAATTCTACCCCTGAAACTAATAATATGCTATATGTTAACTAAATTGAATTTAAATTCAAAAAAATTTAAACAATAAAAATAAATAAATAAGTAAGTATAGTCAGTAAGTAAGTTCTAGCCATGGAAATCAAGCAAGAAAAAGAAAGACTGGAATCCAGATTGGAAAGAAAGAACTAAAGCTATCTCTATTTGCAGATAGCATGATGCAATACATTAAAAGGTCAACAGAATCAACAAAAACACTGTTAGAACTAATAAATGAGTTCAGCAAAGTTTCAGGATACAAAATCAATACAAAACCCAATTGTATTTCTATCGGCTGTCAATAAGCAATCCAAACATGAAATTAAGAAAACAATTCCATTTGTAATAGCATCAAAAACACAAAAAAATGGGTGGCTTAGTTGGTTAAGCTTCTGACTCTTAGTTTTGGCTCAGGTCATGATCTCATGGGTCATGGGATCAAGCCCCAAGTCAGGCTCCACGCTCAGTGGGGAGTCTGCTTGAAGATTCTCTCCCTCTACTCCTGCCCCCACTCGTGTTCTCTCTCCCTCTCTCTCTCTCAAATAAATAAATAAATCTTTTCTTAAAAGTATAAAATACTTGGAAATAAATTTTTAAAAATAGTGTAAGATTCAGAAATCTGTCTTCCTTGGTGTTTAACCAAATGAGTTGAGAACTTGCATCCACACAAAAGCTTGCACATGGTTTATAGCAGCTTTATTCATAACTGCCAAAACTTGAAAGCAACCAAGATGTCCTTCAGTAGGTGAAGGGACAAATAAACTGTGGGACAGACAATGGGATATTATTCAGCACCAAAAAGAAATAAACTATCCAGGCATGAAAAAACATGAGAAAACCTTAAATGCATGTTACTAAGTAAAAGAAGCCAATGAAAAGGTTACATATTGTATAATTTAACCATCAAGCATTCGGAAAAAGTCAAAACTATGGAGACAGTAAAATGTTTTGTGGTTGCAAAGGGCTGGGGTAAGCGAGGGATGAATAGGCAGAGCACAGAGAATTTTTAGGGCAGTGAAACTATTCTGTATAATACTATAATGGTGAATATATGTCATTATACATTTGTGAAAACCCATATGTTGTACAACACCAAGAATGAACCCTAATGTAAAATAGAGACTATGAGTAATAATGACATGTCAATATAGGTTCATCAATTGTAATAAATGTACCATTCTTTTGTGGGTTGTTAATAATGGGGGAGGCTCTGCATATGTGGGAACCAAAGTTAAATAGGAACTCCCTGTATTTTCTGCTAAATTTTACTGTGAACCTGAAACTGTTCTAAAAAATAAAGTATTTTTTAAAAAGTAATTTAATACTTGTACACCAAAAACTATAAAACATTATCAAATGAAACTAAAGATTTAAATAAATTAAAAGGTATTTCATGTTCAGGCACCAGAAGATTTGATATTGTTAAGATGGCAATACTCCTCAAATTGATACACAAATTAAATACAATTCCTATCATATCTTATCTGGCTTTTTTATAAGAAATTGACCCTAAAATTCATACATGAGAAACTGATCCTAAAATTCATATAAAATTGCAAGAGACAAAGAAAAAACAAAATAATCTTGAAAAAAGAATAAAATTGGAAAATTCATTCACACTACTTAGGGCACGTGTTGTGATGAGCACTGGGTGTTATAGGCAACTAATGAATTGTTGAACACTATATCAAAAACAAATGATATATGTTGGCTAACTGAACATAATAAAAAAAAGTGCTTATATTTTACACATTAAAAAAACTTACAACAAAGCTATAGTAATAAGACAATGTTGCACTAGCATAAGGACTGGCATATAGATCAATAGAATAGAATTTAGAGTCCAGAAATGAATCCTTATGTTTATAGTCAATTGATTTTTAAAAGGTGTGCCAAGAAAAATTCGCAGGGTAAGAATAGTCTTTCAACAAATAAGGCACAACTTGATATCCTCATACAAAAGAATGTATTAGGTTCATTCCTCATGCCATATACAAAAATTAACTCAAAATTGATCAAAGTCTGAAATGTAAGAGCTAAAACTATAAAACTCCTAGGGTTAGCCAACAGCTTCTTATATGACACCAAAGCACAAGCAAAAAAAGAAAAGACTAGATAAATTGGACTTTATCAAAATTAAAAACCTTTGTGCTTTGTTCAAAGGACAAAATTAAGAAACTGAAAAGAGAACTCAAAGAAAATATTTGCAAATCATATATCCAACAAAAGATGTACCGATAATATGTAATATACCTTGTAACTCAATAATAAAAAGACAAATAACAAAATATTTTAAGTGGGCAAATAATCTGAATAGACATTTTGCCAAAGTTATACAAATAGCCAATAAATGCATGAAAAGATACATATCTCCTAGGAGGGCTATAATAAAAAAGATAGGCAATAACAATTACTGACAAGGATGTAGAAAAATTAGAACCCTCATATAATGATAGTGGGAATATAAAATAGTGCAGCCTCTTTTGTTTATTTAAAATAATTTTTATTTTGTTATATTAGTCACCATATAGTACATCCCCAGTTTTTGATTCAATGTTCCATGATTCATTATTTGTGTATAACACCCAGTGCACCATGCAATATGTGCCCTCCTTAATACCCATCACCAGCTTATCCCAATTCCCTGCCCCCCTCCCCTCTGAAGCCCTCAGTTTGTTTCCCAGAGTCCATAGTCTCTCATGGTTCATTCCCCCTTCTGTTTACCCCCTTCATTCTTCCCTTCCTTCTCCTACCAATCTTCCTAGTTCTTATGTTCCATAAATGAGTGAAACCATATGATAATTGTCTTTCTCTGCTTGACTTATTTCACTTAGCATTATCTCCTCCAGTCCCATCCATGTTGCTGCAAATGTTGTGTAATCATTCTTTCTGATGGCTGAGTAATATTCCATTGTATATATGGACCACATCTTCTTAATCCAATCATCTTTTGAAACAGTTTGGTAGCTCCTCAAAATTTGAAACATAACAGTTTCCCTATGACCCAACAAGTCCACTCTTAGGTACCTACCAAAGAGAAATGAAAACATATGTCTAAACAAAAACTTGTACACAAATATTCTTAGCATCATTATTTATAGTGGATAAAGTTTGTAAGTGGCCCATGTGTCCATTAGTTGATTAATAGATGGATATAATACAGCACATTCATTCAATGGAGTATTGTTCAGCAATCAAAAGGAATAAAGTACTGATACATACCCTAATATGGATGAATTTTGAAAACATTATGCTAGGTGAAAAAAGCCAATCACAGAGGACCACATGTTATATGATTCCATTTGTATGTGATGTTCAGAATAGGCAAATCTGTCAAGTCAGAAATTTGATTTGTGTTTGCCTAAGGAAGGTGTGGAGGATGGAAAGTGACTGTTGATGGGTATGGAGTTTCTTTTGAGGGTGACTATAACATTCTAAACTTAATTGTAGTGATGATTGTACAATTCTGTGAATAATACTAAAAACACTGAATTGTACACTTTCAATGGGTGACATTTATGGTATATGGATTATACATCAATAAAGTTGGATTTTTTAAAAAAGTATTTATTGTCTGCTAATTTGGAAAGACTTTTGAAAAACACAGGTCTATTTGAGGGAAATTAAACAAAGAAATCAATGGTAGTACAATATGACAAGAGTTATGACCACTGTGAATCTTTGTTTCCTCACTTTAAAGTAAACGTAATCAATTACAACTACTTTACCATAATGTTGTGAAAATCAGTCAAATGATGAATATGAAACATCCAGCTTAGCGTTTGGCACTGATAGTCATTCCAGAAAAGGTGAATCTCATATTACTTGTCAGAACGAGGGGGGTTTTCATTAAAAGAATATTTTTTAATGTACTATGTCAACATTTTCATCCTAAGAGAAAACAATGTTCAAGGCATTTACAACATGATACTGTGTTAAGTGCAAGCACTGAAGTTATAACCAGATTCAAGTCCTGGCTCCTACGTACTAGCAGTGTGACTAAAGAAAAGTGACTGGAATTCTCAATTTCATTGCCTTATCTCTGCAAAATAGGGATAATACTACCTTCCCTGGAGGACTGTTCCAAGAATAAGAGATTAGAAGGATAAAAATAGTCTGATTGCCTTCAACAGATGACTGGATTAAGAAGTCGTGGTCCATAAATACAATGGAATATTACTCAGCTATCAGAAAGAACGAGTTCTCAACATTTGCTGCAACATGGACGGCATTGGAGGAGATAATGCTAAGTGAAATAAGCCAAGCAGAGAAAGACAATTATCATATGATTTCTCTCATCTATGGAACATAAGAACTAGGAAGATCGGTAGGGGAAGAAAGGGATAAAGAAAGGGGGGTAATCAGACGGGGGAATGAAGCATGAGAGACTATGGACTCTGAGAAACAAACTGAGGGCTTCAGAGGGGAGGGAGGTGGGAGAATGGGATAGGCTGGTGATGGGTAGTAAGGAGGGCACGTATTGCATGGTGCACTGGGTGTTATACGCAACAAATGAAACATCGAACTTTACATAAAAAAAAATAGTCTGATTCTGTCCTACATTTTCACTTTCTGTTTTTAATGCTTTTCACCATTCTAAAACATGTATTCAAGTATTTATCATCCTAAATAACCTTCTGTTGCATCCCCCCTCTAACTACTAAACCTCCTCCTCCTTTCATTTCAAATGAAGGACCGAACATCAAACAAAATAGCCTTCCCTCCTCACTCTTGAATGTAATCCGGTCTCTCGTTATTTCCTTTGGGCCTCCAGCTGCCACAACTGACACAGCTCCCAATAAGGTAACAAGGATGTCCTAATTTAAAGGACTCATTTCTCAACTTCATCTGATCTTACCTCTCTGTAGCATCACAACCCCCCTTCCTCTGTGTCTGTGGTTCTAATTTTTTTTCCTGGTTACTTTCCTATGCTTCTGAAATTTCTTTTCCAATCTCTTAGTACTCCCAAGAGCTCATCTTTGGCCATTAGCTCTCTATTTCCTACATCCTTGGATGAATTAATTCAAACTCATGGTTTCACCTGATATTGATAGTTGAGGTGACTCCCAAATATATATTTTTGGTCTGGAGCTAATTCCTGACCACCAGACAAAAGTATCTAATTGCCTCCTGTTCATCCTGGATGTTTTTACAAGCATCTCAATCTCAGATCTCAACACAATCCACTCCCCTTACGTGCAGATATGTGCACACCTCTGTAGTCAATTCTTCATTTAAGGACACTAGCATTACTCAGTCACCCAACTCAGAAACCTTCACATATCAAAGTCTGGATGAACCCAGGCCTGCAGTCAAGAAGCAAGCAGGCTGCTGGTGAAAAATCAAATGAATAGAGAGACTAATACCATGTACAATCACAGACATGAACCTCACCAAGCCCTAGATAGTGTCCAACAAATTTGCTGTATTTTTCCAATCAGCTCACTCTCCAATTACCAGTAATGGCAATTTCAAATTAAAAACTCTTCAAACACCTGATTTCCTTTCCTCTCACTCTCAGAAGGTGACCATATCTCTTATTTTACTGAGAAAATAAAAGTCATCAGGAGGGATTATCTCAACTTCCTACTACCAAATCTAAAAACATGCCTGCATCTATATCTATAATTATTGCCTTCCCTCAAAGAACCTCAAAGTCAGCATAACATGATCTTCATTGCACCACTCCCAACCTGGTCCTCCTTTGGTCTTAGCAGATGGAATCACCATCTATCAAGTTGTACAGGCCAGCCCTGGTAGTTATCTTTGACAGCCTCTCCAACATTAAGTTCTGCTGACTTTAGTTTCTAAATATCTCTTATATCTCTCCACTTTTCTCCATCTCTACTACCACTACTCTAATGCAAGTGACTAGCATGCCATTCCTGAACTACTACAATATTCTCCTTATTGATTTATTCACATCGGGCCTGCTCTTCCATCTCTTATTTATAGTGTAGATAGAATTTTCTGCAAAACTGATATCATACTCTAATTTAAAATTCTTGATCACTCTCAGACAAAAACAGCAAAATCCATAATGTGACTTATAAGTCTTATATGGCCAAACCACACACACCTTTCAACCACTCAATTCAGCCAAGGTCTCTTCCCATCACCAGGACTTTAAAAAATGCTGTTATTTCTACAATGTTATGCCTAGAATAATCTCTATCTCTGCTCCCTTTTTTCACCTAGTTAAAGCCTACTCTTCCTTCAAATCATACTGCAGAAAACTTACCTTGAGAGGTATTCGTTGGCCCCTCAAACTAGGTTAGGTCACCCTGTTATAGCACTAGGTGCCTTTCCTTCATATCACATACCACAATGAATTAATACATATAAAACACTTAGAACACTGCTTGACATACAACAAGCACTCAATAAATCTTCCCTTTATTATAAACATATAATTGTGTCTTTTTTCCCAACTATTATTTCATTCATTTAATAAAATTAGAATTGTTCTAGATGTTAGATATAGAGCTGTGTACAAAAGAGACCCGAATGTTATTTTTGATTAGTGTGCGTGTCCTCTCCTGGCTGTAAGATTATGTGAATGCAGAGACCAACACTGATTTCTTTCTGGTCCTCAGAGCCTATCAGAGAGGAATAGCTAAACGCAGGCTGAAGGGGCGCTGAGAAATCCATTCTAGAAACTGCCTTTTAAAACAGAAACGCCATCTGCACAGGTGTCCATACTACCGTTCACAGCTCAAAAAAGCCAGGTTCGGTGAGAACCCCTCATTTCCCTATCATTCTTCCCCTTTGATGTGAGTGAGTCCTATAAAGGAATCTTCCTGTTTCACAGAACAATGATTATATCCCTGAGCTGGGCGACCACCACTCAGGAGTTAGGTAGAATGGCCAGACAGACAAAACCGCCAAGCGTCAGTCCCCCAACCCATTCCTTATCTCCAGACAAATCGCCACCCTCCATCCCTGGTGTTGGGAAAAAACAAAAAACAAACAAACAAAAAAAACAAAAAACAGGCTGGGGAGAGTGGCAGGTCAGTGCCGCCAAAACTCACCAGACTGGGAGAGAAAGCGCGTAGACAATACCGGAAGTGCTGCCCCTCCTTCCCACCGCCTCCATTTCAAAGAACTTTTAGTGTCCCTCTAGCATGCTGGGAGGTCTGGTTGTCTCCCTGTTGCTTTGGTTCCCTCAGCTTTCTTAGACAGCCAAAGTAGAGGAAAGACAGGCAGAACTGAAGGGATCGGGGAGGCGGAGCTAAAATTCAATGATATGGATTACTGCAGGGGTTAAGTGCATAGGCTTTAGTCTCACACTGGCTCCAGCATCTTACCTTGCCACTTAGATACAGTGTGGCTTTAGGCAGGTGACTTAACTTCTTCAAACCTCTGCTTTTTCATTTGTAGAATGGAGGCAGTAATCCCTCTACTGTTAGATTGCTGTGAGGATTAAATGTCATAATGTATATAAAGCATTTAGCACAATCCTGGCACCAGTAAGAAAAAGAACTCATTAAAATTTTGAAAATTTAAACTTGGCAAATTCTCTTTTTTTTAATTTTTTTATCACCCTTCCTTGAACTTATGAATCCTCCAAAAATTGTTCTTTTCTAGGAAGGGAATAATGAAGGGGGGCTAAACAGAAGGGGGAATGAACCACGAGAGACTATGGACTCTGGGAAACAAACTGAGGGTTTCTGAGGGGAGGGGGGTGGGGGATTGGGATAGGCCAGTGATGGCTATTAAGGAGGGCACGTATTGCATGGAGCACTGGGTGTTACACGCAAACAATGAATCATGGAACACTACATCAAAAACTAATGATGTACTGTATGGTGACTAACAACATAATAAAAATTTTTTTTAAAAAAATTGTTTTCTCCCTCCCTTCACAACCAGATATCTTGAAAGAAATGGCTCTGTTGCCATTTTTCCACCTACTTCTCAGTTCTCAGTTTATATCTGACTTTCACTCCATCACTCCCTGCAATATCTCTCACTATTTAATATAACCAATGACCTTCGGATTGCTAAAGGCAACAAAAAATTTCCAGTCTTCAATCTCTTGATGTTCCTCCTCCTCTGATCCCACAGAGCATGCTTTTCTCCTAGAAACACTCTTTTCTTTTGACTTCAGTGTCGCTAATTTCCTGGTATTCTTCTTATCTTTCTAGCCATTTATCTATTTCCTTTGTAAGGTCATCCTCCTCTATCTAGGTATTAAATATTTGCGTTTCTTGGGGCTTGATCCAAGGCCACTTATTATCATTCCATGCTCTCCCTAAGGAAATGCCAATCATACCTTAATTTTTAATCACCATCTGTAAGCTACCACTTACAGTCCACACTGTCAACAGAACTCCAGACTAAAATAACCAACTTTCTTTCCAATATATCCAATCAAGTATCTCAAAATCATCTTAAATTCCACATGACAAAGGACAAATGCATGCTCTTCCTCCTAAATTTCCTCCTAAATTCATTCTAGTGTTATCATCTCTTTCAGTGGTATTACAGTATATTCATTTATATACACCAGAAATCTAGGCAAAATCCTTGTTACCTCTTTCACCTGCCTTTCACATGCTATTCACTGTCAAGTCCTATAAGTTTTATTCCTAGATATTTATCAAAATTGTCTATGTCTTTCTATCTCCACTGCCACCATTTTTGTCCAAGGTCTCATCATGTCATACTTTGACTATTTAAACTGCTTCCTAACTGGCCACCATGTATATTGATTCTGGCTTCCTTCCAATCCATATTTTTTCCCAAATGATATTTGCAAAACAATCGTTACAGCATGTCACATGCATACCCCATTCACTCCACCTGGTTAAAACTCTCAGAAATCTTCCCTTGCTCATAGGAGAAAAATCAAAGTCTTTAAAATGGTCTACATGGGGGCGCCTGGGTGGCACAGCGGTTAAGCGTCTGCCTTCAGCTCAGGGCGTGATCCTGGCGTTCTGGGATCGAGCCCCACATCAGGCTCCTCCGCTATGAGCCTGCTTCTTCCTCTCCCACTCCCCCTGCTTGTGTTCCCTCTCTCGCTGGCTGTCTCTATCTCTGTCAAATAAATAAATAAAATCTTTAAAAAAAAATAAAAATAAAATGGTCTACATGGTCTGATCTCTCACTAAGAGCCAGGACTAAGGTGAGAAAAGATAAGCACCTAGAATGCAAAAATAAAAGGGAATGCCTAAACTCAGAGTAGTCCAAGAACAGAGTAAGCACCAAGAGGTGACTGCCTTTTAAAATTTTGCACAGCTCTTATCTCATTCTATTCCCAGCTCCGCCATCCTTGCCAAACTACCACAGTCCTAATAATAATAGCTAACATTTAGTGAATGTCACCTGTAATCAGTGTTTATGGTCCTATGTGCTTTACAGGCATTATGTCACTGAATTCTCATAAAAAACCCTGTAAGGCAGTTTTTAATCATGCCCCAGTATAAAGATAAGGCACAAAGAGGTTCAGGAATTTGCTCCCTGTTACACAGCTAGTAAGTAATACAGCTGAGTGCCAAATACAGGTAGTCTGATTACACAAACCACAGTACTCAGCCATTATACTTCTTGGCCTCCCCATCTCACAATACTCTCCTACTTGTACCTTGCACTCCAGTCACATAAACCCTTTTCAGTTTCTTGAACCTATTGCAATTACTCTCATCACAGGACCTTTCCAACATGCTATGCCTACAGTCAGGACTGGCAGGCCATTAATTAATGTCTTATTCATCCTTCAGATTTGACTTTAGGGCCACTCAATTGTTCCTCATCCTCAAGTCTAGATTAAATTCCTGTTATCTTGAACTCACAAGAACATGTTTCTTATCATCAAACCATTTAAGTCATTTTAAAATTCTGTAATGATGGTCCCTGACTTATGATGGTCAACTTATGATTTTTTTTTACTTTATGATGGTACAAAAGTGATACTCGTTCAGTAGAAACCAAACTTCGAAACTTGAATTTTGATATTTTCCTGGGCTAGAGATATGTGGTAATATTCTCTTTCATGATGCTGGGCAGTGGCAGTGAGACACAGCTCCCAGTCAACCATTCAGTCATGAGGGTAAACAACCAATACACTTAAAACCATTCTGTACACACACAACCATTACTGTTACTTTCAGTACAGTATTCAATAAATTACATAAAATATTGAACACTTTATGATAAAACAGGCTTTGTATTAGATGTTTTCCCCACCTATAAGCTAATGTAAATGTAAGTATTCTGAGCACATTTAAGGTAGGCTATGCTAAGCTATGATGTTTGGTAAATTAGTGTATTAAACAGATTTTTTACATACAATATTTTCAAATTACGATGGGTTTATCAGGACATAACCCCACTGTAAATTAAGCAAGATATATATATTCATTAGTGTGATGTTGAATTAACTTTTATCTTATCTGATTCATGGGAAGCAAAGGAGATATAAGACAATGTCTGGTTTTGATCATCACTGCATTTCCTGTAACTAACACAGTGCTTGACACAAGGTGACTGTTTCACACTTATTTGTGGAAGTAATTAATTAATTAATTGCAGAGATATTAGTGAGGTTAAGGAGGTTAGGAGAACAGTGTTCTTGGTAGAGAGATGAGTATTTGCAAAATCCCTGTAGCAAGAAAGAAATTGGTATGCTGTATAAACTGAAAGAACAGCTGATACTGTATATGTCAACACCCTCCAGCCAAAGAGAAACAGGAATACACAGATAGTTTTAAAAAGGTGGGTTGATTACTCATTACAGTGCATGTGTTTCAGGAAGATCATGCTAGAAAGAAACTATTATAGGATTTGAGTTTTCCTTGGGTGATTTAGTTGTTTATATCCAACAAGAGAACAACATGGCTTAGCCATGAGTGGCAGGCCATGTTATCAGCAACACTAAGATTTCCTTTTAAGTATAAGATGCCAGGCACTACTTTTCTCCTCCATATGACTCAAGAGCAGAGAGATTTGGAGGAAAGTAACACAAGAACCTGGAGAGGTAGGCAGGGCCAGGGCATGCAGAGCCTGGAAGACAATATCATCCCTCAAATTTGCTCAACACAAATCTGAGAAATCTCCCAGGTAAAGAGTGGTTAGGTCTTTGAATTCTTGGCGTACCCAGCACAAACTCAAAGGAACACCCAGGGCCCATACTGGATTTCCTCTCCCAACACTGTTTTCTCAAAGGTCAACATTTGGAGAACTGGCTCATTATGTAGAACAAGCTAACACTGAATTACTACCTTTCACCATATATGATTCATCCCATCAGTCTACAAACATGCCCTAATTTCTCCTGTGTTGATCCCCACATTCCCCTGCAGTTCCTGCCCCAGCTGATCACCCTATTAATGGGAAGGGGAAAGGTAACACACCCTGGGATAAGTCCAATGAAAAGAATAAGGGATGGTGCCACTTAGGTAAGTGAAAAGAAGAGGCACCAAACCCCATGAGGAAAGGACAGGTGGAAATAAGGAAGATGGTGTTCTGTGCGGGTGACATGGGAGATGCCTGAACCTGTGAGCACTGGTGCTCCATGAAAGCATGAAAACAGCACCCCAAGAGGTGTTTTTTTTTTTAATGTAGACAGTGTGGGCCTAGTGTAATGCAGACAGTACCCAGAAGAGAGGCACAAACCCTTCCCACCAACTTACAGGCCTACCACTTAAAGAAAGCCTCACCTTGTATTTGTGATGGACTGGGACACATTACTTTATCCAAAACTGTAGGAGGAATACCCCTATTTAATCTGTTGTGGTTCATGTTTCTATCTGTTGTGATGTTTGCATGTGTTCATTAACTATTTTAGTAAAGCATTTAATGATTTCAAATTCCAGTATAATATTAACTCATTGTTAACTGATAGTGTAATACAAATTATAATCTCATTAATAATTTAATAATTATATTCAACTTGTAATGATTTATTACACTCTGCCAGGTACTATGCTAAGTACTTTACATATAAAATCTCACTGAAACCTCAAAAAGAAACCTATGAGGTTTTTTTTTTCTTTACTCTCCATTCTACTGGTGAAGAAACTGAAGCCCCAGAGAAGTTAACTAATAGCACACAAGTAAGACATGGTAGCAGGGCCAACTTTAAGGACCTGTAATCAGAGTAGTTGGTCCCACAGGGCCCATGGTGAGAATGGGTGCCTGGGCTTGTGGGTTACTGTTGATTTTCAAAATACCTAAACTTCTTTCTCTGAATTTATGTCTTGTAAGTGATGTCCCATGGAACAATGCAGCATGTGCTGGGAACCTGGAGCCTCAGTTCTCCTATGATCCAGTCCTACCAGCTCCTGGCTTCACTGGGAAGGGTTCTCTACTGTTCACTCATTCACCCACCCACCCAGACTCCCATTCCCTCTCCTGCCCAAGTGACTGCTACTGCATTCCTCCCTCTGGTGGGGCCTGGGTGTGGATGTAGGAAGGTTCAGGACCAACAGTGCAAGGTCTGGGGCAGGGCCCAAGACACCTCTGAAGACCTTCACAACATTAAATTGCAATTACAAAACACATTGACAGGTCAAATGCAAGATTGTGGAAGAAACGGGAAAAAAGCTTTTTCCTGCGTTTTTAACAAGAAACCCCACGTTTTCAGTTTGCACGTCATACAGCTGGATGTGCGTGGTAGAGAAGGTCACAAATTCAGATTGCATGGCCCCTAAGTCTGCGTTATTGCTTTTTATTTTCTGTTCTTGCCTTTAACAAAAAGAAACAATTGACTACGTAATACATGCCTTCATGGTGTAAAATTAAGAAGTTTCAAAACAGTTAACAGTATGCCTCTCGCCCTAATTGTGGA
This sequence comes from Ursus arctos, assembly GCF_023065955.2. Classification (NCBI taxonomy): domain Eukaryota; kingdom Metazoa; phylum Chordata; class Mammalia; order Carnivora; family Ursidae; genus Ursus; species Ursus arctos. The sequence goes on from NC_079873.1 coordinate 42,902,152, forward strand.
AGCATCCAGTTCCCTTCCCCAAAGACAAGCACTCTTTTCCACCAGATTCTTATATTCCTTACATTACACATATATAAACATTTACATGTGTTTTAACCACTCTCCCTTTGTATACAAATGGCTCAATACCAAACAGAGTTCTTTTTTTTTTCTTCATTTCTAATGTATCTTGGAGATATTTCTGTGTGATCATAATGAGGACAAAAATTGGAGAGTGCTTTATTAATTTAACCTTTATCTTACCCAGTGAAGTAAATATCCTCATTTTCTGATGAGGAAACTAAAACACATAGAATTTAAATAACTTGCCCAATGTTAAAATGCCTTAAAGTAGGAAGAACCAGGACTGGATTCATGCAATATAGTTTCAGAAGGTACACTTAGCTATTCAGCTAAATAACATTCTACTTAAAAAAAATAGCTGCATGTTGTCCTTTTACATGGATGTATTTTTTTAAGCCAGTCTGCTACTGATTGTCATAGATTAACCAATCATTCGAATGTTATTATAGACAATGCTTCATTGAATAAGCTTATATGTAACTTCTTTGCACACATATGCAAATACATCCAATAGATAAATTCACAGAAGTAGGACTTCCAGACCAAAGGTTAAATGCACACATAATTTTGACAGATATTGCTTAATTGCCCTCTCTACATGCTATATCAACTTAAATCTGCACTAACAACCCAGTCATATTTCCCTTTTCCCACATCCTCACAAAAACAGTGTGTTTCAAATGATTGTATATTTGGCAATATGATAGAAAATAGATGGTATCTTACTGTAATTAAAATACACGTTTCTCTTATTATATGTGAGGCTGGGCATTTTGAAAATACATAGAGGAATTTCTATTTTCTGTCCTGTGAACATATTTGTCATGCCAATAGCAAAACTGGCTAGCTGTTCTCCAAACTCATTTCCTTTCCCCCCTGGAGATTCCCAGCCCTCCAGCAGATAACTGTGGCTGTTGGACTGAGTCCTAGTCAAGGGAAAGTTTAACTAAGTGATGTACAGCCCTGACCAGTATGACTGCCAAAAGCCCCCTGTGAGATCTTCCTATTCTTCCTATTTCTCCTTCTTGCATGACCCACTGGCAAAAATGTCTACACCAAGAAAACCCAGAAATAAACCCACAACTATATGGTCAATTAATCTTCAGCAGAGTGGGAAAGAATATCCAATGGGAAAAGGACAGTCTCTTCAACAAATGGTGCTGGGCAAACTGGACCACTTTCTTACACCATACAGAAAAATAAATTAAAAATGGATGAAAGACCTAAATGTGAGACCTGAAACCATCAAAATCCTAGAGGAGAACCCAGGTAATAGCCACTTTGACATTGGCCGTAACAACTTCTTTCTAGATATGTCCCCTGAGGCAAGGGAAACAAAAGTAAAAATAAACTATTGAGACTTCATCAAAATTAAAACCTTTTGCACAATGAAAGAAACAATCAACAAAACTAGGAAGCAACCTTATAGAATACATGAAGATATTTGCAGATGATATCTGATAAAGGGTAGGTATCCAAAATATATAAAGAACTTACAAACTCAACATGCAAAACCACAAATAATCCTATTAAAAATGGGAAGGGGCACCTGTGTGGCTCAGTCAGTTGAGCATCCAACTCTTGGTTTTGCTCAAGTCATGATCTAAAGAGTCCTGGAATGAAGCCCGAGTAGGGCTCTGTACTCGGTGAATCTGCTTGAAGATTCTCTCCCTCTGCCCCTCCCTCTGCTCCTGTGTGCGTGTGCTCTTTCTCTCTCAAATAAATTTAAAAAAATAAATCTTTAAAAAATGGGCAGAAGACATAAACAGACATTTCTCCAAAGAAGACATACACATGGCCAACAGACACAAGAAAAGATGATCATCAATGAGTGAAACCATATGATAATTGCCTTTCTCTGCTTGACTTATTTCGCTTAGCATTATCCCCTCCAGTCCTGCCCATGTTGCAGCAAATGTTGAGAAATCATTCTTTTTAATGGCTGAGTAATATTCCATTGTATATATGGACCACATCTTCTTAATCCAGTCATCTGTTGAAGGGCATCTCGGTTCGTTCCACGATTTGGCTATTGTGGACAATGCTGCTATGAACATTGGAGTGCATATGGCCCTTCTCTTCACTACGTCTGTATCTTTGGGGTAAATACCCAGTAGTGCAATGGCTGGGTCATAGGATAGCTCAATTTTTAACTTTCTAAGGGACCTCCTCACTGTTTTCCAAAGTGGCTGTACCAACTTGCATTCCCACCAACAGTGTAGGAGGGATCCCCTTTCTCCACATCCTCTCCAACAATTGTTGTTTCCTGCCTTGTCAATTTTTGCCATTCTAACTGGCGTAAGGTAGTATCTCAGTGTTTCACTCATTTATGGAACATAAGAAGTAGGAAGATCGGTAGGAGAAGAAAGGGAAGAAGAAAGGGGGGTAAAGAGAAGGGGGAATGAACCATGAGAGACTATGGACTCTAGGAAACAAACTGAGGGCTTCAGAGGGGAGGGGGTTGGGGGAATGGGATAGGCTGGTGATGGGTATTAAGGAGGGCACATACTGCATGGCACACTGGGTGTTATACGCAAGTAATGAATCATGGAACTTTACATCAAAAACTAGGGATGTACTGTATGGTGACTAACATAATATAATAAAAAATATTATTAAAAAAAGAAAAGATGCTCATCCTCACATAGCATTTAATTTGGGAGATGCAAATCAAAACTATGATGAGCTATCCCCTCACATGAGTCAGAATGAGTAAAATCAACAACACAAGAAACAACAGGTGTTGGCGAGGATGTGAAGGAAGGACAACCCTTTTGCACTGCTGTTGGGAATGCTAAATGGTACAGCCACCCTGGAAAACAGCATGGAGCATCCGGAAAAGCTAAAAATAGAATTACCGGACTTCCTCAAGTTAAAAACCTTCTGCACAGCCAAGGAAACAGTCAAAAAAACTAAGAGGCAGCCCACGGAATGGGAGAAGATATTTGCAAATGACACTACAGATAAAAGACTGGTATCCAAGATCTACAAAGAACTTCTCAAACTCAATACACGAGAAACAAATAAACAAATCAAAAAATGGGCAGAAGATATGAACAGACACTTTTCCAATGAAGACATACAAATGGCTAACAGACACATGAAAAAATGTTCAAATCATTAGCCATCAGGGAAATTCAAATCAAAACCACACTGAGATACTACCTTTTGCCAGCTAGAATGGCAAAAATTGACAAGGCAGGAAACAACAAATGTTGGAGAGGACGTGGAGAAAGGGGATCCGTCCTACATTGCTGGTGGGAATGCAAGTTGGTACAGCCACTTTGGAAAACAGTGAGGAGGTCCCTTAAAAAGTTAAAAATTGAGCTACCCTATGATCCAGCAATTGCACTACTGGGTATTTACCCCGAAGATACAGATGTAGTGAAGAGAAGGGCCATATGCATCCCAATGCTCATAGCAGCATTGTCCACAATAGCTAAATCATGGAAGGAGCCAAGATGCCCTTCAACAGATGACTGGATCAAGAAGATGTGGTCCATATATACAATGGAATATTACTCAGCTATCAAAAAGAACGATTTCTCAGCATTTGCTACAACATGGACGGCACTGGAGGAGATAATGCTAAGTGAAATAAGTCAAGCAGAGAAAGACAATTATCATATGGTTTCACTCATTTATTGATCATAAGAAGTAAGAAGATTGGTAGGAGAAGAAAGGGAAGAAAGGGGGAGTAAACAGAAGAGGGAGTGAACCATGAGAGATTATGGGCTCTGGGAAACAAAGTGAGGACTTCGGGGGAGGGGAATGGGATAGGCTGGTGATGGGTATTAAGGAGGGCACGTATTGCATGGTGCACTGGGTGTTATACGCAAGTAATGAATCATGAAACTTTACATCAAAAACTGGGGATGTACTGTATGGTGACTAACATAATATAATAAAAAATTTTATTATAAAAAAAATAAAATTACCTGTAATCCAGCAATCACACTACTGGTTATTTACCCAGAGAACACAGAAACACTAATTCAAAGGGATACATTCACCCCTACGTTTATAGCAGCATTATTTACAATATCTGAACTATAAAGGCAGTTCAAGTGTCCATAGATAGAAGAATGGATAAAGAAGATGTGAGATATATATATGAGATATATATAATGGAATATTATTCAGCCATAAAAAAGAATGAAATTTTGCCACTTGCAATGACATGCATGGAGCTGGAGAGTATTAGGCTAAGCAAAATAAGTCAATCAGAGAAAGACACATACCATTTGATTTCACTCATATGTGGAACTTAGGAAACAAAATGAACAAAGGGAAAAAGAGAGAGAGATAAATCAAGAAACAGCCTTTAATTTTTTTTACTGAGAGTGTGTGTGAGCGTGGGTGGAGGGGCAGAGGGGGAGAGAGAATCTTAAACACACTCCACATTCAAAGTGGAGCCTGACATCGGGCTCAGTCTCACGACCCTGAGATCATGATCTGAGGCAAAATCAAGAGTCAGACACTTAACTGACTGAGCCACACAGGTGCCCCAGTCTCTTAATTATAGAGGATAAACTAATGGTTACCAGAGAGGAGGGGGTGGGGGATGGGTTAAATAGGTGATGGGGATTAAGATGTGCACTTATCATGATGAGGACCAGGTGATGTATGGAATTCTTGAATCACTGTACTGTACCCCTGAAACTAATAAAACACTGTATGTTAAAAAAATCAAAACAATAAATATACCATCCAACACACACACAAAAAAGACATTCTGTTTGGATTAGATGTGCCATAGACCAGGCTAAGTCACATGAACGCACATGAATTAACCAGGGATGTATAATACTTACACTAAGGAAAGTCACTTCAGGGTGTGGCAGTGAATACCTTTTACAATAATACAAATGGCAATACTTGGTAGTTTGTCCTTTAACATGTTGATCCTTCAACATTTACAAATCATTTGATATAGATCTGTCTTGGGAATTCAGCATGTAGTTGAATTTTGCTTTGTAATCCAATGAGAAAATAGTGTTATCAATTCTTGACAGTGGAGTTGAAGGACCCAACTACAACTGTGGATTTGTCTATTACTCCTTTCAGCTCTATCAGGTTTTTGTTTCACGTATTTAGTGATTTGCTTCTGACTACATAGAAGTATAGGATTGTTATGACTTCTTGCTGGATATGTACTTATACTGTCATGTACCATGCCACCTGTGTATAGTAATTTTATGGCTTTGAAGAATACATTTTCTAATACCGATACAGCTGCTTTTGTTTAAATAATTAGTATTAGCATGATATCTTTTTCCATCAACTTACTTTTAATCTACCTGTGTAGTTGTGTTGGAAATGCACTTCCTATAGACTGAATATGTTTGGGTCACTTTTCTTTCTTTTTTTCTAAGATTTTATTTGTTTGTCAGAGAGAGAGAGAGCACAAGCAGGGGGAATGGGAGGCAGAGGAAGAAGCAAGCTCCCCTCTGAGCAAGGAGCCCAACACTGGACTTAATCCCAGGATGCCGGGACCATGACCTGAGCCAAAGCAGACACTTAACCGACTAAGCCACCCAGGGGACCTGGGTCACTCTGCTTTCATCAGTGCTGCCCATCTCTATCTTTGATTGGTGTACTAGATAATTTACATTTAAAGTAAATATTCATACATAATGGCTTCAGGCTACCATTTCAGTTTTTGAATTTTGTTACTCTTTTTCTCCTTCTTGAGTTTCATTTTTTGCTCTCCTTGGATTACTTGAATATGTTTGAGAGTTCCATTTTGATTCCTTTAGAATGTTTTTGAGTATATCACTTTGTATCTTATTTAGTGGTTGCTCTAAATATTATAATGTACATGTGTAACCACTATCTACAGGCATTGATGTTTTATAATTTTGCATAAAGAGAGATATCTTACTTCCATTTAGGGCCATTTACCCTTCTAACTTTGAAGTTCTAAATGTCTCAAATATTTTTTTTACAAACACTGAGCATCAAAACAGATGTTCTAACTTTTCTTCAACCATCACATGCGATTTAACAAGCTACTGAAAAAAGGATAGTTTATTTTATTTACACCTCTTTTTATCAGTCTATCATTTTTTTTATTTTCTGAAGCACCAAGCTTTCTTCAGTTATACTTTCCTTCTTTTGGTGGGGGATGAGCGTAGGGACGAGAGTTTCCTCGAGCCATCAGATAAGGGTACACCTGCAAATGAAAAATTATTGTACATTTCCTTATTCTGAGTATGCCCTTATTCTTCTTGATTCATGAAGGATAGCATTTCGAGATATAAAATGTACAATCATCAGTTCTTTTCTATAAAACTTGAAAAATATTGCTCAGAGGGCACAAATGTTCAGTTATAAGCTGAATAAGTTCTGGGAATCTATAGTTAATTACAGTGTACTGTATACTTGAAATTTGCTAGGAGAATAGACCTTAAGTTTCTCACTACACAAAAAGACTAATTATGTACGATGGTGGATGTGTTAATTAATTTGATAGTGGTAATCCTATCACTATATATATGAATATTAATGCATCACTGTGCACTACAAACCACGAAAAAAAAAGAACTTGAAAAACTATCATGCCACTTCCTTCATCCACCACAGTTTGAGATGAAAACTCTAGTGTCACCAGAATTGGCTGTCCACTAAAATGTCTGCGTCATGTCTGTGTGCTTCATTTCTTGATTATTTCCTCTCTTGAGTTTCTATAATTCAAAAATGTTGTGTGTTGGCAAGGATTACGTTGAGTTTTTCCTATTTGGAGATCACTCTTTTTTTGAATCTGTAGTTGTATGGTTGTTGGGTTAGGGTTTTTTGCCCCTTCAGTTTTAGAAAGATTTTAAACACCGTTTTTTCAGTATCCCATTTATCTTCATAAAAAATACTTAAAGGTTTTAATTGTCTGAATACCAAGAGTTAACATTTTATGATTACCCTTTGAAAATAGGGTACTTGGGAGCAATTTTAGGTTTCCGAAATCAGTACAAAGCTTATTAAACCCAACATCAATTTCACAGATTGCAAAATGACTTCCTTATAAAGGTGAAGCAGCCAGGTTTTGGGTGGGTCTGTCACTGTACTCAGCTAAGTCTCTGTTGGGCAGAGTCTAGGGGACTTCCCACTCCTTCGATGGGCACCTTGGTACAGCGACACATTATTACATGTGTTCCTCAAAGAGCCATTTCTGATGTTCCCAATCCATGCAGTCCCATAGGGTGGTATGAAACTGTCCCTGAACGCCTTCCTCTCAGCCTGAACGCATTTATTGGACTGTACGTGAAATAAAGAGCCATCCTCCTGCAAGATGAGCTTCTGATTCTCTGTGGCAGTTTCCTGGCAGAGATACAGGATGAGAATATCCAATCCTGCGTCCACAGCTATGCAGGCTGTGGCTGGTGGGTGCGACAGCCTACTTCCTTCTGAGAACTGTACTTGAAAAACTGCTTCTGACCCATTCCAGGACAGAGGTACAGAAGGACCTGGTGCCCCACGATTTGGTTTTCACTGGGAGGGTTCGAATCAAAGCAGTAATCTTTCAGTCCTTTGTTCCAGAACATCCCAAAGAAGGCAGGCTTGTCATCAGGCGCATGCAATTCAGGGTACATGTTCTCCAAGAACACCTGAAGTCCTTCCACTGGAGCTTTGCCTGGAGCTGCCTCCTCTCTGTCACACCCCCAAAGAGTTCCACGTGGGCGTGGGGGTTGCGATGGTCGTAGGGCTCTTTAAATGCACCCGTCCACACCTCAGCACTTCCGATGCTGCTGGCCACAGCCTTTTTGCGGGAGTAGGGTTGAGTATACTTTTTTAAAAACTGACATTTTACGTCTTTCAAAATATCTGTCCAGACAGCCTCAAGATAACTGCAACTCCTGCCACACAGTAGCAATGTGCTTTTTGAAAGTAAACCTACATTTTGAAACAGTTTCAGCCTTACAGAATTACAATGAAGAGAGTAAATAAGGTTCCCATATACCCCACAAGCACATTCCCCTATTATTATCATTTTATGTCAATGTGGCACATTTGTAACATTAATGAACCAATATTGAGATGTTATCATTAACCAAAGACTATACTTTATTCAGACTTTCTTGGCTTTTCTCTAGTGTTGTTTTTGTCTTCCAAGATCCAATGCAGGATACGAACTCATATTTAGTACTCTCAGTATCTTCTTAGGCTTCTCGTGGCTATGACAGTTCTGTTGATTTCTGTGGGTTTTATGCCCCCTGACAGATTGAAATTAGTATCGATACTCCAGAGTTCTTTAGCTTACTGTTAGCATGGTATGTCTTTCTCCATCCCTTTACTTTAGCCCATCGGAATCACTCTATTGAAAATAGGGGCTTGCAGACAATATACACTGCTGAAGTTTTAAAATTCACTCTGACTTTTGATTGCTATTTATAGACCATTCCTATTGAAAGTGGTTCCTGAAACACTTGCGTTGATATCAACCATGTTTGTAGCTGTTTTCTATTCATCAGAAGAGGCTTACTTTCCTGCCTTCTCTGGTTTTAATTGAACATTTTACATAAAGGCAGTTTTTTGGTTGACCTCGTAGTGTACCAACTACAGGTGCTTAAAAACATTTTAGATCTTTCCTTGGAGGTTACATATACATTTTAAACTAATGTAAGGCCACCTTCAAGTGACACTATTGACAAATCAAGCGCTAGCTTACAATATTTCTGCCCATTTCTCCACGACTGCCATGCTTTTCACTTACTCATATGCTATACTCACCGGCTACATTATGACTCCCATTATTTAAACATTCATTTGCCATTTATCAAGAATAACATAAATTTTATTATTTAAACAAGTTACTTTTTGGGCACCTGGGTGGCTCAGTTGGTTAAGCGTCTGCCTTTGGCTCAGATCATGACCCCGGAGTCCTGGGGTCCAGTCCCACATCAGACTCCCTGCTCAGTGGGGAATCTGTTTCTCCTTCTCCTCCCAGCTTGTGTGCTCTCTCTCTCTCTCTCTCGCTATCTCTGTCTCTCTCTCTCTCTTGCAAATAAATAAATAAAGTCTTTAAAAACACGAATAAACAAGTTACTTTTTGATCTCTTAAGAACAAGAAAAATTAACTTTATTTACCTTGATGTGTTTCTTCCCTGATGTACTTCCTTTTTTATGTAAATCCAAATTTCTGACCTTTATCATTTCTCTTCTTCCTGAATAAAATCCTTTCCACTTCTTTGCAGGATAGGTCTAATGGTGACAATTCCCTTCATTTTTCTTTGTCTGAGAGGAAACGTCTCTATTTACTCTGTCTTTTTTACCGCACAGTTTTTACTAGATACAGAAGGATCCTAGGTTGGTGAATTATTTTTCTTTTGGTACACTAAAAATGTTCCCTAACTCTCTTCTTGCTTGCATGGTCGCTCACAGGACTTCACTGTAATTTTCCCCTTGTTCCTCTATGGGTAGGTAAGGAGGTTTTGTTCGTGTTGTTCTTGGTGTGTGTGTGTGTGTGTGTGTGTGTGTGTGTGTGTGTGTGTGTCTTGGTCTGGCTTTCTTCAACAAGGTAGCTTGCTGTCCTGTGAGCTTTCTGGGTATCTGATTCAGTGCCTATCAGTAATTTGGAAATTTCACTGTCATCATTTTTCAAATATTTTTTTCTGCTCTTTTTTCTCTTACTTCCACTTTTGGTATTCCAAGTATGTGTATGTCATCTATTTTGAAATTGTTCCACAGTTTTTGGATGTTCTACTCCACATTTTTTCATCTTTTTTCTATTTGCAGTTCACTTTGGGAAGTCCTTGTTGGCCATTCCTCAAGGTCACTGATTCTTTACCTGGGCAGGTCACAACTCCTGAGGACCCCAGCAAAGACATTTTTCACAGCTATTGCACTAGTGTGAATTTTGGCACTCCCTGTTTATTCTCTTTTACAGTTTCCATCTACCTACCTCCATAACTTACCTATTGTTGCATGTTGTCTACTTTTCCCACTAGAAATCTTAACACATTTATCATAGTTGTTTTATCTTCCCTGTCTGATTACTCCAGCTGCTGTATCATATCTGAATTGGATGTACATTGCTTCGACTGTTTGTTCTTTCTGGAACTCAGGTGATTCCGATGTTAGCCCTTTGGCTTTTGTCCCACCACTTCCAAACCGTCTGTCCATGTTTGTTTGCTCATTGTACCATTTTCCTGAATAGTATATTCTGTTCATCTGTCCTCAGGTTCACTGATTTTGTCTTCTGTCATCTACATTCTACAATGGATCCCATCCAAAAGAAAGTTTTTAATTTTCTTTATTACATTTTTAAATATTTACTTTCCATTTGGTACGTTTTATATCATTTCTGTAACTTGGCAGGGGTTTGCTCTCTTTTTTTAATTTCACAGAGATCCATAATTGCTCCTTCAAGAATTTTTATATTGGCTACTTCAAAATCTTTGTAAACTAGTCCCAACATCTGATTCATCTCTGTTGTTGTCAGGGCTTGCCTTTTCTCATTTAAGTTTTGACTTCCCTGGCTCTACAGATGAAGAATGATTTTTTATCCTGGCCCGCATAGTTTGGATATTCTATGAAAAGACTCTTGATCGTTTCATAGTGAGTTGCCCTGTTTTAAGGTTTGGCCTGTCTGTTCTTTGGGGGGCTGTAGTTCCATAGTCACTTGGTTTCATGAGCTTTTGCAAAGCACTCCTGAACCACATTGTTCTGAGTCCACCTGATTTTCTGATGGGTAATGGCCAGAGATGCCCGTGGTACCAGAAAATGGTTCCATGGGCCGTGGGGTGTCATTAGGTGGGGGTGTGGGATTCGGGACCTAAAGGATGTAGAGCATTTTCCCCTGGCCTGTTTTTCAGTCACCCAGTACCACTGGCCTTCCTACTCTCTATCTGCCAGTATACTCAGGGGAGGGAGGCATCTACCATGACACCTGCTGCTGCTGGTAGGAGGGCTAGGGGGTGCAGGCCGGGGTATTTCTCCGCCACTGGGTGGAGTGTGGCGGCATCCCAAAACTAGTTCACCTTCTGGTGCAAATACCGGGCCTGGGTGCTTTCTGCCAATGAGTGGAGGGGCTGCAGGTGCCTGGCCTGGATGTTGTTTTGCTGGGCAGAATGCCATGAGCCACCACATCCAGCCGGAACCCTTCTGTTGACTGGAGTAGAGGGAGCAGCTGGCCTTGGATCACCTTCTGCCATTGAATGGACACCTAGGAGACATGAAGCCTACTGGAGTCGCCTGTGCAGGTGCCGAGGCACAACTGTGGTAGTCTCGAGAAGTTTGCAGGGTGGGCCAGGCTTCTGAGAATCAGCTATAGGTGCTGCTTTGGGAAAGTGGATCCTGATGTTTCCTACATTTTGGGGGGCAGAGTGGATGGACCTGCCCCGCAGGCCAGGACTAGCTCTTGTACATGCTGCAGGAAGTTCCTCTTGGTGCTTCTGTTGTGGGTCCATCTCTCCTTTATGTCACAGTTGAGCTTCCATTTTTCTTGATGTGCACCCATTGAAAGCAGGCCCTGGGTTTTTGTGTGTCTGTGTACATTACTTCTTTCTCCTTTCTTCCTTTGTTTTTCTGTGAGTATTGGCGTTTCTTTGTGGCCCATTGCTGGAACTCGATTCAAGACTAGAGAGTGGTAGGGGCTCAGGGGAGGCTCACATGATTAAATGTCTGCATTTGGCTTGGGTCATGATTTCTGGGTCTTGGGATGGAGCCTTGCCTTGGGCTCCCGGCTCAGCAGGGAGTCTGCTTCTCCCTCTCCCATTCCCCCTCTTTGTGTTCCCTCTCTCGCTGTCTCTCTCTGTCAAATAAATAAATAAAATCTTTTAAGAAAGAAAGAAAGAAAATCTCAGAGGCAGTGTTGCATTATTCTCTCAGGAGGCACATACTGCAGGGCTGCCCCTCTTTTGATAATGCCAGCATGGGGCACTGGCATCCCTTGAGGCTTAAAATGGAGATATTTTAATTCTATCTACCCTTCTTTATATATGAGATGGAACTCCTCTCTGCTGAGCAACTTCCCTCATCCACTCTTTGGGAACCAATGTTACAGTTCATAAGCCAAACACGGGATAACTGTTTCATTATTTGCCTCCGCTCACCCAATTTCAAAATAATGAATATATTTCCTAGCATTTAATAATGGTGACTACGAGGTCTTTGTCTCTTTAGAGTCGCTATGGGGACTCAATATTTAATCACAGTTGATGTGTTTAGGTCCGTCTTAGTTACGATTCTTAATGACGCTCAGTTTGTCCCTAAGTGGCGCAGACTCGGTCTCAATCTGCCTGTGCAATCCTGAGCTCTCAGCAGGTACGTAGTAAATGTGTGCTGAAAGTATGTCAAATAACTGAGTGAGGTGTATGGATACCACACTTGATTGTTTTGTCATAACATCATATTACTGCGCCCGCCCCTCCAACAAATGATTGAAACCGACATTACCCCTTTGCCCTCTCTGGTATTATTCAAGTAGTACTGCAGTGGGATCGGAAAATTTAACACTCACTCCCCTTCGTTGGATCTTTCTACATTAATGGGGGCGCGGTGGGAGACAAGTGACCTCAACGCATGGGTTTGATTATCTTTTGGCTTCCGAAATTCATTTCCTCTCATGACCATTAATTTGCACTCGCACTGTTTTCTCTGTGCTCATCTGTGCCATCACCTGCTATTGTTCTACCTCCCAGAACCTTGCAGAGCCCAAATTTCCTCTTTCCCTAACACAGCTCCTCCTTATCACTGTGCCAGCACTCCTATGGAGTAGTTTGTCAGCAAATCAACAAGTGTCTTTATTCTGCTTCTTCTTCTTAGTGGTTTTTCCAGTATGGCTGTGCATGTTGAAGGTCGAGTGTTTGACCTTGGTCACATCAAAGACCCTTTGGTGACCAGCCTCCGTTTCCTCAAACTTCAGTTTTCTGATTTCTAACGTTGGGGAAGAGCTACCTCTCCTGTATCGATGTGAAATGAGTTCCACAAAAGATTGTTAGAACATTATAAATCATACAACGTCCGGATGTGTAAAATTTTTGTACCCACAATTACTGGAAGACAGGCTGCTGTGGAAGAAGAGTTGGATTAAATGTGGGGGAATTAGACAACACTTTGAGCTTATCCCAGTACTCTTAGAGATGGCAGTAATAATTACACACGGATCACTGGATAATATGCAGGAGTTGGTTGGCTACTGTGTTAACATATAGGGATCCTTTTTTCTCCTTTTAACCCCCAGATTTGACTACTTTCTGGAAGGGCTACTGCAGCACTTGGCTATTGGGCAATTCAGTTCTAGCTGAGGATGCGTCACTTATTTTTTTGGTAGCAGTTGTGGGTGCTGATAGAAAATGAACAAGGCTGTGTTAAATTATCCTAAATTTTGGCGTTTTTCATATTACTTGTAATTGTGTAGAAATTTGACAGCAAGAGTATTGTAGTGTCAGTTTGGTTCTGTAGTTCTATCCTTACTGTACATTGGAAACTTTGGATGAGTAATTTCTGAGAGCGTGTTGTGGAAGTTGTAGGTAATGGGGACTGCCTTAGAATGGAGATACATTTTTTTTTCTTTTTAACTTAAAATTTTGCCTTTTTCTACTCCCATACTTGGCTATCCGGCATTTCAGCTCTGACTGAAAGTGCTCTCCCATACCTTACTGTAATAGTGGTGGGCAGTGGCATCTGAAAAAAGATGAAGCTGCTGAAATCCTTTATAATTCTTGCTTTTTTGGCTCTTTGTGGCCTCTCTGTATCCTCGCAACTAGGACCCCAGGGTGTAGCTATAGATGTGGACTCAAACAGGGCCTGACACAGAGTGAAAGCTTTTACTCAGACATTAGGCCCCCTCAATGCTGTTGCTATGGGAGATGATGCATCCTGATTGTGTTGTTGCCATGGTAACCATGCACTTGACCCAGTCTTGTTCAGACCTGACACACCAAAGGCAGATTTTCCTCAGCTGCCAGCACCATCTCCTTTGTCAGTTCAGAGTGAGAAAAATAGAGTCAACAGAATTATTTTCCCAATGATGTTCACTATTGTATAAGTAATTTGGTGTCATAATTGGACAAGATTGCTTCTGTAACTTTTACTATTATAGGCCGGGATGGGCACATATAGATCATTTGTACAATCTGAAATACTAGATAAAGCACACCAATTGCTTTCCAAAGTGTTGAAGGAGCACCCAGCTCATATATTATTCATGATTTTAATGAATTGAAATAAAGTTAACTTGTACTTATTGAGCATTTTCTATCTACGAAGCTCTACTCCTTATCCTCTAAAGGTAGCTTGATTAGCACCAGCTTACTAGTCAATGTATAATAAACCCAAAATAATATATGCATGAGATAATGGTACATGAATCATAACAGATAGGAACAGAGAACACACAACCTGATAGGTGAGAAATGGTTTTTCAAAGTAGTTTTAATTTACGTTCCTGTTGCTATCAGTAGATTTGACATCTTTTCATATATATAAGGGCCATTTATATTTCTTTTTCTAAAGTATTTGTTCTGGTTTTTTGGTCATTTTTGTGATGGATTATTGTCTTTTTTCTTTGACTTTAAAAAGTACATTTATTTGGAATATTAGCTCTTTATCTTTTATATATTTGGGGTAAAATATTTTCTCCCAGTTGATTATTCAATTCCTATTTGCTTGTCTTTTTATTAGTCTCCCTCATTGTTATTTTTTTCCATTGTGTATTGTAGCTATTCTTGCATGTTTATTTTTTCTCCAGTGAAACTTTAGAAAAAACTCATCTTTCTCTAGGAAACAACAACAATTTGCTGGTATATTTATATTGAGAATGCATTAAATTTGGACACTAATTATATTTTAGTGATGTGGAACCTTCCCATTCAAAAACAAAATAGAATTTTTCTACTTCTTATGGCTTTCAGGAGTCTAAACTTTTCCTCATATAGCTTTTCCATATTTCTTGTCAAGTTTATTTCTAAGAATGTTATCTAATTTGTTGCTATTATAAATGAGATTTTTGTCTTCCATTATATCTTGTTTCTGGTTATTGTTTATATGTATAAAAAGTCATTGATTTTTTATATTAATTTATATCTTCCTAAATTTACCAAATCTCTTATCATTTGTGTAGTTTTATCACTACATTTTTGACTTGTCCCAATACCATATAATCTGGAGTTTCAATTCTTTTTGTAATTCATATACCTATAATTGGTTTTTTAATTTTTATTTTTTTAGTGTTTGATTTTTAATTGTGGCTAGTAGCTCCACTGCAACTTTGAATAGTGAAAGCTGAAATGTTTGAAAAAGTGTGGACAACTTTTCCTTGTTCTTGACCTTAGCAGGAAGTTCTCTTGTGTTTCCCGTTATGAATTTTATTATTTACTGAGTATTGATATAAAATAGACACTTCCTTACAAATATATATTCTCTCTAGATAGATGATAGATGATAGATAGATAGATAGATAGATAGATGATAGATAGATAGATAGATAGATGATAGATAGATAGAAAGTACCTGTAATTTTCTATTTTGTTGAGTTTTTTTTAATTTAATTTTGTTTTGTTTTGATTTTATTAAAATAAGTGTTGGATTGCATTGGATTCTTTTTCAGAATTTCTGGAGATTTTTATATGATTTTTCTTCTTAGGCTTATCATAAGATGAAGTATATTAACATATTTCCTAACTATTGAATAACCCCTGATTGACTACACTAAATCCCACTTGTTCATGGTATAATATTTTCTTTTTTTAAAAGATTTTATTTATTTATTTGGGAGAGAGAGAAAGCAGGCAAGCAGGGTAGGGACAAAAGGAGAGGGAGAAAAGCAGATTCCCTGCTGAGCACAGAGCCCACCCGGGATTGGATCAGATGACCCTGAGATCATGACCCTAAGATCACAGCCCTGAGATCACGAGCTGAGCCATAGTCAAGAGTCAGACGTCCAACTGACTGAGCCACCCAGGTGCCCTTTTCATATATTATTTTCTTAACGTGGTGTTATATTCTGCCTACTGATATTAAATCTAGGAGATTTGCATCAATATTCATAATTGAAATTGTTCTCTAACTTACTATATATACTATCTTTTTCAGGTTTTGGTATCCAGGCTATTCTCATTTCATAAAAATAACTTGAATTTCTCTTACTTTTTTATGTTTGGAATATATTGTGCAGCATTGTGATTAGTTGGTGATTAAGTTTTTAGTAAAATTCTGTGAAAAATTTAAGGCCTGATGCTTTTCTGTGAGGCAATTCTTTAATATGTATCCCTATTTCTTCTATGGAAATTGGTTTTTTTTAGATCTCCATCTCAATTGGAGTTATTTTTGACAAATTATTTTTTCCTAGGACATCATACTTATCATTTAGGTTTTCAATTTATTGTGCAAAGAATTATTTTGTTGATCTTTTAAAATTTTTCTC
The DNA here is from genome assembly GCF_023065955.2 of Ursus arctos. Taxonomy (NCBI): domain Eukaryota; kingdom Metazoa; phylum Chordata; class Mammalia; order Carnivora; family Ursidae; genus Ursus; species Ursus arctos. The sequence continues at coordinate 42,918,575 of NC_079873.1, forward strand.
TGTCTTACTGGTTATTTTCCTCTATTAATTTCTTATTTCATGTATTTGTATTTTCTACCTATTTATTTATTACATTAACTAGTGGTCGATTCCTTATTATTAATTTATTTTAAAAATTCAGTATTTTTATTTATTTAGTTGTACTAATTTTCTGTTTCCTGTATCTTTAGTGTTTTTTGTAATCTTTATCATTGTTTTCTTGTGCTTTCTTTTGGTTTACTTTGTTGTTTTTTGCCTAACTTAAGGAGTTGAAAATTCATTAATTTTATTTTAAAATTTTATTGATACAAATATTAAATTTCAATTAAATTTAAATATTAAATTTCTTCTATAACTGTTTAAATATTTCCCACATTTATAATATGTAGGCTTCCATTACCATTTTTTTTAATGCTGCAATTTTGGTTTGTATTTCTCCTTTCACTCAAGGCATTTAGTAGAGAGTTTTATGGGCCCAGCATGCTTCTGTTGTACAATTCTGCTGCCCTTGATAGAGTTTTAAAATTTTCTTATTTTTTTTTAAGTTTTTTTTTTTTAAGATTTTATTTATTCGACAGAGATAGAGACAGCCAGTGAGAGAGGGAACACAAGCAGGGGGAGTGGGAGAGGAAGAAGCAGGCTCATAGCGGAGGAGCCTGATGTGGGGCTCGATCCCATAATGCCGGGATCACGCCCTGAGCCGAAGGCAGACGCTTAACCGCTGTGCCACCCAGGCGCCCCATAGAGTTTTAAAATTTTCTGATGGAAAGACTTTTTTAAAAATTACCTTCACTGTATCATGATAAAAGAATGATGCTTGTGTTATTTCTACTTTATTGAGTTTGATGATACTTTCTTTGTGATATGGCATATAGTAAAATTTTATGAATCTCCCTGTATACTTGAGATGATATTTTTCTATTGTCTAGTTGTAAAGTTTGATATATATCCAGAAGATCTACTGTATTGATTATGTGGAATGAGGTTCAGTTTCTCCCAGGCAGACTTTGTGGACCACCTTAAAGGGATGGAAAGGGAAGAGTTTAGCACACAGAAATAAGGAAGGGTGCTTTGATCTGGGGACTGCTACATAGCCAGAGACATAAAATTCTCTTGCCAATCATAAGCATTCATTTAGTCAATAAATATTCAAAAATGCCTTCTATGACAAACCATCTTTCATTTAATTCAGGTTTCTGCTTAAAAGGCACGGGCAGATCTAACCACAGCAAAAATCCCTGTCAGTCTCATTGTTACACTGCTTTAATTTTCTTCTTACTGCTTAGTACTCCTCTGCTCATATTCAATTCTTATTTTGTTTAATATCTCCCACCCCACTAAAATATAAACTCCAAAGGAGCACAGACATTTACCTGTTTTGTTTTCTATGCTGTGTACACCACCCAGAATACTGCTGGTCACATGGTATACTCTAAATAAATGTTTGCTGCATGATGTATGAATAATACACACTCCATGCCTTCAGAGAATGAAACATCTGATATAGGGGCAGGTATAATAATATGCTTTTTTTAAAGCAATCACATATGATGTCACTATACTTCACTACTTCATTTACCATCCAACACATACTTAATAAGCACTTGCTTATTAAGTGCTAGCCACTGCGGATATAGGGATATATTCAGCACAGTCCTTGAATTAAATATCAAATCTAGTAGGAACATCTCAATGATGAATTGTGCACTAGATTGTTATGCATTTAGCTCCAATAACAATAACAACAAAAAATCAAACAACAACAAGAGTAAAAAACAACCAACAACGAATTAAGATAGTGGTTCTCCAACCCATCCAGAACCTCAGAATCACCTGGGACATTTTCTAAAAAGACAAACTCTTTGCAAAATGGTAAAATTTTTATGGAGGAGAATTTAGCAATATTTAGCATATACCTGTTGTCTCATAAATCCTAATTCTCAAAATCAAAGAAACATTGAGAAAATATGAAATTATTGTTGATTGTAGCAACATGTGTTATAACAAAAACTGGAATAATTAAATATCCATGAATAGAGGACTTGAAAAATAAAATAATTGAATATTTTGCAGCTATATAAAGAAATGATGACTATTTCTACATATTGATTTGGAAAACTCTCCAGGATATATTGATGAGTGAAAAAAATCAAGATGGGGAAAGCTGTATAGTATAGTTATCACTTATAACACACAATGGGTATGAATACATGTGGAATTATAATCAACAAACTAAAAAAATGTACATATGGGACAGAAGGCACAGACTGGAAAGAACAAGAAGACAAGCTGGGCTTTGCTAAAATATGTTCTTTAGTAGGTTTAACTTTGGCATTATGTAATTTTTGTACATATTTGTAGCAACTAATTGAATAAGATAAAAGCAATGAAAAGTACAATGAATCTAATAGACTTTATCATGAACCAAGTTGGTGGCACTACAATACAGAAACTATTTTTAATGATTGTAAAATACAGTCATTTGTCCTGTAAATTCCTAGTGGGATACAATATGAGAATCAAAAGAGTCAGATGAAAATTTGAAACTGTTTTCAGAATCACTATTTTTATTGGTGTTGTTAGTATGTTTTATTTCATTGTTGGTTGTGAATTGTGGGATAACAGTAATGAGTAATTTTGTTGATGTCATTGGGAGTCAGGACTGTGTCTTCAGAGAAAGGATATATTGATGAAAGATCAATGACATAAAGTATATACCCTGAAGCCATGAATTTGAATGAGAAGTATCAGTATAAACTCGTGTTATATTTTACTTCAAAAATATGTATTTCTTAGCTCTGCCAAGCGCTAGAAACTGTGATGAATCCGGTAACATGCAGCCATGCACCGTAATTTTGCTCTCTACCAAGCATTTTCCACTCAAAAATACATCAAGATTACATGTTGAATTAGCTAATTTTAGGAAATGTATAAGGTGAGCCAAGAACAACCTGACGTACCAGAAGGGAGGAAGGACTACTGTGATTGTGTAAAAAGTATTCGAGGGCTAATCTGAAAAGCCTAGATGCCTAAAAATGCAACAGTTTGAGCATCTGTAAGAAGAATAATTCAATTGATTTAAACACATTAAGTGCATTTAAATATTGCATTCATAATAATTCTGAAAATATACTCTGTGATAACCTTAAAAAGCACTAGAGAATAAATTCATAATTTGAAACTGGTAAATAGAAGGAAAAAAATCAAATAATGATTCTTCCATTTGTGTATCTACTGTGTTACCAAATAATTAATGTGGAGAAGATTCTCTTTAGAGAAATATTCTTGTAAATGAATGAGAAGGATAAATAAAATATCTTCATTCTACAATCTGTAATGAAATATTAAATCTAGATGATAATCATCAGTGTCTGCTAACATCATAAAAAAAGAGACAACCAGACATTATGTGTCTCCTACCTGTAAGGTATTCTTGCTAAAAGAAAAAAAAAAAGGAAGAAGAAAAAAAGCAACATGGGTCTAATAAAGGCCCTGTCTCTAACAACCAATTTATAGGTTAAGTCAGGAGACATATCGATATATGTTAAACAATGACAAAGGGAAGATGTCAGAAAAATCTATGAAACTCTAGAGAGTAAAGGACCCAAATTCTTCAAATAAATTGCAAGAAAAACAAAAGAAAGAAAGGAACAACCTATAGATTGAAAGTGACCTCATAGGCATATTAACAAATTATAATGCGTGAAGTAAACTGGATCCTGAGTTGAAATTAATATTTGTTTATTTTTAAGTAAATATATGAAATTTCATTTTCTTTTTTTATTTTTTAAATTTTAATTTCACTATTGTTAATATACAGGGTTAAATTAGTTTCAGGTGTACAATATAGTGATTCAACAATTCTATACATCACCTGGTGCTCACCAAGATAAATGTACTCTTTAATCCCCATCATCTATTTCACCCATCCCCCACCCCATGACCATCAGTTTGTTCTCTATAGCTAAGAGTTTGTCTTGGTTTATGTCTCTCTCCCCCCCCCTTTGTTCATTTGTTTTGTTTCTTAAATTTCACATGCGAGTGAAATCATATGGTATTTGTTATTCTCTCACTGACTTATGAAATCTGATTTTCAAATCAGAGACAGAGCCTTTGTTTGATTCAAGTTAGATTTTTCTCCTTCTTCTTTTTGACAAGAATATCTCATAGGTAGTGCTGTGTGCTTCTATATGGAGACACATAAATGTCTATTAATGGATGAATGGATAAAGATGTGGTATATATATATATACAAGGGAATATCACTCAGCCATAAAAAAAAGAATGAGATCTTGCCATTCATGACAACATGGATGGACCTAGAGAGTATAATGCTAAGTAAAATAAGTCAGACAGAGAAAGATGAATACCATATGACTTTACTTATATGTGAAATCTAAAAAACAAAACAAACAAAAAACATATATAGAAATCATAAATACAGAGAACAAACTGATGGTTGCCAGAAGGGAGGGAGCTGAAGGATGGATGAAAAAAGTGAAGGGGACCAAGAGGTACAAACTTTAGTTACAAAATTAGTAAGTCATGGAGATGAAAAGTACGGCATAGGGAAGAGAGTCAATATTGTAATAACATTGTATGGTGACAGATGGTGGCTACACTTATTGTGGTGAGCACTGAGTAAGGTACAGAATTGTTGAATCACTATGCTGTACACCTGAAACTAATATAACATTGAATGTCAGCCATACTTCAATAAAAAAATGTTTAAAAAAAGAAAAACTATGTATGAAACAATTGGAAAATGGTAAGCTAACGATGGATATTTGAAGATATTTAGCAATTATAACTAATTTTTAAACTGCAATGTTATTGTGCTTATATTTTCAAAGTGTCTATATTTTTAGAGATACATACTGAAATAATCTTCTATTAAGTGATATGATGTTTAGGATTAGCTTCAAAATAACCTGTGGATAGAGAGAAGAATGTGAGAGTATAGATCCAAGAATTCTTAATTGTTGAAGCTGTGTGAGACTTATGTGGTTTCTTTATATCTTGTCATGTATCTCACACTATTTATGAGAAAGCTTTTTTTAATGTCCAAAGCCACAATGTAGACAAATTTTTTAAAGATTTTATTTATTTGACAGAGAGAGAGCAAGAGAGTACAGGCAAGGGGAGTGGCAGAGAGAGAGAGGGAGAAGCAGGCTCCCCGCTGAGCAGGAAGCCCTATGCTGGGCTCGATCCCAGGACCCTGGGATCATGACCTGAGCCAAAGGCAGACGTTTAACTGACTGAGCCACCCCAATGTAGACCAATTAATCAGAATTTCTGGGTATGGTGCCAGGGCATAGGTATTTCTAAAACTATTTTCAGGGAATTTACTATGCAGCTAAAGTTTAGAGAAAATAGTATAAATAAGCAGGGCCTTACCTTCCCCACCCCCCACTCAGAATAAGAAGTACAGAAGTACACTTGCATTGGTTCAGCTGCTCAAAGATGCCACAAGGATACCAAAGCTTCTAACCTCCTTTTCAACCATTTTCAGCAGGTTAACTCCATGACCATATGCTGGTCACAACATGGCTTCAACAGCTCCAGGTATCTCTATCACATCCCAAGCACCATCATCTTTGCTCACATGTATTCTTTTTATTAAGAAACAGCCTTTTCTATATAAATACCCTACATATTCCCCATATACTTCATTGGGCAGTCCTGGACCACACGGCCACACTTAAATGTAAGGGAGGCTGGAAAGAACCATCACCTGACAAAGGGGAATAGGATAGCCATGATTGGATTGGAGAAATTTTGAGCCTCCCCCCCTGGACTGGACATACTGCTTCTTTAAAAAAATCAGTTTTTCTTACTACAGGGCATTGGTAGGAAAAGCCATTGGGTCAGTAATCAACAAATCCAGTGAGAAGGAGAAGCAGAGCTAGTTGGGTTGAAAACACAATCAAGGGCAAAGATCGAATATGCCCTGAGGGGAATAAACTCATAAGCATTGAACCACATACCATTTCTAGGACTTTGGTAACTCCTAACTTGTTCAGGCCTCACAATAATTCCATAACACAGGCACCCAGCATTATCTCCATGTTATGCATGAGGGACCAGAGATTCATAGAAGAGGGGGGAGGTGGGTTGTTTGGGGGTCCTATTAGTGCCTCCACAGCACATTACTTTACCCCTCTGCCATGGGCTACAGTTCCTTCTCTGGCTTACCAGGATCACTTTCTGAAACAAACAGATTTATTTTGATGCTGGCCACTTCTCTAATGATGGAGTCTTCTGCCGGAGATGGAGACACTAGGGTACGCTAAAGCAGAACTTGCCCTTCATGGTAGCTGTTAGCAGTCTGCACACTCAGGTCATATGTGTTATCTTGGATCCCACTAACTCAGTCAGGCATTGGTGGATAGCGTGGAGCCTGACACTTACACCTAGGGGTCTTGGCAATGTCACCATCCTCAGAGTTGGCTTTCTTGCTGCCAGTATTGCCAGCAGTTTTGACTTTTTTGTGTACAGAATAAATCTGATGTGCATTCAACACCCCCCCCCCCAACTACCTGCAGGCCCAGTTCAGATTCTGCTATGAAATTTCTCAGATTTCCCAGTTTCCCAACTTCCTCCAGGCCTTGAATACTGTGCCATCCATAGAGGCAAAAAGTTCTTCTTGAATTACATTAAGTTGTGGTCACTGCAATATTTTACTCACCACCAGGATCTTGTGAAGCCACCTCTCATCCATCCTGAATCACCGTGCTTTAAGGTTAGGGCCTCCTTAGATGTATCTCCTGCCCTTCAAACCCTCTGTGTGCCCTTCTTTTTTTAAAAAAGATTTTTACTTATTTATTTGTCAGAGAGGAGAGCATGTGCACAAGCAGGGGGAGTGGCAGGCAGAGGCAGAAGCAGGCTCCTTGCCAAGCAAAGAGCCTGATATGGGACTCTATCACAGAACTCTGGGATCATGGCCTGAGCCCAAGGTAGACGCTTAACCAACTGAGCCACCCAGGTGTCCCCTGTGTGCCCTTCTTAAATGTGTGAAATGCATAGTTGCAGCTCATCTACTATTTCAGAACACAGTTCTTTTTGGCTTAGCATGCACTGAGGAACATGGATGGGGATAGAGCATTCTGTCATTAGCACCACTCAGAGCTAAGCCTCTAGATGTTTAAAAAATGTATTAATACATTTTATTTCACCTATTCACATATACCCTACCAAACTGGCAAAAGAGGCTAAAACAGTTTAGAAAGCTAAATAATAAATGTTACATGAACATCAGTTAAAGCAACTTGCCAAAAGAAATACAAAGGTAGAAACCAAACACTAACCTTTAATCCAGGGACTGTCAGTTAAATCTACAGAAGCCATTTGGGGTCTGTCTTAATCACTTGCCAAGTGACAATGTATTCTGCGAATTTATTGGTGTGGCAAAAGGTCGCTGGTAGAGCTAGTAAAAGCAGTCTCTGGAGGAGATAATTCATCCAAGTCTCTGTTAGAGACTTTAGGAAGCCTTTTACTCAGTGTCCGAAATGTGAAAGAAGAGCTTTTAAGTGGATACATTTTGGATACATGTTGTAGCAAGTGAGAGATACAGTGATTCGATTGTGTACAGCAGCCTGACTATGGACAAGTCTTTTTGTTTTTGCCCTCTCATGCTAAAATTGGGGCACAGGTCTCAATATTCTCTGCTTAGACTTTTGAAGTTCAGCAATCAAAGAAATACCCTCATTAGATGGCTGAGAAATGTCTTCAAATTTTCTGTGTATGTAAATTCTGGTTGCTTAATATGAATCTGTAGAAAATAAGGGGTTTTGCTGAACTTTTTTTATTGATGGCTGATTCTTAGAGACTGAAACTTTCACCCACTAACTTATGAAAGAAACCATACAATATTTTTAAGGGTAAGTAAAGCAGATATTGTAACTGAAAACTAGAATAAATGGAAATATAGCAACAGTCTCAACAAAAAATATAAAAAGAACCCTGTTGAACATAAAATCTGGATCAATGTGAACATATTCAAATGCTCAGGTTTTGGCAGAACTTCCGTGGTCATTGGAGGGTTTCTTTTTTAATGGTCATGAAATGGTAACTAATCATCTCCCTGCTGCCAAACAGTCCATTTTAACTAAAATGAGTTGAATATTTGAACTGCAAAATGTTTATGAGTAAACTTTATAAAAAGCAGGTTCTTGCATTGTAGTAAACCAGAATCAAGATATTGTGAAAGGAGTGTCTATTTTGAGAAAGGATTTGTCTTTTGAAGACAGGAACAGTAACTGTAGTAAGTATTAAAAGCACTGGCAGTTTGTTCTGGGTACCAGAGAAAGATGCTCAAAGTGAGTAATGTGGGAGGTCTGCTAGCTTCTTCCCAGTCCAAACCTTCCCTTTTCTTTCCTTTTTGGGTCTCTGCTGAAATACAGAGTAAGTTGGCCCCTTTCCCTGAGTTTTAGATTTGTCCCATAATGACCAGAGAAATAAAGGAAGAGGCTTGGGAGAAAAGCTGCCAAGAGCCAATGGGTAGACATTTCTTGAGAAAGCCTTAAGCAGAAAGTTCATCATGTATTTACAGCACGCAGCCTGACTTGGGGAGATTCTATATTATCTTGGTTGCCAGACGAAGCTCTGAAGACAGTTAAGTTAAACTGGCCTGGAACGGAGGCAATAGGGGACCTCTGAAAGGACACTGCTCAGTATGCCCTAGGGAAAACTAGTGTTGTGTTTGTGAACAGCCCAAGTCTGTAGTATTGGAGACCACCATCAGACATTAAGAACCAGAAAGGGAGGTATTCAGGAAGTTAGAAAGAAATGTTACCATGAGTTTACATCCAGTTTCTAAAGAGCCAGTCTGGTGTCTCCAATCCCCTGGAAGATCTGTTTCTCACTGAAATGAAAAGTGTTAGTTTCTGAAATCTATTTCCAAAGGTTTATGCTGTGGTCTCTGAAGGTGTGTATACACACACACACACACACACACACACACACACACACACACAGAATTCAGAGCTCCTCATGGAGAAGTTGCTATTCAACTGGCTATTGAGAAAGACATTTAGGGGCCAGTTTTTGAGGGGAAATTATCCAAATTGGATGGAGAAAATCCTGCCTTGTGTCTTTGGCCTATTAGTGAAAGGTATCTACAATAATCCTATTGGTAAACTACTAAAATTGTGAAAAAATAAGGTTGATACAGAACCAGAAATCATTTTAAGTGGCTGCAGGGCATAACTTCTGGCAGACACTGAATTGGTTTGTATTTTGTACAAAATTCAGAGCACAGAGGCAAGAGAAGGAATCTAAAATAAAGATCAAACTCTTGCCACTGACATTCTATTATTAAAGGACTGGGTCCAAGACAATATGAGATGTATCCATGTGGATTAGGTTAGCTGACATAGGACAAAATCAAAATCCTTGTTTCCCATGTGGGTGCCCCTGAAGATCTATGATGGATGATTCACAGAACCATGCTATAGACGCTCTGATAAGACCTGTGGCTATCTCTGACAGGTCAGAAATCCTGGAGGTACATGGGTACACAAACCAAGGGACCATGAAGAAGGGGACACTGTCTTTGCCTAAGCATGGGCCCAGGTTGTTCGGCAGCCAGTCTCCACCCCTGTGCAACCAGCCCATGAGGGTGAGGAACTGGCCCTGCCCTCCCAATTGGGCAGGTGTTTACATTGGGTCACTACCCACTTACCAATACTGAAAGCTCTTGCAGCTGTTGTTATGCAGGTTATAAAGCCACTGTCCCACAATCAAAGTAGCCACCTCGGGATGGAGAGTTGGGTGTTTTCCTCGATACACTGTTCAGAGACCAGTCCACTATCTCTGACTCAAAAGTGGGTTGTGATCTGATCGTAAAAATGAACTTCCACTTTTCCTACCAATTCCAGGCACGGAAGAATTACAAAGGAGGAATGGGCTCATTTCCCAGCTCGGGGCCCATACTAACCCCTATTTTTCAGTAGATGACTTGCAGCCTTATTGCAAGCATGTCTCTTCTCTACAGTCATGCCCTTTATTGTGTTGTATCCCACATCACAAGTCTCATGGTGAACAAAACAAAGGGGTATACTCAGATGATGGGGTATGGATAAGAGTTTAGTCAACATATGGTCTGAATCCCCAGGTATATTTGTAATGTGGCAATGCTTTCTTCTACAAATCACAAGTGGGGAGACAAAAGAGCTCCTTTATTGATTCGAATTGGACAGAGAAAACAAAGTTCACTGGGAAGAGCCCTCAAATAGATTTTTTTCTGAATGAAAAATCTTCTTTTAATACAAACCTGTGCATTGTTTGTAAATGCCTCATTTAAAACAGTGAGCGGAGGACAGTTTTTAAAAGCCCAAGTAATAAAATGTGTTATGACTTGAGAAAGTGAAAAAGCTAATTGAAAACTATTATGTACAAATTTTTAAAAATATTCAAAAGCACTTCAGTAAGAGTTTCAAATGGAATATTTTATTGACATGTTAGTTGTCTTTTTAACATGTACACACACACTGACACACTCTGATTGATCTGCGTGGAACAAGGGTTGTCTAAATACCCTAGGGGAAAATGAAAAATTAAAAAATATATTAATTTTTCATTGTTATAGACAATTACACCCACATCACTTACAAAGCTATCACTGGTTCTGTCCAAGGAAGCAAAACAGCATAGGAGGAGGAACGCTGTGGGTAAATTCAACAGTGACATAACTGAGATCTCAACATGAGAAAGCTGACAAAACACGGATTTTTGCTGTGAATTTTCTCTTTGCAAAATATGAAGAAAAGTCTGTCAATGGGCAGTAAATAAGAGAAGGTGGTGAACTTCCGTAGTCAATTCTCACAGTATTGTGCAGGGGCATCGAGAAAACTGCTTAGTCCTTCTCTGGGACCAGTTTCAGAACTTTTCCAATTGCAATGGTCTTACCCTCATCTCTTAAAGTAAAACGACCCATCTGAGGAAAATCTTTGAATGTTTCAAGGCAGATAGTCCCTGCTGTCCTTAAACGGGCAATGCACACTTGATCTTGTTTTACGAAGCGGGGCCGTGTCTTACTTTTCTCTCCTGACTTTTTGTCTACCAAGGAGATTAAGGCTGTTATCTCAACTTCCTCAATACAAGTATGAATGTGCAGCACCGCATTATAGCCCGGGCAGATGATGGACTTGTGCTCGATAATCACTATCTGAACGTCAAAGGTGCGTCCAGAATGGCACAGATTATTTGGGTCACAAAGTATGAATCCTGGAAGAATCTCTTCTTCTTCAATTCCCTTCAGTCTGATTTTAAGGTTTTCACCTGGGGCTACATAATCAGTTTCAGCATCATCAGAAAGAATTCCAAGAACTTCCACATTGTGCTTGTTTGGCATCATCACAAGCTGCTGGCCCTTAAAAATGGATCCCGATTCCAGCTTTCCCAGGACCACAGTGCCCATATCCTTGTACTTATCCACAATTGGCAGCCTAATTGGTCCATCAATTGATCTGTTGAAGTTTGGCATATTATCCAGATACGGAATAAATGGTAATCCAGTGTACCAAGGGCAAAAATCTGATTGCTCTTTAATATTTGCCCCCGTCAGCCCTGAGCAGGGCATAAAGTGAATGTCTTTTTTGGGACTAAAGCCGACTTTTTTCAAAAAGGGCACCAGTTTTTCTTTACATTCTTCATATCTCTCGCTGCTCCAATTAACTGTGGGATCATCCATCTTATTAATAAGTACTACTAAATGTTTTACCCCCGCTGTTTTTGCCAACATCGCATGTTCTCTTGTCTGTCCACCTTTCTCAAATCCAGTTTCAAATTCTCCTTTCCTGGCAGAGATTACCAGTACAGCCAGATCAGCTTGAGAAGCACCACCAATCATATTTGGGACAAAACTCTTGTGGCCAGGAGCATCTAAAATGGTGAAATGTTTCTTTTCTGTTTCAAAATAGGCACGACCCACTTCTACTGTTTTACCCTTGTCTCGTTCTTCCTGATTTGTATCTAAGGCCCAGGACAAATACCAAGTTTCTCTGTTTTTTTCTTTAGCTTCTCTCTCATATTTCTCAAGTGTCCTTTTGTCAACCATTCCTGTCAAAAACATTATTTGTCCTCCAATGGTTGACTTTCCAGCATCTACATGCCCAATGAATACCACATTTACGTGTTCTTTTTTAGGAGCACCTGAGGGCACGAACACAGATTTAGATTTTCTCATTTCCTCCTTCTCCATCACTTCCTGGCCACTTTCTTCTGGGGGCCCTGAATCTCCCAAGGAACTACCCCCTGGTTCAGCTTCACTTACTTCTTTATTATGCTCCCATGACTCTTCTAGGATCATCTCCACCTCTCCATTTTCTACAACAGGTTCTGAAAGTTCCATGGTAACGGCTGAACTGGAACCTTCATGCAACACTAACTGCTCCTCTTTGGAATGTTCCACAGGTGCCCCCCGTCCCAGCCTTTTACCTTGAGGGTCGCCCGCGCCGGTGCAGGTTTCATCGATGCTGGTGATGTCGGCCGGGGGTGTCTGCGGCTGGGCCGGGCCCCGCAGAAAGGACGGCACGAACTCCGCGGCGTGTACGTTAGGCACGAAGGGTTTGGCATTGACGTTGAGCTGACGGCTGAAGGCCAAGCTGAGTTGTTCCTGCTGGGCCTCGGCAACCGCCGAGGAGGCTCGGTCTCCGCTCGGGGCCGAACCTGGGACTTCCATGTCCACCTGGTCCCAGCAGTCGGGCGCCGAGTCGCTGCTGCTGCTGCCGGGATCCATGGTCTGAGGACCTGGTGGGTGGCGGGGAGGGAGCGGGGTTAACACGCCAGAAAGAGCGGGCTATGCCGCCAAGGGGTAAGGCTGCAGAAGCGAAGTGCCAAGGGGGAGCGACACGAACCTAAGCGGCAGCGCGGCGGCAGCCAAGTCCCAACACTGCATTCGCAACTGCGGCAGCAGCAGCAGATATGGCGGCTCAACCCTCTCCTCTTGTGTATGAGCGGATCTCCTCCCCCAAACCCCAACCACTTCCGACTCCTCCACTGCCGACCCAGCGCGGGGCGTGGATTGACCCCTCGCTGCCATCCGTACGCTCGGCCTCCTTAGTTCTCAGCCATGGGCTAAGTCCAAAAGTAGGATTTGTAAAACGAAATTTTCCATTCATTTTTGTCCACACGATCTGGGAGAGCAATTTGACAGTGTAATGATTAAACCTAGACCGGCACACCTGATTTACAATTCTACTCAAAGATCCAAGTAAAAACGAGAATTGCTATTGAACAAATGGAGGCAGGAGATGGGTTAACTACCCAGAAACCCAGAAACCCAGCAATCAAAGGAAGAAATTAGTGACTAGAGAGGCACTCACGAAATACATGAAGATGTTAGCTGAACCTAGGAAATGCGACTTAAGATCATTCATTAATTTGAAACCCAGAGGCTTTTTTATTTTCCTTCTTCCAGAGGGCCCCCGTAAGCCTGTAACTCTTGCTGATGGCTTCTGTGGTGTAAGGATGGGGTTTTAACTTGTTTTCATGTTATAAGCACTGTGCTGCGTGTGTGGAAGGAATGCCGAAGCAGAACCTTGTCCCAGTGAGGCTGCCCAACTTAACAGCTTTTGTGCAGGTGCCTGAACAATGGCTACCCTGAAATGCCGTCGTGGATCACACAGGCAAGCACTGGACTCAGATCACTCGTACTCTAACCAACTGTATCCTGCCCCACTCACCAGCACCTCCCCAGAGTACACCCTGCCTGGGTCCACAGACTTTCTTGCCCCATTCTGGAGGCTTGGAACCCTACTCACTGCTCATATTGCTGGTACCGGGTTTGTCTAAGAACAAATCAGTGTCATGTTGGAAGCTTCCTCAGTTAGTGGTAATGACATGAGGCTGTGGATGTCAGCCTAATTAAATTGATTAAGATCTCTGAGATGAACAAAGTCCATAGACACTAATCAATAGAATCTCACCCTCAGAAAGAGTTTGTAACATTTGCGCCAAAGCCTAGAAAAGCTGGTCTGTAAATTATCTTAATTTAGATAAAACTGAAATAGAAAAAAAAAGATCTTGAGAAAATATAATTTGCTAGTACAAGATAAGGTCATAAAGTTGGATATTAAATAAATCCAACAAGTCAAAATACTTTAAAAATCGGTGACTGATTTATAACTTAACAATTTTGTTCTCCAGACTTTAGGAGTAGAAAAAATTGTTCTATTTCTAACAGACCTGGACCCTTGATGGTTTTGGTCTGAGGCTCTCACTTGTTTACTAGTTCTGTGCTGTTCCAAAGCCATTAGATATCAAACCCTTTCATTCTTTTTGCCTCTGGTAATGGTTTAATTATTTGTTGTCACATAAAGAGAGCGTGCACGCTTATACACAATGAACGGGAAGAACTGAGAGGTTGAATGTGCAGAGACCCTTGGACAATACTCCACACATGTGCTGGAGCCTTTCTTGGACATTCTGTAAACCTAGGATAGACTTAATGAGATGTCTCTGGGAGAACTTGTCAAGCAAGGTTTAGGCAGCTGTGTTCACATAAGGTTAATACTAGGAAGAAAACAGGACAGACCTGGGATGTTTTCTTCACCTGGGTCAATTGCATTGATCATGAAAATGTTAACATGGCTACTACTTAGTAATATCTCTGTTAGAGAACAGAGGATGCTTCACTTCTAAAACTTTAAAGAAAAAATGAGAAATAGTGAGAGGATGTCCTCACAAGCCATCATCCTTGGGGCTCAGGGCTGGGGCAGGTCCACCCATGAGAGACAAACATTGACAGGGCTATTTACATGGAAACTAACCTTGGACAAAACTCATTTGATTTGTGAGATTGGGTGAGTGTCTCAAGTTTATCTGCCTAGAACTTTGAAAGAGTTCATCAATAAGTGAGAGAATTGTCTGTGAATATACTAACGAGCTGTATTCCACTTAATAAAGAAAGGACAGAAGTATAATATCATAATTTTGCAACCCCTAATGATATAATGTTTCTACACAATCATCATTAATTTCTGCTAACTGTAAAATGAGTCACAACCTGATTTTATGTCTTTTTATGGAAATACTCAAAATGCTAAAAATTGCACCTATATTTGGTCAAGCTCATAGATCCGATTGTGTCTTTTTATGGAAATACTCAAATTGTTAAAAATTGCAGCTATATCTGGTCAAGCTCATAGATCCTATTATTGATATACAGGAAATAGAGAAAAAAATGTGGGATATTCTACAGACGTGCTTAATGCCGGTGAGCTGTGCACTCGAGACTCATTAGGATCACACGTTCGTGTTGTCTGCGTTTCACCACAAACGTTTGTAAACATTTTTAACGGCTCTGGAAGAGCTGGCTGGGTTCTCCCGCCCTCGACCATGTGGGTGCTCCCTGCCGTCCCAGTGAAGGGCCCGGGGGTCGCTGGCGGCAGGGACGCTGATGAGGGGCTGCCTCCGTCACCGCAGTCGATTTGGAACACGATTATCCCCTGCAAGAGGAACGCGACAGGGTTCAGCCGCCACCTCGCCAGCCTCCCAGCCCCTAGTCCTTTAGTCTCCCCGGGTTCTCCTTTCTGGACTTCCCTCTGAATAGGATCACATAAATATGTAGACTTTTATACCTAACCTCTTGTCCTGAGTGACAAATAAGGATATTTCAAAAGAATAATTATGAATTATTGGATTTACATATATTTGATGTGTTTAAAACAATTTTCCTTACTATACTTATTGGTTTATTTATTATCTGGTATGACAAAATGTACCAGACCAATTTTATACGTTTCTATTAAATCAAGAATCCTGGTTGTCAATGATAACAGGGATAATAAAATTAGGAAATAAAATACTCATTTGACTTATTGCATTTTTACACAAGTAGTCTCAGGTACTACCAACATCAATATGATTAGAGAAGATAGATTTTTTTTTTCACAAGCTCTCCATGTTCTCATCCAGTACATTACGGTTAAACTACATCTACCTGATGATAACTCACTTTGTTGAGTTTTTTAGTAGCAGGTCATATTTCAATTATTTTCTATGGATTCTCTCATTTCGTTTTCCCTACCATTCTGTGAAGAAGGTAATCTTAAATCACTCTTTTACAGATTAGAAATGGATGTTTAGAGAGACTGATTTAATTATCCAAGGTTACGTAGCTAGTAAATAGTGGACTCGGTGTTCGAACACAGACAAAAAGATTCATATATCAAGAAAGGAATCAGGAGATTTGGTGAGTATAAATCACAAATGGAGGAAGAGGATAAAGTCTTAGGTTATCTGCAGAGAATGGAAATATGGATGAATTTAAGAGAGAGAGGGTAATTCAGTTGAGTTCTTTATGAGGACTTATGTTTTCTTCCTGAAGTGAGAGATAACCCTGTGGAGATTCCAACAAGAAAAATGAGGAATGGGGGAAGATATAGAATAGACTTTTGGGGTATAGGTAAGGTGGCTGACTTGGGAGTAGTAAAATTATTTTTTTTTAGAATTCCAATTAAACAAAAGCATAATACATAAATACATAAAAAAAACATAATACAGAGTACTCCAGGTTTGGAGATTTCCCTTTTTCCCCAACATACACCTAACATTGAGCAGCCTAGAGCACAAGTCGAGTTTTAAGTTTCATCCAGGATTGAGGAATAATAGTATTAGATGGACTAAAAGGAGAATAGGAAAATATCAAGGGGATAGGGTTAAGAAGACTGTGTTGGATGCCTTATATTTGTTCTCTCAGTATATCTTTGAGCTCTGTTCATAAATTTGCCTCTCTATATTAAAGAAGATGGAAAGCATAAGTCTCCATTCCCTAGAGTTTTTGCTCCTAAGGTTCCTGATGCATTTTACCTTCTGTCAATCTCATGCACATTGATCAGATTTACTTTAGAGCCAGTTTAAATGTAGTGAGATGTGGAGTAAGGCAGGCTTGATTTGGAGCTATGAATCCAGCTGAGGAAGTATCACTGAGATAACAACTCTGGTAGATTCTCCTGCTTCCAGGTAGGCAACTAGGGCACCCTTTGCCTGAAAACCGGTTACACTGAAAATACACTGATTTCCCCACTCCTCAACTGTGGCAGCAGTGACAGCTCCCCTTGTGGGCCAATTCTGATTTATGTGATAATCATTCTGAGAGGCCATGAATAGACTTACATCTCTAGGCTTTACAAGGACAATATTTAAAAGCCTCTAACTCCCCAATTAATCCCTGTGCTATTAACATAGTGTTTTCTATTAACAGCAACCAAACACTAACGAGTAGAAGTGCCGAAAAAGCTGGGGTTCAAATTCAAGGCCTGGCATTTCAAACTATTTCCTTTGTTAAATTTCTTTAACCACTCTGTGCCTCAGTTTCCTTAGATAAGTGGAGATGACTCCATATTCATACATACATCTTGAGGTGCAAGGTGCAAGAAGACATGGAGGGTACAAAGAACCACAGAGGCTGAAATTACAAGATACTTCAGCAGTTTCATTATTGCTCAGATACCACTACTATAGTAAAGTGTGGGACAACAACATCAATCACAGCTGAAATGCCCGATAGACAAGCCAGGGCATATGCACAGGGAAAATAGCCTCATTTGAGTTTAAAGTGGGGGAAATGTATTGCCATTCTAAGACAGTCCCTATTTCCTACAGTGTCCACACCACACACACTGGGAAGTTATTCATCCAAAGTTCCAAATACTAGGTGAGAACAGAACTACAAAACCAAAACGGATGAGGCAATCCTATAAATTTCAAAAAAATTTACACATAATTAAGGGGAATATGAAGAGCACTGAACCCTCAGCATTGATCATTTTCAACCAGAACCAAAAATGGCTACAGCAAAATTCAAGGAGGCATACAAATCATAATTATAGTTATGTGACATCATGGAGATATTAGTTAATACTAGGAGTATATTATCTGTGTGTATATATATCTACACACACACACACACACACACACATAAAACAAAATATACCAAACATGCCCACGTTATATTTACACAAAATAACATGTCAATTATATCACAATAAGAAACAAAAATTAAAATAAAATTTGGGTCATCAACTTCCACTAGAATTGAATTGCCCAATAGCCAAGTGCTGCAGTAGCCCTTCCAGAAAGTAGTCAAATCTGGGGGTTAAAAGGAGAAAAAAGGATCCCTATATGTTAACACAGTAGCCAACCAACTCCTGCATATTATCCAGTGATCCGTGTGTAATTATTACTGCCATCTCTAAGAGTACTGGGATAAGCTCAAAGTGTTGTCTAATTCCCCCACATTTTTTTTTAAAGATTTTATTTATTTATTTGACAGAGATAGAGACAGCCAGCGAGAGAGAGAACACAAGCAGGGGGAGTGGGAGAGGAAGAAGCAGGCTCATAGCGGAGGAGCCTGATGTGGGGCTCGATCCCATAACGCCGGGATCACGCCCTGAGCCGAAGGCAGACGCTTAACCGCTGTGCCACCCAGGCGCCCCTAATTCCCCCACATTTAATCCAACTCTTCTTCCACAGCAGCCTGTCTTCCAGTAATTGTGGGTACAAAAATTTTACACATCCGGACGTTGTATGATTTATAATGTTCTAACAATCTTTTGTGGAACTCATTTCACATCGATACAGGAGAGGTAGCTCTTCCCCAACGTTAGAAATCAGAAAACTGAAGTTTGAGGAAACGGAGGCTGGTCACCAAAGGGTCTTTGATGTGACCAAGGTCAAACACTCGACCTTCAACATGCACAGCCATACTGGAAAAACCACTAAGAAGAAGAAGCAGAATAAAGACACTTGTTGATTTGCTGACAAACTACTCCATAGGAGTGCTGGCACAGTGATAAGGAGGAGCTGTGTTAGGGAAAGAGGAAATTTGGGCTCTGCAAGGTTCTGGGAGGTAGAACAATAGCAGGTGATGGCACAGATGAGCACAGAGAAAACAGTGCGAGTGCAAATTAATGGTCATGAGAGGAAATGAATTTCGGAAGCCAAAAGATAATCAAACCCATGCGTTGAGGTCACTTGTCTCCCACCGCGCCCCCATTAATGTAGAAAGATCCAACGAAGGGGAGTGAGTGTTAAATTTTCCGATCCCACTGCAGTACTACTTGAATAATACCAGAGAGGGCAAAGGGGTAATGTCGGTTTCAATCATTTGTTGGAGGGGCGGGCGCAGTAATATGATGTTATGACAAAACAATCAAGTGTGGTATCCATACACCTCACTCAGTTATTTGACATACTTTCAGCACACATTTACTACGTACCTGCTGAGAGCTCAGGATTGCACAGGCAGATTGAGACCGAGTCTGCGCCACTTAGGGACAAACTGAGCGTCATTAAGAATCGTAACTAAGACGGACCTAAACACATCAACTGTGATTAAATATTGAGTCCCCATAGCGACTCTAAAGAGACAAAGACCTCGTAGTCACCATTATTAAATGCTAGGAAATATATTCATTATTTTGAAATTGGGTGAGCGGAGGCAAATAATGAAACAGTTATCCCGTGTTTGGCTTATGAACTGTAACATTGGTTCCCAAAGAGTGGATGAGGGAAGTTGCTCAGCAGAGAGGAGTTCCATCTCATATATAAAGAAGGGTAGATAGAATTAAAATATCTCCATTTTAAGCCTCAAGGGATGCCAGTGCCCCATGCTGGCATTATCAAAAGAGGGGCAGCCCTGCAGTATGTGCCTCCTGAGAGAATAATGCAACACTGCCTCTGAGATTTTCTTTCTTTCTTTCTTAAAAGATTTTATTTATTTATTTGACAGAGAGAGACAGCGAGAGAGGGAACACAAAGAGGGGGAATGGGAGAGGGAGAAGCAGACTCCCTGCTGAGCCGGGAGCCCAAGGCAAGGCTCCATCCCAAGACCCAGAAATCATGACCCAAGCCAAATGCAGACATTTAATCATGTGAGCCTCCCCTGAGCCCCTACCACTCTCTAGTCTTGAATCGAGTTCCAGCAATGGGCCACAAAGAAACGCCAATACTCACAGAAAAACAAAGGAAGAAAGGAGAAAGAAGTAATGTACACAGACACACAAAAACCCAGGGCCTGCTTTCAATGGGTGCACATCAAGAAAAATGGAAGCTCAACTGTGACATAAAGGAGAGATGGACCCACAACAGAAGCACCAAGAGGAACTTCCTGCAGCATGTACAAGAGCTAGTCCTGGCCTGCGGGGCAGGTCCATCCACTCTGCCCCCCAAAATGTAGGAAACATCAGGATCCACTTTCCCAAAGCAGCACCTATAGCTGATTCTCAGAAGCCTGGCCCACCCTGCAAACTTCTCGAGACTACCACAGTTGTGCCTCGGCACCTGCACAGGCGACTCCAGTAGGCTTCATGTCTCCTAGGTGTCCATTCAATGGCAGAAGGTGATCCAAGGCCAGCTGCTCCCTCTACTCCAGTCAACAGAAGGGTTCCGGCTGGATGTGGTGGCTCATGGCATTCTGCCCAGCAAAACAACATCCAGGCCAGGCACCTGCAGCCCCTCCACTCATTGGCAGAAAGCACCCAGGCCCGGTATTTGCACCAGAAGGTGAACTAGTTTTGGGATGCCGCCACACTCCACCCAGTGGCGGAGAAATACCCCGGCCTGCACCCCCTAGCCCTCCTACCAGCAGCAGCAGGTGTCATGGTAGATGCCTCCCTCCCCTGAGTATACTGGCAGATAGAGAGTAGGAAGGCCAGTGGTACTGGGTGACTGAAAAACAGGCCAGGGGAAAATGCTCTACATCCTTTAGGTCCCGAATCCCACACCCCCACCTAATGACACCCCACGGCCCATGGAACCATTTTCTGGTACCACGGGCATCTCTGGCCATTACCCATCAGAAAATCAGGTGGACTCAGAACAATGTGGTTCAGGAGTGCTTTGCAAAAGCTCATGAAACCAAGTGACTATGGAACTACAGCCCCCCAAAGAACAGACAGGCCAAACCTTAAAACAGGGCAACTCACTATGAAACGATCAAGAGTCTTTTCATAGAATATCCAAACTATGCGGGCCAGGATAAAAAATCATTCTTCATCTGTAGAGCCAGGGAAGTCAAAACTTAAATGAGAAAAGGCAAGCCCTGACAACAACAGAGATGAATCAGATGTTGGGACTAGTTTACAAAGATTTTGAAGTAGCCAATATAAAAATTCTTGAAGGAGCAATTATGGATCTCTGTGAAATTAAAAAAAGAGAGCAAACCCCTGCCAAGTTACAGAAATGATATAAAACGTACCAAATGGAAAGTAAATATTTAAAAATGTAATAAAGAAAATTAAAAACTTTCTTTTGGATGGGATCCATTGTAGAATGTAGATGACAGAAGACAAAATCAGTGAACCTGAGGACAGATGAACAGAATATACTATTCAGGAAAATGGTACAATGAGCAAACAAACATGGACAGACGGTTTGGAAGTGGTGGGACAAAAGCCAAAGGGCTAACATCGGAATCACCTGAGTTCCAGAAAGAACAAACAGTCGAAGCAATGTACATCCAATTCAGATATGATACAGCAGCTGGAGTAATCAGACAGGGAAGATAAAACAACTATGATAAATGTGTTAAGATTTCTAGTGGGAAAAGTAGACAACATGCAACAATAGGTAAGTTATGGAGGTAGGTAGATGGAAACTGTAAAAGAGAATAAACAGGGAGTGCCAAAATTCACACTAGTGCAATAGCTGTGAAAAATGTCTTTGCTGGGGTCCTCAGGAGTTGTGACCTGCCCAGGTAAAGAATCAGTGACCTTGAGGAATGGCCAACAAGGACTTCCCAAAGTGAACTGCAAATAGAAAAAAGATGAAAAAATGTGGAGTAGAACATCCAAAAACTGTGGAACAATTTCAAAATAGATGACATACACATACTTGGAATACCAAAAGTGGAAGTAAGAGAAAAAAGAGCAGAAAAAAATATTTGAAAAATGATGACAGTGAAATTTCCAAATTACTGATAGGCACTGAATCAGATACCCAGAAAGCTCACAGGACAGCAAGCTACCTTGTTGAAGAAAGCCAGACCAAGACACACACACACACACACACACACACACACACACACACACACACACCAAGAACAACACGAACAAAACCTCCTTACCTACCCATAGAGGAACAAGGGGAAAATTACAGTGAAGTCCTGTGAGCGACCATGCAAGCAAGAAGAGAGTTAGGGAACATTTTTAGTGTACCAAAAGAAAAATAATTCACCAACCTAGGATCCTTCTGTATCTAGTAAAAACTGTGCGGTAAAAAAGACAGAGTAAATAGAGACGTTTCCTCTCAGACAAAGAAAAATGAAGGGAATTGTCACCATTAGACCTATCCTGCAAAGAAGTGGAAAGGATTTTATTCAGGAAGAAGAGAAATGATAAAGGTCAGAAATTTGGATTTACATAAAAAAGGAAGTACATCAGGGAAGAAACACATCAAGGTAAATAAAGTTAATTTTTCTTGTTCTTAAGAGATCAAAAAGTAACTTGTTTATTCGTGTTTTTAAAGACTTTATTTATTTATTTGCAAGAGAGAGAGAGAGACAGAGATAGCGAGAGAGAGAGAGAGAGAGCACACAAGCTGGGAGGAGAAGGAGAAACAGATTCCCCACTGAGCAGGGAGTCTGATGTGGGACTGGACCCCAGGACTCCGGGGTCATGATCTGAGCCAAAGGCAGACGCTTAACCAACTGAGCCACCCAGGTGCCCAAAAAGTAACTTGTTTAAATAATAAAATTTATGTTATTCTTGATAAATGGCAAATGAATGTTTAAATAATGGGAGTCATAATGTAGCCGGTGAGTATAGCATATGAGTAAGTGAAAAGCATGGCAGTCGTGGAGAAATGGGCAGAAATATTGTAAGCTAGCGCTTGATTTGTCAATAGTGTCACTTGAAGGTGGCCTTACATTAGTTTAAAATGTATATGTAACCTCCAAGGAAAGATCTAAAATGTTTTTAAGCACCTGTAGTTGGTACACTACGAGGTCAACCAAAAAACTGCCTTTATGTAAAATGTTCAATTAAAACCAGAGAAGGCAGGAAAGTAAGCCTCTTCTGATGAATAGAAAACAGCTACAAACATGGTTGATATCAACGCAAGTGTTTCAGGAACCACTTTCAATAGGAATGGTCTATAAATAGCAATCAAAAGTCAGAGTGAATTTTAAAACTTCAGCAGTGTATATTGTCTGCAAGCCCCTATTTTCAATAGAGTGATTCCGATGGGCTAAAGTAAAGGGATGGAGAAAGACATACCATGCTAACAGTAAGCTAAAGAACTCTGGAGTATCGATACTAATTTCAATCTGTCAGGGGGCATAAAACCCACAGAAATCAACAGAACTGTCATAGCCACGAGAAGCCTAAGAAGATACTGAGAGTACTAAATATGAGTTCGTATCCTGCATTGGATCTTGGAAGACAAAAACAACACTAGAGAAAAGCCAAGAAAGTCTGAATAAAGTATAGTCTTTGGTTAATGATAACATCTCAATATTGGTTCATTAATGTTACAAATGTGCCACATTGACATAAAATGATAATAATAGGGGAATGTGCTTGTGGGGTATATGGGAACCTTCTTTACTCTCTTCATTGTAATTCTGTAAGGCTGAAACTGTTTCAAAATATAAGTTTACTTTCAAAAAGCACATTGCTACTATGTGGCAGGAGTTGCAGTTATCTTGAGGCTGTCTGGACAGATATTTTGAAAGACGTAAAATGTCAATTTTCCCAGCACCATTTATTGAAGAGACCGTCTTTTTTTCACTGGATGCTTTTTCCTGCTTTGTCAAAGATTAGTTGCCCAAAGAGCTGAGGGTCCATTTCTGGGTTCTCTATTCTGTTCCATTGGTCTATGTGTCTGTTTTTGTGCCAGTACCATGCTGTCTTTGTGATCACAGCTTTGTAGTATAGCTCGAAATCTGGCAACGTGATGCCCCCAGCTTTGTTTTTCCTTTTCAACAGTTCCTTGGAAATTCGGGGCCTTTCCTGGTTCCATGCAAATTTAAGGGCTGTTTGTTCCAGCTCTTTGTGGATCTAGATATCTCTTTCCATCCCCAGATTAGGGAAGTTTTCAGCTATTATTTCCTCAAATAAGTATTCTGCTCCCCTTTGCTCTCTTCTTCTTCTGGGACTTCTATAATGTAAATGTTATTAAGTTTGATGGAGTCACTGAGTTCCTTATGTCTATTCTCATATTCCATGATTTCTCTCTCACTTTTGTTCAGCTTCATCATTTTGTCTTCTATATCACTTATTTGTTCCTCTGCTTCTTCCACCCTGCTGTTCATTGCATCAAGCCTGTTTTCAAACTCAGTTACTGTACTCTTCATTTCTGACTAATTCTTTTTTAACTCCTTTATCTCTGTGGTAAAGGTATCACTGATATCTTCCATTCTTTTCTCAAGCTCAGTGAGTATCCTTATGACTGTTGCTTTAAATTTTCCATTAGGCATGTTACTTATATCCGCTTCTCTTAGATCTCTGGCCTGGCCTTATCTTGGTCTTTCACTTGGAATGAATTCCTCCATTTTGGTACTTTGTCCAAGTCTTTGCCTTTTTGGGTATGTTTGAAAAAGCTAGGTATGTTTACTGCTCCTGAGAATAATGGCTTTCTGAAGAAGTGATCATATGCATCCAGGACCTGGGGCTTCAGGGAGCATCTCCAATGTGTGCTGCTTGCTCTCTGCTGTTGTGTTTAGGCTGCTCTGTTCTTCAGGCCTATCATCTGCAGAGCCTCTACTTGCCTGTAGCATGAAGTGTTTTGTCCTTGGTCAGAATGTAGGGAGTTTTAACTAGGTTTGCTCTGGTCCGCTTGTTAAATGAGATCTGAAGCCCTAGGTCTAGAACTGAAAAGCCCTGCAGAACTCTCTGGTTGGGAGACATGGTGTTGGCAGGGGTTTCTGTTGGTCTTCTGTGGCAGGGGCCCACCTCTCTGGTACTGAGTCAAGATTGACTGAAAAGGACAGTCTTGCCAGAGCACAAGGTTGTAGGACTTGGTATAAGCAAGTTAGTCAGCCAGTGTTGGAGTTGTGCCGCTTACTGCAGGTGGCTCTGTGTTTGTGCTAAAGGGCAAGTGAGGGAAATGACACCAGCCAGCTCTTTTATCCCCAGAGAGGCATCTCCAAGAATGCTGCCTCTCAGGGAAGCAATCTAGGAAGATTGAATATTCTCCCACTGTGCGTCCCAGTTGTTCTTCAGGTTCCTGTTTCCATACTGTCTGCCTTCAGGTTGTTTGCCTGCCTTCTCTCCAAGAGCAACATAGTGCCCTGTGTGCTCTATTTCAGCCAAGCCTGCTGACGTTTAAAACTCTAGGGTTTAGGGACACGGTGTGGGCTGGGACTGGGGCTGGTCTTCTGGGGGAGGGGCCTGCCTCACTAGACTGAGGCAAGCTTGACCAAGAAGGGCAGTTGAGCCAGAGTGCAGGGATATGGGCTTTGGTATTAGAACAGCCAGTGTCAGCGAGCCAGTTCCTTTTAAGCAATCTCATTCTGTTTCTTGGAGAACACTTACAAATATACTCTGTAATATCATTTTTGCACTCCTAACTTCATGTCAGCATCTGTTTTCTGAAAATCTCAATCTGTGACCAAGATTAATATTGCAGGAGATGAGAATTGGACAGATTCAGGATACATTTTGAAGGTAGAGTTGACAGAGTTGGCCAATGGGTCATATATACCATGTGAGGCAAATACTTATTAATATTTATTTTAATCAAATATGCAGTAAATATTACTACTCTTTATCAATTTTAAATACGAGAAATGCTGTGCAACAGGAAGTGTCACATTTCCTCGCTCTCTTGAAGTTAGGTATAGCTATGTCCCTTTCTCTGATAAATAAAATATAAAAGGAAGTAAAAAGTGTCACTTATTTTGGGAGCAATTAAGAACTGATGAATGTTTCTCCATGCTTCCTTCTCTCTTCTTCTATAATTGGTGAGGATTTAGAGGTTGTAGCCTCCATTATCGTATGTCCCCAGGTAAGGATAATATAGAGAAAATACCCCTTCTGATCCATGAAAAGCATGTACAATGAACACGAAATAAATGTCAACCCACTGAGATTTTGCTGTATTTTATTACAACAACCAAATCTTGCTTAGCCTGACTGAAATAGCTACTGGTACTGGAAGTGGAATGTTCCAGAAACAAAACCCATGAAAGCCTAAAATATATGGCATTGACTTAGCAGTCAGATTGTAGATGGTGAGAAAAAGTTCTTTGGAAGCTCAAAGAAGTTAAAAAATTTGTTTCTACTCACACATTTGACAAATAGCAAAGCTGAATTTGAATGCAATTTTATTTGACTCCAAAATCTATGCCATTTATCATTTTGTATAGCCTTTGATTTAGGGCTCAGGTGGTTGGATAGTGGTAGCTTGTCTTTTTTTTTATTATAATAATTTTTTTATTATATTATGTTAGTCACCATACAGTACATCCCTAGTTTTTGATTCAAAAGTCAATGATTCATTACTTGCGAATAACACCCAGTGCACCATGCAATAGTGCCCTCCTTACTACCCATCACCAGCCTATCCCATTCCCCCATCCCCCCTCCCCTCTGAAGCCCTCAGTTTGTTTCCTAGAGTCCATAGTCTCTCATGGTTCATTCCCCCTTCTGTTTACCCCCCTTTCTTCTTCCCTTTCTTCAAATTTTCTTCTTAATGTACCATTTTCTGGACTCTATACTGACAGCCCACTCCCTCTTTTTTTTTAAAGCTTTGTTTATTTATTTGCCAGACAGAGAGAGAGAGCACAAGCAGGGGGAGCAGCAGCAGAGGGAGAAACAGGCTCCCCACCGAGCAGGAAACCTGACGTGGGACTTAATCTCAGAACCATGAGATCGTGACCTGAACGGAAGGCAGACGCTCAATTGACTGAGCCACCCAGGCATCCCCCACTCCCATTTGTTTATTAATTTCTCTACGGTCTGTGCCCAATGTAGTCTTTTAGGTTTCAAGTTTCTTGGATTTTATCCTCCTCTTTTAATATTTCACTCTCATTATTTATATAGACTATGTATTGCTAAATTACCTCAGATACAAATTTGGAAACACGAGTGCAATATAGTATACATGATAAACCATGGTATGCTATGTAAGAGCATCTTATATCTGAATGATACATAATAAAATTGTTAAAGTGAACTTAACATATGTTAGGGGCATTATAAATTGACTTTATAAGTTTAGAAAGAGATAGAACTAAATTATCTGTGTTCTTATGATCATTAATTTAAAATATTATATAACATGTTAAAGCCATTAAAATGTATACAGAGGGCTTGCCATCCAGTGCCACCTATATCTGGAGCACTGGCCCTATCAGCACTGAGAAATGGACCAATTTCTACAAAATGTAGTGCTACAGTGTGCCTGATGGGATATGTTCAATCATGGCATCCAAACTTTCCAGAAAACCTTGCTCAGAAGCTTCCAAACCCTGTGGAACTATACCTTCACTCAAATGACATAGTTGTAGTTCCAAAATCCACTGGGTCCCTTGTAAAACTCTAATGTTTGGGACTTCATGACAACACCTTAGAAATTATTTGCCCAGAATTTGATTATCCGAGAGAATTATGTCATCTTCAATTAGCTAATAACCAACTACCTACCTACCTACCTACCTACCTACCTACCTACCTGCAATTCCTACCTCCAGTACATCACTGTGTACCAATATCATCTATGATATGTGCTGCACTATCTCTGCCAGCTTCCCACCCTCAATGAGCTCTCCATGGCTGGAAACCATCTTTCATTTTTGCCGCTTGGCAAGGACAACAGAACAAAAATAAACAAATGGGACTACATCAAACAAAAAAGATTTTTCAGAGTGAAGAAAACCATCAACAAAACAAAAAAAGCAACCGACTGAATGGGAAAAGATATTTGCAAATGATATAGCCGATAAAGGGTTAACATCCAAAATATATAAAGAACTCATAAAACTCAATATCAAAAAAATAAACTGATTAAAAAATGGACAGAGGACCTGAATAGATATTTTTCTGAAGAAAACATACAGGTAGTCAACAGGCACATGAAGAGATGCTCAACATCACTAACCATCAGGGAAATACAAATCAAAACCACAATTTGATATTTCAACTCACACCTGTCAGAATAGCTATTATCGAAAAAGCAAGAAATAACGAGTGTTCAGGAGGATGTGGAGAAAAGGGAGCATTTATATACTGTTGGTGGGACTGTAAATTTGTGCAGTCACTGTGAAAAACAGTATGGTGGTTCCTCAAAATATTTACAATAGAACTACATTACAATCCAGCAATTTCACTTCTAGGTATTTACCCAATGAAAGTGAAAACACTAATTTGAAAAGACTTATGTACCCCTATATTCATTACAGCATTATTTACAACAGTTAAGGTATGAGAGCCACCTAAATGTCCATTGATAGATGAATGGATGAGAAAGATGTCATATATACATACAATATAATATTAGTCATAAAAAAGAATGAAATCTTCCTATTTGTGACAACATGAATGGACCTAGAGGGTATTATGCTAAGTGAAATAAATCAGACAGACAAAGACAAATACTGTATGACTTAACTTATATGAGGAATCTAAAATACAAGACAAACTAACAATCTAACAAATTTACCAACTATCTATGAGTTTTGTTCATAGATACAGGGAACATAGATAGCTACAGAAAACAAACTAATGGATGCCAGAGTAGAGGAGGTGGAGGGATAGATCAAATAGGTGACGGGGATTAAGGGGTATGGTTTTCCAGTTATTTTTTTTAAAGATTTTACTTACTTATTTGACAAAAAGAGAGAGAGCAAGAGAGAGAGAGAGAGCACAAGCAGGGGGAGCAGCAGTCAGAGGGAGAGAGAGAAGCAGGCTCCCTGCTTGAGCAAGGAGCCTGACGTGGAGCTCAATTCCAGGACCCTGGGATCATGACTTGAACCAAAGACAGATTTTTAACCAACTGAGCTATCCAGGTGCCCCTGGTTTTCCAGTTATAAAATAAATAACACACAGTAATGTAATGTACAGCACAGAGAACATAGTAAAAAAAAAGGTACAGATATGAAATTTAGAAAAATAAGTAGTATGAGGGCTAGATCTTTGAGGAGAATCTTTGCCAGCAAAGTTTTTGTTAATTTGGTTTTGAAACTCAGAGTTTTTAAAACAGTGACAAGAATGTGCAGTACCAGGAAAATCTGGAAGATGTTGTCAGTTTACTTTAAAGCAAAAATCGAGAGTTTCTATCAGTCATTGTTTTCAATAAAGTCCTTCAGTTTGGGGGAGGGAGAAAAAAATCAGGTGCAAGTCCAGCTAGGCAACAGCTCAAGATGAAATGCAGAATGAAGTTGTGCTCTCCACATTGCTGCCATGGGACTGGAAGATATGCTGGTATAATTCCTGAGTCTGTGTTGGAGAAACAGCATGAAGTCTCCTTCTCGAGGGTCTTCTCTGAGGGAATTTTTGGTATTTCTTGAAGTTACTGTTGTAAATCTGTAAGTCAGAACTACCTCACCAGGTTTTGATCTTTTAAAGGAAGCGTAGGGATATTTTGCTCATCACGTGTCTCCTTGACAATGTCTCCTGACATCATACCTGGATGCTTGGGCACAGTGCCTGTCCCCTGGCACCCACAGCATCTATGCAGTTTGCTAGGTAGTATCACCTCCTACATTATGTGGGAGTTCCCTGCTTATATGGAAATGATGTATTTTGGGAGGCTGTCTAACTAACATCATGGTGAACCAGGCTGATATCCTTTTAAATTCCAGTTTTGCTATTTAATAGCTGGGTGAACGTGGGCTTAGAAAAGCTTTTTAATTTGTGTCAGAAACAGGGTAAAATTAATACCTACTTCATAGCATCATTGTGAAAATTAAATAAGATCCATTTAAAATACTTCTGTCTCTCATAAATTCTACATAATCATGTAGCCAATGTGAACTATTTCTATTGTTTCACCAGACTGTTAGAAAAAGTTGGGACTGTGTGTGTCTTCACTTTTGTACCCCAAGCATCTAGCGCAATGTCTAGCCCATTGCTTATAATAATTTCTTCCTTACCTGAACTACACAACAGAAAAAAAAGATGCTGATGCTTGAATATTTAAACCAACAGAAAAGGAAGCTTTCATTCAAATTCATTGAAATAAATTTAATTTTTTAAAAATGTATACAGAGTCATACAATGTAGCCCATGCACCCACCATCCAGCCTAATAAATTAAACTATGCTTATGCTAAAGTTTTGTGTTTTGGATCATTATTACGGTTCATATTATGGCAAATTTTTTTAGTAACTCAGTGTGAGACTTTATTCTCTGAAAAACAAACAAAACACACACACAGAGCAGAAGGATGAGCCATGCGGCATACATGCACAAGTTCTTTCCTAAAGCAATGCATTTTAATTTCATCGTTTTTTAATTTTTTTGAGTACAGTTGACGCACATTACATTAGTTTTAAGTGTACAACATAGTGATTCAAAAAGTTTATGCATCATGCTATGCTCACCACAACACTATTACAATATCATCAACTATATTCCTTAGGCTGTACCTCGTATTTCCATGACTTATTCATTCCATAACTAGAAATATTTATCTTCCACTACCCTTCACCCATTTTGCCCATTCCCCTCACCCCCCTCCACCCTGGCAACCATTACTTTGCTCTCTGTATTTATAGGTCTGATTCTGCTTTCTGTTTCTTTACTCATTTGTTCTTTTTAGATTCCTCATATGAGTGAAATCATATGGTATTTGTCTTTCCCAATCCAAGACAATGCATTTTTAGAAGTGAGTTTAAAGCAATGACACTTAACAATCATTTCCACGAAGAAACCATTTCCCCTGTCACCAAAGCCGAATTTGGCAGCTTTACCACCTGAAGATTCAGTCAGCCTAAACTAGAATGCAGTGTTCCAGTTGCAACTAAACTGTGTTTAAAAGGAAGCTTACTAATTTTATCCTTTTATTTCAGTGTATATTCTCAATGAACACTAGGAATTATCCCACATATTTTAGGACAAAAAAACGAAAATGCAGAAAACAAAAACAAAAGGTCATGTTTCTTTATATTTCTTTAATTAGCAGAGCTCAACATTTTTCACACTTATTATTTTGTCTGGCAGTCTGACAAATTTAGTTTTCTTCCCCGAATTTTACTGTAACCAATAACAGCGTAGTCTTTTCACCTTTCATTTAATTGTATTTGTTTAGTGTTGAATATGTAACACATTAATACAACTTAAGATTTTAAATGTAACAAAGAGTACATATTTAATCATTTATTAAAACTTCTGTGAAAAAACTGTAGTGAAATAATTATTAGTTGTAAATATTAATTTCAATTTGCTTCCACCTAAATAAAATCTAAATATATCCTTAAATATGACCATTCCAAATGCACTACCATACAGTCCTTAGTATATCGTGTTTATTTATGACGCTGGTGACTTTGAAAACAAAGTGGTACAAATTAACAAAACACTATAGTTTCCTATGAGGTGGCTAAATTTCACCTGATATTTAAAATTCCATGCAAATTATAGTAATGTAGAGTTTATCCAATGCATATAAATGTATGAGTTTGCATGTACTTTTAGAACAAAGATGCATTTCAAATGGTGTGGTATAAAAAATTTCAAAATGCATAAAACATAGAAATTGAAACTCTAGGGCCAATTCAGTAAATTAATTTTAGGAAGAAAACTTAATGTGATTTTTTCAATTAGTAAAGTTCCTTTTTTTAATAATTTACCATTAAAAAATATACATATACAACCTGAGGACTGTAGAGAAAGTTCGCATTAGTGTTGACAAAGTCAGTTACCATAACTGTAAAAGGCAATTTGGTTAACTCAACTTTCTATGATCAGTTGTATAAGTCCTGGGACTTGCTTTTTTTGTGTAAATCCCAGAGATTGCTTTAATCCAGGTGTGCATCTCTTCAGGGCTATCAGCCTGCATATAGAAAGTTCAAAACAATGTTACACTTTCAAAGAGATTGTCCCTCATCATTACATTGCTGTGTCTACATTCCTGTACTTCATAATCTTCTTTAAGTGGTATTATCTGGAGAGCTTCCTTCTCCAGTTTAGATTTGAAGTAGCCTATTGTGTTTTCATCCAACTGAAAAAAAATCTTCTCTTCCAGTTGCTTCATCACCACTCCTTGCTTAACACAATATCCAGCTTTGATAACTGCACTATCTGAAGGAGGTTTAGGAGTAAAGAAGACGGCCTCATGACCACTTCAAATTATTTGTCAATACTTTCACCATATTTATTTACTTCTTACTGAGTTGGAGTAATGATGGGTATACCACCAACGCCAGTTTTCTAAGATGCTTGCTTCTTCCCACATTCACCCCGGTGACTTAGGTTATCAGAATGATGTGAATCTGACTGCTTTGTACTGTAGTTTTTATATTAGTTTAACACATTTACTTATTCTACTAGATACTGCTGATCATTAGCTTGTAAGGAGATACTTCCTTATCCCTGCATTCATGACAAAAAAAGAATTCATCCTTTGGTCTTAGCTTACTTGCAATGCTACTTTTGAAATGTAGGTAAGATTAATGGCTCCAACGTATGATGATCCAGAAGGAAAGTTCTGTGGATTACCCATGTACCACACAAAACAATCTTCTCGGGACAGAGGAAGATGGTGGTGGAGTAGGAGGTCACCTCATCCCACAAACACAGCTAGATAACTATCAAATCATCCTAAGTACCCCAGAAATCAACCTGAAAACTGACAGAAAAAATTCCACACCTAAAGGGAGAGAAGAGTCCACATCAAAGAAGGTAGGAACTTTGGAGACCTGATTTAGGGGAGAAATGTAATTGTGGGCGCTGCAGAGAGGAGGGAGCCCTAGTCGTGGAGAGGGCAAGAGAGAGAGGAGCACATGGGACAACAGACAAAGAGAACGTTTCTCCAAAGTCATTGCCTTGGAAAACAAGAAGGGCTGAATTTCATGAGTTCTTACAACCAGCAGGGCTTAAAGCCTGGAGTTTTGCTTAGGTTTTTTTTTTTTTTTCAAAGATTTTATTTATTTATTTGAGAGAGAGGGGGGGAAAGAGAGCAAGAGCACACAAGCAGGGGCAGAGGGAGAGGGAGAAACAGACTCCCCATTGAGCAGGGAGCCCCATGCAGAGCTTGATCCCAGGATCCCGAGATCATGATCTGAGCCAAAGACAGAGACTTAACCGACTGAGCCGCCCAGGTGCCCCTAAAGCCTGGAGGTCAGTGAACTTGTCTAGGATACAGCCTGAGGGCACAGTGCTGCTCCTGGAGAGAAGGCAGGCAAACAACACAGGGTCAGACAGCATGGAAAAAGTAATTTGAAGAATGCCTGGGACACATCACGGGGAGATTATTTGCTCTTCTCACAGTGTGTCCCTGAGAGGTAGCATTCATGGAGACACATCTCCAGGAAGAAAAGAGTTGTCTGGCACCATTTTCCTACCCTATCCCTCAGCATAAACACAGAGCCATCTGTGGGAAGCAGTGTAGCACCAGCACTGGATGCCAAACTTGCTTACACCAAGCCCTACCACCCTACACTCTGGTGGTACTACCTTCCTCAGTCACACATACCTCACTCCCTCCCCAGAAGACCAGCACAAATCAATGCCCACACCACATCCCCAAACAGAGAGTTCTGCAGGGCCTCAGTTCTGGTGAAGTTAGTGTCAGGTCTCATTTCACAAACAGTCCAGAACACATGTAGTTAAAAAATCACCACACTCTGGCCAATGACCAACCACCACCTACAGCAAGCAAGGACAGCCTCTGCAGATGACTGGCCGGAAGGATAGAGCAGCAACAACACAACAGCAGAGTATACACAGCACACACCAGAGACATTCTCTGAGGTGGCAAGCCCTGGGCACTACATGACCTCTTCTTCAGAGGCCATTACTTTCAGGAGCTGGAAACATGACTGCCTTTTCTAACACAGAGAAGAAGGCAGAGACCTAGATAAAATGCAAAGATGGAGGAATTTATCCCATATGAAAGAGCAAGATAAGGTCATGTTTAGAGATCTAAGTGAAACCCATATAAACAGAATGCCTGATGGAGAATTTAAAGCGACAATCATAAGGATACTCACTGGGCTTGAGAAAAGAATAGAAGACATCGGGGAGACCCTTACTACAAAGATAAAATGTTAAAAAAGATTTATCAGAGATGACAAGTGCAATAAATGAGATTGGAAACAGGTTTGATGCAATGAACAGCAGGCTGGAAGAAGCAGAGGAACACATAAGTGATATAGAAGACAAAATAATGGAAAATATTATAGCTCAACAAAGAAAGAAAGAAGAATTATGGAACATGAGAATAGACATAAGGAACTCAGTAACTCCATCAAACTTAATAACATTCATATTATAGGAGTCCCAGAAAAAGAAGAAGAGAGAAAAAGGGGGGGGGCAAAAAATTTATTTGAAGAAAAAATAGCTGAAAACTTCCCTAATCTGGGGATGGAAACAGACATCCAGATAAAGGATGAACACAGACCCCCCCCCCCAAACAAAATCAACAAAAGCAGGCCAACATCAACACATATTGTAATTAAATTTGCAAAATATAGTGATAAAGAAAAATCTTAAAAGTAGCGGGACAAAAGAAGTCCTTAACTTACAAGGGAAGACCCAAAGGTTAGCTTCAGATCTCTCCACAGAATCTTGGCAAGCCAGAAGAGACTGGCATGATATATTCAAAGTGCTGAATGGGAAAAATCTGCAGACCAGAACACTCTATCCAGCAGGGTTATCATTCAGAATAGAAGGAGAGAGAAAGAGTTTCCCAGACAAACAAAAATGAAAGGAGTTCATCACCACTAAGCCAGCCTTGCAAGGAATATTAAAGGGGACTCTTTGAGTAGGAAAGACCAGACCAAAAGGACAAAAACAAGAAATGATCAGAGAAATCTCAGGAAACAAAGACAAAACAAGTAATAAAATGGCACTAAATACATATTACTTTGAAAGCAAATGAACTAAATGACCCAATGAAAAGACACAGAGTATCAGAATGGATTAAAAAGAAAAACAAGACCCATCTATATGCTGCCTTCAAGAGACTCATTTTAGACCTAAATACATGTGCAGATTGAAAGTGAGGGAATGAGGAAACACTTACCAAACAAATGGATGTCAAAAGAAAGCCAGAGTAGCAAAACTTTTTTTTCAGAAAAAGTAGACTTTAAAACAAAGCTTAACAGGAGACAAAGAAGGAAATATAAATCATAAAGGGGACAATGCAATAAGAAGATGTAATAATTGTAAATATTTATGCACCTAACATGTGAGCACCCAAATATATAAAACAATTAAAGACAAACATAAAGGAACTAATTGATAATAATACAATAATAGTAGGGGACACCTCACTTACATCAATGGACAGATCATTGTAACACATCAACAAGGAAACGATAGCTTTGAATGACACACTTGACCAGATTGACTTAGATATATTCAGAACATTCCATCCTAAAGTATCAGAGCACACATTCTTTTCTTTTTTTTAATTTTTTATTATGTTATGTTAGTCACCATAAAGTACATCATTAGTTTTTGATGTAGTGTTCCATGATTCATTGTTTGCGTATAACACCCAGTGCTCCATGCAATACGTGCCCTCCTTAATACCCATCACTGGCCTAGCCCAATCCCTCACACCCCCTCCCCTATGAAACCCTCAGTTTGTTTCCCAGAGTCCATAGTCTCTCGTGGTTCATTCACCT
This sequence comes from Ursus arctos, assembly GCF_023065955.2. Taxonomy (NCBI): domain Eukaryota; kingdom Metazoa; phylum Chordata; class Mammalia; order Carnivora; family Ursidae; genus Ursus; species Ursus arctos. The sequence continues at coordinate 42,954,291 of NC_079873.1, forward strand.
TCTGCTTACCCCCCACTTCATTTTTCCCTTCCTTCTCCTACCCATCTCCCTGCTATTTCTTGTGTTCCATAAATGAGTGAAACCATATAATTGTCTTTCTCTGCTTGACTTATTACACTTAGCATTATCTCCTCCAGTCCCATCCATGTTACTGCAAATGTTGGGTAATCCTTCTTTCTGATGGCTGAGTAATATTTCATTGTATATATGGACCACATCTTCTTTATCCATTCATCTGTTGAAGGGCATCTCGGCTCCTTCCACAATTTAGCTATTGTGGACAATGCTACTATGAACATTGGGGTACATATGGCCCTTCTCTTCACTACGTCTGTATCTTTGGGGTAAATACCCAGTAGTGCAATTGCTGGGTCATAGGGTAGCTTTATTTTTAACTTTTTAAGGGACCTCCACACTGTTTTCCATAGTGGCTATACCAACTTGCATTCCCACGAACAGTGTAAGAGGGATCCCCTTTCTCCACATCCTCTCCAACATTTGTTGTTTCTTGCCTTGTCAATTTTTGCCATTCTAACTAGCGTAAGGTGGTATCTCAAGGTGGTTTTGATTTGAATTTCCCTGATGGCTAATAGTCATGAAGAGATTAAAGCAGTGATCAAAAACCTTCCCAAAAACAAGAGTCCAGGGCCTGACAGATTCCCCTGACTATTATTGTATTATTATCAATTAGTTCCTTTATGTTTGTCTTTAATTGTTTTATATATTTGGGTGCTCACTTGTTAGGTGCATAAATATTTACAATTATTGAATTTTACCAAACATTCAAAGAAGAAATAATACCTATTCTCCTGAAGCTGTTTCAAAAACTAGAAACAGAAGGAAAACTGCCAAACTCATTCTATGAGGCCAGTATTACCTTGATCCCCAAACCAGGCAAAGACCCCATCAAAAAGGAGAATTGCAGACTGATATCCCTGATGAATATGGGTGCCAAAATTCTCAACAAGATCCTAGCTAATAGGATCCAACAGTACATTAAAAGGATTATCCATCATGACCAAGTGGGATTCATCCCTGGGATGCAAGGGTGGTTTAACATTCGCAAATTGATCAGTGTGATAAATCACATTGATAAAAGAAGAGACAAGAACCATATGATCCTCTCAGTTGATGCAGGAAAAGCACTGACAAAATACAGCATCCTTTCCTGATTAAAACCCTTCAGAGTGTAGGGATAAAAGGTATATTCCTCAATTTCATAAAAACCATCTATGAAGGGGCGCCTGGGTGGCGCAGTCGTTAAGTGTCTGCCTTCAGCTCAGGGCGTGATCCCAGAGTCCTGGGATCGAGCCCCACGTCAGGCTCCTCTGCTGGGAGCCTGCTTCTTCCTCTCCACTCCTCCTGCTTGTGTTCCCTCTCTCACTGGCTGTCTCTATCTGTCAAATAAATAAATAAAATCTTTAAAAAAAAAGAAACCATCTATGAAAAGCCTAAAGCAAATATCATTCTCAATGGGGAAAAGCTGAAGCCTTTCCCTTAAGATCAGGAACACGACAAGGATGCCCACTCTCACCATTATTGTTCAACATAGTACTAGAGGTCCTTGCAACAGCAATCAGACAACAAAAAAGAATAAAAGGCATTCAAATTGACAAAGAAGTCAAACACACATTCTTTTCAAGTGCACATGGGATATTCTCCAGAATAGGTCACATACTAGGTCATAAAACAGGTCTCAACAAATACAAAGAGATTGACATCACACCATTCAACTTTTCTAACCACAACATTTTGAAACTAGAAGTCAACCCAAAGAAAAATTTTAGAAAGACCACAAATACATGGAGGTTAAACAACATGTTACCAAACAATGAATGGGCCAACCAGGAAATCAAAGAAGAAATAAAAAATACATGAAAACAAATGAAAATTAAAACACAATGGTCCAAAACCATTTGGATGCAGCAAAAGTGGTCCTAAGAGGGAAGTATATAGAAATAAAGGCCTACCTGAAGAAGCAAGTAAAATCTCAAACAACTTACACCTAAAGAAGCTAGAAAAAGAACAACAAAGCCTAAAGCCAGCAGAGGGAAGGAAGTATTAAAGATCAGAACACAAATAAATGATTTAGAAGCTAAAAAAACAATAGTACAGGTCAATGAAACTAGTAGCTGGTTCTTTGAAAAAACGTAATAACATTGATAAACCTCTAGTCAGACTTATCCAAAAGAAAAGAGAAAAGACTCAAATAAATAAAATCACAGATAAGCTAGGAGAAATAACCAGAAATACAAACAATTATAAGAGAATATTATGAAAAACTGTATGCCAACAAATTGGACAACCTGGAAGAAATGGACAAATTTTTAAACACATATAAACTACCAAAACTGAAGCAGGAGGAAAGAGAAAACTTGAACAGACTGATAACCAGCAAGGAAATGTAATCAGTTATGAAAATCTCCCAATAAACAAAAGTCTAGGGCCAGATGGCTTCACAGGCAAATTCTACCAAACATTTAAAGAAGAGTTAATACCTTTTCTTATGAAACTATTCCAAAAAATAGAAGAGGAAGGAAAACTTCCAAATGCATTCTATGAGGTCAGCATTACCCCAATACCAAAACCAGATAAAGCCTCCACTAAAAAAGAGAATTACAGGCCAACATTCCTGATGAATATGGATGCAAAAATTCTCAATAAAATACTAGCAAACTAAATGCAACAGCACATTAAAAGAATCATTCACCACAATCAAGGGGCATTTATTCCTGGGTTGCAAGTGTATTTCAGTATTTGCAAGTCAATCAATGTGATATACAACATTAATAAAAGAAGGGATAAGAACTATATGAGCCTTTCAATAGATGCAGAAAAATCATTTCACAAAGTACAGCACCCATTTGTGATAAAAACCCCTCAACAAAGTGTGGTTAGAGGGAACATACCTCAACATACTGGAGGACGTATATGAAAAACCCACAGTGAATATCATAAATGTGGAAAAACTGAGAGCTCTTCCTCTAAGGTCAGGAATATGACAGGGATGTCCATTCTCACTACTATTATTTAACATAGTACTGGAAGTCCTAGCCAGAACAATCACACAAGAAAAAAATAAAAGACATCCAAATCGGCAAGGAAGAAGTAAAGTTGTCATGATTTACAGATTACATGATACTCTATGTAGAAAACCCTAAAGACTCCACCACAACCTGCTAGAAGTGATACACGAATTCAGTAAATTTGCAGGATACAAGATCAATGTACAAAAACCTGTTGCTTTTGCAAATATCTTCTCCCATTCCGTGGGCTGCCTCTTAGTTTTTCTGACTGTTTCCTTGGCTGTGCAGAAACATTTAATCTTGAGGAAGTCCCATAAATTCATTTTATCTTTTGTTTCTCTTGCCTTTGGGGATGTATCATGAAAAAGGTTGCTTTGGCCGATGTCGTAGAGGTTGCTGCCTATGTTCTCCTCTAGAATTTTGATGGATTCCTGTCTCACATCAAGGTCTTTCATCCATTTGGAGTTTATTTTTGTGTATGGTGTGAGATAGTGGTCAAGTTTCATTCTTTTGCATGTAGCTGTCCAATTTTCCCAGCACCATTTATTGAAGAGACTGTCTTTTTCCCACCGGATGTTTTTTCCTGCTTTATCAAATATTAGTTGCCCAAAGAGCTGAGGGTCCATTTCTGGGCTCTCTATTCTGTTCCATTGGTCTATGTGAAGATATTTGCAAATGACACTACAGATAAAGGACTGGTATCCAAGATCTACAAAGAACTTCTCAAACTCAATACACGAGAAACAAATAAACAAATCAAAAAATGGGCAGAAGATATGAACAGACACTTTTCCAATGAAGACATACAAATGGCTAACAGACACATGAAAAAATGTTCAAAATCATTAGCCATCAAGGAAATTCAAATCAAAACCACACTGAGATACCACCTTACGCCAGTTAGAATGGCAAAAATAGACAAGGCAAGAAACAACAATTGTTGGAGAGGATGTGGAGAAAGGGGATCCCTCCTACATTGTTGGTGGGAATGCAAGTTGGTACAGCCACTCTGGAAAACAGTGTGGAGGTCCCTTAAAAAGTTAAAAATTGAGCTACCCTATGATCCAGCCATTGCACTACTGGGTGTTTACCCCAAAGATACAGACGTAGTGAAGAGAAGGGCCATATGCACCCCAATGTTCATAGCAGCAATGTCCACAATAGCTAAATCGTGGAAGGAGCTGAGATGCCCTGCAACAGATGACTGGATTAAGAAGTTGTGGTCCATATATACAATGGAATATTACTCAGCAATCAGAAAGAACGAGTTCTCAACATTTGCTACAACATGGACGGCACTGGAGGAGATAATGCTTAGTGAAATAAGTCAAGCAGAGAAAGACAACTATCATATGATTTCTCTCATCTATGGAACATAAGAACTAGAATGATCAGTAGGGGAAGAAAGGGATAAAGAAAGGGGGGGTAATCAGAAGGGGGAATGAAACATGAGAGACTATGGACTATGAGAAACAAACTGAGGGCTACAGAGGGGAGGGGGGTGGGGGATTGGGATAGACCGGTGATGGATAGTAAGGAGGGCACATATTGCATGGTGCACTGGGTGTTATACACAACTAATGAATCATTGAGCCTTACATCGAAAACCGGGGATGTACTGTATGGTGACTAACATAATATAATAAAAAATCATTATTAAAAAAAAAACCTGTTGCATTTCTATACACCAATAATAAAGCAGCAGAAAGAGAAATCAAGGAATCAACCCCATTTACAATTGTACCCCAAACCATAAAATACTTAGGAATAAACCTAACCAAAGAGGTGAAAAGACCTGTATCCTGAAAACTATAAAATACTGATGAAAGGAACTAAAGAGGACACAAAGAAATGGAAAGACATTCCATGCTTATGGATTGGAAGAACAACTTATATTAAAATGTCTGTACTGCCCAAAGCAATCTACACATTCAATGCACTCCCTATCAAAATACCAACAGCATTTTTCACAGAGCTAGAACAAACAATCCTAAAGTTTGTATGGAACCAAAAAAGACACCGAATAGCCAAAGCAACCTCGAAAAAGAAAAGAAAAGCTGGAATCATCACAATTCTGGATTTTGACATATATTACAATGCTGTAGTCATCAAAACAGTGTGTGCTGGCACAAAAATAAACAAATTGGTCAATAGAACAGAATAGAAAACCCAGAAATAAACCCACAACTATATAGGTCAATTGATCTTCAGTAAAGAAGGAAAGATTATCCAAAAGGAAAAGGACAATCTCTTGAACAAATGGTGTTCAGAAAACTGGACAACACCATGCAACTTTCTTACACCATGCAGAAAAATAAATTCAAACTGGATTAAGACCTAAATGTGAGACCTGAAACCATGAAAATTTTAGAGAAGAACATAGGCAGTGACCTCTTTGACATTGTCCATAGCTACTTCTTCCTAGATATATCTCCTGAGGCAAGGGAAACAAAAGCAAAACTAAATTATTGGGACTTCATAAAAATAAAAAATGTCTGTATAGCGAAGGAAACAACTAAGAAAACTGAAAGGTAATGTATGGAATGGGTGAAGATACTTGAAAAAGACATTTCCAATATAGGATTAGTATCCAAAATACATAAGGAACTTATAAAACTCAACACTCAAAAAACAATAATCCATGGGACACCTGGGTGGCTCAGTTATTAAGCGTCTGCCTTCGGCTCAGGTCATGATCCCAGCGTTCTAGGATCGAGCCCCGCATTGGGCTCCCTGCTCAGTGGGAAGCCTGCTTCTCCCTCTCCCACTCTCCCTCCTTGTGTTCCCTCTCTCACTGCCTCTTTCTCTGTCAAATAAAGAAATAAAATCTTAAAAATAAAACAAAAAACAAATAATCCAATTAAAAATGGGCAGAAGACATGAAAAGACATTTTTCCAAGGAAGACATACAGATGGCCAACAAACACATGAAACGATGTTCAACATCACTGATCATTAGGAAAATACAAATCAAAACTATAATGAGATATCACCTCACACCTGCCAGAATAGCTAAAATCAACAACACAAGAAACAACATGTGTTGGTGAAGATGTGCATAAAGGAGAACCCTCTCGCACTGTTGGTGGAAATGCAAATTGGTGCTCCCACTGTGGAAAACAGTATGGAGATTTCTCAGAAAGTTAAAAATAGAAGTATCCTATAATCCAGCAATCTCACTACTGGGTATTTACCCAATGAATACAAAAATACTAATTCAAATGGATACATGTATTCCTATGTTTATAGCAGCATTACTTTCAATAGTCCAATTATGGAAACAGCCCAAGTGTCCATTGACTGATGAATGGATAAGGAAGCTGTGGTACATACATACAATAGAATATTACTCAGCCATGAAAATGAGTGAAATCTTGCTATTTGCAATAATGTGAATGGAGCTAGAGAGTATTATGTTAAGTGAAATAAGTCAGTCAGAGAAAGACAAATACCAAATGATTTCACTCATATGTGGGACTTAAGAAACAAAAGAAATGAGCAAAAGCAAACAAAGAGAGAGAGGCAAACCAAGACGTTGACTCTTAACTATAGTGAACAAACTGCTGGTTACCAGAGGGGAGGGGGTGGGGGGGGATGGGTTAAATAGGTGGTGGGAATTAAGGAGCGGACTCATGGTGAGCACCAGGTATTGTATGGAAGTGTTGAATCACTCTATTTGATCCTGAAACTACTACACTCTATGTTAACTAACTAGAATTTAAATAAAAACTTAAAAAGTAACTATCTTCTCTTGTATCCAATATGAAGTACCTTCGAAGACATTTCCCAGTGTTTTCATTTTCCTTGATGTCTTATAAAATCACAAATGTGACTGTGATGTTTCACACAGGTATTCCTGAGCTTGAACATTACACTGGGTGACCTTGGGCAAGTTACTTTCAACTCTGGCACCAGTCATCTGCAACGTCAAGGTGTGAATGTAAAGCATGATTCTATGGCACAGGGCAGAATTCACTTCAGACTCAGGGAGTCCAGTGCTTGCCAACCCTTCAGCAGACCAGCAGTTGCCTCACACCTTGCTCAGCTGCTCTTCAAGCCAAACTGCACCACAGTCCTCTACCCATCCACGGCCCTCCACACATGCAGCCCCCATGCCATTGTGGCTTATGCTTTCATAGGCATGAACTGCTGCCACTCTGCACGTGTTCCTGTGCTGTCTCAGCCTCCACATGGTGGCAGAGATTCTGGAGCCCACACTCCCAGTCCATGGGGACTCATGGTTCTGCAAATTTTGAGTACAGCATAAGGATTATGGATATTGATGTCAGGCCTAGGTTCTAGTCCAAGTTTTAATTGACCCAGCAGTCATTTAACCTCTTTGAGACTCAGTTTCCTCATCTGTAATACTGTGGTAAAGATAGGGCCCATTGATCAAGGTAGTTGTGATACTTAACAGATCATTTTGTTAATTAAGATGCTTTATCACAGTGCTCGGCACCCAATAAATGTGGTTTCTGTAGTCATTTTTGTGTCATTCCAAGCAGTGTAAGGGGTACAGAAGTGAGTAAGCCATGGTTTTTGTTTTTGAGGAGCTTGTGATGAGCACTGGGTGTTATAAGCAACTAATGAATTGTTGAACACTACCTCAAAAACTAATGATGTACTATATGTTGGCTAATTGGACACAATAATAAAAAAGTAAGGATATAATGGATATGCAAATAGCTACTATAAGAGCTATAGCTCTTATAAGATAAATGCCACAGAGGTAGGGTTACCAAATGCTGTGAGTTCAAAACCTTGAATTGTGGTAACTGATGTCAAAATTTTGTATCTAACTGTTACATGTGTGATTTTGTTAACCCTGATGTCTGGGAACACAGTGTTAAAGCTAGGAGGGCGAGTATGCTGACATCCTCTTTCCTATATCCATTGACAGACACTACTACATGATCTCAGATATGGCCTTAAAATTTTTTACTACTGCTTCAGGCATCATTACTATCAATTGGATTTGTCCTTGAAATAAAGTATACCTGAAGTATGATGCTCCTGGGAGAACATCAAGAAGAAGGGGACATAGGCTAACAGTACCAAGTAGTAGAGGTAAAAGAGATAGAAAGGTATCAATTTTGAAGAAAATTATCACTGGTGAATATTGAGAGACAAATTATATCAAGTTGTAATGTATGATCCATAGTAAAAGCCATAGAGTTGGAGCTTAAAGTGGATAGAATTAATAGCTGTTGGAGTTGTGGGCATCAAGGAGCTTTGAAGATAACTTGGATGGACAGTCTAAAGAAATCTTGAAGTTGCCCATAATGGTGGTAGAAATTGCGGTGGAAAACAAGAACTGACTATATGCCAAAGAGCAATGACTTAGGACACAGTAGATTATAACAAGGAAGATTTGTTAACATGTTCACTCCCTTTACTAGATAGTGGCATGTAAAACCCAAGCAATTATATCTTATTTTCTTTGAATCCCAGGATTTAAATGCAGAGTACAAAACATTGAATGAATTGGTGATCATCAAGCAAATGAATGCTGACAACTTATTTGAGCACAAGTTGAAAAATGACCCTAATAGAGATTAGTTTGGGACTAAAGAGAAGTAACGAAAACTGAGTTTCCCTTGAGCGAATCGTATCCTCCTTTTCCTGGGTATTCAAAAGGTAATTTGTCCTACTAAGAATTCATTCTTATATCAGTCTATGCCAAAGATACTTTATCTGCAAGTTAGAAACACCTACATACCTTTTTAAAAATCCAATTGCTCCAGCTGCTCCTCAGACAAATCAAATTAGAATCTCTGGAGGTGTGATCTAGTCTTCAGTATTTCCTACACTTTTTTTTAAAGGTTTATATTTCTAAGTAATCTCTATACCAAGTGTGGCGCTTGAATTTACAACCCTGAGATCAAGAGTGGCATACTCTACTGACTGAGCCAGTCAGGCATGCCTAGTCTTTCATATTTTTAAAAGCTCCCCAGGTCAGGGCACTTGATATAATGAATACTGAGTTTTATACACAACTGATGGATCACTAAATTCTGCCTCTGAAACTAATAATACATATATGTTAATTAATTGAATTTAAATAAATAAATAGATAAATAAATAAATGCTCCCCAGGTAATTTATGCTGCCAAGATTCAGAACGATGGGATTGAGGCTAGATAAAACAAGATGCAAGTGTACTAAATTATCTAATTACACAAAAATTCAACATTACAGTTAGAATTAATTTTTAGCAATTTTCTGTAAGAAATGAAGTATCTCAGTTCTCAACTTCTACTTAAAATGTTTATCCCATAATTACATAGTACCTGGAAGCCTACAGATGGGTTGTGTTTGGCCCTCATAATGCTGAAACTTTTTGAATTGATGGCCAACATTTAAAAATCAGATTTCACATAAAAATGAGAACTTGCAACTTCTCTTCACAATTAGAAGCACCAGTAACATGATGTTTGCATTCCCTAGTGGAAGAAGTCAAAACTCAGTAGATGCTGCCCCATTTAGATAGAAATGGTCATTGAATTTTCTTTTTTTCACTTTGATTAGAAATTTATCAATTTTATTGATCTCATAGAACCAGATTTTGGGTTCATTGATCTTCCATTGTTTTAATTTTTTCTCTTTCATCAGTTTCTACTTTGATCTTAATTATTCCCTTTCTTCTGCTTACTTTGGGGTTAATTCTCTCTCTGTGCCACCCAGGCACCTCTACTGGGACTTGTTTTTATTCCACAGACTATGATTCATTTGTTAAGTGTTCCATGTGTACTTGAGAAGAATGTATATTCTACTGTTGCTCAGTAGAGTGTTCTATAAATGTCAGTCAAGTCTAGCTGGTTGATTGTGTTGTTCAAGTCTGCTTCATATCCTTGATAATTTTCTGCTTATATTTTCTATCAGATATGAGAGAAGAGTATTGAAGTCCTTGACTATAATTGTGGATTTGAATATTTCACTTTGCAGTTGTGAGATAATAGAAAAAATATATATTGTCTCAGCCCCGAGTTTCTGGCACAGAGTTCCTAAAACCTTGTAAATTCCTAAATGTTAAGAGTACCAGGAGCATCTTTTGTTATGATATTTGCTCTTTGACCCTCGTTCCCGACACAGGGCTCCTGAAACCCTTGCGAATTCTCAAGTGATAAAAGGACTAGTGATGTGGGAAACAAAGGCGAAAGAAATGTAGCTTAAATTAAAATCTCCTGGGGCGCCTGGGTGGCTCAGTGGTTGAGCGTCTGCTTTCGGCTCAGGGCGTGATCCCAGGATCCTGGGATCAAGCACCATGTAGGGCTCCTCCTCTGGGAGCCTGCTTCTTGCTCTCCCACTCCCCCTGCTTGTGTTCCCTCTCTCACTGGCTGTCTCTCTCTCTGTCAATAAATAAATAAAATCTTAAAAAAAAAAATCTCCTTACAGCTTGCAGCCCACTGATAGATACCTGAAACATACAGAGCGTGACCTTCCTCAAGGAACTCATGGCTGCCCTAGTGCCTTAATGTTTAAAAGGAACCTGATCTTGGCAGCAGCTGGCCCCTCAAGGTCCTGAAGCCTTGCTTCCAGATTCTTGGAGACTTGCACTATCCCTAACTCCCACAAATTAAAAACCATACAATCCATCACTCCTCACAATCCCAGTATAGCCCTTTCTGCCCACAGGTCCTGTCCCATGAATAGGGAAGGGGTTAAGGTATAGGCAGAAGAAAGAGGAGGCCCCTGACTACTCTGACTGGGCTCTGAAACTATTCCTGGCAGGAATAGTCCCCAAGACGGGACAAGAATCTCATGGCCGCAAGCTTTCCAGTCAGTTCTCAATAAAGACTGCCGCTAAAGGCCCTCAGTGGTAACCCATTTGGGACCCCTCTCACTCTAGAGAGCTTTTTTCTTTCCTTTCTGCTCTCACCGTCACTTAATAAACTTACACTTCACTTCACCCTTTTGTGTCCATGAGATTCATTCTTGGACTCCGTGAGACAAGAACCCTGCAATCCGGCAACACTAGGAGCATCTTTTGTTCCAGTGAGGTGACTCTAGGTGGGATCTTGGATAGGTGATTGGTCACCAGAAAGTCCAAGCTAAGATTAGAAGCTTGGAGTTTTCAGCACTATCCACCTCATTCCCATCCTCCAGAAAGGGGCAAGGGCTGGGAATTGAGTTAATAATTGACTATGCCTATGTGAGAAAGTCCCCATAAAATCCCAGTAAGTATGAGATTCAAAGAGCTTCTAGGTTGGTGAACACACCCACATACCAAGAGGGTGATGCACCCCAACTCCATGGGGATAGACATCCTGGTGCTCAGGACCATCTCAGACCTCATCTTATGTATCTCTTCATCTGACTGTTCCTCTCTTTCTTCAATCATATCCTTAATAAACCAGCAAATGGGGGCACCAGGGTGGCTCAGTTAGTTAAGTGGCTGCCTTTGGCTCAGGTCATGATCTCAGGGTCAGGGAATTGAGCCCCATGTCTGGCTCCCTGCTCAGTGGGGAGTCTGCTTTTCCCTCTGCCCCTCCCCACCCCCTGCTCATGCTCTCTCTCTCTCTCTCAAATAAATAAATAAATTTTTAAAAAAATAAGTAAGCTGGTAAACATAAGTGTTTCCCTGAGTCTTACGAGTCACTATAGCAAATTAATCATATTTAAAGATGAGGTTGTGGGAGCCTCAGAATTATAACCCATTAGTGAGAAGCACAGGTCTTGTGGGCCTGAGTTCTTAACCTGTGGACCTGATGCTATCTTCAGGTAGATAGTTTCAGAACTGAATTGAACTGAGTTAAATTGTAGGACACCAAGTTGGTGTAGCAGAATTGCTTGATTGGGAAAACCCCACACACATATCTGGTGTCAGAAGTGTTATAAGTGTGGCAGTACTGTGAGAATAAAGGAAAAACACTGGAGGAGAACTGGATTTTATCCTAACACAACAGTACTATCAGGTTTTTCTCCATGTATTTTGATGCTCTCTTATTAGGTAGATAGACATAATTGTTATATCCTCTTACCTAATTGACTAATTTATCATTATTAAATACCCTTGTTTTAATGTGGTAATACTCTTTGCCCTAAAATCTGCTTTGTCTCTTCTTTACACTAGCGTTAACATGGTATATTTTTATCAAACTTTATATTTTTTTTTCTATTTGTGTCTTTAAAAGTAAAGTGTACCTCTTACTGGGCAGCAGATAGTTGTTTCATTTTTATCCAATCTGCCAAGCTATGACATTAAACTGGAATGTCCAGACCAGTTATATTTTGTCATTATTGATATGGTTTGGTTTGAGTTTAGTATTTTTCTATCTTTTATTTGTCTTATTTGTTCTCTGTTCCTTTTTCTCTCATTTTCTGCCTTCTTTCCCATTAGTCAAGTATTTTTCTGAATCCATTTTATCCCTGTTATCAGCTTATTACTTATAACTTTTTAATTTTTTTATTTTAGTCATCAGTCTTGGATTTATGACATGCATCTTTAACTTACTGTAGTCTACCTTCAAGTAATATTACACCAGTTTGGGTACAATATAAAATCTTTAAAATAGCTTGCCCATTCTTGCCTCTTGACCTTTATTCCATTATTATATATATTTTACTTTTACATATGTTATAAAACGTACAATACATATTATTATTATTTTTGTTTAAACAGTCAATTTTCTTTTCAAAAGTTTTAAATAAGAAAAACACTTCCTTATCCATTTTGTTACCATTTCTAGAGGAAAAACACCCTTCTGTGTGTCTCCTCCACTCTCAATACTCTACTACAATACTACTTCACTTCTAACACCAGAGGTGTGTGTGTGTGTGTGGTGTGTGTAGAGAGCCATTCCCCCATACCAAACAATTCTTCATCAGTTGAGTTTCCTACAATTTAATTTCACAGGTTAAAGGCTCAGCGCCACAAAACTGCCCCCCATAACTTCAGACACCAATTGCAAGTCCAAGTTGTTACCTATGCTTCTGACCTACTGACTATGAATCAGAGTTTCACATGACCCCCCCCTTCCTGAGTTTGATTAATTTGCTAAAGAAGCTCACATAACTTAGGAAAATATTTACTTAGTAGATTACTGGTTTATTATAAAAGGATATAATTGATGAACAGCCAGATGGAAGAGATACATAGGAGAGAGTTTCCATGCTCTCTCAGGGCACACAATTCTCCTCACATCTCCAAATATTCACCAACCTGGAAGTTCTCTGAACCCATCCATTTAGGTTTTCATCGAGGCTTTATTACAAAGGAGTGATGGATTAAATCTTTGGCTGTAAGTGATTGAACTCAATCTCCAGCCCTCCCCCTTTCCTACAGGTTGGGGAGGGTAGATAGAACTGAAAGTTCCAACCTTGTTATCAGGTTTGGTTCCCCTGGCAACCAGTCCCCATCCTGAAAGGCATTCCAAAAGTCACCTCATTAACATAATCTCAGGTGTTGTTGAAAGGGGTTTGTTATGAATAACAAAAGACATCCACTTCACCTTTATGCTCTGAAACTATTTCAGGAACTGAGAACAAAGACCAAATAGTATAACAAAAGATGTCCTTATGGCTCTTAAGAAATTATAAGGATTTTAGGAAATACTTGCCAGGAGTAGTGAACAAAGATCAAATATGTATTTATTATAAATAGTAATATCACACCATTTCTGGCCCTCTTCATTCCTTTCTATAGATGCATATTTTTACTGCTCTCGTTTTCCTTCTGCAAGAAGCACTTTCTTTAACATTTCTTATAGTACGGGCCTGCCAGTAATAAATTATTTCAGCTTTTGTAAGTCTGAAAAAATGTCTTTATTTTATCTTCACTTTCAAAAGATATTCTTGTCAGATACAGAATTTTACCTTGACTTTTTTTTTTCTTTCGGTATGTTAAAAATGCTTCTTCACTGTCTTGTGTGCATTGTTTCCAAGGAGAAGTAAGACGTCATCGTTATTTTTGTTCCTCCAGACATAACATGGCTTTATCTCTGGATGTTTTAAAGATTTTCTCTTCTTCACTGGTTTTAAGCAATTTGATCATAATATACACAAGTGTAGTTTTCTTCATTTTTCTTGTGCTTGAAATTTATCTTCCTGTTTCTTTATGTTTATAGTTTTCATCATTAGAAATTTGCGGCTATTATTTCTTTAGTTTTTTTCTCTTTCCTCTCCTCTTTGAGACACTCCAATTATCCATCCATTAGTCATTTGGTAAATTGTCCTGCAACTCACTGACCTCACTGATACTCTGTTCATTTTGTAGAATTCATTTTTTCCTCTGTGTCTTATTTTGGATAGTTTATGCCATCAACTACGTTAATCTTTTTTTTCCTGCAGTGTCCAATCTGCCATTAATTCTATCCATCATATTTTACATCGAACAAATTTTTGTTTTCATCTCCAGAATGTCTATTTGGGTCTTCTTATATATATTCCGTGTCTCTACTTAATTTTCTGAACAGATGAAATATAGTTATAATGTCTATTTAAATGTCTATGGCTCCTAATTATAACATCTCTATCAGCCTTGGATCAGTTCCAATTGTTTTAATTTTCTCCTCAATATAATTTATATTTTTATGCATTCTTTTCAGTCTTTGTAACGTTCCATTGGATATTAGCCAGACATTGTAGATTTTACCTTGTTAATACTGAATATGTCTGTATTCTTTCAAATATTCTTGACATAGTTCTGGGACATGTTAAGGTACCTGAAAATACTTTGATCCTATAGGTCATGCTTTTAAGTTTTGTTACAGGACTGGAATGGTGTTCAATATAGGCCTAATTATTCCCCTACCAAAGCTACCCTTCTGTGTACTCTACCCAATGCCCAATGAATTTTGAGGTTTTCTAGTGTGACTGGTGGGAACAGGCATTGTTTCTGGCCCTGCATTCACTCCAGACACTGTTAGCTCTAATCCTTTTGGGTGATTCTCTACCTGACCTTGAGGGTACTTTCCTCAAATGCGTGTTCTGATCAGTCCTCAGCTGAATGCGAAAGGGGACTCTTTGTAGATATCTGGGGTTTTATCCTTGTGCAGTTTCTCCTCTTCAGTTCTCTCTCCTGAAAATTCTAGCCATCTAGGTCTTTCTGGACATTCAGTTCTATCTTCTCAATGCAGGGAGTCCATCAGTCTTTTCTTCAATTCTCCTTCCCTGCACCATAGCCCAGAAAAATCTCTTAAGGCAATAAACTGGGGAAATCTTTGAGCTCACCTCATTTGTTTCCATATTTGACTCTCTGGATCTCCAGTGTCTTGAAAACTGATGTTTCATATGATTTGAAACATTTTTTGTTGTCTCAGCTATGAGGGTAAATCTGATCTTTTTTACTCCATATTGCCCATAAGCAAAAGCATCTGTTCTTTTTTTAAATATCTTTTAAATTGAGGTATTTTACAAGCAGTAATATGCACTACTCGTGTGTGCACAGCTCAATTATTTATATATCTGTGTAATCACCATCAAGATATTTAAAATTTCAAGGACTTCTAGAAGGCTCCCTCATCCCTCTCCATTGCTGTTTTATTGGAAGCTAACCACCTTGTTCTTTCACTTTGACCTTGAGGAAACTTACACTACAGTCGGGATAAAGCCATGTCATTTTATTGCTGCTGCACTTCAACTATAAATCCCTGTCTTCTAGAAGTAGTCTCATTTCATATATTCTCTATTTTTTTTAAAGATGGCCATTACAAAATAGAGTGAATTTTTTGCTTTATTTTTTTATTGAGGTGTAATTGACATATAACATTATATTATTTTCAGCCGTATAGCATAGTGATTCAGTACACATATATATTGTGAAATGATCACCACAAGTCTAGTTAATATCCATCATTATACATAGTTACAAAAAATTTTTTTCTTGTGATGAGGACTTTTAAGATTTACTCCCTTAGCAACTTTCAATGCAATGCAGTATTATTAACTATAGTCACCATGCTTACATTACATCGCATAACATATTTATTTTATAACTGGAAATTTATGCCTTTTGACCCCCTTCACTCATTTTGCCCATCCCCTACTCTCTGCCTCTGGCAACCAGTTTGTTCTCTGTATCTGTGAGCTTGGTTTTTGTTTTGTTTTGTTTTAAATTCCACTGTAAGTAGGATCATACAGTATTTGTCTTTCTCTGTCTAACTTATTTCATTTAGCATTAATGCCCTCATGGTTCATACATGTTGTTGCAAATGGCAAGATTTCCTTCTTTTTTATGGCTGAATAGTATTCCTGTGTGTGTGTGTGTGTGTGTGTGTGCAACACATCTTCTTTATCCATTTTTCCATTGATAGACAGACACTTAAATTGCTTGCATATCTTGGCTATTGTAAATAGTCCTGAGATGAACATGGGGGTGCATAGATCTTTTCAAATTAGTGATTTGGTTTTGCTTTCTTTTTTTAAAATAATTTTTATTTTGTTATATTAGTCACCATACAGTACATCCCCAGGTTTTGATACAATGTTCCATGATTCATTATTTGCATGTAACACCCAGTGCTCCATGCAATATGTGCCCTCCTTAATACCCATCACTGGCCTAGCCCAATACCCCTCTCCCCCGACACCCTCAGTTTGTTTCCTTCAAAAAAAAAGATGGTGGAGGAGTAGGGGGACCCTATTTCAGCCAGTCCCCTGAATTGAGCTGTGTATCTACCAGACCATTCTGAACACCCACGAAATCAGCCTGAGAAGTAAGAAGATATACCTGGATCTCTACAAATGAACATCTCCAGTGCTGGGTATCGAGGTACAAAGCGGTGATTTCTTTTTCTTTGGATAAATACCCACAAGTAGAATTGCTGGATCATATGGTAGTTCTATTTTTAATATTCAAGGAAACTTCATACTATTTCCTATAGTTGTGGAACCAATTTACATTCCCACTAACAGTGCAAGAGGGTTCCCTTTTCTCCACATTCTCGCCAATACTTTTTTCCCAAAATACTCAGCCTACTTAAATATACAGATTTTCCAAGTTTTATACTATAACCCACCCCAATCTCACTATTATCAGTTGTTTATCATTCACACAGTTGAATATTAAAAGACAGTAGCAAAGCTGAGGGGTGCTAATGGAATTATGATTATGACTTTGCTCAGAAATAAATAGTGATTTCCTCTTTTTCATTATTTTTTGCCTACACAGTAAGTCAAAAACTCTATTTTAAATACATGATATGCTTTTCTAAGTTTATGATTTTTTTGTCTGCCAATTACCAATATTTCACATTTCCCAGACCTCAGCAACCAAGAAATAAAGTAATAATTAAAGAGGAATATTCCTTTAATTCTGCTCTCACTTAGTGTTTAGAAACTTCAATCCTTGCCAAATTCTACCTAAATGGCTTTGAATGAAACTAAGGAGGTTTCTTATGCCCCCAGGTTTTCTCACCTTGATCATTATCAAAATCATCTCAGAACTATCTCAGATCCCATACTCAAGGAACTGTTACAGTTCCTTTTATTTTGTATTCTGCTTTTATTACCATAATCTTTCCCTAAAACTCAATCTTTGGGTCCCTGAGGCAGGACTGGTGGACAGTCTGAATGACTGACTAGGTTATATTTATCATTCTTCTCTTCATGGCTTTGACATGCATTTTCCTGATGGCTAATGATGTTGAGCGTCTTTTCATGAACTCACTGGCCGTTTGAGTAATGTCCATTTAGATCCATTGCCCATTTTTAAGTTGGGTTATTTGTCTTTGTTTTTGAGTTGTACAAATTCTTTATATATTACATATACAAGTCCTTTATCAAATATATTATTTACAAACATTTTCTCCCATTTTGAGTGGTTTCTTTTCACCTTCTTGATGGTATCCATTGAAGCATGAAAGGTTTTAATTTTGATAAGTCCAAATTTACCTATTAGCTTTTTATTTTGTTATTTGGACATTTGTAGCATATCTAAGAGGGCTTTGCCTAACTTGTAGTCATGAAGACTTACTACTATATTTTTTTCTAAGATTTGTGCTTCA
Organism: Ursus arctos; assembly: GCF_023065955.2. Lineage (NCBI taxonomy): Eukaryota > Metazoa > Chordata > Mammalia > Carnivora > Ursidae > Ursus > Ursus arctos. The sequence goes on from NC_079873.1 coordinate 42,972,262, forward strand.
GCACTTATAGTTAGGTTTATAATCTACTTTTTGCTAATATTTGTATGTAGTATGAGGTAGGGTCAGGAGGCTTCATTCTATTCCTAGTCTGATGTTTTGTTTTGTTTTTTAATCATGAAAGGGTGTTGGATTTTGTCAAATACTTTTTCTGTGTCTGTCCAAATGATTATTTGGTTTTTGTCCTTTATTTTATTGATATGGTGTTGTACTTTAATAGATTTTCAGATGTTATACTAACTTTGCATTCTTTGAATATATTTCACTTGATCATGGAGTATAATTATGTATGTCAGTGAGTTTGGTTTGATAGTATTTTACTGAGGATTTTGGCATAAAGGTGTGTGGTTTTCTTTTCTTGTCATGCTTTTGCCTACCTTTGTTAGCAGGAAAATGCCAGCCTTATAGAATTTGGAAAATGTTTCTCTTCTATTTTCTGTAACAATTTATAGAAAATTGGTATTGATTGTAATTAAGTTATTTAAAAGTTTGGTAGAATTTATCAGTGAATTTGGACATGGACTTTCTCTTGTGGGAAGTTTTTTAAATTACAAATTCAATCTCTAGAGTTGTTATGGGTCTACTTTGATTTTCTATTTCTTGAATTTGTTTCAGTAGTTTCTTTCTAAGAATACGTATATTTCACCTAATCTATCTAATTTATTGGCAAACAGTTATTCATAATATTCTCTTATATTCTTTCTTTTTCCTTAATGTCTGTAGTAACAACTGCTGTCTCATTACTCCTTTTGGTAACTTGAGCCTTCTCTTTTTTCTTGGTCAGTTTAGCTAAAGATTTGCGACTTCTGTTGGTCTTTTCAGAGAAACAATTTTTGTTTTGTTTTGTTGATTTCAAATATTTGGTGGCCTAACATATTGTCTATCCTGAGGAATGTTCCATGTGCACTTGAAAAGAATATGTATTTTGCCTTTTCAGAGGCAGGTATACTATTAAGCCTAGTTTCTTTATATTGTTGTTCAAGTCTTCTATTTCCTTGTTGATCTGCTGCTTTGTTGTCCTATACATTCCTGAAAGTGGAGTATTAAAGTTTCCAAATATTGTTGAATTCTCCATAACACTCTTAATTTCTATAACTTTCTGTTTTTCTTCTTTTGGGGCTCCAGTTTTAGGTGGATATGCACCTGTGTTTGTGATTTTAATATCTTATAGATGGATATCCTCTGTTATCATTATAAAATGTTTTTCTTTACTTGTAATAAACTTTTCTGTTTTAAAGTCTATTTTTTCTAATATTATAGCCACTCCAGCTTTACCTAATGCTGAAAAATTAAATGCTTTCCCTTTAATTTCTGGAACAAAGCAAAGAGATTCTTCTCACCACTTCCATTCAACATTGTAGTGGAAGTCTTAAACAGTGCAATTACTCATGAAAAAGAAATAACATTAATACTAATTGGAAAGGGGAAAAAACTTTCCCTATATGCAGACAACATAATTGTCTAGAAAAAATTCCCAAGTAATCTACAAAATAAAAACCCTTAGAAATATCAAGTGAGTTCAACAAAAACTCAGGGTATAACTCAACACACAAAATCTATCATACATCTAAAAACCAGTAATGAAATTTTTAAAAATTTGCAATAGCTCCAACAATTAAACAAAATTGAAGAAAACAATACAATTTATGATAACTCAAAAAAGGGAAGAAATTAGGTGTGAATTTAGCAAAAAGTAAACAAGATCTGCATGTTGAAAACTATAAAGCACTGATTCAAGAAATCTAGGAAGATCTAAAGAAATGGAAAGACATCTAGTATTCATGGATTTGTACGATCTACATAATAAGATGAAGAATATCCCCAAATTAATCTAGATTTAACACAATTCCCACCAACACCACAAGATTTTTTATAGTTATAGAAAAGCTGATCCCATAACATATAGGAAAAATCAAAGGAATTAGAATAACTAAACCAATTTTGAAAAAGAAGAATAAATTTGAAGGAATCACACTTCTTGAGATTAAAATTCACTTTAAAACTACAGTTATCCAGATAGTGTGATATTGGTAAAGGAAGGACATATAGATCAGTAGAAAAGAATAGAGTATTTAGAAATAGACCAATACAAATATGGTGAGCTGATTTTTTACAAAGATGCAGTTTCAATGGAGAAATAATAGTCCTTTCAACAAACAATGTTCATACTAAAGCCACAGAAGTTCTACCTACAATATATCTATTTGAATAATTAACATTAAGAAAAGTATGAAGGGGCGCCTGGCTGGCTCAGCTGTAAGAGCATGTGACTCTTGATCTCAGGGTTGTGAGTTTGAGCCCCAGGTTGGGAGTAGAGATTACTTAAATAAATAAAAACTTTTTAAAAAGTATGAAAAATACCAAGTGCTGGCAAGGATGTGGAGCAATTAGAACTCACACATTGCTGGTAGGAATGCAAAATCGTTCGGTCACTTTGGAAAACATTTTGGCAGTTTCTTATAAAGTTAAACATCCAGATACCATAACAATTTATGAGCAAGCCTACTGCTAGGCATTTCTTTTGCCATATTAAAACTATGTTCACACAAAAACCTGCATATGAATGTTATAGCCTCTTAACTCATCATCTCCAAAAGTGAAAATTACCCATATGTTTAAATTGGTGAATGGATAAACAATTTGTGATACATCTATACAAAAAATACTATTCAGAAATAAAAACTAATAATTGATACATGTAACAACTTGGATGAATCTCTAAGGTGTTATCCTAAGTAAAAGAAGCCTGTCTCAAAAGGTTACTTATTCTATGCTTCCATAGATATGACATTTTGGAAAAGTGAAAACTAGATTGAAAGAGAACAGGAGCCTTTGCCAGGGTTTGTAGTTGAGGAAGACTGTGTGACTAAAACAGTATGTCATAGAGACTTTTGGGGGTTATGGGATTGTTCTGTATCCTGATTGTGGTGCGGTTACATGAATTTATACTCACAGTGCCATTCATATCAAAAAGTAATTTACTATATGTAATTTTAAGAAATGACAAATCTCTTTATGTAACAAGATGAAACACATGCCAACATATATAGTTAAGTAAAAAAAAATCTTGGTGCAAAATAGTTTGTATTATATACTATTGTTTGGTAAAAATGTAATATATGTGTGTATGTGTGTGCGTGTGTGTTTGCTTCCATATGTATAAAATATCTTTGAAAGAATAACTAAGAAACTCACTAAGTGTGTAGGGGCCAGGTATAAAAAGTTTTTATTGTATATGATTTTGTGTCAGCTTTGGGTAATTGTTTAAAATTATTCTTTATATCTTTATTATAATATATGATATATACAAAATAATGCATGTGGTTTTAATGGACACCCAGAGTTGAAAACTACTCTTTTATAAGTTCCATATTTATTATGCTATTTTGCTTATTGCTTGTCTTCCTCACTAAAAGGTAAGTTTTAAACGTGCAAGGATTTTTTCCACTCCTTTGTTTATGCATGTATCTCTACTGCCTTGAACAGTGACAACCACACAGTAGTTGGCCAACGAATGGTTGTTGAGTGAATAAAATAAAGTGATAACAGGATGTATGGTGGAAGCAGAGAAGAGGAACAGTTGTCTGGTTTTGGTTAAGGAATGGAAGGAAGAGTCAGTAAAGCTCAATGAAAGAGTTAAAATATGAGCTGATCTATGAAAGGTGAATACTAGATAGCAGGGTATGAAAGCACACATATTTGAGATCTTAGTGCACTTTCCAAATTGTAAGCACTCGTGTGAGACTTTGGCTTAGGGTGGGAAAAGCTGAGTGGTGAGAGATGAGGCTGGAGAGAGAGAGATCAAGTTAGACTACCAAGGCTTCTGTATACCATGCTAAGGAGTTGGGATTTTGGTAGAAACAGAGGGTCTGAACTAAGTGATCCTGATGACTTAGAGAAAAGTCTATAAATATTCATATATCACCCTTTCAGTGAGCTTTTCCATAATGGCAATCTTCTCCCCCTTCTCCGTGTACATTGCTATCCTACTTATTTGCTTTATTTCTTCATAATACTTGTCACTTTCTGGCATGTATTTTCTTAAATATTTTATTATCTGCCACAAGCATGTAGTCCCTCCGAGGGCAGAAATTGTTGCCATTTTGGTTATGGTTCTATCCTTAGAGCCTGGTGCATATTAACTGCTTGATAAATATTTGTTGCATGAATTTTTCAAAACTTTGAATGTAGAGGAAGTCAAGAAATATTATCAGGTTTCAATGCGTCTGGATTTCTGATAATCTACTGGCTAATTTTTCCAGCTCAATTCCCAAATACAATTAATTATTAATAGCATAAGCCCCTAATTTTCTGTATTTATTCGTTGATTACTACAATATCCTTTAAATCAACTTCTCTGCCTCCAGATTGCACCAGTACAACCCATTTTCTATATTCTCATTTTAAACATTACCATACACTTTCTTGCTTAAAATTCTTCCTTGGGTTTCTGTTTTCCTCATGATTAAGCTCAAACTCCATGACGTGGCTTGCAAGGTCCTTCCTTTTCTGGCCTCTTCTTATATTCAGCTTCATTACTCATTACTGTTCCTTTCACACTATACTTCAAGTCCACTGCCATTCTTCCATTTCATTCATCCATTCAATAATCTAGTCAACATTAAACAAGTCTTTAATGAGCACCCTTTAGGAGATAAGGTATATTTCAGGTTTTTAATATTCACCAATCAATGGGATAGCCATAGTTCCTACACTGTCTTCTCTACCTATTATTTTGTTGCATTATAGTGCTGTTAGATGTTTATGTGTTCATTTCCCCCACTGTTTGGATGGCCTTGAAATCCAGGACTGTGTCTTATTTTTCTTTATATGGGCAATATCAGGAACAGAACCTTACACTGAGTGGTTGTTCAGAATCTGCTGGTTGAATGAAAAAATATGAGTTAAAATGTTGAAATGAACTATAAAAATACCAGCAAAAGTAAGGACCTGGTGCTGGCCCCAGTCATTTCCCTGACCACATTTTGGTTATTTATTCATCCAACAAACATTGATAATCACCTATTTTATGCCAGGCTCTTATGTGTTTAAAATGCACCTTTAGCCTCTAAGCTGTGGGACTCCTACTGCAATGCCCATGGGTGTAGCATAGTATTTGGGACATGGTAGATGCTCACTATATACTTGTAGATTGACTGAAAATAACCGCAAAAAAGGAGAATTGGGGTACAGATTTTGGGCCCAGAAGAGCTTTCTGGAGATAGTGGCAATAGGTAATTCACTACTGAACTTTTAACCACAGTAAGAATTATTTTTATTATTGAAAATTTTGTCAGTTATCATTTTCTTAGGGGGCGAGTATATACATATATAAGAATGCTTTCTAGATGAGTTTACTATTATTTACTTGGAAACTGAGTATAGCATGTAACTCTTTGGATACCATTCTGAGACAAAAAATGATTCAGATTTAAGATTTTTCAAAACCTTGAAATCAAAGTATGCCACTAATAAAGATGAACTTTTTTTTCAACATGGTATGTCAGAAAACAGTAAACCAGTATGACAAATAGGTAACTGTTGAAGTCCAAGAGTTAAGGGACTAAGGGTTAGGAAGGTATTTCAAAGGCTAAATCAACAAGGCAAGGTGACAAATTTGGATACGTGGGGTTTGGCTGAAATTATTCAGTTCTTGGGATGACTAGAGCTAGGATTTATAAAAAATTACTGATCCCTCTCCCAGCCAGTTTACATCATCTGATAGGGTGAGAAAGCCAGAGAGATAAAGCATCGTAAGAGCTTGCTAGAGAGGCACAGGAAGTTGCATGATAAAGGGGGCGTGGCAGCGGAAGATAAGCCTCTCCAAACGAAGGAAAATAGCACTTCCGGTCACGCCATCGTTGTGTCGCGGCTTTCTTCTGCAAGGTGAGTGTAAAGAAGAGGGTGATAATTTTCACAACTGAGTCCCCAGACCCTCGGGGAAGCTTTCCTCCTCGCTTCTACATGGGGCGGAAAGAAGTTTTCATCCCCAGAGTACGTTGTGTGTAGGATGCTTCTGACGCTTAGGTTCCGGTCGCCTATCTTTTCTCCCCTACTCTGAAGATGGCAGGCCGTCATCCCCTCCCTTTTCTCTCTTGTAGTTCTTTCATCCCTGCTCATTCTTCACCTGTCCTCGTTATCCCAGATCTCTCCCTGACCGTTCTGAGCCTGGGTCAATCCCTCTATCACAGATTTTTTTCCTCCCTCTTACCTCCCACCTTGTTCTCTGCCCCCTTTTAGCCTAAAAACTTCTGCAACCCCTTTATCCCACTCTTCCTTTTCCTTCGACTCCAATACTTTACCTCCCTCCCTGCCCCACAAGCCTTCTGATCCCTCCTGCCCCCCTCCTGCAAAGGCCATTGAATTATATACTTGCCAAAACCAGGTGTGACTTCACTTTCTTGGTCAACGCCGTTTTTGTTCTTAAAAATAAGCAGCGGCAGAAATTTTAGCCCTTAGAGACGTAGGGTCTTGTTCAAATTATTATTGTTATTATTATTTATTATTATTATTTTTACTCTAAACAAAATGATACATCAGAAACTGCACTGATTTTTAACCCTCTACTCATGACATTAAAAAAAAATTGGCATAGAACTCAATCCACACTTTTTAAAGGTGCAGATATAGTGGGTTTTGCCTGTAACCTGTAATTTGTAATGGTGGAAGCTTTCCCATCTCCTTTAGAACTTCTCATGGAATAGAAATGGTTGACAGATATGACGTCCAATCACAAATTTATTTTTTCATATGAGTTACATTTATTATGCAGATCCTTTTCTGGTATCTGGTAGCAACATTGAACAGCAGGCCGGCAGATTTTTCAGACACAGTTTTCCTGGGAACTTTGCAAGTATTCTCTATTTGGTGCAAAAATGTATTTTTCTGTCCCATTCATCAGGTTTAATTTGTGTTGTGAGAACGTAAGTTAATCATAATTTATTATTCCAGTTTTTTACCCAAGAGAGGGGACATCATGATCATTAAACTTATGATGAGGGTCAGGGCTTTTCAGGCTCTAAAGAGGAATTTAACCAAGGATTTTCTTGAACAAGCAATTTATTCCTCTCCTCCTGTAACTACTGTGTTATACTTGCCAAAATAAGAGGTAACACTTTTTTTCTGGGCCAGGGATAATTTTCAGTTCTTTTAGAAAAAAATGAGGTGGAGATTTTCACGATACTAAAACACTTAGGAACTTTTTTGAAGGGTATTGCTGATGTCTCCATATTCTCTATTTAAGTCATAATTACACAGCATTTAAATGTCACACAGCTTCAGCCCAGTGTGCAACCATCATTTATTCATCCAAGAATTTTTTATTGAATAACTTTATGTGTCAGGCAGTGTTAAGCACTGAGGATACAACAGTGGAAAATAAAAAGTTTATTATACTGTAGTTGATAGACAGACAATAAATGAATATACAATAAATATGAATAGGTTGTGACAGGGAGGGGATGTACTATTTTAAATAGGATGGTTAGGAAGGCTTCCCTGATGTTGAGCAGAACCTAAAGGAAGTGAGGGCACAAACTGTACAGCTATTAGTGGGAAAAACAGGATATATCTATGTCGGTGTCTCTGTATTTGTTGTTCATTCAGCTTCCTACACACACACACACCCTTGCCCCTGGTCACTTTCCTGCATAGCTTTAATGCAGCACTCTGTATACTGAAATAACCTAATCCAGGCACATACATTTTCCATATTCTTTTTATCCTGGGCTAGCTTCTTGCTATCTTTAGGTATATTGTCAGTTACCAGCCCTGCTAGGAAGACATACCTTTATATCCATCCTCACTTCTCCCTCAGTCTGTTTATCTGTGGTACATTGTGTGCTGTCTTAGGGCGTATTTGCTTACCTCTCTCACTGCTCTTATCACTGTGTCTTCATGGTATGTTGCCCATAAATGTTTGGTGTGTTAAATTGGAAGAATTCAGTACTGGTCTGTCTGTACAGGCAACCTTTTAAATATAGTTGGTCCCTTAATGTTCAAAACCATCCTTTAAGGTCAGTATTATCATTGTCATTTTACTGATGATAAAACCAAGACTCAGAGGTAGATAGTAACTTACTGTTCGTGATGAGGTTCATGGAGGTGAGGTCTGTGAAACACTTAGTCCTGAGCAGATTCTCTTTGTCTTTTTGTCTCTCTTTTTCTGTTTATTAATGAGAAATAGAAAATATATGGATTATTTTATTATTTTATGAGACATAATCTGGGTATAGAAATTTCATTTAAAAAAATTTCCTTTCATAAGTCAAATTATATCAGGTACTTGTTAATGAATATTAAGAGCTGAGAGGCATGGTGGCTTTTTTTACTTGAACATTTTTTAGTTTAACAGGCATAAGTCGAAAGAAGAGTACAATGAATACTTTTATGCTCTGAACCTAGATTCAGCAGTTGTTAACTTTTGCCGTATTAGTTCACTTGTTCACTCACTTGCTCCTCTTAGCCATCCATCCATCCAGCCAGCCAGCCAGCCAGCCATTCATTTTTTTAATTAAAGTGTAATCGTTTATCTGTTTTCTGATCTATCTATTTTGGCTGAACCATTTGAGATTTGCAGGCATTATTTTTAAGTAAACTTAAATACAAACAGAAAGGAGCATGTATCATAAGTGTACAGCCCGAAGCACTTTCATAGTGTAAACACCTGTGTAACCAGCATCCAAATTAAGAAATAGAACATGATTAGCATCTCAAGGCCCTTGAATGTATCCCCTACAAGTCACATCTAAACTCCCATTAGTCACAGTCCTGGCTTCTATCATGGTATAATAATTTTGCCTATTTTTGGACTTTATAAAAATATGGTAGTATAGTATTTTTTGTGTGTGCCTGACTTCTTTGGCTTAAGATTTTGTTTTTAAGGGGTGCCTGGGTGGCTCAGTCAGTTAAGTGTCTGCCTTTAGCTCAGGTCCTGATCTCAGGGTCCTGGGATTTAGCCCTGTATAGCATCTGGCTCTCTGCTCTGCAGGGAGTCAGCTTCTCCCTCTCACTCTCCCTCTCTGCACGTGGGCTCTCAATCAAAAAAATAGAATCTTAAAAAAAAAAAAGATTTCGTTTTCGAGATTCATCCATATTATTGGGTGCAGTGGTAATTCCTTCATTCTCATTGCTATGTGAATATATCATAGCAGATGGACATTTTGTTTGTTTCCATTTTTGGCCTGTAAATAATACTGTGAACGATCTAGTACATGTCTTTTGGTGATATATGCACACATTTCTGTTGGGCATGTATCAAAGAGTAGAATTGCTGAATTAAAGATTATGTATATGATTAGCTTTAGTAGATAATATCAACTGGTTTTCCACAATGGTTGTACAGACACACCTCATTTTATTGCACTTTGCTTTATTGGACTTTGCAGATACCGTTTTTTAACAAATTGAAGGATTGTGGCTATCCTCAGTTGAGCAAATCCATCGGCACCATTTTTCCAACATCATTTGCTCGCTTGATGTCTCTGTGTTACATTTTGGTAATTCTTGCAATATTTCACACTTTTTCATTACTATTATATTTGTTAATGGTGATCTGTGATCAGTGATGATGACTCGCTGAAAGCTCAGATGATGGTTAGCATTTTTTAGCAATATTTTTAAATTACAGTATATACATTTTTAGACATAATGTTAATTGCATACTTAATAGACTACAGTATAGTGTAAACATAACTTTTGTATGCACTGGGAAACCAAAAAATTCTTTTCACTTTATTGTGGTATTCATTTTGATGCGGTGGTATGGAACCAAATCCACAATGTCTCTGAGGTGTGCCTGTACTATAAAACTCTTATAAATCTTTAAGAGTTCTACTTGCTCCAGTGTATTGTCAACGCTTGTCATTGTCTTTGCTTTTTTGCTTTTTAAGGGAAAAAAAAGCCATTCTAGTGGTTATGAATGGTATCTTATTGTGGTTTTAATTTGCAAATCTGATGATAAATGTGCATTTGTTCATATATTTGTAGGCCTGGATATCTTTTTATGAAATACCTGTTTAATCTTTGACCACTTTTTCCCTGGACTATCTTACTGATTTGTAGGAGATCTTTTTATATTAAGAATGTTAATATTTTGTTAGATATATTTATTGCAAATTTCAGTTTCTTGCATTCTCAGTTTCTTAATGGTGTCTTTTGATGAACTGAATATCTCAATTTTAATATTGTTCAGTTTCATAGTTTTTCCCCTTTATGGCTAGTGCTTGTTTTGTTAAGAAATCTTTGCCTTTCTCAAAGTCGTGAATACATTTTTCTATGTTGTGTTATTGTTTAATCTTTTCATTTGTATTCACAATTTATTTGAATTGATTTTGTGTATGATTTCAGTATGAGTAAAGCCCCCCCCTTTTTTCATATGTCAAAATGGACATTCAGAGGTGCCTGGGTGGCTCAGTCGGTTAAGTGTCTGCCTTTGGATCAGGTCATGATCCCAGGGTCTTGGGATTGAGCCCCACAATGGGCTCTGCTCAGTGGGAAGTCTGCTTCTCCCTCTCCATCTGCCCCTTCCCCTGCTCCTGCTCCTGCTCATGCATGTGTATGTGCATGCTCTTTCTCTCAAATAAATAAAACTTCTTAAAAAAAAAAAAGAAATGGACTTTCAGTCAGCCCATTATCACTTACTGAAAAGATCGTTCTTTCCCTTGTATAGAGTCATGTTTTTCATACATCAAATGACTAGATTATATATATGGGTTTGTTTCTGAATTCCGTTCTGCTTGGTTTTTCTATTCTTGTATAAGTACCACTGTCATAATTAACGTCATTTTATAATATACTTTATATATAGTTATTTAGTCCTACAGTTATGTTTTTTTTCTTCAGTAATGTCTGGTTATTCATGCATTTTAGAATCAGCTTGTCAGTTTCCACAAAAATGCTTCTTGGCATTTTGATTGAGATACTACTTAATAGATCAATTTGAGGGCATGCATCATGTCACTTTACCCCTAAATATCTCAGTGTTCATCTCTGAATATTAGGGACATTTTGTAAATAATTTAATTACCATGATGTCACCAAGAAAAATTAAAAATAATTTCCTAATATCATCTAATACCTAATCCATTTTCAAATTTCTTTTTTTTCCCCCAGTGAGCCTTTATAGCTGGTATTTCTTGTTTTAAAAAAAGAAGACAAGCACTGTTTACTAAGGTTCTATTTTTCATCAGGCAATGTATACATATTTAATCAAAACAAAGAGTAAAGATGTACATATTCTTCCATTTTATAGTAAAGGAAAGGAATCATACTTGGCTAAGAAACTTATTCAATCATAAAGCTTCAAAGGCTGTTCATATTCAAATGCATAGTTCTATAATATGAAATCCCATGCTCTTATCACTGTATCATATAATATACAAAAGAATAAAGGTAAAAATCAAATAATAAAGAGGTAGGGAGAGGAAGAAATCCTGCCGAGGGACCTATTAATTATAAAATGCAAAATATAGGTCTTATAGCTGGTTTTTAAAACCATCATCCAACCTAGATTAAAGTATATTTATATTTTTTGAGATTTTTTTTGTTATCCTTTTCTCTATTTTGTTGAACTTGTGGCTATTTATATATGTAGTACTTTTCAATCCATTGCAGTCATCATTTCTTCTGTTGCTCAAACTGTCCAGTTTGGAAGGAGCTAGTTGCAACCCCTGACATGCATTGTCTGCTTTTTTCATTTATTACTGAAATTTTCAAATATATTTAAAGTAGAAGATAGTAAAATAAAGAAGCATGTATTTTTCAGCTTCAACACTTAATACCATTTGAGGAGACCTTTTCTCCTCACCCACTTTTTTCACTGGGGTATTTTAAAGCAGTCCCAGATGTTATGTCATTACAGGTAAATAACTCACTGTACATCTCTCTTTTTTTTTAAAAGATCTTATTTATTTGAGAGGGAGAGAGTGTGAGAGCAAGCAAGAGCACAAGAGCAGGGGGAGGGAGAAGCAGATTCCCTGCTAAGCAGGGAGCCGACGCAGGGCTGGATCCCAGAATGCTGAGGTCATGATCTGCACCGAAGGCAGACACTTAAAACGACTGAGCCACCCAGGCACCCCACATCTCTAACTCTTAAGTGCATTATATTAAGTAACCACAAGCCCATTATACTTAATAAGATTAACAGTAATTCCTTATATTATCTAATGCCCCGTCCATATTCAAATTTCCATGATTGTCTTAAAGATGTCTTTTTAGGGGCAACTGGGTGGCTCAGTCAGTTAAGTGTCTCTTGATTTCTGCTCAGGTCATGATCTCAGGGTCGTGATACCAAGCTCTGTGTTGAGCTCGGCATTCTTTCTCTCCCTCTTCCTCTGCCCCTCCCCCACCACATGTGTGTGTGCTCTCTCTCTCTGTCTTTCTCAAGTAAATAAATCTTTAAAAAAAGTATTAATAAAAAAGATGTCTTTTTGTAGTTGCTTTGTTAAGTCTATATCTAAACAAGGGCCACTTTATTGCCGTTAGATATTTTTCTTTAAGTCTCTTTTCCTGACCATCTGTAGTCACCCCCCCACATTTTAAAGACCAGTGGTTTATTAGAGAAACTAAGTTACTTATCCTGTCAATGAACGGATTTAGATGATTGCTTCCTTGAGGTGTTATTCAGTTTGTTTTCCCATCTGCATGTTTCTGTTCACTGGCATTTAGAACTAGAGGATTGATTAGATTCAGTTTCAGTTATTTTTTTTAAAGATTTTACTTATTTATTAGAGAGATAGAGGTCATAAGCGGGGGCGGGAGGAAGGGTAGAGGGAGAAGCAGACTTCCCGCTGAGTTGGGAGCCTGCCATGGGGCTTGAGCCCATGATGCTAGGACAGACAGACGCTTAACTGATGAACCACCCAGGCATCCCTTCAATTATTTTTTAAGGGAAAAAATCGTTGCAGGTAGTGATACGCACTTTCCATTGTATTTCATCGTATCTGGTTTAACATTTTAACTGATTCTGGGGTTGATTTGTGTTTCAGGTTTTGTCAGCCTGATCTCTCCATTGTAGCATCTCCTATCAACCTTTCTCCTGTTGATTTTAGCAGCTATTGAAGATAATTGTCTAAATTCATTATTTCAGTAGTAGTTGAAAAAGAGTGGTCTAATTTTATCAATCCTTCTGCATTTATTAGCTGAAATTATTTTATAAAAAGACCTTTTCTTTTTTTTTTTAAAGATTTTATTTATTTATTTGACAGAGAGAGAGACAGCCAGCGAGAGAGGGACGCTTAACGACTGAGCCACCCATGTGCCCCTAAAACAGACCTTTTCTTTATCAGCTTTTTTTGGGTCCCAAAATATATTTTATAAAAAGAAAGTCAGGGTGAATGCCTTTTTTCATTTATCGGAGTAATGGGTTGGTTTCCTAGGGGCTTTCATTGTTTTCTTTAATATCATTAGGAATTTGTGGATTTTTATGTATTTTATTATATGTATCCACTGTGATTTATTTTTGATGTTCAAACTGTGTCATCATAGAAATTAGACTTTTCTGTTTGGCTCCTGTATTCTTTACATGATCTCATTAGATCTTGACTTCCTTTCTTTCTTTTTTTTTTTTTAATTTAAATTTTAGTTAGTTAACATACAGCACAATATTGGTTTCTGGAGTAGAATTCAGTGATTCATCATTTACGTACAACACCCAGTGCTCATCACATCACAGTAAGTGCCCTCTTTAATACCCATCACCCATCTAGCCCTTCCTTGCTTTTTGACATAAGATACTTTAGGTTCATTATGTACATTCTGTGCCCCCATCCTGGAATCAGCCATTTTGTTAGGAGGCATGTATTTCAGTAGGGATTGGTACTTAGAAAGCAAGATGTGTGTGCTCAGGGGATTATTACTATTTTCTTAGTCATGCTACGTGACCTTTTGTTATGCCTTTTTCCTCACTATTTTGAGTACAAGTGAATGACTCCACCAGCATTCCATTGAAAATTAAGCTAAGCATGGCTTTCATTTGTTTATGTAGTCATTCATTCAGTAAAAGTTTAGAGACCACACTACCTTGTATCTGGTCTTACGCTGGGTACAGAGGACTTGTAAAGCTAAGCCTGACTGGTTTCCTGTTCTTTTTTTTTTTTTAAAGATTTTATTTATTTATTTGACAGAGAGAGACAGCCAGCGAGAGAGGGAACACAAGCAGGGGGAGTGGGAGAGGAAGAAGCAGGCTCCCAGCGGAGGAGCCTGATGTGGGGCTCGATCCCAGAACGCCAGTATCACGCCCTGAGCCGAAGGCAGACGCTTAATGACTGTGCTACCCAGACGCCCCTGGTTTCCTGTTCTTGATGAAGATTCATTATAGTGGGGGTATGAGTAAATGAACAGACAGTGTCTAAAGAGTATGATGAGTACTGTGGTGGGTATAGGCAAGTGGCGGCAAGTGATAGACTGTGGGGGAGCACAGAAGGGGCATCTGCAAATGCTTTGGAAAGGAAGATAATGTTTGATATTGGATGAATAGAGGAAGTATGAAGGCCGAAAAGTTAGGAAAGGTGTTCCAGTCAGAAAACTGGAAGAACTGTGGAGGGATCTTGATATATTCAAAGAAAGGCATATGTGTAGTTGATTATAACTGGAACATAAGTTTTATGTAGAGGAGGAGAAATGAAACTGGAGACATAGATAGGGGACAGGATGTTGAGAGCCCCAAAAGTTAGGTCAGAGAACTAGGATTTCATTCTGAAGCTTATGAAGAAGAAATAATGGAATTGTCCTAAGTGGATGAGATACACAGTTCTCTTTGTGATGTACTGATGGTGCACTGGGTGGGGGAAGGAGAATGAGACAGTAGGAGACTGATAAGGAGAGAGGTGTAGTGGTCTGGGAGAGAGACAGTGTCATGTTACACTCCACCCTATATGTGTGTGTGGTGTATGGGAGAGTCATGTGTGTGTGTATTACATATAATCTATTATAACACATAATATATGTATATAAACATAGGGTGCAGTGTAACATGACATTTTATATATATGTATAATATATACGTGATATATATTATATGTATATAAGATAGCTCTATGCATACACATGTACATAGTGTTGCATGTCTGTAATTCTGTATGTGCATAAATATCCAGGGGCCGTCTCATTGCAACAAGTCTAAAATAGAGAATATTTCAGTGAAAAAACACTGCCCAAGGACAGCTGAAGAGTGGAAAAGGACTAACAAACACTCCCTCCTTGACCAAACCTGAGTCATGCTCCTTGGAGCCCTCTTTTCAACTAGATCTCATCTTTGGGCATTGTCTTTGACCTATCTAGTCCAGTTTTAGAAAGAGTCATGCTGAATCAACTTAATGAGACCCCTCCCTGCCCCTTAATACATGATCATCCTGGTCTTCCTTCAACAAGAATTCTAAGTCTGTTTAGCAAGAATTCCCCTATTCTTGGTGTCTCTTCTTAATTTTCTATCTACTGACCCCCCCCCATCACTGCCCAGATCTACTCCTTGGCTATAGATTCCCAGCTGTCTTTACTGTATTCAGAGTGGAGTCCATTTTCTCTTTGCTATTGCAGTAGTCTTGATGCCTATCGCAATAGTCCTTTTAATCTTATCATTTTAACAAGTGTCAGGATAATTTTTTTCTTTAACAGACCCCACGAGAACTTTTGCTTATTGTGTTCTTTCTCTTCAAAGCTCCACCAGTTGACAGTGAGGCCCAGTTGTGCATCCTTGAGTAATCTGAGAATTCCTCTTCCTCCTCTTCTTCATGGGATTTAATGGTATAAGGAGGAGTGAGATTGCTCAGCTTCTCCCAGACTGTTGGAATGTAGCCTTAACAGTTATCTCTAGGAGAGTGGAATGATAATTAAAGATACTTATCTCCTTTTATGTGTTTCTGTGTGCCAGGCACTGTTGTATACTAATGAACATATATTGCATTTGTCTTTCAAGACTACTATCTTAAACTTTTTAAAAATATAAAATGTGAAATACCTGTACATGGTTATATAAGATGTAGACTGAGAGGGTTCTGTTACATTAGGGATTTAGGGAAAACCAGGGCAGTGATTATGTATGGATCAGTGTTAGTGAAGGCTGATGTGCAGAGGACTAATAATATAATTGGTGAAAGTGTTGATGAAATGAGTGTAGACTTTCATGTCAAAGATCTTGTCTGTGAAAAGTGGAATTGATAATAGGTGGTACATGTATATTTTTAGGATGAGAGATTCGAACGTGTTTATAATGTTCTGCAGGGGAGGAGCTGATAAAAACAGAGGTTGAAAATAATAGGAGAGAACGGGGATAACTGGCGAAGCAAAATGTGGAAAAGATATGTAGAGAACATACGAAGTACTGGCCACGAACAAGAGAAGGGACATCACTTCTGACACTGGTATTAAGGAGAGTCAGAAAGGGATGTTTTTAATTTTTACGGTTTTGGAAAAGCAAGAAATAGGGAGAGCTTCTTTCTTGGTGCCCTTTTATTCCCTGTGAATAAGGTAGTAAGGGCATTCTGGAGTGTGAGAGGGGATGGCCAGGGGCCAGAGGAAAGACAAGGAAACTTGCAACCATCTTTAGGAAATGAAAGAACATTGATGGGCAGTAATGAACACCTATCTAGGTTGGAAATGAAGTGTTTGTAGTTTTGTCTTTTATTTCTAGGTACGTTCAACTGCCAAGAAGTAGGAGCAAAGAAGGCAAACATTGGGTTTGATTTTAGACTGTGAATGTGGTGGTGGTGATTGTGGGTGGTGGAAGGTTTGAGGGGCTAATAAATAAGTTGTTGAGGTTACTGATGGGATTTGTTCAGGTTATAGACCATGGGATCTAGTTTCATCAGGGAAGAGTATATTCTTAGGAAGATTCTGTGGATCCAGAGAAAGAGAAGTTGTGTGAATATGTGCATGGGTGTGGGAGAACTTGTATAAAAATTTCAAAGCTCAAAAGAGTAGAAGTAACAAGGTGATATGGCAGACAAGAAATGGTGGTCAGAGTAGGTTATTGGAGCTTAAGAGTTCAGAGGAAAAGTAGTTCTGGATGATGAGTGAGTTGGAGTAGAGGAGGTCAAGGAACTGAAGCTGGGGTGATGGACAAGTTAGCCATGAGATATCAAAGATACTGCAGAAGATAAAAGGTGATAAAAAGAGTGGAGAGGAAGATGAAGAAGATGCTATATTTTGTAGAAGGGGTTAGTATAGCTGTGAGACAGATGGCATTGAAAATCAAAGGAGCAGAGATTTTCACAGCAGGGAGATGATTTAGGGAATGGAAGCAGCAGTTGCCAACATGAGTTGTTGCCCTTAACCAGTTTAGCAGCAGATTCCTTGGATGGCCCTGGCTTTGTTTGTCTCAGTTTTGTCTTTGCCCTTTTTGGTGGGGGGCAATAACCAGGGTTAGGGCCAAGAAAGGACTGGTGGTCTTGAATGTAAGGAGAGCTAAGATAGCATTCTATATTGATTTCTATTTTTGGAGGGACTTAACTGCCCTTAGCTACTTTAGGGTAGGACCCTGGCTTGCCCAGGTGTGTGTTTCCAAAAATCCTATTGCAAATGGATATGTTAGCCAGTCCCCATACTTTTTATAGAGAGAGGTAGGTGCTTTTTATATAATATCATTCATCATCTCAGAAAGGTTGAGAACACATACTTTAAGGGAATTCCATAGGAAGGCCCTGGATTCTTCCTTTTTTAAAAAATATTTTTAGATTGTGCAATATAACAAAAATACCAAAAGTTCTGTAAAATGTAAATGTACACTAAGCTGAATAATTATAAAGTAAACACCCATAAAAGAACCTTCCAGAACCAAAAATAGAACATTGGAAATTATTCAGAAGCCTCCGCTCGTAATCTTCTCTCTCCCCCAGAGGTAACCATTTATCCTGACTTGACTTTTGTGGTTATTACTTATTTGCCCGTTTGTATAGACACGTGCACGCATATACACCTATTTATACATTTTACTGTTTATGGACATTTGGATTACCTTCTATTTTTGGCTGTTGTGACTAGTGCTGCTAAGAATATTCTTGTACACCTGTTGCATATGTGCATGAGTTTCTCTAAGATATATATCTGGCAGAGGGATTACTTGGTAATAGTATGTGCATCCCTTCAACTTTATTAGATAATGGAAAGTGGATCGCCACAAGAATTGTACCAGTTTTGACTATGAAATGTATGTGGATTTATACCTTGGTTTTTTTCTCCTCCACAGTTTTGAGGCCAGAGAACTATGGCTTGGAGATGACCCAGGGGTAGCCAGGACCTGTGATTTGCTGTGGATACGGGGGACTTGATTACTGTTTCACATTTCTCCTGGAACAATTGCACTTAACTGCTTCAGGGGGCTTCCACAGGAGAACCTTGGTTTGGTCCCATCTTTCCCAGAATCTTAAGGCCCAAGAATTGGGCTCCAGAATTGAGTGTGGTTGCCCAGCCTCTGAGGGCATTTGAGAATGAAGGAGGCTGCATTATTATCCTGCAATGCAAACAGTTGATTTTAGCAATTAGCCAGGAGTTCTGTAGGGGGGCTCTGAGTCAGTTGTCTCTTTTTCAGACTCAAGGGTCAAGAATCAGAACCAGGAAGTTAATAACCAGCATCTGTGGATGGCCGAGTGTAAAGACTAGTGTAGTGGCTTAGATGACCCTGTGTCTTTGGAGGGTCCTTGAACAACTGTCTTTAGCCAGCTCCCTCCTTGTCCCTTTCTTTCCCAGAGTCTGTCCTTTAGGGAGCCCTTGCACAGGGCCAGGAGGGCCCTGGCTTTTTTATTTCTTCCCCAGAGTTTCAAGGTTTTATAGAAGTACACTTGTAGTGATTAAAAAATGAGTTTATTAACTTTCAGAAAATTGACAAAATGTTCTATATGAAGATGTGAAATATTATACATGTGTATTATTGATTTTTTATTTTAAAACAAATAATGGAATAATAAATAATTCCAAACTTTAATTGCAATTAGTATTTAATGTACCTTTTGGATGTGACTATAGTTTTTAGTTATTTCACAAAAATTAATATATTAGCATATTAGTTCACTCTTTCTTTACATTTTACTACTGTTATTATTTTTGCTTTCTCTGTACATGTTGAGAATTTGAATTTTCAAGAAAAGTCATTGAAAACAGTGGCATGTTTGTTGTAGCTCTTCACTTGATATCCTTTCATCCTTTGGCTGCTGTTTTTGTCAAACTGTTTAATGCCTAACTATAGCCCCTCACATATTCGCAAGGCAAAGATATTCTAGAAAATGTGTTATCTTTATTATCGGTTGGACACGACATTAACCCTGTTAGCTTTTACGTGTTGTGCTCTGCTCTATATTACATGGCAACCCGCCTGAGGATGTCCATCTCACAGATATTGCTTGAATGGTATGTTATGCACAGGTTTGGCATACCAGTATGCTGTGGTTTACTAGTTGGGAATGTTGGGACCAGAGGTGTGGAAGAATCAGCAGGCTTATGAGAAAACTAGCTCATCTATGGCTAGGTGAAGGGATGTTCTAAAAATCACTGAAGGGTGTACGTAAGCTTATTTTTCAAGAATGGGGATTCTAGAGGTCACAAAGGAAAGATTCCAGGTGGAAAGGAGCACAGTGAACCGATAGCTTCAGGGGGAGATGGGCATAGCTTGCTACTTTTCATTCCCTCTATTTGTTTTGGTTATCAGGAAAATATTTTCCCAGGGCACTGGCAGACAAGTGTGAATGAACAAAGGGGGAAGTCATAGAAGGTGAGAGGGGAAACATACACAGTCTAAGAATGTCAGAAGTGCTAGGATACCAGTGGGAAAGAGAGTGGAAACCTTAAAAAAGTCAGATACACCATTAATTAATCAAGTAAGGAAAAATGGAGTGATCTAGACTCTGCTGGATAATGAGGACACAATTAAATTAGGTGTATTTTCTACTGAGTCTGGTGGATGAGATAGACACAGACATTGCAACAGGGAGTGCTATGATGGAGGGGAGACCAGGGTGTGGTACTGTCAAAAGAAACATGGAGGAGGGCCTCTAACCCATCCTAGAGGCTCAGTGAAGGCCTCCTGGAAGGCACCAGGTTGAGAACTTAATTTTGCATAGAAGTAGCCATTATTCTGGCAATGGATGAGAATCGTCTGAGGGTGGGGACCAGAGAGCAGGTATATCGTAGCTGCCCGGTTAGCCATTTAGTCTTGAACTTGGGAAGTACCTGAAGAAATGGACAGTTGAGAGGCTACTCTGGTTTAGTAGAGCTAGGGAAAAGGGGTCAAGTAGAAGTGAATCATTTCATAAATGGTTAAATTTATGATGCAGTTTTAATAACCTTAGCCCTCATGAAAGAGTAGCCTCTTCTGTTTTCCTCACTATGCCATGAAATGATAATCATTTTCCATATATGTGTTTTTCATCTTGTTTAAGGAATTCTTTCTTACCTTGATTTCATAAAGGTATTCTACTATATTCTCCTATAAAACTTTTATAATTTTCTTTTCACAGTTAGTTTCCAGTTGGAATTTATTTTTGTGTATTGTATGACGTAGAGAACTTACTTTTTTTTTTTTTCCGGAATGATTTATCTGTGGTTCTGGGATTATTTACCGAATAGTCTGTTCATTGTCCACAGATTTATAATGCTGTCTCTATCATATACCAAGTTTTTGTAATAGATGTATATGTCTGCTTTTAGGCTTCCTATTCTGTTCCATTGTTCTATTTGTCTGTATCTATACTAGTCCTACATTGTTAATTACTATAGCTTTGTAATGCATCTTAATATTTGGTAGGGAAAGGCTCCTTCCTTATTCCTCTTCCTCAAAAATATATTTTTGCCCTTTACTTTTCCATATGAATTTTAAGGTAAGTTTAACATGGTCTATAAGAAACATTGAAATTTTGATTAGAACTTGTTTCTGTTTATAGGTTTATAGATTTTGTTGCATCTTTACAACAATGAATACGGTTCATCCCGCCTTTTGTCTAGGTATTTTTAATGTCTTTGGAAAAAAGTTTTATAGTTTTCTCCGTAAGGGTTTCATGCATATTTTGTTAGACATATTTCTGTGTACCTGATAAGTTTTTATTGTCCTCGCTGATCTTTTTTAAATTATGTTTTGTAACTGATTGTGGCTGGTGTATGGGAGTGCTTGATTCTGGTGCATTGTTCTTACTTTGCTTACCTCTTTTTCTAGATCCAGTTGTTTATAGGTTTTGTTGTGTTTTTATATAAACTTTATATAAAACATACTTAAAGGTATGTAAATCATAACTGTACAGCTCATTGAATTATCACGAAGTATTTTTGGCTTGTTAGTGTAATTTGTGAATAATTGTAATTTTTCCCCTTGCAGCCCTTGTACCTCCAAATATTGATATCATTCTGTATAAAATAAAATAGAATTTCTTTTCTTAAACTATTTTCACTGAAGCGTTTCTGAGGCTTCATGCTCTACATAGTGGTGTTTGATATGTAAATACTTTTGAAGTTATCAAAGAAAGGACATTACCTTTACTTGGAAATTCCAACAGAACTTAATAAAAGAGCTTGCAGGGTAGTGATATTTCAGATAATTGACAGTAGTCCAGGATTTGGTGTTCAGCATTTGTGAAATGCTGAAATGAAACTTGGTGAAAAACAAATATATACAAATTAATGTACTGAGACTAAGATAGATATAGAAAGAAAAACACACCCATCCTACAGTAATACATACTTTCTAGTG
Source organism: Ursus arctos (assembly GCF_023065955.2). Lineage (NCBI taxonomy): Eukaryota > Metazoa > Chordata > Mammalia > Carnivora > Ursidae > Ursus > Ursus arctos. Next base: position 42,993,926 of record NC_079873.1, read on the forward strand.
ACCAGAACAGTCAGGTCCTTTCTCCAGAGCACGTCAGTTCCCACATTGGGATACTTGGGAAATCAAACTAAGAAAACAGCTTGTTGCTTACTGTGAGCATGGAATTAAAGCAAAGAAGGCAGAGAATCTCACAAGCATGGGGTCTTTTGTGCAGCTGTGAATCATTTGAGGAATGCGTTTGAATGCTCTACCCTCTCTTCATCACACTCCAAGCAGTTTGAGGGGCAGCAAGATGTAGTGGAAAAATACTGGGTTTTGTTGACAGTTGACAGGGACTTGAATCCTAGCTCTTTGCGTATTGATCTTAGGCAAGTTAGTTCTCAGAGTTTCATTTTTCTCACTGGCGGAGTAGAAATCATGACACTGCTAATTTAAAAGAAATATATTTTTTCAAATTATTTGCTGTATCCTGCAGAATTACGGGTTTAGATTTGATAATCCATGCCTGTGGGTGAAGAGGAAAGTGCCAATGATCCTTTCTAATTTGTTAGAATGATCTTAAAGTATTAATCCGTTTCCAAATACAGAGATTGCAGAGACAACTTTATCACTAGGTGGTATTAGCTTCCTCTTGCTGCTGTAATACATTTTGACAAATATAAATAATAAACACATATATTATCTTACAATTCTGGAGGTCAGCAGTCCTAAAAATCAAGGTGTTGGCAGGCTTGAGCTCCCTCCAGAAGCTCTCAGGGAGAATATATTCTCTTGCTTTTTTCAGCTTCTAGAGATCACCTGCGTTCCTTTTCATTCATGGTCCTTTTCTCTCTCTACAGATCACCAGTATAGCATCTTCACCTTCTCTGACTCTGACTCTCTACTTCCACTGTTATATCTCCGTCTCTGACTTTGGTCCTTCTGTTTCTTATAAGGACTCTTGTAATTACGTGGAGCCCACCGGTAATCCGGGATAACTTTTTCATCTTAAGATCCTTGATCACTTACGCAAAGTCCCATTTGCCATGTAAAGTAACATATTCACAGGATCAGGACATCTTGGGAAGGCTATTATTCTGTCTGTTACACCAGGTTAATGAGTTAACAAACAAGATACCTAGTTAGAATTACATATTTCTTTTGTAGGTTATTTTCATAGGTTATTTTCATCAATTTCTAAAGTTGTGGGAGTCCTACAAAATGTCTTTCTTTAAATAGTACTTCCAAGGAAAGATTTGTATTAACAGAGAATAGAACTACTTGGTAACAGTTATGATTATTCATAAGTCTCCATATTGTAAGAGAGAACTAGATTGACATTCTTTTTTTTTTATTTTAATGTTTTTTTATTATGTTAGTCACCATACAGTACATCCCTGGTTTCTGATGTAAAGTTCGATGATTCATTAGTTGTAGATTGACATTCTTGTTAAAATTTCTCAATTTAACATCTTTTAAATTTAGATTTTTTGAGATAAGTGTGAAGCAAGATGGTTTCTACCCCTCCACAGCTCGAGGGAAGAGTACAGAGCCTTCATCTCTCTTTGAGTTTCCTTTTGTTGATTGTGAAGATTTGTATTTGTAAAGTTAGGCTTTGGAATTCCATTAGCTAATTTTAAGTAGAAAACAGGTCTGGAGCCAATTTTGCTTGTGGAAATGGAGAGGAAATGGAGAAAGGGCTGAAAAGAACTTTATTATCAATGAAATTCTGTATTCTGTGCCTTGTAAAGTAGTTGTTCAGATTCAGTGTGATCACTTTACAAGGCCCTGACACCTTAGTGAATGAGAGCAGTTTGAGTCTTTAATACTCTTTTCCGTACTTTCCACCTTTTTGTTTCCTTGTGCTGTACTCTAATAATTTTTACAAATTATTTTCTTAATCTGTTGATTAATGCAATCCCTTGGGTTTTTCATTTGAGGCACTGTTTTTTTTTCTTCCAAATTTCGATTAGGTTTAATTGTGATATATACCATGTATTATAATTTCCTGATGCTTGGAAATACCTTCAAGTTTGTTATTTACTTCTTTATGTGTAGTAAAATAATTATCTTATAGTTTGTGTTTGCTAACCCCAGTGTTAAGTCTTTCCTGTTACCAGCTGATCCTGCTGTTTTGGCTTCTTTAGATAAATTCAAGGCTCAAGGATCCCTAGGCCAAGTCATGTAATTCAGCCTGAGCATCAGAATGACCTGCTTCCACTCATCAAACCCCTGAGAGGGTAGCCTGGTATAGTTCTAGACTTTAATTTGTTTCTTTTGCCTTCAAAACAACCGAAATGAAAGTTAAAATTTTTTTGGAATGGACAAATGCCCTCAGGGCAGAAATTGCCTCCTTGCTTATCTGTTTCTCTAGATTCCCCTTTTCCCCTGCTGTTTCCTTGATGTTTCTGTATTTTTATTGCCCTGTACTTTTATTGTTTTTAAGTAGATGTTATTTCTTTGTCATCAAGATTTTGTTTTGTTTTGTTTTCAGCATGAGGGTTTGTCCAAACAACCTTGTGGGCAATAACCAGAATTAGGAAATTTTCCTACAACTCTTTCCTATGCTTTCTTTGGGATTAGGTTCAGGCTCAGAGCTTCTCATTACCTTGTGGGTTTTCTTTTCTTTATTTTATAGACGAAACATCCAGTGTTTAGAAGAGTAAAGATACTTGCCCAAGGTCACCTAGCAAGTAAGTAATAATATTGGTTTTGAGCCCAGCTCTGTCTAGTCCTGAAGCCTGTGTGCTTAACCAGTTCAGTGCACTGCATCCTTTGGATTCTGTTGTTTTTTTGTTCTGGAATATGGAACATCTTTCTTCTAGGAGGAGAGTAAATGTTGCATTGTGTTTCTCTTACTAAGTTTTCATCCCTCAAGATCAGCACCCTCTCTCTTGTTCCTGGGGATTACATGCATTTCTATGCCTCTTTCAGAAGATCTATGCCTGTTTCTGAGACATCCTAATAAATAAGAGACCCTCTTCTACATCTACCCTGTGCCTTTCAGAACTGAATTTAGGGACAGTCAGTACCCCAGCTTTAACCACAAGGTTTTATTTTCTTTTCACCTGCAGGATTTTCCACCTCGAAAGACCAAAATGCATTCCCAGCTGAATTTGGAAAGAGCTAAGGACAAAGGGATCCAAGAAGAAATTCTCTCAGGTGAACGAAGACAGGAGAATGAGACAGGTAGGAGCTCGAGAATTTATAGTTTGGTTAGTGTTAAGATAGTTTTGGAATTTTGGTTGGCGAATGCCCACAGGGCACCTTGACATGGTGGAAAACACAGGAGCCTTGGAGCCACACACATTTGAATTGACACTCAGTTCCCTTACTTATTAACTCTAAAATACTGGGTCAATCAGTTCTCTTCTCTGGCATCAGTTTCTTCATTTATATAACTTGAATAATAATACCTATCTCTCAAGGTTTCCATGTGAAATATAGGAAATATATTTTGGTAAAGTGTTTGCGCTTGGTACATGCTTACTAAAGAATTGTAGTATTATTATAATTCTTGTTGCAACTGTAGGGGCAGAAAAATGTTCCCTTCTTTTTTTTTCTAGATGGACTATTACATGTATTTATTATCTGTTTGCATTTCTTTTTTGTGAATGGTTTACTCATGTTCCTTGCCTGTTTCTGTATTTGGGTCTGTCATTTAGTTGTTAAGATTTTGGCTAAGAATAGTATCTACTTCAAAGAGGGAAATTTCAGAAAAAGTCAAAATTCTAAAGAATGTTAGAGATCCAGAATCCAAGGCCAATTCATCATAGTCTCTGCTGTGGAGAAGACTTGGCATGTGATGACATAGGCTGCAAGAAAGCTTAGCAGGGAAGGATATAACATACTCCCTTCTCTGCAGAAATCTGTTGTGGGCACAATACTGCCACTTTCAAAAAATAATTCTACCAAAGAGAAAGACTGAGTACATTAAGGAAAGACTGAGCTAGATGTTTTTATATGAGGAAAACCTTTAGGAGAAAGGTATGGTTTATTTTTTAATTTAAATTCAATTAATTAACATGTACTGTATTATAAATTTCAGAGGTAGAGTTCAGTGATTCATCAGTCTTAAATAATACCCAGTGCTCATTACATCATGTGCCCTCCTTAATGTCCATCACCCAGGGATGGAGTAATGGGTAACAGAGGTATAGTTTATAGGACCATAACTGTGCAAAGGTTTTAGAATTTGTGAGACACTAGAAAATTTCCAATGGGGAGAAGCCCTACATGTATGATTAATGTCTAAAAGCCTTTTGTTGGTGTTCAGGGTCGATGCCTCAGAGTACTCATAGTAGAGGGAAACCCTATGAAGGTAACGAATATAGAAATTTCTGTCGTGATGCTGAGCTTATTTGACATCTGAGGACTCACACCTGAGAACTTATTAATTCATATGGCTATGAAAACATGGAGAGGCCTTCAGGCAGAATTTAATTTCTCTTTCAACACCAGAGATTTCATAGGGTAGGAAAACTTTTCCAATGTGAGAGAAATTGCAGTGGGTAATCAAGCTTTCTCAGTCATAATGAAAATGCAGAGAGAAACCCTATGAATGTATTGACTATGGGAAAGACTTCAGAACAAGTTCAGACTTTTTAAAAGTTTTTTAAAAATTTTGTATTTGATTTTAAAGATTTTATTTATTTATTTGATCGGGGGGGCGGAGAATAAGCAAGAGGAGCAGCAGCCGGAGAGGGAGAAGCAGGCTCTCTGCTGAGCAGGGAGCCTGACGCAGGGCTCAATCCCAGGACCCTGGGATCATGACCTGAGTTGAAGACAGACGCTTAACTGACTGAGCCACCCAGGCACCCCTAGACTTTCTTTTAGTGTAAGAGAGTTCATAGGGGAGAAAACTCTATGTTCGCAATGCCTGTGGGAAGGCTTGCAGATCCAGTTCAAACCTTGCTAAGCATGAAAGAATTGACAGTGCAAAGAAACCTTATGGTGTGTAATGAATGTGGGAAAGGGATTTTGGTGATATCAGTCAGAAAATTTATAACGGAGATGGAAAGAGATCCTTGTTTATCATCTGTAAATTCATAGTGGAGAGAAATTGTACCCGTAATGAATAAGCCTTCATTTAGAGGCTAAGATTTTTTTATATATATATCTTTTTTTAAATAATTTTCTTAGTAACATGTAATGTATTATTTGTTTCAGGGGTCCAGGTCTGTGATTCATCAGTCTTACACAAGTCACAGCACTCACCATAGCACATACCCTCCCCAATCTCCATCACCCAGCCACTCCATCCCTCCCACCCCCCTCCACTCCAGCAACCCTCAGGTTGTTTCCTGAGATTAAGAGCCTCTTATGGTTTGTTCCCTCTCTGGTTTCCTCTTGTTTCATTTTTTCCTCTCTTCCTCTATGGTGCTCTGCCTCGTTTCTCAAATTCCATGTATCAGTGAGATCATATGATAATTGTCTTTCTCTGATTGACTTATTTGGCTTTAGCATAATACCCTCTAGTTCCATCCACATTGTTGCAAATGGCACGATTTCATTTTTTGATGGCTGCATAATATTCCAGCGTGTGTGTGTGTGTGTGTGTATACACCACATCTTCTTCTTCTTTTTTTTTTAAATGACTTTTTATTATATTGTGTTAGTCACCGTACAGTACATCACGGGTTCCGATGTTAAGTTCGATGCTTCATTAGTTGCGTATAACACCCAGTGCACCATGCAATACGTGCCCTCCTTACTACCCATCACCAGTCTATCCCAATCCCCCACCCCCCTCCCCTCTCAGGCCCTCAGTTTGTTTCTCATAGTCCATAGTCTCTCATGTTTCATTCCCCCTTCTGATTACCCCCCCTTCTTTATCCCTTTCTTCCCCTACCGATCATCCTAGTTCTTATGTTCCATAGATGAGAGAAATCATATGATAATTGTCTTTCTCTGCTTGACTTATTTCACTTAGCATTATCTCCTCCAGTGCCGTCCATGTTGTAGCAAATGTTGAGAATTCGTTCTTTCTGATAGCTGAGTAATACTCCATTGTATATATGTACCACAGCTTCTTAATCCATTCATCTGTTGAAGGGCATCTCGGCTCCTTCCACGATTTAGCTATTGTGGACAATGCTGCTATGAACATTGGGGTGCATATGGCCCTTCTCTTCACTACGTCTGTATCTTTGGGGTAAACACCCAGTAGTGCAATGGCTGGATCATAGGGTAGCTCAATTTTTAACTTTTTAAGGGACCTCCACACTGTTTTCCAGAGTGGCTGTACCAACTTGCATTCCCACCAACAATGTAGGAGGGATCCCCTTTCTCCACATCCTCTCCAACAATTGTTGTCTCTTGCCTTGTCTATTTTTGCAATTCTAACTGGTGTAAGGTGGTATCTCAGTGTGGTTTTGATTTGAATTTCCCTGATGGCTAATGATTTTGAACATTTTTTCATGTGTCTGTTAGCCATTTGTATGTCTTCATTGGAAAAGTGTCTGTTCATATCTTCTGCCCATTTTTTGATTTGTTTATTTGTTTCTCGTGTATTGAGTTTGAGAAGTTCTTTGTAGATCTTGGATACCAGTCCTTTATCTGTAGTGTCCTTTGCAAATATATTCTCCCAACCGTGGGCTGCCTTTTAGTTTTTCTGACTGTTTCCTTGGCTGCGCAGAAGCTTTTTATCTTGATGAAGTCCCACAAGTTCATTTTATCTTTTGTTTCTCTTGCCTTTGGAGATGTGTCATGAAAAAGGTTGCTTTGGCCGATGTCGTAGAGGTTGCTGCCTATGTTCTCCTCTAGAATTTTGATGGATTCCTGTCTCACATCGAGGTCTTTCATCCATTTGGAGATTATTTTTGTGTATGGTGTGAGAGAGTGGTCAAGTTTCATTCTTTTGCATGTAGCTGTCCAATTTTCCCAGCACCATTTATTGAAGAGACTGTCTTTTTCCCACCGGATGTTTTTTCCTGCTTTATCAATGATTAGTTGCCCAAAGAGCTGAGGGTCCATTTCTGGGTTCCTATTCTGTACCATTGGTCTATGTGTCTGTTTTTGTGCCAGTACCATGCTGTCTTTGTGATCACAGCATTGTAGTACAGCTCGAAATCCAGCATTGTGATGCCCCCAGCATTGTTTTTCCTTTTCAACAGTTCCTTGGCGATTCGAGGCCTTTTCTGGTTCCAAACAAATTTAAGGACTGTTTGTTCCAGTTCTTTGAAAAATGTCCTCGGTATTTTGATTGGCATAGCATTGAAAGTGTAGATTGCTCTGGGTAGCATGGACATTTTAACTATGTTAATTCTACCGATCCATGAGCATGGAATATTTTTCCATCTTTTTATGTCTTCCTCAATGTCTTTCAAGAGTGATTTATAGTTTCTAGAATATAGGTCCCTTACGTCTCTGGTTAAGTTAATTCCAAGATAACATATGGTTTTTCATGCTATTGTAAATGGGATGGATTCCCTAATTTCTCTTTCTTCGGTCTCGTGATTCGTGTATAGAAATGCAACTGATTTCTGAGCATTGATTTTGTATCCCGCCCATTACTGAATTGCTCTATAATTTCTAATAGTTTGGGAGTGGCTTCTTTTGGGTTTTCCATATAGAGTATCATGTCATCTGCAAAGAGAGACATTTTGACTTCTTTGCCGATTTGAATACCTTTGATCCCTTTTTGTCGTCTGATTGCTGTTGCAAGGACTTCTAGTACTATGTTGAATAATAGTGGCGAGAGTGGGCATCCTTGTCGTGTTCCTGATCTTAAGGGAAAGGCTTCCAGCTTTTCCCCATTGAGAATAATATTTGCAGTAGGCTTTTCATAGATGGCTTTTATGAGATTGAGAAATGTACCCTCTATTCCTACACTCTGAAGGGTTTTAATCAGGAAAGGATGCTGTATTTTGTCAAATGCTTTTTCTGCATCAGTTGAGAGGATCATATGGTTCCTGAGTCTTTTCTTGTTGATATGATGTATCACGCTGATTGATTTGCGAATATTGAACCACGTTTGCATCCCAGGTATGAATCCCACTTGATCGTGATGGATAATCCTTTTAATGTACTGTTGGATGCTATTAGCAAGTATCTTGTTGAGGATTTTGGCATCCATATTCATTAGGGAGATCTGTCTGTAATTCTCCTTTTTGAGGGGGTCTTTGCCTGGTTTGGGGATCAAGGTAATATTGGCCTCATAGAATGAGTTTGGTAGCTCTCCTTCTGTTTCTATTTTTTGAAATAGCTTTATGAGAATAGGTATTATTTCTTCTTTGAATGTTTGGTAGAATTCCCCAGGAAAACCGTCCGGGCCTGGAGTTTTGTTATTTGGAAGGTTGTTTATCACTGACTCAATTTCTTCATAATTAATTGGCCTGTTTAAGAAATCAATTTCTTCCGGTTTCAATCTTGGTAGTTTGTAGGATTCCAGGACGGCTTCCATCTCTTCCAGATTGCTTAGTTTATTGGCATATAGCTGTTGATAAAAATTTCTAATAATCCTTCCAATTTCAATGCGTGACCTCTCCTTTTTCATTCATAATTTTAATAATTTGGGTCCTTTCTCTTTTCTTTTGGATAAGTCTTGCCAGTGGTCTGTCAATTTTATTGATTCTCTCAAAGAACCAGCTTCTAGTCCTGTTGATCTGCTCTACCGTACTTCTGGTTTCTAATTCATTGATTTCTGCTCTAATTTTGGTCAACTGCTTCCTCGTGCGTGGATTAGGCCTGTCCCTCTGTTGCTGTTCCAGCTTCCTGAGGTGAGAATATAAAAACTGCATTTTAGATTTTTCTATTCTTTTGAGTGAGGCTTGGATGGCTATGTATTTCCCCCTTAGGACTGCCTTTGCAGTATCCCATAGGTTTTGGACCGTTGTGTTTTCATTCTCGTTGGTGTCCATAAATTCTTTAAGTTGATTTTTGATTTCCTGGTTTATCGAATCATTCCTGAGCAGGATGGTTCTTAGTCTCCAAGTGTTTGAGTTTCTTCCAAATTTTTCCTTGTGGTTGAGTTCCAATTTCAGAGCGTTGTGGTCTGAGAATATGCAGGGGATAATTTCAGTCTTTTGGTATCAGTTGAGACCTGTTTTGTGTCCCAGAACATGGTCTATTCTTGAGAATGTTCCATGGGCATTAGAATAGAATGAGTATTCTTTGGTTCTGGGGTGTAGTGTTCTGTATATATCTATGAGGTCCAACTCGTCGAGTATGGCATTCAAAGCCTTTGATTCTTTGCTTAGTTTTTGCCAGGGTGTTCTGTCTATTTCTGATAGTGGAGTGTTGAGGTCCCCTACTATTAATGTATTTTTATTTATATGTCTCTTTATTCTGGTTAAGAGTTGGCTTGTGTATCTTGCTGCTCCCCTGTTGGGGGCATATATATTTATAATTGTCATATCCACTTGTTGAATACTTCCCTTAAGAATAATATAGTGCCCTTCTGCGTCTCTAACTATAGTCTCTAGTTTAAAATCCAATCTCTCTGATATGAGAATTGCTACCCCAGCTTTCTTTTGAGGTCCATTTGCATGAAAGATGGTACTCCATCCCCTTACTCTCAATCTGAATGCATCTTTGGGTTCGAAATGAGTCTCTTGTAGACAGCAAATGGATGGGTCATTTCTTTTTCTCCAATCTGCAACCCTGTGGCGTTTATGGGAGGATTTAAGCCATTCACATTAAGACTGAGTGCTGAGAGATATGATTTTAATGATGCCATGTTGCCAGTAAAGTCTTTGTTTGTATCGGTTGTGACTTTCTTTTCTGTATCACTCTTGGGGCCTTTTTACCTTTATAGAACCCCCCCTTAATATCTCCTGTAGGGCTAGTTTCGTGGTTACGAAATTGGTCAATGACTGGCGATTCTGAAATGTCTTTATTTCTCCATCAATTCTGAATGACAGCCTTGCTGGATAAAGGATCCTTGGCTGCATATTTTTCTCTGAAAGAGCTTTAAAAATGCCCCCCCAACCCTTTCTCTCATTCCAGGTCTGTGTAGACAGGTCTGACGTAATTCTGATGCCTTTGCCTTGGTACGTGAGAAATTTCTTTGCCCTGGCCACTTTCAATACTGTATCCTTGGATCTAATATTTGCGAAATGCACTATGACGTGACATGGCGTAGGTTTGTCATGGTTGAGCTTGGGAGGGGTCCTCTCTGCCTCTTGGACACGAATGTTTGTTTCCCTCGCTAGATTAGGGAAGTTTTCAGCTACAATTTGTTCAAATATCTCTTCTAGACCTCTGTTTTTCTCCACCCCCTCGGGGATGCCGATGATTCTAACATTGGATCGTTTCGTTGAGTCAATAATCTCCCATAGCCAACATTCGTGGGCGTGGATTTTTTAAAGACCAGCTTCTATTTTTGTTTTTTCCTCTATTAACCCATCCTCCAATTCACTAATACGTTCCTCTGCTTCTGTGACCCTGGCCGTCAGAGCCTCTAGTTTTGCCTGCATTTGGCTCATAGAATTTTTAATTTCTGTCAGATTCGCTCTCATTTCTGTCCTTAGGGATTCTATATTCTCAGTAACCTTTTCGTTAATAGTTTTTTCAATTCTACTCATCATTTTGACCATTGTTACTCTGAATTCCATTTCTGATAATTTGGTTACATCCACATCCATTATTTCTGTGGCAGAGGCCACAGACTCACTGTCTTTTCTTTGCTGGGGTGGGGGGCTTCTCCTTCTTGTCATTCTGATGAGGAGAGGTTGCGGGTTTCTCCAGAGCCCAAATTATTGACTGGGTCCCAGGCCGTACCCCTTGTTTTATAGGGATCTTGGGGATGTGGGCTTCTTCTTTAAAGATTTTATTTATTTATATGTGGCAGAGATTCAACCAGCGAAAGAGGGAACACAAGCAGGGGAGTGGGAGAGGAAGAAGCAGGCTCCCAGGGGAGGAGCCCGAGGAGGGACTCCTTTCCGGAATGCCGGGATCACGCCCTAAGCCGGAGACAGGCGCTCAATGACTGTGCCACCCAGGCGCTCCGGGTTGTGGGCTTCTTGATTTTTCAGCCTGCCTTCTGTGTTCTGGGGGAGGGGCCTGCCGCGCCGATACTCAGGCAACCCTGTTTGGGTAGAGTCTCTGTGTCCCCTGCGAGGGGCAATGGGGATGGGCACGCTGTGAGCCCGTGTTTCCAGGCTTTTGTTCTCTTGCGGCTTTCCCTGGCGGTCTGCTGTGCCTGTTCTGAGAGTCAGAGCAGCAGCGGCCGAATCCCAGCCTCTGTCTCAGAACAGAGGGATTGTGGCCCGTTCTCCATTGATGTTCTGGCCACTTTAACTCCGTTACTGTTGGTGCTGCTCAGCCCTGCAGCGTCCCGGGATGTGTGCCCCACACCCGGCGTCCCAGCCCTCACTTGCAGGGCTGGCGCGTCTCTGTCCTTTGTGTTTCTAAGGCAGCCATCCGCCAGCCGCCCCCATGCGCTTCCGGATCTCCGGGTCTCAGTCTATTTCCGGCGAGCACACCGGGATTCCGGAGTTCCGTGAGAAGCCTGGTGGGGCGCGCTCCCGGCTCAGGGTCTCAGTCTGCTCTTTCGCGGGTGCCGTCCACGAGTCTGCCTGGTCCCCCATGCAGGTGGCCCGCCAGCCGCCCCACGCGCACTCTGGGAGCTCCCCGTCTCTGTCTGGATCCAGTGAGCAGACCGGGATTCCGGAGTTCCGCGAGATGCCTGGTGGCGCGCGCTCCCGGCTCACCGGTCTCAGTCCGCTCTCTCGCGGTTGCCGTCCGTGAGTCCGCCCGCTCCCCCGTGCAGGTGGCTACAGCTTCCCGGTGCCCGAACGCGGCGGTTTCCTCCCCCTTCCTTTTATCTTCCGATATCTGAGTGCGGTTTCATGGCTCCCCTCTTCGTACCTCAATACTCAGCGCTGGAGATGTTCATTTGTAGAGATCCGGATGTATCTTCCTGCGTCTCAGGCTGATTCCGTGGATGTTCAGGCTGGTCTGGTACCTATCCAGCTCGACTCAGGGGACCGGCTGAAAAAGGGGTCCCCTACTCCTCCGCCATCTTAACTCCTCCTCTACACCACATCTTCTTTATCCATTCATCTGTCAATGGATATCTAAGCTCTTTCCATAGTTTGGCTCTTGTGGACATTGCTGCTATAAACATTGGGGTACAGGTGTCCCTTCGGATCACTACATTTGTATTTTGGGATAAATACCCAGTAGTGCAATTGCTGGGTCATAGGGTAGCTCTATTTTAAACTTTTCGAGGAACCTCCAAACTGTTTTCTGGAGTAGCTGCACCAGCTTGCATTCCCATCAACAGTGTAGGAGGGTTCCCTTTTCTCCACATCCTTACAGGCTAAGTTTTATCTATCATCAAGTGATTCATAAAGGCAGGATCTTCTGTGTTTATAAAAAATGTTAGTACGCTTTCAGCAGGTTTAGTCTTATTTGACATCAGTGGGTCCATAGTAGAGAAGAATCTTTCAGGTGCAATGAATGTGGAAAGGCCTTCAATTTTTTTAAAAGATTTTATTTATTTATTTGAGAGAGAGAGAGAGAGAATGAGAACATGAACAGGGGGAGGGACAGAGGGAGAAGCAGAATCCCCATTGAGCAAAGAGCCCAATGTGGGGCTCGATCCCAGCACTCTGGGATCATGACCTGAGCCAAAGGCAGATGCTTAACTGACTGAGCCACCCAGGCATCCCGAAAAGGCCTTCAATTTGAAGTGGCGTCTTACTCAGCGTTAGACATTACAGGCATCTTACTAATGTAATGATGTGAGAAGGTCTTTGTGAGAAAATCAGATCATGATAGAAATGAAAAAAAAAAGATTCATAATAAAAGTTGATTGAAATACTTCACATTTATTCCATATAATTATACATCTACCATGTACCAAGCAGTATAAGAACTTTATGTAGTGTGTTTAATCATTTAACTCTTACAACAATCATGTGATATAGGAAATCTTATCCTTGTTTTGCATGTGAAGAAACTGAAGAAATGAGATGGAAGAATTTTCCTAAGGTCACATAGCTATCACTGGAAGAGCCAGGATTTGAATCCTGCATAATTTAATTGTTAGGGGTTTATAATGGCAATGTGTAAATCTTCAGAGATGTGTTAGCGTTTATTTATCATTAAGGAATTCATTCGAGAAATTGGAATTCACTCTTCAGTGCAGTGAGTTTTGGAAGCTTTAAGTCAGATTTGGAATCTGGTAGATACTCCCAGAAACTGCACATTGGGCTCCATAAAATGGAGTAAGGGTTATAAAGAGTTTATCCTATAACTCCTTTTGAATAGGGATTATTACCTCTAATCTTGGAAGATTTCACTAATAACAAAATTCTGTTCTCAAATGTCCATCCTAACCACTTCTCATGGTTTAGGCAATTTGCTGTAGTGTAGAGAACAATCCCAGGCTCTGGGATTAGCTAGGACAGCTTCATCATCAGGAAGTAAGGGAGAGCAGTCCAATTCTAAAAAAGACTGAGTAGGGATGGAAGACAGACAAATGTGCTGGGAGCTTTAGGAACAGAGCCAGGTCATTCTAGGAATTATAACTAGACAAGCCAAAGTAAACAGAATTTAGCCCATAAGAAGTAGAGAAACTAGGGTATATGCTATGATTTTTCTCCTTGGATGGGTATAGATATAGGTTGCTTGTCTGTTACCCAGTATTCAGAGGAACTGCGACTTGAAATTGCCACAGGAATATTCATTGTTCTAGCATTCGAAGATCAGTGCGAGTGAGATTAAAGTGAAATTTTGGAATTTTGAAAAAATGCTCCAGTAGATTGTTGTTTATTTGAGAAAGAGGTTTTTAGTCTCCACTGTACTTTTCCAGGGGGTCTGGATGCAGAAGAAATGAAGAAGGTAAGTCGATCCATTGTTTCACTAAGTGCGGTAGGCCTGTTACCTGTTTTCTCCGGTGTAGCATTTCGCTTGTTACCAGATTTCTGACCTTTAGTTAGAGATGACTATTTTCTGAATGAATTGACAAAACTGAAGTATAAGTCAGAATGCCAGTATATGGGGTTTTGTCTTCTCTGATGACAAGATGTCTCTCCAATGGGCAGTGCTAGATGTACATGAACAGAATTTACCTCCCAATGCTGATTTTTGCTACAACATTCCTTTGTTACATGTACCATTGCTGTAGTCATACTGTTGCCAACATTGTCTAGGAAATATCTGCCTAATCCCGTGTTAATTCTCTTAGATCAACTCTGATAATTATTGAGGCACGTCATTGTGACAGGCTACGCTCCAGGAAGAGAAAGAAATTGTATATATCGTGCCAATTCCAGCTGATTGAAATAGGTTTTCATAGTATGCTGTCTTGAGAATGATTCTGAGGTAAAGGGGGACAATATTGGGGTTAATTACTGACGTCTGCCATAGATGCGAGATTGGTGTCAGACTGACCTCATATATTAATTACATCCTCATGATGACTCTTATTCATTCAGAAACATTCGTTAAGCATCTTCTCTATGCCAGCCACTGTGGTAGATATTTTGAGTAGAGATGTGAATAAGACATGCTTTTCTGCTCCCAGAGGAGCAGAAGAGATATTAGTAGAAGAGACATGTAAACAAATATACACAGCAGAATATTACAAGTTTGATAAAAAGAATATATATAGAATACATTAGAGGCACAAAGGAGGAAATAGTTAATTTCAGTGGGTGGGAGAGGGTTCCAGAAAGAAATTAATGCTTAAGTTAAATATTGAAATGTGTGTAGATGTTACCAGTGTTAACTGCTGGGGCTGAGGAATAGAAGAGATTCAGTCATTTCAAGCCGTGGTGGTATGAGCAAAGATACATCATGAAATAACTCTGTGTTTACAGTGTGTTTGTGGTATGTTTAAGAAGCTAAGTGTAGTTCGAACATAGTGAGAGAGGGTATAATGAAAAGGAGACAGTAGTTTGATCAGGGAGAGCCTTGAATGCTATACTAAGAACAGCGGAGAGATATTTAGAGATTTTAATCAAGGGATAAACAGGATCAGATTTGCATTTTAGAACTATCCAGTCGATGAGAGTAAAATGGATAGACTGGAAAAGACAGAACTGGGTATAGGAAGACCAATTCAGAGGCTATTACAGAAGAGGAGAGCTGTTGAAGCCTGAGTTAAGGCAGTGGGAAGGAAATGAGAATACATACATTTGAGAAATTAAGAACTCAGTCACTGACTGGATTTGTGGGGAGGGCCAATGGAGAAGAAGAAATCTAGGACAATCCTCCATTTTCTTTCTGCCTCAGGTGGTTGAGAAGATGTATAAGCCGTTTCATGAGGGGCGCCTGGGTGGCTCAGTTGGTTAAGCATCTGCCTTTGGTTCAGGTCATGATCCCAGAGTCTTGGGATTGAGCCCTGCATTGGGCTCCCTGATCAGTGGGGGAGTCTGCTTCTCCCTCTTCCTCTGCCCTTCCTCCCCACCTCCACCCCCACCCCCGCCGCTCCTGTTCGCTCTCTCTCTCAAATAAATAAAATCCTGGAAAAAAAAAAGGCATTTGGCGGGGTGGGGAGGGATGATGAGTTCAATTTTGAACATGCAAAGTCTCAGGCACCTTCAGAATGTCCAAGAGGAATTATCCAGTAGGTAACCAGGAATTTATTCAGCTGTTGTGAAGCAAGTAAGATTACAGATAGATTTGGAAGTCCTTAAGCATAGAGGTGGTGGTTTTAAGGTATGAATGAAATTGCTCCAGGGGTGTGTGGAGTGAGGGAATAAAAGGTGAGGGCGGGAGAGCAGGGCAGAATCCCAGAAACAGGCATTTTAAGGGAGGGCAAAGCAAACTGTGAAAGAGCGATCGGAAAGGTAGGAGGGGAACCAGAGGAACTGTTGCATTCTCCTTGTGCCCTCTTGTGGCGGTCTGAGTTTCTTTCCCAGAATAAATACCCCTTTCCTGTTTTTAGTCTCCAGGCTCCCCCATCCCTGACTAATTTGGACCCATAATTCCCAGTCCCACTCTACCGGTAAGACTGGGGTTACCAGGTCCTCTGGCAGTCATTTAAGTGTAAAACTCCTCTTTGATTGCTACAATTTAAGAGAGATTTGGAACACCCCCTTACAAAAGAGTTGCAAAAGAATAAAAAGCAAACATTGGGGGCCCTTCAGTTTCTACATTTATATGTTCCCCACCTCTTTTGATCTGTTCTGTTGGCCATATTAATTTCAGTAAATCCCAGTTCTCATCACATCCCTTTCCTTTATAATTAAATGGCTCCCTTTATAACTGAAATATATTTTATTTTGTATTTTTGTTATATATAATAGCATAATATATATTACTTATTATAGTAAGGCCTATATATGGCTTAAAAACTAAATAGTAACAAAAAATAGTAGTGTTTACCTTCACCTTTTCCCACCCTCCCAGGCTCAAATACCTGAAGTAGCCAGCTTTGAAATATATTAGCTATTTCTTCTGGTTTTTATCCCAATAATGCTAAATAATATAGCTATACCGGCATAGCTTGGAGATACTGTGCGTTCAGTTCCAGACAACTGCAAAACAGTGAATATTACAATAAAGTGAGTCAAATGAAGTTTTTTGGTTTCTCAGTGCATGTAAAAGTTATGTTTACACTATACTGTAGTCCACTAAGTGTACAGTAACATTATGTCTAAAAAACAACGTACAGACCTTAATTGAAAAATACTTTATTGCTAAAAAATGCTGATCATCATATCATCTGAGCTTTTAGCGAGTTATAATCACTGAACACAGATCACCATAACAAATATAGTAATACTTAAAAAATTTGAAATATTGTGATAATTACCAAAATGTAGCACAGAGACACAAAGTGAGCAAATGCTGTTGGAAAATTGGTGCCAATAGATTTGCTTGATGCAGAGTTGCCACAAATCTTCAATTTGAAAAAAAAAAAGTGCAACTACCTGGGGAGCCTGGGTGGCTCAGTCGGTTAAACTTTTGCTCAGGTCATGATCTCAGGGTCCAGGGATGGAGCCCCGTGTTGGGCTCCCTGCTCAGTGGAGAGCCTGCTTCTCCTTCTCCCTCTGCCCCTCTCTCTGCTCTCTCTGTCCCTCGCTCGCTCTTCCGAGATCTCTCTATCCCAAATAAATAAATAAAATCTTTAAAAAAAATGCAACTATATCTGAAGCTCTATAAAGCGAAGTGCAATAAAACAAAATATGCCTATTTACCGTAGATGTAGATTAAACTGTTTTTTTCTCTTCCACTTTTCTTCTCCATCTTTTTATATAGTTGTAGCATATATTTTGGTTAATGATAATGTTTATATTGTGGTTGTGCAAACAGTGTACACTAAAGAGACAAGTAGGTAATTGTGATTATATTTCTCTTATATACATTTTTGTCATTTCTAGAGATAATAATTGCTTTTCACCTCCATAATTTAATATATTCCTCTCCTTTCCCTCCGATCTATCATGTCTGGGTTCTTTTTTTTTTTCCAACATGTTCCCAAGTAAGATTATCAAAAAAAATTTTTTTTCCTGGAAATCCCCTTCGTAAGGCCTTTTGTTCTGCTTCAGTCTGGACTATTTGCACTCCTGATTCCTGGAAGCTTTTAGAATTTCCACTTCATCACTGATATTCTGAAATTATGTGATGACGTGTAGATATTGCATCTATTATGCTGGACACTTGGTAGACTCCTTTAGTTTATATGTTCTTGTGCTTAGGCTCTAGAAATTTTATTATTTCTTTTAATAATTTGCAAGCTCCATAAGGACAGTGATTTTTATCTATCTTATTTCTGTGTCCCCAGTGCCTGAATAATAATAATGCCTGATACATGATAGGCACTTATTATTTGTTGAATGAATTGCTATTTACATTTAAAATAATATAAATAAAGTAATACCAGTAAACCTACTAGCCAGGACAAGTAATAGAACATTAGTGGTACCTTAGTGCCCACCCTCCCCATTGCCCTTCTCTGGTCACACTCCTGTCTGCCTCCACCTTGAGATAGCACTACTCTGGGCATTGTATTAATAATCCCCTTGGTTTTCTTACAGTTTTATCATCTATATGTATTACAGGTGGTATTATAAACAACATATTGTTCAGTTTTGAAAAAATTGAAAAGCAAGCACAAATCTGGTTGCATGAGGAATGGGTAATATTGCCCTTGTTAAAGTCTTCCGAGAAAACAGGTTCTGGGTCAAAGACTGACTTCACCTTCCCTGAGAATTTAATAAAGCCATTTCTGGGAAAATTGGTGAATGACATCATGAAGTTTGCTATTACTGATGAAAGTCCTATGTCTGTCTAATTTATTTTTTCTATTGTAGGTAACTTTTTCTACCTGTAAGCTTATAGGATGTTTTCTTTATTCTTTGAGTTCAGAAATTTGATCAGGGTATGCCTAAGTGTGTCTTAGAATGTAAGCTCCGTGAAGGCAGGGATTTTTGCCTATTTTGTTCACTGATAAATATCTTAAGTGCCTAAAAAAGTGCCAGATATATAATAGGTCCTTACTAATCTATTGATTAAATGACTGTATGGAAGCATAAATTAATAAATGGATGGGTGAATGGATAGGTAAATCAATCTTGTCTGGAATTCAGAGGGCCCTTTCTTTAGCTCAGGGAAATTCCTTTCTGTCATTTATTTAATGTGGCCTCTCTTGCCCATGTCTCTTTTATCCTTTAACTCCCCTATCCACCCACCTGTATTCACATGGTAGGTCCCTAAGTCTTTTGTCCCTCATTGACTCTATTACTTTATAATAATAGTAATTATTATGATTATTTCAGTGCTTTGGTATAAATCTTGCATTTCATTTTCTAGTCCAGTAACTCGGAGCTCATTAGTGACCCGTCATTTTTCATTTTATTATTTAATTGAAACGTTTTAAAGCTTTGAACTTACAGAAAATTTTTGACATGTGTGTGCTGTACTTGACTTTTCTTAGCTGTTCTTATTACTCTTTAGTCAGGTTTTCACATATCTTACCCAACACTTTTGTTTCATTTCTCTTTGACTGCTGAGACATAGTTTTGCTTATATGTCTGTTTTTATGAGTGATCACTTTATTAGCCCCAATGTACATTGGAAAAGGCGCATTTGAGTCAGTACCTCTAGAACACCAACTGTGTAAGTATGAAAAGTGTTCCTATGCAAAAGAGGTCACATATGAACTCTAATCCTCACACTGTTGTATTTCCAGAGAACAGTTGGCATTTCTTCACACCACTGATTGTCCCAGGGTAGAACTGAAAATTTCAGTATTTGGTCCTAGTTACCTTGGACACAAATTGTACTCTGCAGGTGTTCTTTCATTGAGAGCAGACAAACACAGTATTTAAGTTTGTGTGCAAGGGCTCAAAAGCTAGCATGAAGCTAACTAGCAAAAAGAATGAGAACTAAAATGACCGTTAGATTTAAATTTTTAGAGAACTTGTTAACAGGAGCATCCTATCAGACTAAATCTAGTTTTTTATTAAAAGGTTTTTTTACCCTTTAAGAAATGGTTCACATTGATCTTTCTTTAATAAGGCTTCCCTACATCTGGATGAATGGCTAAACCCTTTTCTAATATTCCATATAAAGGTTTGCTACCCCGTCCCATGACAGAGCTCTTTTGGTTTTGCCCTCCTAGGACTTAACAGTATGGCCAAGGAAGATAGGTCCAGTTAGTGCCTGCTCCCCACTATCCTGATTAAGTAGCACCTACTGTACAATGGTAACTCTACTTCAGATTTTGGACTCCCTAATCCAGAGGAATTGGGAGTTTAGGGGTGGTGGACATACAGTTTCCTTGTTTAGACCTATTCTCCGTTTCTGCCAAGTGTTTGTTAATCAAAAACAAACTTCATGTAGAAACTTCTCTGTATTAAAACAATAAAGCTGGTAAAGAATTTTCATGATTTCAATGGTGTGGGTATTTTAAAAGACCAATAAATAACAATTTGTCTTCCCTGCCTAGGTTCAGAACCAATTGAAATATAAATTTAGGAATCAGATAGATGTAGATCAAAATATCATCTTCATTGCTGATAAAGATCATTGGAGAAGGCGGTGTTAGTGTGAACTTCCTAATGCTGGGCCCCAGAATTAGGCAGACTTACCTAGGCAATTACAAGCAATGCTGAAAAATCGAGAGACTCCAGGCCGAAAGTAGGCTCCTTATTGCATGGCAAGGAGCTAGTCAGAATGCATGTTCTCCATAGGCATAGAGACCCCTGGGAGAAAAGCAGAAAGCAAGAGCGTGAGCCAAGCACACTCAGATATGTCTCTCAAACATACTAGTCTTATAACTCATTCATTCTCCTGTGGGCAGAAAAGCAGGAGTGCTAGTCTACTTGAAGTTCTTCCACATGGAAATATGAGAAGTAAAGATTAAGTGTTCCCTCCAGCACAGCTCAGTGATATATTCAGTATTGCCATTTGCTTGAAGCTGTCTGTCTCTTCAGGACCAAAAATATCACAATTTTGCTGTAACAAGAAAAGCTATTAGTATATTTTGGGAAGACTTACGTATAGTGCGGATAGCTTAACTGCATAGATCATAATTAAAGACACATCAGTGAAGTATTTAAAAACCTCATCTAAATGCTGTAACAAAACATGAAGAAATGCTTCTTAAAGGCAAATATACCAAAAGGAATCCATTCACAACTATTTACCAAGTGAGAACATTAAATATTATACGTTTTGAGCATGATACGTTCCTCTACTTACTAGAGCTTTGCAGTGAAGCTTCAGGTGAGAAATTTCTCTGTATTATCTGGGTTCATGTAGTAGCCACATGTTGGGAAAGTGTATAGGTGTGGGTGGGGAGAAAAGGGAAGGGAAGGGAGAAAAGAAAATGAGATTTCAGGGAAAGGGCACCAAATTGTGGATAATCTGGGCCACGTGTTTGATGCAGAGATGGGGAGAGGATTGAGTGACAGTGGGATAGTGGGAGTGATATGAACAAGCAAGGTATGTGTGATAATCATGACATTGGGGACAGTGTGAATAATGAGGGAGAATGGTCTGAAATCACTGAAAATGAAGGGGTTGCCAGTGTGAATGCTAGTGATAGGACAAGATCAGAATATATGTGGTAATGGTAGTTACGGACACGATGTATGTCCTACTGTGAAAGATGAGAATTATGCATGTGTGTGTATGGTTGTGTGTGAGAGTGAGGAAGGAGAGATAATGGTAAAGGACACAGTGAGACTGGGATTATTATGTGTAAAAATGTGAATGGGTATTTCAAGTAGCCATGGGAGGATGTAGACAGTGGGTGGAATGGGGAAAGTTTAAGTGATGGTAGAAGACAGATTCATAGTGGAAGTGATAGGGTTAGTGTTTGAATGTGTGTGTGATGCTGGGGGAAATGAGAAGTGTATCTACTTTTGGGAGCAGATAGATGTGGTGAGTATGTGTGATAAGGGGGAGTGGAAAAGTGTTACGATAACTTGGAGTGTGGCTATCATGAGTGTCTGAGTGGGGTTGTTGAATAAATCCGTATGATGGGAAAATGCAGTTTCAAGTGTCAGGAACAGGAAAAGAATGTGTGTGACAATAGAGTTGATGTGGGTATTGGTTGTGAGTGTATAATAGGGAGATGGCATGAGCATGTGGGAAAGTTTTGGAAGATGACGAAGGTTTTATAGTGGGGTTATGGACTGTGTGACAGTGGGTGTGTTTAGACACTAATAATGTAGCGATTGAGTGATTATAGGTGTGGCTGAGTGATGGCAGTGCTATGTGTTGATTAGAACTAATTGTATTTGACAGAGTCATGGTACTGTATGGACATTGTGCGTATAATATAGGATAAGACAGTGGATGTGCAGGAATGGGAGTAATAGAGATCGTGTGCATGCTAGTGGGATAGTTCGGAGAATTGGGACAGTGTGTAGATATCATAAGTCATAAAGTAGTCATTATAAGTCATAGAGGGAGTTATGTGTGAATGAGATACTCTGTTAAAAACTGTGTGAGACAAATTTTTCATGTAATAGATCTGGAAATGAGTTGTTTAAAATGATTAGGAGATATCTTTCTCTTATCTAAAATCCAGTGGATTGAAGTCCAGGAACCCCATGATTTCATCAGTGCCCCTCACATACATATATTTTTTTTGTTTCATGATCTTTAGCATGTGGCTCCCATCTTTCAGGGGCCTCATGGTTGCAGGATGCCTTATACAACTTTATCCATCATGTCTGTTTCAGGTAGGAAGATAAGGAAGAGGAGAGAACAAAATACCTTGTCAGTAGAATCAGTCTCCTTTATATGGAGCTTTCCCAAAAATTTTACCCAACAATTTCCACTTAAATCCATAGGACAGAACTGACACATGGCCACCACTATTTGTAAGGGTGTCTGGGAAATATAAGTTTACAGCTAAGAACGTTGTCAACTATAATAAAAGTCAAGGTTTATTTAATAAGAAAGAAGGGATGTTAGGTTGGATATAGCCAGGAGAGGAGGAGAGTGGTTGCAGATATGGGAGAGAGTATAATTAAAAGATCAAAATCCCAGAGGTAACAGATACAGGTAGGATTCAATGTACAGGGGCACTATAAGACTGGCATGGTTTGAGATGCTGGAGATATCATGGTAAACAAAAATAGATATGTTTTCTCTGCCCTCATGAAGCTTACTGTCTTGTAATTAAAGACAGACATTAATCACAGACCCAAATATTTGTGAGGTTGACATTGTAATAAGTGTTGTGGAAGCTAAGTGCATGGTTCTGTGAATAGATTTAGAGGGTTTGACCCACTCTGAAGGCCAGCGAAGGAGGAAGTGACAATTGAACTGAGACCAGAAGGCAGATTCAGAATTAACTGGTTGAAGGATGGGTGGATGGTTGGGATGGGGGAAGAGTGTTCCCGGAAGAGGAAATGGCATGAACAAAGGCACTTCTGTGCTCCATTTATTTTTAAAATGTATTTTATTTTTATTTCATTTAGAATATTTGCTGTTGTTATGTCTTCAGGTTCACTCATCTATTTACTAGTTAATTCCATCCAGTGAATTTTTCATTTCAAATATTATGGTTTTTATTACTAGACATGATTTGCACCTTATTAAAAATGTCTCATTTCTCTACTTAACATGACTATTCTTCTAGCTTTTTGCACATAAGGAACACAGTTATAGTACTTTTTTTAGAGAGAGAGACAGAGAACTGTCGGATTGGAGGGAGGGGCAGAGGGAGAAGAGAGTATCTTAAGCAGGCTTTGCACGCAGTGTGGAGCCCACTGGAGCCTGAGGTGGGGCTCATTCTCACCACCCTGAGATCATGACCTGAACTGAAATAAAGAGTCAGACACTAAATCAACTGAACCACCCAGGCACCCCAATTACAGTGACTTTTTAAATGAGCTTGTCTGCTGAATATATAACATCTGTGTAAGTTGTGGGTCAGTTTGGATTGATTTTTTTCCCCTCATATTTTTCTGCTTCCTGGCTTGCCTGGCTTTGTTTTTTTGTTTGTTTGTTTTTTGAATGCTAGGCATTATGAACTTTACCTTTTGAACTCTACATTTTGGTGAAATCTTGGTAAATTTTTTGCCTTTTGGTGCTAGATATTTTTGTATTATACATCATCTTGAGGTTTATTATAAGATGTAGTTATTTAGAAGCAGTTAAATCTCTTTTGAGTCTTTTAAGTTTTAGGCAGGACCACAGAAATGTTTTTGCATAAAGCTAATTATCCCAGACTAGTGAAGCAAGGTCCATCTGAATACCCCATGCCTCAGGAATTATGAGTTATTCTGCTCTGGATGGTAGGAACAGGTGCAAACAGGCAGGAACAGGCATGATCCCCAGACCTGTGTGAGCTTTTGACATTTGTGTTCTCTAATCTTTCTGGGTGGTTCTTTCCCCAGCTTTGGGTACTTATTTATATGCATTAACTGATCAGTATTCTGCTGAATACTTTATGGCAATCTTTCGAAATTCTTGAGAATTCTCCTTAAGTGCAGCTCTCTACTTTTTGGTATTCTCTTCTCTGAACTCTAGCCACATTGTTCTTTCTGATCTCATCTCTGTCACCTCAACGAAGGAAATCCTCTGAGCTCTGACTGCATTCTCCTTCATTGCACCATGAACTGGAAACTCTTCCAAGTTGAAAAGGCTCACCTCATCCCCTGCCCACTCCCATCTTTCAGGGATCACTGTTTTTCACTGCCTGATGTCTGATGTCTTAGAAACAATGATTTCATATGTTTGTCCCCCTTTTTTAAGTGTTTCTCTCAGGTTGGAGGGTAAATCAGTCCCTGGTTTGCCTCTTAGGAAGCTGTATGGTGGAGACTCGTTAGATAATCCTTTCCTTTTACTTTTCCTTTTTTTTCTTTTTCTCTTCCTTTTCTTCTTTCTTTTCTCTCCTTCTCCTCTCTTCTCCTTTGAGCTTGTTGGTTTCCTCAGTACTGCCAAGTATCAGATATAAGTGACAGTTGTACTTCTAAAATTTTTGTTATCAAGATGAGAAGGAAGAGTCTGAACAAAACAAGAAACATATTCAAAATCAGGGGTATAAAGATTTTTGGATCATGGGATATAACCACATATTCCAAGGGTAAATCTTCATGACTTCAAACTTATATTTCTGAGTATAAAGTCAAGTTAAAGAGGCAGATTAACTTCCCTTCAAAGGATAGATGTTTTAGGCTTGGGATAGATACAGGATTGTATCCAAGACTATAGTAAGTGTTAGAATAATTGTGCTCTAATCTCAGACACTGTCGTACATGAGGATGAACCCATACATAGGACAGGCAGCCCATGGTGTGGGTCACAGGATCTTAGCTTTCTTTATCCAATTTCAGTTTCAGAGATCACAGGTCACCAAGAAGGTTATGATGGTGAGAAAACATGTATAAAGAGCATTAAAGAGCCTTTAGGCAGGCTTCAGATTTTGTTAACATCAGAAAATTCATCAGTAGAGATAAACCCTATGAATGTAGTGATTATGGGTCTTTGAACCAATGTTCAAATGTTAATTCAACTATACTGAATTAATGAAGAATTAATTAAGTGAAGAGAAGCCATAGGAAGCAGTTAATGTAGAAAAGCCTTTAGGAGGGAGTCAAACTTGAGTAATCATCACAAATTTCAATCTGGAGAGAAATTATTAAATATCCAAAATGTGATAAAATACTTCCCTCTGTTCTTACCCCATGCAGGTTCCCCCAGTCTCTATAAGTGATTCCTCAGATCCCTCCTCCCATGGCTTTTTGACAAAGGAGGGAAAACACTCTTTCCCAAGCCAAAGACTTACAACACTGTGAATTCTTCTCTAATTTTTCCTAGTCTCTAAGTACATTTGGTCAAAGGAATAGAATAAGTATTAGTAGGGTGACTAGTCTGCTGTTCTGCATAAGTCCTGTAAGATGTGTTCAGAACTCCTTGGTGGCTCCCTTTAGAATAGGGAGATACTTGGTATCTTTTTTTTTTTTTTTAAGCTGTGTGTCTTTAAAATTCTGAGGCAACTTTAAAAGTCACATTCAATATCCTGCGAAATTTGTATTGTGTTTTCTTCATGCTGTAATAGAAATAGGCTTCTGTCATTGTTTAAACATCAGAATAATTTAGATTTGTATAATTTCCCACTAAGTGCAAAGTCTTCATAGGTAATTTACTAAGAAAGTATAGATTATTTTAGGTGCCAAGTATACATTTCTGAATTACTTTCCATAAAAATGAATATTTGCTTGGCTTTTGAATGGGTAAGGACATCCCTGGTATTTTTTTTAAATGGAGGAAATGACAGTGGAAAAGATGGTAATAGTTGCATGCCTTCCTAGATCAGGAATTCACAAACAAAATTAAAAGGCAAGCCACAAACCAAAAAAATGTATTTGCAACAAATATGATAGGCATAAAGTTAATATCCTTAATGTTTAAAGAACTCTCACAGAAGTAGAAATGACTAAAAAACACTGAAAAGTGTGTTCCCCTTCATTAATCACAAAGTAAATACAATTTAAATCAATTAAATATTTTGTCTATCAAACCAGAAAAGATGTTTTTAAAGGAAATACTGAATATGATCAAGGGTACTTGAGAACTCTTCTACATTACTAGTGTTGATAAAACTTTCTGGAAAGCATTTGGGTATTGAATAACAGCCTTAAAATAGTTCATACCCCTTTGACCTAGTAATTCCATTTCTAATAATACACCCTAAGGAAATAATTGGAGATATGCACAGAACTTTGTGGGGAAAAATCACCACAATGATAATCTAATGAACAAAAATAAATAGAAACAACACCTTTGTTAATTAGTTGAGTAGGTACATTTATATAATGGGATATTATATAATTATAAAGAAGCTTACAAAGGCTTTTTAGTATCTTGGAAAATGTTATAATAATATCAGAATAATTATTATGTAACATTATGTTCTCAAAACAGTCTCAGATGCAGGATATTATCGTTGTGCATGTGGGGGTGTGTGTGCGATGTTGGAGTTGGTATGGACCATTTTTCCAGTGTTTTTCAGATGATCCTTGTTTCATAAAATGAAATCAGAAAATGCCATAAGCCGAAGTATGTGATGACTGAAGTCCAGCTCTATACCTGTTAACAGTTATTAATGCTTCATGATTCTCAAATTAGGTTATATTGATGCTGAACATCGAGGACACCTATGGAGCTAAGTCATATCCCAGGTACCCAAGAACATTCAGATATACCTATGAATTTTCTAGTGCAAATGACAGAAGGGCTCTAAGTCACAAGATACCAAAAGCCCATATGGTAAGATTATCTGATGAGATATCAAACAAACACCCTCAAACTGCATGGAGGTTCTACTTGCAGACTTCCTCTTGTCTCTTCTGATAACCTTCTCCTTGTTAATGGAATGTTAATTGCTGTAGTGATGGGAGTGAGGAATTAATTGGAAGGGAATAGGGAATTGGTCAGTGTGAAGGAAGATGTAACCTATTTAAGTTTATGCCAAGATCATTTTTTTCCCAAACTACTTAGCATTTTTATTTTTTTATTTTTTAATAATAATATTTTTTATTATATTATGTTAGTCACCATACAGTACATCCCTAGTTTTTGATGTAAAGTTCCATGATTCATTACTTGCGTATAACACCCAGTGCACCATGCAATACGTGCCCTCCTTAATACCCATCACCAGCCTATCCCATTCTCCCTCACCCCCTGAAGCCCTCAGTTTGTTTCCCAGAGTCCATAGTCTCTCGTGGTTCAATCCCCCTTCTGTTTACCCCCCTTTCATTCTTCCCTTCCTCTTCCTACTGATGTCCCTGCTATTCCTTATGTTCCACAAATGAGTGAAACCATATAATTGTCTTTCAGTGCTTGACTTATTTCGCTTAGCATTATCTCCTCTAGTACCGTCCATGTTGCAGCAGATGTTGAGAAATCGTTCTTTTTGATGTATGCCAAGATCATTTGATGTCATCTTGAGATATCACTTTGCCTGCTCTCATGCTGCAAATTGGCATTAAAAACTCCATAAAGTATCTCAAAATTGTACAAGTCTAACTGGACTCAGTTTTGTTTACATTTGACTGAGATCCAGTAGTCCTTGAAAAGAGGTAATACATGTGTTTTTGCTCATCGTTTCCCCAGCACTTATAATGCGTAGCATCTAGTACACATACTTAAATTTCTTTTAAAATTCTTACACAGATATAAGTAAGGGAGGTAAAATCTAATTAGTTTCCATCCAAAAACATGGAAGGATGTAAGAATTCTATAGTGCTCATTTTGAGGCACCATAATGTTTTTTACATTTTTTAGTTTTTTTTAATTCCAGTATAGTTAACATACAGTATAATATTAGTTTCAATTAGTTTCAATTAGTACAATATAATGATTCAACAAATCTATACATTGCTCAGTGCTCATAATGATAAGTGTGCTCTTTATTCCTCGTCACCTATTTCACCCATTCCCCCACCCACCTCCCCTCTGGTAACCATCAGTTTGCTCTCTGTAGTTGAGTCTGTTTCTTCGTTTGTCTCACTCTCTCTCTCTCTTTTTTCCCTTTACCTGTTGGTTTTGTGTCTTAAATTGCACATAGAAGTGAGTTCATATGGTATTACCTTCCTCTGACTAACTTATTTCCCTTAGCATTATACTCTCTAGCTCCATTCATTCTTTGTTATGGCTGAATAATATTCCATTGTGTGTGTGTATGTGTGTGTGTATAGTGTGTGTGTGTATATATATATATATATATATATATATATATATATAGTATATGTATATAAGTATACATTTCTGAATTACTTTCCATATATGTATATATATGTATATATATATACACATACACACACACACCACATCTTCTTGATCCATTCATCTATCAATGGGTAGTTGGGCTGCTTCCATAATTTGGCTACCTACAATAAGCATAGGGATGCATATATCCCTTTGAATTAGTGTTTTTGTATTTTTTGGGTAGATACCCAGTAGGAAGCATCCTAATATGTTTTATGCTTGGGTCTCAATGTATAGTACCTATATAGAAGTTTCAAGAAGGACCCATTATTTCATATGATTATTTTATCATTTACTCCACTATGATTTTGGTTTTATTATTTCTTCTTGCATATCTGTTAAGTTATGATTTGTATATTTATATTACGCAGTGAACTTTTCATCTAAAATAATGTTTTACCTTAAAGTCCTATGTCTGGGGGCACCTGGGTGGCTTAGTCGTTAAGCGTCTGCCTTCGGCTCAGGTCATGATCCCAGCGTTCTGGGATCGAGCCCCACATCGGGCTCCCTGCTCAGCAGGAAGCCTGCTTCCTCCTCTCCCACTCCCCCTGCTTGTGTTCCCTCTCTCGCTGCCTCTCTCTCTGTCAAATAAATAAATAAATAATCTTAAAAAAATAAAGTACTGTGTCTGATATTAATATATCATTTGTTTATTGTGTACCATAACTTACTCCATCTTTTTATTTTTATCCTGGATATATGTTTATGTTTCTATTATGTTTTGCATGCAATAATGGGGAAGTGTTTTGCATAAATTTCCATTGATTAAAGCATCCCAAAATATCTATAATTGCAGTTTTTATTTGCTCTTTGAAGGAAAGCTTCATTTATTCCCTCTCCACTGCTCCTGTCTTTATGTAGTTCCAAGTTTCTGCCCTATATTGTTTTCCTTCTGCTCCAAGAAAATCTTTTAACATTTCTTGTAGGATAGATCTACTGTGATGAATTCCTTCAGTTTTTGTTTGTCTAAGAAAGTATTTCTCCTTCAATTTTAAAGGATACTTTGCTAGATATAGAAATGTAGGTCAGTGGGTTTTTTTCTTTAACGTTTTAAATATTTCACTCCACTCTCTTTTTGCTTGCATGGTTTCTGATGAGAAACCTTCAGTAGTTCTTACCTATGTTCCATTATAAGTAAGATACGTTTTTCTTCTAGCTTCTTTGAGGATTTTCTCTTTGTCTTTGGTCTTCTGCAGTTTGAAAATTATGTGCCTCAGTGTGAATCTTTTAGTATTTACCTGTTTGATGTTCTTTGGGCTTCCTGGATCTGATTTGTTGTCTTCATTAATTTTGGAAAATTCTTAGCATTATTTTTTGCAATATTTCTTCTGCTTCATTCTTCTCCCTCTGTGTACCAGTTATGCATATGTTGCATCTTTTGAAATTGTCCTATGGTTCTTAAATGTTCTGGTTTTTAAAAATTATTTTTCCTAATTACCTTTCAGTTTGGGAGGTATCTCTTAATCCACTTTCCAGCTTTCCTCAGCTGTGTCCAGTCTACTAATGAGTTCACCAAAGGCATTCTTCATTTGTTATGATTTTTTCTAGCATTTCCGTTTGGTTTTTTTCTTAGAATTTCCATCACTCTGCTGACTTTACCCATATCCTTGATGTTGTTTGCTTTTTTTCATTAGATCCTTTAACATATTAATTACAGTGTGTTGAATTCCCTGTCTGATAAGTCGAACACTCTTTCATATTTGAGTCTTATGCTTCCTTTGTCTCTTCAGACTTTTTCTTCTTGCTTTTTGGTGTGCCTTCTAATTTTTTGTTGAAAGCTGGATATGATGTTTAGGTAATAGGAAGTTAGATAGATTGGTCTCTAGTGTGAAGATACATGTTAATCTTGCTAGGAGTGGGCTTTGTTTAAAGTTTCCTTTAGCGTTAGGTGTCAGAGGCTCCATATTCTTCTAGCATCCTTGATTTTGTTTCCTCTTTTGACTTTGGGCTTCCTTAAGTCCCCTTCCTTAGAGAGTCTTTGTCTTGCAGTTCATTGTGTTATAGCCCATTGTTAATATACTGGAGCCCTGTTGCTGTGGTGGTATGGTATGGGAGAAAAGGGAGTGTTTTGTAATATTCCAGTTAAATCTCAGAGTTTTAGTGGGCCTGTGACCTTTACAGGTATTTCTTCTTGTGTAGCCCCCCTCTCTGTGCCCCTACCTTAGGTGAGATAGGAAAGCTAGAGGGTTTGGAATGAGAAGGATACCCTTCCTCCATGGCTCTGGAACAAGGTTCTGGTAGTCTTTTCTCCTGGAGAGTAGGCCTTTGTTGTGGAGAAGGCTCTGGGCATATTTCATAAGGATATTCACAAGGACTCTTCCTCTGTACTTGCCAGGGCCACAAGGGTGTCTTTCTTGGATCTGCACTCTGAGAACCCGGTGAGATTCCTGGAAGTAAAGCCCATGAAAGTGTGCCTCCCCCCAAGACTACCACTCCCAGGAGTTTCTCACTTTCACTCTAGTCCACACACAGCCTCCAGCATCTTGTCAAAATTATCAGTTAAGTGTTCCTACAAGTTTATAGCTTTAGTGACTTCTGTTTCAGGTAAGTATATCTCATTTGTGATTCTGGATTTGCCTATTCCTCAAGATTTCAGGATGGTGGTTTGTTCTGAAACATCATTTCTCTGTCGGGTCCAAGAAAAGTCATTGATTTTTAATTTGTTTAGCGTTTTGTTGTTTTTATCACTTCTTTTCAAGGCTGTACCTCCATCTTCACATTGTGTTGATAAGAAAAACAGACAAGAAGCAAAGAGTCAGTAGATACTGTGGGTTCCTGGAAACTGGAGAAACCTAGGCCCTGTATTTCAGGGATGGAAAGAAACCCCAGGTTGGTTTGTGAGATCCTCTACCAATGTGATCTTGTGCCTCACTTCCTGGGTAAGGCCAGGAGAGATGAAGACTACAAAATAGAAATGGTTGTGTGGTGTCTATAGGGATTTTGAGCTTTAGGCCTCCTCATATGGTTTCTCTCAGCTCAGGGTATCATGGGAGTAAACAATGTGGTAAGCAAAGACAGCCTCACAGAGATGAACAGGCCCCATTATATGATAGGAGCAGCGGAATATTTCCCATGTATATGAGTGGTATGTGACGCCCTCAGAGAGAGTCAGACCCCAAGAGGGTTTTGTAGTATAGAATGAGGTTCAAGTCAATAGCTACCTGCTTGGACAGACATTGGTGAACCAGATATCACATGAATGTCAGAGTGGATATGGGCTACTCAACAGAACCCATTCTGATGTTTTGACCCCAAGGTCTCATAACTGAGACACAACCCCAAAGACATAGAATTTATAAAATGAGTTGCAGAGAAAAAGAAAACTTGTATTTCCTGCATACCTGAATTTGTCAGATAATATTCATACCTGATGAACAACCAGCAGCAGAAAGTATGTGATAAATGATGAGTACAGTAAACAAATTTATCTGTTCAAAATGTGGGGCACATGGTTCTTACTAGTTGAAAACCACAGTGGTCTTACCTCAAGGCAAGAGTGACATCATGTGAGAAATGACCTGTGGCACTTTGCTGGGTACCAAATGTAAAGGGAACTGGGTATTTGAGGAGGAAAAAAGAGGAACTTCTTACATTCAACATTCTTCTCTCTGCAGAGTGAAATCTGCCGTTTTTAAAGGTGTGATTCCATGTCATTTCTTCTTCTTGTCCCTGTCCCTCTTACTTCAAATCTTTTCTCCCTCATCATTTCCTCTACTCCCTTCTTTCCCATGAAACCCCCTTCTTCCTTCTCCTTTTTAATTTTCCTTTCATCTACTTATTAATCTCTCTAACTCCTCCTGTCTCCCCCTCATACTCTTCTATCCTACATCTCTTCTTCCTTCTGCATTCTATTTCCTTACTCTCCTTCTTACTGGTTTTTCTGTTTCAGCTTAATATCTATTCTTTCTCCACTCTTATTTCTCCTTATCTTAATTATTCGATTTACTTGCAGCTATTTTCATTCATCCTTTCTCTGATCCCTGTTTTCTTCTTTCCTTCTTCTATCTATTCCTCTTCCCCCCTTTTGAATTTTTCTTTCTCTATTTCTCCCTCTATGCTCCTTTCTAACAGTAAGATAGAATAGAATGCAATTAAGGTGTACTTAAAATGGTAGACTCAACAGGAATAGGTGATGGATTAGGTTTGTGAGTAAGGCAGAGGAAATATTATGAATAAGTAAAATAGGAAGAGAAACTACTAAATATGGTTTTTAAAACTACGTATAAAAGAACAACAAACATTCTAAATGGTGAAATGGTAAAGTCATTTCAGGAAAAAGAAAAGGATGTTGCTTATTGAGATTATTACCCAAAATTGTTCTTGATGTTTTAGCAGATCATCTAAAACAACAAAATAAGTGCTGTATATATTGTAAAATAAGAGATCAAATTATTTTTCTTACAGTATGACTGTACATTATAAATTCCAATAGTTGTACATTTTTAAAAAGCATCAGAATTGAGGACTTCTGCTTCCAGCAGGAAGGGGTAAATGGTATAGATACGCTTTTTCCCCTATTGATCCCTGGGCATTGTATATAAACCAAACATGAGAAGACCTTGAAAGTTAGAGATAAGATGGCAAACCTTCTAGGGAATTTGGATCCCAAAGAGTGACATGGTGGTGAGTTTCCTGGGTTTTCTTTTGGCCTCATATATCCCAAAGCAGATGCTGAAGAAGCTTGCAAACTGGAAACACCAAAGGACATAGACCAAAAAACAAAAAGCCCCAACATAACTCTGTTCTTAACATATCTAAAAGACAGAGACAGCATAGCAAGACAAAAAAATTTTTTTAGACAATAACTGCCCTACTCTAGCTAAATGCCAGAGGGGAGACTGTGGCCTTGTGCCTACCAGCAAAAGCCAACTAGAGACCCTCTACTTCCACTCTTGCCAGGCTGTAATGAGGTCTTTAATCTCCTGACAGAGTGTCAGGGAAGGGCAAATAGGGAGTGGGAATAATAGCCCAGTCCCCACAATGTCAGAAACTATGTGGGGAGCCTGGCTCTCTATCACTGAAGATGATAATGAGATGCATCTCCCCCTAACCAATGAAGTCACGTCAAAAGAAGGCACAGTGGACAAATGGGATTTTTATTACCACCCAGCACTAAAAATAATACACATTTACCATGTAATTAGGTACCCAGCTCCCTCCCAGTCAGGCTGATACCAGTAAAACCTTAGTATGGAGCTGGAACTCTCACTTAGCCCTCAATGAAAACGAGCCCCTCTCTCTCAGGTGCCAGTGGTGGCTGAGTAGGAATGTGGACCTAGCTACGTGTGGTAAAACAGAAGATTTAAATAAGATTCAATCCTCATAACATACTATGCAAAATATCTAAGATTCAGTTGAAAATGACTAGTTATATCAAGAGCTATGATAATTACAACTTGAATGAGAAAAGACAGTCAACACACGCCAGCACCAAAATGACACAGATAATAGAATCATCGAACAAGGATTTTTAAATAGACGTCATAAACATGTTTCAGTGAACAGTCGTGAGCATTCTTAGAACAAATGGAAAAATAGAAAGTCTCAACAAAGAAACAGAAAATCTTCCAAAGAGGAGTGCCTGGGTGGCTTAGTTGGTTATGTGTCTGCCTTGGGCTCAGGTCATGATCCCAGGGTCCTGGGATGGAGTCCCACATCAGGCTCCCTGCTCAGCGGGGAGTCTGCTTGTCCTTCTCCCTGTGCCCTGCCCATGCTTTCTCAGTCTGTCTCTCTCTCAAATAAATAAATAAATCTTAAAAAAGAAGAAAATCTCCCAAAGAAATAGAAGATACAAAGAAGAATCAAAAAGAAATTTAAGAACTGAAAAATCTAATAAATGAACTTTAAAAAAAACCTCAGTAGGTGACTTCAACAAGAGAATAATATAACAGAAGAATAAATCCGTGAACTCTTAAGATGGAACAATAGAAATTATCCAGTCATACCAAAAGAGAAAAAAATAGAGTGAAAAACAAAAACAGAGCCTCAGGCCCTTGTTGGACTATTACAAAAGATTTAACATGGGTGTTGTCATAGTCACAGAAGAAGAAAGAAGGGCTAGAAAAGTAGCTGAAAATTTTCCAAATTTGGAAAAGAGCATAATCCCATAGGGTCAAGAAGCTGAGTAAACTCCAAAAAGGATACAGCCAAATAAATTCGTACCAAGGCTTATCATTTTCAAACTTGTGAAAGCTAAAGACAGAAATTAAGAATCTTGAAAGCCGCCGGACAGAGAAATGATACTTTACCTGTAGGAGAACACCAAATTGATAACAGCAGATATCTCATTCGAAACCATGGAGGCCACAGTATTTTTCAAGTGCTCTGAGAATGAAACTGTCAACCCAGAATTATATATCCAATAAAAATATTCTTTAGTACCATATAGAGGAAATTGAGACGTTTTCAAAAGAAGGAAAACTAAGAGAATTTGTTACCAGCCTTCCTATCCTAAAAGGATGGCTAGAGGAAGTTCTTGAAAAAGAAAGGAAATGATAAGAGAAAGGGTCTTGGACCATCAGTAAGGAAGAGAGGACAACAAAATAAAATATGAGTAAACATAATAGACTTTCCTTTCTCTCTTTTTTTTTTTTTTAAGATTTTTATTTATTTATTTATTTGACAGAGATAGAGACAGCCAGCGAGAGAGGGAACACAAGCAGGGGGAGTGGGAGAGGAAGAAGCAGGCTCATAGCGGAGGAGCCTGATGTGGGGCCCGATCCCATAACGCCGGGATCACGCCCTGAGCCGAAGGCAGACGCTTAACCGCTGTGCCACCCAGGCGCCCCCTTTTTTTTTTTTTTAAGATTTTATTTATTTATTTATTTGACAGAGATAGAGACAGTCCTTTTTCTCTTGAGTTCTTTAAATTATACTTGATGATTGAAGCCAGAATTAGGACACCATCTGTCTGTAGTTCTCAGTGTATGAAGAGATATTTAAGATGATTATATATATATATATATAAACTTAATATATAAATTATATTATAAATGTAATATAAATGATGGTAAAAGTATGTAAACAGAGGTAAGTTTTCTATACTTCACCAAACTGGCAAAGTGTTACATGAGTGGTGTGTTGATCTTAGACTTCTCAGCCTCCAGAACTGCAAGAAATAAATTTTATAAATGTGTATGTGTGTGTGTGTGTGTGTGTGTGTGTGTGTGTGTGTGTGTGTAAATGTAATTAGGCACCCAGATCTCTCTCAGTCAGGCCAATATCAGTAAAACCTTAACATGTATGTGTGTTGGGACAACTGGGTGGCTCAGTCAGTTAAGCATCTGCCTTTGGCTCAGGTCATGATCCCCAGAGTCCTGGGATCGAGTCCCGCATCAGGCTCCTTGCTCAGCTGGGAGTCTGCTTCTCCCTCTGCCTGCTGCTCCCTCTGCTTGTGCTCTCTCTCTCACAATCTCTCTCTGACAAATAAATAAAATCTTTAAAAAATAAAATATATGTGTGTATATACAAGTATACGCACACATATATATGAAATGATAATATATAATATATATAATGTGATACCTATAGCAATCACTATAAAAGTCTGTTTAATGTTATATGCTCAAAAACATAGATAAAATAGACTTTGTCTTAGTCCATTTGGGCTGCTGTAATAAAATACGACAGACTAGTAGCTTATAAACAACAAATTTATTTATCACAGTTCTGAGGGTGAGAAGCCTAAGTTCAGGGTACCGGCATGGTTGCATTTGGTGAGGTCTCTATTCATAGCCCTCTTTTCATGGCCTCTTCTCACTGTGTCCTCACATGGTGGAAGGGATTAAAAATATCTCTGGAGCCTCTAAGGTACTAATCCCTTTCATGAGAACTCTACCCTCACAACCTAAACACCTCCTAAAGACCCATCTCCTAATACTATCATCTGTGGGGAGGTTACGATTTCAACATAGGAATTTTAGAGGGATACAAACAGAATAGCAGAATTCTACAAAAAAGTTTAGCTCTTCAGAAGGCAAGAAATAAAGAAATGGAAAAGAGAAAAAGAAACCAATTAGAAAATGGGCAAAAGACATGAAGAAACATTTTACCAAAGAAGATACATGGATGGCGAGTAAGTACATGTTAAAAATGTTCAACATCATTAGACGTTAGGGAAATGCAAATTAAAACCACAATGAGTTATTAGTTCACATTTATGAGAGTGGCTTAAAAAAATACAACAGGTTGCTGGCAAGGATTTGGAGAAAATGGATCATTTACACATTGCTGGTGGGAATGTAAAATTGATACAACCACTCTGGGAAAGTTTGGCAGTTTCTTATAAAACTAACATTCTTATTATACTACTCAGCAATTGCAGTCTTGAGCATTTATCCCAGAGAAATGAGAACTTATGTTCACAGAAAAAAAATTATACGCAAATGTTTATAGCAGCTTTATTCGTAATAGTCCCAAACTGGAAACTGCCCAGATGTCCTTCAGTGGGTAAATTTTTAAACCAGCTGTGGCACATCTATATCCTGGAATAGTACTCAGCAATAAAAAGGAACAAACCATTAACACATACACATAACAATGTGGGTGTGTCTCACAGGCATTATGCTGAGTGAAGAAAAAGTCACAATGTGACATTGTATGATTCCAATTTTATAACCTTTTGAAATGTTGAAATTACAAAGTTGGAGAACACATTAATGGCTGCTAAGGGTTAGGGATAGTGGAGGGAAGGATGATGAATGTGAGTGTAAAGGGGTAGTACAGGGAAATCTGTGGGGTTAGTATAATTCTGTACATTGGTTGCTATGGTGATTACTATAGAAACCTCCCCACATGTGATAGAACTATATGCATATATCATACCAATGTCAATTTCTTGGTTTTAATACTGTATTACAGTTTCATAACTGTGCCCATTGGGGGAACTGGCTGAAGGGGTACATAGGACTTCTCTGTATTATCTTTGCAATTTCCTGTGTATCTATAATTATTTCAAAATAAAAAGTTAAAAAACTTTTAAAGTAGAATTAATAAAATAATTTGTTTTTTCAAAAATCATGCCATAAGTATTAGCTGGTTGGCTGCCATTACTGCCACCACTGAACACTGGATACTAGATGCTGCCCTTAGCCCTGCTACCAGTGCTGCTCCTAGAAACTGGATTGTAGAAAAGAATTGATTCCACAGGTGTTTGGGGTCTATAAATCCTGTGATTTCCAAAAAATGTCTGTACATTCCAAAGATAGGTCTGGCTCTTAACAAGCTCCTGGGGGATAATCTCCAAGCCCTTGGAATATCCTGCCTGATCAGAGTGTCTTTTTGTTCACTTGGAACTTTGGGCCATACTAGATAGTTTATGTTAACAGTGTGATTTATAGTGGGCCTTGGCCCATTTTGTATTATATAGTGGGCCTCTGGTCTTGTAGCACCTCTGCACAGCCTGGAGGCTGAGTAACTAAGGTCAGCCACACGAGTGTCTAGTGCCTATCTGATTGACCCCCAGTAAAATCCCAGCTCAGGGAAATTTCCCAGGTTGCCACATATCTTGCTGGGAGATTTAAGCACTGGCCATCCAACTCCACTGAGAGAAGACAGCCAGAAGCATACGCCTGGTTTCTCCTGGAATCTTTCCTGTGCACCTTTTGGTTTTGTTGATTTAAAATTAGTATGCTTTTGCTGTAATAAACAATAGCCATGAGCATAACACCTCTGAGTTCTTTGAGTTCTTCTAGTGAATCATCGAACCTCAGGGTAGTTTTCAGGACCTGCCACACTGGTAAATCCTAGATCACATTCTCTTGGCTGCTACGGGAGTGTGAAAAAGTGAACATCTGGCCTTTATAAAGGCTTTTGCAGTTTGAACTGTTATGTAATATAGAGTATATACACAGTGTTCCCTTATTAAAATGTGAAAAAAATAATTGAAATATATCTAGCCCTAAGGGTTTTCAGTAAGCATCTGTGGGACTATATAAAGAAGTTCTAAAAATAAGACAGACAACACAAGATAAAGTACTTGCACAATTACTTTACAAAAGAAATCTAATAGTTCCATTAATATATGAATGTGTGTTTCACTATTTACATCAGAAATGTAAATTAAGCCACAGGAGATACCAATAAAGTACACATCACATTGGCAAAAGGTTGAAAAAGTTTTTATATTACCAAGCACTGTACAGTATGTCAGTCTTATTCCTGGGCATCTGGTGTCACAGGAATGAAGAACATTAAGCATAAAATACGAGGATATATGTACAAGTATTTTATTGCAGTGTTTGTGTGTATGTGCTCCCCAAAACCTTGAAACTAGAATGACCATCAGTGGGGAAATGATTGACTACGTTGCAGTATATCCCTATCATGGAATATTATGCAGCAATGTAAAAGAGTGGGGAAGAGGTAGATCAGTGTTAATTAAAATAAATCTGATACATTGAAGTGTATATGATCTTAATTTTTGTAAAACAGTAAAAAAATAAGATGACTTTTTGAACATGGAAAGTTATAAAAATGGTTGTTAAAATGCATGTTTGGCAGATGAGGGTTGAGGTGGAGGAAAGGAGTGGGA
The DNA here is from genome assembly GCF_023065955.2 of Ursus arctos. Classification (NCBI taxonomy): domain Eukaryota; kingdom Metazoa; phylum Chordata; class Mammalia; order Carnivora; family Ursidae; genus Ursus; species Ursus arctos. The sequence continues at coordinate 43,032,513 of NC_079873.1, forward strand.
GGCAGAAGCAAAAGAATGCAATTTAAAATATGACATATGATCCCATTTATGTAAGCATATATATGTTATGTGAAAAGGTAGCATCAAAATCTTACTAGCGGTTGTCTCAGGGTGGTGTGGTGCCATTTGGAGTGATGTTTACTTAATTTTTAAAATATTTGATGTTTAAATTTTTATTTTTTTATCTTCATTTTTTAAAGATTTTATTTATTTATTTTGAGTGTGTGTGAGTGGGGGAAGGGGCAGAGGGAGAGGAAGAGAATCTCAGACTCCCTGCTGAGCGTAGAGCCCAAAGCGGAGCTCCATCTCACAACCCTGAGATCGTGACCTGAGCTGAAATCAAGAGTCAGAGGTTCAATCGACTGAGCCACCCAGGCGCCCCAATATTTAAATTTTTAGTGACAAATATGCATTGTTTGTATAAGGAAAAGTAAGTGAACTCATCACAGGAAGGAAAAAAGAATACCTCTCAGGTTTCTTGCTTGAGCAACAGGGTGGATGGTGTGATTCATTCTTTTATTAACAAACATTTTTGAGCATATAAAATACGCCAGGTATCATTGTAGGTACAGGTTACACAGCAATGAATAAAATAAATAAAAATCCATCTCCCTAAAAGGCTTTTTGTTCTAAGGGAGAGAGAGTGGCATGACTAGAGGAGAAACACAGTGTTGGTGAGGAAGAGGATATAAACAAAGGAATCAGTTTGAGACTGTTAAATTTGAAAATATTGAGGGATATCCAGTTGCATAAGAGAGGCAGGCAGTTGGATTATGGATCTAGAATTCATAGGCCAAACCAAGACTGGAGATACAGATACAGAAGCAGATAGCATTTAAAATGGTGTTTCAGACCTTCTTTCCTGAGTCTGATCACGTCCCACTGCAGACACTTTACAGAGGAAGTGCTGAGGAAAAACAGGCAGCTGACAGGGGAGGTTGCTATGCAACAGATGAGGAAAGTCATCCAGCCAGGCAGAATTGATGTTGGCCCTTGGGGACCAAATGCTGCCATCCTTCCTAGCATTAGCTTTCTTTCATATGCAGACTCCTGGCAGAAGCTGATGCCAGAACAAATGTGAAATGTACCAAGGTCTGCCTTGTATTTTTGGAAAGTATCAGTTCAATTTGAGTCATTTCACATCTGTATATGATTTTCTGTCTGAGTCTCCAGTCATGTGGAAGCATAGCAGCATGTGTGTCCTTGGGTCCAACTCCAGTCAGTGCTATTTGTGCTTCCCATTTTGTATATTGAGAATCTGGCTCAGAGAAGTGGAATGACCTGAGACAGCTCACACAGCTAGGGGTAGAATGGCCCAGCAATTCGTCCCAGGAATTGAGGCCTGAGCCCTGGAAGGAACCAGGGTAAACATTTACACTGAATGTGGGCTTGCCATGGTTCAGACGCACAGGTGCCTGATTGTCCTGGCTGCTCAAGCAGGCACCAGGAAGGCCTCAGGGGCAGCGGTGTTTGTGCCACTCACAGGGAGAGAACTGACAATCGGAGCAGGGAGTGGACCCCCAGGAACAATTCCCACACCTGGATGGACCCACATGGGGTGGGGACTAAGGGTCTCTCTCTATGTTCTCCTAAATGCAGAGCATGAGCTTAAAGTCTCCGGAGAACACAAACCTTGCTTGTTTGGGACAGGTGTTGACAGGGCAGGGGAGGTGTATGTGTGGGATTTGTCGCTCAAAACTGAAGAGGGGAGGGTGCCTCAGTTCCTGGGCCAGCACTAGTGGAACATGGGTTTTGGATTAAGGAAAACCTAAGGCCCACATTTTTCATTTTCTCTTTACTGGCTCTGGCCTTGTCTAGTTCATGCAGTGTGTCTGTGCTTTAGCTTTCTGACCTGTAAAATGGGGATGCTGATATCCACTCCCAGGGCTGCCTTAAGAGAAAGACAAGCCCCAGCACAGATTGCGCTGTGATGTTCAAGCTGTTCCCTTCCCTCCGCTCCTCACCTGCACACAAAATATGCGCATGGCTGGAGCTGCACAAAGAGCAGGAGAGAAGCTAATGTTTATGAGTCTGGGATCTGTTGAGGGGGATCATACAGATTCTTGTGGCAGGTGCAGACTTCTTCTACCTCCAACAGTGTATTCTCTTTGGCCATTCCTTTTCCTGGGTGAGCTTAGCGGGAGCCTAGCACTTGTTGCAGTTTGAGACCCCACACGGACACCTCCTTAATAGTGACTTAAGTGGTGCTAGGCAGGGGGCTAGAGATGCTTGCCGACCGGACAGGAGGGGCCACAGAAGGCGAGGGATAGAACAGAGACGCATTGCGGAAAAGGTAGGGGGCCGGTGTGTGGGGCAAGGGGTGGGACCTAAAGGCACAGCGCATCTGTTTGGGGGAGGGGATATTGATGAAGGAGGTGGGACCGTGGTATACTGTCGACCTGGTTGGTGGTGGGATGGTGTGTTGGCAAAGGGGCGGGATTGCTTCCCCTTGCACATGCGCACCATGGTGTTCGGGACGAAGCTTTTGTTGGGGAAGCGGGCGGGACTTTTATTTGGTCGGTCAGTTCTTGCGCATGCGCATAACTATCTGAGGCGGTGGGTGGTATATTAGGCGGAGAGGCGGGGTCGTCATAGCTGCCGCGCTGGCATTTTCTCCTGGACAAGGAGAGGGTGCGGCTGCGGAGAGCCGAGCACTGCAATCCCGATCCTCTGAGTCGTGAAGAAGGGAGGCAACGAGGGGGTTGGGGTTGGGGCCTGAGGCAAGGTGAGAATTAGCCCCCAGACAGGGCATCTGCCCCCTGGTGCGGGCCCCCCATTTTTCATTTCGATCCCTTTACCCCGGATTCCGATCCCCCTTCCACTCCCCGAACCCCCCATTCACACCCCTCACCCGATCCTCCCTTGCTCAGAACCCCTGTTCGTTCTCCGAACCCCTCCCATCGTTAAAAATCTCCACAGATTTCTTGACCTCAATCTGTACTGTCATACGATTCCTCCCGATTCGAAACCTCCATTCAATTTACCATATGCGAGTCCCAACCCACTCCCCCTGGATTCAGAACTGTTAATGGCTTTCCGAATCACGATTTGAAGCTTCTCCCCGTCAGTAGCTTCTCGGGATTCAGAGCCTCCATCCTGACACCCATTCACTTTTCCCACTCTGATCCCGCCCGTTCCCCTCACATTCAGCGCCTCATTCGCCCCCACAGTCAATCCCAGACACCTCCCCACCCAAATTCGGCTCTTCATATTTGCCCTCTGTGGTATAACGCCCAGCTCCTCCCCCACATCCCCCAGGCTCTGCTCTTGCCAGAGGGACAGGAGCCATGGCTCAGAAAATGGACTGTGGTGCGGGCCTCCTCGGCTTCCAGGTGAGATCTCCACTCCCCACCCCACCATTTCCCTAGCCGACAGTTCCCTGGGGTCCCTTTGGCCGTCCAAAAGCCTGGATCTGATTTTGCCCTCTTCGTGCCTAGACTCCGTCGTCTTTCAAATTCCCATGGTTTATGGGGGGGGGGAGGGGCGTCCCTTTTCAGCCATCAGTCCCTGCTTAGAGAAAGGGGAGACCCTGTTAGTAGTCAGGGCAATCTGCCCAGAGAATGCGGGTTGGGTAAGGAACCATTTTTTTCCACAGTCCTGACGCTTTTAGAGCAGTCTGCCACCCCCTCCCCCAACCTCCCTCCGCCACCCTCCCTCTCTCCTGCATTCCCCACCCCTGCGACCCCCCTTATTCTCCTCAACTCCTCCAGGCGGCACCCTTGCTCTGGCTCCCCTCACGTCTTTAGCTCCTGCCGCACACCGCATTGCTCTGCTCTAACCTCCTCCATCAACCCCCACCGCCCCCTTCATTCTACTTCATCCCCACTCCTCATTCCGCCCCACCCCTCATTTGGTCCTGCCCCATTCCATCCCTACCACACGTTTTGTTACCATTCCGCCTCCCATCTCCCCTTGCTGGTGGTCTGCGCCTCAGCCTTTCTGCACCATTCGCCTGCCTGCACCTCCCCTGCACTGCTCTCCCTACACTCCTGCTTCCGCTTCGGAGGCCCAGAAATTTCATTTTCTCCCCCTGTATTTGCAGGCTGAGGCCTCCGTAGAAGACAGCACCTTGCTTATGCAGACCCTGATGGAGGCCATCCAGATCTCGGAGGCTCCACCTACCAACCAGGCCACAGCAGCTGGCCCGAATGCTAGTCCCCAGAGTTCACAGCCCCCAACAGCCAGTGAGATGGCTGATATTCAGGTTTTAGCAGCTGCTGCTAGGCCCAAAACAGCCTTTAAGGCTCAGAATGCCACCACAAAAGGCCCAAATGGTGCCTATGATTTCTCTCAGGCTCTTAATGCCAAGGAGATGCCCAATGCGCCACCTAAGGCAGCCTTTAAGGCCCAGAATGCCACCCCAAAGGGCCCAAATGCTGCCTATGATTTTTCCCAGGCAGCGACCACCAGTGAGTTAACTGCTAACAAGTCCGAGATGGCCTTTAAGGCCCAGAATGCCACTACTAAGGTGGGCCCAAATGCCACCTACAATTTCTCTCAGTCTCTCAGTGCCAGTGAGATGGCCAACACTCAGCCTAAGACAGCTTTTAAGGCTTGGAATGACACCACTAAGGCCCCTACAGTTGATACCCAGACCCAGAATATTAACCAAGCCAAGATGGCCACTTCCCAGACTGAGGTAGAGACCAGCCCAGGTATCCCTGAATCTGATGGTGCAGCTGCACAGACATCAGCAGATGGTTCCCAGGCTCAGAATCTGGAGTCCAGGACTATAATACGGGGCAAGAGGACCCGCAAGGTGAGATCCCTGCTAGCTCCACTTTGATTTGGGCTCTCTCCTTTCTTCTCTGAGGTTCATTTGTTCTAAACAAAACAAAACATACATATATGATGGCCTGTATTCAGTTAGGTTGTAGGGGTTGATAAGGTGAATGTGATAATTTCTGTGCTCTGAATATCCACAGACTAATGGGGAGATGAGACATGGACACATAATATATATATACATACTCTGTATATAATTAGTTTACGTTTTCATGGTAGCCACTATGTGTTAGGTCTTGAGCTAGGCACATTCACAGGTTATCTCATTAAATCTTCAAGATATTACCAGCTAGGGTTCATAGTCTCAGTTTTACAGAGAAGGAAACTAAGTCCCAGAGAGGTGAAGTGACTTGAGTGATTTGTCCAGGGTGGTACAAGCAGAGCCAGTGTTGGACATAGGAAGAGGAGAAGCCTCAGGCCCCACCCTTGGGTTGCTCCTGACCTGATTCAGAGATGAAACTCCTGCCTGGAAGACAGTGAAAGACAAGCCCTGGACTCAGGGTGACCATTGGCTAGTGGGTCAGGCTGTCACTACAGGTGAGGGTTTTAGGGGGCCTTCCTGGAATAGATAGGGTGAGGAAACAGAAACATCTGGTGACCCTGGACCTTTCTTCTCTCTGATGATGCAGATTAATAACTTGAATGTGGATGAGAACAGCGGTGGGGATCAGAGGCGGGCCCCACTGGCTACAGGGACATGGAGGTCTGCACCGGTTCCAGTCACCACTCAGAACCCACCTGGAGCACCCCCCAATGTGCTCTGGCAGACCCCACTGGCCTGGCAGAACCCATCAGGTTGGCAAAACCAGCCAGCCAGGCAGACCCCACCAGCACGTCAGAGCCCCCCAGCTAGGCAGACCCCACCAGCCTGGCAAAACCCAGTTGCTTGGCAGAACCCAGTGATCTGGCCGAACCCAGTGATCTGGCAGAATCCAGTGATCTGGCCGAACCCCATTGTCTGGCCTGGTCCGGTTGTCTGGCCAAACCCACTGGCCTGGCAGAATCCACCTGGATGGCAGACCCCACCTGGATGGCAGAACCCACCAGGCTGGCAGGGTCCTGCAGATTGGCAAGGCCCTCCTGACTGGCCTCTACCACCTGACTGGCCTCTACCACCTGATTGGCCACTTCCCACTGACTGGCCACTCCCACCTGACTGGATCCCCACTGATTGGCCAGTTCCACCTGACTGGCAGAACCTGCGACCCTCACCAAACCTGCGCCCCTCTCCCAATTCGCGTGCCTCACAGAACCTGGGTGCCTCACAGCCCCGAGATGTGGCCCTTCTTCAGGAAAGAGTAAGAACTGTTATTCCCAGTCACTTCTCTGTCTCTTCCTCTTGTCTTGTCCTTTTATCTATAATTCAATCAAGTTTCCTGTAAATATCTTAATAACTTTAATGATTTCCTTTTCCCCTCCTAGGCAAATAAGTTGGTCAAGTACCTGATGCTTAAAGATTATACGAAGGTGCCCATCAAGCGCTCAGGTAGGCATCCAGTGCCCTCCTCCAGCACTCTGCCCTTCCCCTCACCCCATGTTCTGTGGACATCCCTTTGCTTATATGTCCCCTCCCCTTCAATTCCCTCTTTCTGTGGCTGATTCTTCATTTTTCATCCTTGAGAACCCTGAGCGTGTTCCCTTTAACAAGACTGGCAAAGGGTTTGTAGCTCTGTGGCCCCTGCTCAGCTCAGGTGCTCTGTTCTCTCTCCTACAGAAATGCTGAGGGATATCATCCGTGAATACACTGATGTTTATCCAGAAATCATTGAACGTGCATGCTTTGTCCTGGAGAAGGTGAGAAGGCAGCCCTGAGGAATAGGAATAATGAGCGAAGGTTTTGATATCAAAGATTCATGGAATTCCTACTGGGAGTTTAGAGCTGAAGTCTCACAGGGAGGTGAGCAACTGAGCAGGGGTAGCTGGTGCTAGATATTGTAATTTCATAGTCTGTTTTCTTGTCCCTGTAGAAATTTGGGATTCAACTGAAGGAGATTGACAAAGAAGAACACCTGTATATTCTCATCAGTACCCCCGAGTCCCTGGCTGGCATACTGGGAACGTAAGATGGGAAAAGAGGTGGAACATTGCCTTTCTCAGTGGTGCTTTTTTCCCAGGAATGTCAAGTAGGTCAGGGTCCAAGATTTAGGATCATAGACCAGGTCATGGTCAGCACTGAGGTAGAATTACCCCCTTGCTGAGGAATACTGGGGAAGCTAGATGGGTAAGCTGTCTGGGGTGTCTCATACAAATGGCTGCTGAAAATATTTTTTTTGTACTCTTTTAGGACCAAAGACACACCCAAGCTGGGTCTCCTCTTAGTGATACTGGGCGTCATCTTCATGAATGGCAACCGTGCCAGTGAAGGTGAGTGGCTGGACCTGCAGCTGGGGGTTGGCTACAGCCTGATTTTCATGCTCATTTTCCGTCCCTTGTCTCCCCTTGCCTCCCATTGCAGCTGTCCTCTGGGAGGCACTACGCAAGATGGGACTGCGTCCTGGGTATGATTGGGCTCTCTCATCTCTTGCCTGTTTATATCATCCTTTGGCAACAGAGGATGGTCCCAGGATTGCATCAGCCTGGTGGTCTAGGGGAATTGGTTTGGGGAGGTACAGAGCGCAAAGATGTGACCTGGGTGGATAGGCAGATAATTCTGAACTCTATGCCTCTTCTCTCATCTCTGACCTCTAGAAAGCTCTTTTCTTTGGGCAGTGTCACAGTCTCTGAATATGGGTTTCTTTTTTTATACTGTCAGGGTGAGACATCCTCTTCTCGGAGATCTGAGGAAACTTCTCACTTACGAGTTTGTAAAGCAAAAGTAAGTGATCTCTAACGGTTTTTTTCTGGTCCTCATGAGTTCTATGTGCTGGTCAGCCTCAGACAGTCCTTCCTATGCTCATTTCTTACACTATACATATATATTCACATAGAAAAACACATACATACTTGGAAGTGTTTATTGAGTATCCCTGCTTGTGGTTGGATTTTTCTGCAGTATAGTTATCTTGCAAGTAATGTCTACTCACAGTAGACATTTCCAAGGCTGAGGTTTACACTGCACACTAATCATTGCAATGGGCTAACTGTGTCTTGGTAACAAGATTACAAGAACGTGGAGCTAGAGCCGTGACACAAAGGGTGAGATTAAGTATTGTCCTTTCTATGACCTTATATAAGCCGCCCGGCAGTTCTAGGTGACTGCTTAATGTAGAAGCACTGGTACAGGAGTTTGAAGGCCTGGCTATAAGAATATAATTAAGCTAGGTTTATGGGGCACCTGGGTGGCTCAGTTGGTTAAGCATCTGACTCTTGATCTCAGCTCAGGTGTTAAGCTCAGGGTCATGAGTTCAAGCCCTGCATTGGGCTTCACAGTGAATGTGGAGCCTACTTAAAAACAATAAAAATAAATTTTAAAAAAGAATAGAATTAAGCTAGGTTTAGGAATGAGCCTGGGGAGGTTGCTACCTGAAATTGGGAGTGTCAAAAATAGTATGATGCATTGTTGGACTACGATTCTTACCTGGGTAGAAACAAAGACCTTTCTGCTCTATAAGGTACCTGGATTACAGACGAGTGCCCAACAGCAACCCTCCTGAGTATGAGTTCCTCTGGGGCCTCCGTTCCTACCATGAAACTAGCAAGATGAAAGTGCTGAGATTCATTGCAGAGGTAATAGGGGAACTGCTCTAGACTTGATAGGTCAAGGGGTGAGGTATGACTGGCTGGGAAAGGTCCAGAGCAGGAATAAGACCTTAGGTATTGCACATGGTAGGTGCTGCATTACTGGTGGTATTTATTGTTGCTGTTATGTAATCAGTAGCACAAAGTAGGGTACTAAATATATAGCGGGTGCTTCATAAATATTAACTCCTACTATTACGGATTTTGTTTTCTTTTCTATTCTTCATCTCAGGTTCAGAAAAGAGATCCTCGTGACTGGACTGCGCAGTTCATGGAGGCTGCAGATGAGGCCTTGGATGCTCTGGACGCTGCTGCAGCTGAGGCTGAGGCCCGGGCTGAGGCGAGAACCCGCATGGGGATTGGAGATGAGGCCGTATCTGGTCCCTGGAGCTGGGATGACATTGAATTTGAGCTGCTGACCTGGGATGAGGAAGGAGATTTTGGCGATCCCTGGTCTAGAATCCCATTTACCTTCTGGGCCAGATACCACCAGAATGCCCGCTCCAGATTTCCTCAGACCTTCGCTGGCCCCATTATTGGCCCTGGTGGTACAGCCAGTGCCAACTTCGCTGCCAACTTTGGTGCCATTGGTTTCTTCTGGGTTGAGTGAGATGTTGGGTAGGTATATCACTTTGGTTTGGGCAGTTAAGGTTATTGGGAGACATAGGGTCTGTGGGAATGTATTTATGTGCACGATCTGGGAGTCCTAGGAAACCCATGGTGGGGAGATGAGGGAAGTATAGGGAAGCACTGTTTGGTATTTATATTTCTCACTATTTGAAATATGTCATTGATTGTTAATTTTTTTCTTATGTTCACAGATATTGCTAATCAGTTGCAATAGTCTTTCCCCTGAGTGAGGCTGAAGCCTCAGATTCCTTCTAAACACAGCTATCTAGAGAGCCACATCCTGTTGACTGAAAGTGGCATGCAAGATAAATTTATTTGCTGTTCCTTGTCTGTTGCTTTTTTCCCCCTTGTGTGCTGTCAAGTTTTGGTATCAGAAATAAACGTTGAAACTGCAAAGTGAATTAGATGTGCTGTCTGGTTTTTCCATGTTGGGGAGAGATCAACTTGTTTATATGGGAAAGAGAGGGCCTCAGTTCTAGCCTGAGAGGCAGATTAGCTTTCGACTGGTAAAAATATGGGTAGATCCTGTTAATGGATTGGGAAACAAAAGAGGAGGTAATGAACACAGATGTTAATGAGGTCCAAGAACTAGTATGGTTTACTTTATAAATATTACTGAAGTGACTAATAGGTGATAGACATGCTGCTAGGTGTCCTGGAGTGACATTAAAAGAAATAATGAGAGAGGGTGTAGGTGGTCAGATAGTTGTATTTAAGAAGGCAGAGGGGGTAGAACTCCAGCTAATGACAAGGTCCAGAGAGTGGGTGGTTGAAGGGGAGGGAAAATAACTTCCTAGAGATGATGTCCCTCGGATTCCAGGGTGTTGGTTGTATTATCCGTGTGGAAAGTGAAATAACTCCAGGATGGGGGCAGGAGTAGGAGCAGAGAACACTATGATCCAGGTACTAGAGTCTCCTGTGAGAAAAAATCTCAACCCTAGCCACGTTGTCCATAAAGAGATCGGTTCGGGGCGCCTGGGTGGCTCAGTCGTTAAGCGTCTGCCTTCGGCTCAGGGCATGATCCTGGCCTTATGGGATCGATCCCCACATCAGGCTCCTCCGCTGGGAGCCTGCTTCTTCCTCTCCCACTCCCCCTGCTTGTGTTCCCTCTTTCTCTAGCTGTCTCTCTCATTGTCAAATAAATAAATAAATAAATCTTTAAAAAAAGAGAGAGAGAGATAGGTTCACGAGGCCCCCTCTTCATCTCTGGAAATGCTGCCCAGGATCCTGTCCCTCTAGAAAGCCCTCACAATCCCTCACCCCAGCAGGAGCAGGGCCTCATCACAGAGACAAGTTTTTATGGACAGTGAAGGAGAACTCACATTGGCCTCTTCTCCCCTCCTACAAGGAGAAAGTAACGTTTGTTGCTTAGAGAATAAGAATTGAGGAAATAAGACAAGGCTTTGTGTAAAGCTAGACTGCCTTGTGACTGAACAAGGACCTGGCTTGAGCTGCTGAAATCTTCACTGGAGCTATCACTGAGGATGAAATTAAGCCTAGGCCATAACTTCCTTAGAGGCTTGGTGGTACCCAAGCAAGTGGGCAAGGACAGAAACAGGAGCTCCCAGGGTAGAAAAAAGCAAGAGCAAAGGCAATTTAGCCTCCTGGGAAGGGCTCAATAATGTGCAGGGATGGTGTCCAGGGCTTCCTCAGGTTCCGGAGTGATGTCCACATTCTGGGGGGAGAGAGCCCAGGATTAATAGGAAGGAGCCAACACTGTGGAGCTCCAGCCCCTCTCCTGCCTCTTGTCCTCACTGCCAGGCTTCCTGCCTTCAGCCGGGCCTGGATTCTGACCTTTTTCTCAGGCAAGCCTCTGGGGAATCTCAACCTGAGGACTTTGGGGATAGAGGATGCTCTAGCCCTGCATCTCTATGGCACCTCAGGCCTGGGCCATGGTTCCTGCATTTCTGGGTGCTGGTTATTTTCCTTGTTGGTATGAAACACCCAAGCTCTGTGGGATTGGGACAGCCTTTCTGTTCAGGTGGGTGCTTTCACCATGTGCCAACTTAGGCCACAGAGTCTGTCACCTACCTCAGATTTCTCCCAGTGTATGTTTATGGCTCCCACATTCAGATAGATGGACTCTACTTTGGAGTCTCAGAAAAGAATGACCTGCCCATCCATTAGCTCCCCAAGGTAAGTACAGTTCTTCCTTGAAGTCATTCGCTCCCACATCCATCACCACCCACACCCCCAGCTCCATCCTGTGTGCAGATTGTGACTCTTCTGTAGGGAGGGAATGTAGACCAGCTGTGTGATGTATGGGGAAGACACCAGGTCTACGAGAAGCCAATGAGATGTTCTCCCAGCTGCCCCTAATAGTCTCAGAGTTCTCTGAGCCTCAGTTGCTCAACTGCAAATGGGAAGGAGATGAAAATAGATGATCTCTGGGGACTCCCCCACTTTTTGTGCTATGTGAGATAGCAGTCTATATAATAGTGATGGAGTTCTGTGGATCTTCTAAGCTGTGTTAGGTGCTGAAGTGGTGAAAGAGTCTTGGGGCAATCAGTCTCAAGTAAAGTTTATTTAAAGAACAATGTGGTTATGGCAACACCAGAGGTGTGGAAGGTCACAAGGGAATTCTGGAAGCCTAAAGAGAGGAAAGGTTGTATCATTGGAGCCTGGGGGTGGCAGAAAGGCCCAATACCCATGGAAGCCCCCTTAACTCTATCCCTGTGGACTGTACCCTGTTCTGGGCTTCAGTGCACTGTCTGTCCTTTCACACCCCAGAAGAGATTTGATTCTGTCCCTTACTTGATCACAAAATTCTCGTGCAATTTGGACAGTTGGCAAAATCTATTGAATAAGGTCTTTAAATTAGATAATAGTATTATATCAATGTTAGTGGTCTGATTTTGATTACTGTACTGTTTTCTGTAAGAGAATGCCTTAAAAAGTGTGTGTGTGTGTGTGTGTAGAGAAAAAGAGAGAATAAAATAAATACAATAAATGTTAACTTTGGGGAATCTAGGTTAAGTGTATACAGGAACTATTTTTATTATTCTTGTACCTTTTAAAAAAAGATTTTATTTATTTGTCAGAGAGAGCGAGAGAGAGAGAGCACAAACAGGGGAAGCGACAGAGGGAGAAGAAGGCTCCCTGCTGAGCAAGGAGCCCAACATGGGACTTGATTCCAGGACCCTGGGATCATGACCTGAGCCGAAGGCAGACGCTTAACTGACTTAGCCACCCAGGTGTCCCTCTTGCAACTTTTTTTGTAAGTCTTGACTTACATCAGAATAACAAGTAAAAAATAAAAATTATTTTTATTTTAACAAATATTCACTAAAGTTTACTTATCCATCCATACACACTTCTTGCCATTGCATCCTTTGGAAAAAGGACACTGTGACATGATGCCATTATTCTTCATGCAAACAAAAATGTCTTCACTCCTCTCTAAAAAGAAAAAAACCTAAGTTTCACAAGTTGTTGCATCCAGATCCAAGTCCAGGGATAATGGTTCATCCCAATTAGCAGAGATTTTGAATGAAGACATTTGGGGGAAATGGACACAAAACAGATTTAGGGAAGTGGTATATGAACTTCTTGGGACTGGTCAGGAGCATGAGACTATTATGTAAGCTGTGAATGCTCACCAAAAGGCTCTCTCAGTAATCAGGTGGGCAATACGACCTACTCAGTGGTGGTCAGTAAGCCTCTTTATTCAGCTACTCCTGTGCTTGCTCAATGGGCACCTGTGGTCACAGTAACACGAACAGAAGCTATATATGGCCTCAGCAACATGGTTTCCCATCACAAGGGCTGATGTGAGCACCCTCCTACCAATTGCTGAATGCCCAACTTGGCAACACTATACTGAGTTCCTGATATGTACCAATCTCAAGGGGACCAGTCAGGTACCTGGGAGTATGGTAATTAATTTGGACCAATTATATCATGAATAAGTTACTTGGCTTTATAATTTTTCTGGAATAAATGAGTATCTTAGGTACGGATTTGCCTTTTTTGCCTGCAGTACTTCTGTCAGCACCATCATCTATGATCTTACAGAGAATGCTTCATCCACAGTTCTGAAATTTCATACAATGTTGCTTCTGATCAAGGGACTCACTTTAAAACCCAAAGTCTGGTGATTGGCTTATACCCATGGAATTCACTGGTTTTATCATACTCAGAAAAAAGTTATACAATGGAATAATGACTTTATTGAAGACAATTATGGCTGCCACCAGTCAAGAGACAACACTTAATGTGTTAGAGGTGCTGTCCTACAATATATAGTATATATTCTAAACTAGCCACCAATATACATAATACCATTTAGTCAACAACCAGGATTCCTAGGTCTAATAACTAAATGATGAAAGTTAGTGTTGTTCCTAAAGACATATTCACAAAATGTTTTGTTTATGGTCCCTGTAACTTTGGGCTCTACTGGGTTAGAATTTTTAGTACCCAAGCAAGGCATGTTTCTATCAGGTTACTCAACAATGATTCCATTGATTTGAAAGTTGAGATGTCCACCTGGCAGTTTTGGAATCGTCATGTCAATGGACAAATAAGTAAAAATGGGGGCTTGTGTACTGGCTAAGATGATTGATTTCAATTTTTGTGAGGAAGTAGGGTTGGGGCTACATAATGGGGGTAGAAAGGAGTGTGTCTGGAGGCTAGAAGATCTTCTGGGATGCCTTTATCACATCCCAAAGTGGTTAAAATTATTACGCTATTACAGCAACCCCATACGTGCAAGGCTACCAATCCCTCAGACTATACACATAAATAAATGTTTGCCACGACACCAACCGCAGTGCCGCGGCGTTGATTCGGGAGAAGGACGAGGCACAGACAGGTTAGCTTGTGAAAGACAGCATGGGTGCAGGGGACGACAACCCGGCGCTCCACTGCCAAGAGTGCGATCGCCCCAAATAGCTGCAACCTTGCGTATTTATTGGCAATAAACAATCAAAGACAATCAAGGGAATAATCCATATTACATCCTAGTGAATAGTAGTACGTCACGAGGAAGGTCACAGGATTAGATGATCTAACGTTCAGCAAGTGAGGCCTATTCTTAAACATGTTTCTATGGACCCCACGGGCTATTGTCAAGGGCAATCAAGTTTCGGTTGGGGCAGCGTTCTGCCCTGAGCGAGCCTGGCGTTCCCAGCCACTGTGCTCTGATGTTTATGCTAAAGCCCGCAAGGTCACAAACATGTTTTCCTATTATATCCTTAGTATAAGCTCTCAGGCAGGGGCTGCTGCAAATGTTTGAATCATTTTTCTAGGTAAAGAGCCCATCTGACTGAGATGGTGACTTGATGACAGAAAAAGTGGTGTGGAGAGTAAAGAAAGAGTTTATACCAACTTTGACCTGGTAACCAGTTTTAGAAATGAAGACTACAGTAGTTACATATTTTATTTTTTGTAATATGTATATATTTTTATATTTTAATGTGTCCCATTTTATTTCTCTTTTACTTACTATTTTATATATGGTGAGTTGATAACAGTGAGTTTTTATTTATCCACCTTATTACAGAATATTGATACAGCATTCATTTGAACTAGAGGAAGAATGGATGTCATCTGAAGATCCTAAACTAGAATTGATGCTAGGATTGATAAGACTTTATGTTTCTCTCCATTTGGGGATGACTGAATGCATTTTGCTTGTATGAAGAATAGTTGCACTGTTGGCATTTTTCCAAAGTATGGGATGGCAAAAATATGTACAGATATTGAACAAATGTACTGTAGTGAATATTTCTCTTGTTGGTATCCATTTATCTTTCCTGGTGGCACTCAATTTCCGTTTAGGTAATACAGTTCCCCCATTTTTGTGGTAGGTAAAACTGTGGCAGAATTCAAGGATGGCCTACAAGATCCCCATCCCTTGGTTACATATACCTTTTAACCATTATTCAATAAAACACTAATCTAGATGCTGTTGTGAAGGGATTTTCCCACATGTAATTAAGGTCTCAAATCAGTTGAACTTAAAATACGGAAATCATCTTAGGTGGGCCTGACCTAATCAGGTGAGCCCTTAGAGGGAACAGCACTCTTACTGGCAAGAAATATTTGAAGAATCAGAGGGATTTGATGCAATGAAATTCTCCATTCCTGGGTGACCTCTATGAACTAAGTGAGGCCTTTAGCAGATAGCCAGCAAAGAAACGACATCAGACCTACAGACGTAAAGACAGGAATTCTGCCAACAATCTGAATAGCTTGGAAGTGGATTCTTCCCCAGAGGCTCCAGAAGGGAATGTAGCCCTGCCAACCCCTTGATTTCAGGCTTGCCTGAACAGAGAAACCAGTCAAACCATGCCCAGATTTCTGACCTACAATTACTACGAGATAATAAATGGATTTTGTTTTAGCCACCCAAGTTGTGGTCATTTGTTGTGCATTAATAGAAAACTTGTATGTAGTCTTTGTGAGATGACATGTCTAGATGCTTGCCTCCCCTTATTGAAATAGAGTAAGCCAGATTCTTCCTCTCCTTGTTCTGGTATTGCTAAGGGGCAGGCATGCAATCTACTCTTACTTAATCACATGTCCTTTTGTTGGACTTTGAAACTTAAGTGATTGACACAGGAGTGAAAAAGAATAGTTTATGTGATTTTATCCCCAGAGCAGAATCCTGATCCAGATAATTCCTATCTTTGTGCTTCCTATCCAGGTCTCAAGTTACTTTCTTCAGTCACCCTTCAGTTCTGTGGGGCCAGCTTGGATGGTTGGATTTCTATATTGATTATATTTTGCTGTAAGGAAATTTCTTTACCTTCCCATGTAAGAATGCATATAAGCATGTATGTGTATCAGTGTTGACTCATTATTGTTCTATTCAATGTGTTATAATTCTTTACTAAGATTAATTATTTAGATATGATAATAGTTACAGATTTGGTCAGTAGGAAACCCTTCAAGTTGACTCCTGAGTCCATTTAAAATACCCCCATCATTTTTTAAAAACATTTCTCACATTTGGCACAGCAAGGTAGTACAGATTCATCTTGAATGTTTCTTGCCCCAGCCATCATACATTTCGCCATGGAGCCCTGGCTTTTATCTGTGGGTAGTAGTGCTTATAAACCAAGCTCTGGGTGTTAAGTGTACTCACTGCTTTTGAGGTATCATTGCTATTAGGATCTCTCAGAGGACACATCTGGGAGATATATATGTGTATGTATGTGTGTGTGTATCCATATTTTAATCTATTTAACATCCATATTAAAAACCATGAGTTCATACTATTACTCAAATTACAGTCCAATACAGGATTCATTTCAACTTTCTCCTTTCAGTAATTGTAAACCCCTTCTCTGACAGTAAGAAACATAACTCCCCTTATCCAACTATGTATATAATTTATTTATTTACTCAATGCTAGTCTACACAGAAATTCGTTTCAGAATTTTAACCCATGATTCTTGAGGAAATATCAAATCAACAGCAAAAGCAAAAGCAACAATAAAACTATTAGAGTTCAATTTTTTGTGTATTTTTATTTAAATTCTAGTATCATTAACATACAGTGTTATATTAGCTTCAGATGTACAATATAGTGATTCAATAATTCCTTACATCACCCGTTGCTCATCACAAGTACACTCCTTAATCCCAATCAACTATTTATTTAATTTTTGAATTTTATTTATTTATTTATTTATTTTTACCTTCTTTTTCTTTTTTTTCTTTTTTTATTATAATAATATTTTTTTAATGATTTTTTATTATATTATGTTAGTCACCATACAGTACATCCCCGGTTTCTGATGTAAGGCTCGATGATTTATTAGTTGTGTATAACACCCAGTGCACCATGCAATACGTGCCTTCCTTACTACCCATCACCGGTCTATTCCATTCCCTCACCCCCCTCACCTCTGAGGCCATCAGTTTGTTTCTCATAGTCCATAGTCTCTCATGTTTCATTCCCCCTTCTGATTACCCCCCCTTTCTTTATCCCTTTCTTCTCCTACTGATCTTCCTAGTTTTTATGTTCCATAGATGAGAGAAATCATATGATAGTTGTCTTTCTCTGCTTGACTTATTTCACTTAGCATTATCTCCTCCAGTGCCATCCATGTTGTAGCAAATGTTGAGAACTCTTTCTTTCTGATAGCTGAGTAATATTCCATTGTATATATGGACCACAACTTCTTCATCCAGTCATCTGTTGAAGGACATCTCGTCTCCTTCCACGATTTAGCTATTATGGACATTGCTGCTATGAACATTGGGGTGCATATGGCCCTTCTCTTAACTACATCTGTATCTTTGGGGTAAACACCCAGTAGTGCAATGGCTGGATCATAGGGTAGCTCAATTTTTAACTTTTTAAGGGACCTCCACACTGTTTTTCAGAGTGGCTGTACCAACTTGCATTCCCACCAACAATGTAGGAGGGATCCCCTTTCTCCACATCCTCTCCAACAATTGTTGTCTCTTGCCTTGTCTATTTTTGCCATTCTAACTGGCGTAAGATGGTATCTCAGTGTGGTTTTGATTTGAATTTCCTTGATGGCTAATGATTTTGAACATTTTCTCATGTGTCTGTTAGCCATTTGTATGTCTTCATTGGAAAAGTGTCTGTTCATATCTTCTGCCCATTTTTGATTTGTTTATTTGTTTCTCGTGTATTGAGTTTGAGAAGTTCTTTGTAGATCTTGGATACCAGTCCTTTATCTGTAGTGTCATTTGCAAATATATTCTCCCATTCCGTGGGCTGCCTCTTAGTTTTTCTGACTGTTTCCTTGGCTGTGCAGAAACTTTTAATCTTGATGAGGTCCCACACGTTCTTTTTATCTTTTGTTTCTCTTGCCTTTGGGGATGTGTCATGAAAAAGGTTGCTTTGGCCGATGTCGTAGAGGTTGCTGCCTATGTTCTCCTCTAGAATTTTGATGGATTCCTGCCTCACATCGAGGTCTTTCATCCATTTGGAGTTTATTTTTGTGTATGGTGTGAGATAGTGGTCAAGTTTCATTCTTTTGCATGTAGCTGTCCAAATTTCGCAGCACCATTTATTGAAGAGACTGTCTTTTTCCCACCGGATGTTTTTTCCTGCTTTATCAAATATTAGTTGCCCAAAGAGCCGAGGGTCCATTTCTGGGCTCTCTATTCTGTTCCATTGGTCTATGTGTCTGTTTTTGTGCCAGTACCATGCTGTCTTTGTGATCACAGCTTTGTAGTACAGCTCGAAATCCGGCATTGTGATGCCCCCAGCTTTGTTTTTCCTTTTCAACAATTCCTTGGAGATTCGGGGCCTTTTCTGTTTCCATACAAATTTAAGGACTATTTGTTCCAGTTCTTTGAAAAATGTCCTCGGTATTTTCATCGGGATAGCATTGAAAGTGTAGATTGCTCTGGGTAGCATGGACATTTTAACTATGTTAATTTTTCCGATCCATGAGCATGGAATATCTTTCCATCTCTTTATGTCTTCCTCAATGTCTTTCAAGAGTGATTTATAGTTTCTAGAATATAGGTCCTTTATGTCTCTGGTTAAGTTAATTCCAAGGTAACGTATGGTTTTTGGTGCTATTGTAAATGGGATGGATTCCCTAATTTCTCTTTCTTCGGTCTCGTTATTCGTGTATAGAAATGCAACTGATTTCTGAGCATTGATTTTGTATCCCGCCACGTTACTGAATTGCTCTATAACTTCTAATAGTTTGGGAGTGGCTTCTTTTGGGTTTTCCATATAGAGTATCATGTCATCTACGAAGAGAGACATTTTGACTTCTTCTTTGCCGATTTGAATACCTTTGATCCCTTTTTGTCGTCTGATTGCTGTTGCAAGGACTTCTAGTACTATGTTGAATTATAGTGGCGAGAGTGGGCATCTTTGTCGAGTTCCTGATCTTAAGGGAAAGGCTTCCAGCTTTTCCCCATTGAGAATAATATTTGCAGTAGGCTTTTCATAGATGGCTTTTATGAGATTGAGAAATGTACCCTCTATTCCTACACTCTGAAGGGTTTTAATCAGGAAAGGATGCTGTATTTTGTCAAATGTTTTATCAGCATCAATTGAGAGGATCATATGGTTCCTGAGTCTTTTCTTGTTGATATGATGTATCACGCTGATTGATTTGCGAATATTGAACCACGTTTGCATCCCAGGTATGAATCCCACTTGATCGTGATGGATAATCCTTTTAATGTACTGTTGGATGCTATTAGCAAGTATCTTGTTGAGGATTTTGGCGTCCATATTCATTAGGGAGATCTGTCTGTAATTCTCCTTTTTGAGGGGGTCTTTGCCTGGTTTGGGGATCAAGGTAATATTGGCCTCATAGAATGAGTTTGGTAGCTCTCCTTCTGTTTCTATTTTTTGAAATAGCTTTATGAGAATAGGTATTATTTCTTCTTTGAATGTTTGGTAGAATTCCCCAGGAAAACCGTCCGGGCCTGGAGTTTTGTTATTTGGAAGGTTGTTTATCACTGACTCAATTTCTTCATAATTAATTGGCCTGTTTAAGAAATCAATTTCTTCCGGTTTCAATCTTGGTAGTTTATAGGTTTCCAGGAAGGATTCCATCTCTTCCAGATTGCTTTGTTTATTGGCATATAGCTGTTGATAAAAATTTCTAATAATCCTTCCAATTTCAATGGTGTTCGTCGTGACCTCTCCTTTTTCATTCATAATTTTAATAATCTGGGTCCTTTCTCTTTTCTTTTGGATAAGTCTTGCCAGTGGTCTGTCAATTTTATTGATTCTCTCAAAGAACCAGCTTCTAGTCCTGTTGATCTGCTCTACTGTACTTCTGGTTTCTAATTCATTGATTTCTGCTCTAATTTTGGTCAACTGCTTCCTCGTGCGTGGATTAGGCCTGTCCCTCTGTTGCTGTTCCAGCTTCCTGAGGTGAGAATATAAAAACTGCATTTTAGATTTTTCTATTCTTTTGAGTGAGGCTTGGATGGCTATGTATTTCCCCCTTAGGACTGCCTTTGCAGTATCCCATAGGTTTTGGACTGTTGTATTTTCATTCTCGTTGGTGTCCATAAATTCTTTAAGTTGATTTTTGATTTCCTGGTTTATCGAATCATTCCTGAGCAGGATGGTTCTTAGTCTCCAAGTGTTTGAGTTTCTTCCAAATTTTTCCTTGTGGTTGAGTTCCAATTTCAGAGCGTTGTGGTCTGAGAATATGCAGGGAATAATTTCAGTCTTTTGGTATCAGTTGAGACCTGTTTTGTGTCCCAGAACATGGTCTATTCTTGAGAATGTTCCATGGGCATTAGAATAGAATGAGTATTCTTTGGTTCTGGGGTGTAGTGTTCTGTATATATCTATGAGGTCCAACTCGTCGAGTATGGCATTCAAAGCCTTTGATTCTTTGCTTAGCTTTTGCCAGGGTGTTCTGTCTATTTCTGAGAGTGGAGTGTTGAGGTCCCCTACTATTAATGTATTTTTATTTATATGTCTCTTTATTCTGGTTAAGAGTTGGCTTGTGTATCTTGCTGCTCCCCTGTTGGGGGCATATATATTTATAATTGTCATATCCACTTGTTGAATACTTCCTTTAAGAATAATATAGTGCCCTTCTGTGTCTCTAACTATAGTCTGTAGTTTAAAATCCAATTTATCTGATATGAGAATTGCTACCCCAGCTTTCTTTTGAGGTCCATTTGCGTGAAAGATGGTACTCCATCCCCTTACTCTCAGTCTGAATGCATCTTTGGGTTTGAAATGAGTCTCTTGTAGACAGCAAATGGATGGGTCATTTCTTTTTATCCAATCTGCAACCCTGTGGCATTTATGGGAGCATTCAAACCATTCACATTAGTGCTAAGAACTGAGAGATATGATTTTAATGATGCCATGTTGCCAGTAAAGTCTTTGTTTGTATCGGCTGTGACTTTCTGTTCTGTATCACTCTTGGGGCCTTTTTACTTTTATAGAACCCCCCCGTAATATCTCCTGTAGGGCTGGTTTCGTGGTTACGAAATTGGTTAGTGACTGGCGATTCTGAAATGTCTTTATTTCTCCATCAATTCTGAATGACAGCCTTGCTGGATAAAGGATCCTTGGCTGCATGTTTTTCTCTGAAAGAGCTTTAAATATGCTCCCCCAACCCTTTCTCTCATTCCAGGTCTGTGTAGACAGTTCTGACGTAATTCTGATGCCTTTGCCTTGGTACATGAGAAATTTCTTTGCCCTGGCCGCTTTCAATACTGTATCCTTGGATCTAATATTTGCGAAATGCACTATGACGTGACATGGCGTAGGTTTGTCATGGTTGAGCTTGGGAGGGGTCCTCTCTGCCTCTTGGACACAAATGTTTGTTTCCCTCGCTAGATTAGGGAAGTTTTCAGCTACAATTTGTTCAAATATCTCTTCTAGACCTCTGTTTTTCTCCACCCTCTCGGGGATGCCGATGATTCTAACATTGGATCATTTCATTGAGTCAGTAATCTCCTGTAACCTACATTCGTGGGCGTGGATTTTTTTTAAGAGCAGCTTCTATTTTGGTTTTTTCCTCTATTAACCCATCCTCCAGTTCACTAACCTGTTCCTCTACTTCTGTGGCCCTGGCCGTCAGAGCCTTTAGTTTTGCCTGCATTTGGCTCATAGAATTTTTAATTTCTGTCAGATTCGCTCTCATTTCTGTCTTTAGGGATTCTATAGTCTCAGTAACCTTTTCGTTAATAGTTTTTTTCAATTCTACTCATCATTTTGACCATCGTTACTCTGAATTCCATTTCTGATAATTTGGTTACATCCATATCCATTATTTCTGTGGCAGAGGCCACAGACTCACTGTCTTTTCTTTGCTGGGGGGGGGGGGCGCTTCTCCTTCTTGTCATTCTGATGAGGAGAGGTTGCGGGGTTGTCCAGAGCCCAAATTATTGACTGGGTCCCAGGCCGTGCCCCTTGTTTTATAGGGATCTTAGGGATGTGGGCTTCTTCTTTAAAGAGTTTATTTATTTATTTATCTGAGAGAGAGAGAGACAGACAGTCAGCGAGAAAGGGAAAAGAAGCAGGGGAGTGGGAGAGGAAGAAGCAGGCTCCCAGCGGAGGAGCCCGAGGAGGGACTCCTTTCCGGAACGCGGGGATCACGCCCTAAGCCGGAGACAGGCGCTCAATGACTGCGCCACCCGGGCGCCCCGGGTTGTGGGCTTCTTGATTTTTCAGCCTGCCTTCTGTGTTCTGGGGGAGGGGCCTGCTGCGCCGATACTCAGGCAACCCTGTTTGGGTAGAGTCTCCGTGTCCCCTGCGAGGTGCAATGGGGATGGGCACGCTGTGAGCCGGTGTTTCCAGGCTTTTGTTCTCTGGCGGCTTTCCCTGGCAGTCTGCTGTGCGTCCTCTGAGAGTCAGAGCAGCACAGGCTGAATTGTCACAGAACAGAGGGATTGCGGCCTGTTCTCCACTGATGTTCTGGCCACTTTAACTGTTTACTGTTGGTGATGCTCAACCCTGCAGCGTCCCGGGATGTGCGCCCCACACCCGGCGTCCCTGCCCTCACTTCCAGGGCCGGCGTGTCTCTGTCCTTTGTGTTTTTAACGCTGCCAGCGACCAGCCGCCCCGTGCGATCCCGGATCTCCAGGTCGCAGTCTATGCCTGGTGAGCACACCGGGATTCCAGAGTTCCGTGAGTAGCCTGGTGGCGCCCGCACCCGGTTCAGGGTCTCAGTCTGCTGTTTTGCGGGTGCCGACCGCGAGTCTGTCCGCTCCCCCGTGCAGGTGGCCCGCCAGCCGCCAGCCGCCCCGCGCGCTCTCTGGGAGCTCCCGGTCTCAGTCTGGATCCAGTGAGCACACTGGGATTCCGGAGTTCCTCGAGATGCCTGGTGGCGCACGCTCCCGGCTCACCGGTCTCAGTCCGCTCTCTTGCGGGTGCCCTCCGTGAGTCCGCCCGCTCCCCCTTGCAGGTGGCTGCCACTTCCCGGCGCCCGAACGCGGCGGCTCCCTCCCCCTTCCGTTTATCTTCCAATATCTGTGCACGGTTTCACGGCTCCCCTCTTCGTACCTCAATACTCAGCGCTGGAGATGTTCATTTGTAGAGATCCAGATGTATCTTCCTGAGTCTCAGGCTGATTCCGTGGTTATAGGCTGGTCTGGTACCTATCCAGCTCGACTTAGCGGACCGGCTGAAAAAGGGGTCCCCTACTCCTCCGCCATCTTAACTCTGATTCCCAATCACCTATTTAACCCATCCCCCCACCTACCTCCCCTCTGGTAACCATCAATTTCTATAGTTAAGAGCCTCTTTCTTAATCTCTCTCTCTCTTTCTCTCTTCCTCATTTGTTTTGTTTCTTAAATTCCACATATGAGTGAAATCATATGGTGTTTGTCTTTCCCTGACTGACTTATTTCGCTTAGACTAATACTCCTTAGAACTATCCATGTCATCACAAATGGCAAGATTTCATTCTTTTTTTATGGATGAATAAAATTCCATTGTATATATATACACCACACCTTCTTTATCCATTCATCTGTTGATGGGCATTTCAGCTGCTTCCATAATTTAGCTATTGTAAATAATGGTGCTATAAACATAGGGGTGCATATATCTTTTTGAATTAGTGTTTTCATTTTCCTTGGGTAAATACCCAGTAGTGGAATTATTGGATCATATGGTAGCTCTATTTTTGGCTTTTTGAGGAACCCCCATACTGTTCTCCACAGTGGCTGCACCAGTTTACATCCCCACCAACAGTGCAGGAGGATTCCTTTTTGTCCACATCATTGCCAACACTTTTTTTTTCTTGTGTTTTTGATTGCGGTGATTCTGACAGGTGTGAAGTGATATTTCACTAGTTTTGATTGGCATTTCCCTGATGATTAGTGATGTTGAGAATCTTTTCTCATGTCTGCTGGCCATGTGGATGTCTTCTTTGGAGACATGTCCTTTTATATCTTCTGCCCATTTTCAATTAGATTATTTGCGTTTGTTGAGTTGTATAAGTTCCTTATATATTTTGGACTAACCATTTATTGAATATGTCATTTGCAAATATCTTCTCTTATTCTGTAGGTTGCCTTTTAGTTGATTGCTTCCTTCCCTGTGCCTAGCTTTTTATTTTGATGTAGTGACAATAGTTTATGTTTGCTTTTATTTTCCTTGTTTCAGGAGACAGATCTAGAAACACATCGTTATGGACAATGTCAGACAAATTACTGCTTTTGCTCTCTTCTAGAATTTTTATGGTTTTAGGTCTTACATTTAGGTCTTTAATCCATTTTTAATTTATTATTGTGTATGATGTAAGAAAGTGGTCCAGTTTCATTCTTTTGCATGGAACTGTCCAGTTTTCCCAACACCATTTGTTGAAGAGACTTTTTCCCACTGGATATTCTTTCCTACATTGTGGAAGATTAACTGATCATATAATTGTGGGTTTATTTCTGGGTTTTCTATTCTCTTCTATTGATTTATGTGTCTTTTTTTGTGCCAGTACTGTACTGTTTTGATTATTACAGCTTTGTAGTATGACTTGAAGTCTGAAATTGTGAATACCTCCGGTTTTGCTGTTTTTCAGGATTGCTTTGGCTATTTGGGATCTTTGTGGTTCCACACATATTTTAAGATTATTTGCTTCATAGATCTTGGATACCAGTCCTTTATCTGTAGTGTCATTTGCAAATATCTTCTCCCATTCCGTGGGCTGCCTCTTAGTTTTTCTGACTGTTTCCTTGGCTGTGCAGAAACATTTAATCTTGAGGAAGTCCCATAAATTCATTTTATCTTTTGTTTCTCTTGCCTTTGGGGATGTATCATGAAAAAGGTTGCTTTGGCCGATGTCGTAGAGGTTGCTGCCTATGTTCTCCTCTAGAATTTTGATGGATTCCTGTCTCACATCGAGGTCTTTCATCCATTTGGAGTTTATTTTTGTGTATGGTGTGAGATAGTGGTCAAGTTTCATTCTTTTGCATGTAGCTGTGAACTTCTCAAACTCAATACACGAGAAACAAATAAACAAATCAAAAAATGGGCAGAAGATATGAACAGACACTTTTCCAATGAAGACATACAAATGGCTAACAGACACATGAAAAAATGTTCAAAATCATTAGCCATCAAGGAAATTCAAATCAAAACCACACTGAGATACCACCTTACGCCAGTTAGAATGGCAAAAATAGACAAGGCAAGAGACAACAATTGTTGGAGAGGATGTGGAGAAAGGGGATCCCTCCTACATTGTTGGTGGGAATGCAAGTTGGTACAGCCACTCTGAAAAACAGTGTGGAGGTCCCTTAAAAAGTTAAAAATTGAGCTACCCTATGATCCAGCCATTGCACTACTGGGTGTTTACCCCAAAGATACAGATGTAGTTAAGAGAAGGGCCATATGCACCCCAATGTTCATAGCAGCAATGTCCACAATAGCTAAATCGTGGAAGGAGCCAAGATGCCCTTCAACAGATGACTGGATTAAGAAGTTGTGGTCCATATATACAATGGAATATTACTCAGCAATCAGAAAGAACGAGTTCTCAACATTTGCTGCAACATGGACGGCACTGGAGGAGATAATGCTAAGTGAAATAAGTCAACCAGAGAAAGACAACTATCATATGATTTCTCTCATCTATGGAACATAAGAACTAGAATGATCAGTAGGGGAAGAAAGGGATAAAGAAAGGGGGGGTAATCAGAAGGGGGAATGAAACATGAGAGACTATGGACTATGAGAAACAAACTGAGGGCTACAGAGGGGAGGGGGGTGGGGGAATGGGATAGGCCGGTGATGGGTAGTAAGGAGGGCACATATTGCATGGTGCACTGGGTGTTATACACAACTAATGAATCATCAAGCCTTACATCGAAAACCGGGGATGTACTGTATGGTGACTAACATAATATAATAAAAAATCTTTATAAAAAAAATAAAATAAAAATGGATCAATAAATCTTAAGGCAAAAAAAAAGATTATTTGCTTCAGTTTCATGACAAACGCTGTTAGTATTTTGATAGGGATTGCATTAAATGTGTAGATTGCTTTGGGTAGAACAAACATTTTAACAATATGCATTCTCCCAATCTATGAGCATGGAATATCTTTCCATTTCTTTCTGTCCTTTTCAATTTCTTTCATCAGTGTTTTACAGTTTTCAGAGTACAGATCTTTCACCTGTTTGGTTAGGTTTATTCCTAGGTACTTTATTATTTTGGGTGCAATTGTAAATGGGATTGTTTTATTAGTTTCTCTTTCTGCTACTTCATTATTAGTGTATAGAAATGCAACAGGTTTCTGCACATTGATTTTGTATCCTGCAGCTTTACTGAATTCATTTATCACTTCTACTATTTTTTTGGTGGAGTTTTTAGGATTTTCTATATAGAGTATCATGTCATCTGCAAATTGTGAAAGTTTTACTTCTTCCTTCCCAATTTGGATGACATTTATCTATTTATTTATTTATTTATTGTCTAATTGCTGTGGATTGCCTGTCCTATGTTGAATAGAAGTCGTAAAAGTGGACATCCTTGTCTTCTTCCTAACCTTAGGGGAAAAGCTCTCAGCTTTTTTCCCATTGAGTGCAATGTTGGCTGTGGGTTTTTCTTATAAGGCTTTCATTATATTGAGGTATGTTCCCTCTAAACCTACTTTGTTGAGGGTTTTTATCATGAATGGATGTTACACTTTGTCAAATGCTTTTTCTGCATCTATTGAAATGATCATATGGTTCTTATTCTCTTATTGATGTCATCTATCATGTTGATTGATTTGTGAATATTGAACCACCCTTGCAACCCAGGAGTAAATTCCACTCATGGTGAATGATTTTTTTAATGTATTGATGAATTTGGTTTGCTGGTAATTTTTTGAGCATTTCTTTTGCATCTAAGTTCATCAGATACATTGGCCTGTAGTTCTCTTTTTAGTGGTGTCTTTATCTGGTTTTGGTATCAGGGTAATGTTGGTGTCATAGAATGAACTTGGAAGTTTTCCTTCCTCTTCTTTTTTTGGAATAGTTTGAGAAAAATAGGAATTGACTCTTCTTTAAATGTTCTGTAGAATTCCTCTGTGGAGCTAACTGGTCCTGGACTTTTGTTTGTTGCAAGTATTTTTTTTTTTTATGTTCAATTAGCCAGCATATAGTACATCATTTGTTTCAAATGTAGTGTTCAACGATTCGTTAGTTGCATATAATACCCAGTGCTCATCACCACACGTGCCCTCCTTAATACCCATTACCTGGTTACCTCTACCCCCCACCCCTCCCCCTTCTGTAACCCTCAGTTTGTTTCCTGGAGTCCAGAGTCTCTCATGGTTTCTCTCCCTCTCTCATTTCTTCCCATTCCATTTTCCCTCCCTTCCCCTATGGTCCTCTGTGTTATTCCTTATATTCCATATATGAGTGAAACCATATGATAATTGTCTTTCTCTGCTTGACTTATTTCACTTAGCATAATCCCCTCCAGTTCCATCCATGTCAATGCAAATGGTAGGTATTCATCCTTTCTGATGGCTCAGTAATATTCCATTGTATATATGAACCACATCATCTTAATCCATTCAGCAGTTGAGGGACATCTTGGCTCCTTCCACAGTTTGGCTATTGTTGACATTGCTGCTATGAACATTGGGGTGTAGATGCCCCTTCTTTTCACTACCTCTGTATCTTTGGGGTAAATACTCAGTAGTGCAGTTGCTGGGTCACAGGGTAGCTCTATTTTTAACATCTTGAGGAACCTCCACACTGTTTTCCAAAGTGGCTGTACCAGCTTGTAGTCCCACCAACAGTGTAAGAGGGTTCCCCTTTCTCCACATCCTCGCCAACACTTGTTGTTTCCTGTTTTGTTCATTTTTGCCATTCTAATTGGTGTAAGGTGGTATTTCATTGTGGTTTTGATTTGTATTTCCCTGATGGCTAGTGATGTTGAGCATTTTTTCATGTGTCTGTTAGCCTTTTGTATGTCTTTGGAGAAGTGTCTGTTCATGTCTTCTGCCCATTTATTACTAGGTATCTCATGGCTTTGGTGCAATTGTAAATGGGATTGACTTCTTAATTTCTCTTCCTTTTGTATCATTGTTAGTGTATAGAAATGCACTATGTATAGAAATGATTTCTGTGCATTGATTTTATATCCTGCCACATTGCTGAATTCCTTTATGAGTTCTAGCAATTTTGGGGAGGAGTCTTTTGGGTTTTCCATGTAGAGTATCATGTCATCTGCAAAGAGTGAGAGTTTGACTTCTTTGTTGCCAATTTGAATGCCTTTCATTCCTTTTTGTTGTCTTATTGCTGAGGCTAGGACTTCTAGTACTATGTTGAACAGCAGTAGTGATAGTGAACATCTGTGCTGTGTTCCTGACCTTAAGGGGAAAGCTCTCAGTTTTTGCCCATTGAGAATGATATTCGCTGTGGGCTTTTCATAAATGGCTTTTATGATATTGAGGTATGTTCCCTCTATCCCTACAGTGTGAAGAGTTTTAATCAAGAAAGGATGCTCTATTTTTCAAATGCTTTTTCTGCATCTATTGAGAGGATTATATGGTTCTTGTCCTTTCTTTTATTAATGTGGTGAATCACATTGATTGATTTGCAGATTTTGCAGCCCTTTGCACCTTTGCAGGAATAATCCCGATTGGTCATGGTGAATAATCCTTTTAATGTCCTGCTGGATCCTATTGGCTAGTATCTTGGTGAGAATTTTGGCATCCATGTTCATCAGGGATATCAGTCTGTAATTCTCCCTTTTGGTGGGGTCTTTGTCTGGCTTTGAGAACAAGGTAATTCTGGCCTTATAGAACGAGTGATTGAGTTCAGTTTTCGAAGCAGTGTGGTCTGAAAATATCCATGCATGTTTTCTGACCACAGCGCTATGAAAGTAGAAGTCAACCAAAATTAAAAATCTAGAAAGACCACAAATACATGGAGGTTAAACAACATGCTACTAAACAATGAGAGTGCCAACCAAGGAAATCAAAGAAGAAGTAAAAACTACATGGAATCAAATGAAAATAAAAACACAATGGTCCAAAACTTTTGGGATGTAGCAAAAGCAGCCCTAAGAGAGAAGTATATAGCAATACAGGCTTACCTTAAAAAGCAAGAAAAACCTCAAATAAACAACCTAACCTTACATCTAAAGGAGCTAGAAAAAGAATAACAAATGAATCATAAAGCCAGCAGAACAAAGGAACTAACAAAGACCAGAGCAGAAATAAATGATAAAGAAACTAAAACAAAAAAATAAAGAACAAAAAAAACCCACAATAGATCAATGAAACCAATGAGATGGTTCTTTGACAAAATTAATACAATTAATTTTATTTTAAAAATTAATTTCAGAACCCTGAGTTCATGACCTGAGCCAAAATGAAGAGTCAGATGATTAACCAACTGAGCCACCTAGGGACCCCACTAACTGGAATCTAAATAAACACTTAAAAAGAACTCTCACCAAATGATAGAACTTCTTCAACTTGGTAGAGGGTAACTGCAAAGAATCTGCAGCTAACATCATACTTAATGATAAAACACTTCATGTTTTCCCCTAAGGTCTGGTACAAGGCAAGGATGTCCATTTTCACCACTCCTTTTCAACATACCTTAAATCCTAAGCCAGTGCACTAAGGCAATAAAAGAAATGAAAAGCATACAGATTGTAAAGGGGAAAACAAAATTGTCCCTGTTCTGTGTAGAAAATGTCAATTAATTCTTCAAAAAATATAAAATAATTAAACACCTACAATGAATACGTGAGGGCATCAAAGTCATAAGTTACAAGGTCAAGACAGAAAAATCAACCCTATTTTTATATCCTAGCAGTGTATAATTGGAAAATTTTTAAAAAGCATGTAGATATTAGCTTAAACAACAACAAAAAAGAGGTCCGTAGTGTGATAGTCAGTTTTATGTGTCAGATTGCTAGGTTATAGTACTCAGTTATTCAATCAAATACTAATCTATATTTCACTGTGAAGATATTTTGTAGTTGTGATTAAAGTCTATAATCAGTTAACTCTAAGTAAGAGAGATTATTTTAGATAATCTGGGTGGGTCTGAGATAATCTGGTGGGTTTCAGATACCTGTAGTCAACTGTGGTCTGAAAGGTGATGATCCTTCTGAGAAATTGTCAGAAGGTCAGTGGTAGCCTAACGCTAGGTCAAAATTCCTATGGCAGTCACCTCACTTCATCTCATCACATAGGCATTTTACCATCTCATATCATCACAAGAAAAAGAGTGGGTACAGTACAATAAGAAATTTTGAGAGAGACCACATTCACATAACTTTTATTACAGTATATTGTTACAATTATTCTATTTTATTGTTAGTTATTGTTAATTTCTTATTGTGTCTAATTCCTAACTTAAAGTTTATCATAGGTGTGTATAGGAAAAACATAATATATATAGGGTTCAGTACTATCCATGGTTTCGTGCATCTGCTGGAGGTCTTGGAACATATCCCCCACAGATAAGGGGGAAACTACTGTACATGCATTGTACCAGTAACAATTTCCTGGTTTTGATATTGTACTATAGGTGTGTAAGATGTCACCATTGGGAGAAATTGGGTGAGGGGTACACAGTAACCATCTACCATTTTTTTGAAACTTCCTGTGAATCTATAATTATTTCAAACTAAAAAGTTTTAGAAAAATTAATGAAAAATAAAATGCTAGAGAAAATTGGAGCAACTGGAAATCTCATACATTGTTGATGGGAATGCAAAATAATAAAAACAATTTGGAAAATGGCCTGGAAGTTTTTTTTATAAAGTTAAACATACATTTGCTATATAACTCAGCAATCACTCTTCTGCATATTTATCCTTGATAAATTTATTTATGATTAAATGGAAAACTGTACATGAATATTTCTTTTTTTTTTACAGATTTTTTTTAAAGATTTTATTTATTTATTTATTTGACAGAGATAGAGACAGCCAGCGAGAGAGGGAACACAAGCAGGGGGAGTGGGAGAGGAAGAGTCAGGCTCATAGCAGAGGAGCCTGATGTGGGGCTCGATCACATAACGCCGGGATCACGCCCTGAGCCGAAGGCAGACGCTTAACCGCTGTGCCACCCAGGCGCCCCTGTACATGAATATTTCTACCTATTCCATTCAAAATCTTAAAAAATCATGGGGCGCCTGGGTGGCACAGCGGTTAAGCGTCTGCCTTTGGCTCAGGGCGTGATCCCGGCATTCTGGGATCAAACCTCACATCAGGCTCTTCTGCTATGAGCCTGCTTCTTTCCCACTCCCCCTGTTTGTGTTCCCTCTCTCACTGGCTGTCTCTATCTCTGTCGAATAAATAAATAAAATCTTTTAAAAAAATCTTAAAAAATCTGTGAACGAGTCAAATGTCCCTCAAGAGGTAAATGAATTTTTAAAAATCTTGGGTATAGTCAAAAAATAGAACATACTTCAGCAATTGGGGTGCCTGGGTGGCTCAGTTAGCTAAGCGTCTTTGACCGCTGGTTTCAGCTCAGGTCATGAGATTGAGCCCTGCACGGGCTCCGTGCTCAGCATGGAGTCTGCTTGGGATTCTTTCCCTCTTCCTCTCCCACCTCCTTTGCTCCTTCCCACCCTCTAAAATAAATGAATAAATGAATGAATAAATAAAGTCTTTTTAAAAAAAGAACATACTTCAGCAATAGAAAGTGAACTGTTGATATATGTAATAACTTGGGTGACTCTCAAAAGCATATACTTAAATGAAGAAGTCAGTCTGAAGGAGTTATACAATGTCCTGTTCTATTTATATGATATTTCCAAAAAAATAAAACTATAGTGATGCAGAACACATAGTGATCATTGCCAGGGCAAGGGCTGGGTTGAGGGTGTGACTATAAAGCAGTCGTTTGTAACTAAGGGAGATTGGTTGTCACAACTTAAGAGAGGCTGCTACCTGACACCTCTTGGACAATGGCAGGGGGATGCTTCTAAACATCCTACAGTGCATACAACAGCATCCCACAACAAAGAATTATCCAGCCTAATACGTCAATAGTGCCAAGGATGATAAATCCTGCTATAAAGAGATAGCAAAAGGGAGTTTGGGAATGATGGAACCGTTCTCGATCCTGACTGTGAGAGTGATTACATAAATGACTTCATGTGTTAAAATTCATAGGACCAAGGGAAAATCAGTTTTAATATATGATGTCTTTAAAAATAAAATAAAATAAAATAAAAATTTTATGTCACCTGAATTGTAGAACCAAATAAAGCATATGGGAGCTATTCAATACTGGTCTAAATATATAATAGCAGTAATCAGAGGCAAGCCAGAGGGTGTAGAGTGCTCAGAAAGTATGTACAATGCTCTACATCTTAAGTCCAATGTTTGTATGCCCAATAAGTTGAGAAACATTGAGCACTAGCATACAAATTCATATCCAGTGTCTCCAAACTGTTTCTGAAAATCATTTGTTTTATAAACTTAGAGGACTCTTTCAGGAGCTATCATCTCCCAAATCAAAGAAATATTTAAACAAATTTCTCCTCTTTCTTGTTTCACCTTCATTTATCTAATTATACCCTAAAGTTAATTTATTGTTTTTTATTCTGAATACAATGTAGGGTATAAACCTATTGTCAAATTCGTTTATGTCAAGTGATCTTTCTTTCTAGCTATCTACATATTAATCTATCCTTTTAATTCACAAGTGAATAGAAATACATATCAATTAATTTTTATTTTTTTATTTTAAAAATTTTTTTAAGAATAGTGTCTTTTTTTTAAGATTTTTAATTTTTATTTATTTGAGAGAGACAGCCAGCGAGAGAGGGAACACAGGCAGGGGGAGTGGGAGAGGAAGAAGCAGGCTCCCAGTGGAGGAGCCTGATGTGGGACTCAATCCCAGAACGCTGGGATCACGCCCTGAGCCGAAGGCAGATGCTCAACGACTGCGCCACCCAGGCGCCCCCTTTTAAAGTTAAACTTTACATTTTGAGTTAACCATAGGTTCTTAAAAAGTATGTGAGATTTTGGGATTGGCTTTTTAAAAACTCAGCATAATGCTTTTAAGATTCATATACATTATTGCTTTTTGATTTTTAGTTCCTTTTTATTGCTGAGTAGTATTTTATGGTATGGCTGTATCACCATTTTTTTTTGCCCATTCACCCACTGAAGGACATCAGAGTCATGTCCAGTTTTAGCTTATAAATGAAGATACTATGGACATACATGTACAGATTTTTGCATGAGTCTAAATTTCCAATTCCTTTGGATAAATGCTCACTAGTGGAATTCCTGAATCATATAATTGCAGATTTAGATATATTTCACTGAGTTATAACTCACATATAATAAATTTCATTATTTCATAGTGTTCAATTAGGTAGTTTTTAGTATATTCACAAAGTTGTGCATCCATTACCACTATCTGTCCCAAAACATTTTCATCACCCCCAAAAGAAACCCATTAGCAGTGATTTCCCATTTCTCCTTTTTTTAGATTATGGCAATCACTCAACTAGTTTCTGCCCTATGGCTTTCCCTATTTTGAACAAGTCATAAATAATGGACCATACAACATGTACTGTTTTCTGACTGGCTTCATTCATATAGTATCATGCTTTCAAGATTCATCCATGTTGTAACATATGTCAGTACTCCATCCCTTTTTATGGCTAAATAATATTCCATTGTATGAATTTTCCATATTGTGTTCACTAGTTGATGTGTTTACTAGTTGATGGACGTTTGGGTTGTTTCCATTTTTTTGGCTACTATGAATAATGCTGCTCTGAAAACATTTGGATACAAGTCTCTGCTTAGGTAAATGTTTTTAATTTTTCTGAATTTATACCTAGAAGTAGAATTGCTGGTTTACACAGTAATTCTATGTTTAACTTTTGGAGGAACTGCTGAACTGTTATCTGAAGTGGATGAATTATTTTATATTTACACCCATGCTTTATAAGAATTCAAATTTTTCTATATCTTCACCAAAACTTGTTATTATTCTCCACATTTCTTATTATATCCATCCTAATGGCTGTGAAATTATTTCATTTTGATTCTGACTTACTGCCTCTAACGACTAATGATGTTAAGCATATTTTCATGTGCTTGTTGGCAATTTATACAGTTTCTTTGGGGAAATGTTGATTCAAATCCTTTGACCATTTTTTAAATTGAGTTATGTGTTTCTTTGTTTTTGAGTTGTAAATATTTATATATTCCAGATACCTATATATACTATATATACTTATATTCCAGATATCTATATTCTTAGATTTATGATTTGCAAATATTTTTGCAATTCTATGGATTGAATTCTCTCTTTAATTTTTAAAAAGATTTTATTTATTTATTTAAGAGAGAGAGAGAGAGCATGAGCAGGGGGGCGGGGTAGAGGGAGAGGGAGAAGCAGACTCCCCGCTGAGCAGGGAGCCCGATGTGAGACTCAATCCCAGGACCCTGGGATCATCATCTGAGCTGAAGACAGATGCTTAACTGACTGACCCACCCAGGCACCCCAAATTCTCACTTTTTTGATAATGTGCTTTGAAGCATGAAAGTTTTCAACTTTCATAAAGTCCAACTTGTATGTTTTTCTTTTACCACTGTAGTTTTGGCATCATATCTAAGAAACTGGTGCCTAAACCTAGTTCACTAAGATATACTCATATTTTCTTCACAGAATTTTATAGTTTTAGCCATTATATTTAAATTCTTTATATATTTTGTGGTGTTTTTTGTTTATGGTATAAGGAAATGGCCTAATTTAATTCTTTTGCATATGGATATCCAGTTTAACAAGCATCACTTGTTGAAAAGACTATACTTCATTGAATTTTGTTGGCACAGTTTCAAAAATCCTTTGAACATTAATATAAATTCAATTGTATTCCATTGAGCTATATGTCTATCCCTGTGCCAGTACCACACAGCCTTGATTATTGTGGCTTTTTAGTAAATTTAAAAATTACAATGGAGTGTGAGTCCTCCAACCTTATTCTTCTTTTCAAAAATTGCTTCAGCTATTTTTGGACCATTGTATCTTTCCTCCAGTTTTATTGAGGTATGACTGACAAATTAAAATTGAATACATTTAGGTTGTACAACATGATGTTTTGATATATGTATACATTGTGAAATATTACCATAGACAAACTAATTAACATATTTATATCTCACATTGTCATCCTTTTTTTGTGGTGAGAACACTTGAGATCTGGTCTCTTAGCTAATTTCCAGTATATAATACAGTCTTATTAACCTTAGTCATCCTGCTATACATTAGATCTCCAGAACTTATTCATTCCTCAAGTAAAAGTTTATACCCTTTAATGAACAGTTTCCCTTTTCTCCCACTCCCCTGGCCCTGGTAATTACTATTCTACTCTCTGTTACTATGATCTGATGTTTTAACTTAAATTCCAACACAAGTGAGATCATACAGTGTTCGTCTTTCTGTGTCTGGTTTATTTCGCTTAGCATAATGTCCTCCAGGTTCATCCATGTTGTCACAAATGATAGAATTTCCTTCTTTTTTAAAAGGCTGAATAATATTCTATTGCATTTTCTCTACCCATTCATGCATCGATGGACATTTACGTTGATTCCATGTCTTGGATACTATAAATAAAGCTGCAGTGAACATGGGAGTTCAGATACTTCTTTGAGATAGGGACTATTTCCTTTGGATATATATTCAGAAGTAGGATTGCTGGATTGTATGGTAGTTATATTTTTAGTTTTTTGAGGAATCTCCATACTGTTTCTCATAGTCATTGTACCAATTTACATTTCAACCAACAGTGTACAAGGGTTTCCTTTTCTTCATAACCTCATCAGTGTTTTTCATCTTTTGTCTAATAGTAGCCATTTTAACAGGTGTGAGGTGATATCTCATTGTGGTTTTGCTTTATGTTTTCCTGATGATTAGTGATGTTGAGTGTCTTTTCATGTACCTGTAGGCCATTTGTTATTGTGTTTTGTATGTCTTACAGCTTTTTTGTCCCTCCTTTCCTCTCTTAACTGCTTTCCTTTGTGTTTTATTGATATTTTTAGTGACATGCTTGGATTACCTTATTTGCCTTTATGTATATTCTATAGATTTTTTTTGTGCGTACCATGGAGATTATATAAATATCTTAAGTTGATAATAATCTTACACTGAGAATAACAACTTCAGTGGTATACAAAACTCTTCTCCTTTACAGCTCCACCACCACTCTATGTTATTCATGCCAAAAATTACATGTTTACATATTGTGTACACATTAATATACATTTATAATTGTTTTTGTGCTTTTATCTTTTAACTCCTATGTTAAAACTGGAGTTATAAACCAAAATTATAATAGTGCAGGTTTTTATGTTTGTCCATATATATACAACTTTGCTGAAGCACTTTATATTTTTATATGACTTCAGGTTATTGCCTCGCCTCCTTTCATTTCCAGCTTGAATGACTCACTTTGGCATTTCTTATAGGACATTTCTAGTGGTAATGAACTCCTTAGCTTTTGTTTATCTGGGCAAGTCTTAATTTCTCCTTCACTTTTGAAAGATAGATTTGCTGAATGCAAGTTTTTCTTTCAGCACTTTGAATATAACATGCCACTCCATTTTGTCCTGCAAGGCTTCTGATGAGATTTCCACTGATAATTTTATAGAAGCTCCATTATATGTGATGGGTCACTTTTTTCTTACTGCTTTCAAAATTCTCTTTTTATTTGAATTTTGACAGTTTATTTATAATGTGTCTCAGTTGGGACTTTTTGAATGTGTACTAGCTGGAGTTCATTTACTT
Source organism: Ursus arctos (assembly GCF_023065955.2). Taxonomy (NCBI): domain Eukaryota; kingdom Metazoa; phylum Chordata; class Mammalia; order Carnivora; family Ursidae; genus Ursus; species Ursus arctos. The sequence continues at coordinate 43,069,257 of NC_079873.1, forward strand.
TCTTGCATTTAGATATCCATTTTCTTCCCCCAATATATGGAAGGTTTTTGGACAATTAAAAAAATAAGTTCTCAGCCCCTTTCTCTTTCTCTTACCCCACTGGGACTCAGATAATGTGTATTGGTTTAGTCAATAGTTTCTACTCTGGACAATAGTATGGAGGTTCCTCAAAAAGCTAAAAATAGAATTACCCTATAATCTAGCAATTGCACTACTAGATATTTACCAAAAGGATAAAAAAATACTGATTCAAAGGAGCACATGCACCCCAATGTTTAGAGCAGCATTATCAACAATAGCCAAATTATGGAAAGAGCCCAAATGCCCATCAATGAATAAAGAAGAGGTGATATATATATATATATGTATGTATATATATATATATATATATATATATATATATATATATATATATCCAATGGAATATTATTCAGGCATCAAAAAGAACGAAATCCTATCATTTGCAACAACATGGATGGCACTAGAGTGTATTATGCTAAGCGAAATAAGTCAGTCAGAGAAAAACAAATACCATATGATTTCACTCATATGTGGAATTTAAGAAACAAAATAGATGAAGATAGGGGAAGGAAGAAAAAAAAGAAAGGGATGCAAACCATAAAGGAAACTCTTAACCATAGAGAACAGACTGAGGGTTGCTGGAGAGGAGGTGTGTGGGAGTGGGATGGCTAATTGGGTGATGGATATTAAAGAGGGCACTTGTGATGAGCACTGGGTATTATATGTAAGAGATGAATCACTAAATTCTACTCCTGAAACCAATATTACACTATATGTTAACTAATTAGAATTTAAATAGGCTTTTTAAGGCTTTGTTCACTTAAATTTTTTTCTTTTGCTCTTCTTACACAGAGAGAACTAAACAACACAGTTTTGTTCACTTTTAGGCTTTGTTCACTTAAAATTCTTTCCTTTTGCTCTTATTACTCAAAGATTTCAAATGACTGTCGTCACTGATTCATTTTTATGCCTAATCAAATCTGCTATTAATCCCCTCTAGTGAACTTTTCAAATCAGCTATTCTTTTTTCTGCTCTAAAATTTCTGCTTGGTTCACTTTTATAATTTTTGTTTCCTCATTAATATACTCATTTTGTTGATGTCATTTTCCTGATTTTGTTTAGTTCTGTGTTCTCTTTTACCTCATTGAGTATCTTTAGAACAATTATTTTATTTTTTTAAATTAAATTCAATTAGTCAACATGGAGTACATCATTAGTTTCAGATGTAAAGTTCAGTAATTCATCAGTTGCATATAACACTTACTTAAGAAATAATTTAAAATAATTGTTTTCTAACACCCAGTGATGTGATGAGCACTAGGTGTTATAAAACAGTTATTTAAAATTATTTCTCAAGTAAGTCAGAGGCCTGCATTTCTTTAAGTTGATTTAAGGAGACTTATTTTGTTCCATATTTTTTCTGTTTCTTTGAATACTTTGTGATATTTTGTTGAGATTTGGACATTTGAAAAAACAGTCACCTCTCCAAGTCATTATGGATGGCTTTGTGCAGAGGAAGAGCTTCACTGATCAGTCTGCCTTAAAGTGTCAGTGTCCTTTCAGGTCTTTTCTGATATGTGCCTTCACTAAGCTTGTGCTTGTACTTTTATTCCAGCTCTGAGCATATACAGCTGCTTTTAAATAGCATAATTTCCTTAAGAGTCTCACCCCTGCTTCTTCTCAGAAGCCTTAGTTTTCTATTGTATCCTTCTGCCCATAATCTCTAATCCCTTGTTACCTGTGGGTCTGCAGACCCCCTGAGACTCTATCACACCCAGCACTACTCTCTGGAGCCTCCAAGCTGGTATCCAAACCGTGTCTTTATACCCATTAGTGCCCTGAGTGAGGGAAGACAGACACCCGTCTCTTAGGCATCCCTGAAACAAGCTAGAATATTGCAAGCACGTTCCATTCTTTTCCTTCTGTCTTGAGGGAGGAACTGAGAATTCCTCCTGACCATTGGGAAGTTTCCTCCTGACCATTCTGTCTTGTGCCAAGGAGCAGGTGGGCAAGAGTGAACAAAATGCCATGAAATTTCCTACCATCGTTATTGTGGCTTTTCTTGTTTAGATGTTTGCTGGGGTGCTGCTGCTTTTTCATCTGGGTCCTAGAGTTCTCACAAAGCAATTTTGGTTCATATATTTTGGTTTAGGCAGTGTTTCTGTGGAGGAATGAGTGCCAAAAACTTCCTTTTTTTAAATATGGGAATATATTTTTATTTATTTTTATTAAACATTTTTCTTTGTTTTAAGTTTTCTTTAAGTTTTTATTTAAATTACAGTTAATACACAGTGTAATATTAGTTTCAGGTATACAATATAGTGACTCAACATTTCCATACAACACCTGGTGCTCATCACAACAAGTGCACTCCTTAATCCCCATCATCTGTTTTACCCATCCCCCCACCCACCACCCCTCTGGTAACCATCAGTTTGCTCTCTATAGTTAAGAGTCTGTTTCTTGAATTAAGGAGGGCAATTGTAATGACCACTGGGTGTTATATGCAACTGATGAATCACTAAATTCTAACCCTGAAACTAATACACTATATGTTAACTACATTGAATTTGAGTAAAAATTTTAAAAAGAGTCTGGTTCTTGGCTTGTCATCTCTCTTTTTTCCCTTTGCTTGTTTGTTTTGATTCTTAATTTCCACAGATGAAAGAAATCATATGGTATTTGTCTTTCTCTGACTTATTTCACTTAGCATAAAATTCTCGAACTCCACTCATGTTGTTGCAAATGGCAAGATTTCATTCTTTTTTATGGCTGGGTAATATTATATTATATATTTATATTATATATAGAATATAATTATAAATATTATATAAACATATATAATATTCTATTCTATATATCACATATTTGTATATTTGTATATATGTCATATATATTATATATTTATATTATATATAATATATTATATATAATATTCTATTCTATATATCACATATTTGTATATATTTGTATATATGTCATATATATATATATATATATATATATATATATATATATATATATCACACCTTTATCCATTCATTTATTGATGGCACTTGGGTTGCTCCCATATCTTGGCTATTGTAAATAATGTTGCAAAAAACATAGGGGTGCATTTATCTTTTTGAATTCGTGGTTTCATTTTCCTTGGGTAAATACCCAGTAGTGGAATTATTGGATCATATAGTAGTTCTATTTTTAACTTTTTGAGGACCTTCCATTCTGTTTTCCAGAATGGCTGCACCAGTTTGCACCCACCAACAGTGCATGAGGCTTCCTTTTTCTCTACATCCTTGCCAACATTTATTGTTTCTTGTGATTTAATTGTGGCCATTCTAACAGGTGTGAGGGGATATCTCACTGTGGTTTTGATTGGCATTTCTCTGATGATGAGTGATGTGAGTATCTTTTTATGCATCTGTTGGCTATCTGTATGTCCTCTTTGGAAAAATGTCTGTTTATGTCCTCTGCCCATTTTTAATTGAAATATTTGTTTTCTTGGTGTTAAGTTGTATAAGTTCTTTATATATTGAATATTAACCCTTTGTCAGATATATCATTTGCAAATATCTTCTCTCATTTGGTGGGTTGTCTTTTGCTTTGTTGATGGTTTCCTTTGTTGTGCAAAAACTTTTGATTTTGGTGTAGTCCCATAGTTTAATTTTGCTTTTATTTCCCTTGCCAAAAGAGACATATCTAGAATGTTGGTAAGGCTGGTCAAAGAGATTACTGCCTATGTTTTCTTTTAAGAATTTTATTGTTTTAGGTCTCACAGTTAGGTCTTTAATCCATTTTGAGTTTATTTTTGTGCCTGGTTGAAGAAAGTGGTCTAGTTCATTTCTTTGCATGTAGATGTCCAATTTTCCCAACATCATTTTTAAAGAGACTTTTTTTTCCCATTGCATATTCTTGCTTCCATTGTCATAGATTTGTAGTATGTCTTGAAATCTGGGATTATGATACCTCCAGATCCGTTCTTTTTCAAGACTGCTTTGGTTATTCAGGGACTTTTGTGGTTCTATACAAATTTTAGGATTATTTGTTCTAGTTCTGTGAAAAATGCTTAAACAGATTCAGATTTTAAAAGCAAAGTCAACTTTTATGCATAGTGTAATTTGTCTATGACCAGATCAGTTTCTGTCAAAGTGGTAATGATGTATGTCACTGGGTTGGGGAGGGTTCTCCTACAACTGCTCCCTACCTCAGGGAAAGCCCCATTTCCCAAGCCCTTTCCTCACCTCTCCCTCAGAGGGAAGACTCATGTGATGGGCCAGATTCTGAAGCACCGAGCGCAGTACCACTACACACTTCGAGGTGACACTCACGCATGTAGGACACGCCCGTGTTCTCTCTTACAATACTAAGTGGTAAGCTGAGCCAGTGCCCACCAGTGAAGGTTGGGTATTGCCACATCACTCTTTCTTTCTTCTCACTAGAGATTTGGGGCTAAGTCCTCATCCTTGCACATTAGGGATCAATGGTAGTAAGATGCAGAATGAGTCAAAGGAATTCTGCTTCATTGTTTTTTTAATTATTATTATGTTATGTTAGTCACCATACAGCACATCATTAGTTTTTGATGTCGTGTTCCATGATTCATTGCTTGCATATAACACCCAGCACTCCATGCAATACGTGCCCTCCTTAATACCCATCACCGGGCTACCCCATCCCCCCACCCCCCTCCCCTCTAAAGCCCTCAGATTGTTTCCCGGAGTCTATAGTCTCTCATGGTTCATCTCCCCCTCCGATTCTCCCCTTTCATTTTTCCCTTCCTTCTCCTAATGTCCTCCATGCTATTCCTTATGTTCCACAAATAAATGTGCTTCAACCCAACTTGACCAGAAGGCTGTACATTTTTTTTTCCTCATTAACTGGCCATGTTCAGTTTCCTATCTGCACATGATGTTCCCTTCCCTTGGAAGTTACCTTTTTTTTTTATGACTTTTCTTGATTACTTCTATCCTCTTTGACCCCTATCTTTTCTAATTAGCTCTCTCATTGATGTCTAGGAGATAAAATTAGCACATCATTATATTCATACATTTCATTTGTGCTGTACCAGATTTTCTTAGTGTTTAGTATATTATATGGTATTTTGTATTGGTTGCTATTTTTTAAATGCCACACACTATTCTATAATCTGTTAGAAAATGTGATTTAATGAAAAGATCATGTGGTTTGAGTTCTGACTTAACAATTTTTTAGTTGTGCTGAAAGCCTTACATTGAAGCGTACTGGGAACTGGCCCAGGGAATGATATTACAGGTTCATTGATGTATGTGTCCTTTAGGAAAAGCCCTAGGTGGAGGCAAAGTGGCAATTTAGGGTAGGAGTGAGGCATTCTGGTGTCTCTTGGACAAATACTAGTTTCATATTGTCAGATTCTCACCAGTAACTTCACAATCTAAATGGTAAATAGACCCAACAAAATGTCATCACCTACATTGAAATGTCACATGTACCCATTCAAAGGTTAACGCTGGTGTTTGCAGGCATGGTTGGTGGACTACATGTGGGAAAAGACAAGGTAAGTTTCTGCAGTTCTTAGTTGTTTCAATCATTTGCAGGGTCATCATTCCCTCCCTATTCTTCCTTCTGCTTCTTCCCTGTTCATTCCTTAGAGGATTCTATCCTACTTAGCCTTTTTGTCACCTGCTCTCATTTTCTGGGTTCACATTAGGATATCACCAGTGCCCTTCTGCCTTCTTAAGGCTTATTGTTGTGCAAAAACATGTCTACTGATACCCTGAATGGGAGGACTGGTTGATTAGAGGACTGGTCAAGGCCTCTTAAATTCTGGTTCTTAATCTGTTCTCACGATAAGATCATTTTGTCTCTCAGTAGTTTGACCTTGACATTTAGATTGCCCAAACTGGCAAACATATCCCAGGCCAACTTACTGATTTTTTTTTAAAGATTTTATTTATTTATTCGACAGAGATAGAGACAGCCAGTGAGAGAGAGAACACAAGCAGGGGGAGTGGGAGAGGAAGAAGCAGGCTCATAGCAGAAGAGCCTGATGTGGGGCTCGATCCCAGATCGCCGGGATCACGCCCTGAGCCGAAGGCAGATGCTCAACCGCTGTGCCACCCAGGCGCCCCCAACTTACTGATTTTTGCTATTTCTCAGTTGTCTCAATTGTAGTGGAATTGGACACATAAGTTTATCTTTAATAACTAATCATTCAGATGTAACTAATTATTGTCTTTCTTTATGCACAATGTTATGCACAATTGCCTTGAAATAGATAACACATATTGATAAACGCCTTTTAGCAATCACTGTTACATATTTTGAAGCATCACTATCACTTTCCAATATATATTTTTCCTTGCACAAAAATCTCATACTTACAGGCTCATACCAACTACTAATATAAATATAGTCAAAATGGGATGAGGTAAATTTCTCTTTTGTGATCAGTTGCCGAATATGCCTGTACATGAGCAGGTGGAGTCATCTCTATAGCTTCCATAATCCGTCCTAAACTGCCTGTTAACACGACCATTTTTCCACTGCTGGAAAATCGATTCTCTGTTCCCATAGGCTCTGGTAAAGTTGCATTCCTCTACCATCCCAAAATAAATCCATTACTGAGATCACACCCATATCACATGGTGCCATCACTCAAATTGAGCCCCAGTGGAATGGTCATACCCTGAGTACTCCCTAATACATGTTCAAGAAAGGGCCAATAAAAGGTGTTATGACAAAAGCTAAGTTTGATGCAAGAAAGTGGTTTCAGAATGGAAGGCAATTTTCTGTTTTAGTTCATCTGAGTACTGAATATCTTGGCTAGAAGTCTCCTTATCATCCAGTGTTAACAATACTGGCCCATAGTGAATTATAATGCAACATATAACTTAAGAAATATGTAGCATTACTTTATAGCTTTTCACCAAGATTACTTTGGTATTTAATAATATTTGTATGTATCAGAGAACCAACATGTTCATGGCTCTTGAATGTAAGTTCCCTATTTAGTAGATTTATTTTTGTCCATTGAATTAAAAATACCAGTGTATTTTGCTAAGAGAAACGATAAGATAATATCCAGTGTCCCCAAAAGGATCATAGATATTTTATACTGAAATATTAAAAATATTTCCAAGAGTATCATTTTAGTAATGATAAATGCAGCAGTTTGCGTTATTTACTATGTGAGAGAGGGGGCATCAATTACTCTTGCCCATTGCCCGCAATTGATGCTAGCATGAGTTTTATAGAAACACACCCCTGTTGAAATTATTTCAGCTACTTTTCCAACTATTCTTTCTTTACAGAATAAAGATAAAACTCCTTGGCATGTGATTTTTATTTATTTATTTTTATTTTTTATTGAAGTATAATTAACATACATGCAATGTTACATTAGTTTCAGGTGTACAACGTATTGATTCAACAATTCCACACGTTATTCAGTGCTTACCATGATAAATGTAGTTACCGTCTGTCACTATACAATGTTATTACAATATTATTGACTATATTTCCTATGCTGTGCTTTTTCGTTTCTGTGACTTATTTTATAACTGGAAGTTCTTACCTTTCGATTCCCTTTATCTATTTCACCCATTTCCCCACCCACTTTCCCTCTGGCAACCACCAGTTTGTTCTCTGCAGGTGATTTTTAAAGGCTTCCTATGCTTTGATCAAACTGCTCTAGCAGCCCCACCTTTCCTTATTCTCCTGAATCACCACTCCCTCTTACTTGGCACTTACAGCAACACAGAACTCTCTGGTGTTTTAAAAGTAACTGATGCATTTTCCCCTAGGGGTTCTGGGCCATGCCTTATTTTTGATGGTCCTGCCTTCCTTGCAGCTGCTACAGTTTGGTGCCTGCTTGTGCTGAATTGTTGATGCTCCTTGGTTGTTTATCCCTAAAGCCTCTGGGGAAGAGTGATACTGTATTTGGGTCAGGAAGGAAAGGCAGACATCTGACTAAGTAGTGCTGCTGTGGGCAGGGTTGGGGGCTAATCAATAGAACCTTCCCTTACTTTACTGTGTGGGCTTTCTCTTCAGAAACATTGTATCTCTGGCCTTAAATATTCTCATCTTGGGGAAACTGGATACATTGCAACACCCTAATAATGAAAGCCTTTATCAGGAACTTTCCAAGCTAAAAGTTTCCCAGTTGGATCCTTTTGTTCTAATGTGAATTTATTCTGGCCTTGCCCTGTTTCTAATCTGTGTGTTTCTGTGAGGCTCCTAAACTCTGTGAAAGGTGTTAGGATGTGAAGGAGTAAACAAAAATGCATTAAGGCACCAGGCAGCTGACATCAGTTCCCTGCAGAACAATGTGTGTAATAGATGAGGGCTAAGTCCACTTCCTCATCCTTTTCCACTTTCACGCCCCTTGGCTCCTGGATAATCTCAGGTACTTTTTAATCTTATAATTGGATGACAGGAGAGGTGCCAGGGCTATCTCAGGGTTACTAAAATCCCTTGTTTTTGGCGACCTATTGTTCTGCATCTGGAAACCACTAATGCTTCAGTTTTTAATCCCTGCAAGACTATCTTTTATTTTCCCTTAATTATAAAAAAGAAAACTGTTTAAGGCAAAAAAAAATATTATGAGGTGTATAATAAATGTTGAAATAAAATATATGACCACAGCCAATGTTGAAATAAAATATATGACCAAATGGAATTATCCTTTTTAAAATTTATTATGTTTATGTGAAGTAGCAAATATTAACTCTAACAGACTGTAATAAGTTAAAGATGCATATTGTAAGGTTTAAGCAACTACTAGAAGTTATAGCTAAAAATAAAATACAGATATTAAAATAAAATACAAAAAAGAATTTTTTTTAAGATTATATTTATTTATTTGACAGAGAGAGACAGCCAGTGAGAGAGGGAACACAAGCAGGGGGATTGTGAGAGGAAGAAGCAGGCTCCCAGAGGAGGAGCCTGATGCAGGGCTCGATCCCAGAATGCTGGGATCACGCCCTGAGCCGAAGGCAGACACTTAACGACTGAGCCACCCAAGCGCCCCCAAAAATATTTTTTAAAAAAGATTTTATTTATTCATTTGATAGAGAGACAGAGAGAGCACAAGCAGGGGGAGAGGAGGAAGGAGAGGGAGAAGCAGACTTTCTGCAGCAGAGAGCCCAACTGGGACTCAATCCCAGGACCTGGAGATCATGACCTGAGCCGAAGGCAGATGCTTAACCATCTGAGCCACACGGGCACCCCAAAGTACAAAAATTTTTTATTATCCTCAATGAAATATGAATGTGAAATAGAGGAATAATAAACAAATAGGACAAAGAAAACAAATAGCAAATGATAAACTCAATCACATACATAATTACATTAAGTAGAAATAGAAAAAATACTCCAATAAAAAGGCAGACGTTATTAGACAGGATAAGAGATCAAGACCCAACTATTTGCTGACAAAAAGAGATGCACTTAAAAATACTCAAATAGGTTTCAAATAAAAAGATTCAAAGTGGCATATAATGCAAAATGTAAATCTATGAACATCGTTGTGCATATATGAGTATCAAAGAGGACTTTAAGAAAAATAATATCACATGCAATGAAGTGAGAAATTTCATAAAGATAGTGGGTTAATACGTAATAATGTTAACTATGTATGCACCTAAAGACAGAACTTCAAAATTCATGAGAAAATGCAGGCAGCTCTAAAGATAGAAGAAGACACAGCCACAATCATAATTGATGATTTTTATCACTCTTCTCTTGGTAATTGATAGGATAATTACACAACAAAATGAGTAAAGATTTAAAGGATTTCAATAATAGTGTCATCCAAATTAATGTAACTGACATTTTATAAAAACACTATATATAGTACCTGGATAATTCATATTATTTTTAAGAGCACATGAAATGCTCATCAAGGTGGACTATATTCTGGACCATAAAATATCCATATATATATTTCAGATACACACACACATAAATATATCCATATTTGTTCATAAATACCTAAAGTTTGAAATCTTTGAGTATGTTTTCTGGCTACAACATAATTGTTAGAAATCAATAACCATGAGATAGCTAAAAGATATCCAGAAATGTGCCCAAAATACTTATAAATAAAATGACACACTCCTAAATAAACTATTAATCAGAGATTAAATCACAAGGGAAATTATTTTGAATTGAATATTATGAAATCACAATATATCAAAATGTGTGAGATACAGCTAGAGCAGTGCATAAAGGAAAATTAATAATTTTAAATGCTTGTATTGGAAAAGCAAAGAGCCTTAAAAATCAGTCACTGAGGGCTTCAGAGGGGAGGGAGGTGGGGGAATGGGATAGGCTGGTGATGGGTAGTAAGGAGGGCACATATTGCATGGTGCACTGGGTGTTATACGCAACTAATGAATCATCGAACTTTACATCAAAAACCAGGGATGTACTGTATGGTGACTAACATAATAAAAAAAATTAAAAATATATATATATAATAAAAATAAAGATGCAAAAAAGATCAGTCACTAAATTTCCATCTTTAAGAGCTGGCAAAAAAAGAACAAATTAAATACAAAGTAAGTAGAAGGAAGGAAATAATAAGGAGAATAGAAAAAATTAGAATACAAAACAGACCAAAAATAGAAAAAATTAGTAAAGTAAGAACTTTGTTCTTTGAAAAGATTAATGAAATTTACAAATTCCTAGTGAAACTGATCAAGAAACAAAGAGTCAGAAAACTCAAAGTACCAATATAAGGGATAAAAGTGTACAAGATTACAGATTTTATAAATATTAAGAGTTTAGTAAGAGAATGCACACTGGCCAACAAAATTAAATTAGAAATCAATATTATTAGTAATAATTGGGATTTATTCTAAGAATGGGAGACATATTTTCTTCCTCAGTTGTATGTCTGATTAGCTTATGTACTTACTGATCTGATCGCACGTTACGTGAGTAGTAGGGAAGAGAATTAGGGGAATATGGCATTGTGGGAATTTCCCAATAGGAAGAATTTAGGGCTGTCACAGCATCAGTGACTGAGAGAAGCTGAGACTGAAGACTATAGCCTTTCTAGTGCTGCCACAATATGTGAGTGGGCAGCCAAGAGGCACATATAATAGAGGCGTGCTATATAAAAACCATCAGTTGGAGGTCAATGGGAGTGGTGACCAAATTTTCTAAGGAACGTTCAATAATTTAGGGGAGATGCACTGGAGTGAACTCATCACCAATAAAGCATTGGTATAGTTACAACCCATTCTCATTAAGCGCTTGAAAAGAGTTAAGTCAATCATAGAGTGGGACTTTAAAAATCAGCTAGTTGAATACAGAGTTACTTTTATTTTTCTCTCTTTTTGTATCCTGCCACATCATAGAAGAGAAAGGAAGTGTCCTGGAGGAAGGATGACAAGGGGAGAGAATGTACAATCCTTGAACTCTTCACCTTCTCCTAAATATTACATATGCAGTTAAAGTCACAGACTGGTCTAGCATGACCAGGGGTAGAAAAAGAGATGTAAGATTTAAATTAAGTTCAAAGTAAAATTGTAAAATAAATGGGATCACATCATAAATATCAATATGAAATCATTCTAAAGATTTAATATCACCAACAAGTTACAGAATTTGGCCAATCCACACAAGTGTGAATGGAATGTTTTCAACTTTGCTATATCTAGAGAAGTTACTGCAAAAAATAAAATTATTTCATGTTTGCATTCCAATGAGTTGAGAATTCTTAATATACCTACTTAGAGTTGAGATATGACTCTATCTCAGCCATTATTCCTCTTCCTGTCTCTGTCTTTTTGCTTGTTCCTTAGTTTGCTCATTTTTTCTTTTTTCTGTATTTAGTTCTTCATCACCCCTTCTAAATTTGTTTTATCCTTCATAATCTCTTCTTTGCTCTCTTCATATATCCTTCTACTCTTCTTACTCTTAAACTTACATTCAGTTCTCCTATTACGCCTTTCCCCTCCTCTCTCCTGCCTTATTTTGACCCCCCTCTTGGGGCGTATTGAATCTCCACATAGAGTTGATTTTATCAATCAAGTTGTGTCACTTTTGAGAGTAAACGAGGGTGCCATTTATAATTTTGCTAATACAACAAGCATAAACCACTACTGTCTTAGGGAAATTGGGATGAATGGTCATACTATCTGTAGCAAAACCCCAATTTAGATAGGTGAAGATGATCAGAGAAGACCACTATGAGAAAATAATATTAAGTTGATTTCTGTAGGGTGCATAAAAATTAGCTGCGTGAAGAGTGAGGTTAAATATGTAACTGACAAAACAAATAAGAATGCAGAGCCCCTTAGGTAAGAGTGAAGTTCCGAGTAGTAGGAGAATGAAAGCTGGGAGAGTATCATGGACTGACGTTGTAGAATTGAGCAAAGGAGTTTCTAGAATTTCTCCATTTTTGGGGGGCTTAGGTGGAGCTTTCTGGCTGAAATGAGGATTACCTGTCACCAAGATGCATTTTTATAGCAAGCATAGGGATTTTATTTAGAATTGCATGTTACGAGTCAATAAAAATAGCACTGTTTTCTAACAATGTTTTTAAATCACAAATTGCATGAGATAAACATGAATTTTTGTTAAAGGAGATATGGTTAGTATTTGGATAAAGTGAGGTTCAAGCCCTGCCCAAGACACCGCTTGTCCAGGGTAGAGAGTTTAATTTTTATTCTAATTGCAGTGGGAAAACAATGGTAGATTTAAGTGGGAATAGTAAGTGGCATAATATGATTTACATTTTAAGATTATTCTAGTTACTTTGTAGAGAACTGATTGTAGTAGGAAAAAATAGGGAGGCCAATTAAGAGGCTGCTCAGTAGGCCAGGTTAGAGAGATACTGGTGGCATAGTGTAGAATGGTAGAAAGGGAGTGAAGTTGGTATATATTTAAGGTAGAATATTCAAGATTCGGTGGTTGTTTGAATGTGGAAAAGGAAATAGGGAAAGGAAGTTGTGATGAAGACACGAGAGTTTCTGGATTGAAAATCTGACTGCATGTTGGTATTTACTGAGGTGAAGAAGTCAAGTGAAGGAATGCATGATGATTGTGAGAAGGATATATTCAAAAGCTCAGTTTGGGACATACTAATTTTGAGAATACCAAGACATATCCAAATGGAGAAGTAAGGTATACAGTTGGATTATGGTTACAAAAGTTATAGGCCAAGTTAGAGTTGGGGATACAGATTTGGGAACAAATAGCATATAAAATGGTGTTTCAGACCTTTTCTGAGTTTGTTCACATTTCATTATGGACATTTTACAGAGGAAGTGCTGAGGAAAAACAGGCAGCTGACAGGAGAGGTTGCTATGCAACAGATGAAGAAAATCATCCAGGCAAGCAGAACTGATGCTGATCTTGGGGACCAAATGCTGCCATCCTTCCTAGCATTAGCTTTCTTTCATATGCAGACTCCCAGCAGGAACTGATGCCAGAACAAAGTGAAATGTACAAAGATTTATCTTGGATTTTGGAAATGTATTAATTCAATTTGGGTCAACTTACATTTGTATATGATTTTCTGCCTTTTTTAGTTTCTCCAGTCATCTTGGAATCATAACAGCATGCATGCCCTTTAGTAGGACCCCAGTAAGTATGCCTTGCACTTTATATTTTGAATATTAAGAAATGGGTTCAGAAATGTCCAGTGACCTGAGTGGGCTCATACAGCTAGCAACGGTCTGGCCTGGCACTCTATCCCTGGAACTCTGAAGGTTGGCCCAGCTTCTTTTTGTAAAACCACAGCTGTTCTAGGCCCCAGCCCTGGAAGGAACCCAGGCAAACATTAGCTCTGAAACAGGACCTGCCATGGTTCAGACACAAAAGTGCCTGATCATCCTGACCACTCCAGTGGGCACCAGGAAGGCCTTAGGAGAAGCCTGTTTGTGCCACTCACAGTGAAAAGGTCTGATAGTTGGGGCAAGGAGTGGATCCCAAGGAACAATTCTCACACCTGGGTGGACGCACCTAGAGTAAGCAAGGGGTGGAGACTTGGGCGGAGGGGTGTCTCTACCTGTGTCCTGGATGCAGAGCATGAGCTTGATTCTCCAAGAGCACAAATTTTGCTTGTTTGGGACAGGTGTTGGCAGGGCAGAGGAGGTGAGGGGTAGTTCTGTCATTCAAACTGGAGAAGGGAGGGTGCCTCAGTCCCCAGGCCAGAACTAGTAAACATGGGTTTTGGAGGTAGGAGGACCTAGGCCCACATTTTGCATTTTCTGTTTACTGGCTCTGTGGCCTTGTCTAGTTCATGAATTGTGTCTGTGCCTCAGCTTTCTAATCTGTAAAATAGGGATGCTGACATCCACCACTCAGGGCTACTGTGAGAGGAAGATAAGTCCTAGTGCAGATGTTGTGATATACAAGCTGTGCCCTTCCCTCCCCTCCTTCCCACCTGCACACACAAAATAAGGTTATTGCTGGAACTGCACAAAGGGCAGGGGAAAGGGTATAGGCAGTTCATGAGTGAGGGAGGAGCCAGTTGGTAGTCACTAAGGTAATTGCCTTCCCCATTAGTGTAATTTCCCTAGGTTCTTCTTTTTCCCTAGCCCTAGAGCTGAGGAGATGTTCAGTAGTTGTTTGGTGTAGAATTTGTTCCCTCATAGAGATCTATTTCAGAGAGGCAGATGGCTTCTTGGACTGGTCACACTTATGGTCAGTCCTGTTTGTCACCAGGTTTCAAGTTGTGGGTACTCTGCAAAAATTGAGCCTGGAAAGGCTGACCTATGACAATTAGACTCATAGGAGACTAATGCATAATAAAAGCCAATACGTTAACTTTTGACTGGCTGGTGCTCACTCTTGTACACCTCTTCTCTCAATTAAGGAAAACAGTCACAGGCCACTTGGAGTTTTGGCATCACAATGAGGGAAGTTGGTTGGTCATCTCAGTGGTTGGAATTCTTTAGTTGAAATTCTGCAGGCATATATAGGCTGTGTAAAGAATTTCTGGTCACAAGTTCCAATGTTTCTGTCAGCAGCTGAGTTACTCTCTTATAGGGACACTGTCTCACACAAAGAGACACATCTTTTCTGTTGCTTAGATGACCCGTCCACATATTGCATACAGACATCCCTCTTCTGCCTATACAGTCCTTCTCTACACAGGACACAATGTCACTAATTAGGTATTAATATCAATGTGGCATTGCCTTCTCCACATGACACTCTGGCCACTTTGGTGGGAGGAGTGTCCCCAGGCTTCTTACATCTACAGATGCTCCCCCTAGGGGCAACCCTAAAGATGTCTCATGTCATTCTTCAAATGGTGATTTTTTTCTCACCATTCCCTAAGGCCATAGAAATATTCAAAAACAGCATGAAACTATGGATTCACATCATACATAATGTAATTGAAAAATCCTATATTGTTGGACAATTGTTTTCTAATTTTCACTATTGTGTACGAAAAACAAATAATTTTGCTCCTAAATATTGAAGTAAACCCCTGATTTTTTTTGTGTGCTGTTAGTTATTAAAAGTGGAATCATTGGAGGCGCCTGGGTGTCTCAGTCAGCTAAGCGTCTGCTTTCAGCTCAGATCATGAACCCAGGTCCTGGGATGGATCCCTGCGTCGGGCTCCCTGCTCAGTGGGGAGCCTGCTTCTCCCTCTCCCTCTGCCCCCCAGCTCACGGTCTCTCTCTCTCACTCTCTCTCTCTATGTCAAATGAATAAATAAAATCTTTTTTTTTTAAAAAGTGGAATCATTGAGGAAAACATATGAATATTTGTAAGGCTTTCATGTATATATTTGTCTCCAGAATGGCTGTACCAATTTATAGTGTTACAGCTATATTGAATGCAATTTTACTGCACAATCACCAATACTGGTTGCTATTCTTTTTAAAAATTTGCCAGTCACATATTTGAAAAATAAGTGATTTAATATTGCTTTGTTTGGGAAATATCTTTACTCTTTTCTGATTATAGAGGCAATTCATAATCTATGCACAAATTGGAAAATACAGAAAGAAATGAAGACTGAAAGAAGAATAGTATATAATTTCTCAATAATATAACCATTGTTGTAATTTTAAATATTTTCTTTACATTTGTTTGTTTATTTATCCCAACTCCTTTCTTTTTTTCCACATTTCACATCCAACCAGTCTATCAGGAAAATATTTTGGTTCTATTTTCAAAATTTATGTTTGCAATTTGACCACTTCTTACCAGTTCTGTATTAACCTCCCTGGTTCAAACCATTATCAGACCATTATAATAGCATCTGCACTGGTCTTCCTGCTTCCACGGTGTCCCATTCAGAAAGATTCTGCTAAAATCTCATGTCCTTCCTCTGTTCACAACCTTTTCATATTTCTTATCAACCTTAGAGTACAACTAAAGTCCTTGGAGTGATCTGTAAGTTCCAACACGATTCACTCATCCCCTCTCTGATCTCATTGCCATACCCTCTCACTCATTCCACTCATACTACATTGGCTTTCTTCTGGATACTTAAATATACGTGGCTTGCTTGGTCCTACTTTAAGTGTTTACCCAGCTGTTTCCATTACTAGGAATACTCTTTTACAATATAGCTGCATTACTCATTCTCTTAACAATGAAAAATTTTCTCAAATAAGCACTTCCAGACTATTACGATCCCCCTACTCTGTTCTATTTTTCTTCTCCCCATTGCTCTTACTTTGTAACACACTATGTAATTTAGTTATTTTTCATGTTCATTTTTTATAATGTTTCTCCACTAAAATTAAGATCCACAAGGAGAGAGATATGTATTTTATGTTTCCAAAGAACATTGAACAAGGATGTGACTCAAAGAAGGCACTCGATAAATGTTTCCTGAATCTATCTATCTATCTATCTATCTATCTATCTATCTATCTATCTATCATCTATCTATCATCTATTATCTATCATCTATCATCTATCTATCTATCTATCTATCTATCTATCTATCTATCTATCATCTATCTATCTTAATAAATGCTTAGGATAGTTAATGGGCCTCAGTGGGAATAAGACAAAGGAAAGTTTATTTTGTTGCTCCATAAAGGTAGAGAGTTGATGAGAGATTTAAAAAAAAAAAGTAAACTAGAAGCCAAGAAAATGGTGGAAGTTGTCTAGGAGTTTGATATAACTCCTACCATCAACTCCAAGAACTTTGCTAAATTTCACAAAATTTCTTGCACTGTTTTCTCTGGCTGAATTTTTTGGAGGATAGGGATGGGATGTGTGATATGACATAGTTGTAAGTTCAAGAGACATACACAATACACCCAACAATAGCATAATATACATTATTCTAAGGTGTATGTGAACCATTCTCCAAGAGAGATCACGTTAGTCCACGAAACAAGTCTGAAAAGATTGAAATTTTAAAATATTTTATTTTATGTTTTTTAATAATTTTTTATTATATTATGTTAGTCACCATACAGTACATCCCCGGTTTCCGATGTAAGGCTCGATGATTCATTAGTTGTGTATAACACCCAGGGCACCATGCAATACGTGCCCTCCTTACTACCCATCACCGGTCTATCCCATTCCCCCACCCCCCTCCCCTCTGAGGCCCTCAGTTTGTTTCTCATAGTCCATAGTCTCTCATGTTTCATTCCCCCTTCTGATTACCCCCCCTTTCTTTATCCCTTTCTTCCCCTACCGATCATCCTAGTTCTTATGTTCCATAGATGAGAGAAATCATATGATAGTTGTCTTTCTCTGCTTGACTTATTTCACTTAGCATTATCTCCTCCAGTGCCGTCCATGTTGCAGCAAATGTTGAGAACTCTTTCTTTCTGATAGCTGAGTAATATTCCATTGTATATATGGACCACAACTTCTTAATCCATCATCTGTTGAAGGGCATCTCGGCTCCTTCCATGATTTAGCTATTGTGGACATTGCTGCTATGAACATTGGGGTGTATATGGCCCTTCTCTTCACTACGTTTATATCTTTGGGGTAAACAACCAGTAGTGCAATGGCTGGATCATAGGGTAGCTCAATTTTCAACATTTTAAGGGACCTCCACACTGATTTCCAGAGTGACTGTACCAACTTGCATTCCCACCAACAATGTAGGAGGGATCCCCTTTCTCCACATCCTCTCCAGCAATTGTTGTTTCTTGCCTTGTCTATTTTTGCCATTCTAACTGGCGTAAGATGGTATCTCAGTGTGGTTTTGATTTGAATTTCCTTGATGGCTAATGATTTTGAACATTTTTTCATGTGTCTGTTAGCCATTTGTATGTCTTCATTGGAAAAGTGTCTGTTCCTATCTTCTGCCCATTTTTTGATTTGTTTATTTGTTTCTCGTGTATTGAGTTTGAGAAGTTCTTTGTAGATCTTGGATACCAGTCCTTTATCTGTAGTGTCATTTGCAAATATATTCTCCCATTCCGTGGGCTGCCTCTTAGTTTTTCTGACTGTTTCCTTGGCTGTGCAGAAACTTTTAATCTTGATGAGGTCCCATACGTTCATTTTATCTTTTGTTTCTCTTGCCTTTGGGGATGTGTCATGAAAAAGGTTGCTTTGGCCGATGTCGTAGAGGTTGCTGCCTATGTTCTCCTCTAGAATTTTGATGGATTCCTGCCTCACATCGAGGTCTTTCATCCATTTGGAGTTTATTTTTGTGTATGGTGTGAGATAGTGGTCAAGTTTCATTCTTTTGCATGTAGCTGTCCAAATTTCGCAGCACCATTTATTGAAGAGGCTGTCTTTTTCCCACCGGATGTTTTTTCCTGCTTTATCAAATATTAGTTGCCCAAAGAGCCGAGGGTCCATTTCTGGGCTCTCTATTCTGTTCCATTGGTCTATGTGTCTGTTTTTGTGCCAGTACCATGCTGTCTTTGTGATCACAGCTTTGTAGTACAGCTCGAAATCCGGCATTGTGATGCCCCCAGCTTTGTTTTTCCTTTTCAACAATTCCTTGGAGATTCGGGGCCTTTTCTGTTTCCATACAAATTTAAGGACTATTTGTTCCAGTTCTTTGAAAAATGTCCTCGGTATTTTGATCGGGATAGCATTGAAAGTGTAGATTGCTCTGGGTAGCATGGACATTTTAACTATGTTAATTTTTCCGATCCATGAGCATGGAATATCTTTCCATCTCTTTATGTCTTCCTCAATGTCTTTCAAGAGTGATTTATAGTTTCTAGAATATAGGCCCTTTACGTCTCTGGTTAAGTTAATTCCAAGGTAACGTATGGTTTTTGGTGCTATTGTAAATGGGATGGATTCCCTAATTTCTCTTTCTTCGGTCTCGTTATTCGTGTACAGAAATGCAACTGATTTCTGAGCATTGATTTTGTATGCCGCCACATTACTGAATTGCTCTATAACTTCTAATAGTTTGGGAGTGCCTTCTTTGAGTTTTCCATATGGAGTATCATGTCATCTACGAAGAGAGACATTTTGACTTCTTTGCCGATTTGAATACCTTTTATCCCTTTTTGTTGTCTGATTGCTGTTGCAAGGACTTCTAGTACTATGTTGAATAATAGTGGCGAGAGTGGGCATCCTTGTCGAGTTCCTGATCTTAAGGGAAAGGCTTCCAGCTTTTCCCCATTGAGAATAATATTTGTAGTAGGCTTTTCATAGATGGCTTTTATGAGATTGAGAAATGTACCCTCTATTCCTACACTCTGAAGGGTTTTAATCAGGAAAGGATGCTGTATTTTGTCAAATGCTTTTTCAGCATCAATTGAGAGGATCATATGGTTCCTGAGTCTTTTCTTGTTGATATGATGTATCACGCTGATTGATTTGCGAATATTGAACCACGTTTGCATCCCAGGTATGAATCCCACTTGATCGTGATGGATAATCCTTTTAATGTACTGTTGGATGCTATTAGCAAGTATCTTGTTGAGGATTTTGGCGTCCATATTCATTAGGGAGATCGGTCTGTAATTCTCTTTTTTGAGGGGGTCTTTGCCTGGTTTGGGGATCAAGGTAATATTGGCCTCATAGAATGAGTTTGGTAGCTTTCCATCTGTTGCTATTTTTTGAAATAGCTTTAGGAGAATAGGTATTATTTCTTCTTTGAATGTTTGGTAGAATTCCCCAGGAAAACCATCCGGGCCTGGAGTTTTGTTATTTGGAAGGTTGTTTATCACTGACTCAATTTCTTCATAATTAATTGGCCTGTTTAAGAAACCAATTTCTTCCGGTTTCAATCTTGGTAGTTTATAGGTTTCTAGGAAGGATTCCATCTCTTCCAG
This sequence comes from Ursus arctos, assembly GCF_023065955.2. NCBI lineage: Eukaryota > Metazoa > Chordata > Mammalia > Carnivora > Ursidae > Ursus > Ursus arctos. Next base: position 43,089,450 of record NC_079873.1, read on the forward strand.
ATTGCTTTGTTTATTGGCATATAGCTGTTGATAAAAATTTCTAATAATCCTTCCAATTTCAATGGTGTCCGTCGTGACCTCTCCTTTTTCATTCATAATTTTAATAATTTGGGCCCTTTCTCTTTTCTTTTGGATAAGTCTTGCCAGTGGTCTGTCTATTTTATTGATTCTCTCAAAGAACCAGCTTCTAGTCCTGTTGATCTGCTCTACTGTACTTCTGGTTTCTGCTTGATTGATTTCAGCTCTAATTTTGGTCAACTGCTTCCTCATGCGTGGATTAGGCCTGTCCCTCTGTTGCTGTTCCAGCTTCCTGAGGTGAGAATATAAAAACTGCATTTTAGATTTTTCTATTCTTTTGAGTGAGGCTTGGATGGCTATGTATTTCCCCCTTAGGACTGCCTTTGCAGTATCCCATAGGTTTTGGACTGTTGTGTTTTCATTCTCATTGGTCTCCATAAATTGTTTGATTTGATTTTTGATTTCCTAGCTTATTGAGTCATTCCTGAGCAGGATGGTTCTTAGTCTCCAAGTGTTTGAGTTTCTTCCAAATTTTTCCTTGTGGTTGAGTTCCAATTTCAGAGCGTTGTGGTCTGAGAATATGCAGGGGATAATTTCAATCTTTTGGTATCAGTTGAGACCTGTTTTGTGTCCCAGAACATGGTCTATTCTTGAGAATGTTCCATGGGCATTAGAATAGAATGAGTATTCTTTGGTTCTGGGGTGTAGTGTTCTATATATATCTATGAGGTCCAACTCGTTGAGTATGGCATTCAAAGCCTTTGATTCTTTGCTTAGTTTTTGCCAGGGTGTTCTGTCTATTTCTGATAGTGGAGTGTTGAGGTTCCCTACTATTAATGTATTTTTATTTATATGTCTCTTTATTCTGGTTAAGAGTTGGCTTGTGTATCTTGCTGCTCCCCTGTTGGGGGCATATATATTTATAATTGTCATATCCACTTGTTGAATACTTCCTTTAAGAATAATATAGTGCCCTTCTGCGTCTCTAACTATAGTCTGTGGTTTAAAATCCAATTTATCTGATATGAGAATTGCTACCCCAGCTTTCTTTTGAGGTCCATTTACGTGAAAGATGGTACTCCATCCCCTTACTCTCAGTCTGAATGCATCTTTGGGTTCGAAATGAGTCTCTTGTAGACAGCAAATGGATGGGTCATTTCTTTTTATCCAATCTGCAACCCTGTGGCTTATTATGGGAAGTTTCAAACCATTCACATTAAGACTGAGTACTGAGAGATATGATTTTAATGATGCCATGTTGCCAGTAAAGTTTTTGTTTGTATTGGCTGTGACTTTCTGTTCTGTATCACTCTTGGGGCCTTTTTACTTTTATAGAACCCCCCCGTAATATCTCCTGTAGGGCTGGTTTCGTGGTTACGAAATTGGTTAGTGACTGGCGATTCTGAAATGTCTTTATTTCTCCATCAATTCTGAATGACAGCCTTGCTGGATAAAGGATCCTTGGCTGCATGTTTTTCTCTGAAAGAGCTTTAAATATGCTCCCCCAACTCTTTCTCTCATTCCAGGTCTGTGTAGACAGGTCTGACATAATTCTGATGCTTTTGCCTTGGTATGTGAGAAATTTCTTTGCCCTGGCCGCTTTCAATACTGTATCCTTGGATCTAATATTTGCGAAATGCACTATGACGTGACGTGGCGTATGTTTGTCGTGGTTGAGCTTGGGAGGGGTCCTCTCTGCCTCTTGGACACAAATGTTTGTTTCCCTCGCTAGATTAGGGAAGTTTTCAGCTACAATTTGTTCAAATATCTCTTCTAGACCTCTGTTTTTCTCCACCCCCTCGGGGATGCCGATGATTCTAACATTGGATCTTTTCATTGAGTCAGTAATCTCCCCGTAACCTACATTCGTGGGTGTGGATTTTTTTAAGAGCAGCTTCTATTTTGGTTTTTTCCTCTATTAACCCATCCTCCAATTCACTAACCCTTTCCTCTGCTTTGGTGATCCTGGCCGTCAGAGCCTCTAGTTTTGCCTGCATTTGGCTCATAGAATTTTTAATTTCTGTCAGATTCGCTCTCATTTCTGTCCTTAGGGATTCTATATTCTCAGTAACCTTTTCGTTAATAGTTTTTTCAATTCTACTCATCATTTTGACCATCGTTACTCTGAATTCCATTTCTGATAATTTGGTTACATCCATATCCATTATTTCTGTGGCAGAGGCCACAGACTCACTGTCTTTTCTTTGCTGGGGGGGGCTTCTCCTTCTTGTCATTCTGATGAGGAGAGGTTGCGGGGTTGTCCAGAGCCCAAATTATTGACTGGGTCCCAGGCCATGCCCCTTGTTTTATAGGGATCTTAGGGATGTGGGCTTCTTCTTTAAAGAGTTTATTTATTTATTTATGTGGCAGCCAACCAGCGAGAAAGGGAAAAGAAGCAGGGAAGTGGGAGAGGAAGAAGCAGGCTCCCAGCGGAAGAGCCCGATGAGGGACTCCTTTCCGGAACGCCGGGATCACGCCCTAAGCCGAAGACAGGCGCTCAATGACTGCGCCACTCAGGCGCCCGGGTTGTGGGCTTCTTGATTTTTTAGCCTGCCTTCTGGGGGAGGGGCCTGCCACACCGATACTCAGGCAACCCTGTTTGGGTAGAGTCTCCGTGTCCCCTGCGAGGGGGGATGGGGATGGGCACTCTCTGAGCCGGTATTTCCAGGCTTTTGTTCTCTGGCAGCTTTCCCTGGCGGTTTGCTGTGCCTCTTCTGAGAGAGCAGCAGCGGCTGAGTTTCAGCCTCTGTCACAGAACAGCCAGATTGCGGCCTGTTCTCTACTAATGTTCTGGCCACTTCAACTCTGTTACTGTTGGTGCTGCTCAACCCTGCAGCGTCCCGGGATGTGCGCCCCACACCCGGCGTCCCAGCCCTCACTTTCAGGGCCGGCGCGTCTCTGTCCTTTGTGTTTCTAATGCCGCCAGCCGCCCCGCGTGTGCTCCGGAAGCTCCCGGTCTCAGTCTGGATCCAGTGAGCGCACCGGGATTCCGGTGTTCCGCGAGATGCCTGGTGGCGCGTGCATCCGGCTCACAGTCTCAGTCTGCTGTTTTGTGGGTGCCGTCCACGAGCCCCGCCCGCTCTCCCATGCAGGTGGCTACCGCTTCCCGCCGCCCCGAACGCGGCAGCTCTCTCCCCCTTCCATTTATCTTCCGATATCTGTGCACGGTTTCATGGCTCCCCGCTTCGTACCTCAATACTCAGCGCTGGAGATGTTCATTTGTAGAGATCCAGATGCATCTTCCTGCGTCTCAGGCTGGTTCCGTGGTTGTTTAGGCTGGTCTGGTACCTATCCAGCTCGACTCGGGGGACTGGCTGAAAAAGGTGTCTCCTCGAAATTTTAAAATATTTTAATTAAACAACGTGTCATTCCTGATCACAATGGAATGAGACTAGAAACCAATAGCAGAAGGCAAACTGGTAAATCCATAAATATGTGGAAGCACAGTCTTCAACAACCAATGAGTTAACGAAGTCAGAGGGAAATCAGAAAGCACTTTGAGACAAATGAAAATGAAAACAACATACCAAAACTTAGCGGATGCAGTGAAAGCAGTACTATGTGGGAAGTTTACAGCTATAAAGACATACATTAAAAAAGAAGAGAGATCTTAAATAAACAACCTAACTTTATAACTCAAGGAGCTAGAAAAAGAAAATGAAACTAAACCCTAGTTAGCAGGAGAGAAATAACAAAGAATAAATAAGATAGAAAATTAAAACAATAGAAAAAATCAGTGATAGAGTGGATTCTTTGAAAAGACCTACAAATTGACAAATCTTTAGTTAGATGGCCTAAAAAAGGAGACTCAATCAGAAATAAAATAGGACATTACAACCAATGCCACAGAAATTAAAAGGATTATGAGATTATTATGAACAACTGTACACCAACACGTTGAATAACTTAAAAGAAATAGCTTAATTCCTAGAAACAAATGACTTAAAAACTGAATCATGAAGAATAGAAAATCTACAGAGACCAATAACTAGTAAGGTGATTGAATCAGTCATCAAAAATCTCCTTCACCCAGGAAAAATTCCATGCAGCAGCCCCTGGCCGAGAACTTACGCTAAGGATGTAATAGGAAAACATGTTTGTGACCTTGCAGGCTTTAGCGTAAATGTCAGAGCCCAGCGGTGGGGAACGCCCGGCTTGCCCAGCGGCCAGGAACACTTGGCTTTCCCAGCAGCTGGGAACGCCCAGCTCGCCAGGGCAGAACACTGCCCCAATGGAAACTTGATTGCTCTTGACAATAGCCCGCAGGGTCCATAGAAACATGTTTAAGATAGGCCTCACTTGCTGAACATTACATCATCTAACCCCCGTGACCTTCCCCATGATGTACTACTATCCGGTGATCTTCCCCGTGATGTACTACTATTCACTAGGATGTAATACGGATCACTCCCTTGATTGTTTTTGATTGTTTATTGCCAATAAGTATGTGGGGTTGCAGCTGTTTGGGGTGATCGTACTCTTGGCAGTGGCACACCTGGCAGTCGTCCCCTGCACCCATGCTGTCTTTCGCAAGCTAACCTGTCTGTGCCTCGTCCTTCTCCCGAATCGACGCCGCGGTGCTGCAGGCAGTGTCGCGGCAATTCCATATTCATCTTATGAGGCCAGCATTACCTTGATACCAAAACCAGATGAAGACAGCACAAAAAAAAGAGAACTACAGGTCAATATCTCTAATGCAAAAATCTCAACAAAATATTAGCAAACCAAACCCAACAATACATTAAAAAAATCATTCAACATGATCAAGTGAGATTTATTTATTCCTGGGGTGCAAGTGTGGTTCAATATTCACAAAGCAATTGATGTGGCACACTATACCAATAGGAGAGAGGATAAAAGCCATATGATCATTTCAATAGATGCAGAAAAAGCATTTGACAAACTACAACATCCATTCGTGATAAAAACCCTCCCTCAACAAAGTAGGTTTAGAAGGAACATACCTCAACATAATAAAGGCCCTACATGAATAATCCATAGCTAACATCATCCTTAATGGAGAAAAACAGCTCTTCCTCTAAGGTCAGGAACAAAACAGAGATGTCCAATCTCACCACTTTTATTAACATAGTACTGGAAGTCCTAGCCACAGAAATCAAACCAGAAAGAGGAATAAAAGGCAACCAGACTGGTAAGGAAGAAGTATAACTTTCGTTATTGGCAGATTACATGATACTATATATATAACCCTAAAGACTCCACCACAACACTACTAGAACTGATAAATAAATTCAGTAAAATCACAAGATACAAAATCAATTTATGGATTTCTGTTGCATTTCTATAAACTAATAATGAAGTAGCAGGAAGATAAATTAAGAAAATAATTCCTATTTACAATTGCACCAAGACAATACAATACCTAGGAATAAACCTGACCCTAAAAGGTGAAAGACCTTTACACTGAAAACTATAAAATATTGATGAAAGAAATTGAAGAAGGCACAAAGAAATGGAAAGACATTCCATGCTCATGGATTGGAAGGACACATATTGTTAAAATGTCTGTACTACCCAAAGCAATCTACACATTTAATGCAATCCCTATCAAGATACTAACAGCCCTTTTCACAGAACTAGAACAAAAAAATCCTAAAATTTATATGGTACCACAAAAGACAATTAATAGCCAAAGCAATCTTGAAAAAGAAAAGCAAAGCTGGAGGTATCACAATTCCAGACTTCAAGTTATATTACAAAGTTGTAATGATCAAAACAGTATGGTACTGGCACAAAAATAGACACATAGATCAATGGAACAGAATAGAAATCGTAGAAATGAGCCCACAGTTATATGGTCCATTAATCTTTGACAAAACAGGAAAGAATATCCAATGGGAAAAGTGTCTTCAACAAATGGTGTTGGGAAAACTGGGTAGCAACATGCAAAAGAATGAAACTGGACCATTTTCTAGTATCATACAGAAAAGTAAACTCAAAATGGATTAAAGACCTAAATGTGAGACCTGAAATCATAAAAATCCTAGAAGAGAGCACAGGCAGTAATTTCTATGACATTGTTTGTGGCAACATCCTTCTAGATATGTCACCTGAGGCAAGAGAAATAAAAGCAAAAATAAACTATTGGCACTACATCAAAATTAAAAGTTTCTACACAGCAAAGGAATCAACCAACAAAGCTAAAAGAGATCCTACTGAATAGCAGAAGATATTTGCAAGTGACATACCCAATAAAGGGTTAGTATCCAAAATATATAAAGAACTTATACAACTCAACACCCAATAATCCAAATTAAATAATCCAATTAAAAGCCAAATAATCTAATTAAAAATAGAATATATGAATAGACATTTCTCCAAAGACATCCAGATGGCCAACAGACACATGAATAGATGCTCAACATCACTGATCATCAGGGAAATGAAAATCAAAACCACAAAGAGGTATGACATCACACCTGTCAGAATGGCTAAAATCAAGAGCTCAAGAAATTACTGTTAGTGAAAATGTGGAGAAAAATGAACCCTTTTGCATGGTTGGTGGGAATGCAAACTGGTGTACCCACTCTGGAAGACAGTACGGGGGTTCCTCAAAAAGTTAAAAATAGAACTACCCTATAATCCAGTAATTATGGGTATTTCCTTAAGAATACAAAAATACTAATTCAAAGGGTTATATGCACCCCAATGTTTATTCCAGAATCATTTATAATAGCCAAACTATAGAAGCAGCCTAAGTGTCTATCAATAGATGAATGGATAAAGAAGATGTAGTATATAGAGGCACCGTGGCTCAGGTGGTTAAGCGTCTGCCTTCGGTTCAGGTCATAATCCCAGTGTCCCGAGATCTAGCCAAGAGCTGGTCTCCCTGCTCAGGAGGGAGTCTTGTTCTTCCTCTCCCTCTGCCTCTCCCCCTGCTCATGCTCACTCTCTCTCTCTCTCTTAAATAAATAAAATCTTTTTAAAAAAGAAGATGTGTTGTGTGTATACACACACACACACACACACACACGAATATTACTCAGCCACAAAAAAGAATGAAGTCCTGCCATTTGTAACAATGTGGATAAAGCTAGAGAGTATTATGCTAAGTGAAATAAACCAATCAGAGAAAGACAAATACCATATGATTTTACTCATATGTGGGATTTAAGAAACAAAACAAAGGAAAAAAGAGACAAACTGAAAAACAGACTATTAACTATAGAGAACAAACTGATGGTTACCAGAGGGGAGGTGTATGGGGGGATGGGTTAAATAGGTGATTCAGATTAAGGAGTGCACTTGTCTTCATGAGCACTGAGTAATGTAGGGAACTGTTGGATCTCTATATTTTACATTTGAAACTAATATAGTACTGTGTGTTAACTACATGGGAATTAAAAAAAACTTCATTTCTCATTTCCACAAAAACAAACAAACAAACAAACAACAACAAAAACAAAAACCCAACTCCTCAACCAAGTGGCTTCACTGGAGAATTGTACCAATCATTTAAAGAAGAATTGAGGGGAGGAGTTAAGATGCCGGGGCAAAGGGGGACCCTAAGTTTGTCTCATCCCTCAAATACAGCTAGATATCAAATCATTCCAAACACCCAAGAAATCAATAGAAGTTCTGAGAAAACAAATACCACAAGTCTACAAGTAGAGAAGAGACAACCTTTTGGAAGATAGGAGGTGCAGACACTTGAATTCGGTGTAATATAGCTGTAGACACAGCAGAGGGCAAGGAGCCTGCTTAAGGAGGCTACTGCAAAGTATTATAAGCAGTAGAGCACAAAATCAGAACTTTTAGAAGTCTGCTATGGTGGAGGACATTCCTGGCTTAAAGGTGCTCAGGTGGTGAAGCAGGGCAGAATTCCAGTGTGACACCAATGTCTGAGGATCCCCTGGGTTGCAAGAAGAAAAGGTGGCACCTGAGTGCCAGGCATAAGAGCATGGAAGCCGGCTGAGAACAGTGAGTCTAAGTGCCAGCTTTCTGCTCTATATCGCCATAAACTGTGAACCGCTCTGTAGTCTTGCACCTGCTTTCCTGGGACGGGTCCAGCAAAAGACAGAAGCATGGCTACACCCTCCCCAGGCGGAACAGTGAGGGTCCACACCACAGGAGTCCCTAAAAGTTGGAGTTTTGGAACTCAGTCACATGCCTGAGATGAAAAAACTTGGACACAGGCAGGGTGAACACAGGGTCTGACAGAAACCAGGGAAACAAGAGTGATTTATTGCTCTTCTGTGAGGGCTCACTGAAGAGTGGGTGGCTTAAATATTCAGCTCTGGGGTTTGAGAGCAGGACACGACCATATTAATCCCGCCCATCAGTGCTGAAAGCCTTCAGGGAGCAAAACAGCGCCACCTCGTGGAGGCTGGGGCCACTTACACCAAGCCCTGCTTACCTGTCCATTGGAGGCGCATTTCCACTAAGGCAAGTCCACCTGATAATCAGTGCAACAGGCCTCTCCCCCAGAAGACCAGCACAAACAACTTGCTCCCAGCAAGTTTACTGATCTTAGAGGGCTATGAAACTTCAGCTCTAGGGGAAAATAGTATCTGACCTCCTTTTTACTTTTATTCTCTATTTCTTTATTATTAATTTTTCATTTATTTTCTAATTTTTTCAATTATTTTTTACTTTTTTAATTTTAATTTTTTATTTTTTAAAAGATTTTATTTATTTACTGGACAGAGAGAAACACAGCGAGAGAGGGAACACCAGCACGGGAAGTGGGCGAGGGTGAAGCAGGCTTCCCGCTGAGCAGGGAGCCCGATGTAGGGCTCGATCCCAGGACACTGGGATCATGACCTGAGCCGAAGGCAGATGCTTAATGACTGGGCCACCCAGGCATGCCTAATTTTTATTTTTATATATGCTTTATATTTTATTTTTTTATTTCTTTAATTGTACTTTATTTTTAAACACACACATATATAAATATAAACATATATAATATATAATAATTATATATAATATATAAATATGTATAATAATATATATAAATATTATATATATTTTTTTTCTTTCTCTCTTATTTTGAGATCTACTTTCTTTTAACAAGCAGACCAAAACACACCCAGGATCTAGGGTTTTGTTGTTGTTGTTGTTGTTATTGTTTTTTCTTTTTCTTTCTTCTTTTCTTTTCTGGACAAAACGATGAGATGGAGAAATGCACTCCAAAAGAAAGGACAGAAGGGTAGTACTGACAATCAGGGATTTAATCAATACAGATGTAAGTAAGATATCTGAACTAGAATTTTAAAAAATGACTATAAGGATACTAGCTGAGCTTGAAAAAAGCATAGAAGACACTAGAGAATCCCTTACTGTAGAGATAAAAGAACTAAAATCCAGTCAGGATGAAGTTAAAAATGCTATAATTGAGATGCAGTCCCAAGTGGAGGACATAAAAATAAGGATGGATGAAGCAGAAGAGTGAATCAGTGATATAGAAGATAAAATTACGGGGAAAATGAAGCTGAAAAGAAGAGGGAAAGAGAACTATTAGATCACAAAGGTAGACTGTGGGAACTCAATGATTATATGAAGTGAAATAAGATCTGTATCATAAGAGTCCAAGTCTTGGACTATCTTTTGGGGTGAATTCTTCCATCTTGTGTTTCTGGAGGGGGAAAAGGCAAAATAAAATTTTAAAAATATTTAAAACATTAAAAAAATAAATAAAGTAAGCTAGGTATGTTTTGGTCTGCTTAAGAGAAGCTTGATAGACAAAAGAAATAAAAAGAAGACAAAAATTTTTTTAAAATATAGAAAATTAAAAAAAAAAGATTGCTCTTTCTGTTTCCGAAAACAAAAACAAACCCAAACACAAAAACCAAAACCATACCATAAGAGACCATTAATTATAGGAAACAAAGTGAGGGTTGCAGGAGGGGTCATGAGTGGGGGGATGGGGTAACTGGGTGATGGGAATTAAGGAGTGTACTTGATGTAATGAGCCCTGGGTGTTATATGCAACTGATGAATCACTAAATTCTACCTCTGAAACTAATAATACACCATATGTTAATTAAATTGATTTTAAATTTGAAAAAATTATTAAAAAACAACAGCAAAAACCATAGGAAGCTAGATCCTGGTTTCCCTAGAGCTGAGGCTTTGCAGCACTCTGATTAAGTAAACTTACTGCAGGCAAGAAGGTTGTGCTGGTCTTCTGGGAGTGGCTGCGACTCTGATTCTCAGGTGGATTTGCCCTAGTGGAGATGTGCCTGCAGGGGCCAGGGTGGGTGGGGCTTGGTGTAGCAGCTCAGTTCTCCGCTTGGTGGTGCTGTTTAGATCACCCAGGTTGATCAGTGCTGGTGGGAGAGGGGTGAAAATGGCTTCCATCTCCTGAGAGAGAAATTCACACCCCCCTTTCTTCAGGAAGCCCTAACAGACCTGCCGACAATCACCCCTCCTGTGACCCCGCTTCTGTCAGATCTCTGCTTTCACCCTGTCCTTGACCAAGCTGTGCAGCACTCCCGTATTTTAACTCAGGCGCAGCTGTGTTTCAAAACCCCACAATTCAGAGACCCCACAGCATAGACCTTCGCTGATCTTCTGGGAGAGGGTCTCCCTGTACTGTGGCCAGTGCAAGCTTGTCCCAGAAAACAGTTATGTGACTGTGTAGCAGTTTGGAGTTTATGGTAAATCACAACACATGGCTGGCGCCAGGGTTTGCCCTCAGCAGGCATCTTTATTCCTAAACTGGTGAATGGGTTTAACTCAATGGTGCCCTCAGGGTCCTTTTACCATGGATAGGCCATATCACTTCTACCAAATGCACTCCAAGCAGGGGAAGAGCTTCTCCCTGGGCAACCCAGGGGATCCTCAGACAATGCTGCCTGTTCCTGGCTCCTCCTTGCTTCCCCACTAGAACACCAGCAGGCAAGACCTTGGCTATGGTGCTGACCTCCAAAACTTCAGATTCTGTGCTCAGCTGTTAATAAAAAACTGGCGGTATTGGAACCCTCTCTTTTTTTCCAATCAGTGGTTCTGGGGAACAGTTTGTTGTGTAGCCCTCTGTGCATGTTTTCACTCTTTTTTTTTTTTCACTCTTTCCTTCTTCTCTCTAGATACTCCCTCTGCAATCAGGGCTCCCTCCCCTTGCAGTGCCCATGGCTCTCCTCCCATGAATCAACTCTCTGCAGTTCCTACCTTCCACAGGTCATTTTTCTCTGTTTGTAGATGTGCAGCTTTTTTCTCTAAGACTTCTGAACAATTTCTTGGGTGTTCAAAATGATTTGGTCTTTATCAAGCTGTGTTCCAGGAAAGAGTCAAGCTTAGGATTGCCCAACTCCACCACCATCTTAACCCCCTCTCCCCTGCAACAGATTTCTTTATACTGCTTTTGTATCTTGCAACTTTACTGAATTTATTTATTATATCTAACAAGGTTTCATTTTTTTTTTTTGGTGGAGTCTTTAGGGTTTTCTATATATAGTATTATGTCATCTGCAAATAGTGACAATTTTACTTCTTCCTTACCAATGTGGATGTCTTTTATTTCTTTTTCTTGTCTGATTGCTGTGGCTAGGACTTCCAGCACTATGTTGAATAATAGTAGGGAGAATGGACATACTTGTCTTGTTCCTGATCTTTGAGGAAATGCTTTCAGCTTTTCACCATTGAGTATGATAATAGCTGTGAGTTTGTCATATATGGCCTTTATTATATTGAGGTAAATTCTGTACCACTTTGTTGAGAGTTTTTATCATAAATTTATGTTGAATTTTGTCAAATGTGTTTTCTGCATCTACTGAGATATGATTTTTATACTTCATTTGTTAATATGATGCATCATGTTTGATTTGCAGATGTTGAATCATCCTTGCATCCCTGAGGCTTTACTGAGGCCAGAAAATGGTCCTGGGGTGGGACATGCTTATGGCTTTAGCAATGTGGGAAAAAAACATTGCGGGCAGAACACACCAGTGGCTTTACTGAGGCTATGTCTGTGTGGACCTTCATGCACTAGCAAGGTAAGGGCAAGTGCAAAAGTGGCACTTTTCAGTGCTTCTGTCCCTGTAGAAGTCCCAACTGGTTCTTGCCCCTCTGGCAGTTCCTTTTAAGATTAGCAAACAAATCTCTTTTCAAAGTAATCCAGTCACCTCTCAAACTTCTGCCTTTGAACTGAATCCTGGAACAAGTGAGTCCATGTGTGAGCCCCTCAAAAGGAGTATCTCAGGTCCCCACTGACCCACCTGGTCACCTGAATGTAAGCCTCATTGGTTTCCAAAGTCAGACGTTTTGGGGGGCTGCATCTCTCTTGTGCAATTCCTAAAGGTTGTGCCTGATGTGGGGCACAAACCCCTCACCCTTCAGAGAGAAGCTGTGAACCCATGATATCCCTCCCTATTTTATGTTGTCATGCCATGGGTGAGGTTTTTGGTAAGAATGTGTCAGGTCTCTGCCTCTCATACCCATCTTGATGTGCACCTCTTATCCCTTATTCAGGGAGGGAGCTGTTTAGCTAGTTTTCATTTTCTTTTCAGTGGGAATTATTTTATATCTACCTGTAGATTTGGTGTATCCATGAAAGTAGTTAAGTTCAGTGTCTTCCTGTGAAACCATCTCAGACCAGAGACTTCTTTTTTGAACTGTGAATTATTTAGAAATTTATTGCTTATGAACTTGGAGTGCAGGTTTATATATTAGGAGGCAGGGGCTAGAGTGGATAATCTTCCAGCATCTTTTCCAAATCAAAGGACAATGACCTACCGCTCCATGAGCCTTCTTGCCTTCTTAACTAATACAATGTTCCAGCAGAAGAAGTAAAAAAACAAAAACAAAAACATAAACAAAGGGTTGGAGTTAAGATGACGGAGGAGTAGGGGACCCCTTTTTCAGCTGGTCCCCTGAGTCAGGTTGGATAGGTACCAGACCAGCATGAACATGAATGGAATCAGCCTGAGACGCAGGAAGATACATCTGGATCTCTACAAATGAACATCTCCAGGGCTGAGTATTGAGGTATGAAGTGGGGAGCCATGAAACCATGCACAGATATCAGAAGATAAACAGAAGGGGGAGGGAGCTGCCGCGTTTGGGCGCCGGGAAGCGGTAGCCAACTGTACGGGGGAGCGGGAGGACTCGTGGACTGGCACCTGTGAGAGAGCAGACTGAGACCGTGAGCCTGGGAACGCGCACGACCAGACTGAGGGCCGGAGCTTCGGAGTGCGTGGGGGCGGCTGGCGGCTGGAGGCTGGTGGTGTTAGAAACACAAAGGACAGAGACCCGCTGGCCCTGGAAGTGAGGGCTGGGACGCCGGGTATGGGGCACACATCCTGGGACGCTGCAGGGTTGAGCAGCACCAACAGAAACAGAGTTAAAGTGGCCAGAACATCAGTGGAGAACGGTCCGTGGTCCCTCTATTCTGAGACAGAGGCTGAGATTCGGCCACTGCTGCTCTGACTCTCAGAAGAGGCACAGCAAACCGCCAGGGAAAGCCGCCAGAGAACAAAAGCCTGGAAAGACCAGCTCACAGGGTGCCCATCCCCATCCCACCTCGCAGGAGACATGGAGACTCTACCCAAACAGGGTTGCCTGAGTATCAGCGTGGCAGGCCCCTCCCCAGAAGGCAGGCTGAAAAATCAAGAAGCCCACATTCCTATGATCCTTATAAAACAAGGGCAGACGGCCTGGGTCCTGGTCAATAATTTGGACTCTGGACAACCCCACAACCTCGCCTCATCAGAATGATGAGAAGGAGAAATCCCCCCCAGCAAAGAAAAGACATTGAGTCTGTGGCCTCTGCCACAGAACTAATGGATATGGATATAACCCGAGTATCAGAAATGGAATTCAGAGTAACAATATTTAAGGTGATGTGTAGATTTGAGAAAAGTATTAACAAAAATGTTAATGAGAATATAGAATCTCTAAGGGCGGAAATGAGAGCTAATCTGGCAGAAATTAAAAATTCTATGAGCCAAATGCAGTCAAAACTAGAGGCTCTGACGGCCAGGGTGAATGTGGCAGAAGAACGTATCAGCGAATTGGAGGATGGGTTAGTAGAAGAAAAAGCTAAAACAGAATCTGGACTCAAAAAAATCCACGCTCAGGAATGTAGGTTACGGGAGATTACTGACTCAATGAAACATTCCAATGTCACAATCATTGGCATCCCTGAGGGGGTGGAGAAAAACAGAGGTCTGGAAGAGATATTTGAACAAATTGTAGCTGAAAACTTCCCTAATCTAGCAAGGGAAACAAACATTCGTGTCCAAGAGGCAGAGAGGACCCCTCCCAAGCTCAACCATGACAAACCGACGCCACGTCACGTCATAGTGCATTTCGCAAATATTAGATCCAAGGATACAGTATTGAAAGTGGCCAGGGCAAAGAAATCTCTCACGTACCAACGCAAAGGTATCAGAATTACGTCAGACCTGTCTACACAGACCTGGAATGAGAGAAAGGGTTGGGAGAGCATTTTTAAAGCTCTTTCAGAGAAAAACATGCAGCCAAGGATCCTTTATCCAGCAAGGCTGTCATTCAGATGTGATGGAGAAATAAAGACCTTCCAGAATCACCAGTCATTGACCAATTTCGTAACCACAAAACCAGCCCTACAGGAGATATTAAGGGGGGTTCTATAAAAGTAAAAAGGCCCCAAGAGTGATACAGAACAGAAAGTCACGATCGATGGAAACAAAGACTTTACAGGCAACATGGCATCATTAAAATCATATCTCTCAATAATCGGTCTCAATGTAAATGGCCTAAATACTCCCCAAAAGTGCCACAGGGTTGCAAATTGGATAAAAAGACATGACCCATCCATTTGCTGTCTACAAGAGACTCCTTTTGCACCTAAAGATACACTCAGACTGAAAGTAAAGGGATGGAATACCATCTTTCACGCCAATGGACCTCAAAATAAAGCTGGGGTAGTAATTTGCATATCTGACAGATTGGATTTTAAACTAAAGACTATTGTTAGAGACACAGAAGGGCACTATATTATTCTTAAAGGATGTATCCAACAAGTGGATATGGCAATTATAAATATATATGCGCCCAACAGGGGAACAGCAAGATACACAAGCCAACTCTTGACCACAATAAAGAGACATATAGACAAAAATACACTGATAGTAGGAGACCTCAACTCTCCAGTATCAGAAATAGACAGATCACTTAAGCATGAAATCAGCAAAGAAACAAGAGCTTTGAATGACATACTCAACAAGTTGAAACTCATAGATATATATAGAACACTACACCCCAGAACCAAAGAATACTCGTTCTATTCTAATGCCCATGGAACAGTCTCAAGAATAGACCATGTTCTGGGTCACAAAACAGGTCTCAACCGATACCAAAAGACTGAAATTATCCCCTGCATATTCTCAGACCACAACGCTCTGAAATTGGAACTCAATCACAAGGAAAAATTTGGAAGAAACTCAAACACTTGGAGACTAAGAAACATCCTGCTCAAGAATGACTCGATAAACCAGGAAATCAAAAATCAATTTAAACAATTTATGGAGACCAACGAGAATGAAACCACAATGGTCCAAAACCTATGGGATACTGCAAAAGCAGTCTTAATGGGGAAATACATAGCCATTCAAGCCTCACTCAAAAAAATAGAAAAATCTAAAATACAGTTTTTATATTCTCACCTTAAGAAGCTGGAACAGCAACAGAGGGACAGGCCTATTCCACGCACGAGTAAGCATTTGACTAAGATTAGAGCAGAAATCAATGAAATAGAAACCAGGAGCACAGTAGAGCAGATCAATAGAACTAGAAGCTGGTTCTTTGAGAGAATCAATAAAATTGACAAACTGCTGGCAAGACTTATCCTAAAGAATAGAGAAAGGACCCAAATTTAAAAAATTATGAATGAAAAAAGAGAGGTCACAACCAACACCAATGAAATTGGAAGGATTATTAGAAACTTTTATCAACAGCTATATGCCAATAATTAAGCAATCTGGAAGAGATGGAATCCTTCCTGGAAACCTATAAACTACCAAGACTGAAACAGGAAGAAATTGATTTTTTAAACAGGCCAATTAATTATGAAGAGATTGAGTCAGTGATAAACAACCTTCCAAATAACAAAACTCCAGGCCCAGACAGTTTTCTTGGGGAATTCTACCAATCATTCAAAGAAGAAATAATACCTATTCTCCTAAAGCTATTTCAAAAAATAGAAACAGAAGGAAAGCTACCAAACTCATTCTATGAGGCCAATATTACCTTGATCCCCAAACCAGGCAAAGACCCCATCAAAAAGGAGAAGTACAGACAGATTTCCCTAATGCATATGGACGCCAAAATCCTCAACAAAATCCTTGCTAATAGAATCCAACAGTACATTAAAAGGATTATCCATCATGACCAAGTGGGATTCATACGTGGGATGCAAATGTGGTTCAACATCCGCAAATCAATCAGCGTGATACATCATACAAACAAGAAAATACTCAGGAACCATATGATCCTCTCAACTGATGCAGAAAAAGCATTTGACAAAATACAGCATCCTTTCCTGATTAAAACCCTTCAGCGTGTAGGGATAGAGGGTACATTCCTCAATCTCATAAAAACCATGTATGAAAAGCCTACAGCAAAAATAATTCTCAATGGGGAAAAGCTGGAAGCCTTTCCCTTAAGATCAGGAACTCGACAAGGATGCCCACTCTCGCCACTATTATTCAACATAGTACTAGAAGTCCTTCCAACAGCAATCAGACAACAAAAAGGGATAAAAGGTATCCAAATCGGCAAAGAAGAAGTCAAACTGTCTCTCTTCACAGATGACATGATACTCTATATGGAAAACCCAAAAGAATCCACGCCCAAACTATTGGAAGTTATAGAGCAATTCAGTAATGTGGCAGCATACAAAATCAATGCTCAGAAATCAGTTGCATTTCTATACACGAATAATGAGACTGAAGAAAGAGAAATTAGGGAATCCATCCCATTTACAATAGCACCAAAAACCATACGTTACCTTGGAATTAACTTAACCAGAGACGTAAAGGGCCTATATTCTAGAAACTATAAATCACTCTTGAAAGACATTGAGGAAGACACAAAAAGATGGAAAAATACTCCATGGTCATGGATCGGAAGAATTAACATAGTTAAAATGTCCATGCTACCCAGCGCAGTCTACACTTTCAATGCTATCCCGATCAAAATACCAAGGACATTTTTCAAGGACCTGGAACAAATAGTCCTTAAAATTGTATGGAATCAGAAACAGCCCCGAATCACCAAGGAACTGTTGAAAAGGAAAAACAAAGCTGGGGGCATCACAATGCCAGATTTCGAGCTGTACTACAAAGCTGTGATCACAAAGACAGCATGGTATTTGCACAAAAACAGACACATAGACCAATGGAACAGAATAGAGAACCCAGAAATGGAGCCTCGGCTCTTTGGGCAATTAATCTTTGATAAAGCAGGAAAAAACATCCAGTGGAAAAAAGACAGTCTCTTCAATAACTGGTGCTGGGAAAATTGGACAGCTACATGCAAAGAATGAAACTTGACCACTCTCTCACACCATACACAAAGATAAACTCTAAATGGATGAAAGACCTCGATGTGAGACAGGAATCCATCGAAATCCTAGAGGAGAACATAGGCAGCAACCTCTACGACATCAGCCACAGCAACCTTTTTCATGACACATCTCCAAAGGCAAGAGAAACAAAAGATAAAATGAACTTGTGGGAATTCATCAAGATAAAAAGCTTCTGCACAGCCAAGGAAACAGTCAAAAAAACTAAGAGGCAGCCCATGGAATGGGAGAACATATTTGCAAATGATGCTACAGATAAAAGACTGGTATCCAAGATCTGCAAAGAACTTCTCAAACTCAATACACGAGAAACAAATAAACAAATCATAAAATGAGCAGGAGATATGAACAGACACTTTTCCAATGATGACATCCAAATGGCTAACAGACACATGAAAAAAATGTTCAAAATCATTAGCCATCAGGGAAATTCAAATCAAAACCACACTAAGATACCCCCTTACGCCAGTTAAAATGGCAAAAATTGACAAGGCAAGAAACAACAATTGCTGGAGAGGATGTGGAGAAAGGGGATCCCTCCTACATTGTTGGTGGGAATGCAATTTGGTACAGCCACTCTGGAAAACAGCGTGGAGGTCCCTTCAAAAGTTAAAAATTGAGCTACCCTATGACCCAGCCATTGCACTACTGAGTATTTACCCCAAAGATACAGACGTAGTGAAGAGAAGGGCCATATGCACCCCAATGTTCATAGCAGCATTGTCCACAATAGCTAAATCGTGGAAGGAGCCGAGATGCCCTTCAACAGATGACTGGATTAAGAAGTTGTGGTCCATATATACAATGGAATATTACTCAGCTATCAGAAAGAATGAGTTCTCAACATTTGCTACAACATGGACGGCACTGGAGGAGATAATGCTAAGTGAAAGAAGTCAAGCAGAGAAAGACAATTATCATATGGTTTCTCTCATCTATGGAACTTAAGAACTAGGATGATTGGTAGGGGAATAAAGGGATAAAGAAAGCGGGGTAATCAGAAGGTGGAATGAAGCATGAGAGACTATGGACTATGAGAAACAAACTAAGGGCCTCAGAGGGGAGAGGGGTGGGGAATGGGATAGACTGGTGATGGGTAGTAGGGAGGGCACGTATTGCATGGTGCACTGGGTGTTATACGCAACTAATGAATCATCAAACTTTACATTGGAAATCGGGGATGTACTGTATGGTGACTAACATAATATAATAAAAAAACATTAAAAAAAGAAATTTATTGCTTATTTTCTAAATACCTGAGGATTTTCTATATTTTTATTATTAATTTTTAGTTTAATTTAATAATGGTCCGACAGTGTGTTTTGTATGATTTTTATTTTTGCTAAATTTCTTATGAGTATTATGATATAATTATTATTCCTGTTTCTCTGTAAGGAATATGCCCCTCCTAACCCTGGGATGCCTTCAAGATTTTCTCTTCACCTTTGGTTTTCAGTAGTTTGAATATGATATTCCTGGATGTGGTTTTATTTTAGTATTTATCCTGCATGGTATTTTCTGAGCTTTTTGGATCTGTGACTTCTTGTCACTTGTTAATTTTGAAAAATACTGGGTCATATTTTTTCAAATATTTTCTGTCCTTTTCTTTCTTCTTCTGGGATTCTAAATGTGCAATGTTTCACTGTTTTAATATTATCCCACAGATCTCAGATGCTCTGTTCTCATTTTTATAAGATAATTTTTTATTATGTTATGTTAGTCACCATACTCTGTTCTCATTTTTAAGTCTTTTTTCAGTTTATGTTTCAGTTCCCAAAACTTTTAATTACCTTGTGTCAACTTTATTATTTCTTCCCTTGGCTGTGTTGAGTTTACTGATAAGCCCACTGAGCATTCTCCATCTTTGCTACTGTGTTTTCATTTCTACCATTTCCATATAACTCTTCTCATAGATTTCACCTCTCTGCTATAATCTAATCTCAAATGTGCCTACCCTTCTCCTTAGAGATCTTAATTTTTTTAAAGTAAGCTCCACACCCAGTGTGGAGCCCAACACAGGGCTCGAACTCACGATCCTGAGATCAAGACCTGAGCTGAGATCAAGAGTCAGACACTTAACTGACTAAGCCACCCAGACACCCTTAGAGATTTTAATATTTTAATCATTGTTATTTTTAATTCCTTCTGATAGTTCCAATATCTATGACAAACCTAGATCTGGCTCTACTGATTGTTTTATCTATTCAGAATATGTTTTGTTTTATTTTATTTTATTTTTTATTTTATTTTGTATATCTTCCTTTTTGTTTCCTTCTCCAAGTTTTTATTTAAATTCCAGCTAGTTAACATACAGTGCAATGTTAGTTTTAGGTGTAGAATTTACTGATTCATCACTTGCATGCAACACCTGGTGCTCATCACAAGTGTCCTACTTAATACCCATCACCTGTTTAACCCATTCCCCCTACCTCCCTTGCCGTAACCATCAGTTTTTTCTCTGTAGTTGAGTCTGTTTCTTGATTTGCCTCTTCCTCCCCCATATTCATCTCCTTTCTTCTTAAATTCCACATATGAATGAAATCATATGGTATTTGTCTTTCTCTGACTGACTTATTGTGCTTAGCATAATACTCTCTAGCTCCAACCACACCATTGCAAATGGCAGGATTTCATTCTTTTTTATGACTGAGTGATATTCTGGTGTGTGTGTGTGTGTGTGTGTGTGTGTGTGTGTGTGTGTATGACCTCTTCTTTATCCTTTTGTTGGTTGATGGACATTTGGGCTTTTTCCATAATTTGGCTATCGTTGATAATGCTGCTATGAACATCGAGATTCATGTGCCCCTTTGAAGCAGTATTTTTGTAACCTATGGGTAAATACCTAGAGTGCAATTATTGGATCGTAGAGTGTTCTATTTTTAACTTTTTGAGGAACTTCCATACTGTTTTCCAGAGTGGCTGCACCAGTTTGCATTCCCACCAACAGTGTGAGAGGGTTCCCCTTTCTCTGCATCCTCACCAACACCTGTTGTTTCCTGTGTTAATTTTAGCCATCATGACTGGTGTGAGGTGATATCTCATTGTAGTTTTGATTTGTATTTCCCTAATGATTAGTGATGTTGGAATCTCTTCCTGTGTCTGTTAACCATCTGTCTGTCTTTGGAAAAATGTCTGTCTATTCATGGCTTCTGCCCATTTTGTAACTGGATTATTTGTCTTTTGGGTGTTGTGTTTTATAACTTTATATATTTTGGATACTAACCCTTTATCAGATATATCATTTGCAAATATCTTATCGCATTTCCTAAGTTGCTTTTCAGTTTTGTTGTTTGTTTCCTTCACTGTGCTGAAGTTTTTTTCATTTTGATGAAGTCCTAATAGTTTATCTTTGCTTTTTCTATCTTATTTTTTATTGAAAGCTGAACACGTATAGGGCAGTAGATATAACTAGACATAAATAAAATTTTATACTTGTAAATAAACATGATTTTTTCTAGACCTTTATTTTGTTTTGTTTTATTTTATTTTATTATTTATTCTATTTGCAAATGTGCTAAGGAATTGGGCTGGGTTTGAAGTTTATCGTTGCTATGGTTATCCTGTGTGAACTAAAATCATAAATTTGCTACATTCATACTTTGGTTTTCTGTCCCTCCCTTTTTCTTCCCATCGTCCTGTCCCTTTGTCCCTTTGTGCTGCTCCCTAGAGAGATTCTATCTGCTTGAGCTCTTTCAGCTGTTTTCCATTGTTGTTTTTATTGCAGGTTTGTTAGCATGGCAGTAGGGGGTCGGGGAGGTGGTGTTTCCTGGTAACACCAAGGGTGAATTTATTCTGAAGTTTCTCTCATATCTTCCTTGTGGGCACCTGGTGGGGTTCCTAGAGGAAAACCTCACAAGTTAGTGTGGGGTCCTTACTGTACTTCACACTGTGCTCATAGCCCACGCTCAACCTTTAGTAATGTACTATTTCTAATTTAATCTTCTTACGGGCTTATATGGTATTTGGGCAGTGTCTGTCTGAGGTAAGCAAATGTTTAAGTCCTCTTTCTACCTGCAAGCACCTGTCTATCACTAAATTCTGTGGTAAAAGTTTCCCATGGGAATTCTGTTTTCAGAAGGGTACCCAAAAAATCATTAATTTGAAAATTTCCCAGCTTATTTTCTTGTTTTATGAGTAGCAATGATGCTCCTTCCGGCTCTGTGCATCTCTGAGCTCAAACCTGAAGTCTTTAGAAAAGTCTTTTAACAGATAATGCTGGATCAGTTGGAAACTCATATGAGAAAAAAATGAACCCTTAACCCCTATCAAAGTTCATATGCACCCTTAACTTATCATTTGGGCCTCCCACAGATATCAATCTGTCCTGCCACTCTACATAGCCTTTTACAGTTCTATTGGCTTCTTCTTACTCTGGGAATGTCTCTCTGCCTATTGTTGGTCTGATCTTTTGCATATTGTTGTCCAGTCTCACCAAGTGTCTCTAGCCACTAGGCTATTGAAATCTTCTCACCTAGCAAGGACATGCCTTTCTCTGGAATTTAGTTTCTTTAAACTTCTTTGTATCCACAAATCCCTATTGTCTTTAAGAATGTGTGCTTTAAAAAAACTTATCCAGTTTGTGTCTTAGTTGGTATAATTATCACAATGGTCTGTCAAAACATTCTAAGTCTGAAACAGAAGTTGCACAACATCTAATACTTAATTTAAATGGGATGTTCAGATCATAGGGGCAAAGCTCTCAGTTTTTCACCATTGAGCATCATGGTAGGTGTGGGTTATTCATATATGGTCTTTATTTTGTCGAGGTATTTCCCTCTAAATCTACTTTGTTGAGGGCTTTTATCATGAGTGGATGCTGTATTTCATCAAATGCTTTTTCTGTATCTATTGAAAGGATCATATGGTTTGTATCCTTTCTCTTGTTGATATGATGTATCATGTTAATTGGTTTATAAATATAGAACCACACTTGCAGGCCAGGAATAAATTCCACTTGATTGTGATGAATGATGTTTTCATGTATTATCAAATTCAGTTGGCTAATATTTTGCTGAGGATTTTTTCATCTATATTTATCAGAGATATTGGCTTGCAATTCTCTTTCTTGGTAGTGTCTTTAATATTAGGGTAGTTCTGGCATTGGAGAATGAATTTAGAAGTTTTTCTTCCTGGGTGCCTGAGTGGCTCAGTCGTTACGCGTCTGCCTTCGGCTCAGGTCATGATCCCGGTGTTCTGGGATCAAGCCCCGCATCGAGCTCCCTGCTCGGCAGGAAGCCTGCTTCTCCCTCTCCCACTCCCCCTGCTTGTGTTCCTTTTCTTGCTGCCTCTCTCTGTCAAATAAATAAATAAAATCTTTTTTTTAAAAAAAGAAGTTTTTCTTCCTCTTCTATTTTTTGGAATAGTTTGAGAAGAATAGGAATTAACTCTTCTTTAAATGTTTGGTAGAATTCATCTGTGAAGTCATCTTGTCCTGGACTTCTGTTTGTTGGGAGTTTTTTTGATTACTGATTCAATTTCATTGGTGATAATTAGTCTGCTCAAGTTTTCTATTTCTTCCTGTTTCAGTTTTGGTAGTTTATATATTCTAAGAATTTATCCATTTCTTCTAGTTTGTTCAATTTGTTGGCACATAATTTTTCATAATATTGTCTTACAATCCTTTGTATTTCTGTGGTGTTCATTTTTATTTCTTCCCATTCATTTCTGGGTTTGTTTTCTTTAGTTCTCTCTCTCTCTCTTTATTTTTAAAATTATTTTTTATTTTTAAGTATTTTATTTATTTGAGAGAGAGAACATGAGAGAGAAAGAGAGAGCAAGCGAGCCTGAGTGAGGTGGGGGGAGGGAAGGGCAGAGGGAGAGGGAGAAGCAGGCTCCCCACTGAGCAGAGACCCCAACACAGGGCTCAATCCCAGAACCCTGGGATCATGACCTGAGCTGAAGGCAGATGCTTAACCTACTGAGCCACCCAAGCACCCCAGTCTCTCTCTCTCTTTTTACTTGTGGACAATAAACAACATAATACCAAACAACCCATGGGTGAATGAAATAATCAAAGAAATTTTAGAAATTATTTTTTCTGCTAAAGATTACCTCCAAAAATCTACAGCAAATATAAGAAGCAATGGTGAATTACTGGAATTATTCTTCCTGAGACTTACAATGTTGTGAGTGGTGCAAGGATGGCCATTATCTTCACTTTTGTTCAACAATATACTTCCTAGCCAGTGAAGTGAAGGAAGAAAAATAAATTGAATTGCAAAGGAAAGAATTAAAAAGTCTATAAAGAACTTATCAAACTCAACTCCCCCAAAATAAATAATCCAGTTAAGAAATGGGCAGAAAACATGAATACACATATTTAAAAAGAAAACAGGCAGATGGCTAACAGACACAGGAAAAGGTGCTCAACATCTCTCATCATCAGGGAAATACAAATCAATACTACAATGAGATACCACTTCACACTTGTCAGAATGGCTAAAATTAACACAAGAAACAACAGATATTGGTGGAGATGCAGAGAAAG
Organism: Ursus arctos; assembly: GCF_023065955.2. Taxonomy (NCBI): domain Eukaryota; kingdom Metazoa; phylum Chordata; class Mammalia; order Carnivora; family Ursidae; genus Ursus; species Ursus arctos. The sequence continues at coordinate 43,113,482 of NC_079873.1, forward strand.
AGGAACATTTTTACACTATTGGTGGGAATGCAAAATGGTGAAGCCATTTTGGAAAATAGTATGAAGGTTACTCAAAAAGTTAAAAATAGAACTATCCTATGACCCAGCAATTGCACTACTAGGTATTTACCCAAAGGATACAAAAATACTGATTCAAAGGGGCACATGGATCTCGATGTTCATAGCAATGTTATCAACAATAACCAAATTATGGAAAGAGCCCAAATGTCCATCAACTAATGAATGGATAAAGATGTGGTAGAGATATGTGTGTGTATGTATGTGTGTGTGTGTGTGTGTGTGTGTGTGTGTGTGTGTATACACACCATGGAATATATTTTTTAAAGATTTTATTTATTTTAGAGAGAGAGAGAGGCAGGGCTAGAGAGAGAGAGCATGAGCAGGGTGAGGGGTGGAGGGAGAAGCAGACTCCCCACTGAGCAGGGAGCCCAATGTGAGACTCGATCTCAGGACCCCAGGATCATGACCTGAGCTGAAGGCAGAGTCCTAACAGAATGAGCCACCCAGGCACTCCTATACAAATAGAATATTAAGCAGCCATCAAAAACAATGAAATCTTGCCATTTGCAACAACGTGGAGCTGGAGTGTATTATGCTAAGTGAAATAAGTCAGTCAGAGAAAGACAAATGCCATATGATTTCACTCATATGTAGAATTTAAGAAACAAAGCAGATGAACGTAGGGGAAGGAAGGAAAAAAAAGAAAGGAAGGCAAATCATAAGAGACTCTTAATTATAGAGACTAAACTAAGGATTCATGAAGCCGAGGTGGGCAGGGGATGGGCTAAACGGGTGATACATATTAATGAAGGCACTAGTGATGGGCACTGGGTGATATATGTAAAGTGTTGAATCACCAAATTCTACTCCTGAAACCAATATTACACTGCATGTTAACTAACTAGAGTGTAAAAACTTGAAAAAAAAATAAAATGTCTTTATAAATGTCCTCATCATGTACACATACAATGCAAGAAAACCTACAAGCTCTTAGAACATACAAGCAAGTTTAGTAAGGTCACAGGGTCAGGGTTAATATATGAAGATCAATTATTTTTCTATATATCAGCAATCAATAGATGTGAAGAAATTAAAACAACACCATGTACAACAGCATAAAAAGACCAAATACAAAGCCATGTATCTAATGAAAGAAGTGCAAGGTCTCTGCACAGTAATCTACAAAATATTATTCAGAGAAATTTAAGAAGTTCCCAAAAAATGCCATGTTCTTGGATTGGAAGAATCAAAACTGTAAAGATGTAAATATTTTCCAAATTCTCTCTACAAATTGTATACAATTCCAATACAAATTCTGGTATTATTTTTGCTGGTGGAAATTGGCAAGATGATTCTAAAATGGACTTAGAAATACAAACAAAGAAGTGTCAAGAGAATCTTGAAAAATAAAAAAAGGTGGGAGATGCACAAATACCATAGATAACAAAAATTATCTATATGCAGATAAAATAATCTATATTAAAATATTATCTCACACTACTAAAGATAACAACATTTACTATAAAACTGTAGTAATTAAAAGGCTGTGTTACTCCTGAAACAATAAACAATGAGACCAAATGAACAAATTAAAGAGTCCAGAAATACATGTACATATATATGGTCACTTGATTTATGACCATTACTCTGTGGTAGGGGAAGAATTGTTTTTTTAATTATGCATTGTCAATCGAGTTATGTTATGGAAAAAGTAAACCTTGACTCCTTCAATATAAAAATATCATACAAAATCATCAAATCTGGGATGATTTTTGGTCTAAATATGAAAGGTAATATAATAAATATTTTATAGGAAAACAGAAGAGATTTTTCATAACTTTGGCATAGCATATATTTCTTTTTATAATTTTTTTCTTTTTATTTTGTTATATTTTGGCATGATTTGACATAAAGACAAGTTGTAAGAACAAAACAAAGAATTCTTATATACTTGTCTTGCAGGTTCCCAGAATGTTACTACTATACCATATCTTCTGTATCCTTCTTTATCTTCTAATTATATATCTAGCCACATAATTCCTTTTTTTATTATGTTATATTAGTCACCATACAGTACTTATTTAGTTTTTGATGTAGTGTTCCATGATTCATTGTTTGCATATAACACCCAGTGCTCCATGCAATACATGCCCTCCTTAATACCCATCACCAGGCTAGCCCATCCCCCCACCATCTCCCCTCTAAAACCCTGTTTGTTTCCCGGAGTCAGTAGTCTCTCAGGGTTCATCTCCCCCTCTGTCTTCTCCCTCTTCATTTTTCCCTTCCTTCTCCTAATGTTCTCCCTGCTATTCTTTAGTTCCACAAATAAGTGAAACCATATGATAATTGTCTTTCTCTGCTTGACTTATTTCACTTAGCATATTCTCCTCCAATTCCATCCATGTTGAGGCAAATGTTGGGTAATCATCCTTTCTGATGGCTGAGTAATATTCCATTGAATATATGGACCACTTCTTTATCCATTCGTCGGTTGAAGGGCATCTCAGCTCCTTCCACAGTTTAGCTATTGCGGACATTGCTGCTATGAACATTGGGGTGCATATGGTCCTTCTTTTCATTATATCTGTATCTTTGGGGTAAATACCCAGTAGTGCAATTCCTGGGTCATAGTGTAGCTCTATTTTTAACTTCTTGAGGAACCACCACACTGTTGTCCAAAGTGGCTGTACCAACTTGCATTCCCACCAACAGTGTAAGAGGGTTCCCCATTCTCCACATCCTCTCCAACATTTGTTGTTTCTTACCTTGTTAATTTTTGCCATTCTAACTGGTATCTGGTGGTATCTCAATGGGGTTTGGTTTGAATTTCCATGATGGCTTATCATGTTGAACATTTTTTCATGTGTCTGTTAGCCATTTGTATGTCATCATTGGAAAAGTGTCTGTTCATATCTTCTGCCCATTTTTTTGATTTGTTTATTTGTTTCTTGTGTATTGAGTTTGAGAAGTTCTTTGTAGATCTTGGATACCAGTCTTTTATCTGTAATGTCATTTGCAAATATCTTCTCCCATTCCGTGGGCTGCCTCTTAGTTTTTTTGACTGTTTCCTTGGCTGTGCAGAAGCTTTTTATCTCGATGAAGTCCCACAAGTTCATTTTATCTTTTGTTTCTCTTACCTTTGGAGATGTGTCATGAAAAAGTTTGCTGTGGCCGATGTCGTAGAGGTTGCTGCCTATGCTCTCCTCTAGGATTTCAATGGATTCCTGTCTCACATCGAGGTCTTTGAACCATTTGGAGTTTATCTTTGTGTATGGTGTGAGAGAGTGGTTGAGTTTCATTCTTCTGTATATAGCTGTCCAATTTTCCCAGCACCATTTATTGAAGAGACTGTCCTTTTTCAACTGGATGTTTTTTCCTGCTTTGCCAAAGATTAGTTGCCCAAAGAGCCGAGGGTCCATTTCTGGGTTCTCTATTCTGTTCCATTGGTCTATGTGTCTGTTTTTGTGCCAGTACCATGCTGTCTTTGTGATCATATGGTACATCATTAGTTTTTGATGTCGTGTTCCATGATTCATTAGTTGCGTATAACACCCAGTGCACCACGCAATACGTACCCTCCTTACTACCCATCACCAGCCTATCCCATTCCCCCACCCCCTCCCCTCTGAAGCCCTCAGTTTGTTTCTCAGAGTCCATAGTCTCTCATGGTTCATTCCCCCTTCTGTTTATCCCCCCTTCATTCTTCCCTTCCTTCTCCTACCGTACTTCCTATTACTTATGTTCCATAAATGAGTGAAACCATATAATTGTCTTTCTCTGCTTGACTTATTTCACTTAGCGTTGTCTCCTCCAGTCCCGTCCATGTTGCAGCAAATGTTGAGAACTCGTTCTTTTTGATAGCTGAGTAATATTCCATTGTGTATATGGACCACATCTTCTTAATCCAGTCATCTGTTGAAGGGCATCTCGGCTCCTTCCAGGATTTAGCTATTGTGGACAATGCTGCTATGAACATTGGGGTGCATATGGCCCTTCGCTTCACTACGTCTGTATCTTTGGGGTAAATACCCAGTAGTGCAATTGCTGCGTCATAGGGTAGCTCAATTTTTAACTTTCTAAGGGAACTCCTCACTGTTTTGCAGAGTGGCTGTACCAACTTGCATTCCCACCAACAATGTAGGAGGGACCCCCTTTCTCCACATCCTCTCCAACATTTGCTGTTTCCTGCCTTGTCAATTTTTGCCATTCTAACTGGCATAAGGTGGTATCTTAGTGTGGTTTTGATTTGAATTTCCCTGATGGCTAATGATTTTGAACATTTTTTCATGTGTCTGTTAGCCATTAGTATGTCTTCATTGGAAAAGTGTCTGTTCATATCTTCTGCCCATTTTTTGATTTGATTATCTGTTTCTTGTGTATTGAGTTTGAGTTCTTTGTAGATCTTGGATACCAGCCCTTTATCTGTAATGTCATTTGCAAATGTCTTCTCCCATTCCATGGGTTGCCTCTTTGTTTTGTTGACTATTTCCTTTGCTGTGCAGAAGCTTTTTATCTTGTTGAAGTTCCAAAAGTTCATTTTGCTTTTGTTTCCCTTGCCTTTCCTGATTAAAACCCTTCAGAGTGTAGGGATAGAAGGTCCATTCCTCAATTTCATAAAAACCATCTATGAAAAGCCCACAGCCAATATCATTCTCAATGGGGAAAAGCTGAGAGCCTTTCCCTTAAGATCAGGAACATGACAAGGATGCCCACTATCACCATTATTGTTCAATATAGTACTAGAAGTCCTGGTAACAGCGATCAGACAACAAAAAGAAAAAAAGGTATTCAAATTGGCAAAGAAGACGTCAAACTCTCTCTCTTTGCAGATGACATAATACTTTATGTGGAAAACCCAAAGGACTCCACCCCCAAATTACTAGAACTCATACAGCAATTCATTAATGTGGCAGGATATAAAATCAATGCACAGAAATCAGTTGAATTTCTATACACTAACAATGAGACTGAAGAGAGAGAAATTAGGGAATCGATTCCATTTACAATAGCATCAAAAACCATAAGATATCTTGGAATAAGCCTAACCAAAGAGGTAAAGGACCTATACTCTAGAAACTACAGAACACTGCTGAAGGATGTTGAAGAAGACACAAAAAGATGTAAAAACATTCCATGCTCATGGATCGGAAGAATAACCATAGTTAATATGTCTATGCTACCCAGAGGAATCTATACTTTCAATGCCATCCCAATCAAAATATCAATGCCATTTTTCAAAGTTCTGGAAAAAACAATCTTAAAATTTGTGGGGAACCAGAAAAGACCCTGAATCTCCAAGGAAATGTTGAAAAAGAAAAACAAAGCTGGGGCATCACGTTGCCTGATTTCAAGTTACACTACAAAACTGTGATCACCAAGACAGCATGGTACTGGCACAAAAACAGACACATAGACCAATGGAACAGAATAGAGACTCCTTAAATGGACCCTCGACCCTATGGTCAACTAATCTTTGACAAAGCAGGAAAAAACATCCAATGAAAAAAGGATAGTCTCTTTAATAAACGGTCCTGGGAAAATAAGACAGCTATGTACAGAAGAATGAAACTCGACCATTCTCTCACACCATACACGAAGATAAACTCTAAATGGATGAAAGACCTTGATGTGAAACAGGAATCCATCAAAATCATGAAGGAGAACATAGGCAGTAACCTCTTTGACATTGGCCACAGCAACTTCTTTCATGACACGTCTCCAAAGCCAAGGGAAATAATTTTGGTTTATAACTCATTTTTAATAGTTTAAAAAATTTAGGTGGATGACCCCATGGGCTTTCTTATTTTGATTATAATTATCTATTTTATTACACTATGATTAAGGGTATTGTTTGTAATAGTTCTGCTTTATGGAATGTAATATGTGTTATTTGTAACCAAGTGGAAAAGATTTTTAAGGAAAGCCCAAAGTGCAAAAACAATTTTTAAAAACCACAAAATGTATGTGTGTGTGCATATATATATATGCAAAAAATAAAGAATAAAAATTATAATAATTGTACTCTTTATGGTGCTTGTGAACTTTTGTTCATGCAAAGATACTAGAGTGAAAAGACAAACCACAGAATGGGATGCAATATTTGCAATACATATATTCAAAATTTCTCTTAGTATGTGTAGAGAAAACTAAAAAACAATATAAGCAAGGCAAGCTCATCAGTAGAAAAATTGATGAAAGTGTGGAGCAAGCACTTTACAAGAAAAGATTCCAAATGACAAAAAAAAAAAATAGGTGACAAGGTGCTAGGCATCAGGAAATCAAACCTACAATTGACATCCCACTATATACCAACTCCAATGACTAACAACAACAACAACAACAACAAAAAATAACAATGCTAAATTTTGGTGAGAATGTGGGGAGATGCAAACTGTGATACATAACTGATGGGAGTGTAAATTGGTATGACCTTTTGGTAGCATGTAGTATATCTGAACTTATGCAATGCCCTGTGACATAGCACCTCCACTGTTGGGTAACCATTTTGAGAAATCCACATACTGAGCACAATTATTACCAAAAATATGTCCAAGATTGTGCTTAAGCACAATATATAATATGCCACATGAAAAACTACCCAAATGTCTACAATGAATAGAAATGATTAATAAAATATGCTACATTCGAATGATGGAAACATGCTATTAAAAAAAAATCGTTCCAGGATGCCTGGGTGGCTCAGTCAGTTAAGCATCTGCCTTTTTTGAGGTCATGATCCCAGGGTCCTGGGATCGAGTCCCACATCGGGCTCCTTGCTCAGCAGGGAACCTGCTTCTCCTTCCCCTGCTTGTGCTCTCTCTCTCTCAGACAAATGAATAAACAAAATCTTTAGAAAATAAAAAAAAAATTGTTCCAAACCTACATCATTTTTGAAAGTTTATTTATTTAATCTTGGAGGAATCTTCCAGGAATTAATATCTCTTCAATTAAAAGAATCTTTAACAAAGAATCCACCCCTTTCTTGTTTCCTTTCCCCTTATTCTATTTTACTTTAATAAAATGAAAACCAATATTTCTTACTTTGAATAACATGTATGATACAAACTCATCATTATATTCATTTCTGTAAAGGTATCTTTCTTTTTTGCTTTTCACCTGTTAGCCTATCCTATTTCATAAGTGAATGGGGAGATGTTTGTAGTGATTTTGACCAATATTAGAACTAGGTGATTCTGGACATTACCAATTCATATAATTTATTGAATCTGCCTTCATATGTTCTTATAATGCTTGATTTTACAATAATGAACGTGGTATAATAAATTTATGAAGTGACTTTTATTTTTTTTACCTTATATATACCTCCCACTGTTAAATTCTGTGAATGTTTCTATATTTTGTCAATTAAACTATGTGGTCAATTCGCACTGTGATTAAAAGTTTTAAGATCCTTAGCATTTATATACTAGATTTTGTTACTTTTTAATTTTTTAAATGAAAATTCACTTTACAGAATTTACATTTGTTTTGAAAACAGGTCTATGTTTTAACAGTTTCCAAATTAAGTACATTTGAGACTTTAACAGCAAAATCGGTTTTTACACGTGACCTCCTTGTTCTACGACCAAATCAGTTTCTATCCATGGTTCTAGCTCACAGGGAATGGGGTCAGGCTCCTCTTTCCACTCCTCAGTCCAGGGAAAGGCCCTGATCTCAAGCCCTTTCCTCACTCCTCCCTCAGAGGGAAGACTCATGTGATGGGCCAGATTCTGGAGCACTGAGCGCAGTACCACTGCACACTGCAAGGTGACACCCATGCAGGTAGGACACACCTGTGTTCTCTCTTACAATACTAAGTGGTAAGCTGAGCCAGTGCCTGCCTGTGAAGGCTGGATGCTGCCACATCACTCTCTCTTCCTTTCTTCTCACTGGAGATTTGGGGCTGAGTCCTCATCCTTGCACATTAGGGGTCAATGGTGGTAAGATGCAGAAGGAGTCAAAGGAATTCTGCTTCATTCTTGAGCCCACGCCTGTGCTTCAACCCAACTCGACCAGAAAGCTGTACTTTTTTTTTTTTTACCTCGTTAACTGGCCATGTTCAGTTTCCTATCTGTACATGATGTTCCCTTCTCTTGGAAGTTACCCCTTCTTTCACTGCTTTTCTTGATTACTTCTACCCTCTTTGACCCTTATCTTTTTTAATTAACTCCCTCACTGATGTCTAGGAGACACAATTAGCACATCGTTATATCCATACATTTCATCTGTGTTGTACTTTACCAGATTTTCTTAGTGTTTAGTATATTATATGGTATTTTGTATTGGTTGTATTGGTCCAACCCTGTGCTTCAACCCAACTGGACCAGAAGACTCTAAATGGAGGGGTATGGGGAACTATATTTCAGTGAACAATATTCCAAGCCCTGTGTCTGTGCCTCATTTAGAGAAAGCCCTGGGAGTGGGCAGAGTGGCAGTGTAGGATAGGAGGAAGATGTTGTTTTGTCCTCTGGACAAATACTAGTCCCATACTGTCAGATTCTTACTGATAACTCCACACTTTCACCTGCCTCTCACCCTACTGCAGGTGGGAAACACACATACTCAAATGTCATAACCCACATTGGAATGTCACATGTACCCTTTTGAATAGACATGCCCTCAGGTATTGCTATAATCTCATCCAGAGGTCGGCCCTTGGTGTTTGCAGGCATGGTTGGCAGATTCAACCCATGAAAAGATAAGGTAAATGTCTGTTAGTAGGAGGACTGGTTGAGACCCATGGAACATCAGTGCTTGTTTCACATCTGCTTTTCCAGCAATGGCTCATGCACCAACATCAGGTACCATGAATCAGTGTTCTTCTTAACTGGTCTCACAGTAAGATAGTTGTTCTCATTCAGGCTTCATTTTATCTCTCAGCACTTTGAACTTGACATTTATTTATTTATTAAAAATTTTTTTTGAGAATAGTTGCCACACAATGTTACATTAGTTTCAGGTGTACAACATAGTGATTTGACAAGTTTAAACAATATGCCATACTCACCACAAGTATATAGCTACCATTGGTCACCATACAATGCTATTACAATATCATCGACTATATTACTTATTTTGTGCCTTTTATTCCTATAACTTATTCATTCTATAACTGGAAGCTTGTACCTCCCACTCCTCTTCACCCATTTTGCCCATTCCTGCATCCCCACCCTGGCAACCATCAGTTTGTTCTCTGTATTCTGCTTTTTGTTTATTCATTTGTGGCTTTTTAAAATTCTTGATTCCACATATGAGTGAAATCATATGGTATTTGTTTTTCTCAGCTTCACCTATTTACTTAGCACAATACCCCCAGGTTCATCCATGTTGTCACAAATGGCATGATTTTTTTTAACGGATTTTGTTTATTTGTCAGAGAGAGAGAGAAAGAAAAAGCACAAACCAGGGGAACAGCAGGCAGAGGGAGAGGGAGAAGCAGGGTCCCCATTGAGCAAGGACCCTGATGTGGGACTCGATCCCAGGACCCTGGGATCATAACATGAGCTAAAGGCAGACACTTAACTGACAGCCACCCAGGCATCCCACAAATGGCATGTTTTTATCCTTTTTATGGCTGTGTAATATTTCATTATGTATGTATGTATGTATATGTATGCATATGTATATATGTATACATATTAAATCTTTCTAATCCATTCTTCTATTGATGGACACTTATGTTGTTTCCATATCTTGGCTATTGTAAATAATGCTGTAATAAACATAAGGGTGCATATATCTTTTTGAATTTATGTTTTTGTTTTTGTTGGGTAAGTATCCAATAGTGGAATTATTGGATCAAATACCTTTCCATTTTTTCAATTTTATTTTAATTCCAGTTAGTTAACATACAGTGTTATATTAGTTTTGGGTGTACGATATACAGCAATTCCATACATCATCTGATGCTCATCACGATAACTGCACTTCTTAATCCCTATCACCTATTTAACCCATCTCCCCAACCCCCTCCCTTCTGGTTACCATCAGTTTGTTCTCTATAATTAAGAGTCTATTTCTTGATTTGTGTCTCTTTTCCCCGTTCTTATTTGTTTTGTTTCTTAAATTCCACATATGAGTGAAATCATATGGTATTTGTCTTTTTCTAACTGACTTATTTTGCTAGCACTATACTCTATACCTCCATCCCTTTAGTGGCAAATGGCAAGATTTCATACTTTCTATGGCTGAATAATATTCAATTATATATATACCTCACCTTCTTTATCCATTCATCAATTGATGGACTCATGGACTGCTTCCATAATTTTACTATTGTAGATAATTCTGCTATAAAATAGGGGTGCATGTATCTCTTTAAATTAGTGTTCTTGTATTCTTTGGGTAAATACCTAGTAGCACAATTGCTAGATTGTAGGGTAGTTCTATTTTTAACTTTTTGAGGAACCTCCATATTGTTTTTCACAATGGCTGTACAAATTAACATTCCTACCAACAGTGCACAAGGGTTCCCTTATCTCTACTTTCTCTCAGCACTTGTTAGTTCTTGTCTTTTCAATTGTAGCCATTCTGACAGATGTAAGGTGATATTTCATTGTGGTTTTATTCGCATTTCTCTGATGATTAGAGATGTTGAGCATCTTTTTCATGTCTCTGTTGGCCATCTATATGTATTCTTTGAAAAACTTCTATTCAGGTCCTCTGCCCATTTTTAAATTGGATTGTTTGGGGTTTCTTTGGTGTTGAGTTGTATAATTTCTTTTTATATTTTGAATATTAACCCTTGATTGGATATTTCATTTGCAAATATCTTTTCCCATTTAGTAGGTTGCCTCTTTGTTTTGTTTATGGTTTCCTTTGTGGTGAAAAAACTTTTTATTTGGGTGGAGACACTTAGACTGTCTAAACTGGGAACACATCGCATTGCTGACTCAGAGGTTTCTGATTTTTTCTCACTTAAACTTGACCATTTCAGGTCATCTTCAGTAAGTATTCCCACATACCTATTTTTTTCTCTGCACCCAATGTTATTTATCTCACATTTTACAATTGCCTTGAAAAAGACAACACTATCACTACTGTCCTTTTAGAAATAACTTTCAGCTATCACTAAGTTATATACTTTAAAATTTCTCTTTTCTTAAAGGTAGCCCAGATATCCTACAGAATCACCACCAACTACCAATATATACTGTTTTCCTTGCACAAAAACCTCACACTCACAGGCCCATATCAATCGTTAATATATACTGAGTCAAAATAGATGTTTTCTTTGGTGATCAGTTTCCAAATATGCTTTCAAATGAGCAAGTGGAGTCTATTCTATAGTCTCTATAATCCAACCTAAAGTGCTAGTTCTACTGCTTCTTTTCCACTACTGGAAACTAAATTCTCTGTTCTTGTATGCTCTGGTGAAGTAGCATTCCTATGTCCCAAAATAAATCCACTACTGAAATCACACCCATATCACATGGTGCCATCACTCAAACTGAGCCCTAGTGGAACGATCATAAACTAAATACGCCCTCATATATGCACAGGAAAAAAAATGGAGAACCTCATGGCAAACCTAAGATAGATGCAGTAAGGTGGTTTCAGGATAGGAAACACTTTTCCATTTGGCTTCATCTGAATTCCAATAATCTTGGCTAAAAGACTCTGCATCGACCTATTTTAAAAATATTCATTTATAATGAATTTAACAACATAACATAACGAGAAACATTAACAACATATTTTAGCTTAAAAAACTTATATTAGTGCTTAATCGTCATAGTTGATAATATTTATGTGTATGGGGGAATAATACTTTCATGACTCCTGAATATAAATTCCCTATTTAGTAGGTTTATTTTTATCTGACAAATTAAAAATACTAGTATGAGTATTTTGCCAAGAGAAAGGATTAGATAACATCCCAGTGTCCCAGAAAGGGGCAAGGATACTTCATCCTGAAATATTCAAAATATTTCCAAGAGAAACATTATAGTAATAACAAATGCTGCACTTTGTGCTATTCTTTACATGAGAGAGAAGGAATCCACCACTCTCGTGTGTTCCCTACAGTACTGTTATTAAGAATTTTATAAAAACACACCTCTGTTAAAATTCTTTCAACCATCACCACAAGATACAGTTAAAACCTTAAGGCATGTGAGTTTTAAAGGCTTTTTATGTTTGTATCAAACTACCTTAGCAAGTCCATCTTTCACCTTATTCCCCTGCAATTTACCCTGGCTCCTTACCTGACACCCCCTGCATAGAAGACTTCCCTGTCCTTTCCCAAGTCACTAATGCATTCTACTCAAAAGGTACTGGACTGCTGGACTGTGCCTTATTTTTGGTGACAGTACTCTGTCTTCCTTGCAGCCATTACAGTTTGATAATTCCTTGTCTTAACTTGTCAATATTCTCTGATTGTTCATCCTGGAACTTGTAAAGAAAAATGGCTCTGTCCTTGAGTCAGAAAGGAAAGGAAGCCCTTTGACTCGGTGGTGTGGCTATGGGGAGGTTTAGGGGTTGAGCACTAGATGTTTCCTTACTTCTCTGTTTTCAGAAGCATTATATCTCCGGCTTCTAAATAGTCTACCTTCAGAAAACTGGATGCACTTCATCATGGAAGAATTTATCAGAACTTTCAAAACAGAATGCCTCTTCAGTTTGCTCATGTTTTAAAGAGAATTTCCCCTGGTTCTGTGGGGTTGGTGCTGCGTTTCAAATCTTTCATGTTTTCTTTGGGTTTACTCAATCCTCTCTCAAAGGTGTTGGGGCATAAAGATTATGTCAAGGTGTCAGGCAGACAATGGCAGTTCCCTGTAGGACAGTGTGTGTAATGGAAAAGAGATGAGTCCCTTTCCCATTCCTTTCCCTCTCTGTGCCCACTGCCTCCTAGATAATCTAAGGTACTTTCTTATCTCTTAGAACAGGATTTTTTTTACAGCATTCCCCAATGATACTGCTACCTTAGTGTTGTTGTTGTTTGGTACTATTTCCAGGAAAGGATTGACTTGTATTTAGTTTCTGAGGTCATCATGAATAATTTGACCCCAACCCAAATAAACCAAAGGAAGTTATAACAATTCTGTAGTGTTCATGTGGAGTTCAGGTGGACAACCTGAACCAGGTTGGTAATCAGCTCATGGCTGAAACTTCTACACAGCCTCCTTAAACTCCAACCTATCCCATTCTGGAAGAGAAGACTGTCTTCACTATTACCAAGGTCAGTGGACTTTGATGCAACCAGATTCATATTAACGTTTAGTAGGCCCTTTGAGATGTTTAATTTTTCATGGTCAGTACTTACTGAGCCATCCATGGTCAGGCAGAGGGTTACATGCTAGTTCCAGTTCATGGACCATGCAAAGTACACAGGGAAATTCACAACTTGAGCAGGGCAACATTTTGCAATATTAACTGACTTTTCCTTTCATATTTTTTGTACTTCTCTGCATTTACACTATAAAATCAGTTGGTCAGTCAACCATTCACTGCCTCAAGGGAAGCAGAAAAGATAGGTACTCCTGCCCTCCCTCACATTAGGTTTACTATGAGCAAGTGAAGTCTCAGTATAGCCTCTTCTTTAGCACAATCACACTCTATGGACTCAAAGATTGCTTCTCTTACATCAGAAATTAAATAAGCCTTTCCTGAGAGAGAATGACACAGAATTTTTAGATACCATATTGTTTCTAAATCTAGCTGTCTTCTGCAAAAAGTAACAAAAAATGTCTCAAGTGCACTTGGACATTCAATTCTTGCCTCCCAATAGAGTGATGACTGAGATTTGGGTATTGATACTAGCTCATCTATCACATAGTAACTGGCCCCTGACATGCATTTACAGTATAAATAACTATAAAACTGTACATAATTCATTAGGGCACTGTTTGTGGGCATTGGGCAGTGGAAGGTGCAGAACTGTGATCCTTGAGAGAAGGAAATCTATGGGATGAAACACTGTTTGCCACAGCATGCTGCCTGGGTCCAGATGGTGGCACAAGGAGGTGGAACCTAAGCAAATACAGATGCTTTGATGAGTTGAGGAGATTGTGGTTTGTAGCTGGTGAAGCACTTCAAATTTGTGGTTTTATCTGGAATCAAAGGGAACACTTGATGGGAAGACTCCATGAAACCTATGATGGAGCAAGTGCTGTGAGGCAGAATCCAGAGACCTTGCTGAACATTTGTGGGTATTTAGTTAAGATGACAGATAGGCCAGGGGCACCTGGGTGGCTCATTTAAACACGCAACTTTTTTTCTTTTTAAACGTGTTTGTTTGTTTATTTATTTTAAATTCAATTAGCCAACATATAGTACATCATTAGTTTTTGATATAATGTTCAATGATTCATTAGTTGCATATAACACCCAGTACTCATCACATCACATGCTCTCCTTAATGCCCATCACCTAGTTACCCCATCCCTCCACCCACCACCCCTTCTGCAACCCTCAGTTTGTTTCCCAGAGTCAAGAGAAACGGACCCTCAACTCTATGGTCAACTAATCTTCAACAAAGCAGGAAAGACTATCCAATGGAAAAAAGACAGGCTCTTCAATAAATGGTGCTAGGAAGATTGGATAGCCACATGCAGAAGAAAGAATCTGGACCACTCTCTTACACCATACACATAGATAAACTTAAAATGGATGAAAGACCTAAATGTGAGACAGGAAACAATCAAAATCCTAGAGAACACAGGCAGCAACCTCTTCGACCTTGGACACAGCAGCTTCTTGCAAGACACATCTCTAAAGGCAAGGTGAACAAAAGCAAAAAATGAACTATTGGGACTTCATCAAGATAAAAAGCTTCTGCACAGCAAAGGAAACAATCAACAAAACTAAAAGCAACCTATGGAATGGGAGAAGATATTTGCAAATGACATTACAGATAAAGGGCTTGTATCCAAGATATATAAAGAACTTCTCAAACTCAACACCTGAAAAACAAATATAAGCACCCAACTCTTGATTTCAGCTCAGGTCATGATCTCAGGGTCTTGGGATTGAGTTCCCCATGTCGGGCTGTGGGAATTCACAGTGCCTGGATAGACAAAATCTGATTCGTATGTGCCTCCCTGAATGAGACTAATTGAAAAGCAAAGGAGGAGTGCTTAGAAGGCTGGGCCTCCTTTAAAGTTTCTTGGCTGAAAAAAGCCGGATTCTTACTGTGGCTCAAGGCTCTCATCTAGGGAGTAAATGTTTAAATTTTGAAGAAATACAGGCACCTGTGGTAGTCATGTACTTCACGGACTCCTTGCCTCCTTGTCCTTATCACACGCTGCCCCACATATTATTATCCTGACCATTAAAGTTACACTCTCCTCCTTGCTTTGCGCTTGCACCTGATATATTGCTAAGACCCCAATAAAAGTGGAGACAAAGCTTGGTTCAGGGCCTTTTGCCACTGGAGCGTCTGGTCCCCAGGCCTCTCCTTTCTCCTACTAAGGTGTCTGGGGTCATCTTTTCATTCACTGTCTCGGGGTTTGCTTGCCAAACCCGGTATCAGGCTCTGTGCTTGGCAGGGAGTCTGCCCTAGGATTCTCTCTCCCTCTCCCTCTGCCCTTCCCTCCTCTCTATCTCTCTGAAATAAATAAATAAACCTTTAAAAAAAAAGATTACAGATAGGCCGGGCATTAAGGTTTAAATACGCTTCCCTAGAACTAAGTTCAAAACTGATGCTTACCCACCCACACAGAGAATGAAAGCAAACCTGACAGGCCCAAAGGAGCCAATAGTAATTTAACTAGCTTCCAGAACAAAACTGAACAACCTTAATGGAATGTGACAAAGTCCAAAATTTAAGTAACATATTATTGACAATGTTCTGCACAGAAAAAAATTTTCTAGTGATACCAAGAAGCAGGAAAGAGTGAACACAAAATCATGAAAAAGAGCAATATAGAAACTGATCTCAAGATGCGTAAACTGTTGCAAGTAGCAGAAAAACTGAAAAAATAAAAAGCCCAAGTCTCCTCTCTTCTGCTCTAATCACACCTATCCCAACTGATCTGTGTGAATCTATGAGATTTGTTTAATAACTTGGCTCAAGATCACACAGACAGTGCTGGAGTTAGAATTCAAACTGAGAGATTTTTTCCCCATTATACTGTGAGGTTAGTTTACTGATTATTAATATCATTATTAGTGATTATTTAGTATTAGTGAACATTTTTAACTTTTTAAAATTCCCGTATAGTTAACATAAAATGTTGTATTTGTTTCAGGTATACAATATAGTGATTCAACACTTCCATACATCACCTGGTACTCAGCTCAAGAAGTGTACTCTGTAATACCATTGCCTATTTAACCCATCCCCTCACCCACCTCCCCTCTGGTAACCATCAGTTGGTTCTCTACATTTGAGTCTGTTTCTTGGTTTGCCTTTCTCTTTCTCTCTTTTATCTTTTTCTCATTTATTGTTTCTTAAATCCCACTTATAAGTGAAATCATATGGTATTTGTCCTTCTCTGACTGACTTAGCATTTTACTCTCTAGCTCCATCCATGTCATTGCAAATGGAAAGATGTCATTCTTTTTTTTATGGCTGAGTAATATTCCATTGCCTATCTATACTGCACCTTCTTTATTTTCATCTATTGATGGACACTTAGGCTGCTTCCATAATTTGGCTGTTGTAAATAATGCTGTAATAAACATAGGGGTACATGTACCCTTTGAATTAGGGTTCTTATATTATTTTGGTAAATACACAATTAGTTCAATTACTGAATCACAGAGTAGTTATATTTTTAACTTTTTAAGGAACCTCCATACTGTTTTCCAGAGTGACTGCACCAGTTCACATTCCTACCAGCAGTGCAAGAGGGTTTCTTTTACTCCACATCTTTGACGACATTTGTTGTCTTTTGAGTTTTTTTATTTTAGCCATTCTGATAGTTGTGAGGTGATATTTCATTGTAGTTTTGATTGGCATTGGCTTGATAATGAGTGATGTTGAGCATCTTTTCATGTGTCTGTTGGCCATCTATTTGTCTTCTTTGGAGAAATGTCTATTCATGACTTCTGCCCATTTTTTAATAGGGTTATTCGTTTTTTGGATGTTGAGTTGTATAAGTACTTTACATATTTTGGATATTAACCCTTTATAGGACATATCATTTGCAAATATCTTCTCCCATTCTGAAGGTTGTCTTTTAGTTTTCTTTTTTTGTTGTTTCTTTTTTTAATTTAAATTCAATTAAACAACGTATAGTACATCATCATTTTTGATATAATGTTCAATGATTCATTAGTTGTGTATAATACCCAGTGCTCATCACATCACGTGTCTTTTAGTTTTCTTATTTCCCTTGCTGTGCAGAAGTTTTTTATTTTTATGTAGTCACAACAGTTTATTTTTGCTTTGGTTTCCTTTGCCTCAGGAGATCTATCTAGAAAAATGTTGCTAGGGCCAATGGCAGAGAAATTACTGCCTGTGCTCTCTCCTAGGATTTTTATGGTTTCAGGTCTCACATTTATGTCTTTAATCTATTTTGAGTTTATTTTTGTGTATGGTGTAAGAAAGTGATCCAGTTTCGTTCTTTTGTGTGTGGCTGCCCAGTTTTCTCAACACCATTTGTTGAAGAGACTGTCTTTTTCCTACTTTGTTAAAGATTAATCGACCTTATACTTGTGGGTTTATTCTAGGTTTTCTATTTTGTTCCATTTATCTATGTGTGTATTTTTGTGTCACTACAATACTGTTTTGATTACTACAGCTTTGTAGTATAACTTGAAGTCCAGAACGTGATGCCTCCAGCTTTGCGCCCCTCGCCCCAAAATTGCTTTGACTTCTCAGGGTCTTTGGTGGTTTCATACAAATTTTAAGATTTTTTGTTCTAGTTCAGTGAAAAATCCTGTTGGTATTTTGATAGGGATTGCATTAGATCTGTAGATTACTTTGGGTAGTGTAGACATTTTAAGAATATTTAGTCTTCCAATCTGTAAGCATGGAATGTCTTTCCATTTCTTTGTGTCTTCTTCAATTTCTTTCATCAATGTTTTAGAGTTTTCAGAGCATAGGTCTTTCACCTCTTTGATTAAGTTTATTCCTAGGTATTTTATTATTTTTGATGCAATTATAAATGGGATTTTTCTTTCTTTTTTTGAAGATTTTATTCATTCATTTGAGAAAGAAATAGAGATAGAGAGGGAAAGCACAAGCGGGGAGGAGAGGGAGAAGCAGGCTTCCCTCTGAGTGGGGATCCTGATGCAGGGCTCGATCCCAGGACCATGGGATCATAACCTGAGCCGAAGGCAGATGCTTAACCAACTGAGCTGCCCAGGCACCCCTGGGATTATTTTCTTAATTGCTCTTTCCACCACTTCATTATTAGTGTATAGAAGTACAACAGATCTGTACATTGATTTTATATCCTGTAACTTTACTGAATTCATTTATCATTTGTAGTATGCATGCCTTCAATTTATACAATAATGTATGTCATTTAGTTATTAATAAAACTGGAAAAATTTAAATAATTACATACAAACATCTTCCTCTTTTTTTGCAGTTTCAAGTTTTTATTTAGATTCTGGTTAGTTAACATACAGTGTAATAATTAGTTTCAGGAGTAGAGTTTAGTGATTCATCAGTTACATTCAACACCCAGTGCTCATCAAAAGTGCCCACCTTAATATCCATTACCCATTTAACTCATGTCCCTGCCCAACTCCCCTTCAGCATCTCTCAGCTTGTTCTCTATAGTTAAGAGTCTGTTTTATGGTTTGTCTCTCTCTCTCTCTCTCTTTTTTCTCTTATGAAATACATAGTTAGGCTAGAAAGCCAACACCAAAAAAGGAAATGATTCTACAACAATGACATTTATACCATACTATCTATTCATATACAAAAGCATTAGATTTCATTTTCTTAGACTATGATAAAATAAAGGTAAAGGAAACAAGAAGTGATTCTTCACTTTACAATTTCTGTAACTGAAGAGGTATTAGTTCCTGGAAGATTCATTCAAGGTTATGTAAAAAGAATTTGGATCTACAATTATTTTTATTTTATTTACTTTCAATTAATTAACATATAGTGTATTATTGGTTTCAGAAGAAGAGTTCAGTGATTCATCAGTTGTATATGACATCCAGTGCTCTTTACATCAAGTGCTCTCCTTAATGTCCATCATCCATTTACCCCATCCACCCACCACCCTCCCCTCCAGCAGCCCTCAGTTTTTTCCCCTCTTGGTTAAGAGTCTCTTTTGGTTTGTCTCCCTCTCTGATTTCATCTTGTTTTATTTTTTCCTCCCTTCCTCTATGCTCTTCTGTTCTGTTTCTTAAATTCCACATATGAGTGAAATCATGATAATTGTCTTTCTCTGATTGACTTATTTCACTTAACATAATACTCTCTAGTTCCATTCACATTGTTGCAAATGGCAAGATTTCATTATTTTTTTTGATGGCTGAGTAATATCCCATGGATCTACAATTATTTTTAATGGCATGTTTAAATTTTGGCAGAGGCAGAAATTCCCTGCTCTGGAAGATCATATTTCAGGAGGATGACTCCATTGTTCTTTGCTATTCCCTCCTCCATCTCCAATTTTTTTACATACACTTATTCATTAAAGTGTTATATACACATGGGGAAGGTTAGAAGTCATAAGTGTACTGTTCCATGAAATTTAACAAAGTTAACATACCTATGTAATTCCCACTCTGATCCAAATGGTAGTATATTACCCAGCTCCCTATAAGGCCCTCTTGTGCCTTCCTTATTGCTCTTATGCAAAAGTAACCACAATCCTCACCTCCAGCAGCATGGTCTAATTATGTTTGATTTTAAATTTATGTAAATGGAATCATATGGCACAGAGTCTTTTTTGTTTAGCTTCTTTTACTCAACATCATCTTCCTGTGTTTTATCCATGCTCTTGGGTCTGGTAGTTATTTATCATTCTGCTGCTACATTGTATTCCTTCATATGAAAAGAGCATATTTACTCATTAATTGTACCTATTATGAACATTTGGGTAGTTTTTAATCTGGAATATTACATATTATGCTGTGTAAACAAGCTCGTACATATTTTTGGTGATAATTATGCTTATTTATGTGTATTTCCCTAAGTATTTGCTTATCAGGGAACTGCTAGGTCATAAGACATTGCATACATTCAGCTTTATTATATGCTACCAAAGAGATTCCCAAAAGGCCATATCTATGTATCCTCTCATCAATTGTGTATTGAAGTTCATGTTTCCTCACATTCTTATCAAAATTTGGCATTTATTTTTTCATTTGAGCCATCCAAGTTGACACAGAGGATGTTTCATAGACATGTCAATATAGGTTTAATTTCTAGATGCCTAATGACATCAAGAACCTTCTCATGTAATTTTTAGTCATTTGGAATCTTCTTTTGTGAAGTACTTATTCCAAATTTTTGCTCTTTTTTTCTATTGATTTGTCAGTCTTGTTTTTGTTTATTTTTAGTATTCTCCAAACATCCTAAGTGAAATAAAGTTTTTGCAAACATGTATTGCAAACATGCATACCATTCTGTGGCTTGCCTGTTCATTCTCTGAATAGTATCTTTTGATGAACAGAAGTTTGTGTTAATGGTAAAAATAAAACTATTATCAATTTTTATCTTGTATAACCTACATATACTCTTATAAAAACTTTTTTTTAAAGATTTTATTTATTTATTTGACAGAGAGAGAGAGAGAGAGAGAGAGACAGCCAGTGAGAGAGGGAACACAAGCAGGGGGAGTGGAAGAGGAAGAAACAGGCTCCCATCAGAGGAGCCTGATGTGGGGCTCGATCCCAGAATGCTGGGATCACGATTTGAGCCGAAGGCAGACGCTTAATGACTGAGCCACCCAGGCGCCCCTTATAAAAACTTTTGAAAAGGTCTCTGTAGCTCTCTGGACTTTGCTTAAAAATTTTTGTCATTAGATTATAAATAATATTGTGTATCACTCTTTAAAGTGTAAGTGTTACAAATACTAACTGACCACAATGTAATAAAACCACAAATTATAAACAAAATAAGAAAGCACATAAGGCCTTCCACTTGGAAGTTTTTAAGTCTATTAAAGAAATCACTGACTATATTTTCTTCTAGGAGTTTAATAGTTTCAGGTCTTACATTTAGGGGTTTTTTAAATGATTTTTTATTATATTATGTTAGTCACCATACAGTACATCCCCGGTTACATTTAGGTTTTTAATCTACTGGGAGATTATTTTTGTGTATGATGTAAGAAAGTGATCCAGTTTCATTCTTTTGCATGTAGCTGTCCAGTTTTCCCAACACCATTTGTTGAAGAGACTCTTTCCCTCTTGTATATTTTCACTGTTTTTGTCACACCTTAATTGACCATATAAACATGGGTTTATTCCAGGGCTCTCTATTAGGTTCCATTGATCTATGTGTCTATTTTTGTGCCGGTACCATACTGTTTCGATTACTACAGGTTTGTGGTATATATTGAAAAATGGGATTGTGATACCTCCAGCTTTGTTCCTCTTTCTCAAGATTTCTTTGACATTGGCTGTAGAAACATTTTTATAGGTAAATATGTCTCCTCGGGCAAGGGAAACAAAAGCAAATTCAAACTATTGGGACAACACTAAAATCAAAAGCTTTTGCACAGTCAAGGAAACCATCAACGACAACAAAAAAAGACAACCCACCAAATGAGACAAGATATTTGCAAATGACATATATGATAAAGAGTTAGGGAAAACTGAATGGGAAGAAATCATATAGGAAGACAAACCATGAGAGACTCTGGACTCCTTGAAACAAACAGAGGGTTACAGAATGCAAGGGGGTGGGGGGATGGGGTAACTGGGTGATAGGTATTAAGGAAGTCATGTTTTATGATGGGCACTGCATATAATATGCAACTAATGAGTCATTGAACACTACATCTAAAACTAATGATGTACTATATGTTGGCTAACAGCATAATAATAAAAAAATTAGTATCCAAAATCTATAAAGAACTTATCAAACTCAACACCCAAAAAACAAATAATCCAATTAAGAAATGGGCATAAGACATGAATAGATATTTTTCCAAGGCAGACATCCAGATGGCCAACAGATACATGAAAAGATGCTGATCATCAAGGAAATGCAAATCAAAACCACAATGAGATATCACCTCACAGTGGTGTCAAAATGGCTAAAATCAAAAGGCAAGAAATAGCAAGTGTTGGCAAGGGTGTGGAGAAAAGGGAACCTTTGTGCATTGTTGGTGGGAATGCGATCCAGTGTAGCCAATGTGGAAAAAGGCATGGAGTTTCCTCAAAAAGTTAAAAATAGAGGTATATGATCCAATAATTGCACTACTGAGTATTTACACGAAGAAAATAAAGACACTAATTCAAAAAGATATATGCACCCCATGTTTATTGCAGAATTATTGACAATATCCAAAATATGGTAGATGAATGGATAAAGCGGCTGTAATGGAATATTACAGACCCATAAAAAGATTAAAATGGTGCCATTTGAGACAACATGGTTGGATCTAAAGGGTATTATGCTCAATGAAACAGGTCAGACTAAGGAAGCCAAATACCATATGATTTGACCCATAAGTAGAATATAAAAAAATTAATAAAGACACAAAAAGCAGAATCTGACCTGTAAATACAGAGAAGAAAATGATGGTTGCCAGAGGGGAGGGAGGTAGGGGATTGGGCAAAATGGGTGAAGGAGAATGGGAGATACAGGCTTCTAGTAATGGTATGAATAAGGCATGAGAATAAAAGGCACAGCATAAGGAATATAGTCAAGGCTATTATAATAGCAATGCACGGGAACAGGAGGTAGCTACACTTGTGGTGACCATAGCATAATGTATCAACTTGTCGATCACTATTATTGTACACCTGCAACTAATGGAACATTGGGTGTCAACTCCAGGAAGGAAGGAAGGAAGGAAGGAAGGAAGGAAGGAAGGAAGGAAGGAAAGAAGGAAGGAAGGGAAGGAGGGAGGGAGGGAGGGAGGAAGGAAGGGAGGGAGGGAGGAAGAAAGGAAGGAAGGAGAAAATATTTAAAAATTTGATACTCTATGTTATGGAGATTTTCTTCTGTTTTCCTCTAAAATCTTTACTATTTTAATTTTCACATTTAGATCAGAAATGCTTCTCAAATAGATTATCTTGTATGTTATGCAGAAGGAGTAAAGATTTGCCTTTTCTTCTAGCAATATGGAATGGACAAAGCACAATGAGACAGACCATCTTTTCCCCACTGCAATGTAATGCTAGCTTGTCATAAACAAAGTCATTGTGTTATATGTACGTGTGTTTCTGGATTCCCTAGCCTGTTTATTTGGTCTAGTTTTTTTTTTTTTAAGATTTTATTTATATGACAGACAGAGACACAGCAAGAGAGGGAACACAAGCAGGGCAGTGGGAGAGGGAGAAGCAGGCTTCCCGCTGAGCAGGGAGCCCGATATGGGCTCAATCCCAGGACCCTGGGATCATGACCTGAGCCAAAGGCAGACGCTTAATGACTGAGCCACCCAGGCACCCCTATTTGGTCTAGTTTTTATTCTTGTACAAGTACACGGTCTCTTAAATACTATGGTTTTCTAATAAGTCTTATTATCTGATAATGTGAGTTTTCAAACTTTGTTATTCTTCTTCAAGATTGTCTTGGCTCTTCTCCCTTTGTGTTTCTATGTCCATATTAGAATCGTCTTGCCAATTTCCATCAAAATAAACACACTATAATGTCTATTGGAATTGTATAACGTTTGTAGAGAGAATTTGGAGAAATGTTTACATATTTATAATATCGATTCTTCCAATACAGGAACATGGTATTTATTTGGAATTAAAAAAATTTGAATTCCACTTAGTTAACATAGAGTGTAATATTAGATTCAGGTGTACAATACAGTGATTCAACACCTCCATACAACACCCAATGCTCATGATGACAAGTGCACTGCTTAATTCCTATCACCTATTTCACCCATCCCCTCACCCATCTCCCTTCTGGTAACCATCAGTTTGTTCTCTGTAGTTAAGAGTTTGTTTCTTGGTTTGCCTCTCTCTTTCTCTCTTTTCTTCCCTTTGCTTATTTGTTTTGTTTCTTAAATTCGACATATGAGTGAAATCATATGGTATTTGAATTTTTAAATTTCCTCGAATAGTATTTTGTGGTTTACACTGCAGAGACCTTGTACTTCTTTCATTTGATTGATTCCTTCCTTTGTATTTGTCTTTTTTTAAAGACTATTTATTTGATGGAGAGAGAGCAAGCACAAGCAGGGGGAGTGACAGGCAGAGGGAGAAGCAGACTCCCCACAGAGCAGGGAGCCCGATGTGGGGCTCAATCCCAGGACCTTGAGGTTAAGACCTGAGCCAAAGGCAGATGGTTAACTGACTGAACCACTGAGGTGCCCCTGTATTTTGTCTTTTTAATGCTATTGTGTATGGTGTGGTTTTAATTTTTTTGAAAACATTTGTTGATTGTTAATCTATAGAAAATGATTGGTTTTTATCTATTGGCCCTATACACTGTGACCTTGCTATACTCACTTACATATTCTCAGAGCTTATAGGTTCTTTTGAATTGTATATGCATATAACTATACCATCTGTGAATAAAGACATTTTAACTTTTTCCATTGCAATATAATTGATTGATTGATCGATTGATTGATTTTGCTCTACTTCAGTAGCCAGGATTACCAGTGTATTTTTGAACAAAAGTGGGAATAATGGCCATCCTTGGATCATTCTCAGCATTCCAAGTCTTAGGAAGAACACTTTCATTAATTAATATTAATTAAGATTTTGGTGTAGATTTGGGGGTATAATCCTTATCAGAACAAATAATTTTCTTCTATCCCTTCATTTTAAATGAGTTTTCCTAATTAAATCATGAATGGCTGTTGACTTCGTGAAACTGTTTCTCTGAAATTATTGTCATTATCATAGGATTTTTCTCCTCTTGTGAGTGTAAGAATCATATTGATAGGTTTTCCAATGTAAAGCCACATTTGCCTTCTGGAATGTGACCCTTTTAGCCACAGCGTGTTATCCTTTTCACATATTGCTGGATTCTATTTTCTAACATGGATTTTTGCATCCATTTTAATGATAGAGATTAACCTGTAAATTTTCTTTCTTGCAATGTTCTCATGACTTAAGCCTTGTTTGGGGAAAATAAATTATGAAGAAGCTGTTTGACATCAGTGATAAAAAGAGGAACCGGCAGTCAAATTTGGTGATATGTCACCAGAATATAACCTGACAGCGTAATTTCTGGAAATAAGTCCTAAGGGAAAAAAGGCAGAGATTAATTAGAATTTTGTGTACAGCATGCCTATTACAATAGTGTTTGGGGTAATAAAATATTATAAATAGTGTGTCCAAGATTTCCTAAATATTTTCATTTGATAAATTCTGATAAATTGACCATCTTTGGCAACAGCAAGAGGCAAGAAGAGCAGTCAAGAGAACAGACTGCTATAATAACTAATAATTTCCATCAAATCAACTGTGCCACTGGAAGAGGCATGCCATCCTCTCCCTGACTATGTTCTCTTATAATAATAACAGAAGTATACAACTGGGGCTTATAAAGACTTAGTTATTCTGCCTCGATCCCGTTTAGTTATTTTACCTCAATCCATTCCAGGATTACATGAAACCCCACCCCACCCCTGCCTTCGGCGCAGATTCTAACTGTAGTCTCATCTCAGTTAAATTTTGTGGTCCTGGGACTTGAGAATATTTGTTGTGTTTTCTTCCTATCGCATCGGAATCTCCTTATATTTTACTGATCAAGACTTCCCCCCTGAATACACTAATTTAGTCCTTTCAAATTCTTCAAATGTAAAATGTTATCTTTAAGCACAGTTAAAAGCATGTCTAAATCTTTAATAAGCAACCAATTTTATCTCATGTACTTACTTAAACCTGTAGGTTTTCTACTTATCACCAGAAGAAAATCTAAATGATCATCAATAGGGGGTTTTCTACATGAACTATGGTACATCCATACCGTATTGTAGTATACAGGCATTACTAAATATACAGTTAAGGATTATTTTGAAAATGCAGGTATATCCACGATATTTGGGATGTGAAATTTACAAAGGGTTTTGTGGAATATAATTTCAATTTTATTTTAGAAAAATAAACAATTAGGGCTTTTAGTTAGAAACGACTTATGGCAGGTAGCCATCAATTCACTTTCCCAAGTATCCCACTTAAATAACTACTAACAGGTGTGCCACTTCTCTTTAAGAGGTAGACTGTTGTGATGAGCCCTGGGTTTTATATGCAACTAATGAATGCTTGAACACTACATCAAAACTAATGATGTACTATCCACTGGCTAACTGAGCATAATACAACAACAACAGCAGCAGCAGCAGCAACAGCAACAAAAGAGGCAGAATGTCATGACGGGCCATTGTGACCATTATACCAACTAAGACAAAAACCTGATCAGGTTAAAAAACAGAAAAGCACACATTTTTTTTAAAAAGATACAAAAGAGCTATATATAAAGAAGTTTAAAGCAACTAAATTTCATAGCAGAAAATGTCTTTGTTTGGTGAGCAGAGATCAGTAGCCACTAGAGTTATATGTGATTCTGTCTGGAAAAAAGGATCAGACGGAAGGACTCTGCTGAAATAAGAAAAAGCTGATAAAACGATTAAGAACACATAGGGCGGCTTGACAGATTGGTGTCTTCAGGAGGCCCCAACAATGAACAGTGATAAGTAAGGATGCATATGAAGTCTGATGGGGCTCAAGTATCAAATTACCTTTCAAATGGATATTCAACTGATCCAGATCCATCTGTTAAAAAGACTTTCCTGAGTACTTCCACTTTGACCCCAGAGATGCCCAGAGCCAGCAGGAGCATGATTTCTGCTCATAAAACAAGAAGAGGTGGGAAAACTGCAAATTAAAGACTTATTTTGGAACCCCTCAGAGAACTGAAGTCTAATGGAAAACATAAAATTTAGTGAAAGACAAGGTCTGCAGGTAGAAAGAAGGCCTGAACATTTATTTACCTGGGACAGGCACTGCCTGAATGCCATGTAAGATAGGAAGAAGATTATTTAGAAATTTTTGAGAAATTTGTAAGAGCCAAGTGTGGCTTACCAAGAGAGTAGGAAGTCCCTTGAGGAGTTTCTCACCACCTTGTGAGCTTTTCCTCCAGGAACCCCACTTGATGTCCACAAGAAAGACCTGGGAGGATCCTTGGAAAGATCCCTCTTGGTGCTTGTTGGGAGAGAAAAACGGTATTCCCTGCCAAAATCCCAGCAGACACACCTTCCCTATTTCCTTTATGGTACAAAAGGCTTAATCCACGGGGGAAGGGGCATCAATGTTCTCTGTGGATCTTTGCAACTTTTCTGTAAATTTAAAATGATTCACCTGAAAGATTATTTATATATAAAAAAGGCTTTCCTTGAGAAAGATAATAAAGGGTAGTCCCTGACATCTAGAAGATGGCCTGGCACTCACAGGTAGGCCGTGTTATTCTTCTAACAAACATTAACATTTTCACTGACTACAAGTCTCAGACAAGGTTATTCTGAGACCATGATAAAATGAAACAAAACATGGCTGCTCCGTAATCGTGTCCAAGCACAGGTAAAAGCAAGGTCCCTGTGCCACACATAAAATACCATGTACCCACTCTCTTGGACAAAATGAGTGACTGCTGCTACTCTACCAATTATACGCTTATCCTCCTTATAATGCCTCCTCCCTATAGATAAGGTGTATTGAGATAGATAACCAACGAGAAAATTGCCCATGCCTTCTGAAAGCATTCAAACTACACTGGATCTTCCCTCCTGTTAGATCCTCCCTAAATCATTCAACCAAAGCTCAAATCCTGTAGTAGGTTCTCTTTCACAGCCTCTTACTGCTACTCCCCCTGATTCTCCATGGTGTGTGTTCCCCATCACTGCAACTTGTTTAATTAATGTTCATGGAGGTCTTTTGGCTGGAGGACAGTGAAACCTTAACCTAGGGAAGGAGGAAGATGGCAGAGGACTAGGGGACCCTATTTCAACCAGTCCCCTGAATTCAGCCGGATATCTACCAAACCATTCTGAACACCCACGAAATCAGCCTGAGTTGTAAGAATATATATCTGGATCTCTATGAACAGTATATCTCCAGCTGTCTCAAGAGGTTTGGATGCAGTCACTTGTGCTCTGACTCTCAGAAGAGACGAGGAAAGCCATCAGGGAAAGCTGCCAGAGAACAAAAGCCCAAAAAAACTGGTTTTCACTGAGCCCACCCCAACAGGGGGCAGGGCAACTCTGCCCAAGCAGGATGCCTGAGTAACAGCGAGGCAGGCCCCTCCCCCAGAACACAGGCTGGAAGAACAAGAGGACGACAACCCTAGATCCCTACAAAATAGGTGCATCTTGCTTGGGCCGTGGTTAATACTTTTGACTCTGTAGATTCCCTCAACCACCCCCCAACAGAATGACTAAGAGAAGGAACTCCCAACAAAGAAAAGAATCAGAGACTGTGGCCTCTGCCATGGACCTAATGGATACGGATATAAGCAAGATGTCAGAAATAGATTCCAGAGTAAAAATTATGAAGTCGATATCTAGGCTGGAGAAAAATATTAGCAACAATATAGAATCTCTAAGGGCAGAAATGAGATCTAATCAGGCCAAACTTAAAAATGCTGTGAATGAGATGCAGTTTAAGCTGGATGCTCTGACTGCCAGCGTAGACGAGGCAGAAGAACAAATTAGTGAGCTAGAAGATAAGATGACAGAAAAGAAGGAAACCGAGGAGGCCAGGGAAAAACAGCTTAAAGCCCAAGAGATCAGACTGAGAGAGATTAGTGAGGCCGTGAAACGTTCCAGTGTCAGAATTATTGGGATCCCTGAGGGGGTGGAGAGAGAGAGAGGTCTGGAAGATGTATTTGAGCAAATCGTAGTTGATAACTACCCTAGTCTGGGGAAGGAAACAAGCATTCGTGTCCAAGAGGCAGAAGGGACCCCTCCCAAGATCAAGGAGAACAGACCAATGCCCCGACATACAATAGTACAATTTGCAAATCTTAGATCCAAGGAAACAATCCTGCAAGCGGCAAGGGGGAAGAGATTTCTTATGTACAGAGGGAGGAACATCAGAATAACGTCAGACCTGCCCACAGAGACCTGGCAAGCAAGAAAGTGCTGGCAAGACATGTTCGGGGTACTAAATGAGAAGAACACACAGCCAAAGATACTTCATCCACCAAGGCTGTCATTCAGAATGGATGGAGAAACAAGGAACTTCCAAGACTGGCAGAAACTGAAAGAATATGTGACCACCAAGCCAGCCCTGCAAGAAATATTAAGGGGGGGTTCTATAAAAGAAGAAAGATCCCAAGAGTAATATAGACCAGGAATTTACAGAGACAATCTATAGAAACAAGGACTTCACAGGCAACAATGATGGAACTAAAATCATATCTTTCAAAAATCACTCTCAACGGGAATGACCTAAATGTTCCCATGAAAAGGCACAGGGTTGCAGATTGGATAAAAAGACATGACCCATCCATGTGGTGTCTACGAGAGACTCATTTTGAACCTAAAGATACATCCAGACTGAAAGTGAGGGGATGGAGAACCATTTTTCATGCCGATGGACCTCAAAAGAAAGCTGGGGTAGCAATTCTCATTTCAGACAAATTAGATTTTAAGCTAAAGAGATACAGAAGGACAATATACCATTCTTAAAGGGTCTATCCAACAAGAAGATCTAACAATTGTAAATATCTATGCCCCCAACATGAGAGCACCCAACTACATAAGCTAACTGTTAACCAAAATAAAGAATCGTATTGATAATAATACTTTAATAGTAGGAAACCTTGGGGTGCCTGGGTGTCTCAGTCGTTAAGCGTCTGCCTTCGGCTCAGGGCGTGATCCCAGGGTCCTGGGATCGAGCCCCGCATCGGGCTCCCTGCTCCGCTGGGAGCCTGCTTCTTCCTCTCCCACTCCCCCTGCTTGTGTTCCCTCTCTCGCTGGCTGTCTCTCTCTCTCTCTGTCAAATAAATAAATAAAATCTTAGAAAAAATAGTAGAAGACCTCAACACTCCACTCTCAGCAATAGACAGATCATCTAAGCAGAAGATCAACAAAGGAAGAAGAGCTTTCAACGACACACTGGAACAGATGGACCTCATAGATACATACAGACTTTCTACACTAAAACAACAGAATACTCATTCTTCTCAAACGCACATGGAACTTTGTCCAGAATAGACCACATACTGGGTCACAAATCAGGTTTCAACCAATACCAAAAGATTGAGATTATTCCCTGTGTATTTTCAGACCACAATGCTTTGAAACTGGAACTCAATCACAAGAAAACATTTGGAAGTAATTCAAACACTTGGAAGCTAAGGACCATCATGCTAAAGAATGTTTGGGTCAACCAGGAAATTATAGAAGAACTTAAACAATTCATGGAAACCATTGAGAACAAAAACACATTGGTCCAAAACCGATGGGATACTGCAAAGGCGGTCCTAAGGGGGAAATACATAGCCATCAAGCCTCACCCCAAAAAATAGAAAAATCCTGAATACAAAAGCTAACCTTACACCCTAAGGAACTGGAGAAAGAACAACAAATAAAGCCTAAACCAAGCAGGAGAAGAGAAATAATAAAGATTAGAGCAGAGATCAATGAATTAGAAACCAGAAATACAGTAGAGCAGATCAATGAAACTAGAAGCTGGTTCTTTGAAAGAACTAATAAGATCGATAAACCACTGGCCGGACTTACGCAAAAGAAAAGAGAAAGGACCCAAATTAATAAAAATATGAATGAAAGGGGAGAGATCACGACTAGCACCAAGGAAATGGAAACAATTATTAGAAATTTTTACCAGCAACGATATGCCAATAAATTAAGCAACCTGGAAGAAATGGATGCCTTCCTGGAAACGTATAAACTACCAAGACTGAAACAGGATGAAATTGGCAATCTGGATAGAGCAATAACCAGTAACGAAATTGAAGCAGTGATCAAAAACCTCCCAAGAAAGGAGAGTCCAGGGCCTGATGGATTCCCAGGGGAATTCCACCAAACATTCAAAGAGGAACTAATACCTATTCTCCCGAAGCTGTTTCAAAAAATAGAAACAGAAGGAAAACTTCCAAGCTCGTTCTATGAGGCCAGCATTATCTTGATCCCCAAACCAGGCAAAGAGTCCATCCAAAAGTCTTCACTGTTGTATAATTTGTTGATTACTGTAACTTTATAGCAAGTCCTGAGGTAGGGTAACATACCCGGTCTTTTTCAGGAATGTGTTGGTGATTCCAGATATTTTGTTTTTCTACATTTTTTAGTCAATTTGTAAATTACTTTAAAAAGTTTGCTGCAATTTTCATAGGGGTCAAAATGAACCTGTAGATCAGTTTAGGGAGAAATTATATAAAAACTGAGTGTTTTAAAAAAGAGACAAACCGAAGCACAGACTCTTAACTCTAGAGAACAGAGAGTTACCAGAGGGGAGGTGGTTGGGTGGATGGGTAAAATAGGTGAAGGGGATTAAGAACACACTTACCTTGATGAGCACTGTGCATATATGGAATTGTTGAATCACTATATGTGCACCTGAAACTAATAGAACACTGGATGTTAACTACACTGGGATTAAAACCTTTTGTTTTTTTAGTCTTTCTGCTTTAGTCTTTTACTTAGGTCTTCCAAACATTCTCTTTGTGATATTTTGTAGTTTTGGTGTGGGAATATTGTACACTTTTGCTACATTTATTCTTAGATATTTGGAGTTATTTGATACTGTATTGACTGCATTATTTTTTGGAGTTAATGATCAATCATGCCTAAGTGATAAAGCCTCCATAAAATCCCAAAAGTAGGGTGTTTGGAGAACGTCCAAGATTGCGAACACTTCCACACGGGGAGAGTGATGCATCCGAACTCCACGGGAACAGAAGCTTCTGTGGTCGGGACCCTCCCAGAACTCTTCCTCCTACGTAGCTTTTATCTGGCTGTTCATCTGTATCCTTTATCATGCCCTTTAATAAACTGGTAAACATAAAAAAATAAACTGCATTATTTTTTAATTTTTTTAAATTTAAATTCAATTAGGCAACGTATAGTACATCATTAGTTTTTGATGTACTGTTCCACGATTCATTAGGTGCGTGTACCACCGAGCATTCATCCCATCATGTGCCCTCCTGAACTGCATTTCCAACTGGTTATTATTAGTATAAGAGACAGCTGCTTTTTTTAATTGACCTTCTATCCCGCAACCCTATTTTTTAAATTTAAACTTTGTTAGTTAACATACAGTGAAATATTGGTTTCTGGACTATAATTCAGTGATTCATCACTTACATACAATACCCAGTGCTCGTCATAACAACTGCCCTCCTTAATACCCTCCTGCAACCTTGTTAAACATGCTTGCTGTAGGGAGGATTTTTTTTGTAGATTGAACATGCTTTCTACGAACAAAATCATGTATTCTGTAGATAATCACATTTTCACTTCTTCCTTGCCAATATTTATAATTTTTTTATTTTAATTTTTTAAAATTATATTATGTTAGTCACCATACAGTACATCCCTGGTTTCTGATGTAAAGTTCGATGATTCATTAGTTGCGTATAACACCCAGTGCACCATGCAATACGTGCCCTCCTTACTACCCATCACAAGCCTATCCCATTCCCCCACCCCCTCCCCTCTGAAGCCCTCAGTTTGTTTCTCATAGTCCATAGTCTCTCATGCTTCATTCCCCCTTCTGATTACCCCCCCTTTCTTTATCCCTTTCTTCCCCTACCGATCATCCTAGTTCTTATGTTCCATAGATGAGAGAAATCATATGATAATTGTCTTTCTCTGCTTGACTTATTTCACTTAGCATTATCTCCTCCAGTGCCGTCCGTGTTGCAGCAAATGTTGAGAACGCATTCTTTCTGATAGCTGAGTAATATTCCATTGTATATATGGACCACAGCTTCTTAATCCATTCATCTGCTAATTTTTCTTTCATTTCCTTGTCTTATAGCGCTGATGTGGACCTCCAGTACGGTATTAAATAAAAGAGGTGTTCCTGATCCTATGGGGTAAACACTTAGCCTTTTATGATTGAGTATAATGTTACACATAGGTTTTTCACTGCTGTCCTTTGCAGTTGAGGAAGTTTCCTTCTCTTTCCAATTTTCTGAGAGTTTTTATCATGTATGTGTATTAAAGTATGCCAAAAGCATCTTTTTTATCTATTGAGAATGCCATATTATTTTTGTTTTTATTCTGTTGAGATACATTACATTACTCGATTTGTAAATGTTCAAGCCACTTAACATTTTACCTAGTTCACACGGGCCTCATAAAACGACCTGGGACATTTTCACTTCTAATCAATTTTCTGGAAGTATTTGTGTAGAATTGGCACGATTTCCTCCTTAAGTGCTTAAGAGAATGTACTGGTGAAACTGACTGGGATGGAGTGTGCTATTTGGAAAGCTTTGATTATGAGTTCTATATGGGACCATTTACATATTCTATTTTTCCATGTATCGGTTTGGTTAAGTTTGTATTGTTTTAAGGAGTTTTGCCCTTTCCATCTAACTGTTCCAAATTGTTGTTATCCAGTTTTTGTGGTATATTTAACTTTCTTTTAAATTTCTATAGGGCGTAGAGTAATGTCACTTTTGCATTTCTTATGATTTTGAGCCTTTCTCTCTTTTTCTTGATCTGTATGTCTCAGGTTATATAAATTGATTAATATTTTTAAAGAACGACTTTTTGAATTTGTTGACTTTCTGTAGTTCTTTGTTTTTGTTTTGATGATCTCCACTGTTATTTTAGGCATTTCACTCTTCTATTTACTTCGGGTTTGATTTTCTGTTCTTTTTTTAGTTTCTTAAGGCGGAAGATGATCAATTTAAGATGTGCCCCACAAATTTAACTTCTATTCCATTCAAAATATTTTATAAATTCCCTCGTGATTTCTTCTCAAGAAGATTTGTTTTGGATTGAACAAACCTGAGCCTTTTTCTATTGTTCTAATCACACACTGATTCATACAGAGGTTGGCAGATGTGGTATTTACAGTCATAAAGGGAAAGAATATGTTCTGTCTCATTTTTAAGCCGCATTAGTGAGTTGTGATTGACATACAAAATAGCTGTATATATTTAAGGTATGTAAGTCGATTAAAAATTTCTTAGAAAACGTACAAAAGGAAGAAAAGAGAATACGAAGCACCAACCTAAAACATGTCAACCTGTACAAAGATATTTAGAGGAAGAGGAGCCCATAACTAAGTCAAAGGGTAGGATCCACGCAGGAAGGGAGAAAACCAGAAGAGAGTGGTTTCATGAAATTCAAAAGATATCAAAGAAGAGGAAGTAGGCAGCATGTTTAATGCTACGAAGAAGTTAAACAGAAGCGGAGGAATGATACTTTGATGTGCCATCATGCTGGTTGTTAAAGAACATGAAAAAAACAAGTTTAGAGGGCAAAAGGGGGTGCAAGACGTGTTGGAGGGAGAGGGGAGAGAGTGGAGACAGCCCATTTATACAACTTATCATAAGGGCTTTGCTGTAAAGGGCAGCAGATATGTGCAACGATAATGGGTAAGGAAATGTAATCAAGGGAAGGTATTTGTTTAAATTGGAGTATAGTGGAGCATGATTGTACGCTGATGGGAATAACCACTAGAGCAAAAGAACATGAGGATGCAAGAGAAACTGATTACCTGCAGGGGGTTAGATCTTCTCAAGGGTCAGAATAAAGATGAGATCAACTGGAGATTCTGGCTTTGTTAAAATTATGACCCACCTGCCCCAGGCTTCATACTCTTACTTAAAGACATGCTGATACTTACACCCTTGTGTGTATGGCCAAACTGAGAATGAAGGTATTAGCAAACCAGTATTGGCCAGAAGATCAGGGAATGAGGTTTGAAGTCTATGAGATCCAGACTGAGTACTGGAGGTTAATGTAGAACGACTCATTTAAATGTTGAGAAGCGTATTGGTTCGGGGTTACTGTGTGCCACTGCTATTTCTGGGACGTGTGTGTGTGAGTGTCTTTGTGTGTTTGTATGTTCAGAGTCAGGGGGTTGGAGACGTGGAAAGATCCCACTGTTAAGAAAGAAAGAAATCCCTACAATGAAGGAGAGAATGGAGGGGACTTTCTCTTCCTCAAGGAGACAAAAGGGCAGTCCTTAAGACAGAGAAGAAAAGCTAGGAACAGGGATCCACTCAGAGTGGATTCTCCCCAGAAGGCATAACGTTTTGTGGGGGAAGCAGGAGATGGGCGATTTTCTGTGGGCTCTAAGAACATTGATATTTAGCCACCATTTCCTAGTAGTTTTGTTCCATATTATAATTGTCTCTAGTTCCTCTAGTTACTTTTCACCTGTCATTAAAATCTGCTGCTCCGAAAAAGTCTAGAGTGGTGTTTGGCGGGGGGGGGGGGTGATTTCAGGAGAAGGGCATCAAGAAAAGCATTGCTTTCCTTGAACTACTGTTCCACTTTGGTCCTACTCCAAGGGAATCTCCTGCTGGACATCCAGACAGAGACCAGCATCCAAGCAGATCTGGAATCCCCTGAGAGGGGTTTGAGACATAGAGGAGTGGCTGGCAGGTGGATAGTGGCAGTGGATATGAAGCAAACTCCCTTTATAAACATAAACTGGGTGTCTCAAAAAGACCCTGAGGTCAGTGGAAGGGGCAAGGCTTTGGGTTTTGTCCCCAGTGTGCGTTATTCAATAGGAGTGGAGATGAGATTCCTCAGATTTTTTTTTTTTTTTGACTGAGGGATTCCAGGACATGGGAAATGGTGGACAGCCGGGACCCAGGAAAAGAGAGTGAGGCTGGACAAATGGACTTCCAGAGATACCTAAAATACTGGGAAGGAAGGGAGGGGCAGATGGGACATTCCTTCAAGTTTTGTGCTGTCTCTCCTCACAAACTGGTGCCCCGGGAAGTCTCGTGCCTGCCTGGCACCATGCTCGCCCAGCCTCTGAAATGGGGAGATAATGCAAAGGAAGAAGTTGGCTACTCCGGAGAAGGGGAAAAGGAAGAGGCGTTTCGGTGCTTTTGCTATATTCCAAAATCGGGAGACTGGCAGAGACCTCCCTCCTCTGAGTCTCTCCAAGGCCCTGGTAGAACAGGGGCAGTGGGGCAGGAAGTAGGAGCCTTATTAACAGGTCTCATGGTCTGGGTACAGGTCTCCCAGGCCAAAGAAGAGAGGAGGAAGTTGTCTTTACTGAGTGACTCCCCTACTGTGGATCATGGATCTTTTCTGGAAGCAGTACTTCTGAAATCTGGTGGGAACTGAGGTTCATGTCAGAAAATGGGGCTACTGGAACCCCCCGTCCCCCCATAACGTGATAGAGGCTACAGGGTAGGATGAGGAGAAGTAAGTTGTGGGGCAGGAATCCTGGACTTCACAGGCATGGTTTGGAGGTAAAACAAATTATTGGTAGGGCGGCGGCTAAGGGGCAAGGAAGCCTAGGTCTCCCAACCATGTGGGTGCATTATGGAGAGGTAGAATTTCTGAGTTCATATTGGGACTCTGCAATTTCTGTTCTCCTCCACCAGGCATGGGCGCAGGGAAAGATGGAACTAAATAGACTGCACTTTTAAATCCCTGAATAGGGGCTTATGTACCTCCGAGGAAGACACATTTCTCTGCCTTTCTCTTTGTCTCATTCTTAGTCCCTAGACGTGACAGGAAACAGCTTGGTTACCATGGGAACTGAAGCTGAGTAATGCATTGGACTGTGGGAGAAAAGCAGAGGTGGTCCTGACATAAAGGCCCTCAGGGGAAGAGATTTGAGCAAAGCACTCATATTGGAAGAATTCATAATTTCCACAGGTAGGTCGTACCCTGCAATTACTATTACAAAGAAAACACACAGGTGCGCGCATGCGCACGCACGGACACACACACACACACACACACACACACACACACACCATTCTCTGCATCATGCTTCAGGCCCACAGGATTCTTGTGGGTGAGGCAGTGTTATGACCACTTCAATATACATCAGCACCCTCTTACCTTTCCCTTCTCCTCCCTCTCTCCTACCTGCATTGTCTTTCAGTTTCTCCTCCTTCTGTCATCCTCTATCCCTTGCCTCTTCTCTCCCTCCTTGGGTTTTCATTTGGGTCCTCCGTTGTTCTGCCCCCCTTCCTTCCTCCTTCTCTCTATACTTTGTTCTTCCTTGCACCATCCCTCCCCTGCCCCCACCCAGCCACTTACAGAGTGACTAAGAATTAATTCATCCAATTATGATTGGCCTAATATGGCCATGCATATTGAGCTTTCAGCCTAGTAGGTCAGTGCATCATAAAATGAATCACAGGCATCATTGTTACATTTGCCAATTTTGATAAGTGTTATGGAATTAAATGACGAGGAGCTACGACCATGAACAATAGTGGAACTAATTTGCATGGTGGGTTCGGTGGAAGGAATGTCACTGGCATTTGGCGTTCTGCCACCCAGCATTCTCTTATTGCCTCCTTAGGTAACTAAGTGTCTTCCCCTTAATGTTGGGGGCAACTATCCTCTTCCATCATTTACAGTATGATGGGACTCTCATGATGGGACCTAGGTATCCTGCCCTCCACTACCCAAGGTGTGAACATGAAGTCCGACTGGATGCCCCCTCATTGGGATCTAGCATGCACCAAAACAGGATGAGGAGCTGTTTCATCACTTCGCTGGACGCTTGCTCCTGTTTCCAAGTGCCCTAGAGGCACCTTTGTTCATATCCATCATCCATTCTCTTTCTCATTCTTTGTTCTTCCATCTAGTCCTCCTTCTGCTCTCCCGGCTAGATCCTTTTCGTTAGACGCCTAACCCCACAAGGACGAGAAGGATGGGTGAGGAGACAGTGACTATATAGTATGAGAAGGTGGAAAGCAGACAGATGAGTGATGTCTGAATTAACCAATTTACAAGCATTCAATCCTAACCCACCAGGGAGGAAACCTCCAAAGCAATGGTCTTTAACCTCCCTCACCAGACCTTCAAACTGTTTGTGAGATTGGCAGTGGCGTGTTCCCCTGCAAGTTAGGGCTACTGGTGGGGGTTGTAAATTACATGATTGCTCTAAAGACACATTTAGACACCCAGAACCCCTCTCAGCAACCTCTGGCTGTGCAAATTGCTTTCCCCAAACCCTTGGGAGTTTGAGCAAACACTTACTCCCTGGAGGGGATAAATGGATGATTAATGGACTTTGGGATCTCAGCCTCAGGTGAAGGCAAGCATCCAAACCCAATATAGGGATTTAAGTAAAAAATCTACATAACAGTTTAATTCCTAGCCACATTCCCAACTTGTACAAACCGCTGGCATCTTGCCTCTTCCCATAGATGCCGGAGCTCCTTCCCTGAGAAATCACAAGAGCATCACAAGAGGAGAGATTTAATAATTACAGCAGGCAGAAGTTTCTGGAGTTTTCATCTTAGTCAGTTCAAAATATTTTCTAATTTCACCGTGATTTCTTCTTAGAGCCCTGGGTGTGCAGGAAGATATTTCTTTACAAACATGTGAGGGATTTCTCTAATGATTTTGGTTATTAATTTATAGCTTCATGGCATGGTGGTCAGAGACTATACAAATCACCAAAGAACCAGTTCTTTATGTACACTCCTGGAACTCTACTTATTAAACATCTTTCTGTAACTTTTCAGTGCAGTACAGCACCAAAAGGGAATTGCATGAAACACGAATGTACCACTCAGCAAATTATTATATCACAAATATCTGAGAAACTACAATCCAGGTCAAGAGATCTGGCATTGCCAGCAAACCAAAATCACCCTTATGCCTTTACCTAGTCACTGCTATGAGCCACCTCAGCAAGTCTAGCCAGTATTTTGACTTTTAACACTGTAATTGTGCGTGCTTGTGAATTTCATGGCACATGATAAATGCAGTCATTATAGCACATAGTCTTATAATCTAGCTTTCTTTCGGCAACATTATGTTTTTCACTTATACCTCTTCTTTTTTTGTTGTTTGTTAGCTGAGTTCATGTATATTCATTACTGAATAATATTTCGATTTGTGTAGATATACTGCAAATTTTGTACATTCTATTTCTGATGGACACTTCAGTAGTTTCTGGTCCTGAAGTATTAAAAATGTTACTGTGGAGAACATTCATATACATGTCCTTCGATTCACATGTGTATGCATTTAGGGCTATACTGGCTAGATTATCTTTGTTACTTTTTCTTCCCTTATGGCATTGTTTGTAGTGACAGTGGATAACCTACTCTTTTTTGTGATCTCGGAGGGGGGGGGGTGGCTTTCAATATTTCATGATTAAGTGCAATGGTTTGGGTGGGCTTTTATTTTTTTTTTAATTTTTTAAAAAAAGATTTATATATTTCCTTGAGAGAGAGAGAGACAGAGACAGAGAGGGATCGCACACTCACGAATGGGGGGAGGGGCAGAGGGAGAGAATTTTCAAGCAGACTCCCCTCTGAGCCTGGAGCCCAAGGCGGGGCTTGATCTCACAACCCATGAGGTCATGACCTGAGCCAAAACCAAGAGTAGGATGCTTAACCGAATGAGCCACCCAGGTGCCCCTGTTTCTGTAGACTTTTCAAAGATATTCTGAGTGGTTTAACAGAGTTCTCTATTATTCCTAGTTTGCTTAGAGGTTTTATCATATTTTTATTTAAAATAAAGTTCCGACGTTATTGGCATATAATTGACATATAGCATTGTGTAAATTTAAATAACATGATGATTTGATACACACACATATGTGAAATGATTACTACAATAAAGTTAGTTAACAACTCCTTCACAGCACATAATTACAGTGTTTTGGTGAGAAAATGTAAGATCTTTTTTTTTTTCCTCTTAGCAACTTTCAAATATATGTAACAGTATTGTTAACTATAATCACCGTGCTGAATATTGGAGCTCCAGAACTTTTTCATCTTATAACTGAGAGTGTGCATCCTTTGACCAACATCTCCCCACATCCCCCACCCCCCAGAACTTGGCAAGCACCATCTACTGTCTGCTTCTGTGTTTGGTTTTGTTTTAGATGCCACATGTAAGTGAGATCATACAGTATTTGTCTTTGCCTGTGTGATTTATTTCACTTAGCATAATGCCCTCAAGGTCCTTCCATGTTGTCACAAATGGCAGGATTTCCCTCATTGCTATGACCGAATAATATCCCACTATAAAACCTTTTATATCCACTCATCTGTCCATGGACACTTAGGTTGTTTCCAAGTTTTGGCTATTGTGCATAGTACTGAAATGAACATGGGGATGCAGATACCTCTTTGAGATGGTGATTTTGTTTCCTTCAGATATAAACTCAGAAGCAGAACTGCTGGATCATATGGTGGCTCCATTTTTAACTTTTTGAGGAACCTCCACATTGTTTTCCATAGCTCCTGTACCAGTTTACATTCCCACCAACAGTGCACAAGGCTTCCCTTTTCTCCACATTGTTGGATGTTTAGTTTTTAAAAATCAAATTCATGAAGTACGTTCTTCTGCATCTATAGGGAATATAACAAGTTTTTCTCCTTCATACATTAATTCCGTGAAATACATTTATTTTTCAAGTGCTAAACCACTCCATTTCTAGGATAGTCCTGACTTTCTTGTGATATATTATCCTTTTAACACATATAACTGGATTTGTTTTCCTAGTGTTTTATTCATGATTTTTCCTTCTATGCTTGTGTGAAAGATTGGCTTGTACACTTCATCTCTTATAATGTTCTTATAACATTAAGGCTTCATAGAATGAGATCAGAAGTGACTCCTCTTGTTTCTATTTCCTGCCAAGTTGGTAAAATTGACATTATTCCTTCATAAAAGTTTTGTAGAATTAATTGGTGGGGTCATCAGAATATGGACATTTGTTGTTATTGTTGTTGTTGTTGTTGTTTTCATCAAATTTCACATATTTGGTATTTTGAGGATAATTTGTTGTTTTTGTGTCATCTGTCTTTTCTTGAAATTTGTACATTACATCTAAACCTTCAAATTTATTTACATACAGCTGCAGGTGATTTCGACTAATGATCTTTTAATATCTTCATTGTCCATAGCTATGTCTCCTCACTTGTTCCAGGCATTGGTTTTTAGATAACATCTCTCTTTTTCTTTCAGGCCCACAAGGATGATGATCAATTGTGTTGTCCTTCTGAAGAACCAACTGTGGCTATTTTGTTTTATCTTTAACTTATTAATGCCGTTGTCCTTATTTCATTTCTTCTGCTGTCTTCGAGTTTAATCTGCTGTTCTATTAAATTTGTGAAATAGATGCGCAGGTTATCTATTTTTATTGCCTTTCTTTTTTTGTAGTATACACATTAAAGCATTATCTCACAAG
The DNA here is from genome assembly GCF_023065955.2 of Ursus arctos. NCBI lineage: Eukaryota > Metazoa > Chordata > Mammalia > Carnivora > Ursidae > Ursus > Ursus arctos. The sequence continues at coordinate 43,154,843 of NC_079873.1, forward strand.
TTTTCATTAATATTCAGGTAAAATATATGTATTTTAAATTTCATCAACCTTTTCTTCTTTGAGCTCTGGGTTAAATATCCTCTAAGGAAGGATATTTCTTAATTTAAAAGTCCATGGGGGATTTTCTCGTTATCACTGGTTATGAATTTAAAACTTCATGGCTTGTAGTCAGGGAATCTAGTCATTATTATTTCACTGCCTCAAAATTTGCTGAGACCCGCTTTATGGTCAACATGTGGTCAGTTTGGGGAAATATCAATAGCACGTGAAAAGACTATGTATCCTGCCATTGTTGAGTGCACTGATAGAAATGTATTCATTCAACGAGGCTAGCATTACCCCCATGCCAAGACCAAACAAAGACACCACAACAAGAGAGAATGGGTGTCTCTGATTAACATAGATGCAAAAATCCTCAGCAAAATATTAGCACACCAAATCTCACAATACATTAAAAAAATCAATCACCACGATCAAGTGGGATATATTCCCAGGATGCAAAAACAGTCCAATATTTGCAAATTAATCAACATGATACATCAAATCAATAAGAGAAAAGTTTAAAAACCATATGATCCTTTCAACAGATGCAGAGAAAGCATTTGACAAAATACAAATCCATTCATGATAAAATCCCTCAACAAAGTAAGGTTAGAGGGAACATACCTCAACATAATAAAGGGCTTATAGGACAAACCTACAGTCAACATCACACTCAATGGGAAATACTGAAAGACTTTCCCCTAACGTCAGGAACAAGATGAAGATGTCCACTCTCACCACTTTTATCCAACCCGGTACCGGAAGTCCTAGCCACAGCAATCAGACAACAAAAAGAAAGACAAGGCATCCAAATCCATAAGGAAGAAGTAAAACTTTCACATTTGCAGATGACATGATATGATATATGGAAAACCTGAAAGGCTCCACCAAAAAACTGCTAGAACTAATGAACAAATTCAGTAAAGTCCCAGGATACAAAATCAATGTACAGAAATCTGTTGTGTTTCTATACGCTAATAACAAAGCAGCAGAAAGAGAAGTTGAGAAAACCATCCCATTTACAGTTGCACCAAAGGAATAAAATACCCAGGAATAAAGAACCAAAAAGGTGAAAGACCTGTACTTCTGAAAACTACTCTGAATTCAAGTTCTATTACAGTGCAGTAGTAATCAAAACAGTATGGTACTGGTACAAAAATAAGAGACACAGATCAGTGGAACACAATGGAAAGTGCAGAAATTAACCCACGGTTGTATGGTCAAGTAAAGTATGACAAACATGGTGAGAGTATACAATGGGGGAAAAGACAGTCTGTTCAACAAATGGTGTTGGGAAAACTGGACAGCTACATGCAAAAGAATGAAACTGGACTGCTTTCTTAGCCCATACACAAAAGTAAACTCAAAATGGATTAAAGGCCTAAATGAGAGACCTGAAACCATAAAAATGCTGCAAGAGAGCACAGGCAGTAATGCCTGTGACATTAGTCAGAGCAACATTTTTCTAGACATGTCTCCTGAGGCAAGGAAAACAAAAGCAAAAATAAACTATCAGGACTACATCCAAATAAAAAGGTTCTGCACAGCAAAGGAAACAATCAACAAAACTAAAAGGCAACCTACTGAACAGGAGAAAATATTTGCAAATGATCTAGCCAATGAGGGGTTAATAGCCAAGCTCTATAAAGAACTTCTACAAATCAACACCTGAAAACCAAATTTAAAAATCCAATTTAAAAATGGTCAGAAGACATGAACAGACATTTCTCCAAAGAAGACATCCAGATGCCAACAGACACGTGAAAAGATACTCAACATCCCTTACCATCAGGGAAATGCCCATCAAAACTACAATGAAATATCACCTCACACCTGTCAGAATGGCTAAACAACACAGGAAACAACAGGTGTTGGTGAGGACGTGGAGAAAGGGGAACCTTCTTGCACTGTTGGTGGGAACGCAAACTGGGGCAGCCATTCTAGAAAACAGTATGGAGGTTCCTCACAAAGTTAAGGGTAGAACTACCATATGATCCAGCAATCAGACGACTGGATGTTTACACCAAACATACAAGAACACTAATTCAAAGGGATCCTTAACCCACAGTTATAGGTGTTATAAAGCTATGTTTATTGCAGCATTACTCACAATTGCCAAATTATGGAAGCAGCAAAGGAGCAAAGGAAACAAAAGAGCAAAGGAAAAAGCGAGCGAGTGAGCAAGAGAGAGAGAGAGAGGAAGAGAGAAACCAAGAAAGAGACTCTTAACTATAGAGAACAGACTGATGGTTACCAGAGAGGAGATCAATGAGAGGATGGTAAAAATAGGTGACGGGGATTAAGAGCACACTTATCATGATGAGCACTGAGTAATGTACAGAATTGTGGAATCACTATATTGTACACCTGAAACTAATATAAGAGTGCATGTTAACTACACTGGAATTAAAATTACAAAACTATATATATATATATGTGTGTGTGTGTGTGTGTGTGTGTGTGTGTATATATATATATATATATAGCCAAGTTTCTTCATTGTATTTTTCAAAATTTTATAACTTGGCAATTTTTATCAAAATGTTCTGTCAGTCACTGAGAAAAGTGTTTGAAAACCTCCCACTGTGATTAGGGATTCACATATATGTCCTAGCAGCTCTGTCAAGGTTTGCATTATATTTTGAGACCATGTTATTGAGTGCAAACAGGCTCATAACTTTTATTTCCCTGGTGAGTTGGAACTGTTGTGATTATTAAGTATCCATCTTTACCTATTGTAATGCTTCTTTGCCTAAAAGGTCAAAGTTTCTGATGTAAATAGAGGTACACCAGCTTGTCTTTATTAATATTTTAAGGTGTATGTTTTTCTAATTTGCAATGTTGAAATTTTCCGTATAGTTATAGCTGAAGTACATCCTTGTAAGCAGCATGTGGTTGATTTCCGTCTTCTTCTCCTCCTTACCCCTCCCTCATCCTGCTCCTTTCCCTCCTCCTCATCCTTCTGCCTCCAGACTGTTAACCTTTGTCTTTTAATTGGAGTATTCACCTTTAAAGGGATTATCGACACATTCAGGTTTATATCTACCACCTTACTATTTTCTATTTCTCCCGCTTGTTTGTGCTCTTTTATCTCTTAGGTTTTGCCTTCTTTTGGATTAGTTTTAAAATTTGTCTATTTTCCACCTCTATCACCTTGATAGACATTCACCTTTTCATTGTTCTTTTAGTGGTTATATGGAGACTACTACATGCATTTTATTTATTTTATTTTATTTTTTATTTTTAAAGATTTTATTCATTTATTCGACAGAGATAGAGACAGCCAGCGAGAGAGGGAACACAAGCAGGGGGAGTGAGAGAGGAAGAAGCAGGCTCATAGCGGAGGAGCCTGATGTGGGGCTCGATCCCATAACGCCGGGATCACGCCCTGAGCCGAAGGCAGACGCTTAACCGCTGTGCCACCCAGGCGCCCCACTACATGCATTTTAACTTGTCAAAGTCTAATATAAATTGATCCTTTATGTCATCACAGAAAATGTAACTACCTTAGAACACTTAGTGCACATTTACCCTCTCCTTACTTTAATATTATGGCTGCCAATTTCATCACTCGTAGTTAGACACACACAAACACACATGGTTTTAACCTCAAAAGACATTATTATTTTGAGTATCATTTTATAAAACCAGTATCATTTAAATATACCCACACATTTATCCTATACGTCACTCTTCCTTACTTCCTTTTCTTTAAGTTTGATCAGGGGTGGTTCTTTTTCTGTTTAGAGAGTACACGTTAAGTACTTCCTTTAGAGCAGATGTGCAGGTGAAACATCCCTTTTCTAATTTAAATTAATAGATTTTAATGTTTACCTCAGTTTTGTGCTTAGAACAGAATTGTTTGGAAAGCAGAGGCTTCCTGCACACTCCTTCTCCCCACCACCTGCAGTCTGCTCTTGGTTTCCGCTATCTTCTATTACTGTGGTCCATCCGTTACAAGTGATGAATCAATCAATATTGATTCATGATTGTTAAAATCCATAGTTTACATCCCGGTTCCCTCTTTGTGTTGTATTATGACAAATGTATAATGACGGATCTATCATTACTGTAACATAGAGAATACTTTCACTGTCCTCAGACTCCCTTTTGCTCCATTTATCCTTCCTTCCTTCACTCCCCCCAGATCCTGGCAAGCATTGATCTTTTTAGGGTTTCCATAGTCTTGCCTTTTCTGACATATCATATGTGGTAGTTGGCATCATACAATAGGTAGACTTTTCTTCTTCCATGCTGCAATGCGCTTTTAGGTTCCTGAATGTCTTTTTGCAACCCGGTAGCTCTTTTGTTCTTATCCCTGAACATGGACATTATATGGGTGTGCCACAGTTTATCCACTTAACTCTTGCAGGTCGTCTTCTGTTTCAGCTTTACTGAGCTATGGTTGACAAGTAGTAATTGCATATATTTAGGTGATATAATGTAATGTTTTAATAAATGCAGTGGAATGACTACCATCACCAAACTAAGTAGCATATTTACTTTTTTTTCTTTTTAGTGGTGAGAACACTTGGTATGTACTCTCTCAGCAAATTTCAATTATATAATACGTTGTTATGTACTGTAGTCACCATGCTGTAAATGATTGCATTCATGTTTTAACAATTATGAATAAAGCTGCTATAAATTTTTGTGTGCAGGTTTCAGAGTGGACAAATGTTTTCAACTCACTGCGGTAACTACCAAGAAGCATGATGTCTGGATCATATAATAGGAATATGAAACATTCATTGTTTTGTTTGTCTGAAAATGTCTTTATTTCCCCTTTATTTCCCCTTCATCTTGAAGGGTATTTTTCCAGGTTATAGAGCCCTAAGTTGGCAGTTATATTCCTTCATCACTTTGAATATATCATCCTGCAGACTTCTGGACTTCCTTGTTTATGTTGAAAGTGAATTGTCACTCCCATTGTCCTGTTCTGAAGCCCATGCCTTTATTTACCCTGGTTGCTCTCATGATGTTCTCTTTCTTTGCTTTTGTTTGTTTGTTTGTTTTGTTTTGACAATGTAAGTTTAACAGATGTTTACTTTAGAATTATCTTGCTTGCGACTCTTAGTTCTCCTTGAGTCTTGAGCAAGCTGTCATTCATCAGCTTTGGAAACACCATTCCCTTATCTGTTCAAATATTGCCTAGGCATTTTTCTCTGTTGTCTCATCACTTAACTCCAGTTAAAATATGTTACACCTGTGTTAGCCTCTGCATGCACTGATTCTCTTCCTACCCATTCTGTATATTCCATCATCTTTTCTCTATATATTTTATTCTGGATATTTTTATTTGATCCATCATCTAATGCACCAATCTTTCTTCACCATGTGTTACCTTTTGAAAATGTATCCAATACAATTCTTGCTTTCAGATACTTTCTATATGTAAAACAGCTATTTATTTTTTGTTCTGTTGAGACACACGTTACGTTCAATAAACTATACCTACATAAGTGTACAGCTTGGCGATTTTTGACAAACTGAAACATGTGTATAACTACCACCAATGTCAAGATAGAGAACATTTCCAGTGCTCTAGAGTTCCCTCCTGTGCCTTCCAAGTCATTCTCCTTGCTCCGCCTCCAGCCCTGGGCAACCACCAAGCTCCCCTGACTCCTTTGAGTTTTAACTTCTCAAGAATTATATGCCAAATGAATCAGAGAGCATGCAGTACAGTTTCCAGTCTTCCATGTAATACTTTTGATACACCCAAGCACTGCGTATGTTGGCGGTTTGTTCCCTTTTGATACTTTGTATGGATATTCCACAGTTTGCTGTCCATTCACCAACTGATGGACATTTGGGATGTTTTTGGTTGGGGGTCATTACGAATAAAGCTGCTACAAACATTCACATATGGGGTTGGTGTGGACATATGCTTTTCTTTTTCTGAATTGAATGCCTAGGGGTGAAATGACTGGACTACGTGGTACTTGCATGCTTAACTTAGTAAGAAACTGCCAAACCTTTTGAAAAGTGCCTAGACTTTACACTAACATGGATGAAAACCATACCTTACCAGGCCTTGTCATCATTGTCAGCCATTTGGATGTAGCCCTTCTAGTAGTTGTGGTATGCTATCTCCTTTCGGTTTTAAGTTTCCTTTTCTTGTTGACTAGTAATTTTAAACAATTTTACATGTGTTTAATTACCTTACATGTATCGTCTTTAGGGAAATGTCTGTGCAAGTATTTTGCCTATGTTTAGAACAAGTTATGTGTACCCTTGATTGACTTGAAAGAGATTTTTATATATACGGATATACAAGAATGTTCTGTATTATGTAAGTGTTTTCCCTCTCTGGGACCAGATTTTCTTTTCTTTTCTTTTTTAATTTAAATTCAATGAGCCAAGGTATAGAACATCATTGGTTTTTGATATCATGTTCAATGATTCATCCATTCAGTGTAACACCCAGTGCTCATCACATCACGTGCCCTCCTCAATGGCCATCACCCAGTTATCCCATCCCTCTGTCCATCTCCCTTTCTGCAACCCTCAGTTTGTTTCCCAGAGTCAAGAGTCTCATATGGTTTGTCTCCCTCTCTGATTTCTTCCCATTCAGTTCGCCCCCACCCCTATTGTCCTTATGCACTATTCCTTAATGTTCCACATATGAGTGAAACCATATGATAATTGTCTTTCTCTGCTTGACTTATTTCACCTAGCATAATACCCTCCAGTTCCATCCATGTTGATGTAAATGGTAGCTATTCATCCTTTCTGATGGCTGAGTAATATTCCGTTGTACATAGGGGCCACATCTTCTTTATCCATTCATCTGTTGAAGGGCATCTCGGCTCCTTGCACAGTTTGGCTATTGTGGACATTGCTGCTATGAACGTTGGGGTGCATGTGCTCCTTCTTTTCACTACATCTGTACCTTTGTGGTAAATACCCAGTAGTGCAACCCTACGACCCAGCAATTGCACTATCGGATTTTATTTTCTTAACAAGATCTTCCAAAGGGCAAGTTTTAATTTGCCTTTTGAATTTTTTTATAAAGGCAGTTTACCACTGTTTTCTTTTTTTGTTCATGCTTTTTGTGTTGTAAGAAGTCTGATTTAACTCCAGTTAACAGAGGTTTTTCTCCTGTTATCATAACAAGTTTTATACGCTTATTATCCATTTTGGGTTATATTTGCATGTGATTTGAGGTAATGTGAAATTCCGTTGTTTTCCACATACATATTAAATGTTTCTTAAATTATTTATTGAAAGCCAGTTTTCCCTCATTGGATCACGTGAGCTCCATTGTTGAAAATCAATTGCCCATACATGTGTACATCTATTCCTGGACTTCCTATTTGTTTTCCATTTATTTATATGCCCATATTTATGCCAGTACCACACTATCTTGATGATTGTAGCTTTATAGTAACTTACGAAGTTAGGCAGCATGAGAAATCCAAATATATGCTTCTCTTTCTCGATTGCTTTGGCTATTTGAATCCTTTGTATGGCAGCAAAAGTTGTATAATCACCTTGCTGCTTTTTAGTCATTTGAATTGCTATGAATCAATAGGTCAATGTGGGGAGAATTTACATCTTGGCAATATTGAGTCTTAAAATCTATACACATCATCTATCTCTTCATTCATTGAGATCGTTTCAAATTTCTCTCAGCAATGCTGACTGTGTTACGTTTTGCAGCTTCACATGTATTTTGTTATAGTCACCCTAAGAAGTTCATGTTCTGCATGTATTGTAAATGATATTTTTTAATTCCAATTGTTTATTTTTAGAATAGATAACTATAATCCATTTTTGTTTATTGACCTCAGGTTCTGCAACCTTGCTTATCTCACAAGCAGTTTCTAAATATTTTTCAAACGAGTGTTCTTTTAGGACTTTCTATGTATATGATCATATCACCCATGAACGAAGTCAATTCTACTTCTTTCTTTCCACCTTGTATGCCTTTTTAAATTGATTTTCAAATCCTGCCTTAATGCACTAAGTCAGACTGCCAATTGGTGCTGATTAGGAAGAGTGAGAGATCTTAGAGGGGAAGCTTTCAGTTTTTAACAATGAAGTATCTTTTAGGGGTACTGGGGTGGCTCAGATGGCTAAGCATCTGCTTTCGGCTCAGGTCTTGATCTCCAGGTCCTGGGATTGGGCTCCTGGCTCAGGCTCAGCGGGGAGTCTGCTTCTCCCTCTGCTTCTCCTCCCTGCTCTCTCTCTCTCTCTCTCTCTCTGTCTCTCACAAATAATTAAAATCTTTAAAACAAACAAACAACCCCCCCCAAAAAAACAGTGAAGTATGTTTTAGATGACCTTTATCAGGTTGAGGAAGTTTTTTCCATTCCTGGTTTCCAGATAATTTTTAATCTGAATAGGTGTTAAACTTCGTTGAATGCCTTTTCTGAATTATATGAATCACATATTGCAGCTATCATAAATGACCACATACTTTATGGCTTAAAACAACACGAGTGTGTTATCTTACAGCTCTGGAGGTCAGAAGTCTAAAACGGGTCTTACAAGGCCAATGGCCTGTATCTATGTGTCTACGGTGTTATGTTCGTCTGAGACCCCTAGGGGAGAAATTGTTCCTTGCCTTTTCTTTTTTTTTTTTTTTTTTTAAAGATTTTATTTATTTATTCGACAGAGATAGAGACAGCCAGCGAGAGAGGGAACACAAGCAGGGGGAGTGGGAGAGGAAGAAGCAGGCTCATAGCGGAGGAGCCTGATGTGGGGCTCGATCCCAGAACTCCGGGATCACGCCCTGAGCCGAAGGCAGACGCTTAACCGCTGTGCCACCCAGGCGCCCCGTTCCTTGCCTTTTCTATCCTCTAAAGGCCACCTCTATTCCTGGGCTCCTGCCCCTTTCTCTATATTCAAGGCCAGCAGCATAACACCTTCCAATCACTCTCCTCTCTGACCCCTGCCTCTGTTTTCACATCTCCTTCCCTTCACTGTCAGGTTCCTGCTCCCCCTTTCTAAGGACCTTTGTAATTCATTGGTCCACCCAGGTCATCCAGGATAATCTCCACACCTCTCCACACCTCGAGATGCTCAACTTAATCACATCTGCAAAGCACCTTCTGCCATGGAAAGCAACAAATTCACAGTTTTCAGGGGTTAATGCATGAATATATGGGGATGCCATTATTCTGTCTATGACCTGCATCCATTTAGATGATGCTACGGTTCTCTTACTAGATTACACATCCATTAATAACGCTATGTTTGAGAGAACCTACATTTTAAGAGACACCTCATTTTGTCATAAAGAATTGCTTTCATATATGGCTGGTTTCAATTTACTAACGTGTGCTAACATTTTTTGTGTCTATGTTTTCGAGGGATATTGATTCGCAGTTATATTTTCTTGTAATGCCCTTGTCTGGTTTTGGCACAAGGACACTTCTTTTAATTCATTCATTCATTCATTCATTCACTCATTTATTTACTTTAATTTATAATAATATTTTTATTATATTATGTAAGTCACCACACAGTACATCCCTGGTTTTTGATGTAAAGTTCCATGATTCATTAGTTGCGTATAACACCCAGTGCACCATACAATACGTGCCCTCCTTACTACCCATCACCAGCCTATCCCATTCTCCCACCCTCCTCCCCTCTGAAGCCCTCAGTTTGTTTCTCATAGTCCATAGTCTCTCATGCTTCATTCCCCTTTCTGATTACCCCCCTTTCTTTATCCCTTTCTTCTCCTACCGATCTTCCTAGTTCTTATGTTCCATAGATGAGAGAAATCATATGATAATTGTCTTTCTCTGCTTGACTTATTTCACTTAGCATTATCTCCTCCAGTCCCGTCCATGTTGCTGCAAATGTTGAGAAATCGTTCTTTTTGATAGCTGAGTAATATTCCATTGTATATATGGGCCACATCTTCTTAATCCAGTCATCTGTTGAAGGGCATCTCGGCTCCTTCCACGATTTAGCTATTGTGGACAATGCTGCTATGAACATTGGGGTGTCTATGGCCCTTCTCTTCACTACGTCTGTATCTTTGGGATAAATACCCAGTAGTGCAATGGCTGGATCATAGGGTAGCTCAATTTTTAACTTTTTAAGGGACCTCCACACTGTTTTGCAGAGCGGCTGTACCAATTTGCATTCCCACCAACAATGTAGGAGGGATCCCCTTTCTCCACATCCTCTCCAACAATTGTTGTTTCTTGCCTTGTCCATTTTTGCCATTCTAACTGGCGTAAGGTGGTATCTCAGTGTGGTTTTGATTTGAATTTCCCTGATGGCTAATGATTTTGAACATTTTTTCATGTGTCTGTTAGCCATTTGTTTTTTTTTTTTTTAAAGATTTTATTTATTTATGTGACAGAGAGACAGCCAGCGAGAGAGGGAACACAGCAGGAGGAGTGGGAGAGGAAGAAGCAGACTCCCAGCGGAGGAGCCCGATGTGGGACTCGATCCCGGAACGCTGGGATCACGCCATGAGCCAAAGGCAGACGCTTAATGACTGCGCTACCCAGGCGCCCCTGTTAGCCATTTGTATGTCTTCATTGGAAAAGTGTCTATTCATATCTTCTGCCCATGTTTTGATTTGTTTATTTGTTTCTTGTGTATTGAGTTTGAGAAGTCGTTTGTAGATTTTGGATACCAGTCTATTATCCGTAGTGTCGTTTGCAAATATCTTCTCATATTCCGTGGGCTGCCTCTTAGTTTTTTTTGACTGCTTCCTTGCTTTTGCAGAAGCTTTTTATTTTGATGACGTCCCACAAGTTCATTTTTTCTTCTGTTTCTCTTGCCCTTGGAGATGTGTCATGAAAAAGTTGCTGTGGCCGATGTCAAACAGGTTGCTGCCTATGTTCTCCTCTAGGACTTTGATGGATTCCTGTCTCACATCGAGGTCTTTCATCCATTTAGAGTTTATCTTTGTGTATGGTGTGGGACAGTGGTCAAGTTTCATTCTTTTGCATGTAGCTGTCCAATTTTCCCAGCACCAGTTACTGAAGAGACTGTCTTTTTTCCACTGGATGTTTTTTCCTGCTTTGTCAAAGATTAGTTGTCCAAGGAGCCGAGGGTCCATTTCTGGGTTCTCTATTCCGCTCCATTGGTCTATGTGTCTGTTTTTGTGCCAGTACTATGCTGTCTTTGTGGTCACAGCTCTGTAGTACAACTTGAAATCTGGCATTGTGATGCCCCCAGCTTTGTTTTTCATTTTCAACAATTCCTTGGTGATTCGGGGCCTTTCTGGTTCCACACAAATTTAAGGGCTGTTTGTTCCAGTTCTTTGAAAAATGTCATTGGTATTTTGACCGGGATAGCATTGAAAGTGTAGATTGCTCTGGGTACCATGGACATTTTAACTATGTTAATTCTTCTGATCCATGAGCACGGAATATTTTTCCATCTTTTTGTGTCTTCTTCAATGTCTTTCAAGAGTGATTTGTAGTTTCTAGAATATAGATCCTTTACGTCTCTGGTTAAGTTAATTCCAAGATAACGTATGATTTTTGGTGCTATTGTAAATGGAATGGATTCCCTAATATCTCTTCCTTCAGTCTCATTGTTTATGTATAGGAATGCAGCTGATTTCTGAGCATTGATTTTGTATCCCACCACATTACTGAATTGCTCTATAGCTTCTAGTAGTTTGGGGGTGGAGTCTTTTGGGTTTTCCATATAGAGTATCATGTCATCTGCGAAGAGAGACAGTTTGACTTCTTCTTTGCCGATTTGGATACCTTTTATCCCTTTTTGTTGTCTGATTGCTGTTGCGAGGACTTCTAGTACTATGTTGAATAATAATGGCAAGAGTGGGCATCCTTGTCGTGTTCCTGATTTAAGGGAAAGGCTTCCAGCTTTTCCCCACTGAGAATGATATTTGCTGTAGGCTTTGCATAGATGGTTTTTATGAGATTGAGGAATGTACCCTCTATCCCTACACGCTGAAGGGGTTTAATCAGGAAAGGATGCTGTATTTTGTCAAATGCTTTTTCTGCATCTACTGAGAGGATCATATGATTCTTGGCTTTTTTCTTGTTGATATAATCTATCACACTGATAGATTTGCGAATGTTGAACCTCCCCACAAGGACACTTCTAGCTTCACAGAATGAATCGTGAAGTGTTCCTTCTTCATTTTTCTGACCGAATCGTATAAATTTGGCGCTATTTCTTCCTGAACTATTTTGTAGAACACACCAGTGGGGCCAACTGTACCTGGAGTTTCCTTTGTGAGAAGGTTTTTAGGCACAGATTCTATTTCTTTAAGAGATATAAGGGTATTCAAGCATTCTGTATTTTCTGGTATGAGCTTTAAGAGATTGCATCTTTGAGAGAATTTGTCCATTTTATCTATGTTGTCAATTTTTTGGTAATGAAGTTGTTCATAGTTTTCCCTTATGATCGCTTTAGTGGTTCTGCACTCTAAAGTCATGTCCCCTCTATTATTCCTGATACCGGTCATTAGCGTCTTAACTGTTTTTTCTTGATTAGTCTACACAGAGTTGTATCAATTGTATTAATCTTTTCAATAAACCAGCTACTGGTTTCATTCCATTCTCTCGGTTGTTTTGTTTTCTATTTCATTGATACCCTTAAATTTATTTTGATTTAAATTCAATTTAGTTAACCTATGGTATATTATTAGGTTCAAGGGTAGAATTCAGTGATTCATCAGTAGCATATAACACTCAGGGATCATTACATCAAGTGCCCTCCTTAATGCCCATCACCCAGTTACCCCAACGCCCCCCCTCCTCCAGCAACTCTCAGTTCCTTTCCTAGAGTTAAGAGTCTCTTATGGTTTGCCTCCCTCTCTGTTTCTGCTTGTTTTATTTTTCCTTCCCTTCCCCTGTGTTCATCTTTCAATTTCTTAAATTCTACATATGAACGTCAGCTTCTGGTAGCCTTTTTGCTTCCTTCTTTCTACTTCCTCTCAGTTTATTTTTATATGTTTTTGTAGCATCTTAGTTTTGTATTTTATTGATGATAAACCTTTCTTCTTTCCTAATATAAATGCAGAAAGCTACAATTTTCTCTCTCAGTAGTGCATTAGCTGAATCACACAGAAGTCGACAGGATGTGATTACGTTTCTCTTCAGTTCAAATGCCTTTCAAATTGCCCTAAGTGCCTCGTCTTTGGCCGTGTGTTATTTTGAAGTCCGTTGGTTAATTTCAAAGTTTTGTGGATTCTCTAGAAATCTTCTTGTTATAGATTTCTTGTTCAATTCCATTGTTCCCGGAGAACAACCTTTACATGGATTTTGGTCCCTCTTCTTTGATGAAGTATTATTTTATAATCCACGATAGGCTCTTGCTTGGTGCATGTTCCATGTGCTGTTAAAGCAAGTGTGTATTCTACTGGTATTGGGTGGAATGTACTATAATTAAGTCGAGTTAGCTGAGAGTGTTGTTAAAGTCTTCTTTATAATTATCAACCTATCTATTTGTTATATCAATATCTGAGAGAATTTTTGAAATTTCCAACCATTAAACAGATTTGTCTGTATGTCTTTTAAGTTCTATCAGTTTTCACTTTATGAAGTTTAACGTTCTATTTTCCAGGGCCTCTGATGATTGTTAGGCCTTCCTGATTAATTGGTGCTTTTATTGTTATTAAATATCCCTGTGTATCATTAGTAATACTTCTGGTCACGTTGCCTGATTTCAAGCTACATTACAAAGCTGTGATCACCAAGACAGCATGGGACAGGCACAAAAACAGACACATAGGTCAATGGAACAGAAAAGAGACTAGTAAGGAGGGCACGTATTGCATGGTGCACTGGGTGTTATACACAACTAATGAATCATCGAGCCTTACATCGGAGACCGGGGATGTACTGTATGGTGACTAACATAATATAATAAAAAATCATTAAAAAAAAAAAAAAGAAAAGAGACTTCAGAAATGGACTTTCAACTCTATGGTCAACTAATCTTTGACAAAGCAGGAAAAAACATCCAATGGAATAAAGACAGTCTCTTCAATAAAGGTGCGGTGAAAATTGGACAGCTATATACAGAAGAATGAAACTGGACCATTCTCTTACACCATACACAAAGATAAACTCTAAATGGATGAAAGACCTCGGTGTGAGACAGGAATCCATCAAAATCACAGAAGAGAACATAGGTAGTAACTCCTTTGACATCGGCCACAGCACCATCTTTCATGACATGTCTCCAAAGGCAAGGGAAACAAATGCGAAAACGAACTTTTGGGACTTCATCAAGATAAAAAGCTTCTGCACAGCAAAGGAAACAGTCAAGAAAATGAAGAGGCAACCCACGGAATGGGAGAAGATATTTGCAAATGACACTACAGATAAAGGGCTGGTATCCAAGATCTATAAAGAACTCAAACTCAACACCCAAAAAACAAATACTCAAGTCAAAAAATGGGCCGAAGACATGAACAGACACTTCTCCAATGAAGACATACGAATGGCTAACAGACATATGAAAGAATGTTCAACATCATTAGCCATCAGGGAAATTCAAATCCAAACCACATTGAGATACCACCTTAGACCAGTTAGAATGGCAAAAATGGACAAGGCAGGAACCAAAAAATGTTGGCGAGGATGTGGAGAAAGAGGAATCCTCTTACACTGTTGGTGGGAATGCAAGTTGGTACAGCCTCTTTGGAAAACAGTGTGGCGGTTCCTCAGGATGTTACAAATAGAGCTACCCTATGACCCAGCAATTGCACTACTGGGTATTTACCCCAAAGATACAGAGGTAGTGAAAAGAAGGGGCACTTGCACCCCAATGTTCATAGCAGCAATGTCCACAATAGCCAAACTGTGGAAGGAGCCAAGATGCCCTTCGACAGATGAATGGATAAAGAAGATGTGGCCCATATATACAATGGAATCTTACTCAGCCATCAGAACGGATGATTACCCAACATTTTCATCAACATGGATGGAACTGGAGGGTATTATGCTAGGTGAAATAAGTCAAGCAGAGAAAGACAGTTATCATATGGTTTCAGTTATTTGTGGAACATAAGGAATAACAGGGAGGACATTAGGAGAAGGAAGGGAAAAATGACAGGGTGGGAGAAACAGAAGGGGAGATGGACCATGAGAGACTATGGACACCGGGAAACAAACTGAGGGTTTTAGAGGGGAGGGGTGTTGGGGGATGGGCTAGCCTGCTGACGGGTATTAAGGAGGGCATGTATTGCATGGAGCACTGGGTGTTATACAATGAATCGTGGAACACTGCATCAAAAACTAATGATGTACTGTATGGTGACTAGCACAACATAATTTAAAAAATGAAATTGTTCTCAGGAAAAAAAAAAGTAATAATCCTGGTCCTAAAATTTAACTTAGCCATTATTAGAACCTTTTTTCTTATAATTTATGTTCACATGGCATCTCTTTTTCAACCCTTTTACATTTAACCTATCTCTGTCTCCATATTAACGTGAGTTTCACTCTTCCCTTTTGCAGCCATCACTGAAGTGCCAGCAGCCATCATGAAGTTCAATGCCTTCGTAACTTCTGACCAGACCGAGAACCAGAAAAGGCATTTCAGGGTACCTTCCCACATTCACAGGAAGATTATGTCTTCCTGTCTTTCTAAAGAGCTGAGACAGAAGTACAACCTTCAATCCATGCCCACCTGAAAGGATGATAAGGTACAGGTTGTGCCAGGACACGACGAAGGCCAGCAAATTGGCAAAGTAGTCCAGGTTTACAGGAAGAAATACGTTGTCTACATTGAATGAGTATAGCGTGAGAAGGCGAATGGCATGACTGTCCATGTGGGCATTCGCCCTAGCGAGGTGGCTATCACTAGACTAAAACTAGACAAAAAAACACAAAATGATCCTTCAAAGTAAAACCAAATCTCGCCAAGTAGGAAAGGAAAGTTGCAAATATGAAGAAGAAACATTGACAAGATACAGAAATAAAGTAATCTTATATAAGACTGTAAATAAAAACAAAGTGAAAAAAAGTGAGTTTCTTTTTTTTATAATAAGACTTTTTTTTATTATATTATGGTAGTCACCATACAGTTTCTATTCAATGGCATCTTGTGGTGTCTTGTAGCTCTCCTGCCTAGCAATCACTGCCTTTTATTAGGAAAGTTTAGAACATATACAATTAGCTTAAGTATAGGTATGATTGGTTTTAACTTCATCCTCTTATTTTGAGTAACTTTATTTCTCTTTTTCTTTCCTTCTTTCTAGCTTCCTTCCTTCCTTTCTTCCTTCTTTTATTTCCTTCTTTCCTTTGTCTTTTCATTCTTTCTTTAACCCAATTCTCTCACCACCTCATGTATAACTGAAGTATTTATCGTTTCCTTTTCTTTTTTTGAAGTATTTTTCAGTATTCCAATTTTAATCCACATCTTGGTTTAATACTTATTCCTTTTGTTTTATATGTAAGTGGTTCCTGTAAGGATTATATTATACATAGTTAAAATTAGGCATTTCACCTTCAATGATAAAATTTTTCTTCATGTACAAAGTGAAAACTTATATAGTATGCTTTTATTTCTACACTCTCATCTGTTTGCTTTTGTTTCCCTAGACTTTCTTTATACATACCTTGTATTCCCCCACAATGCATTGTTATTGGTTTTATAAACATTCAGTTAACTTTTTTTTAAAGATTTACTTATTTATTTATTTATTTGACACACAGAGAGAACTAGCACACCCGAGTAGGGGACTGGGCGGGGGGGGGGGGAGGGGAAGGAGAGGGAGAGAGAGAATCTCAAGCAGACTCCCTGCGGAGCATGGCGCCTGATGCAGGGCTCAATCTCAGGAGCCTGAGATCATCATGACCTGGGCCAAAATCGAGAGTTGCACACTTAACCAACTGAGCCACCCAGGTGCCCCAACACTCAGTTAACTTTTAAAGAAAGTTTTTGAAAAGTAAAATAATTAACCCTCCCTACATTTACGATTTCTATAGCTATTCATTCATTTGTGTTCATCTGGGTTGACATTTGGTATGGTTTTCCTTAATGCTAAAAATATGTATCAATATTTTCTGTAGTGGAGTATACTACTGTTCAATTCTAATAATTTTTGGTTGAAGAAAACGATTTTGCCATTATTTCTTTAATTGTGTTTTTAAATTCAGTGACATAGACTTTTCTGGACCTCCAGTTCCAGGGATTTGAACACATGTATAGATTCCTTTTTTTTTTTTTAATTTTATTTATTTATTTATTTATTTATTTGAGAGAGAGAGGGAGCAAGAAGGAGATCATAAGTAGGGAGGAAGGGTAGAAGGCAAAGCAGACTCCCCACTGAGCAGGGAGCTTGATACAGGAGTCAATCCCAAGACCCTGGGATCATGACCTGAGCCCAAGGCAGACCCTTAACTGACTGAGCCACCCAGGTGCCCAAACATATGTGTAGATTCTTGTAGCCACCATCACAATATGATTCAGAACACTTCCATAACCTCCAAGAAGTCCCTGTGCTATCCCTTCATAGTCACACTCTCTCTCTACACCTAACCAGGGCACCACCAACTTGCTCTCTTTTAGAATAGTTTTGTCATCTCAAAAAAGTCATGTAAATGGAATCATTAAAAATGTAACCTTCTGGGACACCTGGGCGGCTCAGTCAGTTGCGCATCTGCCTTCGGCTCAGGTCATGATCTCAGGGTCCTGGGATAGAGCACTGTGTCGGGCTCCCTGCTCAGGGGGGAGTCTGCTTCTCCGTCTCCCTCTAACCTGCTCGTGCTCTCTCTCTGTCTCTCAGTCTCTCTCTCAAATAAATAAATAAATAAATAAATAAATAAATAAATAAATTCTTTTAAAAAATCAATTAAATGTAACCTTCTGAGCCTGGCTTCTATCACTAAACACAATGCTTTTGTGTTTCATCCAAGTCGTTGACTGTATCGATACTTCATTCCTTTAGACCACTGAATAGTATTTAATTGTATGGAAAGAATACACTTTGTTGCAGGGTATTTGAGTTGTTTCAAGTTTGGGGTGACATGAACAGAGCTGCTACAAACATTCACTTACAGGTTTTTGTATGAACTCAAGTTGAAATTTCTCTAGGAGAAATACTTCAGAGTCAGATTGCTATGTCCTACGGCTAAGCCTATGTTTAACTTCATAAAAAGCAATAACATTGTTTTCCAGAGTGGTTATACCACCTTGCATTCCCTCCAGCAACATGTGGTGAATCCAGTTGCTACCCATCCTCAACATCATCTGATATTGTCACGTGTTTGTGTTGTTTTTACTTGCTTTCTTTTTGTAATTTCGGCAATTTTAATATAGGATTACCAGTATCTCACCATAGTTTTAGTCCCTATCCCAGCCAGTGAGTGTGCTTATCTGTTTATGTGCTCAATTGCCACCTGTATATCCTTTTTATTGATGTATCTGTTCAAATATTTTCTCCATGCTTTTCTTACTGTTGGGTTTTGACAGTTTCTCATCTACTCTGGATACAAGCCCTCTGTTGTTTAGGTAATTGTAAATACATTCTCCCAGCCTGAGATTTTTCTCCTCAAACCCTCAATAGCATCTTTCACAGAAAAACAAAAACAAAAACAGGGTGGGGCAGGGGGGTGGGTGGTGGTGGTGGCAGGGTGGAGTTGTTCTTCTACCTCGAACATCTTTCTAAAAACCAGGTTGAAGATTTTGTTGTTTCCTTTTAAAAGTTTTACAGTTTCATATTCTTGATTTATATCTAAGATTTATTTTTAGTGAGTTATAGTATAAGATGTGAAATCCTTTTCTTTTAGATGGACATCCAGTTTTTTCCACACATTTGTTGAAAAGTTCTAAACGTAGGTAATGTGATTCCTCCACATTTATTCTTTTTTTTTTCATACTTATTCTGGCTATCTTTTTTGTTTGTGTGTTTGTTTTTAGTATCCATGTAAGCTTTAGGATCAGCTTGTCTATGTCTAGAATGCATCCTGCTGCTGGGATTTTTATTGGAATTACAGTAAGTCCAGAGATCAATTTCAGATGAATTGACATCTTTACTATGTTAAATATTCTAATCTATGACCATGGTCTGTTCCTCCATTTACTTAGGTCTTCTTTTGGTTTTTTTTTCAGCGTTTTTGCTGTTTTTAGCATATAAATACCCTGCATCATTTGTTAGATTAACATCTAAGAATTGACTTTCTTTTTTGAGTGGTAAACCTCTTTTCCAACACTTCTTCGGTAGTGTATTGAAATATGGTTGATTTTGGTGTTTTAATCATCTACCCTGCACTCTAGATTAATTCACTTATGAGTTCTAGGATATTTTTGTGTAACTGTATTTTAACAGAGACAATCAAGTTGTCTGTGAATAGGGGCCATTTTGATTTATATTATTTGCTTACCTTTTTTTTTTTGTATTTTGTTTTTGTATTTTATTTTCGTATTTTTTAAACAATATTTATTTTGTTATATTAGTCACCATACAGTACATCCCCAGCGTTTGATGCAATGTGCCATGATTCATTACTTGCATATAACACCCAGTGCACCACGCAATATGTGCCCTCCTTAATAACCATCACCGGCCTATCCCAATCCCCCACCCCCCTCCCCTCTGAAGCCCTCAGTTTGTTCCCCAGAGTCCATAGTCTCCCATGGTTCATTCCCCCTTCTGTTTACCCCCCCTTCATTCTTCCCTTCCTTCTCCTACCAATCTTCCTATTTCTTATGTTCCATAAATGAGTGAAACCATATGATAATTGTCTTTCTCTGCTTGACTTACTTCACTTAGCATAATCTCCTCCAAAAGATCTTATTTACTGACTTGAGATAGAGAGTGAGAGCTAGAGAGAGGGCGAGTGCGGGGCGGGGGGCCGGGTAGAGGCAGAGGGAGAGGGAAAGGGAGATGCCCTGCTAAGCACGGAGCACTGACCTGGGGTCTATCCCAAGACCCTGAGATCATGACCTGAGCTAAAGACTCATGCTTACCTAACTGAGCCTCCCAGGTGCCCCGCCGTTTTGATTTAATCGACTGATTCCTGCCACCCCATGAATGAATATCCAAAGCATTGAAGCAGGGGAAAAGAAGGCTGACATGAAAGATTACGTACTGCATGTTTACATGTATAACAGACTCTAAGAAAGAGAATTCTAATCCATAGTGTTATAGAAAGAAGGTCAGTGGTGGCCTAAGGCTGGATGTGGATGGTAGGAATTCACTGGGAAGGGGTGCAAGGGAACACTATTAGACGGTGGAACTGTTCTTTTACTTGATTGAGGTAGGAGTGACAAGGATGGTAGGTAGCATTTGTCAAAGTCCATGGAACTATCCATTAAATGGGCATGATTTTGTTTGTGAATTAAACCTCGGTAAAGCTGATAAAGAGAACCCGTTGTTAGGTTGATTTGGAGGACCTCAGGTTGCTAAAAGGCAAAACAGAGACCTGTGGTAATGAAAACTTTCAGCACCTTATCATCATTCATAGGTACTTGTGAGCACCAAGCAGAAGGCTCTAGCCAGCCTCTCTCCCTGCCCCCCCCCCCCCCGCCACCACACAGATGAACAAAGCGTGCTTCAGAACAAGAATTTGGACTCCATCTCCTGGGAAACGTCCTTCTGCATTGATTTTTGGCCTTAACCTTTGACCCCACTGCATTCCAACCTTGTGCCTTGTGCCCTTTTTTCAGATTGAGGGGGGAGAAAGCAAGAGCAGGAGATTTGCGAGGGTGGCCTGATCATAGGGGCCCTTCCTCCATGGTGTCCCCGTTCCAGTTGCTAGGACCCCAAAGTTTTCTAGACAGCTTCAGTGACAGGCTAAAGCATCATTTGCAGGTGCTGCTCCCCCACAAGGCACATGTTTATCCAGCTCTCAGGTATCTCAGATTCCTGGCTAAAGGCAATGAATGGGCTAGTGGTAGTAGAGCTCCATCTTTCTATTTCTTCCCTCTCTGCTTTCAGAAGGCTCACTTTCACCCGGACCTTGTCTCTGACATCCCCTCCCCCGAGGCAGCATGAGGTAGCAACATGCTGTAATTCTCTAATGTTTTTCAAAGGCCGTGTACAAATTCAGACTTCCATGGACGGTACAGGGGAGTTGCTTGGTTCCACATCCTCTTCAACTCTAGCCCCACCGTCTTTGTAATTTTCTTCTTTCCTGTGGTCATTGGGTGTGTACACTGCTTTGTATTTCTGGAGCTTTGCAACCCATAGATATGTCAATTACTGCCAAATAAAATGGCATGTGTTGGCTGAACCATAGACTAAGTCAGGAAGCCTGGCAAGGAACCGTTGTGTCACCTTCAGGTGTGACAGCCCATTTCTGACATGGATGCTGAAGCGTTGGCATCTTGGGAAACTGTGAGGCTGTGAGAAGAGTGTTCAGAGTCATATTTGAAGTGTACGATGTCCTGCAGGTTTGTATCATTTCTACGATGCTTGTTTCCAAATAAAGGGCACGTGTAATATGGAGTCATCCCAAATTCAAACCCGGGGAACTTGAGAACTTGACACTGGTCAAGTCATTTCTGTCTGCCTGGTCCTCAGTCTCCTCTCTGGAAAAGGGGATGGGGTTTGGGGTGAGGGTTCTTGTGCTACTAGATTCCTGATAACTTCCAATCTCTATCGCTCGGTATTGTCCTTGAGACCGTGAGGCAAGCGCTGTAAGTAACCCTACCTGCGCAGATGAGGAAATGGAGGCTCTGAGAGGTGAACTGACTTGCCCGAGGTCACGGGGCTCAGAGGGTCAGGGAGGGGTGTCAAGCTCAGGTGCTTTCTGGAGGACCCCCACCTCAGACATGCATAGATTGGGGGAGGAGGGCATGCACCTGTCATTCTCACACTGCTTTACCCACTTCCTACCTTCTTTCATGCGCAGGCCACACCAGGTGCTCCCGGCTGCCCTGGGAGCTGGGCCAGGCAGTACTGGGTCCATGCTTTTACCCCTATTACTCAGTGAGGACACTTGAGGCCCAGAGAGATGATGTGACTGGGAAAGCAGACCCACAGGACCTCAGAGCTGGGGCACCCTCAGAGTACATCTGTCTAGCCCAATCCTGTGCTGTGAGAGGTGGGATCTCTGAGGGCCAGGGAGAGAAAAGGCTGGGCCAAGGTCACTTGTCCAGGTGGTGGCAGAGCTAGGTCAGGGACCTCAGGCAAGTCACTTCCCTTCTCTGAGTCCATTTTGTCATGTGTGCCATGGGGGAACAGTGACCCCTGCAGAGTATCAACGAGGATGGAGTGAGATCTTGCACCCACAGCACCGGGCCCCAGGGCCTGACAATGATGATGACAAAGACGAGGGGGAGGAGCAGGATGGACGCCTAGGATATCGCCAAACCTGATGTCTCAGGAGGCTGGGAGGATGGTGGGAGCCTTAAAAGCCCAGGATGAACCTGGGGTCAGAGAAGCCCTGGGGGGGTTGGATCTGGCCCAGTGAAGGGAGATGGGAAGTGGTAAGGGCAGCCTGGGTGGGAGAGAGTGGTGAGAGATGGGGGTGTCGCTCCCACGACACTGTGAGCCCCTCCAAGGTGGTGGTAGCCGGCTACAATGGACAGAGCACGCATTTAGCCTTGAAAGGTCTTGGGTTGGGGTCCCAGGAAGGGACCTATGCTATGGTGTCACATTTGCCCTGTGAGTGAGCAGGTGGGAAGCCTCCCAGGTGACCAGCCTGACAGTCAGCCTGACAGCAGTCCCCTGGGCGCTCCCTCCTCCCTGTCCCAGAGGCCACCTCACTGCTTTCTTCCTCCCTGCCCACCCTACTCTCAACTACCTTGTGCAGTATGCAGCTCCTGGGAAGCCCCTCCCCCTTCCCCCAACCTGGAGAGGCCAGCCAGGGGAAAGGAGGATGGAAGAGGGGAGTGCTGCAAGCCCACAGGCCTGGGGAGGGGACACCCTCACCAGCACCCTGTCTGTCTCTGAGAGCTGCTTTCTGCTCCTTTCCAGGTGACCTCTGCACACGGTGCTCCAACTCCTGCCTGTGGCTTTGAGTGAGTGCCTGCACCCTCATCCATGAAAAGGCATGTGCTGGCTGTGTGCACAGCAGATTCCCAGGGTGAGAGTACCAGAAAAGTCTCGGATCATTCATCACCCCAGGACTGGGATCCCAGGCATCCTTCATCCCGCTCACATCCCAGACCGTGTGTCAGTAAAGCCAAAGTGAAGGGGACTCAAATTCTGTCGGAATCACGGTGTCCATGTGGCCAAGCAGGGATCCAGCAGCTGGGCAGGCAGAAACCACAGCAGTGGCCGGTAAGGCAGAAACCCACCTGAAGCTTGACTTTGGGGGAGGAAACCTTACATAGCTAGCTGCCTGGTGGTGTGACCTATGCAGCTCCACAGGACCCTGTGCTCGGAGGGGCTGCACACCTAGTTCGAGACTAAGCCATCACTCTCTTGGAATTCTTAATCATTTTTGGGCAAGGGGACCCAAGTTTTTCATTCTCCACCGGGCCTGTGATATTGTGTGCCTGGATCTGGGTCAGGAGCCAAGTCTGGGGGAGAGAAGGGGACCTCTTCTCGGGGAAGAGGCAAAGGCGTGCAGAGGCCCTTACACGATTCACTCCTTCTTCTCAACCTTGGACCTCATCCTCCCAACTGTGGGCATCACTGAGGGACCCGAGAGCACTCCGGACACTGTCCCAGCCTGCCACTGAGCCCTTCCCAGGCGTCTCTGCTCTCACTGTCGTCCGCTGGAAGAATTGCAGTCCCAGCCCCACTCCTGTGGGAATCACCCAGGCCTTGAAGACACCAGGACACAGGCCCGGCCTTGGCTTCACTGGGAGGGCCCTGTTTCCAGTGAAGAAGAGCTCCGGAGCCCACCAACAGGCCTCGGGTCAGGGTTACAGGCTGTCGAGGTCTGTTTTCATTGGACCCACTCTGTGGGCAATAATGGCTCCTCCTTCAACCTGCTGGAGGGGTGAGAATGTCGCCGAGGCCTAGCTCATTGTCCTTAAGGCTCCATCTGAGGGAGCGGTGAGGTGCTGAAGTTGTGTGTGGAGGATGAGGGAAGGGTTCCAAGATGGCGCCTCCAAAGATGGGGTGGAGGAGGTGGGTCTTGGTGGATGTCTGTGGACCCCGTTCCTTGGTGAGAGGGACGGTGGCACCAACCCACAGCCTTCTACTCCATCCCTTTTCCTGCCACCTCCCCCACTATTGGTGTCTAACTGGGGTTGTCCCATGTAGGAAATCAGGTCACTATGTGGACTGGAGCCTCTTGAAACTCATGGTCTAGACACTCAGCTGGTACCTCTCCACATCTTCCCAGCACCCTACCCACACCTGCTGCCTTCCAGGCAGAGGCGGGGAGTGTCTATGTCAGAGCCCGCAACCATGTGGCACTCGGAGCACCACGTGCACAGGTACGTGCGCAAATAAAGGAGGAAACGGCCCAAGTAATTTTGCAACTTTACTGTAACACTGATACCAAAAACATGAAAACACGACAAAAGCGCACAACAAAAGCGCACAACAAAAGCACACAACAAAAGCAGGAAGGGCAAAGAGAGCTTCATCTTGCATGCCATCTTGGATGGGCAGGTAGAAGCTGCCTAGAGTGCCGTGTGAAGGAGGGATCCGAGGAGGCACTCTGGCTTGGCGAGGGACTGCCGCGGTTCATCAGCGTTGTCTGTAACACAAGACACAAAAGCAGAAACAGAACTGTCAATAGACACGAGGTGGGGGGAGGGACACGAAAAACACAAGGGTCTCTCACAGTCTTTGCCCCCCCACTGCACCCAGGCCTGTCCCCGACTTGACTTTTCACAGCCCCTTCCCACCCCCTCCTTCTGAGTTTCACGTATCCCCTGAAAATCTTACTGGATCCAGGAGAAGAAGTTGGCACTCGTTCTGGCAGCATTTCTGGTCCGGATGGTGGAGCTGGTGCTGGGCCCATCTAGAATGCTGGTGCTGGCCCCACCATTGGTGCCACTGCTGACGCCAGCTCTCCAAGTGGCCCTCCGGTTGGCACGGTTGCTATTCAGAATGTACTGATGGTATCTGGCCCAGAAAGCGAAGGGAATCCTGGCCCAGGCGTCGCCAAAATCTCCATCCTCATCCCAGGTCAGGAGCTCCACCTGTATGTCATCCCAGCTCCAGCGTCCAATCAGAGCTTCATCCCCGATGTTCATCTGGGCTCTCATCTGGGCCCTGGCATGTTCCTCAGCCATATCCACATCCATCGTCTTGAAAGCATCATCCACAGCCTCCAGGAAATGAGCCTTCCATTCCCGGGGGTCTCGGTTCTGATTCTGCAGTAGAGTCACAGACACCATCCACACAGCTACCCCACGTTCGCTGAGCACCTGCTTCCTGCCACATACCCTCCCGTGGGCTGTGCACGGTCATAATAAAAGTCAAGAGCACTGGAATCCGACTCTCCTGTGACTCCGTGCCTCCCTGGCACCTCACCCCATCCCTCACACTTACTACACCTGTGAACTTGGGTACGTTCCCAACTTAGGAAACTGTCCGGATCCTCACTGGACCAACAGCCTGAGGAGGAGGCTGTAGCCAAGAAACAGAGAAGGTAGGGCAAGTACCAAATCCACAACCCACCGCCTGGCCCCAAACAGAGGCTCTCTGTTACCTGGGCGATGAATCTCAGCACCCGCATCTTGCTGGTCTCGTGGCGGGCTCGCAGGCCCCAGAGGAATTCATACTCGGGTGGGCTGCTATTGGGGATCTTCTTGTATTCCAGGTACCTCAGTGCAAGAGGAAGAGAAACGTTTGCTTCCAGCCAGGCAGACCTGTCGTTGCACCAAGGGCTCCCAGGTAGCCCCTCCCCAGCCCAGAGACTGCCGCTCAGCTCCTGCGGGGGGGCTGTCCCGGCCCTCCAGCCCATGCCTCACTCCCACGCTCACTCCCAGGGTTTCTGCCTCCTGGACTGAGGCCTACAAAGCCTCGGGCCGCTGGTCCTGCCCAGAAGCCACGTGGAGGTGCGCGGTGGGACACGTGTCGGGTATCTGTTCATCGGAAGGCCGCAAGATTCATGCCCCTTGTCACAATGAACCCAGGTTCCTGTTGGGTGTGTTGCAAACACAGGAGCCATTTCTTCAGGCCCCCCGCTATGCGCACACTCCATCGCAGGCACCCGTCCATGGCCTGGCGGAACCCTGGGACAGCCCACCATAGAAGAGGACGGTAAAGGGGAGAAAAGCGGCACACTCCGAGCGTACTCCCCACTCTGCGAGTGCGCGCATGTCTGTCTGTGTACACGCGGACGCCTGGTAGTGTGCCTGTGTGACGCACACATGTGTTCTCCAAGGACCGAGCACAGGGTGGGCCTAACCAGAAAGTTAGGAGGGCCGGGCTCCAGGACCAAACGGGCCCCTTACCAGCCGGGGCCATACTCAGACTTCCACTCTCTGAGCCCCAGGTTCTTGGGATGTAAAGCAGAGGAATTCTCCTGCAGCCTACGAGGCAGGTACCAAATGTCACGGTGGTTCTAAGACACCCTGCACGTGTTCTCTGTCAACTTCGACTCCCTTTCCCCGGGGCTGCACTGGAATTCTACTCGCCGCCAACACTCACATACCCCACCCACCCTCGCACCAGAGACACCTAGCCCTCTGGTGCTAAGATCTGGCACGGGGAATGGCTTGCTCAGCCAGATCAGCCCACGAGGAATGCACGAGTGTGAGACGAAGTTAACTTGGCCACTACTTACTTCTGCTTCACAAAGTCCTCCGTAATGAGCTTCCTCAGATCTCCGAGGAATGGGTGCCTCACCCTGAGGGCCAGGAAAGGAATCCATAACTACAGACAGTGGCAGTACCCGGGTGCGGGCAGGAGCAGTCCCTAGCAGGATGGAGAGCTTCCCAGCCTGTGCGGGGCGGGAGTGGGGGGATCCCCATGGAGGCCTGGGGTGGCAGCAGGGGCCACAGGACCACATGTCAGGGTTGCCCTCGGCAAGGGTGTGACTGGAACCCCTAATTCTGATGGGTTCTCTTGGATCTCATCTGGGGACAGAGAGGGGATATGGAGCAAAGAGGGGCTGAGGGTTCAAGACCATTTCCCCGTGCACCGTGGTGAGACCCTCTGCACTTTCCCAGGCCAAGACGTCCACTCCCCTGCACTAGGCCCCCAGGCTAATCCAATCCCGGGGCCACTGGTGCCCAAAGACAACACTGAGGAGCGGGAGCCAAGAGCCCCGTCATACCCAGGGCGCAGTCCCATCTTGCGTAGTGCCTCCCAGAGGACAGCTGTGAGGGGAGAAGAGTCACAACAATTCAGCACACGATGCTGAGACTGTGGGCAACCCCCCAGCTGGGGGTCCAGCCACTCACCCTCGCTGGCACGGTTGCCATTCATGAAAATGACTCCCAGAATCACCAAGAGGAGGCTCAGCCTGGGAGTGTCCTTGGTCCTAAAGGTGTAGAAAGAAGGATCCTGTCCAGCAGCCATTTGCCCGAGGGATGAGGGCTGGCTCACCCAACTAGCTCTTCCCAGATGGCTGGGCTACCACGCAGTTCTTCCCACTCTACACACGGCTTGCTCTCTCATCCAGACCATTCATTCATTCCCCTGTCTGAGACTGAATCGCTTCACGCCCCAAATGTGGATGCAAACACTCCCTCCCAAAGTTCCGTCCAGGATGGGGTCAGGCGGGGAGCAATCACTTGGTAACAGTGTGTCTGGAGGCATGTCCAGACCTTCCCTGCCCTTTGAGCATCAGGAGTTACACTGGACGGGAAGCTTCCTTCCCCCACGACCACTCTGCCAAGCCCAGGCCAGGCACGTAGCAGGAAGAGGCAGGCAACAAGGAGCCTACTTTCCTAGGAAGATGGGGTGGGTAGGTGGCAGCTGGGGAGGGGGTGGAGCCCTGAGAGCAGCAAGGCTTCACCCCAGGCCACTTCCCCTTTCACCCCCTAATCACTGGGCACCACTAACTGTGGGTGGGAGCTGTGCCAGGCACCAAAGCCCTGTCTTCCCGTTTCTCTGAGACGAAGGGGAGGGGGAGGCACCAGTGAGGAAGGCCACAACCCTCCTGCCCTTTCTTACTTTCCCAGGAGGCGAGCTGAGGAGTCCCGTGTGCACACCAGAATATACAGGTGTTCTTCCTTGTCAATTTCCTTCAGGTGGATCCCAAACTTCTACGTGGCGGAAGAAACAACATGAGAGCAGAAACCCACACTGCCTGTCCTGCAGGCAGACCCTCAGTTCCCCGTTAGAACTTTCCCTCAGCAGGGACGCCGAAGTTATGGAGAAGGCTCAAGAAGAGACGCTGCAGAGGGACTGCCCTGCGGGAGCTCTGGCACTGGCCAAAGCAGTAGGACCCATTTCAGGAGACAAGGGACGCTGAAGGAATCTGAGGGACAGGAACCCTCCGGGGAAGGAAGTATGCAGTGGATGCTCTCAAGAGGAGAAGCGAGGGAAGCCTTCCCAGAGCAGGTGGTACTGAAAGGGGGCCTCAAGGGGCTGCAGGGTGCAAGGCTTCTCTGCAGCTCTTGTACCACAGTGAGCTGCCCGGGCACTCGCCCACCTTTTCCAGAGTGTATGTTGCTCGTTCGATGATCTCAGGGAAATGTTCGTCGTATTCTCGGATGACATCCTTCATCATGTCTGCAGGAGGCGAGAGAGGTGGAGAGAGCACCTGGACTGAGCTGGGGCCAAAGAGCTGCAGCAGCCCCTCGGTCAGCCCTGTTGAGGGGAGCACCGTTGGGACCCCCCCCACACCCCCGTACTGTGCAAATGGAGTGATCAGTGGGGCATGCTGCATAGAGACATCTGATGCCAGGCCCCTTAGGGTAGGGATGGGGACGGGATGATGGAAGGGCAGAGCTCGGGGAGGGGGCCCAGGCTGCCCACCTGAGCGCTTGATGGGGATCTTCTTGTAGTCCTTAATCATCAGATATTTCACCAACTTATTCGCCTGGAGAAGGAGGAGCACACAGGGAGACCAAGGCACGGGTGACCTCCAAGAACTGGCCCACAGGAGAGGAGAGGAGGGAGATGGGGGAAAGGCAGGTTTCTCACCCTCTCTTGCAGAAGGGTCACGTTGCGGGGTGGCAAGCACAGTACATGTCTTGAGGGTACCTGGGACCTCAGGGCCATTGGGGGCCGGGGAGCCATCTGAGCCCGCACCGTCAATGGGGGCTGCGATGCTCTCCAGGTCGGTGGGACCGCAGGAGGCTCTCTCTCCTCCTCGCTGCTCTCATATTCGTCATCCAGGTGCTTGGACTATAGAGTGAGAGAGAGGAGAGACCCAGGGCTACCAGGCTCGCCGTGCAAAAGGGCCCAGCACACATCTTAACCAGAGCAGGTACTTGGAAATCAAGTAGTACAAACAGCAGATGACGTGTGCTGAGTGCTTACTACGCGCCCGGCACCGAGCCAACCTCTTCTCCCTCCAGGCCTGAGGACAGAAACTTCGTGCAGCCAAAGCATGCTATTGCATTTGTGTTGGACAAACATGCACAAGCTGAAAGAAGGGAGGGGAGGGGGGAAGGGGGGAGGAGGGGAGGGGAGAGGCGAGGAGAGGAGGGGGAGGAGGGAGGGGGAGGAGGGGGCAGAGAAGAGGACTGAGCAGAGAAAGGAGGGGAGCAAGGGGGGGTTGGAGGGAGCAAGGAGGTCTCACCTTCTTGGTCCTCTTGCCTCCCATCCTGACCCAGGGCTCAGCACTGTGCTGAGCGGTGGCAGCTGCACCCTCGGGCTCAGGGATGCTTGGGGCCATCTTGGCCTTGGTGGCAGCTGCTGCCACAACATTCTGAGGCTCCACCCACCGAGTCTTGGCGAGAGCCTTTCCGGACTTGGTCGTCTTGGGCCGGGTGGCTGCCCCCTCCCTGGCAGGTGCTGCCTGGGCCACCCCCGAGGAGGCAGCACTGGGGCCCTCTGGGGCAGCCTCTTGGGGTGGGGCGGGTCTCTTGGGGCGTGGGAAGGCCATGCCACTGACACCTGCCGGCTGGGTGAAATCAAAGACATCGTTCTGACCCAGGAAGGCTGTCTTGGGCCGGGTGGCCTCCATCTCGCTAGCACATGGAGCCTGAGCAAAAGCACAGGCAGTACTAGGGCCCTCGGTAGCGGCCTCCTGGGCCTGGGAGGCTGTCTGGGGCTGTGGGGACGTAGCTGGAGCCCCCGGGGCGGCCATCTCACTGTTGACTAGCATCTGGGAGATGTGCGGAGCAGCACGGGTTGTCTCAGGGGTGGCTGCTGGAGCCTGGGCCGCATAGGTCATGGGCTGGGTATCTTCTCCTGAAGCCTGGTCTGTGGCCACCGGGCGGTTAGTGACCACCTGATTGTAGGTGGCACGGGCAGCAGCGGCGGCGGCCCTAGCAGCACGGTTGGAGGCGGCCGCGCGGGCTACGTTGGCAGCACGGGCAGCAGCCTCATTGGCAAGTGTTTCTGGATCCAGCTGAAATGCCTCCATCAGAGTCCTAGCCAGCATAGGGTTTTCCAGTTCCCAAGGCTCGTTCTGTAAGGCCAGAGAGAAGGGTAGGGGAAGGCAGACAGCTCTACATGCTCCCATCATGCTTCCCTGTGCTGGCCAGCCTCCCCCCTGCAGCCAGCTCCCACCCCCCCCCAGACCTTCCCAAGCCCCCTTTCTCTGAGTAGGAGAGGGAAGCCTGGGGAAGCTGGGCAGTCCTTCCCCACTCAGCCCTCCCTTTCACCCACCGCTCCCCCCCCTCTCCACAGCAGCTTCACGGGGGAGAAGGCCCAGGGCCAGCAGGTGGTCCACAAGGGGCCTCACCGATAAGATGCGAAGGCCTGGACCCAAGCTCCCAAAGGCTCTGAGGATACGGATGTCAAAGCTGGTGAGGGTGCCATAGCCTCCAAAAGCACCGAATTCTTCATAGTCGTTTCCTTCAACCATGTCCTCCTCCCCGACTTCATCACTACCCTCATCCATGTCTTCAACGTTGTAGGTTTCCGATTCCATGCGGTAGCTTCCCTCAGCCATGCTGGGGGTCCCAAGGAAAAGAGAGCTCAGCCTGGGAGGGAGGGCGAGGATCAGGGGGAGAGGCCGGGATCCAGTGGCAGGTGGAATCTCTCAGGAGGTGGGGGGGGTCGGCAATCATCAGGTTACTAGGCAGTACATGGCGGTGGAGGGGGCGGGGGGGGGCGCCGTGGGGGGGGGTAGGGGGTATCTGTTGGGTTAGATTCTGTCAGAGACAGAGCTCTAGGAGAGGGATAGAGAGGTGGTCGGAGGAGACCCCGCACCTAAAGGGGAGTTTAGGATGGGCAGGCTCTCCAGCCCAGCGGCTAGATTTGAATAGGGGGTGGACTGGCGGGCTTGGGTCTGAAGAGTCCCACAGGGGATGTGCATTGAGAGAGGGAGAAACAAAGGGCTTTGATTTAATGATGAAAGGCGAGCAGATGACATGAGAGGGCTCAGACAACAGGGGCCCCTGGAAAGCTTATGGGAAACTGAATCCAGAGACCCTCTGGCTAGGTCCGGGCGGGGGCATTCAGCTGATTCAGGTCTGGGCTGGGCTCATACAGGAGGAGCTCTAGGGGTGGGGGCGGTGGGGGGTAGGGACTCGGACTAGGGGAGGCATGGATTGGAGCGCTGGAGGTCTCAAATCCCAGGATTGCAACTCCAGGAAGGGAGCAACGGGGTCAGCTGGTTGGGAGTGATCTAGGAGTGGTTGGGGTGGGGGTAGGGCCTCCTCTCTAAGGAAGCTCAGCAGGGAGCACACGGGTCGGCTACAGGGGTTCGGATCGTGGGCTCCGGTGTAAGCAGGGCTGGGCTCAGAGAGCCCTGAGCCTGCTGGCGGGAGAAGGCGGCGGGGTGGGGTGGGGGGTCCTACCCAGACCGTGGGTCTAATAGGGCTCGGGTTCTGAGCGCCCGGGCTTTGTTCAGATCCGGGTGTGGGGGTGGGGAGGGCGCAGCGTGCCGGGTTCCACTCGCCCTCTCCCGGTCCGGTCTGAGGCTGGATCCTTACCTTCCCTGGGGCTCCAATGGCGTCCGTCCTCAGCACCAGGAACCCCGCAGCCGCGCCCTCGCCTACTGCTGCCAGCACAGCAGCTCCGACCACCCCGCCCCTTTTCTCCGCGCACCCCCCGCGGCTGGGCAGCCTGCGCATGCGCGGACCCCTCCAGCCCGCCCGCTTTCCCAACAAAAGCCCTCTCCACCAGGTCCCCAGTGCGCATGCGATTCCGCGAGTGGGTGGGCGGGGTGGGGGGCTTTTTCTCCTTCCCGCTAGATACCTCTCACCCCCTCCTCTGACCGGAGGCGCGCGCACTCACAGCCTGTGTGGTGCACTTGGACCACCCAATCATCTACCCTCGATCCCTGCACTTCTGCACAATGCTTCTCTTCCCTGCCCTCCCCGTTCCCCCCAAGCTCCTCCAGTGTGGTCTGGGGAACACACTCTGCCGGGCTTCCCCAACATGACCCGCAGGTCACAAACGCAGAGGTCTCTAGCTGGGTCTCTAACTGTAACAAGGGGAATGGAAATGGCCAGAGGATGCCACTTACCTTTGTGGTCCCCAGCACTACCCATCTCTATGGCCCCCAGACACACTGGGAACATCTGCTTCCCCAGCTACTCTTTATGCAGCTTGGGCATCACAGCGCTATCTGTGCTGGGGCTGGTCTTCCTCTCACAGCAGCCCTGGGAGGTGGATGTCAGCATCCCCATTTTACAGATCAGAAAGCTGAAGCGCAGACACACCGCATGAACAGACAAGGCCACAGAACCAGTCAACAGAAAATGAAATAATGTGGGCCTGAATCTTCCTGACTCCAAACCCCATGTCCCAGTAGTGCTGGCCTGGGGACCGAGACAGGCTCCCCTCTCCAGTTTGAGCGACAGATCCACTGCCGCCGCCCCCCCCCGCCCCCGCCACACACAAACCTCTCCTGCCCTGCCAACACCTGTCTCAAACAAGCAAAGTTTGTGCTCTCTGAGACCCAAGCTCAAGCTCTGCATCCAGGACACAGGCAGAGACACCCCCCGCAAGTCTCCACCCCTCACGTACTCTAGGTGGGTCCATCCAGGTGTGGGAATTGCTCCTTGGGGTTCACTCCCTGCCCCAACCGTCAGGCCTCTTCGCTGTGAGTGGCACAAACACGCTGCCCCTGAAGCCTTCCCGGTGCCTGCTAGAGCAGCCAGGACAATCAGGCACTTGTGTGTCTGAACCATGGCAAGCCCCGATTCAGAGTAAATGTTTGCCCGGGGTTCCTTCCAGGGCAGGGGCCTGGGGCAGCTGTGGTCTTGTGGAAAGAAGCTGGGCTGGTCTTCAGAATTCCAGGGATGGAGTGCTGGGCCAGTGTGTTGCTAGCTGTGTGAGCCTGCTCAGGTCACTGGACATCTCTGAGCCGGGGTTCTCAATATGCAAAATGGGAAGCACAGGAAGCACTTACCCACCCCAACACATGCTGCTATGCTTCCAGAATAACTGGAGGAACTGCTTTGGAGGGAGAAGATGCTGTGTCCAACTCAAATCGAACCTGGGCTTTTTACAAAATCCATGTGGACTTTTATATTTGTTTTTAATGTCAGCCTCCCCGGGGCTCCTGTGCATGAATGGAAGCTATTGCTAGGACCACAGCTTTTACTCTCCAGTGACCAATATCAATTCTGGCTGGTTGGATGGCTTTCCTCAGCTGTTGCATAGCAACCCACTGTCAGCAGCCTGTGTCTCTTCAGCCCTTCCTGTGTAACACGTTTCTGTGGGAGGTGACCAGACCCTAGAAGTGAAAGCCTTGACAAACTGCTCAGTACTAATAGAAAACACTATGTTCCCATCTCAAATTGAACCTGTGCTTTTTACGAAAAAACGTAGTGGACTCTTACATTCTTTTTGTTTGTTCGCTTTATTATTTAAAATTTTTTTTCTTTCTTTCTCCTTTTTAAAATTGAGATACAATTGACATATAACCTTATGTTAGTTTCAGGTGTACAACATAATGATTCAAAATTTTTGTATATTGCAAGGTGATCACCACAGTAAGTCTAGTTAACATCCATCACCATACATAGCTACATCTTTTTTCTTATGATGTGGGCTTTTATTACATTCGTTTTTATATCAGCCTCTCTCTCTCTCTCTGCTATATAACTATTTATGCTAATATGCTAATAACTCCAAAATCTACAGCCCTAGAATGAACTTCACCTTTGAGATCCAAAGCCATATATTCATTCTCCTACATGACATCTCCGCTTGGATGTCTCGAGGGCTCTTCATAGTGAGTCTGTCTAGAACCAGTCACTTAGTGAACCTATTCCACCCACACGCTCACACTCCCGTCTCTCTTGTTTTTAAAACTCCCATCTTCACCATCTCAGTAAGTGGCACCATTATCTACACAACTACACACTGCAGAAAATGGAAGTCTGCTACCACCGCTCCCCCTCGCTCATACACTGCACCCTGATGGGAAACCTCCGCATCTCTCTGGAACTACCTCTCTGTGTGTCTCTCCCCTCCCTTGCTTCCAGCAAATTCTAGTCATGTTGGCCTCTCGAATTCTCAACTCTGTCTCCTTCACTCAGGTTCTCCACTGGGCTCTGTTTGTGTTCAATCTCCCCGTGCTGTAGCCTGTAAACTCTATCCAGGCAAGAAGGTGGCGGAGTTGGGCGATCTGAGGGCTCCCCATGTTAGTTTCCCTTCTCTCAGGGACCACTGTCCTGTGTTGCCTGTGGTGCCATGAGGTAAGGCTTTATAATTGTTTTGGTTTACAGATATTTAGGTGGGAGAGCAAATCGGGTTCCTGTAAATCCATCATGGCTAGAGGCATGATGGTATAAAATTTTTCTTAAATCTGATTTTTTTTTCACTGAGCCATATGGTTTTAAGATGTGTCGACTTTGCTATGCATGCATCGAAGTTCTACTGAAGTGACTACGCGCAGATATTGCATGGTGTGTATTCATGACATTCTTCCAATCTGCTCCCCCTCACCCCTAAGGAAGTGGGAAACCAGAAAAAACATAGAATCATTCAGGACCAGAGGTAAGAATTACAGAAAACTTCTCATCAGAAACAATGCAAGTTATAAGAAAGTGGCATACCATCTTTATAATAGTGAAATAATGAATAACTATCAACTCAGAATTTTGTACTCAATAGATATCTTTTAAAAGTGAAGTTGGGGAGGGGTGCCTGGGTGGCTCAGTCGGTTAAGCTTCTGCCTTCAGCTCAGGTCATGATCCCAGGGTCCTGGGATCAAGCCCCACATTGGGCTCCCTGCTCAGCGGGGGGTCTGCTTCTCCCTCTGCCCCTCCCCCTGCTCATGCTCTTGTGCCCTCACTCTCTCTCAAACAAACAAATAAAATCTTTTTTAAAAAGTCAAGTTGAATTAAAAGTTTTTTTGTACTTACCAGAGTTGAAATAATTCATCATCATTAGGTATGCACTACAAGAAATATTAAAGGATGCCTTTCAGGTACAAGAAAAATGGCAGTAAATGTAAATATGTTCTATAGAAATGAATAATCAATACTGGAGTTGCTAAATATGATGATAGTAATAGAATATTTCTTATTTATAAAAAATTCCTTATGAATTAATTAAGAGTGTAAACAGAAATTCATAACAATGCATTGTGGAGCATAAATGATGTAGAATTATTAATTTCTTGGACAATAATAGCGTAGGGACTGGGGGGAATATAAGTATACTGTTGTAAGATTCTTATTCTACATGTGAAGTAGTACAATATTACTTGACGGTAGACTGTTGCAAGTTAAAGAAGCGTCAAATATAAACCCAAATGTACCTATCCAAAAGATTATGGCTATAAAGCTACACGGGAGATAAATGGTATCACGAAATGCTCGCTTTGTTATTCATTCATTCATTCATTTTGAGAGAGAGAGAGAGCATGTGTGGGAAGGGGGAGGTGCAGAGAGAGAGAGAGAGAGGGAGGGAGAGAGAGACTCTTAAGCAGACTCCACACCCAGCATGGAGCCCCACACAGGGCTGGATCTCATGACCCCGAGATCATGACCTGAGCAGAAATCAAGAGTCAGGCGCTTAACCGACTGACTCACCCAGGCGCACCCTCGCTTAATTTAAAATAAGGCCCAAAAAGGGGGAAAAAATAAGACAACAGATGAGCAAGTAGAAAACAGGTAGCATGATAACTCTAAATCCAACCTTATCGATAACGGTATTAAATAAAATTAGTCTAATTCACCAATTAAAATGTAGAGATTGACAATTTGGAGTCCTTTTTCTTAAATAAACTTTATTTTTTTTAGAGCACTTTAAGGTTAATAGCACAATTGAGCAGAAAGTACAGAGCCATCCCATAAACCTCTTGCCCAAAACAGACACAGCCTGCCCCACTACCAACATCCTGCACCAGACTGGTATACTTCTTACAATCAATGAAATCTATATCGACACATCATTATCACCCAAAGCCCACAATTTACATCAGTGTTTATTGCTGGTTTTGTGCATTCTATAGGTTTGGACAAATATAGCTCATTTCTTTTTCATGCTGAATACTATTCCATTGTCTGGATGTGCCACAGTTTATTTATTCATTCACTTACTGAAGGACATCTTGGTTGTTTCTCAGTTTTTGTAATTATGAATGAAGCTGCTATAAACACAACATGAGATTTTTGTGTGGACATACATTTTCAGCTCATTTGGGTAAATACCAAGGAATGATCCATATAGCTGGATTGTATGGTCAGAGTAGATTTAGTGTTGTAAGAAACTGTCAAACTGTCTTCCAAAGTGGTTGTACTATTTTGCATTCCCACCAGCAATGAAGGAGAGTTCCTGTTGCTCCACATCACCCCCAGCATTTGGTATTGCCACTGTTCTGGATTTGGGCCATTTTCATAGATGTGTAGGGGCATCTCACTGTTTTAGTTTGCATTTCCCTGATGACATATGACATGGATTTAAAAAATAAGATCCAGCTATATGCTGTGTACATGAATTCCACTTTAAATATAAAGGTACATAGAGGTTAAAAGTAAAAGGATGGGAAAAGATATATCATGCTAACAGTAATTAAAACAAAGCAGTAGTGGACATATTAATATCAGACAAAGCAGATTTCAGAACAAAATATATTACCAGGGATAGAGAGGATCGTATATAAGAGGATCCTTTATATTGATAATCGCCTAAACGGCCAATTCATCAAGTGGATGTAAAAATTCTAAATGTTTATACACCTATAAACAGAATTTGGAAATATGCAAAAGGGAGAAAAATTCACAATTAGGGTCAGAGATTTTAAGTCTTTCCTCCTCATCATTGAACAAACGGGCAAAAAAAAAAAAATTCAGTAAGTGTATAGACTGGAAAAACACTATCACCCAAATTAATCTCATTAACATCTTTTTTCAAAAATTTTTTTAAAGATTTTATTTATTCATTTGACAGAGAGAGAGACAGCCAGTGAGAGAGGGAACACAAGCAGGAGGAGTGGGAGAGAAAGAAGCAGGCTCCCAGCGGAAGAGCCTGACATGGGGCTCGATCCCAGAACTCCAGGATCACACCCTGAGCTGAAGGCAGACGCTTAACGACTGAGCCACCCAGGCGCCCCCTCATTAACATCTTAAAACACTCTCCCCAACGACAAAGAACACATGCTATTTTCGTATGTACATGATAAAATTGACCAAGATAGACAATATATTCCGGGCCACAAAAAAGTCTTACTAAGTTTGATAGGATTAGCATCACCCAAAGGATTTCCCTAGAGGACAGTGAGATTAAATTAGAAGTAGATAACACAAATGTGTCTGTAATATTTCAAAAATACTTGGAAAGTATGTAATACATTCTTCAATAACAGATGGGTGAAAGAGGAAATTGAAAGAAATTTAGGAAGTAATTTGAACTGAATGAAAATTAAAGTACAGCGTATTAAAATTAGTAGGCTGTATCTAAAGCAGTCCTTGGAAACAAATTTATAGATCCTGTTTTTATATTTAAAAACAGGAATTCAAGCCAATGGCCTTAACTTCAGTACTTAGAAACAAAAATGCAGAAACAATGAAGACCAAAATAGCAGAAGCAAGGAAATAAGGGAAAGTACAGAAGTCACTGACCTAGACAATAGAGAAAAATAAAAGTTTTTAAGTCTGACCTTTAAGAATATCAATACAACTGGGGTGCCTGGGTAGCTCAGTCAATTAAGCATCTGCCTTTGGCTCAGGTCATGATCCTGGGAGTCCCGGGATAGAGCCCCAGATTGGCGTTGGGCTCCCTGCTCAGCAGGGAGTCTGTTTCTCCCACTCCCTCTGCTCCCCCTGCTCCTTCTCTCTCTCTCTCTCAAGTAAATAAATAAAGTCTTTATCTTTTTATTATGTTATGTTAGTCACCATACAGTACTTCATTAGTTTTTGACATAGTGTTCCATGAATCTTAAAAAAAAAAAAAAGTATCAATACAACTGACAAGCCTTTATCTAGAATGATTAGGGGAGCAAAAGAGAGAAGACACGAGCTACCAATTTCAGGAATGAGAGCATTGTCATCAAGGATCCTTCATTAAAAGTTTGTAAGTGCATATTATCAATAACTTTATTGTAGTCAATGGAATTTTGTACAACAAAAATAAGTAATCAAGAAAACAAAACTTAAAATACCACTTGCAACAGCAAAAATACCATTTACAATAGCCTAAAACTATGAATGGTTTAGGTGTAAATCTGGCAAAACATGTGCAACATATTACCTGAAAACATTAAAATAGTGCTGAAAACCGTTAAAGAAGACCCAAGTAAATGCAGAGATATACTATGTTCATGACATCAAAGACCAGATATTGTTACAGAGTTAATTCTCGGCAAATTCATCAATAGACTCAGCACAATCTCGATAAGAATCCCATCAGGGTTTTGGTTGGAATTGAAAAACGGATTCTAAAATTTATAAGGAAATGAAGAACATCTAGAATAGCTAAAACAATTTTTGGAAAAGAAAAAGTAATTTGAAAGATGTGTACTATCATATGGTTTTTGGTGCTATTATAAATGGAATCGATTCCCCAATTTCTCTTTCTGTAGCTCCGTTGTTCGTGTATAGAAAGGCAACTGATTTCTGTGCATTGGTTTTGTATCCTGCCACATTACTGAATTGTTGTATGAGTTCTAGTAATTTGGGGGTGGGGTCTTTTGGGTTCTCCACGTAAAGAATCATGTCATCTGTGAAGAGAGAGAGAGAGTTTAACTTCTTTGCCAATTTGAATACCATTTACTTCTTTTTGTTGTCTGATTGCTGAGGCTAGGACTTCTTAGCACTATGTTGAACAGCAGTGGCTAGAGGGGGCATCCCTGTCGTGTTCCTGACCTTGAAGGAAAAGCTCTCAGCTTTCCCCATTGAGAATGATATTCGCTGTGGGCTTTTCATAGATGGTTTTTATGAAATTGAGGAATGCTCCCTCTTTCCCTACACTCTGAAGAGTTTTAATCAGGAAAGGATGCTGTATTTTGTCAAGTGCCTTTTTTGCATCAATTGAGAGGATCATATGGTTCTTGTCTCTTCTTTTATTAACATGTTCTATCACACTGATTGAATTGCGATTATTGAACTGCCCTTGCATCCCAGGAATAAATCCCACCTGGTCGTGATGGATAATCCCTTCAATGTACTGTTGGATCCTAGTGGCTAGGATCTTGTTGAGGATTTTGGCATCCACATTCATCAGGGATATTGGTCTGTAATTCTCCTTTTTGATGGGGTCTTTGCCTGGTTTGGGGATCAAGGTAATGCTGGCCTCATAGAACGAGCTTGGAAGTTTTCCTTCTGTTTCTATTTTTTGAAACAGCTTCGGGAGAATAGGTATTAGTTCCTCTTTGAATGTTTGGTGGAATTCCCCTGGGAATCCATCAGGCCCTGGACTCTCCTTTCTTGGGAGGTTTTTGATCACTGCTTCAATTTCGTTACTGGTTATTGCTCTATCCAGATTGCCAATTTCATCCTGTTTCAGTCTTGGTAGTTTATACGTTTCCAGGAAGGCATCCATTTCTTCCAGGTTGCTTAATTCATTGGCATATAGTTGCTGGTAAAAATTTCTAATAATTGTTTCTATTTCCTTGGTGTTAGTCGTGATCTCTCCCCTTTCATTCATAATTTTATTAATTTGGGTCCTTTCTCTTTTCTTTTGCATAAGTCCAGCCAGTGGTTTATCGATCTTATTAATTCTTTCAAAGAACCAGCTTCTAGTTTCGTTGATCTGCTCTACTGTATTTCTGGTTTCTAATTCATTGATCTCTGCTCTAATCTTTATTATTTCTCTCCTCCTGCTTGGTTTAGGTTTCATTTGTTGTTCTTTCTTCAGTTCCTTAGGGTGTAAAGTTTACATGTGTATTTGGGATTTTTCTATTCTTTTGAGTGAGGCTTGGATGGCTATGTATTTTGCCCTTAGGACCGCGTTTGCAGTATCCCATAGGTTTTGAACTGCTGTGTTTTCATTCTCAATGGTTTCCATGAATTGCTTAATTTCTTCTTTAATTTCCTGGTTGACCCAAACATTCTGACCCAAAAATTCTAACCAAAGAGGTAAAGGATCTATACTCTAGAAACTTCAGAACACTGATGAAAGAAACTGAAGAAGACATGAAAAGATGGAAAAACATTCCATGCCCATAGATTGGAGGAATAAATGTTGTTAAAATGTCTGTGCTGCCCAGAGCAGTCTATACATTCAATGACATCCCGGTCAAAATACCAATGCCATTTTTCAAAGAGCTGGAACAGGGGCGCCTTGTGCCTCAGTCATTGAGCATCTGCCTTCGGCTCAGGGCGTGATCCCAGGGTTCTGGGATCAAGCCCCGCATTGGGCTCCCTGCTCCGCTGGGAGCCTGCCTCTTCCTCTCTCACTCCCCCTGCTTGTGTTCCCTCTCTCGTTGGCTGTCTCTCTCTCTCTCTGTCAAATAAATAAATAAAATCTTTAAAAAAAAAGAGCTGTAACAAATAATCCTAAAATTTGTATGGAACCAGAAAAGACCCCAAATCACCAAGGAAATGTTGAAAAACAGCAACAACAACAAAGGTGGAGGCATCACGTTGCCTGATTTCAAACTATATTACAAAGGTGTTGTCACCAAGACAGCGTGGTACTGGCACAAAAACAGACATATAGATCAATGGAACAGAATAGAGAGCCCAGATATGGACCCTCAACCCTATGGTCAACTAAGCTTCGACAAAGCAGGAAAAAATATCCAGTGGTAAAAAGACAGTCTCTTCAATCAACGGTGCTGGGAAAATTGAACAGCTATGTACAGAAGAATGAAACTGGGCCATTCTCTTACACCATAGACAAAGATAAAGTCTAAATGGATGAAAGACCTCGGTGTGAGACAGGAATCCATCAAAATCCTAGAGAAGAACATAAGCAATAGCCTTTTCAACATTGGCCACAGCAACTTCTTTCAACACACATCCAAAAGGCAAGGGAAACAAAGGCAAAAATGAACTTTTGGGACTTCATCTAGATAAAAAGCTTCTTCTGCACAGCAAGGAAAACAGTCAACAAAACAAAGAGGCAACCCACGGAATGGGAGAAGATATTTGCAAATGACATTACAGATAAAGGGCTGGTATCCAAGGTCTATAAAGAACTTCTCAAACTCAACACCCCAAAAAACAAATAATCTGGTCAAAAAATGAGCAGAACACATTAACAGACACTTCTCCAAAGAAGACATATGAATGGCTAACAGACACATGAAAAAATGTACAACATCATTAGCCATCAGGGAAATTCAAATCAAAATCACATTGAGATACCACCTTAGGCCTCTTAGAATTGCAAAAATTAACAAGGCAGGAAACAACAAATGTTGGAGAGGATGTGGAGAAAGGGGAACCCTTTTACAC
The DNA here is from genome assembly GCF_023065955.2 of Ursus arctos. Lineage (NCBI taxonomy): Eukaryota > Metazoa > Chordata > Mammalia > Carnivora > Ursidae > Ursus > Ursus arctos. Next base: position 43,196,513 of record NC_079873.1, read on the forward strand.
TGTTGGTGGGAATGCAAGTTGGTACAGCCACTTTGGAAAACAGTGTGGAGGTTCCTCAAGAAGTTACAAATAGAGCTACCCTATGATCCAGCAATTGCACTAGTGGGTATTTACCCCAAAGATACAGAGGTAGTGAAAAGAAGGGGCACTTGCACCCCAATTTTCATAGCAGCAATGTGCACAGTAGCCAAACTGTTGAAGGAGCCGAGATGCCCTTCGACAGATGAATGGATAAAGAAGATGTGGTCCACATATAGAATGGAATATTACTCAGCCATCAGAATGGATGAATACCCACCATTTGCATCGACACGGATGGAACTGGAGGGGATTATGCTAAGTGAAATAAGTCAAGCAGAGAAAGACAATTATCATGTGGTTTCACTCATATGTGGAACATAAGGAATAATATGGAGGATGTTAGGAGAAGGAAGGGAAAAATGAAGGGGGGGGAATCAGAGGGGCAGATGAACCATGAGAGACAATGGACTCGGGGAAACAAACTGAGAGCTTCAGAGTGGAAGAGGGTGGGGGTATGGGTGAGCCCAGTGATGGGTGTTAAAGAGGGCACGTATTGCAACGAGCTGTGGGTGTTAAACACAAACAATGAATCATGGAACACTACATCAAAAACTATAAAGTACTGTATGGTGATTAACATAACATAATAAAAAAATTTTATGCTATCAGATTTCAATTTTTTTTAAGTGATCTGCATTAGGGAGTGCGCTTGCTGTGATGAGCACTGGGAGTTGTATGGAAGTGTTGAATCCTTATATTTTACACCTGCAACAAATACTGCCCTGTATTTGCCTAACTGGAATTTAAATAAAAACTTAAAAAAGAACTCAACAGTTATTACAAAGCTACAATATAATCAAGAGAGTTTGCTGTTGACATAAAGATCAACGATAGAACAATGGAGCATGATAGTGATTCCAGATACAAATACACATAAGTATATAGTCAAATGCTTTTTCAAAAAGGTGCCAAGGATATTCAGTGGGGGGAATATGAAATAGGCATATGCGAAAAAAAAAAGGAGGAAAAGAAAGAAAGAAAGAAGGAATGAGAGAGAGAGAGAAAAAGAAAGAAAGAAAGAAAGAAAGAAAGAAAGAAAGAAAGAGAAAGAAAGAAAGAAAAGGACCTCTACTCTTACTTGACACCATAGGCAAAAACAAACTTGAAATGGATGGAAAACCTAAATGTGAGTTGAAATTCTAAAATTTCTACTAGGAAACATAGGAAATTATGACCATCCTAGTGTGCTTGATTTGGGTAAAGTTTTTCAAAATAGGATGGCTAAAACACAAACTATACAAGAAAAAAAATTAGTAAATTTGACCTCACCAAAATTTAAAAAAAAAAATTGGTCGTCAAGTGTCACTGTTTTGAAAATGAAAGGGAAAGTCGCAGGCTGGGATGAAGGGCATAGAGAAAAAATATATCCAACACAGGACAATTTTCAAGTACACAAAGAACTCTTACAGTTCAATCATAGGAAAATAAATACCCAACTAAAAAAACTAAAAACATGGACAAAATATTTCAACAGACAACCTCAATAAAGAAGTAATACAGATGGCAAGGAGACGCATGAAAATATGCTCACCATCATTTATTATTAGGGAAATGCAGACTGAAACCACAATTAAAACCTGTGTGGACCCCCTAACATGACTAAAATAAAATGGCTGACCATAACAAATGGTAGCAATGATATGGAGCAACAAGAATACTCATACACTGATGGTGGAAATGTAAAATGATGCAAACGCTTTGGAAAATAGTTATCTGGTTAAATATACATGTCTCATACAACCCAGCCATTCCACTCCAAGGTGTACACAGAAAAAAGGAAAACGTATTTCTACAAAAAGTGTATTTATGAATGTTCCTTGCAATTTTATTTGTAATAGACAAAACCGTGGAGACAAACCAAGTGTCCATTAACAGGGGCATGATCTAATTGTGGTATATCCATACAATGTCATAAACTGTTAAAAAGGAATGAACTATTGATGCATACAGCAACATGAATAAATCTGAAAATATAGTACTTGAAAGAAGCCAGAACAACCCCCATCCCCCAAAAAGAACACAGGTGGTATAATTACACTTATTAATACTAGAAAAGGAACACTAATCTATAGTGAAAGAGATCAGTTCAATGGTTGCCTGGTGATGAGGGCATGAGGAGAGCAGGATGGATTTCAAAGGCACACAAGGATAGTTTTTGTTGTTGAGAGATATAGATATAGATACATAGATACATAGATATATATTCATTATCTTGACTATGATGATTGGTTCACAAGTACATATATCAAAATTCATCAGATGGTGCACTTTACTTTTTATATTTATTTTACAGAGAGAGGGAGGGAGGGAATGTGTACCCCAGAGAAAGGGAAGGGGTACAGAGAGAGAATCTTCAAGCAGACCCCCTGCTGAGTGCGGAGCCCAACGCGGGGCTCAATACCCTGATCCATGAGATCGCCACCTGCGCCAAAACCGAGAGTCGGGCGCTCAACTGACTGAGCCACCCAGGCGTGCGCAGAGTGTGCACTTTACTGTTGGGTCTGCAGTGTGTCTGTTTTAACTCAATACAGCTGTGGAAAAAAAAAGAGGATGAGGATATATATCACAAATTTTACAAATTTATAAAATATAAATATCAAATACCATGTACACCAAGAATGCATGTCTCACTGCATGCATTTTTCAGTTGCATAAAGAAAACAATACATTTAAACACATTAGAATTGCTTGTCTCTGTCAGAGGCATAGAGTGGGAGTGGAAGATGCAAACAAAGAGTATCAAATAAATGAATGACAAGTGAGGGGCCTGGCCTGAAAGAATCACGAGAATAGTGATATGAGCTGGAAATAAGATTTTGTCAAACTCTGACCCTAAAGTATCCCCACTGTCCCTTTGCTTGAACTATTCTGACCTTCTCTTAGGCCTGTGAGAATCATTCTTGTGACTGCCCTAGGAACTTTAGAGTGCTGCTCCTGGGGACCCTTGAAGCGGTAACCCATTTTCCTCTCCTGTTCATCTGTCTACCTCATGCTTATTTTTGAGGTCTCAACTTATATATCACTTTTTCATGAAGGCCTTTTCTGGCCACCAACCGCTTTATCCCCAATTTAAATTACTCATCCTCTTTTCCTTTCTCTTACTACCCTGAAAACTTCCTCCATTTCAGTATTTGTCATAAAAGTATATATTTGTTAGAGAGATCCTTTCTGAAACATCTGTCTCCCCATTCTGGCCCAAGTCCCATGGCGAAAGTTGCCATTGTGTGTTTTGTTCTCCACTGTATGTCCTGAGGGCCTATTCCAATGCCTGTTACATAACAGACTCTCGACTATGTCTGTGGGAGAAATAAATGAATAAATGAATGAATTGGAAAACTGAATGGAAAGGATGGAAGAATCGGTAGAGGGATTGGTATATGAATGTATATTTTCACGGTCTTCCTGCAGGTGTGGCTCCATGTGGCCCTGACAGTGGGGAAACAGACAGGGATATGGGAGGGAGAGCAAAGGGATGAAAGGTACCCAGATATGGACTATGGGGGAAAGGATGGAAGGGAGAAGGAGAGTGTAAGCAGAAAAACCAGTTGGAGGACTGAAAAGACTTAGGAAGGAGGGAGAGAGAAGTAGCGGCAAAGAGAGAGGGAGGACTCACGGGAGACAAGGGAGAGGTAGGGGGAGAGGGACAGGAAGTAGGACTGCAGGATGACAAGCAGAAAGCCAGGGACAGGAAGAAAGTTAAGGCGCACCTCTCCCCAGTGACACACCTTACTGGGTGGTGATCAAAATAATGAATTCCAGAAGTTGCCCTTTTTCTTTCTATCACTATCATCTCTCAACATTGGCCATGAAAAAATTAGAGCTGTTTGTGAAAACCAAGACAACAAAGGTCCTGCCTCACTCATTGCTTTTGGTGAAAAGCTGGTAGCTGGCATCTCACCAGTGATAAGGCTACAGGGAAGAAACACGAACAAGAACACACTCCTCATTCTGAAGCCAGCTGCATTCAGGTGGCTACGTGGGAAGCACATTCTGTGAAGGTAATCGACTGATGTATGCATTATATCTGTAGAAAGAAAAAAAAGGAAATATTTTATCAAGTCTTTCATGAAATATGTCATGGAGAATTCCCCGTCGTGGGGCACTGGGAAGGAATTGAATCCTCTCGGGGACAACACAAGGAATTCCAGATGGAAGTTACCCTGCTGCTGGTATCGGGAATTCATTATGTCGAACTTCTAAACTGGAATAGAGAATTTAACATCCCAAAGCCGTGAAAAGGTTTGTAAACATGATCACTTGATCCCAAGCACGTTTTTGCAGCTGGTGTTAGACTAAGGAGACTCAATGAAAACAAACGGCCACATTGTAGCATTTACACGCCAATATGAAACTACCCTAACATCCTGATCTTAGTTTTGCCATTAGATCTTCCCCTCCCATCTCCTGAGACATGGGGGAGGTAAAAATTTACAATGATCCCATTTTGGGTACTTTTGAGTAATGGTGCATGCGGGGTGTGTGTGTGTGTGTGTGTGTGTGTGTGTGTGTGTGTCCTCACAGTGGATTTTATTGGGGGAGGACAAGGAAAGCAAACATGATGAGAGCTTATGAGAGTGAAGCATTGGCTTTCCAATGGTAAACGGCAGCCCTGGGGCAGCTAACACAGGCCTAACCGAGAAGCAGATTAACTAACATACTCGTGAGGCTTATTCAGAGAGTGGTCATCAAGAAAAAGTTATTCTTGGATCCCTTTTATCATCAGATCCTTCTTTTGGGGGGGAGGCAGTGAGGAGGGCCATTATTGGCTAGGTACATTAAGAAATGTGCAAAGTATTAAAAATATACAACTTAATGGTAGTCAAAGGGCATTTCTCAGAAAGGCAGTAGGGATATGTGTTGTCCAGTTGCAGATAACTGTAAAATGTGAGGTACATAAAATAACATTGTGTGCAAAAAAATGGATAATTATTTACATATGTGGGAGTAGTTACTAAATATGACCTGAAGTGGCCAATTTATCTGAAAAATATCAGAAGCCAGTAATTCAACCATGGGATGTGTTGCCAGTTTGGACAGTCTGAATGTCAGGGACAAAGTGCTGAGAGATAAAATGAGGCCTAAATGAGGACAACCTGCTTACGTGGGACCAGTTTAAGATTAAGAACACTGATTTCATGGTACCAGACATTAGTGCACGAGCCCCTGGTGGAAAAGCAGGTGTGGGGGAACTACTGAAAATTCAGGGGGCCTTAACCTTATCTTCTCATGGGTTGAGTCTGCCAACCATGCCTGCAAACACCAAGTGCTGGTCTCTGGATGAGATTACAGCAACAGCTGAGGCCATGTCTATTCGAAAGGGTACACATGACATTCCATTGTGGGTTATGACATTTGGGTATGTGTGTTTCCCATCTGCAGTAGGATGAGAGGCAGGTGAAAGTGTGGAGTTATCAGTAAGAATCTGACAGTATGGGAGTAGTATTTGTCCAGAGGACAAAACAACATCTTCCTCCTACCTGACACTGCCACTCTGCCCTCTCCCGGGGCTTTCTCTAAATGAGGCACAGACACAAGGGCTTGGAATTTTGTTTACTGAAATACAGTTCCCCGTACCCCTCCATTTAGAGCCTTCCGGTCCAGTTGGGTTGAAGCACAGGCGTGGGCTCAAGAATGAAGCAGAATTCCTTTGACTCCTTCTGCATCTTACCACCATTGACCCCTAATGTGCAAGGATGAGGACTCAGCCCCAAATCTCCAGTGAGAAGAAAGGAAGAGAGAGTGATGTGGCAGCATCCAGCCTTCACAGGCAGGCACTGGCTCAGCTTACCACTTAGTATTGTAAGAGAGAACACAGGTGTGTCCTACCTGCGTGGGTGTCACCTTGCAGTGTGCAGTGGTACTGCGCTCAGTGCTCCAGAATCTGGCCCATCACATGAGTCTTCCCTCTGAGGGAGGAGAGAGGAAAGGGCTTGAGATCAGGGCCTTTCCCTGGACTGAGGAGTGGAAAGAGAAGCCTGACCCCATTCCCTGTGAGCTAGAACCATGGATAGAAACTGATTTGGTCGTAGAACAAGGAGGTCACGTGTAAAAGCTGGTTTTGCTGTTACAACCTCAAACGTTATCAGTTCTGGAAACTGTTAAAATGTGGGCCTGTTGAAGAAAACAAATATGAATTCACAAAAGTGAATTTTCATTAGAAAATGAAGAAATAATAAAATCTAGCATGTAGGGGCGCCTGGGTGGCTCAGTCGTTAAGCGTCTGCCTTCAACCCAGGGCGTGATCCCAGGGTCCTGGGATCGAGCCCCACGTCGGGCTCCCTGATCCACCAGGAGCCTGGTTCTTCCTCTCCCACTCCCCTTGCTTGTGTTCCCTCTCTCGCTGGCTGTCTCTATCTCTGTCAACTAAAATAGATAAAATCATTAAAAAAAATCTACCATGTAATTGCTGATGATTTTAAAACTTTTAATCATGGTGGAAATCAGTCACTTGCTTTGGTTGACAGCATACAACTCTATTTATACAATATAACACGGTGAGGTATGTAAATTAAAAAACAGGATATTTATTTTACACATTTATTATAACATGTCGATTATTTTAAAAAATCAAGCACTACAAGAAAATATGAAGGTGGATACAATAAATTATATCAAATTGCAATGTTCAGAATTACTGGTTCAAAATCATTGCATACAAACATCTATGTTTTCACTTGTGAGATTAACTGATATAGGTTAGCAGGTGGATAGCAAGAAAGGTAGATAAATTTACAGAAATGATTTTTATAACGATCAGCTTCTAACACACCTGCTATTCAAATAAAAAGTATTAGGTTTTATTTTATTAGACTGTGATAAAATAAAGGGCAGGTAACAAGAAAGAGGTGAATCATTGGTTAATGATTTCTTTACCCGAAGAGATATTAGTTTCTGGAAGATTACTCCAAGGTCAAGGAAGAAGAATTCTGGAAACCAAAAATATGTGGGTCTATTGAGAAAAACAAATGTGAATTCACACACAGAAAATTACCCTTGAAACTAATATTACAATGTATGTTAACTAACTGGAAAAAAAGCAACAAAATCTAGCATACAGATGCTGAGGATTTTAAAGTTTTCAGTGGTGGGTATAAATCGAACACATGGTTTAATTAACAACATGTGGCTACATTTACACAATGTAAGAGGGTGAGGTATATATAAATTTAAAAATATAGGACTGTGATTTCATGTTTTTATTATAATAAGTTGATTGTCAATAAAAGAAATCAAGGACTATGAGGAAAAATAAATGCAAAACAATAAATTATACCAATTTTAACATCCAAAATTATCTAGTTCTAACACTGGCTCAAAATCACTTCAGATACCTTATCATTCACCTATGAAATAAAAGGTTAGGTTGGTAGGTGGAAAGCAAGAAAGAGGGATAACTTGAAAGAAATGAATGTCACAAAAATTGGCTTATACCACACATGCCATTCAAGACAAAAATATACTAAATTCTGTTTTATCGGTATGCTAAAATAAAGAGAAAGGGAACAAGAAAGACATGAATCTTGGTTTTGAGATATATGTTTCTGGAAGATTCCTCCAAAGTTAATAAAACAGATTCTCAGTAACATTATGTATTTGAGACCTTTATTATTTTCATGGCTCATTTAAATTTTGTTGGGCTCAGGAAAATCCCTGCCTTGAAAGACAACATACAAAGAGGATAGTTCCCTTGCACTTTCTACCACAACAAACCCCCCCATCTCCCTTTTTTTTCAAATATACTTATTTATTAAAGTATAAATTACAAAAATTATACAAACCATAATTGTGTTGCTCCATGAAATTTCACAAAGTGAACACACCACGCCTACTAAATCCCCACTCAATTTGAAATGTAGAATATCATGTAGCTCCCTACAAGGCCCTCTTGGGCCCCTTGCCAGTTACCTCCATCCCTCATCCGCAAAGTAACCACAATCCTCATCTCTGACTTTAAATTTGTGTAAACGGAATCATATGGTATAGAGTCTTTTGTATTTAGTTTCTTTTCACTCAACATAATTTTCCTGTGTTTTATCCATGTTCTTGGGTCTGGTAGTTATTCCAATCATTTAATTGTTACGTTGTATTCTAGCACGTGAATGTGTATAATTCATTCATTAATTTTACTTGTTATAAACATTTGAGTAGTTTTTTGTCCGGGATAGTATGTATTTTGTTATATGAACAATATTGTACATACTTTAGTGAAAATTGTACTTATATATGTGAATTTGTGTAGTTACCTAGGAGCTGAACAGCTAGGTCATAGGACATTGCCTACACTCAGCTTTATTAAATAGTAACAAAGAAATCTCCAAAATGATCATGACATTAAAAAAATGTTGTGTGGTAAAATGTATACAACATAATAGTTATCATTTTAACCATTCATAAGTGCAGAATTCATGGTATTAAATACATTCACAATGTACCTATCACCATCACCACTAACTGTACCTAAAAAGTTTGTCATCATCCCCAACATAAACTCTGTACCTATTAAAGAATAACTCCCCATTTCTTCCTCCCACCGGCCCCTAGCAATCTCTATTCTACTTTTTGCCTGTACGAATTTGCCTATTCTAGGTAACTCATGTAAGTGGAATTCATTATATGGTAGAAACACAAATAGAGTATTTGTTTTACTGTGTCTGGCTTATTTTAGTTCGCATAATGTTTTCAAGGTCCGTCCATGTTGAGGCATATGTCAAAATTTCATTTTTTAGTATCTGAATAATATTCCATTGCATGCGTATACCACATTTTGTTTACCCATTCATCAGTTGATGGACACATGGCTGTTTACACCTGCTGGCTACTGTCAATAATGCTGCTATGAACATGGGTATACAAATTTCTGTTTGAGTCCTTGCTCTCAAATTTTCTGGATATATACCTACAAGTGGAATTGATAGGTCACATGGTAGTTCTGTGTTTAACTTCCTGAGAAGCTGCCAGAACCTCAGCCATGAAAAGCTGTGATCAACAATCAGAACCCAGAACCTCAATATTTAGAGAACAAGGTCCTTATTGCCCATGCTGGCTTCAGCAAGCCACACCAGCTGCCTGCCTGTATTTTATTCTAAAAGTTTTATTATTTTACATTTCTTTTTTAGATGTGAAACACATCTCCAATGGATTGTTTCACATTTTGTGAAGATGGGAGAATATTCTTTTTTTTTTCCCCTGTAGAGATATACAGTTGATACTGCACGAGTTATTAAAAAGACCATCTTTTCCCCACCTAACTGCAAAGGCATTTGCATCATCAGTCACCACGTATGTGCATGCGTGTTTCTGGACTCCTTAGTCTATTCCATCTGTCTGTTTATCCTTGCACCAATAATACAATGTCTTCATTATAACTTTCTACTAACTCTTCTTAGAATAGAGTTCTTCAGGTCTGCTTTTCTTCTTCAAGAATAATTGTCTCTTTCTCTCCATTTACATTTCCATATACATTTTAGAATGAACTTGTCAATTTCCAAAAATCTTGCTGTGTTTTCTTAAATGTAATTAAATTAAATTAAATTTTAATTCCAGTATAGTTAATATATAGTGTTATATTAGTTTCAGGTGTACAACATAGTGATTCAACAATTCCATACATTACCCAGTGCTCATCACAGCAAGTGCACTCCTTAATCTCCATCACCTATTTCACCCATCCCACCCCACCACCTCCTTTCTGGTAACCATCAGTTTGTTCTCTGTAGTTAAGAATCTGTTTCTTGGGGCACCTGGGTGGCACAGCGGTTAAGCGTCTGCCTTCGGCTCAGGGAGTGATCCCGGCGTTATGGGATCGAGCCCCACATCAGGCTCCTCTGCTATGAGCCTGCTTCTTCCTCTCCCACTCCCCCTGCTTGTGTTCCCTCTCTCGCTGGCTGTCTCTATCCTGTCGAATAAATAAATAAAATCTTAAAAAAAAAAAGAATCTGTTTCTTGGCTTCTCTCTCTCCCTCTCTCTTTCCTTTACTCTTTTGTTGTTGTCGTTTCTTAAATTCCACATATGAGTGAAATCATATGGTATTTGTCTATCTCTGAATGACTTATTTCACTTAGCATTATACTCTCCAGCTCCATCCATGCCATTGCAAATGGCAAGATTTCTTTCTTTTTTATGGCTGAATAATATTCCATTGTGTATATATACCACATCTTCTTTATCCATTAATCTATCGATAGATACTTGTGCTGCTTCCACAATTTGGCTATTGTAAATAATGCTGCTATAAACATAGGGGTGCATATATCCCTTTGAATTAGTGTTTTTGTATTATTTGAGTAAACACCCAGTAGTGTGATTGCTGGATCACAGGGTAGTTCTATTTTTTAACTTTCTGAAGAACCTCCACTGTCTTCCACAGTGGCCGCACAAGTTTGCATTCCCACCAACAGTGCAAGAGGGTTCCACTTTCTCCACATCCTCACCAACACCTGTTGTTTTTTGTGTTGTTGATTTCAGTGATTCTGACAGATGTGAGGTGTGAGGTGATATCTCATTGTAGTTTTGATTGACATTTCCCTGGTGATCGGTGATGTTGAGCATCTTTTCATGTGTCTGTTGGCCATCTGGATGTCTTCTTTGGAGAAATGTCTGTTCATATCTTCTGCACATCTCTTAACCACATTATTTATTTTGGGGGGTTGGAGTTTGATAAGTTCTTTATAGATTTTTTATATTAACCCTTTATCAGATATATCATTTGGAAATATCTTCTCCATTCAATAGGTTGTCTTTCAGGGTTTTTTTTTTAAGATTATTTCACAGAGAGAGAGAGAGAGAGAGCGGGGTGAGGGGCAGAAGGAGAGAGAAAATCTTGAGCAGACTCCTCACTGAGTGTGGAGCCTGATGTGGGGCTCAATCTCAAGACCCTGAGATCATGATCTGAGCTGAAATCAAGAGTCAGATGCTTAACCGGCTGAGCCACCCAGGCACCCCAGGTTGCCTTTTAGCTTTGTTGATTGTTTCCTTCGGTGTGCAAAAGTTTTTATTTTGATGTAGTTCCAATGGCTTGTTTTACCTTTTGTTTTCCTTGCCTCAGTAGACATATCTAATAAGAAGCTGCTACGGCTGATGCTTAAGAGGTTACTGCCTATGTTCTCCTCTAGGATTTTGATAGTTTCCTGTCTCATATTTAGGTCTTTACTCCATTTTGAAGTTATTTTTGCATATGGAGTAAAGAAAGGGATCCGTTTCATTCTTCTGCATGTTGCTGCCCAGTTTTCCCAACACCATTTGTGGACGAGACTGTCTTTGTTTTCCTTGGATATGCTTTCCTGCTTTGTCAGATATTAGTTGACCATACAGTTGTGGGTCCATTTCTGGGTGTTCTATTCCATTCCACTGATCTGTGTGCCTATTTTTGTGTCAGTACCATACTGTCTTGATGACTACAGCCTTTTTTTTCCTCGTTAAGCTTATGTTTTAATGGGGCTCAAAATTCTGTGACAGATTTTTGGTCAAGTTGTTTCCATTAAAAAGTACTGATTTTAAAAACTAATAACTTAAAACTGCACACACACGAAAAAACAAATGGTGCACAAAACATTTTCCTTTCCTCCTGAAGGTTTTACGATGCATTGTTATCATTAGCCAGCCTCTTACTATTAAAGTTAAACGGCCAATTGACACAAACAGTTCTGAGACTGTTCTTCCACCGCTGATTAAGACTGGGGTGGCAGGTATTGGGGACGATATTCATTTAGCCTTCTGAGCTTTCTGGGCAGACTTGATGACCTTGCCAGCTCCAGCTGCCTTCTCGTCCACTGCTTTGATGACACCCACAGCAACCGTCTGTCTCATGTCACGAACAGCAGAACGGCCCAGAGGAGGATAGTCAGAGAAGCTCTCAACACACATAGGCTTGCCAGGAACCATATCAACGATGACAAGATCACCAGATTTCAAGAACCTGGGACCATCTCCCAGCTTTTTTCCAGAACGACGATCTATCTTCTCCCTCAGCTCAGCAAACTTGCAAGCAATGTGAGCTGTGTGACAATCCAGCACAGGTGCATATCCAGCACTGATTTGGCCTGGATGGTTCGGGATAATCACCCGAGCCCTGAAGCCAGCTGCTTCCATCAGTGGGTCATTTTTGCTGTCACCAGCCACATTGCCATGACGAACATCTTTGACAGATATGTTCCTGACACTGAAGCCCACATTGTCCCCAGCAAGAGCCTCACTCAAAGCTTCATGGTGCATTTCAGCAGACTTTACCTTGGTTGTAACATTGACTGGAGCAAAGGTGACCACCATGCCAGGTTTAAGAACACCAGTCTCCACTCAGCCCACAGAGACAGCACCAATACCACCAATCTTGTAGACATCCTGGAGGGGCAGACGCAAGGGCTTGTCAGTAGGACGAGTTGGTGGCAGAATGCAATCCAGAGCTTCAAGCAGTGTGGTTCCACTGGCGTTCCCATCTTTATGGGTGAATTTCCATCCTCGAACCGAGGCATGTTAGCACTTGTCACCATTCCAACCAGCAAGTGGCACAAATGCTACTGTGTCGGGGTTGTAGCCAATTTTCTTAATGTAGGTGCCGACTTCCTTAACAATTTCCTTGTATCTCTTCCACTGTAGGGTGGCTCAGCGGAATCCATTTTGTTAACACGAACAATTAGTTGTTTTACACCCAGTGTGTAAGCCAGAAAGGCATGCTCATGGGTCTGCCCATTCTTGGAGATACCTGCTTCAAATTCACCAACACCAGCAGCAGCAATCAGGACAGCACAGTCAGCCCGAGATGTGCCTGTGATCACATTTTTGATAACGTCTCTGTGCCCTGGGTCATCAATGATGGTCACGAATTTCCACAGGGAGATATCGATGGTGATACCACATTCACATTCAGCTTTCGGTTTACCCAAGACCCAGGCATACTTGAAGGGGCCCTTTCCCATCTCAGCAGCCTCCTTCTCCAATTTTTCAATAGTTCTTTGGTCAATCTCACCACATTTGTAGGTCAGATGACCAGTAGTGGTAGACTTGCCCAAATCTACATGTCCCACAATGACGATGTTGATGTGAGTCTTTTCCTTTCCCATTTTGGTTTAGGTTTAGTGGTGATTTTCACAACATCTGTGTTCTGGCGGCAAACACGTTGCAAAAAAGCTACAGCTTTTTAATATAGCTTGAAGTCAGGCATTTTGATGCCTGCCGCTTTGCTTCTCTTTTTCAAGATTGCTTTGCCTCTTCGGGGTCTTTTGTGGTTCCATACAAATTTTAGGATTGTTTGTTCGAGCTCTGTGAAAAATGCTGGTGGTATTTTGATAGGGGTTGCTTTGAATGTGTAGATTGCCTTAGGTAGCATAGACATTTTAACAACGTTTGTTCTTCCAATCCGTGAGCATGGAACATTTTTCCATTTCTTTGTGTCCTTTCAATTTCTTTCATAAGAGTCCCACAGTTTTCAGAGTACAGATCTTTTACCTCTTTGCTTAGGTTTATGCCTAGGCATCTTATGTTTTTTTTTTTTTTTGCCGCAATTGTACATGGGATCAATTCCTTGATTTATCTTTCTGCTGTTTCATTATTGGTGTATAGAAACACAACAGATTTCTGTACATTGATTTAATATCCTTGACATTGTGAATTTGTATATCAGTTCTAGTAATTTTTTGGTGGAGTCTTTTGGGTTTTCTACATAGGGTATCATGTTGTCTGCAAATAGTGAAAGTTTGACTTCTTCCTTGCTGATTTGGATGCCTTTTATTTCTTTTTGTTGATTTGGATGTCTTTTATTTCTTTTTGTGCTCTGATTGCTAGGACTTCCAGTACTATAAGTAACAATGGTGAGATGGACATCCTTGTCTTGTTCCTGACCGTAGGGGGAAAGCTCTCAGTCTTTCCCTGAAAAACCTGCTGTGTTTTAAAATTTGTATTACATTGTCGCTATGGAGCAATTTGGGCAGTATTTACATCTTACATCATTGAGATTTCCAATCCGGGAGCATGGTATTTATTTAGATTTCCTTTAATTTCTCTAAATAATGTTTTGTGTCTTGCATTTCTTTCCTTGAATTGATTCCTAGATATTTTACTTTGCATGTTATTGTAAGTGATGTTGCCTTTACTGTGTCCTTTCCTTTTGTTTGTTTGTTTTTGTTTGCAGAAAAATAATTTGTTGTTATATATCACTCTTGCATCCTGCAACCTTGCTAGATTCACTTATTAATTCTACTAATTTGTAAATTCTTTTGGATTTTCTGTGTGTTTAGTAACACTTATGTGTGAATAATAACATTTCTATTTCATCTTTTCCAATCCGTATCATTTTTCTTGTCTAATTGTCCCTTTGTCAATTCCAGGTAGAATGCATTAAATAATTCACCAGTGTTGACATTTACTACATGTTTTATGGATAGTATTTATCAGGTTCAGGACTGTTTCTCTGTTCACTAATTTTCTAAGAATTTTTCAATAAATAATTAGTTTTGTAAAATTATTTTGTTCTTTATCCTTTGAGATCGTCAATATAACTTAACTCTCTTTTATTAATGTGTGGAATTACACTGATAGATTTTCCAGTATTAAGTCACCCTTCCCTTGCTTAATTGTGTCTTAATCACCGGGGACTATCTTTTAAATATATTGCGGGATTCTATTTGTTGATATTTTGTAATTCTCCTTTTTGTAAGGTCTGTGTCCCAACTTGGGTCAAGATATTTGCTAGAGAGTTAAAGTAGTTTGAGAGGGTACTTTTCTACTCTATCAAAGACTTTATTTATAATTGGTGCCACTTCTCTCTCTCTCTCTCTCTCTCTCTCTTTTTGAGTATAGTTAACACTCAGTGCTACATTAGTTTTAACATAGTGTTAAGGTACTGTAGAACACAGTGATGCTCAACATCACTAATCATCAGGAAATGCAAATCAAAACCACAAGATACCACCTCACACCTGTCAGAATGGCTAAAATCCAAACTGCAAGAAATAACAAGTGTTGGTGAGGATGTGGAGGAAACGGAATGCTCATGGGCTGTTGGTGGGAGTGTAAATTGTCACAGCCACTGTGGATAACAGTCTCAAGTTCCCTCAAAAAATTTAAAGCAGAAATACCGTATGATCCACTACTGGATATTACCCAAAGAAAAAAACCCACTAATTTGCAATATATATGCACCCCTATGTTTATTGCAACATTATTTATGAGAGTCAACATGGTTTGCTGTAACATTATTTACAATAGTCAACATGTGGAAGCAACATACACAAACACACACACACACAGTGGAGTATTATGCAGCCATAAAATTGGTGCCATTTCTTTTCCAAGTGTTTGGAAGGATTCATTGATTGAGCTATCTATGCTCGAATTTTTCTTTGTGGAATGGTTTTTAATACCCTACATTTTTAACAATAATTTTAAGATCAATCATATTTTTCTATTTCTTCTGTCAGATTTGGTAAGTTGTTTCTCTCAAGGAATTTTTCTTTTTATGTAAATCCTCAAATTTGTTAGTGTAAAGTTGCCCATAACAATTTTACACCAGCAACCTTTTATTTTTTATTTTAGTTTTTATTTTTTTAATTTTTTATTATGTTATGTTAGTCACCATATAGTACATCCTTAGTTTTTGATGTAGTGTTCCATGATTCATTATTACCAGCAACCTTTTAAATATCTATGCCTTGAATGTTGTCATCTCATTCATTCTTGATATTGTAATGTATGCTTTCTCTATTCTCCTTTTTACTTCATCAGTCATGCTATTGGTTTATCAGTCATACTCTTTCTACTGTTCTTTGTTTGTTTTTTCTATATCATTTATTTCTGCTCTAATTTATTATTTCTCTCCTGCTGGCTTTAGGCTTTATTTGCTGTTCCTTTTCTAGCTCCATTAGGTGTATGACTAGGTTGTGTATTTGAGTCTTTTCCTACTCTTGAGGTAGGCCTGTATTGCTATATACTTCCCTCTTATGACAGCCTTTGCTGCATCCCAGGTCTCACAAATTTCTGATTGAGAGACAGAGAGTGATCTGATTATGTTTCTGTCGTGTTTGAGGGTATATTTTAAAATATGTTTATGTATATATTAAAATTAAATCGATATAGTAATATCTGAAATATATTATGTATGATGTGTTAGTGAATCTATTGATGGCCTTCCATATCTCAAGCCTGTTTCCAGTCATTGAGGAAACAAAGGCAACTAAAACAGAGTCACTGGTTAATAATACTGCCTTATCCATAAGAGGAGAGATACCTAGACACACAGAAGAGGAGACATTCAGAAGTCAGTTCAAAAGGCCTTTAAAGGCCAAACTAAAAAAAATGTGGACTTTATCCTAAGGGGCAATGGGAAGTCATTAATAAATGGTAATTAGTCAGAGTAGTGATGTGGCCAGATTTTTGTGCTTCATAAAGACCATTTTTTTTGTAGGACAGATGATGTCATTGAGAATGCTGTTCTAGTGGTCCAGGGGACACTAAAATAAGGCAGTGGCCATTGGGTTGTTAAGGAGGGAAGGGACTACAGACACACAGTTGAGGTTGGCCAGAAAAGTCTTGGTGAGGGTGTATGTGGGAAATCCAAGGTTGACTCCAGACTGCCTTGTGGTTTGGGTGACTGGAAGGTGCTGATGCCTTTCACTAAGCTGGAAAATAGGAGAGCAGCAGCTTTGAGAGAGAGGAGTTTGTGTTTGACCATGAGTGTATGGTAGAGGGGAAGGGTTGATTGATGGGGGTTTTATATCTGACTGTGTGAATTTGTGTATATGTGTGCACTATATGAATATTCACCAGTGATCTGTGAATGAATGTGTGACATTGGATGGGCAATGGTGACACCAGAATGGGTGTGTATCATCTAAAACTATAACAAATGTTCATTATCAGATTTCACATTTTCTCATTCTATTGTCTCAAAATCTCATTTAGACACTAGCCAAAAACAAATGTCTCACATGTTTATTCAAATGTCAAACTAACAATTTATCTGTTATACCCAAATTTTGATATGAAATTTGTTTATTCATTGACTTCTGCTTTCATTTCAAAAGGTAGAAAGCAGGAGAGAATATTTTTACCATCATTATGGTAAGAAAAAAGCTGGATGGACTGCAAATTAATTTTCTAAACTCCTCAGAAAACAGAGCAAAAATCCAACTCAAAATTTTGACACAGAATGGAACCCTCAGGTATAAACACTATTTTGGTGTCTGCTTACTTGGGACATGTGCCACCAGATACCATATAAGGTGGCAGGAAGATTAAATTAGAAATAATTTAATAAATCGCTAAAGGCCTAGCATGGACAAGCTGAAGAACGTGAATTAACGGGGGCCACAGGCACAAAGGTTTCCCACACTCTTGGCAGGTTTTTTCTCAAAAGACCCCACCACGCTTTCGCAGGGAGAATTAGCAAGTAATCAGAGAAATTTCCTCTTTGATGCTGTCTGAGGGGAAGGAAACAACAACCACTACCAAATCCACCTGGACCCATCTCCTCTGTCTATATTACAGAAAAAAAATGATCTTTAAGGGAAAATTCATCAAAACCTGTATCCTGAGAGCACTGATGAAATTCCATTGCAGCTGGAACAGGTCACAACCCTCACCACCAAAACTCTGCCCAGACCCATCTCCCCTATCTCTCAAGTGAGAAAAGCCTCAATATAAAAGAGGAGGGGGCATCACAACATTAATTTGAGGACACTGGTGGAAAGCCACTGTACATAGGGTAAGGTAACAGGGGGAAAAATAAAGCTTTTCCCCTGGAGGAGGGAAAGGAATTCTTGTTAAGCCCCATCATTGTATCTGGACGAGGGGGAAGAAAGCTTGTGAAATCCACATCTTTAAGACCCAGGTATACAGTGCCTGCCTAACACTGAGACTAAATCAAAAGATCAAGTACATTCGTCATGCTTATTCCTTACACAAACCTAACAAGTATACAGTAAGTATAACAGTGGAATACAGCTGGTAAAACCACAAGAGACAGATTCACTCTGGGGAGAAGCACAAGTGGTGAGAGAGAAAATAAATTGCTGGAAGAATATTAAGGTTCTGGTACCCATAGCAACAATAACAAAAAAAAATTCCCCTTTAATCTGGTAACCAAAGCAACAGTAATCTTCAATTTTGGTAACCATAGCAACAACAAATTTCAGCTGCAGTGCAGTTCCAGACTACATTAAAACACACCTCCGCAGTAAAGTCCTAGAAGAGGGAGTACTGGCTCATATCCAAGCATAAAAATATTTATCTCAGTATCTGCTATCCTATAGAACATGTCCAGCTTGCAACAAAAAACTACAAGGCATAAAGAGAGGCAAGAAAAACGCAGTCTGAAAAGACAAAGTAATCACTAAAACTAGACTCAGATATGACGCAGGTGTTGGAAATACCAGGCAGAAAATTTAAAACAATTATAACTAATGTTAAAGGCTCTACTGGAAGAGGTAGAGAACATGCAAGATCAGATAGGTAATTTAAGAAGAGAGATAAAGCTGTAAGAAAGAATCAAACAAAATTCTAGAAATAAAAGAAACGCCAACAGAAATGAACAATGCCTTCAACAGGCTCATCAATATTCTCAAAACAGCTATGAAAAATCTGAATTTGAAGATAGGTCAATAGAAATTATCCAAATTCAAATACAAAGAGAAAAATACAGTAAAAAAAAAAAAAAGAACATTCAAGAGCTGTGGGACAATAGCTAACAGTGTAACAGATGTAATCGAAGTTCCATAATGAAAAGAAAGAAAGAGCAGGCCAGACTTAATACTTGAAAAAATAATGGTCATGAATTAACCAAAATGAATGAGAGACAACAAGCCATAGAACCAGGAAGTTTAGAGAATACCAAGCAAGATAAATACCAACACACACACACACACACACACACACACACACACACACAGAGGCATATGATATTTAAACGGCTGAAAACCAAAGAAAACCTTGAAAGCAGCCATAGAAAAAATACACGTTGCCCAAAAGAATAAGATAAAGTTTATAGCAGAATTCTCAAACAGAAAGATAACTGAGTGACATCTTTAATGTATTAAATGAAAAAAATCATTAAACCAATATTCTGTACTCACCATGAGTCATGAGTACCCTTCAAAAATGAAGTCTGGACTTCCAGTTTAAGCTCAAAGATGGAAAGATATAGAAAAACAGCTTGATAAACAATATATTAACGACTGGTTCCAACAGAGAACTAAATTTACAGAACTAACAGCCATGCTGAATTTGGAGAGAGACAGTTACTTTCAGTGAGGTACAATGACCTGAGCAAAAGATTTCCCCACACTTTTGCAAACTTTTGGAGGAACTCCACCAAGCTCTGAAAACGAAGATTAAGAAGAACCTAAAGAAATTACCTCCCACCTTTATGGTGTTGATTAGGACAAGGGAAGAGCAAATCACTGGGAAATCTGCCAAGACTCTTTCACTTTACAGAACAAATTTTTTTTTAAAAATCTTATTATTTATTTATTTATTTATTTATTTATTTATTCATTTGAGAGGGAGAGAGAGAGAGCAAGAGCAGGGGGAGGGAGAAGCAAACTTCCTGCTGAGCAGGGAGCCTGACATGGGACTCATGACCTGAGCCTAAGGCAAACACTTAACATACTGAGCCACCCAGGCGCCCAAGATTTTATTTATTTATTTGAAACAGAGAGACAGAGAGTGAGAGAGAGAGAGCAAGAGAGAGAGCGAGTGCACAAGCAGGGAGAGTGGGAGAGGGAGAAGCAGGCCCTCTGCTGAGCAAGGAGCCTGATGCAGGGCTCAATCCCAGGACTCTAGGATCATGACCTGAGCCGAAGGCAGACACTTAACCAACTGAGCCACCCAGGTGCCCCATAGAACAAAATTTTAATTGAAAGAGCAGTATATCACCTAGAGACACTAGTGATATACTAATGCAGCTGGAGAAATGGAACTCTGCCCAGATCCAGGTCCACAATGTCACTAGGTAAAAAAGAAAAGAAAAGTCTTAATCTGTAGGGAGAAAATCCTCAACCTATAGACAGAGAATTTTGGTAAACAGCTGCTTTAGCTGGGGGGACGAAACAAGGATGATGAAAACTCTAGCCTTTCATGAGTGACAGAAAAACCTATAAAGGTAACATCACTGAAAGACAGACTCACTGTGCTCCCCAAAGACTGAGACATAATAAGGACATCACATAATGCCCCCCCCCCCCCGCACACACACTGATTCCCCATACTCTATCACCACAGTAAAAAGCATTCAGTAACAATAGCAAAGTACAGCCGGGAGAGCTAGAAGAGACAGATTCTTTCTTGAAAGCCAGATAAAGAGAACAACAAGAGCCGGTATGAGAGACAAAACAATACCACCAGAGGAATTTCAAGCCTCTACTATCCAGAGCAAGGTATAAATTTCAACACTGGTAACCAAGTAATGAAAAAAAAGCTTCAAATATAGTACAATTCCTGGCTATCTTAACACAAATCTGCACACTAGAGGCCTATTTCCCTCATATCTAGTACCTTAAATAATACGTCAGGCTTTCAAAACAATTTACAAAGGATGCCAAAAGTTAAAATAAAACAATGGGCAAAAGGGGTCAAAAGTTTTTAAAAAATCACAATCTGTAGAGACAAATCAATCATCAAAACCAGACTCAGATATGACACAGATGATGAAACTATCAGATAAGGAACTTAAAATAACTATGAATAATATATTAAAGGTACTAAGAAAAAGTTGGTAACATGTAAGGGAAGATAGTTATTTTAGCAAAGAGATGGAAACTGTAAGAACCCAAGGAAATCACAGAAATAAAAATACAGTAACAAATATGAAGAATACCTTTGAAAGGCTTGCCAGTATATTTCCATAGCTAAGGAATGAATCAATAAACTCAAAAATAGAAGTATAGGAATAGACCAAATTTTTACGCAAAAAAAAAATGAGTGAAAATAAAAAGACAATAGGGCATCTAAGAGATGCAGGACATCAAATGCTGTAACACATGTAACTGGAGAAGAAGAGAGAATGGGGCAGGGGAAATAGTTAAAGAAATAATAGGGGTGCCTGAGTGGCTCAGTCAAACATCCGCCTTCAGCTCAGGTCATGATCCCGGGGTCCTGGGATTGAGCCCTGTGTTGGACTCCCTGCTCAGCGGGGAGTCTGCTTCTCCCTTTCCCTCTGTCCCTCCCCTCTGCTCATGCTGCTCTCTCTCTAATAAATAAATAAAGTCTTTTTTTAAAAAAAGAAATAATAGATGATATTTCTCCAAAATTAGTAATAGACATCATACCACATATCGAAGAAGTTCAGAGAACACCAAATAGGATAAGTACCACACCCACGCACCCACCCGCACACACATGTACACACAGAGTTAGACATGTAATATTGAAGCTCCTGTAAAAGAAAGAGAAAACCTTGAAGGCAACAGAGAAAACGCACGCATTTCCTACAAAGGAAGAAGAGTAAGAGTTAGAATAAATTCTCATCACAAACTCTGTTGTGGTTTTATTGTGTCCTCCCCTCAAATATGATGAAGTCCTAAACCCTAGTAGCTGTGAATGAATGTGACCTTATTCAGAAACGGAGTCTTTACAGATGTAATCAAGTTAACGTGAGGTCATACTCAATTAGGGTAAGCCCTAATCCAACATGGCTAGTATCCTTTATTTTTTTTAATGAGTGTTTCTTACAATATTTATTTATTTATTTATACTTTCATTTTCTTTTTTTCATAATAATATTTTTATTATATTATGTTATTCACCATATGGTACATCCCTGGTTTTTGATGTAAAGTTCGATGATTCATTAGTTGCGTACAACACCCAGTGCACCATGCAATACGTACCCTCCTTACTACCCATCACCAGCCTATCCCATTCCCCCACCTCCTTCCCCTCTGAAGCCTTCATTTTGTTTCCCAGAGCCCATAATCTCTCATTCCCCCTTCTGATTACCCCCCCTTTCTTTATCCCTTTCTTCTCCTACTGAGCTAGTATCCTTTATAAGAAGAAAAAACAAGGACTCACTGGGAGAATACCATGTGACAAGAAAGCCAGAGATTGCAGTGATGCAGCTGCAAGCCAAGTAACACAAGAAGCAAGAAAGGATCCTATCCAAAGTCTCAGAATAAGTATGGCTTTACTGACACCTTGATTCTGGACTTCTAACTTTCAGAACACTGAGAGAATAAATTTCTGTTGTTTAAAGCCACCTAGTTAGTGGTACTTTGTTGCAGTAGCCCTAGGAAACTAATACACTATGCAAGCAAGGAGACATTGGAGTGACATCTATAAATATTGGGGAAAAAATTCAACCAATAATTCTATATCTCACCAAATATTTTTCAAAATTGAAAAAGAAATAACATTCTCGGACAAAAAAAAATTTGCTGAAATCCATTGTCCACAGATTTACCCTACAAGAAATATTAAGAAAGTTATTAGGGCAGAAAGAAAATAATACAGGTCTGTAAATTTGATCTACACAAGGAAATTAAGAGCATCAGAAATGGAATAAATGCATATAATGTATAATATTTTCTTTGTATGAGCTGCAGCATAAAATAATTGTTTAAAGCAAAAATAGTAACGTACTGCGTGTTTATAACATATATAAAAGTGAAATGTATGACAGCAATGTTGGAAGGATGAGAATGAAGAATTTTATAAAATCCTTTCACTATATGCAAGTGGTATATGATTTAAGCATGGGCTCAGTTTATTTAACAGTGTGTATCATAAACCCTGGAGTAACCTCTCAGTTTTTAAAAGAGGAATAAATAATTCAATTTAAGACATGAAATGGAACAGTACAAAAGGCATGACTAAAACCAAAGGCAGAAAAAAAGAAAAAATACAATAAACAGGAAAGAGATAGAAAGATGGTATATTTAAATAAAACTATTACTAACAACTGATGTTAATAGACTAAACCCACAAGAATTCAAGAAAAAAACAAGAACCAATATTATGCTATCTAAAAGAAACACACATTAAATATAAAGTGTGTTCTCTTCTAGGATTTTTATGGTTTCAGATCTCACATTTAGATGTTTAACCCATTTTGAGTTTACTTTTCTGTATGATATTAGAAAATGGTCCAGTTTCATTATTTTGCATGTAGCTGTTCAGTATTCCCATCACCATTTGTTGGAGACTATCCTTTCTCGCTGTATATTCTTGCCTTCTTTGTGTAACTGTGAGCTTATTTCTGAGCTCTCTATTCTGTTCTATTGATTTTTGTGTTTATTTTTGTGCCAGGACCATACTATTGTGATTACCACAGCTTTGTAGTATTTTTTTCTATTTGCCTACCAAATTATTTTTTATTTCAAGTTTTTATTTAAATTCCAGTTACTTAACATACAATGTACTATTAGTTTCAGGTGCATAATGCAGTGATTCAACAATTCCATACAAGACCTGGTGCTCATCACAAGTGCACCATCATCAATTTTAATCTTTAATCCCCATTACCGATTTCACCCATCCCACCACCCACCTTCCCTCTGGTAAACACCAGTTGTTTCTCTATAGTTAGAAGTCTGGGAGCACCTGGGTGGCTCAGTCTGTTAAGGTCTGACTCTTGATTTCAGTTCAGGTCATGATCTCAGGGTTGTGAGATTGAGCCCCATGATGGGCTCCACACTCAGTGGGACGTTTGCTTGAGATTCTCTCCTCTCCCTCTGCCCCTTCCCCACCCCACTCTCTCTCTCTCAAATAAATAAACAAATCTTCTTTAAAAAAAGTCTGTCTCTTGGTTGCCTCCCTCTCTTCTTCTTTTTTTTTTTGCCTTTGTTCATTTGTTTTGTTTCTTGAATTCCACATGTGAATGAAATCATGTGGTATTTGTCTTTCTCTATTTTGCTTAGTATAATACTCCCTAGCTCCATCCACATCGCTGCAAATGGCAAGATTTCATTCATTTTTATGGCTGAGTCATAGTCCAGTGTGTGTGCGTGTGTGTGTGTGTGTGTGTATACCACATCTTCGTTATTCATTCATCAGTTGATGGACGTTTGGACTGTTCCCAAAACATGACTATTATAGAAAATGCTGCTGTAATCATCAGGGTGTAGGTATCCCTTTGAATTAGTATTTTTGTATTCTTTGGGTAAATACATAATATTGCAATTGCAGGATCAAGGGTAGTTCTATTTTTAGTTTTCTGAGGAACCTCCACACTGTCTGCCACAGTGGCTGCACACATCTGCATTCCCACCAACAGTGCAAGAAGGCTCCCCTTTCTCCACGTCCTCACCAACAGTGTTGTTTCTTGTGATGTTGATTTTAGCCATTCTAACAGGTTTGACGTGATATCTCACTGTAGTTTTGATTTGTATTTCCCTGATGATGAGTGATGTTGAGCCTCTTTTCCTATGTCTGTTGGTCATCTGTTATGTATTCTTTGGAAAAATGTCTTTTCTTATCTTCTGTCCATTTTCAAACTGGATTATTTGTTTTTGGGTGTTGAGTATTATAAGTTCTTTATATAGTTTGGATACTAACCATTTAGCAGATGTGTCATTTGCGAATATCTTCTGCTATTCCATAGGTTGCCTTTTAGATTTGTTGATTGTTTCCTTTGCTGTGCAGAAGTTTTTATTTTGATGAAATCCCAATAGTTTATTTTTGCTTGTGTTTCCCTTGCCTCAAGAGACATATCTAGAAAGAAGAACCTATGGCCAATGTCAAACAGGTTACTGCCTCTGTCTTCCTCTAGGATTTTGATGGTTTCAGGTCACACATTTAATTCTTTGATCCATTTTGAATTTACTTTTGTGTATGGTGTAAGAAACTGAAATTGAGGAAGACACAAAGAGATGGAAAAACATTCCATGCTCATGGATTGGAAGAATAAACATTGTTAAAATGTCTATGCTGCCCAGAGCAATCTACATATTCAATGCAATCCCTATCAAAATACCACTGACATTTTTCACACAGCTGGAACAAACAATCCTAAAATTTGTACGAAACCAGAAAAGACCCCGAATAGCCAGGGTAATGTTGAAAAAGAAAACCAAAGCTGGGAGCATCACAATGTCTGACTTCAAGCTATATTACAAAGCTGTAATCATCAAGACAGCATGGTACTGCCACAAAAAACAGACACATAGATCAACGGAACAGAATAGAGACCCCAGATATAGACCCTCAATTCTATGGTCGACTAATCTTCGACAAAGCAGGAAAAAATATCCAATGGAAAAAAAGACAGTCTCTTCAATAAATGGTGCTGAGAAAATTGGACAGCCACCTGCAGAAGAAAGAAACTAGACCATTCTCTTACACCATACACAAAGGTAAACTCTAAAGGGATGAAAGACCTCAATGTGAGTTAGGAATCCATCAAAATCATAGAAGAGAACATCTTAAAAAAAGAAAGGATGCTGTATTTTGTCAAATTTTTTTCTACATCCATGGAAACGATTATATAGTTATATATATAGTTCTTATCCTTTCTTTAATTAATGTGATGTATTGCATTGATTGATTTGCAAATGTTACACCACTGTTGCAATCCAGGAATAAATCTCACTTGATTGGGGTGAGTGATTTTCTTTTTTTTTTTTTTTAAAGATTTTATTTATTTATTTGACAGAGATAGAGACAGCCAGTGAGAGAGGGAACACAAGCAGGGGGAGTGGGAGAGGAAGAAGCAGGCTCATAGCAGAGGAGCCTGATGTGGGGCTCGATCCCAGATCTCCGGGATCACGCCCTGAGCCGAAGGCAGACGCTTAACCGCTGTGCCACCCAGGCGCCCCTGGTGAGTGATTTTCTTAAATGTATTGTTGGATTCAGGTTTTTGGTATTTTATTGAGAATTTTTGCATCCATGTTTATCAGGGATATTGGCCTGTAGTTCTCATTTTTAGTGGAGTCTTTGGTTTTGGTATCAGGGTAATGCTGGCCATGTAGAATGAATTTGGAAGTCCCCTTCCTTTTCTATTTTTTGAAATAGTCTGAGAAGAATAGGTATTAACTCTTCTTTAAATGTTTGGTACGATTTGCCTGTGAAACCATCTGGCTCTGGATTTTTGTTTGTCAGGAGTTTTTTAATTACCAATTCAATTTCTTTGCTGGTTATCTGTTCAAGTGTTCTATTTCTTCCTGTTTCCATTTGGGGAGTTTATATGTGTCTAGGAATTCATCCATTTCTTCCAGGTTGTCCAATTTGTTGGCATAATGTTTTTCTTAATAATCTCTTCCAACTGTATTTCTGTGGTATTGGTTGTTATTTATCCTCTCTCATTTGTGATTTTATTTATTTTGGGTCCTTTCTCTTTTCTTTTAGATATGTCTGGAATAGAGTTTTATCAATTTTATTAAATTTTTCAAATAAGCTTCTGTTTTCAATCATCTGTTCTATTGTTTTCTTTAGTTTCCATATCCTGTATTTCTGCTCAAATCTTTATTTTCTTCCTTCTGGTGGCTTTAGGCTTCATTTGTTCTTCTTTTTCTAGCTCCTTTAGGTGTAAGGTTAGGTTGTACATTTGAGATTTTACTTGCTTCTTCAGGTAGTCCTGTATTGCTATATACTTCCCTCTTAGGACTGCTTTTGCTGCATCCCAAAGGTTTTCGTTTTCATTTGTTTCCATGTATTTTTTAATTTCTTCTTTGATTTCCTGGTTGACCCAGTCATTGTGTAGTAGCATGTTGTTAACCTCGATGTATGTGTGGTCTTTCCAGATTTTTTCTTGTCTCTGACTTCTAGTTTCATAGTGTTGTGGTCAGAAAAGTTGCACCATATGACGTGACTCCTTCTGTATTTGTTGAGGCCTGTTTTGTGGCCTAATATGTGATCTATTCTGGAGAATGTCCCATGTGCACTTGAAAAGAATGTGTATTCTGCTGTTTTAGGATGGAGTGTTTTGAATATACCTGTTAAGTTCATCTAGTCCAGTGTCTCATTCAAAGCCTTTGTTTCCTTGTTGATTTTCTGTTTAGATGATCTGTTCATTGATGTAAGTGGGGTGTTAATGTCCTCTACTATTACTGTATTATTATCAATGAGTTCCTTTATGTTTTTTATTAATTGTTTTATATATTTGGGTGCTCCCATCCTGGGTGCACAAATATTTACAATTGTTATATCATCTTGTTGGATTGTCCCCTTTATGATTATACAGTGCCCTTCTTTGTCTTGTGTTACAGTCTTTGTTTTAATGTCTAGTCTGTCCAATATAAATATTGCTGCTCCACTTTCTTTTGACATTCATTTGCATGATAAATGTTTCCCCATCCCCTCACTTTCAATCTGCAGGTGTCTTTAGGTCTGAAATAAGTCTCTTATAGGCAGCATATAGATGGGTCTTTTTAAAAAATCCATTCTGACACCCCATTTCATTTGATTGAAGTGTTTAGTCCATTTACATTCAAAGTAATTATTGATAGCTATGTATTTCATGACATTTTATTACTTGTTTTGTCTTTGTTTCTGGAGATTTTCTCTAATCCCTTCCTGTCATTGTCACTTTTGTCTCTCCTTTGCATTCAAAGAGTCAGTCCCCTTTAATATTTCTTGCAGGGCTGATGTAGTGGTCACAAACTCCTTTAGTTTTTGTTTCTTTAGGAAACTATCTTTCTTGTCATTCTGATGATAGCCTTGCTGGATACAGTATTCTCTACTACAGATTTTTCCCATTCAGCATTTTGAGTATATCATGCCACTCTCTTCTGGCTTGCCAAGCTTCTGTTGAGAAATCTCCAGCTGGCCTTATGGTTTTTTTCTTTGTAAGTTAAGGACTTCTTTTGTCTTGCTGTTTTTAAGATTTTTTTCTTTATCACTCTATCTTGCAAATTTAATTACAATGTGTCTTGGTGTTGCCTGCTTCTGTTGATTTTGATGGGAATTATCTGTGCCTCCTGGATCTGGATGCCTGTTTCCTTCCCAAGACTAGGGAAGTTTTCAGCTATGATTTCCTCAAATGAATTTCCTGCCCCCTTTTTTCTCTTTTCTTCTTCTGAGACTCCTGTAATATGAATGTTAATTATACTTGATGGAGTCATTGAGTTCACAAGTCTATTCTCATGTTGTATAATTCTTCTTTCTCTCTTTTGTTCTGCTTCATTGCTTTCCATTATGTTGTCTTCCAGGTTGTTAATTTATTCCTCTGCTTCTTCCAGCCCACTGTTCACAACATCAAGCTTATTTCCAATCTCATTTATTGCACTTTTCATCTCCAATCACTTCTTTTCTAACTTTTATCTCTGTGGTAAGGGTCTCACTGATGTCTTCTATTCTTTTCTCATGCCCAGTGACTATCCTTATGGTCATTGCTCTGAATTCTCCATCAAGCATGTTACTTGTATCTGTTTCTCTCAGGTCTCTAGACATGACTTTATCTTGTTCTTTCATTTGGGATAAATTCCTCTGCCTTTGCATTTTGTCTAAGTTTCTGCCTTCTCCTCTGTGTTAGAAAAGCCAGTTATAAGGGGTGCCTGGGTGGCTCAGTCGCTAAGTGTCTGCCTTCGGCTCAGGTCATGATCCCAGAGTCCTGGGATCGAGCCCCACATCGGGCTCCCTGCTCAGCGGGAAGTCTGCTTCTCCCTCTCCCACTCCCCCTGCTGGTGTTCCCTCTCTCGCTGTGTGTCTGTCAAGTAAATAAATAAAATCTTAAAAAAAAAAAGCCAGTTATGCCTCCTGCTCCTGAAAGTAATGGCCTTATGAAGAAGAGATCATGCAGTGCCCAGGGCCTAGAGCTTTAGGGAGTCTCTCAAATGTGTTCTGCATGTGCTCTGCTGTTGTATGTGGCTGTTCTATCCTTCATGCTGGTTGTTTGCAGAGGCTCTCCTTTCCTGCTGTGGGCAGTGTTTGGTCTCTGGCATGAATGTGGTGAGTTTTAACTACATGTGCTATGGTCTGTTTGTGAAATGAAACCTGTCACCACCTCCTTCAGAACTAAGGCCCTGAAGAACTCTCTGGTTGGGAGACATGCTGTGGGCAGTGGTTTGTTCCAGTCTTCTGGGGGGAGGGGCCCACCATGCTGGGACTGAAGCTAGTATGACTAAGAAATGCAGTCCCACCAGAGCACAGGGGACCAGGACTTGGTGTATGCAAGTTAGGCAGCCAGTGTCAGCACTGCACTGCTACAAATCATCAAATTCTAAATAACATTGGCTCAAAGCAGAGATTCCAAGGGAACTTAGAAAATACTTCAATGAAAGTGAAAATGAAACATAATGAAACTTACAGAATGAAGTTAAAATAATGCTCAGTGGAAAATTTATAGCTCTAAATAATTATATTAGAAAGAAGAAAGATCTCAAATCAATAACCTAACTATTGACCTTAAGTACAGGAAAAAAAAAGGGCACATAAAACCTAAAGTAAGCAGAAAGAGGAAAACAATAAATACTAGAGAGAAAAGAAATGAAATAAGGAATAGAAAAACATAAGTAAAATCAACAAAACCAAAAGTTGTTTCTTTAAGATCAACAATATGACAAACCTCTAGCTATAATGACAAATTTTTAAAAGGAAGACTCAAATTGCTAAAGCAAAAAATGAAAGTGGGGATATCAGTAATAACTTTACAGATACTAAAATAATTATAAGGGAATACTATGAACAATTTCATGCCTTCATGTTAGATAACTTAGATAAAATGGATAAATTCCTAGAAAACATTAACTACCAAAATGGACTCAAGAGGAAATACAGAATCTGCATAGATATATAGCAAATAGAGTCTTTGAAATAATAACTTAAAAATCACCCACAAAGAAAAGCCCTGGCACAGTTTGTGCTTGTACTAAAAATTTAATGGAGAATTATTACCAATTTTTCATTAAATCTTCAAAGAAATTGGAGAGGATGGAACACTTTCTAACTCATCTATGAGGCTAGTATTACTCTTATACCAAATCCAGACAAAGATACCACAAAAACAGAAAAGTTCAGAACAATATCCTTCAACAAAAATCTGAACAAAAATCTTGAACATAATACCAGCAAACTAAATTCAGCTACATATAAAAAGGTTTATACAACATGTCCAAGTGAGATTTATCCCAGGAATGGAGAGTGGGTTTAACATCCCAAAAACAATTAATGTAATATACCACATTAACAGGCTAATGGATAAACACCTCATGATTATCATATAGAAACAGAAAAAAAAGTATGTAACAAAATATCACACCTTTTCATGATAAAATCACTCAAAAAGCTAGGAATAGATAAGGGCTTCCTTAGCCAGATAAAGGCCATCTACAAAAACTCCCCACAGTTAACATCATACTTCAATATCAAAAACTGAATACTTTCCCCTATTATTAAGAACAAACAAGGTTATCCACTTTCACCACTTCTTTTTTTCAAATTGTACTGGTTTCACTCATTTATGGAACATAAGAAGTAGGAAGATCGGTAGGAGAAGAAAGGGATAAAGAAAGGGGGCATAATCAGAAGGGGGAATGAAGCATGAGAGACTATGGACTCTGAGAAACAAACTGAGGGCCTCAGAGGGGAGGGGGTGGGGGAATGGGATAGGCTGGTGATGGGTAGTAAGGAGGGCACAGATTGCATGGTGCCCTGGGTGTTATACGCAACTAATGAATCATCGAACTTTACATCAAAAACCAGGGATGTACTGTATGGTGACTAACATAATATAATAAAAAATATTATAAATAAATAAAAAACAAACAAATTGTACTGGAGATTCTAGATAGTATAAAGCAAGAAAAAGAAATAAAATGTCCAGATTAGAAAGCCAATTTAGATTATCTCCATTGCAGTGACATGATCTTGGATATACAAAAGTCTAAGGAATCACTAGGAACTACTAGAAATAATAAATTCTTTAAAGTTTTAGGATACAAAATCAATGCAATTATAATTTGTATTCCTATAACCTAAGAATGAACAATCCAAAAATTGTTTTACATTTATAGTAGTTTCAAAAATAAGAATAATTTTTAATAATTCAAAGACTGACAATTTTGAAAAAAAATGACAGGGTGATCCTAAGAATTTTATGGTAATACAAGGGACACAAAACAGCCAAATTAATCTCAAAAAAGAAGAACAAATTTGGAAGACTCATACTTCCCAACATCAAAATTTAATTACAAAGCTGTGGTAATCAGGACAGTGTTATACTAGCCCAAGAATAGACAGAGATAAATAGAATAGAATTAAGAGTCTAAAATTAATCCTGGTATTTATTGTCAATTGAATTTCTACCTGGATGGCAAGACAATTACATGATGAAAGAATAATCTTTTCAAAATATTGTACTGAGACAACTGGATATCCACATGCAAAACGTGAAGTTTACCTGTACACAAAACTCAATTCAAAGTGGATCATCAACCTAGAGGTAAGATCTGAAACTATAAACTTTTGGAAGAAAATGTTGGAGTAAATTTTTATGACTTTGGGTTACACAATAGGTTTTTGATCTGATGAGCACTGGGTGTTATACGCAACTAATGAATCAGTGAACACTGCATCAAAAACTAATGATCTACTATATGTTGGCTAATTGAACATAATTTTTAAAAAAGAAAATAAATAAATAAATATGCTACAAAAACAAAAGTGATAAAAAGTGAGCTATATCAGCATAAACCTGGTGGGAATTGTGTGGAACTGGACAACTGAAGGAAGGGAACGCCCCTGGGCAAGAGACATGTTTGTACAGTTTATGCCAGAGAAACTCCATGTCTGTACAGCGTGAGAGTGGCCAGAACTCAAGCAGAAATCTTCAATTGTTTTGATTTAAGGTATTAGAAAATGAAGGTTAGGGACGTCAGAGCAGCTGAAAAGAGGAAGATCTTGGAAATGAGGGAGGCACAACAGAGGAGCCTCAAAATCTGCATACACATTTCCCCTAAATGCTTGGCTGACTCCAGAAATGTGCCAGATGATCAGTGTCTTCACCAGAGAGTATGCCCGTTTAATTTGCCCCCCAAATATTTGGATTCTGACTTTTTTAAATAATATTTTTTATTTTACTATATTATGTTAGTCACCATACAGTACATCCCTAGTTTTTGTTGTAAAGTTCCATGGATTCTGACTTTTAAATTAGCTGTACTCTACCATTCACTGTTTATTTTTACAGCTTGGTGCAAAATCAGAAAAGTTGCTGAAGAAAGGAAAGAGCATTTCTGACATGTTGCTAGTCAGAGTCATGGTAAATGTTATTAAACATTTTTTTAATCTACTAATATATTCTTATCAGATAGAAATATATAAAGAATAATATAGAAATGTTTCTTACTTTTAATATCTAATAAGTACTACTTGTCTACATAAGAAAACCTACACCAAAATAAAGATATGTTTTGTGATTTACATGCTTGTATTTCACTTCCCCTACTTTACCAGTCTTGGCTTCACTCTCCCAGATGTGAAGACAGGTCAGATTCTGTTCCCTGAATGGGATACTTTCCTGCCTGCTGTTTTGCTTTTTTTTGCCATCTGCTTTTGGCCTTCAAATAATTAGCTTTTCTATATTGCCCTGCATTTATAACGTTATCTGTAGAAGGGCTAGTCCAATAAAGCTGCACTATCAACAGGAAATTCCCTAGTGCTTATTCTTAACTCAGCCACCAGTGAGTATTTTATAAGTCAAATGATATTATATCTCTACTCAAAACCCTGTCAAGTTTCCTAGTTTACTTCAAATGTCCTAATCATGCCTGTAAGGCTGACCTAATTTTTCTCCCTTCCTGTTCATCTCTCTAACCTTTTACCTTACTGTTATCTCACCTTCCTGGCCAGACACCTTCTTGCTTCATGGCTGCAATCCAGCTCTTCTTACTGCCTGAAATACTGCCCCACATGCACTTGGCACGTTCTCTCAATTTTCTTTCAATCTGATTAAATCTCACTTTCTCAAGGAGGCCTACTCCATTTAATACAGCAATGTTCCCTCTTTACTCACCTCCTTGGCCTTGACCTGCGCTCCTGACCCCTTCCTCCACTCTATGTTTTCTTTCCTCCTGGCTCATTACCATCTAATGGATCATATAATTCATTTACTCTGTGTTTATTGTTTGTTATCTATCTCTCCTTATTACAATGTAATCTACTGGGAGGGGGAGTTAAGATGGCAGAGGAGTAGGGGTCCCTATTTTCAGCTGGTCCCCTGAGTTGATGGTAACAGACCATCCTGAAAACCCACAGAATCAGCCTGAGACGCAGGAAGATACATCTGGATCTCTACAAATGAACATCTCCAGCGATGAGTATTGAGGTATGAAGCGGGGAGCCGTGAATCAGCGCACAGATATTGGAAGATAAAGAGAAGGGGGAGGGAGCCTCCGAGATCGGTCGCCGGGAACCAGTAGCCACCTGTACGGGGGAGCCAGCGGACTCGCGGACCAGCACCCGCAAGAGAGCAGACTGAGACCTTGAGCCAGGGAACGCGCCTGACCAGTCTGAAATCCAGAGCTCCAGAATGCTAGCGAACCACACTGAAACGGAGCTCCAGCGCGTGGGGGCAGCTGGCGGTTGGCGGTGTTAGAAAAACAAAGGACAGAGATGCGCCAGCCCTGGAACTGAGGTCTGGGAAGCTGGGTGTGGGTTGCACATCCCGGGACGCTATAGGACTTAGCAGCACCAACAGAAACAGAGTTAAAGTAGCCAGAAGAGCTCAGTGGAGAGCGGACTGCGATCTCTTTGTTCTGAGACAGACGCTGGGATTCGGCCACTGCTGCTCTGACTCTCAGAAGAGGCACGGCAAACAACCAGGAAAAGCTGCCAGAGAACAAAAGCCTGGAAATACTGGCTCACAGTGTGCCCATCACCCCTCTCAGGGGACACGGAGACTCTACCCAAATAGGGTTGCCTGAATATCAGCGTGGCAGGCCCCTCCCCCAGAAGGCAGGCTGAAAAATCAAGAAGCTCATATCCCTAAGATCCCTATAAAACAAGTGCACACTGCATGGGTCCTCGTCAATAATTTGGGCTCTGGACAACCCCGCAACCTTTCCTCATCAGAATGACGAGAAGGAAAAATACCCCCGGCAAAGAAGACAATGAGTCTGTGGCCTCTGCCACAGAACTAATGGATAAGGATATAACCAAATTATCAGAAATGGAGTTCAGAGTAACAATGGTTAAGGTGATGTGTACACTTCAAAAAAAATTAACGAAAATATTAATGAGACTATAGAATCTCTAAGGATGGAAACGAGAGCGAAACTGGCAGAAACTAAAAATGCTATGAATCAAATGCAGTCAAAACTAGATGATCTCATGGCCAGGGTAAATGAGGCAGAAGAACAAATCGGTGAATTGGAGGATGGGTTAGTAGAAGAGAAAGCTTAAACAGAAACTAGGCTCAAAAAAATCCAATCTCAAGAATGTAGGTTACGGGAGATTACTGACTCCATGAAACATTGCAATGTCAGAATCAACAGCATCCCCGAGGGTGTGGAGAAAAACAGAGGTCTAGAAGAGATATTTGAACAAATTGTACCTGAAAACTTCCCTAATCTAGCAAAGGAAACAACCTTTTGTGTCCAAGAGGCAGAGAGGACCCCTCCCAAGCTCAATCATGACAAACCTATACCACGTCATGTCATAGTGCAATTCACAAATATTAGATCCGAAGATACAGAATTGAAAGTGGCCAGGGCAAAGAAATTTCTCATGTACTTAGGCAAAGGTATGAAATTACGACAGACCTGTCTACACAGACCTCGAATGAGAGAAAGGGTTAGGGGGGCATTTTTAAAGCTCTTTCAGAGAAAAACATGCAGCCAAGTATCCTTTATCCAGCAAGTCTGTCATTCAGAATTGATGGGGAGATAAGGACCTTCCAGTATCGCCAGTCATTGACCAATTTCATAACCATGAAACCAGCCCTACAGGAGATATTAAGGGGAGTTCTATAAAAGTAAAAAGGCCCCAAGAGTGATACAGAACAGCAAGTCACAATCTATAGGAACAAAGACTTTACAGGCAACATGGCATCATTAAAATCATACCTCTCAAAAATCAGTCTCAATGTAAATGGACTAAATGTTCCCATAAAGTGCCACAGGGTTGAAGATTGGATAAAAAGACAGTACCCACACATTTGCTGTCTACAAGAGAATCATTTTGAGCCTAAAGATACATCCAGACTGAAAGTAAAGGGATGGAATACCATCTTTCATGCCAATGGATCTCAAAAGAAAGCTGGGGTAGTAATTCTCATATCAGACAGATTGGATTTTAAACTAAAAACTATAGATAGAGATACAGAAAGGCACTATATTATTCTTAAAGGATAAATCCAACAAGTAGATATGACAGTTATAAATATATATGCCCCCAACAGGGGAGCAGCAAGATACACAAGCCAACTCTTAACCACAATAAAGAGACATATAGATAAAAATAAGTTAATAGTAGGGGACCTCAACACTCCACTATCAGCAATAGACAGATCACCTAAGCAGAAAACCAACAAGGAAACAAGAGCTTTGAATGCCATACTAGAAGAGTTGGACCTCATAGATATATATAGAACATTACACCCCAGAACCAGAGAATATTCATTCTATTCTAATGCCCATGGAACATTCTCAAGAATAGACCATGTTCTGGGTCACAAAACAGGTCTCGACTGATACCAAAAGACTGAAATGATCCCCTGCATATTCTCAGACCACAACGCTCTGAAATTGGAACTCAACCACAAGGAAAAATTTGGAAGAAACTCAAACACTTGGAGACTAAGAATCATCCTGCTCAGGAATGACTCAATAAACCAGGAAATCAAAAATCAATTTAAACAATTTATGGAGACCAACGAGAATGAAAACAAAACGGTCCAAAACCTATGGGATACTGCAAAGGCAGTCCTAAGAGGGAAATACATAACCATCCAAGCCTCACTCAAAAGACTAGAAAAATCTAAAATGCAGTTTTTATATTCTCACCTCCACAAGCTGGAACAGCAACAGAAGGACAGGCCTAATCCACGCACGAGGAAGCAGTTGACCAAGATTAGGGTAGAAATCAATGAATTAGAAACCAGGAGTACAGTAGAGCAGATCAACAGAACTAGAAGCTGGTTTTTTGAGAGAATGAATAAAATTGACAAACCGCTGGCAAGACTTATTGAAAAGAATAGAGAAAGGACCCAAATTAACAAAATTATGAATGAAAAAGGAGAGGTCACAACCAACACCAATGAAATTTGAAGGATTATTAGAAACTTTTATCAAAAGCTATATGCCAATAAATTAAGCAATCTGGAAGAGATGGAGGACTTCCTGGAAACCTATAAATTGCCAAGACTGAAGAGGAAGAAATTGATTTTTTAAACAGGCCAATTAATTATGAAGAGATTGAGTCAGTGATAAACAACCTTCCAAATAACAAAACTCTAGGCCCGGATGGTTTTCCTGGGGAATTCTACCAAACACTCAAAGAAGAAATAATACCTATTCTCCTAAAGCTATTTCAAAAAACAGAAACAGAAGGAAACTTACCAAACTCATTCTATGAGGCCAATATTACCTTGATCCCCAAACCAGGCAGAGACCCCCTCAAAAAGGAGAATTACAGACCGATTTCCCTAATGAATATGGATGCCAAAACTCTCAACAAGATCCCAGCTAATAGGATCCAACAGTCCATTAAAAGGATTAACCATCATGACCAAGTGGGATTCATCCCTGGGATGCAAGGGTGGTTCAACATTCGCAAATCTATCAGTGTCATAGACTTTATCAGCAAAAAAAAAAAAAAGCAAAAAATCATAGGATCCTCTCAATAGATGCAGAAAAAGCATTTGACAAAATACAGCATCCATTCCTGATTAAAACCCTTCAGAGTGTAGGAATAGAGGGTACATTCCTCAATCTCATAAAAGCCATGTATGAAAAGCCTACAGCAAATATCATTCTCAATGGAGAAAAGCTGGAAGCCTTTCCCTTAAGATCAGGAACACGACAAGGATGCCCTCTCTCACCATTATTATTCAACATAGTACTAGAAGTCCTTGCAACAGCAATCAGACAACAAAAGGGATAAAAGATATCCAAATCAGCAAAGAAGAAGTCAAACTGTCTCTCTTTGCAGATGACATGACACTCTACATGGGAAACCCAAAAGAATTCTCTCTCTAACTGTTAGAAGTTATAGAGCAATTCAGTAATGTGGCAGGATACAGAATCAATGCTCAGAAATCAGTTGTGTTTCTATACACGAATAATGACACTGAAGAAAGAGAAATTAAGGAATCCATCCCATTTACAATAGCACCAAAAATCGTACGTTATCTCGGAATTAACCAGAGACTTAAAGGATCTATATTCTAGCAACTAAGAATCACTCTTGAAAGACATTGAAGAAGACACAGAAAGATGGAAAAATATTCCATGCTCATGGATTGGAAGAATTAACATAGTTAAAATGTCCATGCTACCCAGAGCAATCTACACTTTTAATGCTATCCCGATCAAAATACCAATGACATTTTTCAAAGAACTGGAACAAACAGCCCTTAAATTTGTGTGGAACCAGAAAGGCCCCGAATCGCCAAGGAATTATTCAAAAGTAAAAACAAAGCTGGGGGCATCACAATGCCAGATTTCAAGCTGTACTACAAAGCTGTGATTACAAAGACAGCATGGTACTGGCACAAAAACAGACACATAGACCAATGGAACAGAATAGAGAACCCAGAAATGGACCCTCGACTCTTCGGGCAACTAATCTTTGACAAAGCAGGAAAAAACATCCAGTGGAAAAAAGACAGTCTCTTCAATAAATGGTGCTGGGAAAATTGAACAGCTACATGCAAAAGAATGAAACTTAACCACTCTCTCACACCATACACAAAGACAAACTCTAAATGGATGAAAGACCTCGATGTGAGACAGGAATCCATCAAAATCCTAGAGGAGAGCATAGGCAGCAATCTCTACGACATCGGCACAGCAACCTTTTTCATGACACATCTCCAAAGGCTAGAGAAACAAAAGAG
Organism: Ursus arctos; assembly: GCF_023065955.2. Taxonomy (NCBI): domain Eukaryota; kingdom Metazoa; phylum Chordata; class Mammalia; order Carnivora; family Ursidae; genus Ursus; species Ursus arctos. The sequence continues at coordinate 43,234,504 of NC_079873.1, forward strand.
AAAATGAACTTGTGGGACTTCTTCAAGGTAAAATGCTTCTGCACAGCCAAGGAAACGGTCAGAAAAACTAAGAGGCAGCCCACGGAATGGGAGAAGATATTTGCAAATGATGCTACAGATAAAAGACTGGTATCCAAGATCTACAAAGAACTTCTCAAACTCAATACACGAGAAACAAATAAATCATAAAATGGGTAGAAGATATGAACAGACAATTTTCCCATGACGACATCCAAATGGCTAACAGACACATGAAAAAATGTTCAAAATCATTAGCCATCAAGGAAATTCAAATCAAAACCACACTAAGATACCACCTTACGCCAGTTAGAATGGCAAAAATGGACAAGGCAAGAAACAACAATTGTTGGAGAGGATGTGGAGAAAGGGGATCCCTCCTACATTGTTGGTGGGAATGCAAGTTTGTACAGCCACTTTGGAAAACAGTGTGGAGGTCCCTTAAAAAGTTAAAATTTAAGCTACCCTATGATCCAGCCATTGTACTACTGGGTATTTACCCCAAAGATACAGACATAGTGAAGAGAAGGGCCATATGCACCCCAATGTTCATAGCAGCATTGTCCACAATAGCTAAATCGTGGAAGGAGCCGAGATGCCCTTCAACAGATGACTGGATTAAGAAGATGTATTCCATATATACAATGGAATATTACTCAGCTATCAAAAAGAACAATTTCTAACCTTTGCTGCAACATGGATGGCACTGGAGGAGATAATGCTAAGTGAAATAAGTCAAGCAGAGAAAGGGAATTATTAAATGGTTTCTCTCATCTATGGAACTTAAGAACTAGGAAGATCGGTAGGAGAAGAAAGGGATAAAGAAAGGGGGGTTAATCAGAAGGGCAAATGAAGCATGAGAGACTATGGACTCTGAGAAACAAACTGAGGGCTTCAGGGGGGGTATGGGGGAATGGTATAGGCTGGTGATGGGTGGTTGGGAAGGCACGTATTGCATGGTGCACTGGGTCTTATACGCGACTGATGAATCATCGAACTTTACATCAAAAACCAGGGATGTACTGTACGGTGACTAATATAATATAATAAACAAATATCTAAAAAAAGAGAAACTTCCTGTTATAAAATAAATAAGTCACAGAAATGGAGGAGTAGTAGGGGAAATCTATGCTTCACTTGTCCCTAGACACAGCTAGATAAATATCAAATCATTCTGAAGACCCAAGAAATAGATCTGAGGATTAAGACAATAAACTGCACAACTAGAGGGAGAAAAGAGGCCACACAATGGAAGTTACGAGGTGCAGACTCCTGATTCAGGGGAGAAAAGAATCATAGGTGCAGAGGGCAAAGAGTCCTGATCACAGGGAGAGGAGAGAGAGAGGGAGAGAGAGGGCAGCAACACACAGGGAATTGCATAAGAAAAACACTTCCCCCAAAACTATTGACTGGGGTAATGAGAGGGACTAATTATCCTGAGTTTTTATAATCAGCAGAGACCGATTATAAAAGACTGAAGTTTTAGCAAGTCTGAGCAATGGCAGGTGTGGAGCCCAGCAGGCATAACTGTGTTCCTGTAGAGAAGAAAAGTTAGTATCCAAAATCTACAAAGAACTTTTCAAACTCAACACCCAAAACACAAATAATCCAGTTTAAAAATGGGCAGAAGACATTGAATAAACATTTTTCCAAAGAACACATCCAGATGGTTAACAGACACAGGAACAGAAACTCAGCATCACTGATCATCAAGGAACTACAAATCAAAACTGCAATGAGATATCACCTCACACAGTCAGAATGGCTAAAATCAACATTATCATCCATTGCTGGGAATGCAAACTGGTACAGCCACTTTGGAAAACAGTATGGAGGTTCCTCTAAATGTGAAAAATAGAACTACCTTAGACCTAGCATTGCACTACTAGGTATTTACCCAAAGGATACAAAAATACTGATTCAAAGGGATACATGCATCCCGATGTTTACAGTAACATTATCAACAATAGCCAAATTATGGAAAGAGCCCAAATGTCCATTGACTCATGAATGGATAAAGAAGATGTGGTGTTTATGTGTGTGTATATATAGATAGATGTAGATATATAGATATACATGATTAATATATTAATAATTATATATCATAAAATCAATTATATATTATTAATATATAATATGTTATATATATAATGGAATATTATTTGGCTACCAAAAAATAATGAAATCCTGTATTTGCAGTGACATGAATGGAGCTAGAGAGTATTATGCTAAATGAAATAAGTCAATCAGAGAAAGATAAATACCATATGATTTCACTCATTTAAGAAACAAAATAAATGAACATAGTGGGGAAAAAAGAGAGGCAAACCAAGAAAGAGACTCTTAACTATAGAGAACAAACTGATGGTCACTGGAAGGGAGGTGGGTGGGGGAATGGTTTGAATAGATGATGGGATGATGGCTATTAAGGAGTGCCCTTGTGATGAGTACCAAGTGTTATATGTAAGTGATGAATCACTAAATTCTACACCTGAAACCAATATTGCACTATATGTTAGCTAGCTGAAATTTAAATAAAAACTTGGAGGAAAAAAGAGATGCAATTGGAAAGAAATATATAAACTTAATTTTATTTGCTGATGATATGATTGTCTATGTAGAAAGTTCAAAATTTTTCAAAGATTTTATTTATTTTAGAGAGAAGGGGGAACAGAAGGAGAAGGAGAGAATTGTAAGCAAACTGTCTCACACAGGGCTCAATCTCATTACTCTGAGATCACGACCCAAATTAAAACCAAGAGTCAGATGGACTATGAGAAACAAACTGAGGGCCTCAGAGGGGAGGGGGGTGGGGGAATGGGATAGACCGGTGATGGGTAGTAAGGAGGGCACGTATTGCATGGTGCACTGGGTGTTATACACAACTAATGAGTCATCGAGCCTTACATCGGAAACTGGGGATGTACTGTATGGTGACTAACATAATATAATAAAAAATCATTAAAAAATAAAAAATAAAAAATAAATAAAACCAAGAGTCAGATGCTTAACCAACTGAGCTACCCAGGCGACCCGCCCCCCGCCATTTTTTTAAAAAGCGTCTGGAAACTACAAGTTAGTTTAGCAAGAAAGGAGGATATATGGTCAATATAAAGAAATCCACTAAATTCTACACCTGAAACTAATATTACACTGTGTTGGATGACTGAAATTTGAATAAAAACTTGGGAAAAATTCAGTTAAATTCCTATATGCTAGTAAAGGAAAATCTAAATTTGAAGTAAAAAATATGATATGCACAAAAAATACAACTGCGCAAAAAAAAATGAAGTGTTTAGGTGTAAATTTAACAACACATTCAGGATTTGCTGAAAACTACAAAATCTGTGAAAGAAATTAAAGAATATCTAAAAAAATAAAGAGATATTCCGTTTCATGGATTGAAATACCCAATGTTGTTAAGATGTTAATTCTCTCCAATTTGATTTATAAATTCAATACAATCCCCCACTTATTATCCTAGTAAGTGGTTGGTTTTTGTTTTTAGATAGCAGCAAGCTGATTCTAACATTTATGTTATTAGCCAAAGAACTTCATGTAAGGAAAATTTACAAAAAAGTAAAGTTGGAGAACTCACACTACCCAATTCAAGACTTACCCTAAAGCTACAGTAATTAATCAAGGTAAAAGGATACACATATAATCCCAGCGTCTTGGGATCAAACCCCAAGTGGGGCTCCCTGTTTCTTAGGGAGTCTTCTTCTCCCTCTCCCTCTGCCCCTTCCCCCTGCTCATGTTTTCTTTCCTGCTCCCTCTCTCTCAAATAAATAAATAAAATCTTTTTTTTTTTAAGTATACACACATAGATTTGTGGAACAGAATAGAGAGCCCAGAAATTGTTCCAGATAGATGTTGTCAGTTGATTTGGGACAATGTGTTAAGGTCATCAACAGAGAAAGGATAGTCTATATAATAGTTAGTGTTGGAAAAATTGGACATCTGTATGGAAAAAAACCCAGCTTTGATCCATACCTAACACCATATACAGAAATATACTGAAAATTAATTACGGCATTATTTATAATAGCCAAATTATGGAAACAGCCCAAATGTCCATCGATAGATGAGTGGATAAAGAAAATGTGGTATATACATACAATGGAATATTATTGAGCCATCAAAAGGAATGAAATTTGCAAAGACATGGATGGAGCTAGAGAGTATAATGCTTAGTGAAATAAGTCATTCAGAGAAAGACAAATATCATATCCACCCTCATGTGGAATTTAAGAAACAAAACACATGAGCAAGGGTTGGAGGGAATAGAGAGAAACAGAGAGAAGCCAAGAAACAGACGCTTAACTGTAGAGAACAACTGATGGTTACCAAAGGAGAGGGGGGGGGATGGATGGGTGAAATAAGTGGTGGGGACTAAGGAGTGCACTTGTTGTGATGAGTACATCTGGGTGATGTGCAGAATTGTTGAATCATTATATTGTACACCTGAAACTAGTATAACACTATATGTTAACTATATTGAAACTGAAATTTTAAAAATACATAAATAAAATTAAATCCAGGACAAAAAGGAAAAATTAATTACAGACCAAAATTTACAGCCTAAAACTATTAAACTTTTAGAATAAAGCACAGAGGAAAATCTTTGTGACCCTGGGTTAGGCCATGATTTTTTTAGATACAACATAAACAGCAGAAAAATATTAATAAATTGAACTTCATCAAAATTAAGAACTTTGGCCCTTCTAAAGAACCCTTTAAATACATGAAAAAGAAAGCCACAGATTTGCAAATCCTATATCTAACAATGTATTCGTGTCTAGAAAATACAAAGAACATTTAAAATTTACCAGGAAATCAAACAACCCAATTAAAAGATACAAATGGCAAATAAACATTTGCCAGGACGGCCAACATTGTTTTCCATCAGAGAAATGGAAATTAAAACTATCAAATGCCACCTCATGTGTATTAGAATGGCTAAAACAAAACAAACAAGAACCTAATAATTGTACATAAACACCATATTCTGTTAACTTATCATGGAGATATAGGTTAGCAATTCTGAAACTGTATTATACATATCCATCTCTCTCAATATCTAGGAAAGAAGTTACAAATAAGCAAGGGTGGAAGGCTAGAATAAAGCCTTTGGAGTTAGAAACATTAATATAAACTCATATTTGTATACATATATCTATATATCTTCATCTATATTTATAGATGTGTGTATACATGGATTTATATATGCATGTATTACATAATTCTTTCCACTGAGAGGGCATAGAAGCAGTGATGCTGTAGTGCACACCCACTGTCCATACCTTGGTTTCTAAATACATGCTCCAATGAAGGGAACCTGAGCTTTTTGGTTGTAATGGCTAATTCCAGAAGACGAAGGCGATATGACGATCAATTGCAGTGTGGAATTCCAGATTGGGCATTTGAACAGTTAAAGAATGTTGGTAGAAAAAAAAAAACAGGCAAAGTCTGAATAAAGTCCGTCATTTAGGTACTAGTAATGTGCCAAGGTTAATTTCTTAGTTTTGACAAATGTGATGTATTAATAGTTATGCAAAATTATTACATTAAAATTAACTGGATGAAGGGTATATGATAACTCTGTACCATCTTTCAATTTTCCTTTAAATCTTAGGCCATTCCAAAATTAAATGTTTATGTTAAGAACTCACTTATTCAAAATATTACAAACTTTTCCCTGTGGTCACAATTATTCCTGAAGATATCACACTCAGATGTTATCATGAACTCATTTTCTTGTCTCTCTTGCTTACTGCTACATCCCCAGCATTTCTACAGTGCTTGATATACAATAGGAATACAACACATATTCTGAAGGAAATAATTGTTTTTCACACATTCAGTTACATCATACATTAAATGTTCATCTACTTATTATTTCATTACACTCATTCAGAGCCCATTCAATGATCCAGATGTTAAAGCCAGGCTCAGGTATTTCCCATACACTTTACAGATATGGCACACAATCCTGCACATATCATACATAGTACCTTAGCTATCATAGGTATGTACTCGCTATTTAATATTCTTTTAGATATTTCTTACACTTTCAGATGTCACACACCCTAATTCAGATGTTTAATACTAAAGTTCAGATGATTAGCTTGCTTACTCAGGTGGCAAATATATGCATTCAATATTTATAGACTAACTGAGATATGAGAAATATTCAGATATTATACACACAGATATTACTCTCAACTATTACACAGTCATCATTATACCACTTACACTCAACAAAATACAACACACACTCTTTCAGTTGTCAAATACTCATTGAGAATTTATAATGCTTTCAGGCATTGCATTCATTCAGTTGTGAACCCCTCCTTGAGTAGTCTTATACATTCATTCGGATGACACAAACATTTATTTTGTTTTAATCTATACAGTCAGATGTCACTCACATTTGAAAGGTCACATCCAGATGATACATATGCATACTACTTGAAGTGTTGCTCACACTCAGTAAGGCAGAATATATCTTTTCTAATGTTAAATGTTTGGTTAGAGGTCACAACCCCTTCTCAGATTAAAATATATTTATTAAAATGTAACCCACACACTAGATAACCTACACCTTAACAATGTTATACATGTTCACTCTATATTTTGCACAGATTTAATCAGATGTAAAATACCTATAATGAGATATTCAAAACACTCCTTTATATATCTCACACTTGTTCAAATGACACACACGTTCATTCAGACACTATCCTCACACAATCAGGTCAAGTATTTAACTTGCATGTCCTCAAATCACTGCTGGATTCCCAACACTCGTATGATTTTTGACTTTCGGGTTTCTTCTTCATGGACTTCTGCATGTGGGCAGATTTTCATCTAGAGAACTAAGTACTCTTAGATAAGATGGGAAACTTGTGTATAAAAGAGCAAATGGAAGAAAGGGATGATAGATCTATTACTAATCTCTCTTGCTCTCTCTTTTTCTCAACTCTCTTGAAACTAATCAAATGTCATAGTGAAATAGATACATAAATTATGTTATATTCTTATAGCACTATATAAAAATTAATGATCTACAGCTACACACATCTACCAAGATGATTCACACAAGTATAACATTAAAGAACTTAGACATCAAATAATACAACCTGTCTGATTCCATTTATATAAATTATTAAAACAGGCAAAACTAATCTATCCTGTTTGGAAATCAATATATTGGTGATCCTTGAAGAAGGAGTAGGGAATAGAAGAGTCAAGAAAGATGCATTACCCAAAGGAAAAAATCAACTATTCTATGTAAGTACTTCATAATACAGAAGAACTTATCCATAATACACATTCAATTAAATAGGAGCTCAAAGAAAGGAAATTAGAATAATAGAATGTGATGAAAGAAAAAATTTCTGAGCTTAGGAAATGAACCACGGACCTAAAAAACACCATTGTAAGTCTAACAAATATATTAGAAATAAGAAGAAAAGCAACAAAGAAAAAAGTAAGTAATAACATCAGCTACCTCATACCCAGACCTTGATTTCTTTTACTTTTTTAAAGTTTTTATTCAAATTCCAGGTAGTTAACATACAGTGTAATATTAGTTTCAAGTATACAATAGAGTGATTCAACATTTCCATACATCACCCAGTGATCATCACAACAAGTGCACTCCTTAATCCCCATCACCTGTTTTACCCATCCCACCACCCACCTCCCCTCTGGTAACCATCTGTTTGCTCTCTACAGGCCTTGATTTCTAATATCATTCTCTGATAAAAAGAATCAGGGATTCTTGAAGAAATGACTAATTCTAGGATAGAGGCAAGAAATGGAAAACATGAGTATGGAGCATCTTGCGGTACCAGAAAAGTGAAGAAGTACTTAAAGTACTGAGTACTGAAAAAAAATCAATGATGGAGTTAAGTCAAAGAGACACAAGAGCCAGCTGAAAGATATTCTAATGGCCAAAATGGAAACAATTTGAGGAACAAAATAAATAAAGCAGTATTGAATTATAATCCAAAATATAAAGTATATACCCATGATAATAAGTGATTGAAGAAAATAAATGGAGGTGAGTAGACAAATTACCCATGGTTAAGAATTCCAAATAACACTTTATAGAAACCCCACACTCAAAGAGGTTGAACATAATCTCAACTACTGTGTGGGCTGCTCATAGTGACCTCATTCCAAAGAGTAAAGTATGGAAAAGTGGAAAAAAAGGGTAACTTTATAGTGAAAAAACCTGACAAACTATACTTCAGCCAGGCAATCAAAGTTAACCTCAACAGTGATAAATCATGTTGATAGTATGTACCCTTAATATAATGTGATGAGAATGACACTTAACAACTCTGTGATCTTCCATAACCCCAGTCTAATCATGAAACAAACATCAGACAAAACCCCAGTCTAATCATGAAACAAACATCAGACAAAACCCATTGGGGACATTCTGCAAAATATCTGACCAATACTCCTCAACACTGTCAAAGTCATCAAAAACAAAGGAAGACTAAGAAACTGTCACAGACAGGAGGAACCTAAGGAGACATGATAACTTAATGTGGTATCCTGGATGAGATCTTGTAACAGAAAAAGAGTAGGTAAAACCAAGGAATTGTGGACTTTAGTAATAAGTTTTACTATTGGTTCACTAATAGTGACAAATTTACCATACTAATGTAAGATGTTAATCATAAAGGAAACTTTCTATACAATCTGTACTATCTTCACAATTTTTCTGTAAATATAAAGCGCTTCCAAAATGAAAAGTTTATTTTATTTTATTTTATTTTTCTTAAGATTTCAAATTTTATTTTATTTTATTTTCTGATGTAAAGTTCGATGATTCATTAGTTGCGTATAACACCCAGGGCACCATGCAATACATGCCCTCCTTACTACCCATCACCAGCCTATCCCATTCCCCCACCCACCTCCCCACCAAAGCCCTCAGATTGTGTCTCAGAGTCCATAGTCTCTCATGCTTCATTCCCCCTTCTCATTACCCCCCTTTCTTTATCCCTTTCTTCTTCTACCGATCTTCCTAGTTCTTATGTTCCATAGATCAGAGAAACCATATGCTAATTCCCTTTCTCTGCTTGACTTATTTCACTTAGCATTATCTCCTTCAGTGCCGTCCATGTTGCAGCAAAGGTTGAGAAATCGTTCTTTTTGATAGCTGAGTAATATTCCATTGTATATATGGATCACAACTTCTTAATCCAGTCATCTGTTGAAGGGCATCTTCGCTCCTTCCACGATTTAGCTATTGTGGACAATGCTGCTATGAACATTGGGGTGCATATGGCCCTTCTCTTCACTACGTCTGTATCTTTGGGGTAAATACGCAGTAGTGCAATGGCTGGATCATAGGGTAGCTCAATTTTTAACTTTTTGAGGGACCTGCACACTGTTTTGCAGAGTGGCTGTACCAACTTGCATTCCCAGCAACAATGTAGGAGGGATCCCTTTTCTCCTAATCCTCTCCAACAATTGTTGTTTCTTGCCTTGTCCATTTTTGCCATTCTAACTGGCATAAGGTGGTATCTTAGTGTGGTTTTGATTAGAATTTCCCTGATGGCTAATGATTTTGAACATTTTTTCATGTGTCTGTTAGCCATTTGGATGTTGTCATAGGAAAATTTTTCATATCTTCTACCCATTTTTTGATTTGTTTATTTGTTTCTTGTGTATTGAGTTTGAGAAGTAATTTGTAGATCTTGGATAACAGTCTTTTATCTGTAGTATCATTTGCAAATATCTTCTCCCATTCCGTGGGCTGCCTCTTAGTTTTCTTGACTGTTTCCTTGGCTGTGCAGAAGCTTTTTATCTTGATGAATTCCCACAAGTTCATTTTATCTTTTGTTTCTCTTGCCTTTGGAGATGTGGTATAAAAAAAGTTGAAAGAGAAATTGGGGAATCGATTCCATTTACAATAGCACCAAAAACCATATGATAGTACACAACCTTCAAATTACTTTTTCTTTTCCAAAAATAGAAAGAATAGAAAAATCTCGAATACACGTGTTAACTTTACACCCAAAGGAACTGGAGAAAGAACAACAAATGAAACCTAAACCAAGCAGGAGAAGAGAAATAATAAAGATTAGAGCAGAGATCAATGAATTAGAAACCAGAAACACAGTAGAGCAGATCAACGAAACTAGAAGCTGGTTCTTTGAAAGAATTAATAAGATCGATAAACCACTGGCTGGACTTATGCAAAAGAAAAGAGAAAGGACCCAAATTAATAAAATTATGAATGAAAGGGGAGAGATCACGACTAACACCAAGGAAATAGAAACAATTATTAGAAATTTTTACCAGCAACTATATGCCAATGAATTAAGCAACCTGGAAGAAATGGATGCCTTCCTGGAAACGTATAAACTACCAAGACTGAAACAGGATGAAATTGGCAATCTGGATAGAGCAATAACCAGTAACGAAATTGAAGCAGTGATCAAAAACCTCCCAAGAAAGGAGAGTCCAGGGCCTGATGGATTCCCAGGGGAATTCCACCAAACATTCAAAGAGGAACTAATACCTATTCTCCCGAAGCTGTTTCAAAAAATAGAAACAGAAGGAAAACTTCCAAGCTCGTTCTATGAGGCCAGCATTACCTTGATCCCCAAACCAGGCAAAGACCCCATCAAAAAGGAGAATTACAGACCAATATCCCTGATGAATGTGGATGCCAAAATCCTCAACAAGATCCTAGCCACTAGGATCCAACAGTACATTGAAGGGATTATCCATCACGACCAGGTGGGATTTATTCCTGGGATGCAAGGGCAGTTCAATAATCGCAATTCAATCAGTGTGATAGAACATGTTAATAAAAGAAGAGACAAGAACCATATGATCCTCTCAATTGATGCAAAAAAGGCACTTGACAAAATACAGCATCCTTTCCTGATTAAAACTCTTCAGAGTTAGGGAAAGAGGGAGCATTCCTCAATTTCATAAAAACCATCTATGAAAAGCCCACAGCGAATATCATTCTCAATGGGGAAAGCTGAGAGCTTTTCCTTCAAGGTCAGGAACACGACAGGGATGCCCCCTCTAGCCACTGCTGTTCAACATAGTGCTAAGAAGTCCTAGCCTCAGCAATCAGACAACAAAAAGAAGTAAATGGTATTCAAATTGGCAAAGAAGTTAAACTCTCTCTCTCTCTTCACAGATGACATGATTCTTTACGTGGAGAACCCAAAAGACCCCACCCCCAAATTACTAGAACTCATACAACAATTCAGTAATGTGGCAGGATACAAAACCAATGCACAGAAATCAGTTGCCTTTCTATACACGAACAACGGAGCTACAGAAAGAGAAATTGGGGAATCGATTCCATTTATAATAGCACCAAAAACCATATGATAGTACACATCTTTCAAATTACTTTTTCTTTTCCAAAAATTGTTTTAGCTATTCTAGATGTTCTTCATTTCCTTATAAATTTTAGAATCCGTTTTTCAATTCCAACCAAAACCCTGATGGGATTCTTATCGAGATTGTGCTGAGTCTATTGATGAATTTGCCGAGAATTAACTCTGTAACAATATCTGGTCTTTGATGTCATGAACATAGTATATCTCTGCATTTACTTGGGTCTTCTTTAACGGTTTTCAGCACTATTTTAATGTTTTCAGGTAATATGTTGCACATGTTTTGCCAGATTTACACCTAAACCATTCATAGTTTTAGGCTATTGTAAATGGTATTTTTGCTGTTGCAAGTGGTATTTTAAGTTTTGTTTTCTTGATTACTTATTTTTGTTGTACAAAATTCCATTGACTACAATAAAGTTATTGATAATATGCACTTACAAACTTTTAATGAAGGATCCTTGATGACAATGCTCTCATTCCTGAAATTGGTAGCTCGTGTCTTCTCTCTTTTGCTCCCCTAATCATTCTAGATAAAGGCTTGTCAGTTGTATTGATACTTTTTTTTTTTTTAAGATTCATGGAACACTATGTCAAAAACTAATGAAGTACTGTATGGTGACTAACATAACATAATAAAAAGATAAAGACTTTATTTATTTACTTGAGAGAGAGAGAGAGAAGGAGCAGGGGGAGCAGAGGGAGTGGGAGAAACAGACTCCCTGCTGAGCAGGGAGCCCAACGCCAATCTGGGGCTCTATCCCGGGACTCCCAGGATCATGACCTGAGCCAAAGGCAGATGCTTAATTGACTGAGCTACCCAGGCACCCCAGTTGTATTGATATTCTTAAAGGTCAGACTTAAAAACTTTTATTTTTCTCTATTGTCTAGGTCAGTGACTTCTGTACTTTCCCTTATTTCCTTGCTTCTGCTATTTTGGTCTTCATTGTTTCTGCATTTTTGTTTCTAAGTACTGAAGTTAAGGCCATTGGCTTGAATTCCTGTTTTTAAATATAAAAACAGGATCTATAAATTTGTTTCCAAGGGCTGCTTTAGATACAGCCTACTAATTTTAATACGCTGTACTTTAATTTTCATTCAGTTCAAATTACTTCCTAAATTTCTTTCAATTTCCTCTTTCACCCATCTGTTATTGAAGAATGTATTACATACTTTCCAAGTATTTTTGAAATATTACAGACACATTTGTGTTATCTACTTCTAATTTAATCTCACTGTCCTCTAGGGAAATCCTTTGGGTGATGCTAATCCTATCAAACTTAGTAAGACTTTTTTGTGGCCCGGAATATATTGTCTATCTTGGTCAATTTTATCATGTACATACGAAAATAGCATGTGTTCTTTGTCGTTGGGGAGAGTGTTTTAAGATGTTAATGAGGGGGCGCCTGGGTGGCTCAGTCGTTAAGCGTCTGCCTTCAGCTCAGGGTGTGATCCTGGAGTTCTGGGATCGAGCCCCATGTCAGGCTCTTCCGCTGGGAGCCTGCTTCTTTCTCTCCCACTCCTCCTGCTTGTGTTCCCTCTCTCACTGGCTGTCTCTCTCTCTGTCAAATGAATAAATAAAATCTTTAAAAAAATTTTTGAAAAAAGATGTTAATGAGATTAATTTGGGTGATAGTGTTTTTCCAGTCTATACACTTACTGAATTTTTTTTTTTTGCCCGTTTGTTCAATGATGAGGAGGAAAGACTTAAAATCTCTGACCCTAATTGTGAATTTTTCTCCCTTTTGCATATTTCCAAATTCTGTTTATAGGTGTATAAACATTTAGAATTTTTACATCCACTTGATGAATTGGCCGTTTAGGCGATTATCAATATAAAGGATCCTCTTATATACGATCCTCTCTATCCCTGGTAATATATTTTGTTCTGAAATCTGCTTTGTCTGATATTAATATGTCCACTACTGCTTTGTTTTAATTACTGTTAGCATGATATATCTTTTCCCATCCTTTTACTTTTAACCTCTATGTACCTTTATATTTAAAGTGGAATTCATGTACACAGCATATAGCTGGATCTTATTTTTTAAATCCATGTCATATGTCATCAGGGAAATGCAAACTAAAACAGTGAGATGCCCCTACACATCTATGAAAATGGCCCAAATCCAGAACAGTGGCAATACCAAATGCTGGGGGTGATGTGGAGCAACAGGAACTCTCCTTCATTGCTGGTGGGAATGCAAAATAGTACAACCACTTTGGAAGACAGTTTGACAGTTTCTTACAACACTAAATCTACTCTGACCATACAATCCAGCTATATGGATCATTCCTTGGTATTTACCCAAATGAGCTGAAAATGTATGTCCACACAAAAATCTCATGTTGTGTTTATAGCAGCTTCATTCATAATTACAAAAACTGAGAAACAACCAAGATGTCCTTCAGTAAGTGAATGAATAAATAAACTGTGGCACATCCAGACAATGGAATAGTATTCAGCATGAAAAAGAAATGAGCTATATTTGTCCAAACCTATAGAATGCACAAAACCAGCAATAAACACTGATGTAAATTGTGGGCTTTGGGTGATAATGATGTGTCGATATAGATTTCATTGATTGTAAGAAGTATACCAGTCTGGTGCAGGATGTTGGTAGTGGGGCAGGCTGTGTCTGTTTTGGGCAAGAGGTTTATGGGATGGCTCTGTACTTTCTGCTCAATTGTGCTATTAACCTTAAAGTGCTCTAAAAAAAATAAAGTTTATTTAAGAAAAAGGACTCCAAATTGTCAATCTCTACATTTTAATTGGTGAATTAGACTAATTTTATTTAATACCGTTATCGATAAGGTTGGATTTAGAGTTATCATGCTACCTGTTTTCTACTTGCTCATCTGTTGTCTTATTTTTTCCCCCTTTTTGGGCCTTATTTTAAATTAAGCGAGGGTGCGCCTGGGTGAGTCAGTCGGTTAAGCGCCTGACTCTTGATTTCTGCTCAGGTCATGATCTCGGGGTCATGAGATCCAGCCCTGTGTGGGGCTCCATGCTGGGTGTGGAGTCTGCTTAAGAGTCTCTCTCTCCCTCCCTCTCTCTCTCTCTCTCTGCACCTCCCCCTTCCCACACATGCTCTCTCTCTCTCTCAAAATGAATGAATGAATGAATAACAAAGCGAGCATTTCGTGATACCATTTATCTCCCGTGTAGCTTTATAGCCATAATCTTTTGGATAGGTACATTTGGGTTTATATTTGACGCTTCTTTAACTTGCAACAGTCTACCGTCAAGTAATATTGTACTACTTCACATGTAGAATAAGAATCTTACAACAGTATACTTATATTCCCCCCAGTCCCTACGCTATTATTGTCCAAGAAATTAATAATTCTACATCATTTATGCTCCACAATGCATTGTTATGAATTTCTGTTTACACTCTTAATTAATTCATAAGGAATTTTTTATAAATAAGAAATATTCTATTACTATCATCATATTTAGCAACTCCAGTATTGATTATTCATTTCTATAGAACATATTTACATTTACTGCCATTTTTCTTGTACCTGAAAGGCATCCTTTAATATTTCTTGTAGTGCATACCTAATGATGATGAATTATTTCAACTCTGGTAAGTACAAAAAAACTTTTAATTCAACTTGACTTTTTAAAAAAGATTTTATTTGTTTGTTTGAGAGAGAGTGAGGGCACAAGAGCATGAGCAGGGGGAGGGGCAGAGGGAGAAGCAGACCCCCCGCTGAGCAGGGAGCCCAATGTGGGGCTTGATCCCAGGACCCTGGGATCATGACCTGAGCTGAAGGCAGAAGCTTAACCGACTGAGCCACCCAGGCACCCCTCCCCAACTTCACTTTTAAAAGATATCTATTGAGTACAAAATTCTGAGTTGATAGTTATTCATTATTTCACTATTATAAAGATGGTATGCCACTTTCTTATAACTTGCATTGTTTCTGATGAGAAGTTTTCTGTAATTCTTACCTCTGGTCCTGAATGATTCTATGTTTTTTCTGGTTTCCCACTTCCTTAGGGGTGAGGGGGAGCAGATTGGAAGAATGTCATGAATACACACCATGCAATATCTGCGCGTAGTCACTTCAGTAGAACTTCGATGCATGCATAGCAAAGTCGACACATCTTAAAACCATATGGCTCAGTGAAAAAAAAATCAGATTTAAGAAAAATTTTATACCATCATGCCTCTAGCCATGATGGATTTACAGGAACCCGATTTGCTCTCCCACCTAAATATCTGTAAACCAAAACAATTATAAAGCCTTACCTCATGGCACCACAGGCAACACAGGACAGTGGTCCCTGAGAGAAGGGAAACTAACATGGGGAGCCCTCAGATCGCCCAACTCCGCCACCTTCTTGCCTGGATAGAGTTTACAGGCTACAGCACGGGGAGATTGAACACAAACAGAGCCCAGTGGAGAACCTGAGTGAAGGAGACAGAGTTGAGAATTCGAGAGGCCAACATGACTAGAATTTGCTGGAAGCAAGGGAGGGGAGAGACACACAGAGAGGTAGTTCCAGAGAGATGCGGAGGTTTCCCATCAGGGTGCAGTGTATGAGCGAGGGGGAGCGGTGGTAGCAGACTTCCATTTTCTGCAGTGTGTAGTTGTGTAGATAATGGTGCCACTTACTGAGATGGTGAAGATGGGAGTTTTAAAAACAAGAGAGACGGGAGTGTGAGCGTGTGGGTGGAATAGGTTCACTAAGTGACTGGTTCTAGACAGACTCACTATGAAGAGCCCTCGAGACATCCAAGCGGAGATGTCATGTAGGAGAATGAATATATGGCTTTGGATCTCAAAGGTGAAGTTCATTCTAGGGCTGTAGATTTTGGAGTTATTAGCATATTAGCATAAATAGTTATATAGCAGAGAGAGAGAGAGAGGCTGATATAAAAACGAATGTAATAAAAGCCCACATCATAAGAAAAAAGATGTAGCTATGTATGGTGATGGATGTTAACTAGACTTACTGTGGTGATCACCTTGCAATATACAAAAATTTTGAATCATTATGTTGTACACCTGAAACTAACATAAGGTTATATGTCAATTGTATCTCAATTTTAAAAAGGAGAAAGAAAGAAAAAAAATTTTAAATAATAAAGCGAACAAACAAAAAGAATGTAAGAGTCCACTACGTTTTTTCGTAAAAAGCACAGGTTCAATTTGAGATGGGAACATAGTGTTTTCTATTAGTACTGAGCAGTTTGTCAAGGCTTTCACTTCTAGGGTCTGGTCACCTCCCACAGAAACGTGTTACACAGGAAGGGCTGAAGAGACACAGGCTGCTGACAGTGGGTTGCTATGCAACAGCTGAGGAAAGCCATCCAACCAGCCAGAATTGATATTGGTCACTGGAGAGTAAAAGCTGTGGTCCTAGCAATAGCTTCCATTCATGCACAGGAGCCCCGGGGAGGCTGACATTAAAAACAAATATAAAAGTCCACATGGATTTTGTAAAAAGCCCAGGTTCGATTTGAGTTGGACACAGCATCTTCTCCCTCCAAAGCAGTTCCTCCAGTTATTCTGGAAGCATAGCAGCATGTGTTGGGGTGGGTAAGTGCTTCCTGTGCTTCCCATTTTGCATATTGAGAACCCCGGCTCAGAGATGTCCAGTGACCTGAGCAGGCTCACACAGCTAGCAACACACTGGCCCAGCACTCCATCCCTGGAATTCTGAAGACCAGCCCAGCTTCTTTCCACAAGACCACAGCTGCCCCAGGCCCCTGCCCTGGAAGGAACCCCGGGCAAACATTTACTCTGAATCGGGGCTTGCCATGGTTCAGACACACAAGTGCCTGATTGTCCTGGCTGCTCTAGCAGGCACCGGGAAGGCTTCAGGGGCAGCGTGTTTGTGCCACTCACAGCGAAGAGGCCTGACGGTTGGGGCAGGGAGTGAACCCCAAGGAGCAATTCCCACACCTGGATGGACCCACCTAGAGTACGTGAGGGGTGGAGACTTGCGGGGGGTGTCTCTGCCTGTGTCCTGGATGCAGAGCTTGAGCTTGGGTCTCAGAGAGCACAAACTTTGCTTGTTTGAGACAGGTGTTGGCAGGGCAGGAGAGGTTTGTGTGTGGCGGGGGCGGGGGGGGGCGGCGGCAGTGGATCTGTCGCTCAAACTGGAGAGGGGAGCCTGTCTCGGTCCCCAGGCCAGCACTACTGGGACATGGGGTTTGGAGTCAGGAAGATTCAGGCCCACATTATTTCATTTTCTGTTGACTGGTTCTGTGGCCTTGTCTGTTCATGCGGTGTGTCTGCGCTTCAGCTTTCTGATCTGTAAAATGGGGATGCTGACATCCACCTCCCAGGGCTGCTGTGAGAGGAAGACCAGCCCCAGCACAGATAGCGCTGTGATGCCCAAGCTGCATAAAGAGTAGCTGGGGAAGCAGATGTTCCCAGTGTGTCTGGGGGCCATAGAGATGGGTAGTGCTGGGGACCACAAAGGTAAGTGGCATCCTCTGGCCATTTCCATTCCCCTTGTTACAGTTAGAGACCCAGCTAGAGACCTCTGCGTTTGTGACCTGCGGGTCATGTTGGGGAAGCCCGGCAGAGTGTGTTCCCCAGACCACACTGGAGGAGCTTGGGGGGAACGGGGAGGGCAGGGAAGAGAAGCATTGTGCAGAAGTGCAGGGATCGAGGGTAGATGATTGGGTGGTCCAAGTGCACCACACAGGCTGTGAGTGCGCGCGCCTCCGGTCAGAGGAGGGGGTGAGAGGTATCTAGCGGGAAGGAGAAAAAGCCCCCCACCCCGCCCACCCACTCGCGGAATCGCATGCGCACTGGGGACCTGGTGGAGAGGGCTTTTGTTGGGAAAGCGGGCGGGCTGGAGGGGTCCGCGCATGCGCAGGCTGCCCAGCCGCGGGGGGTGCGCGGAGAAAAGGGGCGGGGTGGTCGGAGCTGCTGTGCTGGCAGCAGTAGGCGAGGGCGCGGCTGCGGGGTTCCTGGTGCTGAGGACGGACGCCATTGGAGCCCCAGGGAAGGTAAGGATCCAGCCTCAGACCGGACCGGGAGAGGGCGAGTGGAACCCGGCACGCTGCGCCCTCCCCACCCCCACACCCGGATCTGAACAAAGCCCGGGCGCTCAGAACCCGAGCCCTATTAGACCCACGGTCTGGGTAGGACCCCCCACCCCACCCCGCCGCCTTCTCCCGCCAGCAGGCTCAGGGCTCTCTGAGCCCAGCCCTGCTTACACCGGAGCCCACGATCCGAACCCCTGTAGCCGACCCGTGTGCTCCCTGCTGAGCTTCCTTAGAGAGGAGGCCCTACCCCCACCCCAACCACTCCTAGATCACTCCCAACCAGCTGACCCCGTTGCTCCCTTCCTGGAGTTGCAATCCTGGGATTTGAGACCTCCAGCGCTCCAATCCATGCCTCCCCTAGTCCGAGTCCCTACCCCCCACCGCCCCCACCCCTAGAGCTCCTCCTGTATGAGCCCAGCCCAGACCTGAATCAGCTGAATGCCCCCGCCCGGACCTAGCCAGAGGGTCTCTGGATTCAGTTTCCCATAAGCTTTCCAGGGGCCCCTGTTGTCTGAGCCCTCTCATGTCATCTGCTCGCCTTTCATCATTAAATCAAAGCCCTTTGTTTCTCCCTCTCTCAATGCACATCCCCTGTGGGACTCTTCAGACCCAAGCCCGCCAGTCCACCCCCTATTCAAATCTAGCCGCTGGGCTGGAGAGCCTGCCCATCCTAAACTCCCCTTTAGGTGCGGGGTCTCCTCCGACCACCTCTCTATCCCTCTCCTAGAGCTCTGTCTCTGACAGAATCTAACCCAACAGATACCCCCTACCCCCCCCCACGGCGCCCCCCCCCGCCCCCTCCACCGCCATGTACTGCCTAGTAACCTGATGATTGCCGACCCCCCCCACCTCCTGAGAGATTCCACCTGCCACTGGATCCCGGCCTCTCCCCCTGATCCTCGCCCTCCCTCCCAGGCTGAGCTCTCTTTTCCTTGGGACCCCCAGCATGGCTGAGGGAAGCTACCGCATGGAATCGGAAACCTACAACGTTGAAGACATGGATGAGGGTAGTGATGAAGTCGGGGAGGAGGACATGGTTGAAGGAAACGACTATGAAGAATTCGGTGCTTTTGGAGGCTATGGCACCCTCACCAGCTTTGACATCCGTATCCTCAGAGCCTTTGGGAGCTTGGGTCCAGGCCTTCGCATCTTATCGGTGAGGCCCCTTGTGGACCACCTGCTGGCCCTGGGCCTTCTCCCCCGTGAAGCTGCTGTGGAGAGGGGGGGGAGCGGTGGGTGAAAGGGAGGGCTGAGTGGGGAAGGACTGCCCAGCTTCCCCAGGCTTCCCTCTCCTACTCAGAGAAAGGGGGCTTGGGAAGGTCTGGGGGGGGGTGGGAGCTGGCTGCAGGGGGGAGGCTGGCCAGCACAGGGAAGCATGATGGGAGCATGTAGAGCTGTCTGCCTTCCCCTACCCTTCTCTCTGGCCTTACAGAACGAGCCTTGGGAACTGGAAAACCCTATGCTGGCTAGGACTCTGATGGAGGCATTTCAGCTGGATCCAGAAACACTTGCCAATGAGGCTGCTGCCCGTGCTGCCAACGTAGCCCGCGCGGCCGCCTCCAACCGTGCTGCTAGGGCCGCCGCCGCTGCTGCCCGTGCCACCTACAATCAGGTGGTCACTAACCGCCCGGTGGCCACAGACCAGGCTTCAGGAGAAGATACCCAGCCCATGACCTATGCGGCCCAGGCTCCAGCAGCCACCCCTGAGACAACCCGTGCTGCTCCGCACATCTCCCAGATGCTAGTCAACAGTGAGATGGCCGCCCCGGGGGCTCCAGCTACGTCCCCACAGCCCCAGACAGCCTCCCAGGCCCAGGAGGCCGCTACCGAGGGCCCTAGTACTGCCTGTGCTTTTGCTCAGGCTCCATGTGCTAGCGAGATGGAGGCCACCCGGCCCAAGACAGCCTTCCTGGGTCAGAACGATGTCTTTGATTTCACCCAGCCGGCAGGTGTCAGTGGCATGGCCTTCCCACGCCCCAAGAGACCCGCCCCACCCCAAGAGGCTGCCCCAGAGGGCCCCAGTGCTGCCTCCTCGGGGGTGGCCCAGGCAGCACCTGCCAGGGAGGGGGCAGCCACCCGGCCCAAGACGACCAAGTCCGGAAAGGCTCTCGCCAAGACTCGGTGGGTGGAGCCTCAGAATGTTGTGGCAGCAGCTGCCACCAAGGCCAAGATGGCCCCAAGCATCCCTGAGCCCGAGGGTGCAGCTGCCACCGCTCAGCACAGTGCTGAGCCCTGGGTCAGGATGGGAGGCAAGAGGACCAAGAAGGTGAGACCTCCTTGCTCCCTCCAACCCCCCCTTGCTCCCCTCCTTTCTCTGCTCAGTCCTCTTCTCTGCCCCCTCCTCCCCCTCCCTCCTCCCCCTCCTCTCCTCGCCTCTCCCCTCCCCTCCTCCCCCCTTCCCCCCTCCCCTCCCTTCTTTCAGCTTGTGCATGTTTGTCCAACACAAATGCAATAGCATGCTTTGGCTGCACGAAGTTTCTGTCCTCAGGCCTGGAGGGAGAAGAGGTTGGCTCGGTGCCGGGCGCGTAGTAAGCACTCAGCACACGTCATCTGCTGTTTGTACTACTTGATTTCCAAGTACCTGCTCTGGTTAAGATGTGTGCTGGGCCCTTTTGCACGGCGAGCCTGGTAGCCCTGGGTCTCTCCTCTCTCTCACTCTATAGTCCAAGCACCTGGATGACGAATATGAGAGCAGCGAGGAGGAGAGAGAGCCTCCTGCGGTCCCACCGACCTGGAGAGCATCGCAGCCCCCATTGACGGTGCGGGCTCAGATGGCTCCCCGGCCCCCAATGGCCCTGAGGTCCCAGGTACCCTCAAGACATGTACTGTGCTTGCCACCCCGCAACGTGACCCTTCTGCAAGAGAGGGTGAGAAACCTGCCTTTCCCCCATCTCCCTCCTCTCCTCTCCTGTGGGCCAGTTCTTGGAGGTCACCCGTGCCTTGGTCTCCCTGTGTGCTCCTCCTTCTCCAGGCGAATAAGTTGGTGAAATATCTGATGATTAAGGACTACAAGAAGATCCCCATCAAGCGCTCAGGTGGGCAGCCTGGGCCCCCTCCCCGAGCTCTGCCCTTCCATCATCCCGTCCCCATCCCTACCCTAAGGGGCCTGGCATCAGATGTCTCTATGCAGCATGCCCCACTGATCACTCCATTTGCACAGTACGGGGGTGTGGGGGGGGTCCCAACGGTGCTCCCCTCAACAGGGCTGACCGAGGGGCTGCTGCAGCTCTTTGGCCCCAGCTCAGTCCAGGTGCTCTCTCCACCTCTCTCGCCTCCTGCAGACATGATGAAGGATGTCATCCGAGAATACGACGAACATTTCCCTGAGATCATCGAACGAGCAACATACACTCTGGAAAAGGTGGGCGAGTGCCCGGGCAGCTCACTGTGGTACAAGAGCTGCAGAGAAGCCTTGCACCCTGCAGCCCCTTGAGGCCCCCTTTCAGTACCACCTGCTCTGGGAAGGCTTCCCTCGCTTCTCCTCTTGAGAGCATCCACTGCATACTTCCTTCCCCGGAGGGTTCCTGTCCCTCAGATTCCTTCAGCGTCCCTTGTCTCCTGAAATGGGTCCTACTGCTTTGGCCAGTGCCAGAGCTCCCGCAGGGCAGTCCCTCTGCAGCGTCTCTTCTTGAGCCTTCTCCATAACTTCGGCGTCCCTGCTGAGGGAAAGTTCTAACGGGGAACTGAGGGTCTGCCTGCAGGACAGGCAGTGTGGGTTTCTGCTCTCATGTTGTTTCTTCCGCCACGTAGAAGTTTGGGATCCACCTGAAGGAAATTGACAAGGAAGAACACCTGTATATTCTGGTGTGCACACGGGACTCCTCAGCTCGCCTCCTGGGAAAGTAAGAAAGGGCAGGAGGGTTGTGGCCTTCCTCACTGGTGCCTCCCCCTCCCCTTCGTCTCAGAGAAACGGGAAGACAGGGCTTTGGTGCCTGGCACAGCTCCCACCCACAGTTAGTGGTGCCCAGTGATTAGGGGGTGAAAGGGGAAGTGGCCTGGGGTGAAGCCTTGCTGCTCTCAGGGCTCCACCCCCTCCCCAGCTGCCACCTACCCACCCCATCTTCCTAGGAAAGTAGGCTCCTTGTTGCCTGCCTCTTCCTGCTACGTGCCTGGCCTGGGCTTGGCAGAGTGGTCGTGGGGGAAGGAAGCTTCCCGTCCAGTGTAACTCCTGATGCTCAAAGGGCAGGGAAGGTCTGGACATGCCTCCAGACACACTGTTACCAAGTGATTGCTCCCCGCCTGACCCCATCCTGGACGGAACTTTGGGAGGGAGTGTTTGCATCCACATTTGGGGCGTGAAGCGATTCAGTCTCAGACAGGGGAATGAATGAATGGTCTGGATGAGAGAGCAAGCCGTGTGTAGAGTGGGAAGAACTGCGTGGTAGCCCAGCCATCTGGGAAGAGCTAGTTGGGTGAGCCAGCCCTCGTCCCTCGGGCAAATGGCTGCTGGACAGGATCCTTCTTTCTACACCTTTAGGACCAAGGACACTCCCAGGCTGAGCCTCCTCTTGGTGATTCTGGGAGTCATTTTCATGAATGGCAACCGTGCCAGCGAGGGTGAGTGGCTGGACCCCCAGCTGGGGGGTTGCCCACAGTCTCAGCATCGTGTGCTGAATTGTTGTGACTCTTCTCCCCTCACAGCTGTCCTCTGGGAGGCACTACGCAAGATGGGACTGCGCCCTGGGTATGACGGGGCTCTTGGCTCCCGCTCCTCAGTGTTGTCTTTGGGCACCAGTGGCCCCGGGATTGGATTAGCCTGGGGGCCTAGTGCAGGGGAGTGGACGTCTTGGCCTGGGAAAGTGCAGAGGGTCTCACCACGGTGCACGGGGAAATGGTCTTGAACCCTCAGCCCCTCTTTGCTCCATATCCCCTCTCTGTCCCCAGATGAGATCCAAGAGAACCCATCAGAATTAGGGGTTCCAGTCACACCCTTGCCGAGGGCAACCCTGACATGTGGTCCTGTGGCCCCTGCTGCCACCCCAGGCCTCCATGGGGATCCCCCCACTCCCGCCCCGCACAGGCTGGGAAGCTCTCCATCCTGCTAGGGACTGCTCCTGCCCGCACCCGGGTACTGCCACTGTCTGTAGTTATGGATTCCTTTCCTGGCCCTCAGGGTGAGGCACCCATTCCTCGGAGATCTGAGGAAGCTCATTACGGAGGACTTTGTGAAGCAGAAGTAAGTAGTGGCCAAGTTAACTTCGTCTCACACTCGTGCATTCCTCGTGGGCTGATCTGGCTGAGCAAGCCATTCCCCGTGCCAGATCTTAGCACCAGAGGGCTAGGTGTCTCTGGTGCGAGGGTGGGTGGGGTATGTGAGTGTTGGCGGCGAGTAGAATTCCAGTGCAGCCCCGGGGAAAGGGAGTCGAAGTTGACAGAGAACACGTGCAGGGTGTCTTAGAACCACCGTGACATTTGGTACCTGCCTCGTAGGCTGCAGGAGAATTCCTCTGCTTTACATCCCAAGAACCTGGGGCTCAGAGAGTGGAAGTCTGAGTATGGCCCCGGCTGGTAAGGGGCCCGTTTGGTCCTGGAGCCCGGCCCTCCTAACTTTCTGGTTAGGCCCACCCTGTGCTCGGTCCTTGGAGAACACATGTGTGCGTCACACAGGCACACTACCAGGCGTCCGCGTGTACACAGACAGACATGCGCGCACTCGCAGAGTGGGGAGTACGCTCGGAGTGTGCCGCTTTTCTCCCCTTTACCGTCCTCTTCTATGGTGGGCTGTCCCAGGGTTCCGCCAGGCCATGGACGGGTGCCTGCGATGGAGTGTGCGCATAGCGGGGGGCCTGAAGAAATGGCTCCTGTGTTTGCAACACACCCAACAGGAACCTGGGTTCATTGTGACAAGGGGCATGAATCTTGCGGCCTTCCGATGAACAGATACCCGACACGTGTCCCACCGCGCACCTCCACGTGGCTTCTGGGCAGGACCAGCGGCCCGAGGCTTTGTAGGCCTCAGTCCAGGAGGCAGAAACCCTGGGAGTGAGCGTGGGAGTGAGGCATGGGCTGGAGGGCCGGGACAGCCCCCCCGCAGGAGCTGAGCGGCAGTCTCTGGGCTGGGGAGGGGCTACCTGGGAGCCCTTGGTGCAACGACAGGTCTGCCTGGCTGGAAGCAAACGTTTCTCTTCCTCTTGCACTGAGGTACCTGGAATACAAGAAGATCCCCAATAGCAGCCCACCCGAGTATGAATTCCTCTGGGGCCTGCGAGCCCGCCACGAGACCAGCAAGATGCGGGTGCTGAGATTCATCGCCCAGGTAACAGAGAGCCTCTGTTTGGGGCCAGGCGGTGGGTTGTGGATTTGGTACTTGCCCTACCTTCTCTGTTTCTTGGCTACAGCCTCCTCCTCAGGCTGTTGGTCCAGTGAGGATCCGGACAGTTTCCTAAGTTGGGAACGTACCCAAGTTCACAGGTGTAGTAAGTGTGAGGGATGGGGTGAGGTGCCAGGGAGGCACGGAGTCACAGGAGAGTCGGATTCCAGTGCTCTTGACTTTTATTATGACCGTGCACAGCCCACGGGAGGGTATGTGGCAGGAAGCAGGTGCTCAGCGAACGTGGGGTAGCTGTGTGGATGGTGTCTGTGACTCTACTGCAGAATCAGAACCGAGACCCCCGGGAATGGAAGGCTCATTTCCTGGAGGCTGTGGATGATGCTTTCAAGACGATGGATGTGGATATGGCTGAGGAACATGCCAGGGCCCAGATGAGAGCCCAGATGAACATCGGGGATGAAGCTCTGATTGGACGCTGGAGCTGGGATGACATACAGGTGGAGCTCCTGACCTGGGATGAGGATGGAGATTTTGGCGACGCCTGGGCCAGGATTCCCTTCGCTTTCTGGGCCAGATACCATCAGTACATTCTGAATAGCAACCGTGCCAACCGGAGGGCCACTTGGAGAGCTGGCGTCAGCAGTGGCACCAATGGTGGGGCCAGCACCAGCATTCTAGATGGGCCCAGCACCAGCTCCACCATCCGGACCAGAAATGCTGCCAGAACGAGTGCCAACTTCTTCTCCTGGATCCAGTAAGATTTTCAGGGGATACGTGAAACTCAGAAGGAGGGGGTGGGAAGGGGCTGTGAAAAGTCAAGTCGGGGACAGGCCTGGGTGCAGTGGGGGGGCAAAGACTGTGAGAGACCCTTGTGTTTTTCGTGTCCCTCCCCCCACCTCGTGTCTATTGACAGTTCTGTTTCTGCTTTTGTGTCTTGTGTTACAGACAACGCTGATGAACCGCGGCAGTCCCTCGCCAAGCCAGAGTGCCTCCTCGGATCCCTCCTTCACACGGCACTCTAGGCAGCTTCTACCTGCCCATCCAAGATGGCATGCAAGATGAAGCTCTCTTTGCCCTTCCTGCTTTTGTTGTGTGCTTTTGTTGTGCGCTTTTGTTGTGCGCTTTTGTCGTGTTTTCATGTTTTTGGTATCAGTGTTACAGTAAAGTTGCAAAATTACTTGGGCCGTTTCCTCCTTTATTTGCGCACGTACCTGTGCACGTGGTGCTCCGAGTGCCACATGGTTGCGGGCTCTGACATAGACACTCCCCGCCTCTGCCTGGAAGGCAGCAGGTGTGGGTAGGGTGCTGGGAAGATGTGGAGAGGTACCAGCTGAGTGTCTAGACCATGAGTTTCAAGAGGCTCCAGTCCACATAGTGACCTGATTTCCTACATGGGACAACCCCAGTTAGACGCCAATAGTGGGGGAGGTGGCAGGAAAAGGGATGGAGTAGAAGGCTGTGGGTTGGTGCCACCGTCCCTCTCACCAAGGAACGGGGTCCACAGACATCCACCAAGACCCACCTCCTCCACCCCATCTTTGGAGGCGCCATCTTGGAACCCTTCCCTCATCCTCCACACACAACTTCAGCACCTCACCGCTCCCTCAGATGGAGCCTTAAGGACAATGAGCTAGGCCTCGGCGACATTCTCACCCCTCCAGCAGGTTGAAGGAGGAGCCATTATTGCCCACAGAGTGGGTCCAATGAAAACAGACCTCGACAGCCTGTAACCCTGACCCGAGGCCTGTTGGTGGGCTCCGGAGCTCTTCTTCACTGGAAACAGGGCCCTCCCAGTGAAGCCAAGGCCGGGCCTGTGTCCTGGTGTCTTCAAGGCCTGGGTGATTCCCACAGGAGTGGGGCTGGGACTGCAATTCTTCCAGCGGACGACAGTGAGAGCAGAGACGCCTGGGAAGGGCTCAGTGGCAGGCTGGGACAGTGTCCGGAGTGCTCTCGGGTCCCTCAGTGATGCCCACAGTTGGGAGGATGAGGTCCAAGGTTGAGAAGAAGGAGTGAATCGTGTAAGGGCCTCTGCACGCCTTTGCCTCTTCCCCGAGAAGAGGTCCCCTTCTCTCCCCCAGACTTGGCTCCTGACCCAGATCCAGGCACACAATATCACAGGCCCGGTGGAGAATGAAAAACTTGGGTCCCCTTGCCCAAAAATGATTAAGAATTCCAAGAGAGTGATGGCTTAGTCTCGAACTAGGTGTGCAGCCCCTCCGAGCACAGGGTCCTGTGGAGCTGCATAGGTCACACCACCAGGCAGCTAGCTATGTAAGGTTTCCTCCCCCAAAGTCAAGCTTCAGGTGGGTTTCTGCCTTACCGGCCACTGCTGTGGTTTCTGCCTGCCCAGCTGCTGGATCCCTGCTTGGCCACATGGACACCGTGATTCCGACAGAATTTGAGTCCCCTTCACTTTGGCTTTACTGACACACGGTCTGGGATGTGAGCGGGATGAAGGATGCCTGGGATCCCAGTCCTGGGGTGATGAATGATCCGAGACTTTTCTGGTACTCTCACCCTGGGAATCTGCTGTGCACACAGCCAGCACATGCCTTTTCATGGATGAGGGTGCAGGCACTCACTCAAAGCCACAGGCAGGAGTTGGAGCACCGTGTGCAGAGGTCACCTGGAAAGGAGCAGAAAGCAGCTCTCAGAGACAGACAGGGTGCTGGTGAGGGTGTCCCCTCCCCAGGCCTGTGGGCTTGCAGCACTCCCCTCTTCCATCCTCCTTTCCCCTGGCTGGCCTCTCCAGGTTGGGGGAAGGGGGAGGGGCTTCCCAGGAGCTGCATACTGCACAAGGTAGTTGAGAGTAGGGTGGGCAGGGAGGAAGAAAGCAGTGAGGTGGCCTCTGGGACAGGGAGGAGGGAGCGCCCAGGGGACTGCTGTCAGGCTGACTGTCAGGCTGGTCACCTGGGAGGCTTCCCACCTGCTCACTCACAGGGCAAATGTGACACCATAGCATAGGTCCCTTCCTGGGACCCCAACCCAAGACCTTTCAAGGCTAAATGCGTGCTCTGTCCATTGTAGCCGGCTACCACCACCTTGGAGGGGCTCACAGTGTCGTGGGAGCGACACCCCCATCTCTCACCACTCTCTCCCACCCAGGCTGCCCTTACCACTTCCCATCTCCCTTCACTGGGCCAGATCCAACCCCCCCAGGGCTTCTCTGACCCCAGGTTCATCCTGGGCTTTTAAGGCTCCCACCATCCTCCCAGCCTCCTGAGACATCAGGTTTGGCGATATCCTAGGCGTCCATCCTGCTCCTCCCCCTCGTCTTTGTCATCATCATTGTCAGGCCCTGGGGCCCGGTGCTGTGGGTGCAAGATCTCACTCCATCCTCGTTGATACTCTGCAGGGGTCACTGTTCCCCCATGGCACACATGACAAAATGGACTCAGAGAAGGGAAGTGACTTGCCTGAGGTCCCTGACCTAGCTCTGCCACCACCTGGACAAGTGACCTTGGCCCAGCCTTTTCTCTCCCTGGCCCTCAGAGATCCCACCTCTCACAGCACAGGATTGGGCTAGACAGATGTACTCTGAGGGTGCCCCAGCTCTGAGGTCCTGTGGGTCTGCTTTCCCAGTCACATCATCTCTCTGGGCCTCAAGTGTCCTCACTGAGTAATAGGGGTAAAAGCATGGACCCAGTACTGCCTGGCCCAGCTCCCAGGGCAGCCGGGAGCACCTGGTGTGGCCTGCGCATGAAAGAAGGTAGGAAGTGGGTAAAGCAGTGTGAGAATGACAGGTGCATGCCCTCCTCCCCCAATCTATGCATGTCTGAGGTGGGGGTCCTCCAGAAAGCACCTGAGCTTGACACCCCTCCCTGACCCTCTGAGCCCCGTGACCTCGGGCAAGTCAGTTCACCTCTCAGAGCCTCCATTTCCTCATCTGCGCAGGTAGGGTTACTTACAGCGCTTGCCTCACGGTCTCAAGGACAATACCGAGCGATAGAGATTGGAAGTTATCAGGAATCTAGTAGCACAAGAACCCTCACCCCAAACCCCATCCCCTTTTCCAGAGAGGAGACTGAGGACCAGGCAGACAGAAATGACTTGACCAGTGTCAAGTTCTCAAGTTCCCCGGGTTTGAATTTGGGATGACTCCATATTACACGTGCCCTTTATTTGGAAACAAGCATCGTAGAAATGATACAAACCTGCAGGACATCGTACACTTCAAATATGACTCTGAACACTCTTCTCACAGCCTCACAGTTTCCCAAGATGCCAACGCTTCAGCATCCATGTCAGAAATGGGCTGTCACACCTGAAGGTGACACAACGGTTCCTTGCCAGGCTTCCTGACTTAGTCTATGGTTCAGCCAACACATGCCATTTTATTTGGCAGTAATTGACATATCTATGGGTTGCAAAGCTCCAGAAATACAAAGCAGTGTACACACCCAATGACCACAGGAAAGAAGAAAATTACAAAGACGGTGGGGCTAGAGTTGAAGAGGATGTGGAACCAAGCAACTCCCCTGTACCGTCCATGGAAGTCTGAATTTGTACACGGCCTTTGAAAAACATTAGAGAATTACAGCATGTTGCTACCTCATGCTGCCTCGGGGGAGGGGATGTCAGAGACAAGGTCCGGGTGAAAGTGAGCCTTCTGAAAGCAGAGAGGGAAGAAATAGAAAGATGGAGCTCTACTACCACTAGCCCATTCATTGCCTTTAGCCAGGAATCTGAGATACCTGAGAGCTGGATAAACATGTGCCTTGTGGGGGAGCAGCACCTGCAAATGATGCTTTAGCCTGTCACTGAAGCTGTCTAGAAAACTTTGGGGTCCTAGCAACTGGAACGGGGACACCATGGAGGAAGGGCCCCTATGATCAGGCCACCCTCGCAAATCTCCTGCTCTTGCTTTCTCCCCCCTCAATCTGAAAAAAGGGCACAAGGCACAAGGTTGGAATGCAGTGGGGTCAAAGGTTAAGGCCAAAAATCAATGCAGAAGGACGTTTCCCAGGAGATGGAGTCCAAATTCTTGTTCTGAAGCACGCTTTGTTCATCTGTGTGGTGGCGGGGGGGGGGGGGGCAGGGAGAGAGGCTGGCTAGAGCCTTCTGCTTGGTGCTCACAAGTACCTATGAATGATGATAAGGTGCTGAAAGTTTTCATTACCACAGGTCTCTGTTTTGCCTTTTAGCAACCTGAGGTCCTCCAAATCAACCTAACAACGGGTTCTCTTTATCAGCTTTACCGAGGTTTAATTCACAAACAAAATCATGCCCATTTAATGGATAGTTCCATGGACTTTGACAAATGCTACCTACCATCCTTGTCACTCCTACCTCAATCAAGTAAAAGAACAGTTCCACCGTCTAATAGTGTTCCCTTGCACCCCTTCCCAGTGAATTCCTACCATCCACATCCAGCCTTAGGCCACCACTGACCTTCTTTCTATAACACTATGGATTAGAATTCTCTTTCTTAGAGTCTGTTATACATGTAAACATGCAGTACGTAATCTTTCATGTCAGCCTTCTTTTCCCCTGCTTCAATGCTTTGGATATTCATTCATGGGGTGGCAGGAATCAGTCGATTAAATCAAAACGGCGGGGCACCTGGGAGGCTCAGTTAGGTAAGCATGAGTCTTTAGCTCAGGTCATGATCTCAGGGTCTTGGGATAGACCCCAGGTCAGTGCTCCGTGCTTAGCAGGGCATCTCCCTTTCCCTCTCCCTCTGCCTCTACCCGGCCCCCCGCCCCGCACTCGCCCTCTCTCTAGCTCTCACTCTCTATCTCAAGTCAGTAAATAAGATCTTTTGGAGGAGATTATGCTAAGTGAAGTAAGTCAAGCAGAGAAAGACAATTATCATATGGTTTCACTCATTTATGGAACATAAGAAATAGGAAGATTGGTAGGAGAAGGAAGGGAAGAATGAAGGGGGGGTAAACAGAAGGGGGAATGAACCATGGGAGACTATGGACTCTGGGGAACAAACTGAGGGCTTCAGAGGGGAGGGGGGTGGGGGATTGGGATAGGCCGGTGATGGTTATTAAGGAGGGCACATATTGCGTGGTGCACTGGGTGTTATATGCAAGTAATGAATCATGGCACATTGCATCAAACGCTGGGGATGTACTGTATGGTGACTAATATAACAAAATAAATATTGTTTAAAAAATACGAAAATAAAATACAAAAACAAAATACAAAAAAAAAAAGGTAAGCAAATAATATAAATCAAAATGGCCCCTATTCACAGACAACTTGATTGTCTCTGTTAAAATACAGTTACACAAAAATATCCTAGAACTCATAAGTGAATTAATCTAGAGTGCAGGGTAGATGATTAAAACACCAAAATCAACCATATTTCAATACACTACCGAAGAAGTGTTGGAAAAGAGGTTTACCACTCAAAAAAGAAAGTCAATTCTTAGATGTTAATCTAACAAATGATGCAGGGTATTTATATGCTAAAAACAGCAAAAACGCTGAAAAAAAAACCAAAAGAAGACCTAAGTAAATGGAGGAACAGACCATGGTCATAGATTAGAATATTTAACATAGTAAAGATGTCAATTCATCTGAAATTGATCTCTGGACTTACTGTAATTCCAATAAAAATCCCAGCAGCAGGATGCATTCTAGACATAGACAAGCTGATCCTAAAGCTTACATGGATACTAAAAACAAACACACAAACAAAAAAGATAGCCAGAATAAGTATGAAAAAAAAAAGAATAAATGTGGAGGAATCACATTACCTACGTTTAGAACTTTTCAACAAATGTGTGGAAAAAACTGGATGTCCATCTAAAAGAAAAGGATTTCACATCTTATACTATAACTCACTAAAAATAAATCTTAGATATAAATCAAGAATATGAAACTGTAAAACTTTTAAAAGGAAACAACAAAATCTTCAACCTGGTTTTTAGAAAGATGTTCGAGGTAGAAGAACAACTCCACCCTGCCACCACCACCACCCACCCCCCTGCCCCACCCTGTTTTTGTTTTTGTTTTTCTGTGAAAGATGCTATTGAGGGTTTGAGGAGAAAAATCTCAGGCTGGGAGAATGTATTTACAATTACCTAAACAACAGAGGGCTTGTATCCAGAGTAGATGAGAAACTGTCAAAACCCAACAGTAAGAAAAGCATGGAGAAAATATTTGAACAGATACATCAATAAAAAGGATATACAGGTGGCAATTGAGCACATAAACAGATAAGCACACTCACTGGCTGGGATAGGGACTAAAACTATGGTGAGATACTGGTAATCCTATATTAAAATTGCCGAAATTACAAAAAGAAAGCAAGTAAAAACAACACAAACACGTGACAATATCAGATGATGTTGAGGATGGGTAGCAACTGGATTCACCACATGTTGCTGGAGGGAATGCAAGGTGGTATAACCACTCTGGAAAACAATGTTATTGCTTTTTATGAAGTTAAACATAGGCTTAGCCGTAGGACATAGCAATCTGACTCTGAAGTATTTCTCCTAGAGAAATTTCAACTTGAGTTCATACAAAAACCTGTAAGTGAATGTTTGTAGCAGCTCTGTTCATGTCACCCCAAACTTGAAACAACTCAAATACCCTGCAACAAAGTGTATTCTTTCCATACAATTAAATACTATTCAGTGGTCTAAAGGAATGAAGTATCGATACAGTCAACGACTTGGATGAAACACAAAAGCATTGTGTTTAGTGATAGAAGCCAGGCTCAGAAGGTTACATTTAATTGATTTTTTAAAAGAATTTATTTATTTATTTATTTATTTATTTATTTATTTATTTGAGAGAGAGACTGAGAGACAGAGAGAGAGCACGAGCAGGTTAGAGGGAGACGGAGAAGCAGACTCCCCCCTGAGCAGGGAGCCCGACACAGTGCTCTATCCCAGGACCCTGAGATCATGACCTGAGCCGAAGGCAGATGCGCAACTGACTGAGCCGCCCAGGTGTCCCAGAAGGTTACATTTTTAATGATTCCATTTACATGACTTTTTTGAGATGACAAAACTATTCTAAAAGAGAGCAAGTTGGTGGTGCCCTGGTTAGGTGTAGAGAGAGAGTGTGACTATGAAGGGATAGCACAGGGACTTCTTGGAGGTTATGGAAGTGTTCTGAATCATATTGTGATGGTGGCTACAAGAATCTACACATATGTTTGGGCACCTGGGTGGCTCAGTCAGTTAAGGGTCTGCCTTGGGCTCAGGTCATGATCCCAGGGTCTTGGGATTGACTCCTGTATCAAGCTCCCTGCTCAGTGGGGAGTCTGCTTTGCCTTCTACCCTTCCTCCCTACTTATGATCTCCTTCTTGCTCCCTCTCTCTCTCAAATAAATAAATAAATAAATAAATAAAATTAAAAAAAAAAAAAGGAATCTATACATGTGTTCAAATCCCTGGAACTGGAGGTCCAGAAAAGTCTATGTCACTGAATTTAAAAACACAATTAAAGAAATAATGGCAAAATCGTTTTCTTCAACCAAAAATTATTAGAATTGAACAGTAGTATACTCCACTACAGAAAATATTGATACATATTTTTAGCATTAAGGAAAACCATACCAAATGTCAACCCAGATGAACACAAATGAATGAATAGCTATAGAAATCGTAAATGTAGGGAGGGTTAATTATTTTACTTTTCAAAAACTTTCTTTAAAAGTTAACTGAGTGTTGGGGCACCTGGGTGGCTCAGTTGGTTAAGTGTGCAACTCTCGATTTTGGCCCAGGTCATGATGATCTCAGGCTCCTGAGATTGAGCCCTGCATCAGGCGCCATGCTCCGCAGGGAGTCTGCTTGAGATTCTCTCTCTCCCTCTCCTTCCCCTCCCCCCCCCCCCGCCCAGTCCCCTACTCGGGTGTGCTAGTTCTCTCTGTGTGTCAAATAAATAAATAAATAAGTAAATCTTTAAAAAAAAGTTAACTGAATGTTTATAAAACCAATAACAATGCATTGTGGGGGAATACAAGGTATGTATAAAGAAAGTCTAGGGAAACAAAAGCAAACAGATGAGAGTGTAGAAATAAAAGCATACTATATAAGTTTTCACTTTGTACATGAAGAAAAATTTTATCATTGAAGGTGAAATGCCTAATTTTAACTATGTATAATATAATCCTTACAGGAACCACTTACATATAAAACAAAAGGAATAAGTATTAAACCAAGATGTGGATTAAAATTGGAATACTGAAAAATACTTCAAAAAAAGAAAAGGAAACGATAAATACTTCAGTTATACATGAGGTGGTGAGAGAATTGGGTTAAAGAAAGAATGAAAAGACAAAGGAAAGAAGGAAATAAAAGAAGGAAGAAAGGAAGGAAGGAAGCTAGAAAGAAGGAAAGAAAAAGAGAAATAAAGTTACTCAAAATAAGAGGATGAAGTTAAAACCAATCATACCTATACTTAAGCTAATTGTATATGTTCTAAACTTTCCTAATAAAAGGCAGTGATTGCTAGGCAGGAGAGCTACAAGACACCACAAGATGCCATTGAATAGAAACTGTATGGTGACTACCATAATATAATAAAAAAAAGTCTTATTATAAAAAAAAGAAACTCACTTTTTTTCACTTTGTTTTTATTTACAGTCTTATATAAGATTACTTTATTTCTGTATCTTGTCAATGTTTCTTCTTCATATTTGCAACTTTCCTTTCCTACTTGGCGAGATTTGGTTTTACTTTGAAGGATCATTTTGTGTTTTTTTGTCTAGTTTTAGTCTAGTGATAGCCACCTCGCTAGGGCGAATGCCCACATGGACAGTCATGCCATTCGCCTTCTCACGCTATACTCATTCAATGTAGACAACGTATTTCTTCCTGTAAACCTGGACTACTTTGCCAATTTGCTGGCCTTCGTCGTGTCCTGGCACAACCTGTACCTTATCATCCTTTCAGGTGGGCATGGATTGAAGGTTGTACTTCTGTCTCAGCTCTTTAGAAAGACAGGAAGACATAATCTTCCTGTGAATGTGGGAAGGTACCCTGAAATGCCTTTTCTGGTTCTCGGTCTGGTCAGAAGTTACGAAGGCATTGAACTTCATGATGGCTGCTGGCACTTCAGTGATGGCTGCAAAAGGGAAGAGTGAAACTCACGTTAATATGGAGACAGAGATAGGTTAAATGTAAAAGGGTTGAAAAAGAGATGCCATGTGAACATAAATTATAAGAAAAAAGGTTCTAATAATGGCTAAGTTAAATTTTAGGACCAGGATTATTACTTTTTTTTTTCCTGAGAACAATTTCATTTTTTAAATTATGTTGTGCTAGTCACCATACAGTACATCATTAGTTTTTGATGCAGTGTTCCACGATTCATTGTATAACACCCAGTGCTCCATGCAATACATGCCCTCCTTAATACCCGTCAGCAGGCTAGCCCATCCCCCAACACCCCTCCCCTCTAAAACCCTCAGTTTGTTTCCCGGTGTCCATAGTCTCTCATGGTCCATCTCCCCTTCTGTTTCTCCCACCCTGTCATTTTTCCCTTCCTTCTCCTAATGTCCTCCCTGTTATTCCTTATGTTCCACAAATAACTGAAACCATATGATAACTGTCTTTCTCTGCTTGACTTATTTCACCTAGCATAATACCCTCCAGTTCCATCCATGTTGATGAAAATGTTGGGTAATCATCCGTTCTGATGGCTGAGTAAGATTCCATTGTATATATGGGCCACATCTTCTTTATCCATTCATCTGTCGAAGGGCATCTTGGCTCCTTCCACAGTTTGGCTATTGTGGACATTGCTGCTATGAACATTGGGGTGCAAGTGCCCCTTCTTTTCACTACCTCTGTATCTTTGGGGTAAATACCCAGTAGTGCAATTGCTGGGTCATAGGGTAGCTCTATTTGTAACATCCTGAGGAACCGCCACACTGTTTTCCAAAGAGGCTGTACCAACTTGCATTCCCACCAACAGTGTAAGAGGATTCCTCTTTCTCCACATCCTCGCCAACATTTTTTGGTTCCTGCCTTGTCCATTTTTGCCATTCTAACTGGTCTAAGGTGGTATCTCAATGTGGTTTGGATTTGAATTTCCCTGATGGCTAATGATGTTGAACATTCTTTCATATGTCTGTTAGCCATTCGTATGTCTTCATTGGAGAAGTGTCTGTTCATGTCTTCGGCCCATTTTTTGACTTGAGTATTTGTTTTTTGGGTGTTGAGTTTGAGTTCTTTATAGATCTTGGATACCAGCCCTTTATCTGTAGTGTCATTTGCAAATATCTTCTCCCATTCCGTGGGTTGCCTCTTCATTTTCTTGACTGTTTCCTTTGCTGTGCAGAAGCTTTTTATCTTGATGAAGTCCCAAAAGTTCGTTTTCGCATTTGTTTCCCTTGCCTTTGGAGACATGTCATGAAAGATGGTGCTGTGGCCGATGTCAAAGGAGTTACTACCTATGTTCTCTTCTGTGATTTTGATGGATTCCTGTCTCACACCGAGGTCTTTCATCCATTTAGAGTTTATCTTTGTGTATGGTGTAAGAGAATGGTCCAGTTTCATTCTTCTGTATATAGCTGTCCAATTTTCACCGCACCTTTATTGAAGAGACTGTCTTTATTCCATTGGATGTTTTTTCCTGCTTTGTCAAAGATTAGTTGACCATAGAGTTGAAAGTCCATTTCTGAAGTCTCTTTTCTTTTTTTTTTTTTTAATGATTTTTTATTATATTATGTTAGTCACCATACAGTACATCCCCGGTCTCCGATGTAAGGCTCGATGATTCATTAGTTGTGTATAACACCCAGTGCACCATGCAATACGTGCCCTCCTTACTAGTCTCTTTTCTGTTCCATTGACCTATGTGTCTGTTTTTGTGCCTGTCCCATGCTGTCTTGGTGATCACAGCTTTGTAATGTAGCTTGAAATCAGGCAACGTGACCAGAAGTATTACTAATGATACACAGGGATATTTAATAACAATAAAAGCACCAATTAATCAGGAAGGCCTAACAATCATCAGAGGCCCTGGAAAATAGAACGTTAAACTTCATAAAGTGAAAACTGATAGAACTTAAAAGACATACAGACAAATCTGTTTAATGGTTGGAAATTTCAAAAATTCTCTCAGATATTGATATAACAAATAGATAGGTTGATAATTATAAAGAAGACTTTAACAACACTCTCAGCTAACTCGACTTAATTATAGTACATTCCACCCAATACCAGTAGAATACACACTTGCTTTAACAGCACATGGAACATGCACCAAGCAAGAGCCTATCGTGGATTATAAAATAATACTTCATCAAAGAAGAGGGACCAAAATCCATGTAAAGGTTGTTCTCCGGGAACAATGGAATTGAACAAGAAATCTATAACAAGAAGATTTCTAGAGAATCCACAAAACTTTGAAATTAACCAACGGACTTCAAAATAACACACGGCCAAAGACGAGGCACTTAGGGCAATTTGAAAGGCATTTGAACTGAAGAGAAACGTAATCACATCCTGTCGACTTCTGTGTGATTCAGCTAATGCACTACTGAGAGAGAAAATTGTAGCTTTCTGCATTTATATTAGGAAAGAAGAAAGGTTTATCATCAATAAAATACAAAACTAAGATGCTACAAAAACATATAAAAATAAACTGAGAGGAAGTAGAAAGAAGGAAGCAAAAAGGCTACCAGAAGCTGACGTTCATATGTAGAATTTAAGAAATTGAAAGATGAACACAGGGGAAGGGAAGGAAAAATAAAACAAGCAGAAACAGAGAGGGAGGCAAACCATAAGAGACTCTTAACTCTAGGAAAGGAACTGAGAGTTGCTGGAGGAGGGGGGGCGTTGGGGTAACTGGGTGATGGGCATTAAGGAGGGCACTTGATGTAATGATCCCTGAGTGTTATATGCTACTGATGAATCACTGAATTCTACCCTTGAACCTAATAATATACCATAGGTTAACTAAATTGAATTTAAATCAAAATAAATTTAAGGGTATCAATGAAATAGAAAACAAAACAACCGAGAGAATGGAATGAAACCAGTAGCTGGTTTATTGAAAAGATTAATACAATTGATACAACTCTGCGTAGACTAATCAAGAAAAAACAGTTAAGACGCTAATGACCGGTATCAGGAATAATAGAGGGGACATGACTTTAGAGTGCAGAACCACTAAAGCGATCATAAGGGAAAACTATGAACAACTTCATTACCAAAAAATTGACAACATAGATAAAATGGACAAATTCTCTCAAAGATGCAATCTCTTAAAGCTCATACCAGAAAATACAGAATGCTTGAATACCCTTATATCTCTTAAAGAAATAGAATCTGTGCCTAAAAACCTTCTCACAAAGGAAACTCCAGGTACAGTTGGCCCCACTGGTGTGTTCTACAAAATAGTTCAGGAAGAAATAGCGCCAAATTTATACGATTCGGTCAGAAAAATGAAGAAGGAACACTTCACGATTCATTCTGTGAAGCTAGAAGTGTCCTTGTGGGGAGGTTCAACATTCGCAAATCTATCAGTGTGATAGATTATATCAACAAGAAAAAAGCCAAGAATCATATGATCCTCTCAGTAGATGCAGAAAAAGCATTTGACAAAATACAGCATCCTTTCCTGATTAAACCCCTTCAGCGTGTAGGGATAGAGGGTACATTCCTCAATCTCATAAAAACCATCTATGCAAAGCCTACAGCAAATATCATTCTCAGTGGGGAAAAGCTGGAAGCCTTTCCCTTAAGATCAGGAACACGACAAGGATGCCCACTCTTGCCATTATTATTCAACATAGTACTAGAAGTCCTCGCAACAGCAATCAGACAACAAAAAGGGATAAAAGGTATCCAAATCGGCAAAGAAGAAGTCAAACTGTCTCTCTTCGCAGATGACATGATACTCTATATGGAAAACCCAAAAGACTCCACCCCCAAACTACTAGAAGCTATAGAGCAATTCAGTAATGTGGTGGGATACAAAATCAATGCTCAGAAATCAGCTGCATTCCTATACATAAACAATGAGACTGAAGGAAGAGATATTAGGGAATCCATTCCATTTACAATAGCACCAAAAATCATACGTTATCTTGGAATTAACTTAACCAGAGACGTAAAGGATCTATATTCTAGAAACTACAAATCACTCTTGAAAGACATTGAAGAAGACACAAAAAGATGGAAAAATATTCCGTGCTCATGGATCAGAAGAATTAACATAGTTAAAATGTCCATGGTACCCAGAGCAATCTACACTTTCAATGCTATCCCGGTCAAAATACCAATGACATTTTTCAAAGAACTGGAACAAACAGCCCTTAAATTTGTGTGGAACCAGAAAGGCCCCGAATCACCAAGGAATTGTTGAAAATGAAAAACAAAGCTGGGGGCATCACAATGCCAGATTTCAAGTTGTACTACAGAGCTGTGACCACAAAGACAGCATAGTACTGGCACAAAAACAGACACATAGACCAATGGAGCGGAATAGAGAACCCAGAAATGGACCCTCGGCTCCTTGGACAACTAATCTTTGACAAAGCAGGAAAAAACATCCAGTGGAAAAAAGACAGTCTCTTCAGTAACTGGTGCTGGGAAAATTGGACAGCTACATGCAAAAGAATGAAACTTGACCACTGTCCCACACCATACACAAAGATAAACTCTAAATGGATGAAAGACCTCGATGTGAGACAGGAATCCATCAAAGTCCTAGAGGAGAACATAGGCAGCAACCTGTTTGACATCGGCCACAGCAACTTTTTCATGACACATCTCCAAGGGCAAGAGAAACAGAAGAAAAAATGAACTTGTGGGACGTCATCAAAATAAAAAGCTTCTGCAAAAGCAAGGAAGCAGTCAAAAAAAACTAAGAGGCAGCCCACGGAATATGAGAAGATATTTGCAAACGACACTACGGATAATAGACTGGTATCCAAAATCTACAAACGACTTCTCAAACTCAATACACAAGAAACAAATAAACAAATCAAAACATGGGCAGAAGATATGAATAGACACTTTTCCAATGAAGACATACAAATGGCTAACAGGGGCGCCTGGGTAGCGCAGTCATTAAGCGTCTGCCTTTGGCTCATGGCGTGATCCCAGCGTTCCGGGATCGAGTCCCACATCGGGCTCCTCCGCTGGGAGTCTGCTTCTTCCTCTCCCACTCCTCCTGCTGTGTTCCCTCTCTCGCTGGCTGTCTCTCTGTCACATAAATAAATAAAATCTTTAAAAAAAAAAAAACAAATGGCTAACAGACACATGAAAAAATGTTCAAAATCATTAGCCATCAGGGAAATTCAAATCAAAACCACACTGAGATACCACCTTACGCCAGTTAGAATGGCAAAAATGGACAAGGCAAGAAACAACAATTGTTGGAGAGGATGTGGAGAAAGGGGATCCCTCCTACATTGTTGGTGGGAATGCAAATTGGTACAGCCGCTCTGCAAAACAGTGTGGAGGTCCCTTAAAAAGTTAAAAATTGAGCTACCCTATGATCCAGCCATTGCACTACTGGGTATTTATCCCAAAGATACAGACGTAGTGAAGAGAAGGGCCATAGACACCCCAATGTTCATAGCAGCATTGTCCACAATAGCTAAATCGTGGAAGGAGCCGAGATGCCCTTCAACAGATGACTGGATTAAGAAGATGTGGCCCATATATACAATGGAATATTACTCAGCTATCAAAAAGAACGATTTCTCAACATTTGCAGCAACATGGACGGGACTGGAGGAGATAATGCTAAGTGAAATAAGTCAAGCAGAGAAAGACAATTATCATATGATTTCTCTCATCTATGGAACATAAGAACTAGGAAGATCGGTAGGAGAAGAAAGGGATAAAGAAAGGGGGGTAATCAGAAAGGGGAATGAAGCATGAGAGACTATGGACTATGAGAAACAAACTGAGGGCTTCAGAGGGGAGGAGGGTGGGAGAATGGGATAGGCTGGTGATGGGTAGTAAGGAGGGCACGTATTGTATGGTGCACTGGGTGTTATACGCAACTAATGAATCATGGAACTTTACATCAAAAACCAGGGATGTACTGTGTGGTGACTTACATAATATAATAAAAATATTATTATAAATTAAAGTAAATAAATGAGTGAATGAATGAATGAATGAATGAATTAAAAGAAGTGTCCTTGTGCCAAAACCAGACAAGGGCATTACAAGAAAATATAACTGCGAATCAATATCCCTCGAAAACATAGACACAAAAAATGTTAGCACACGTTAGTAAATTGAAACCAGCCATATATGAAAGCAATTCTTTATGACAAAATGAGGTGTCTCTTAAAATGTAGGTTCTCTCAAACATAGCGTTATTAATGGATGTGTAATCTAGTAAGAGAACCGTAGCATCATCTAAATGGATGCAGGTCATAGACAGAATAATGGCATCCCCATATATTCATGCATTAACCCCTGAAAACTGTGAATTTGTTGCTTTCCATGGCAGAAGGTGCTTTGCAGATGTGATTAAGTTGAGCATCTCGAGGTGTGGAGAGGTGTGGAGATTATCCTGGATGACCTGGGTGGACCAATGAATTACAAAGGTCCTTAGAAAGGGGGAGCAGGAACCTGACAGTGAAGGGAAGGAGATGTGAAAACAGAGGCAGGGGTCAGAGAGGAGAGTGATTGGAAGGTGTTATGCTGCTGGCCTTGAATATAGAGAAAGGGGCAGGAGCCCAGGAATAGAGGTGGCCTTTAGAGGATAGAAAAGGCAAGGAACGGGGCGCCTGGGTGGCACAGCGGTTAAGCGTCTGCCTTCGGCTCAGGGCGTGATCCCGGAGTTCTGGGATCGAGCCCCACATCAGGCTCCTCCGCTATGAGCCTGCTTCTTCCTCTCCCACTCCCCCTGCTTGTGTTCCCTCTCTCGCTGGCTGTCTCTATCTCTGTCGAATAAATAAATAAAATCTTTAAAAAAAAAAAAAAAAAAAGAAAAGGCAAGGAACAATTTCTCCCCTAGGGGTCTCAGACGAACATAACACCGTAGACACATAGATACAGGCCATTGGCCTTGTAAGACCCGTTTTAGACTTCTGACCTCCAGAGCTGTAAGATAACACACTCGTGTTGTTTTAAGCCATAAAGTATGTGGTCATTTATGATAGCTGCAATATGTGATTCATATAATTCAGAAAAGGCATTCAACGAAGTTTAACACCTATTCAGATTAAAAATTATCTGGAAACCAGGAATGGAAAAAACTTCCTCAACCTGATAAAGGTCATCTAAAACATACTTCACTGTTTTTTTGGGGGGGGTTGTTTGTTTGTTTTAAAGATTTTAATTATTTGTGAGAGACAGAGAGAGAGAGAGAGAGAGAGAGCAGGGAGGAGAAGCAGAGGGAGAAGCAGACTCCCCGCTGAGCCTGAGCCAGGAGCCCAATCCCAGGACCTGGAGATCAAGACCTGAGCCGAAAGCAGATGCTTAGCCATCTGAGCCACCCCAGTACCCCTAAAAGATACTTCATTGTTAAAAACTGAAAGCTTCCCCTCTAAGATCTCTCACTCTTCCTAATCAGCACCAATTGGCAGTCTGACTTAGTGCATTAAGGCAGGATTTGAAAATCAATTTAAAAAGGCATACAAGGTGGAAAGAAAGAAGTAGAATTGACTTCGTTCATGGGTGATATGATCATATACATAGAAAGTCCTAAAAGAACACTCGTTTGAAAAATATTTAGAAACTGCTTGTGAGATAAGCAAGGTTGCAGAACCTGAGGTCAATAAACAAAAATGGATTATAGTTATCTATTCTAAAAATAAACAATTGGAATTAAAAAATATCATTTACAATACATGCAGAACATGAACTTCTTAGGGTGACTATAACAAAATACATGTGAAGCTGCAAAACGTAACACAGTCAGCATTGCTGAGAGAAATTTGAAACGATCTCAATGAATGAAGAGATAGATGATGTGTATAGATTTTAAGACTCAATATTGCCAAGATGTAAATTCTCCC
Organism: Ursus arctos; assembly: GCF_023065955.2. NCBI lineage: Eukaryota > Metazoa > Chordata > Mammalia > Carnivora > Ursidae > Ursus > Ursus arctos. The sequence goes on from NC_079873.1 coordinate 43,277,110, forward strand.
CACATTGACCTATTGATTCATAGCAATTCAAATGACTAAAAAGCAGCAAGGTGATTATACAACTTTTGCTGCCATACAAAGGATTCAAATAGCCAAAGCAATCGAGAAAGAGAAGCATATATTTGGATTTCTCATGCTGCCTAACTTCGTAAGTTACTATAAAGCTACAATCATCAAGATAGTGTGGTACTGGCATAAATATGGGCATATAAATAAATGGAAAACAAATAGGAAGTCCAGGAATAGATGTACACATGTATGGGCAATTGATTTTCAACAATGGAGCTCACGTGATCCAATGAGGGAAAACTGGCTTTCAATAAATAATTTAAGAAACATTTAATATGTATGTGGAAAACAACGGAATTTCACATTACCTCAAATCACATGCAAATATAACCCAAAATGGATAATAAGCGTATAAAACTTGTTATGATAACAGGAGAAAAACCTCTGTTAACTGGAGTTAAATCAGACTTCTTACAACACAAAAAGCATGAACAAAAAAAGAAAACAGTGGTAAACTGCCTTTATAAAAAAATTCAAAAGGCAAATTAAAACTTGCCCTTTGGAAGATCTTGTTAAGAAAATAAAATCCGATAGTGCAATTGCTGGGTCGTAGGGTTGCACTACTGGGTATTTACCACAAAGGTACAGATGTAGTGAAAAGAAGGAGCACATGCACCCCAACGTTCATAGCAGCAATGTCCACAATAGCCAAACTGTGCAAGGAGCCGAGATGCCCTTCAACAGATGAATGGATAAAGAAGATGTGGCCCCTATGTACAACGGAATATTACTCAGCCATCAGAAAGGATGAATAGCTACCATTTACATCAACATGGATGGAACTGGAGGGTATTATGCTAGGTGAAATAAGTCAAGCAGAGAAAGACAATTATCATATGGTTTCACTCATATGTGGAACATTAAGGAATAGTGCATAAGGACAATAGGGGTGGGGGCGAACTGAATGGGAAGAAATCAGAGAGGGAGACAAACCATATGAGACTCTTGACTCTGGGAAACAAACTGAGGGTTGCAGAAAGGGAGATGGACAGAGGGATGGGATAACTGGGTGATGGCCATTGAGGAGGGCACGTGATGTGATGAGCACTGGGTGTTACACTGAATGGATGAATCATTGAACATGATATCAAAAACCAATGATGTTCTATACCTTGGCTCATTGAATTTAAATTAAAAAAGAAAAGAAAAGAAAATCTGGTCCCAGAGAGGGAAAACACTTACATAATACAGAACATTCTTGTATATCCGTATATATAAAAATCTCTTTCAAGTCAATCAAGGGTACACATAACTTGTTCTAAACATAGGCAAAATACTTGCACAGACATTTCCCTAAAGACGATACATGTAAGGTAATTAAACACATGTAAAATTGTTTAAAATTACTAGTCAACAAGAAAAGGAAACTTAAAACCGAAAGGAGATAGCATACCACAACTACTAGAAGGGCTACATCCAAATGGCTGACAATGATGACAAGGCCTGGTAAGGTATGGTTTTCATCCATGTTAGTGTAAAGTCTAGGCACTTTTCAAAAGGTTTGGCAGTTTCTTACTAAGTTAAGCATGCAAGTACCACGTAGTCCAGTCATTTCACCCCTAGGCATTCAATTCAGAAAAAGAAAAGCATATGTCCACACCAACCCCATATGTGAATGTTTGTAGCAGCTTTATTCGTAATGACCCCCAACCAAAAACATCCCAAATGTCCATCAGTTGGTGAATGGACAGCAAACTGTGGAATATCCATACAAAGTATCAAAAGGGAACAAACCGCCAACATACGCAGTGCTTGGGTGTATCAAAAGTATTACATGGAAGACTGGAAACTGTACTGCATGCTCTCTGATTCATTTGGCATATAATTCTTGAGAAGTTAAAACTCAAAGGAGTCAGGGGAGCTTGGTGGTTGCCCAGGGCTGGAGGCGGAGCAAGGAGAATGACTTGGAAGGCACAGGAGGGAACTCTAGAGCACTGGAAATGTTCTCTATCTTGACATTGGTGGTAGTTATACACATGTTTCAGTTTGTCAAAAATCGCCAAGCTGTACACTTATGTAGGTATAGTTTATTGAACGTAACGTGTGTCTCAACAGAACAAAAAATAAATAGCTGTTTTACATATAGAAAGTATCTGAAAGCAAGAATTGTATTGGATACATTTTCAAAAGGTAACACATGGTGAAGAAAGATTGGTGCATTAGATGATGGATCAAATAAAAATATCCAGAATAAAATATATAGAGAAAAGATGATGGAATATACAGAATGGGTAGGAAGAGAATCAGTGCATGCAGAGGCTAACACAGGTGTAACATATTTTAACTGGAGTTAAGTGATGAGACAACAGAGAAAAATGCCTAGGCAATATTTGAACAGATAAGGGAATGGTGTTTCCAAAGCTGATGAATGACAGCTTGCTCAAGACTCAAGGAGAACTAAGAGTCGCAAGCAAGATAATTCTAAAGTAAACATCTGTTAAACTTACATTGTCAAAACAAAACAAACAAACAAACAAAAGCAAAGAAAGAGAACATCATGAGAGCAACCAGGGTAAATAAAGGCATGGGCTTCAGAACAGGACAATGGGAGTGACAATTCACTTTCAACATAAACAAGGAAGTCCAGAAGTCTGCAGGATGATATATTCAAAGTGATGAAGGAATATAACTGCCAACTTAGGGCTCTATAACCTGGAAAAATACCCTTCAAGATGAAGGGGAAATAAAGGGGAAATAAAGACATTTTCAGACAAACAAAACAATGAATGTTTCATATTCCTATTATATGATCCAGACATCATGCTTCTTGGTAGTTACCGCAGTGAGTTGAAAACATTTGTCCACTCTGAAACCTGCACACAAAAATTTATAGCAGCTTTATTCATAATTGTTAAAACATGAATGCAATCATTTACAGCATGGTGACTACAGTACATAACAACGTATTATATAATTGAAATTTGCTGAGAGAGTACATACCAAGTGTTCTCACCACTAAAAAGAAAAAAAAGTAAATATGCTACTTAGTTTGGTGATGGTAGTCATTCCACTGCATTTATTAAAACATTACATTATATCACCTAAATATATGCAATTACTACTTGTCAACCATAGCTCAGTAAAGCTGAAACAGAAGACGACCTGCAAGAGTTAAGTGGATAAACTGTGGCACACCCATATAATGTCCATGTTCAGGGATAAGAACAAAAGAGCTACCGGGTTGCAAAAAGACATTCAGGAACCTAAAAGCGCATTGCAGCATGGAAGAAGAAAAGTCTACCTATTGTATGATGCCAACTACCACATATGATATGTCAGAAAAGGCAAGACTATGGAAACCCTAAAAAGATCAATGCTTGCCAGGATCTGGGGGGAGTGAAGGAAGGAAGGATAAATGGAGCAAAAGGGAGTCTGAGGACAGTGAAAGTATTCTCTATGTTACAGTAATGATAGATCCGTCATTATACATTTGTCATAATACAACACAAAGAGGGAACCGGGATGTAAACTATGGATTTTAACAATCATGAATCAATATTGATTGATTCATCACTTGTAACGGATGGACCACAGTAATAGAAGATAGCGGAAACCAAGAGCAGACTGCAGGTGGTGGGGAGAAGGAGTGTGCAGGAAGCCTCTGCTTTCCAAACAATTCTGTTCTAAGCACAAAACTGAGGTAAACATTAAAATCTATTAATTTAAATTAGAAAAGGGATGTTTCACCTGCACATCTGCTCTAAAGGAAGTACTTAACGTGTACTCTCTAAACAGAAAAAGAACCACCCCTGATCAAACTTAAAGAAAAGGAAGTAAGGAAGAGTGACGTATAGGATAAATGTGTGGGTATATTTAAATGATACTGGTTTTATAAAATGATACTCAAAATAATAATGTCTTTTGAGGTTAAAACCATGTGTGTTTGTGTGTGTCTAACTACGAGTGATGAAATTGGCAGCCATAATATTAAAGTAAGGAGAGGGTAAATGTGCACTAAGTGTTCTAAGGTAGTTACATTTTCTGTGATGACATAAAGGATCAATTTATATTAGACTTTGACAAGTTAAAATGCATGTAGTGGGGCGCCTGGGTGGCACAGCGGTTAAGCGTCTGCCTTCGGCTCAGGGCGTGATCCCGGCGTTATGGGATCGAGCCCCACATCAGGCTCCTCCGCTATGAGCCTGCTTCTTCCTCTCTCACTCCCCCTGCTTGTGTTCCCTCTCTCGCTGGCTGTCTCTATCTCTGTCGAATAAATGAATAAAATCTTTAAAAATAAAAAATAAAATAAAATAAATAAAATGCATGTAGTAGTCTCCATATAACCACTAAAAGAACAATGAAAAGGTGAATGTCTATCAAGGTGATAGAGGTGGAAAATAGACAAATTTTAAAACTAATCCAAAAGAAGGCAAAACCTAAGAGATAAAAGAGCACAAACAAGCGGGAGAAATAGAAAATAGTAAGGTGGTAGATATAAACCTGAATGTGTCGATAATCCCTTTAAAGGTGAATACTCCAATTAAAAGACAAAGGTTAACAGTCTGGAGGCAGAAGGATGAGGAGGAGGGAAAGGAGCAGGATGAGGGAGGGGTAAGGAGGAGAAGAAGACGGAAATCAACCACATGCTGCTTACAAGGATGTACTTCAGCTATAACTATACGGAAAATTTCAACATTGCAAATTAGAAAAACATACACCTTAAAATATTAATAAAGACAAGCTGGTGTACCTCTATTTACATCAGAAACTTTGACCTTTTAGGCAAAGAAGCATTACAATAGGTAAAGATGGATACTTAATAATCACAACAGTTCCAACTCACCAGGGAAATAAAAGTTATGAGCCTGTTTGCACTCAATAACATGGTCTCAAAATATAATGCAAACCTTGACAGAGCTGCTAGGACATATATGTGAATCCCTAATCACAGTGGGAGGTTTTCAAACACTTTTCTCAGTGACTGACAGAACATTTTGATAAAAATTGCCAAGTTATAAAATTTTGAAAAATACAATGAAGAAACTTGGCTATATATATATATATATATACACACACACACACACACACACACACACACATATATATATATATAGTTTTGTAATTTTAATTCCAGTGTAGTTAACATGCACTCTTATATTAGTTTCAGGTGTACAATATAGTGATTCCACAATTCTGTACATTACTCAGTGCTCATCATGATAAGTGTGCTCTTAATCCCCGTCACCTATTTTTACCATCCTCTCATTGATCTCCTCTCTGGTAACCATCAGTCTGTTCTCTATAGTTAAGAGTCTCTTTCTTGGTTTCTCTCTTCCTCTCTCTCTCTCTCTTGCTCACTCGCTCGCTTTTTCCTTTGCTCTTTTGTTTCCTTTGCTCCTTTGCTGCTTCCATAATTTGGCAATTGTGAGTAATGCTGCAATAAACATAGCTTTATAACACCTATAACTGTGGGTTAAGGATCCCTTTGAATTAGTGTTCTTGTATGTTTGGTGTAAACATCCAGTCGTCTGATTGCTGGATCATATGGTAGTTCTACCCTTAACTTTGTGAGGAACCTCCATACTGTTTTCTAGAATGGCTGCCCCAGTTTGCGTTCCCACCAACAGTGCAAGAAGGTTCCCCTTTCTCCACGTCCTCACCAACACCTGTTGTTTCCTGTGTTGTTTAGCCATTCTGACAGGTGTGAGGTGATATTTCATTGTAGTTTTGATGGGCATTTCCCTGATGGTAAGGGATGTTGAGTATCTTTTCACGTGTCTGTTGGCATCTGGATGTCTTCTTTGGAGAAATGTCTGTTCATGTCTTCTGACCATTTTTAAATTGGATTTTTAAATTTGGTTTTCAGGTGTTGATTTGTAGAAGTTCTTTATAGAGCTTGGCTATTAACCCCTCATTGGCTAGATCATTTGCAAATATTTTCTCCTGTTCAGTAGGTTGCCTTTTAGTTTTGTTGATTGTTTCCTTTGCTGTGCAGAACCTTTTTATTTGGATGTAGTCCTGATAGTTTATTTTTGCTTTTGTTTTCCTTGCCTCAGGAGACATGTCTAGAAAAATGTTGCTCTGACTAATGTCACAGGCATTACTGCCTGTGCTCTCTTGCAGCATTTTTATGGTTTCAGGTCTCTCATTTAGGCCTTTAATCCATTTTGAGTTTACTTTTGTGTATGGGCTAAGAAAGCAGTCCAGTTTCATTCTTTTGCATGTAGCTGTCCAGTTTTCCCAACACCATTTGTTGAACAGACTGTCTTTTCCCCCATTGTATACTCTCACCATGTTTGTCATACTTTACTTGACCATACAACCGTGGGTTAATTTCTGCACTTTCCATTGTGTTCCACTGATCTGTGTCTCTTATTTTTGTACCAGTACCATACTGTTTTGATTACTACTGCACTGTAATAGAACTTGAATTCAGAGTAGTTTTCAGAAGTACAGGTCTTTCACCTTTTTGGTTCTTTATTCCTGGGTATTTTATTCCTTTGGTGCAACTGTAAATGGGATGGTTTTCTCAACTTCTCTTTCTGCTGCTTTGTTATTAGCGTATAGAAACACAACAGATTTCTGTACATTGATTTTGTATCCTGGGACTTTACTGAATTTGTTCATTAGTTCTAGCAGTTTTTTGGTGGAGCCTTTCAGGTTTTCCATATATCATATCATGTCATCTGCAAATGTGAAAGTTTTACTTCTTCCTTATGGATTTGGATGCCTTGTCTTTCTTTTTGTTGTCTGATTGCTGTGGCTAGGACTTCCGGTACCGGGTTGGATAAAAGTGGTGAGAGTGGACATCTTCATCTTGTTCCTGACGTTAGGGGAAAGTCTTTCAGTATTTCCCATTGAGTGTGATGTTGACTGTAGGTTTGTCCTATAAGCCCTTTATTATGTTGAGGTATGTTCCCTCTAACCTTACTTTGTTGAGGGATTTTATCATGAATGGATTTGTATTTTGTCAAATGCTTTCTCTGCATCTGTTGAAAGGATCATATGGTTTTTAAACTTTTCTCTTATTGATTTGATGTATCATGTTGATTAATTTGCAAATATTGGACTGTTTTTGCATCCTGGGAATATATCCCACTTGATCGTGGTGATTGATTTTTTTAATGTATTGTGAGATTTGGTGTGCTAATATTTTGCTGAGGATTTTTGCATCTATGTTAATCAGAGACACCCATTCTCTCTTGTTGTGGTGTCTTTGTTTGGTCTTGGCATGGGGGTAATGCTAGCCTCGTTGAATGAATACATTTCTATCAGTGCACTCAACAATGGCAGGATACATAGTCTTTTCACGTGCTATTGATATTTCCCCAAACTGACCACATGTTGACCATAAAGCGGGTCTCAGCAAATTTTGAGGCAGTGAAATAATAATGACTAGATTCCCTGACTACAAGCCATGAAGTTTTAAATTCATAACCAGTGATAACGAGAAAATCCCCCATGGACTTTTAAATTAAGAAATATCCTTCCTTAGAGGATATTTAACCCAGAGCTCAAAGAAGAAAAGGTTGATGAAATTTAAAATACATATATTTTACCTGAATATTAATGAAAACTTGTGAGATAATGCTTTAATGTGTATACTACAAAAAAAGAAAGGCAATAAAAATAGATAACCTGCGCATCTATTTCACAAATTTAATAGAACAGCAGATTAAACTCGAAGACAGCAGAAGAAATGAAATAAGGACAACGGCATTAATAAGTTAAAGATAAAACAAAATAGCCACAGTTGGTTCTTCAGAAGGACAACACAATTGATCATCATCCTTGTGGGCCTGAAAGAAAAAGAGAGATGTTATCTAAAAACCAATGCCTGGAACAAGTGAGGAGACATAGCTATGGACAATGAAGATATTAAAAGATCATTAGTCGAAATCACCTGCAGCTGTATGTAAATAAATTTGAAGGTTTAGATGTAATGTACAAATTTCAAGAAAAGACAGATGACACAAAAACAACAAATTATCCTCAAAATACCAAATATGTGAAATTTGATGAAAACAACAACAACAACAACAATAACAACAAATGTCCATATTCTGATGACCCCACCAATTAATTCTACAAAACTTTTATGAAGGAATAATGTCAATTTTACCAACTTGGCAGGAAATAGAAACAAGAGGAGTCACTTCTGATCTCATTCTATGAAGCCTTAATGTTATAAGAACATTATAAGAGATGAAGTGTACAAGCCAATCTTTCACACAAGCATAGAAGGAAAAATCATGAATAAAACACTAGGAAAACAAATCCAGTTATATGTGTTAAAAGGATAATATATCACAAGAAAGTCAGGACTATCCTAGAAATGGAGTGGTTTAGCACTTGAAAAATAAATGTATTTCACGGAATTAATGTATGAAGGAGAAAAACTTGTTATATTCCCTATAGATGCAGAAGAACGTACTTCATGAATTTGATTTTTAAAAACTAAACATCCAACAATGTGGAGAAAAGGGAAGCCTTGTGCACTGTTGGTGGGAATGTAAACTGGTACAGGAGCTATGGAAAACAATGTGGAGGTTCCTCAAAAAGTTAAAAATGGAGCCACCATATGATCCAGCAGTTCTGCTTCTGAGTTTATATCTGAAGGAAACAAAATCACCATCTCAAAGAGGTATCTGCATCCCCATGTTCATTTCAGTACTATGCACAATAGCCAAAACTTGGAAACAACCTAAGTGTCCATGGACAGATGAGTGGATATAAAAGGTTTTATAGTGGGATATTATTCGGTCATAGCAATGAGGGAAATCCTGCCATTTGTGACAACATGGAAGGACCTTGAGGGCATTATGCTAAGTGAAATAAATCACACAGGCAAAGACAAATACTGTATGATCTCACTTACATGTGGCATCTAAAACAAAACCAAACACAGAAGCAGACAGTAGATGGTGCTTGCCAAGTTCTGGGGGGTGGGGGATGTGGGGAGATGTTGGTCAAAGGATGCACACTCTCAGTTATAAGATGAAAAAGTTCTGGAGCTCCAATATTCAGCACGGTGATTATAGTTAACAATACTGTTACATATATTTGAAAGTTGCTAAGAGGAAAAAAAAAAAGATCTTACATTTTCTCACCAAAACACTGTAATTATGTGCTGTGAAGGAGTTGTTAACTAACTTTATTGTAGTAATCATTTCACATATGTGTGTGTATCAAATCATCATGTTATTTAAATTTACACAATGTTATATGTCAATTATATGCCAATAACGTCGGAACTTTATTTTAAATAAAAATATGATAAAACCTCTAAGCAAACTAGGAATAATAGAGAACTCTGTTAAACCACTCAGAATATCTTTGAAAAGTCTACAGAAACAGGGGCACCTGGGTGGCTCATTCGGTTAAGCATCCTACTCTTGGTTTTGGCTCAGGTCATGACCTCATGGGTTGTGAGATCAAGCCCCGCCTTGGGCTCCAGGCTCAGAGGGGAGTCTGCTTGAAAATTCTCTCCCTCTGCCCCTCCCCCCATTCGTGAGTGTGCGATCCCTCTCTGTCTCTGTCTCTCTCTCTCTCAAGGAAATATATAAATCTTTTTTTAAAAAATTAAAAAAAAAATAAAAGCCCACCCAAACCATTGCACTTAATCATGAAATATTGAAAGCCACCCCCCCCCCTCCGAGATCACAAAAAAGAGTAGGTTATCCACTGTCACTACAAACAATGCCATAAGGGAAGAAAAAGTAACAAAGATAATCCAGCCAGTATAGCCCTAAATGCATACACATGTGAATCGAAGGACATGTATATGAATGTTCTCCACAGTAACATTTTTAATACTTCAGGACCAGAAACTACTGAAGTGTCCATCAGAAATAGAATGTACAAAATTTGCAGTATATCTACACAAATCGAAATATTATTCAGTAATGAATATACATGAACTCAGCTAACAAACAACAAAAAAAGAAGAGGTATAAGTGAAAAACATAATGTTGCCGAAAGAAAGCTAGATTATAAGACTATGTGCTATAATGACTGCATTTATCATGTGCCATGAAATTCACAAGCATGCACAATTACAGTGTTAAAAGTCAAAATACTGGCTAGACTTGCTGAGGTGGCTCATAGCAGTGACTAGGTAAAGGCATAAGGGTGATTTTGGTTTGCTGGCAATGCCAGATCTCTTGACCTGGATTGTAGTTTCTCAGATATTTGTGATATAATAATTTGCTGAGTGGTACATTCGTGTTTCATGCAATTCCCTTTTGGTGCTGTACTGCACTGAAAAGTTACAGAAAGATGTTTAATAAGTAGAGTTCCAGGAGTGTACATAAAGAACTGGTTCTTTGGTGATTTGTATAGTCTCTGACCACCATGCCATGAAGCTATAAATTAATAACCAAAATCATTAGAGAAATCCCTCACATGTTTGTAAAGAAATATCTTCCTGCACACCCAGGGCTCTAAGAAGAAATCACGGTGAAATTAGAAAATATTTTGAACTGACTAAGATGAAAACTCCAGAAACTTCTGCCTGCTGTAATTATTAAATCTCTCCTCTTGTGATGCTCTTGTGATTTCTCAGGGAAGGAGCTCCGGCATCTATGGAAAGAGGCAAGATGCCAGCGGTTTGTACAAGTTGGGAATGTGGCTAGGAATTAAACTGTTATGTAGATTTTTTACTTAAATCCCTATATTGGGTTTGGATGCTTGCCTTCACCTGAGGCTGAGATCCCAAAGTCCATTAATCATCCATTTATCCCCTCCAGGGAGTAAGTGTTTGCTCAAACTCCCAAGGGTTTGGGGAAAGCAATTTGCACAGCCAGAGGTTGCTGAGAGGGGTTCTGGGTGTCTAAATGTGTCTTTAGAGCAATCATGTAATTTACAACCCCCACCAGTAGCCCTAACTTGCAGGGGAACACGCCACTGCCAATCTCACAAACAGTTTGAAGGTCTGGTGAGGGAGGTTAAAGACCATTGCTTTGGAGGTTTCCTCCCTGGTGGGTTAGGATTGAATGCTTGTAAATTGGTTAATTCAGACATCACTCATCTGTCTGCTTTCCACCTTCTCATACTATATAGTCACTGTCTCCTCACCCATCCTTCTCGTCCTTGTGGGGTTAGGCGTCTAACGAAAAGGATCTAGCCGGGAGAGCAGAAGGAGGACTAGATGGAAGAACAAAGAATGAGAAAGAGAATGGATGATGGATATGAACAAAGGTGCCTCTAGGGCACTTGGAAACAGGAGCAAGCGTCCAGCGAAGTGATGAAACAGCTCCTCATCCTGTTTTGGTGCATGCTAGATCCCAATGAGGGGGCATCCAGTCGGACTTCATGTTCACACCTTGGGTAGTGGAGGGCAGGATACCTAGGTCCCATCATGAGAGTCCCATCATACTGTAAATGATGGAAGAGGATAGTTGCCCCCAACATTAAGGGGAAGACACTTAGTTACCTAAGGAGGCAATAAGAGAATGCTGGGTGGCAGAACGCCAAATGCCAGTGACATTCCTTCCACCGAACCCACCATGCAAATTAGTTCCACTATTGTTCATGGTCGTAGCTCCTCGTCATTTAATTCCATAACACTTATCAAAATTGGCAAATGTAACAATGATGCCTGTGATTCATTTTATGATGCACTGACCTACTAGGCTGAAAGCTCAATATGCATGGCCATATTAGGCCAATCATAATTGGATGAATTAATTCTTAGTCACTCTGTAAGTGGCTGGGTGGGGGCAGGGGAGGGATGGTGCAAGGAAGAACAAAGTATAGAGAGAAGGAGGAAGGAAGGGGGGCAGAACAACGGAGGACCCAAATGAAAACCCAAGGAGGGAGAGAAGAGGCAAGGGATAGAGGATGACAGAAGGAGGAGAAACTGAAAGACAATGCAGGTAGGAGAGAGGGAGGAGAAGGGAAAGGTAAGAGGGTGCTGATGTATATTGAAGTGGTCATAACACTGCCTCACCCACAAGAATCCTGTGGGCCTGAAGCATGATGCAGAGAATGGTGTGTGTGTGTGTGTGTGTGTGTGTGTGTGTGTGTGTGTGTGTCCGTGCGTGCGCATGCGCGCACCTGTGTGTTTTCTTTGTAATAGTAATTGCAGGGTACGACCTACCTGTGGAAATTATGAATTCTTCCAATATGAGTGCTTTGCTCAAATCTCTTCCCCTGAGGGCCTTTATGTCAGGACCACCTCTGCTTTTCTCCCACAGTCCAATGCATTACTCAGCTTCAGTTCCCATGGTAACCAAGCTGTTTCCTGTCACGTCTAGGGACTAAGAATGAGACAAAGAGAAAGGCAGAGAAATGTGTCTTCCTCGGAGGTACATAAGCCCCTATTCAGGGATTTAAAAGTGCAGTCTATTTAGTTCCATCTTTCCCTGCGCCCATGCCTGGTGGAGGAGAACAGAAATTGCAGAGTCCCAATATGAACTCAGAAATTCTACCTCTCCATAATGCACCCACATGGTTGGGAGACCTAGGCTTCCTTGCCCCTTAGCCGCCGCCCTACCAATAATTTGTTTTACCTCCAAACCATGCCTGTGAAGTCCAGGATTCCTGCCCCACAACTTACTTCTCCTCATCCTACCCTGTAGCCTCTATCACGTTATGGGGGGACGGGGGGTTCCAGTAGCCCCATTTTCTGACATGAACCTCAGTTCCCACCAGATTTCAGAAGTACTGCTTCCAGAAAAGATCCATGATCCACAGTAGGGGAGTCACTCAGTAAAGACAACTTCCTCCTCTCTTCTTTGGCCTGGGAGACCTGTACCCAGACCATGAGACCTGTTAATAAGGCTCCTACTTCCTGCCCCACTGCCCCTGTTCTACCAGGGCCTTGGAGAGACTCAGAGGAGGGAGGTCTCTGCCAGTCTCCCGATTTTGGAATATAGCAAAAGCACCGAAACGCCTCTTCCTTTTCCCCTTCTCCGGAGTAGCCAACTTCTTCCTTTGCATTATCTCCCCATTTCAGAGGCTGGGCGAGCATGGTGCCAGGCAGGCACGAGACTTCCCGGGGCACCAGTTTGTGAGGAGAGACAGCACAAAACTTGAAGGAATGTCCCATCTGCCCCTCCCTTCCTTCCCAGTATTTTAGGTATCTCTGGAAGTCCATTTGTCCAGCCTCACTCTCTTTTCCTGGGTCCCGGCTGTCCACCATTTCCCATGTCCTGGAATCCCTCAGTCAAAAAAAAAAAAAAATCTGAGGAATCTCATCTCCACTCCTATTGAATAACGCACACTGGGGACAAAACCCAAAGCCTTGCCCCTTCCACTGACCTCAGGGTCTTTTTGAGACACCCAGTTTATGTTTATAAAGGGAGTTTGCTTCATATCCACTGCCACTATCCACCTGCCAGCCACTCCTCTATGTCTCAAACCCCTCTCAGGGGATTCCAGATCTGCTTGGATGCTGGTCTCTGTCTGGATGTCCAGCAGGAGATTCCCTTGGAGTAGGACCAAAGTGGAACAGTAGTTCAAGGAAAGCAATGCTTTTCTTGATGCCCTTCTCCTGAAATCACCCCCCCCCCCCCCGCCAAACACCACTCTAGACTTTTTCGGAGCAGCAGATTTTAATGACAGGTGAAAAGTAACTAGAGGAACTAGAGACAATTATAATATGGAACAAAACTACTAGGAAATGGTGGCTAAATATCAATGTTCTTAGAGCCCACAGAAAATCGCCCATCTCCTGCTTCCCCCACAAAACGTTATGCCTTCTGGGGAGAATCCACTCTGAGTGGATCCCTGTTCCTAGCTTTTCTTCTCTGTCTTAAGGACTGCCCTTTTGTCTCCTTGAGGAAGAGAAAGTCCCCTCCATTCTCTCCTTCATTGTAGGGATTTCTTTCTTTCTTAACAGTGGGATCTTTCCACGTCTCCAACCCCCTGACTCTGAACATACAAACACACAAAGACACTCACACACACACGTCCCAGAAATAGCAGTGGCACACAGTAACCCCGAACCAATACGCTTCTCAACATTTAAATGAGTCGTTCTACATTAACCTCCAGTACTCAGTCTGGATCTCATAGACTTCAAACCTCATTCCCTGATCTTCTGGCCAATACTGGTTTGCTAATACCTTCATTCTCAGTTTGGCCATACACACAAGGGTGTAAGTATCAGCATGTCTTTAAGTAAGAGTATGAAGCCTGGGGCAGGTGGGTCATAATTTTAACAAAGCCAGAATCTCCAGTTGATCTCATCTTTATTCTGACCCTTGAGAAGATCTAACCCCCTGCAGGTAATCAGTTTCTCTTGCATCCTCATGTTCTTTTGCTCTAGTGGTTATTCCCATCAGCGTACAATCATGCTCCACTATACTCCAATTTAAACAAATACCTTCCCTTGATTACATTTCCTTACCCATTATCGTTGCACATATCTGCTGCCCTTTACAGCAAAGCCCTTATGATAAGTTGTATAAATGGGCTGTCTCCACTCTCTCCCCTCTCCCTCCAACACGTCTTGCACCCCCTTTTGCCCTCTAAACTTGTTTTTTTCATGTTCTTTAACAACCAGCATGATGGCACATCAAAGTATCATTCCTCCGCTTCTGTTTAACTTCTTCGTAGCATTAAACATGCTGCCTACTTCCTCTTCTTTGATATCTTTTGAATTTCATGAAACCACTCTCTTCTGGTTTTCTCCCTTCCTGCGTGGATCCTACCCTTTGACTTAGTTATGGGCTCCTCTTCCTCTAAATATCTTTGTACAGGTTGACATGTTTTAGGTTGGTGCTTCGTATTCTCTTTTCTTCCTTTTGTACGTTTTCTAAGAAATTTTTAATCGACTTACATACCTTAAATATATACAGCTATTTTGTATGTCAATCACAACTCACTAATGCGGCTTAAAAATGAGACAGAACATATTCTTTCCCTTTATGACTGTAAATACCACATCTGCCAACCTCTGTATGAATCAGTGTGTGATTAGAACAATAGAAAAAGGCTCAGGTTTGTTCAATCCAAAACAAATCTTCTTGAGAAGAAATCACGAGGGAATTTATAAAATATTTTGAATGGAATAGAAGTTAAATTTGTGGGGCACATCTTAAATTGATCATCTTCCGCCTTAAGAAACTAAAAAAAGAACAGAAAATCAAACCCGAAGTAAATAGAAGAGTGAAATGCCTAAAATAACAGTGGAGATCATCAAAACAAAAACAAAGAACTACAGAAAGTCAACAAATTCAAAAAGTCGTTCTTTAAAAATATTAATCAATTTATATAACCTGAGACATACAGATCAAGAAAAAGAGAGAAAGGCTCAAAATCATAAGAAATGCAAAAGTGACATTACTCTACGCCCTATAGAAATTTAAAAGAAAGTTAAATATACCACAAAAACTGGATAACAACAATTTGGAACAGTTAGATGGAAAGGGCAAAACTCCTTAAAACAATACAAACTTAACCAAACCGATACATGGAAAAATAGAATATGTAAATGGTCCCATATAGAACTCATAATCAAAGCTTTCCAAATAGCACACTCCATCCCAGTCAGTTTCACCAGTACATTCTCTTAAGCACTTAAGGAGGAAATCGTGCCAATTCTACACAAATACTTCCAGAAAATTGATTAGAAGTGAAAATGTCCCAGGTCGTTTTATGAGGCCCGTGTGAACTAGGTAAAATGTTAAGTGGCTTGAACATTTACAAATCGAGTAATGTAATGTATCTCAACAGAATAAAAACAAAAATAATATGGCATTCTCAATAGATAAAAAAGATGCTTTTGGCATACTTTAATACACATACATGATAAAAACTCTCAGAAAATTGGAAAGAGAAGGAAACTTCCTCAACTGCAAAGGACAGCAGTGAAAAACCTATGTGTAACATTATACTCAATCATAAAAGGCTAAGTGTTTACCCCATAGGATCAGGAACACCTCTTTTATTTAATACCGTACTGGAGGTCCACATCAGCGCTATAAGACAAGGAAATGAAAGAAAAATTAGCAGATGAATGGATTAAGAAGCTGTGGTCCATATATACAATGGAATATTACTCAGCTATCAGAAAGAATGCGTTCTCAACATTTGCTGCAACACGGACGGCACTGGAGGAGATAATGCTAAGTGAAATAAGTCAAGCAGAGAAAGACAATTATCATATGATTTCTCTCATCTATGGAACATAAGAACTAGGATGATCGGTAGGGGAAGAAAGGGATAAAGAAAGGGGGGGTAATCAGAAGGGGGAATGAAGCATGAGAGACTATGGACTATGAGAAACAAACTGAGGGCTTCAGAGGGGAGGGGGTGGGGGAATGGGATAGGCTTGTGATGGGTAGTAAGGAGGGCACGTATTGCATGGTGCACTGGGTGTTATACGCAACTAATGAATCATCGAACTTTACATCAGAAACCAGGGATGTACTGTATGGTGACTAACATAATATAATTTTAAAAAATTAAAATAAAAAAATTATAAATATTGGCAAGGAAGAAGTGAAAATGTGATTATCTACAGAATACATGATTTTGTTCGTAGAAAGCATGTTCAATCTACAAAAAAAATCCTCCCTACAGCAAGCATGTTTAACAAGGTTGCAGGAGGGTATTAAGGAGGGCAGTTGTTATGACGAGCACTGGGTATTGTATGTAAGTGATGAATCACTGAATTATAGTCCAGAAACCAATATTTCACTGTATGTTAACTAACAAAGTTTAAATTTAAAAAATAGGGTTGCGGGATAGAAGGTCAATTAAAAAAAGCAGCTGTCTCTTATACTAATAATAACCAGTTGGAAATGCAGTTCAGGAGGGCACATGATGGGATGAATGCTCGGTGGTACACGCACCTAATGAATCGTGGAACAGTACATCAAAAACTAATGATGTACTATACGTTGCCTAATTGAATTTAAATTTAAAAAAATTAAAAAATAATGCAGTTTATTTTTTTATGTTTACCAGTTTATTAAAGGGCATGATAAAGGATACAGATGAACAGCCAGATAAAAGCTACGTAGGAGGAAGAGTTCTGGGAGGGTCCCGACCACAGAAGCTTCTGTTCCCGTGGAGTTCGGATGCATCACTCTCCCCGTGTGGAAGTGTTCGCAATCTTGGACGTTCTCCAAACACCCTACTTTTGGGATTTTATGGAGGCTTTATCACTTAGGCATGATTGATCATTAACTCCAAAAAATAATGCAGTCAATACAGTATCAAATAACTCCAAATATCTAAGAATAAATGTAGCAAAAGTGTACAATATTCCCACACCAAAACTACAAAATATCACAAAGAGAATGTTTGGAAGACCTAAGTAAAAGACTAAAGCAGAAAGACTAAAAAAACAAAAGGTTTTAATCCCAGTGTAGTTAACATCCAGTGTTCTATTAGTTTCAGGTGCACATATAGTGATTCAACAATTCCATATATGCACAGTGCTCATCAAGGTAAGTGTGTTCTTAATCCCCTTCACCTATTTTACCCATCCACCCAACCACCTCCCCTCTGGTAACTCTCTGTTCTCTAGAGTTAAGAGTCTGTGCTTCGGTTTGTCTCTTTTTTAAAACACTCAGTTTTTATATAATTTCTCCCTAAACTGATCTACAGGTTCATTTTGACCCCTATGAAAATTGCAGCAAACTTTTTAAAGTAATTTACAAATTGACTAAAAAATGTAGAAAAACAAAATATCTGGAATCACCAACACATTCCTGAAAAAGACCGGGTATGTTACCCTACCTCAGGACTTGCTATAAAGTTACAGTAATCAACAAATTATACAACAGTGAAGACTTTTGGATGGACTCTTTGCCTGGTTTGGGGATCAAGATAATGCTGGCCTCATAGAACGAGCTTGGAAGTTTTCCTTCTGTTTCTATTTTTTGAAACAGCTTCGGGAGAATAGGTATTAGTTCCTCTTTGAATGTTTGGTGGAATTCCCCTGGGAATCCATCAGGCCCTGGACTCTCCTTTCTTGGGAGGTTTTTGATCACTGCTTCAATTTCGTTACTGGTTATTGCTCTATCCAGATTGCCAATTTCATCCTGTTTCAGTCTTGGTAGTTTATACGTTTCCAGGAAGGCATCCATTTCTTCCAGGTTGCTTAATTTATTGGCATATCGTTGCTGGTAAAAATTTCTAATAATTGTTTCCATTTCCTTGGTGCTAGTCGTGATCTCTCCCCTTTCATTCATATTTTTATTAATTTGGGTCCTTTCTCTTTTCTTTTGCGTAAGTCCGGCCAGTGGTTTATCGATCTTATTAGTTCTTTCAAAGAACCAGCTTCTAGTTTCATTGATCTGCTCTACTGTATTTCTGGTTTCTAATTCATTGATCTCTGCTCTAATCTTTATTATTTCTCTTCTCCTGCTTGGTTTAGGCTTTATTTGTTGTTCTTTCTCCAGTTCCTTAGGGTGTAAGGTTAGCTTTTGTATTCAGGATTTTTCTATTTTTTGGGGTGAGGCTTGATGGCTATGTATTTCCCCCTTAGGACCGCCTTTGCAGTATCCCATCGGTTTTGGACCAATGTGTTTTTGTTCTCAATGGTTTCCATGAATTGTTTAAGTTCTTCTATAATTTCCTGGTTGACCCAAACATTCTTTAGCATGATGGTCCTTAGCTTCCAAGTGTTTGAATTACTTCCAAATGTTTTCTTGTGATTGAGTTCCAGTTTCAAAGCATTGTGGTCTGAAAATACACAGGGAATAATCTCAATCTTTTGGTATTGGTTGAAACCTGATTTGTGACCCAGTATGTGGTCTATTCTGGACAAAGTTCCATGTGCGTTTGAGAAGAATGAGTATTCTGTTGTTTTAGTGTAGAAAGTCTGTATGTATCTATGAGGTCCATCTGTTCCAGTGTGTCGTTGAAAGCTCTTCTTCCTTTGTTGATCTTCTGCTTAGATGATCTGTCTATTGCTGAGAGTGGAGTGTTGAGGTCTTCTACTATTTTTTCTAAGATTTTATTTATTTATTTGACAGAGAGAGAGAGAGACAGCCAGCGAGAGAGGGAACACAAGCAGGGGGAGTGGGAGAGGAAGAAGCAGGCTCCCAGCGGAGCAGGGAGCCCGATGCGGGGCTCGATCCCAGGACCCTGGGATCACGCCCTGAGCCGAAGGCAGACGCTTAACGACTGAGACACCCAGGCACCCCAAGGTTTCCTACTATTAAAGTATTATTATCAATACGATTCTTTATTTTGGTTAACAGTTAGCTTATGTAGTTGGGTGCTCTCATGTTGGGGGCATAGATATTTACAATTGTTAGATCTTCTTGTTGGATAGACCCTTTAAGAATGGTATATTGTCCTTCTGTATCTCTTTAGCTTAAAATCTAATTTGTCTGAAATGAGAATTGCTACCCCAGCTTTCTTTTGAGGTCCATCGGCATGAAAAATGGTTCTCCATCCCCTCACTTTCAGTCTGGATGTATCTTTAGGTTCAAAATGAGTCTCTCGTAGACACCACATGGATGGGTCATGTCTTTTTATCCAATCTGCAACCCTGTGCCTTTTCATGGGAACATTTAGGTCATTCCCGTTGAGAGTGATTTTTGAAAGATATGATTTTAGTTCCATCATTGTTGCCTGTGAAGTCCTTGTTTCTATAGATTGTCTCTGTAAATTCCTGGTCTATATTACTCTTGGGATCTTTCTTCTTTTATAGAACCCCCCCTTAATATTTCTTGCAGGGCTGGCTTGGTGGTCACATATTCTTTCAGTTTCTGCCAGTCTTGGAAGTTCCTTGTTTCTCCATCCATTCTGAATGACAGCCTTGGTGGATGAAGTATCTTTGGCTGTGTGTTCTTCTCATTTAGTACCCCGAACATGTCTTGCCAGCACTTTCTTGCTTGCCAGGTCTCTGTGGGCAGGTCTGACGTTATTCTGATGTTCCTCCCTCTGTACATAAGAAATCTCTTCCCCCTTGCCGCTTGCAGGATTGTTTCCTTGGATCTAAGATTTGCAAATTGTACTATTGTATGTCGGGGCATTGGTCTGTTCTCCTTGATCTTGGGAGGGGTCCCTTCTGCCTCTTGGACACGAATGCTTGTTTCCTTCCCCAGACTAGGGTAGTTATCAACTACGATTTGCTCAAATACATCTTCCAGACCTCTCTCTCTCTCCACCCCCTCAGGGATCCCAATAATTCTGACACTGGAACGTTTCACGGCCTCACTAATCTCTCTCAGTCTGATCTCTTGGGCTTTAAGCTGTTTTTCCCTGGCCTCCTCGGTTTCCTTCTTTTCTGTCATCTTATCTTCTAGCTCACTAATTTGTTCTTCTGCCTCGTCTACGCTGGCAGTCAGAGCATCCAGCTTAAACTGCATCTCATTCACAGCATTTTTAAGTTTGGCCTGATTAGATCTCATTTCTGCCCTTAGAGATTCTATATTGTTGCTAATATTTTTCTCCAGCCTAGATATCGACTTCATAATTTTTACTCTGGAATCTATTTCTGACATCTTGCTTATATCCGTATCCATTAGGTCCATGGCAGAGGCCACAGTCTCTGATTCTTTTCTTTGTTGGGAGTTCCTTCTCTTAGTCATTCTGTTGGGGGGTGGTTGAGGGAATCTACAGAGTCAAAAGTATTAACCACGGCCCAAGCAAGATGCACCTATTTTGTAGGGATCTAGGGTTGTCGTCCTCTTGTTCTTCCAGCCTGTGTTCTGGGGGAGGGGCCTGCCTCGCTGTTACTCAGGCATCCTGCTTGGGCAGAGTTGCCCTGCCCCCTGTTGGGGTGGGCTCAGTGAAAACCAGTTTTTTTGGGCTTTTGTTCTCTGGCAGCTTTCCCTGATGGCTTTCCTCGTCTCTTCTGAGAGTCAGAGCACAAGTGACTGCATCCAAACCTCTTGAGACAGCTGGAGATATACTGTTCATAGAGATCCAGATATATATTCTTACAACTCAGGCTGATTTCGTGGGTGTTCAGAATGGTTTGGTAGATATCCGGCTGAATTCAGGGGACTGGTTGAAATAGGGTCCCCTAGTCCTCTGCCATCTTCCTCCTTCCCTAGGTTAAGGTTTCACTGTCCTCCAGCCAAAAGACCTCCATGAACATTAATTAAACAAGTTGCAGTGATGGGGAACACACACCATGGAGAATCAGGGGGAGTAGCAGTAAGAGGCTGTGAAAGAGAACCTACTACAGGATTTGAGCTTTGGTTGAATGATTTAGGGAGGATCTAACAGGAGGGAAGATCCAGTGTAGTTTGAATGCTTTCAGAAGGCATGGGCAATTTTCTCGTTGGTTATCTATCTCAATACACCTTATCTATAGGGAGGAGGCATTATAAGGAGGATAAGCGTATAATTGGTAGAGTAGCAGCAGTCACTCATTTTGTCCAAGAGAGTGGGTACATGGTATTTTATGTGTGGCACAGGGACCTTGCTTTTACCTGTGCTTGGACACGATTACGGAGCAGCCATGTTTTGTTTCATTTTATCATGGTCTCAGAATAACCTTGTCTGAGACTTGTAGTCAGTGAAAATGTTAATGTTTGTTAGAAGAATAACACGGCCTACCTGTGAGTGCCAGGCCATCTTCTAGATGTCAGGGACTACCCTTTATTATCTTTCTCAAGGAAAGCCTTTTTTATATATAAATAATCTTTCAGGTGAATCATTTTAAATTTACAGAAAAGTTGCAAAGATCCACAGAGAACATTGATGCCCCTTCCCCCGTGGATTAAGCCTTTTGTACCATAAAGGAAATAGGGAAGGTGTGTCTGCTGGGATTTTGGCAGGGAATACCGTTTTTCTCTCCCAACAAGCACCAAGAGGGATCTTTCCAAGGATCCTCCCAGGTCTTTCTTGTGGACATCAAGTGGGGTTCCTGGAGGAAAAGCTCACAAGGTGGTGAGAAACTCCTCAAGGGACTTCCTACTCTCTTGGTAAGCCACACTTGGCTCTTACAAATTTCTCAAAAATTTCTAAATAATCTTCTTCCTATCTTACATGGCATTCAGGCAGTGCCTGTCCCAGGTAAATAAATGTTCAGGCCTTCTTTCTACCTGCAGACCTTGTCTTTCACTAAATTTTATGTTTTCCATTAGACTTCAGTTCTCTGAGGGGTTCCAAAATAAGTCTTTAATTTGCAGTTTTCCCACCTCTTCTTGTTTTATGAGCAGAAATCATGCTCCTGCTGGCTCTGGGCATCTCTGGGGTCAAAGTGGAAGTACTCAGGAAAGTCTTTTTAACAGATGGATCTGGATCAGTTGAATATCCATTTGAAAGGTAATTTGATACTTGAGCCCCATCAGACTTCATATGCATCCTTACTTATCACTGTTCATTGTTGGGGCCTCCTGAAGACACCAATCTGTCAAGCCGCCCTATGTGTTCTTAATCGTTTTATCAGCTTTTTCTTATTTCAGCAGAGTCCTTCCGTCTGATCCTTTTTTCCAGACAGAATCACATATAACTCTAGTGGCTACTGATCTCTGCTCACCAAACAAAGACATTTTCTGCTATGAAATTTAGTTGCTTTAAACTTCTTTATATATAGCTCTTTTGTATCTTTTTAAAAAAAATGTGTGCTTTTCTGTTTTTTAACCTGATCAGGTTTTTGTCTTAGTTGGTATAATGGTCACAATGGCCCGTCATGACATTCTGCCTCTTTTGTTGCTGTTGCTGCTGCTGCTGCTGTTGTTGTTGTATTATGCTCAGTTAGCCAGTGGATAGTACATCATTAGTTTTGATGTAGTGTTCAAGCATTCATTAGTTGCATATAAAACCCAGGGCTCATCACAACAGTCTACCTCTTAAAGAGAAGTGGCACACCTGTTAGTAGTTATTTAAGTGGGATACTTGGGAAAGTGAATTGATGGCTACCTGCCATAAGTCGTTTCTAACTAAAAGCCCTAATTGTTTATTTTTCTAAAATAAAATTGAAATTATATTCCACAAAACCCTTTGTAAATTTCACATCCCAAATATCGTGGATATACCTGCATTTTCAAAATAATCCTTAACTGTATATTTAGTAATGCCTGTATACTACAATACGGTATGGATGTACCATAGTTCATGTAGAAAACCCCCTATTGATGATCATTTAGATTTTCTTCTGGTGATAAGTAGAAAACCTACAGGTTTAAGTAAGTACATGAGATAAAATTGGTTGCTTATTAAAGATTTAGACATGCTTTTAACTGTGCTTAAAGATAACATTTTACATTTGAAGAATTTGAAAGGACTAAATTAGTGTATTCAGGGGGGAAGTCTTGATCAGTAAAATATAAGGAGATTCCGATGCGATAGGAAGAAAACACAACAAATATTCTCAAGTCCCAGGACCACAAAATTTAACTGAGATGAGACTACAGTTAGAATCTGCGCCGAAGGCAGGGGTGGGGTGGGGTTTCATGTAATCCTGGAATGGATTGAGGTAAAATAACTAAACGGGATCGAGGCAGAATAACTAAGTCTTTATAAGCCCCAGTTGTATACTTCTGTTATTATTATAAGAGAACATAGTCAGGGAGAGGATGGCATGCCTCTTCCAGTGGCACAGTTGATTTGATGGAAATTATTAGTTATTATAGCAGTCTGTTCTCTTGACTGCTCTTCTTGCCTCTTGCTGTTGCCAAAGATGGTCAATTTATCAGAATTTATCAAATGAAAATATTTAGGAAATCTTGGACACACTATTTATAATATTTTATTACCCCAAACACTATTGTAATAGGCATGCTGTACACAAAATTCTAATTAATCTCTGCCTTTTTTCCCTTAGGACTTATTTCCAGAAATTACGCTGTCAGGTTATATTCTGGTGACATATCACCAAATTTGACTGCCGGTTCCTCTTTTTATCACTGATGTCAAACAGCTTCTTCATAATTTATTTTCCCCAAACAAGGCTTAAGTCATGAGAACATTGCAAGAAAGAAAATTTACAGGTTAATCTCTATCATTAAAATGGATGCAAAAATCCATGTTAGAAAATAGAATCCAGCAATATGTGAAAAGGATAACACGCTGTGGCTAAAAGGGTCACATTCCAGAAGGCAAATGTGGCTTTACATTGGAAAACCTATCAATATGATTCTTACACTCACAAGAGGAGAAAAATCCTATGATAATGACAATAATTTCAGAGAAACAGTTTCACGAAGTCAACAGCCATTCATGATTTAATTAGGAAAACTCATTTAAAATGAAGGGATAGAAGAAAATTATTTGTTCTGATAAGGATTATACCCCCAAATCTACACCAAAATCTTAATTAATATTAATTAATGAAAGTGTTCTTCCTGAGACTTGGAATGCTGAGAATGATCCAAGGATGGCCATTATTCCCACTTTTGTTCAAAAATACACTGGTAATCCTGGCTACTGAAGTAGAGCAAAATCAATCAATCAGTCAATCAATCAATCAATTATATTGCAATGGAAAAAGTTAAAATGTCTTTATTCACAGATGGTATAGTTATATGCATATACAATTCAAAAGAACCTATAAGCTCTGAGAATATGTAAGTGAGTATAGCAAGGTCACAGTGTATAGGGCCAATAGATAAAAACCAATCATTTTCTATAGATTAACAATCAACAAATGTTTTCAAAAAAAATTAAAACCACACCATACACAATAGCATTACAAAGACAAAATACAGGGGCACCTGGGTGGTTCAGTCAGTTAACCATCTGCCTTTGGCTCAGGTCGTAACCTCAAGGTCCTGGGATTGAGCCCCACATCGGGCTCCCTACTCTGTGGGGAGTCTGCTTCTCCCTCTGCCTGTCACTCCCCCTGCTTGTGCTTGCTCTCTCTCCATCAAATAAATAAAGTCTTAAAAAAAAGACAAATACAAAGGAAGGAATCAATCAAATGAAAGAAATACAAGGTCTCTGTAGTGTAAATACTATTCGAGGAAATTTAAAAATTCAAATACCATATGATTTCACTCATATGTAGAATTTAAGAAACAAAACAAATAAGCAAAAGGAAGAAAAGAGAGAAAGAGAGGGGCAAACCAAGAAACAAACTCTTAACTACAGAGAACAAACTGATTGTTACCAGAAGGGAGATGGGTGAGGATATGGGTGAAATAGGTGATGGGGATTAAGCAGTGCACTTGTCATCATGAGCATTGGGTGTTGTATGGAGGTGTTGAATCACTGTATTGTACACCTGAATCTAATATTACACTCTATGTTAACTAAGTGGAATTCAAATATTTTTTTAATTCCGAATAAATACCATGTTCCTGTATTGGAAGAATCGATATTATAAATATGTAAACATTTCTCCAAATTCTCTCTACAAACGTTATACAATTCCAATAGACATTATAGTGTGTTTATTTTGATGGAAATTGGCAAGATGATTCTAATATGGACATAGAAACACAAAAGGAGAAGAGCCAAGGCAATCTTGAAGAAGAATAACAAAGCTGGAAAACTCACATTATCAGATAATAAGACTTATTAGAAAACCATAGTAATTAAGAGACCGTGTACTAGTACAAGAATAAAAACTAGACCAAATAGGGGTCCCTGGGTGGCTCAGTCATTAAGCGTCTGCCTTTGGCTCAGGTCATGATCCCAGGGTCCTGGGATTGAGCCCATATCGGGCTCCCTGCTCAGCGGGAAGCCTGCTTCTCCCTCTCCCACTGCCCTGCTTGTGTTCCCTCTCTCGCTGTGTCTCTGTCATATAAATAAAATCTTAAAAAAAAACTAGACCAAATAAACAGGCTAGGGAATCCAGAAACACACGTACATATAACACAATGACTTTGTTTATGACAAGCTAGCATTACATTGCAGTGGGGAAAAGATGGTCTGTCTCATTGTGCTTTGTCCATTCCATATTGCTAGAAGAAAAGGCAAATCTTTACTCCTTCTGCATAACATACAAGATAATCTATTTGAGAAGCATTTCTGATCTAAATGTGAAAAGTAAAATAGTGAAGATTTTAGAGGAAAACAAAAAAAATCTCCATAACATAGAGTATCAAATTTTTAAGTATTTTCTCCTTCCTTCCTTCCTTCCTTCCTTCCTTCCTTCCTTCCTTCCTTCCTTCCTTCCTTCCTTCCTTCTTCCTTCCTTCCTGGAGTTGACACCCAATGTTCCATTAGTTGCAGGTGTACAATAATAGTGATCAACAAGTTGATACATTATGCTATGGTCACCACAAGTGTAGCTACCTTCTGTTCCCGTACATTGCTATTATAATAGCCTTGGCTATATTCCTTATGCTGTGCCTTTTATTCTCATGCCTTATTCATTCCATTACTAGAAGCCTGTATCTCCCATTCTCCTTCACCCATTTTGCCCAATCCCCCACCTCCCTCCCCTCTGGCAACCATCATTTTCTTCTCTGTATTTACAGGTCAAATTCTGCTTTTTGTGTCTTTATTAATTTTTTTATATTCTACTTATGGGTCAAATCATATGATATTTGGCTTCCTCAGTCTGACTTGTTTCATTGGGCATAATACCCTTTAGATCCATCCATGTTGTCTCAAATGGCACCATTTCATTCTTTTTATGGCTCTGTAATATTCCTTTACATCTGCTTTATCCATTCACATCTACCATATTTTGGCTATTGTCAATAATTCTGCAATAAACATAGGGGTGCATATATCTTTTTGAATTAGTGTCTTCATTTTCTTTGTGTAAATACTCAGTAGTGCAATTATTGGATCATATACCTCTATTTTTAACTTTTTGAGGAAACTCCATACTTTTTCCACAGTGGCTACACCAGAATTCATTCCCACCAACAATGCACAAAGGTTCCCTTTTCTCCACATCCTTGCCAACCCTTGCTATTTCTTGTCTTTTTGAGTTTTGCCATTCTGACATGTGTGAAATGATATCTAATTGTGGTTTTGATTGCATTTCCCTGATGATCAGCAATGTTCAGCATCATTTCATGTATCTGTTGGCCATCTGGATGTCTGCCTTGTAAAGATATCTATTCATGTCTTCTGCCCATTTCTTCACTGGATTATTTGTTTTTGGGTGTTGTTTAATAAGTTCTTTACAGATTTTGGATACTCTTTATCAGATATGTCATTTGCAAATATCTTCTCACATTTCATAGGCTGCCTTTTAGTTTTGCTGATTGTTTCCTTCACTGTGCAAAAGCTTTTTATCTTGATGAAGTCCCCATAGTTCATTTCTGCTTTTTTTCCCCTTGCCTCAGGAGACATATCTAATAAAAATTCTCTATGGCTGATGTCAAAGAGGTTACTGCCTATGTTCTCTTCTAGGATTTTTATTGTTTTAGGTCTCACATTTAGATCTTTCATTCATTTTGAATTTATTGGCCCAGCTTCATTCTTCTGCATGTTGCTGTCCAGTTTTCCCAACACCATTTGTTGAAGAGACAATCTTTTCTCCATTGGATATTTTTTCCTGCTTTGTTGAATATTATTTGACTATATAGTTGTGGATCCATTTCTGGATTTTCTATTTTGTTCCATTGATCTATTTCTCCGTTTTTGTGCCAGTGGTATACTGTCTTGATGACTACAGCTTTGTAATATAGCTTGAAGTCCAGATTCATGATGTCTCCAGCTTTGTTTTTCTTTGTCAGGATTTCCGTGGCTATTTGGGGTTTTTTGTGGTTTCATACAAATCTTAGGATTGTTTGTTCTAGCTCTATAAAAAATGCTGGTGATATTTTGATAGGGATTGCATTAAACGTGCAGATTTCTTTGGGTAGTATAGACATTCTAACAATGTTTGTTCTTCCAATCTATCAGCATGGGATGTTTTCCCATGTGTTTGTCCTCTTCAATTTCTTTCATCAGTATTTTATACCTTTCAGAGTACTGATATTTTATCTCTTTGGTTAGGTTTATTCCTAGGTATCTTATTGCTTTTGGTGCCATTGTAAATGGGATCAATTCCTTGATTTCTTTTTCTGTTGCTTCATATTGGTGTATAGAAATGCAACAGATTTCTGTACCATTGATTTTATATCCTGCAACTTTGCTAAACTCATATTTAGTTCTAGCAAATTTTTGGTGGATTCTTTCAGGTTTCTACACAGAGTATCATGACATCTATAAATAGTGAATGTTTCACTTTTCCTTGCTGATTTGATTGCCTTTTATTTCTTTTTCTTGTCTGATTGGCAAGGTTAGACTTCCAGTAATATGTTAAATAGTGATGGTGAGAGTGGACATCCCTGTCTTCTTCCTGACCATAGAGAAAACACTCTCAGTTTTTGCCCATTGAGGATGATGTTAGCTGTGGGTCTTTCATATATGGCTTTTATGATGTTGTTGTATGTTCCACCTATAAGAACTTAGCTGAGGGTTTTTATTGAGATTGGATGCTGTATTTTGTCAAATGCTTTTTCTGTATCAATTGACAGGATCATATAGTTCTTATCCTTAGTTTTATTAATGTGGTGTATCACATTGATTGATTTGTGAATATTGAAACACTCTTGTAGCCAAGGAATAAATCCCACTTCATCATGGTGAATAATTCTTTTAATATACTGTTGGATTTTGTTTGCTAATATCTTGTGGAGAATTTTTACATCCACATTCTTCAAGGATATTGGCCTTAAATTCTCCTTTTTAGTAGGGTCTTTGTCTGGTTTTGAAATCAAGGTAATGCCGGTCTCATAGAATGAGTTTGGAAGTTTTCCTCCATTCCTATTTTTTTTCACAGTTTGAAAAGAATAGGTATTAACTCTTCTTTAAATGTCTTATAGAATTCCCCTGGAAAGCCATCTAGCCCTGGACTTTTGGTTTGGGGAGATTTTTTATTGATGACTCAATTTCTTTGGTGGTTATGGGTCTGTTCAAAATTTCTATTTCTTCCCATTTCAGTTTTAGTAGTTTGTATGTTTCTAGAATTTGTCCATTCCTTCCATATTGCCCTGTTTTTTGGCATATATTTTTTCAAATTATTCTCTTATAATTGTTTGTGTATTGGCAGTGTTGGTTGTGATCTCTCCTCTTTCATTCAAGATTTTATTTATTTGGGTACTTTCTCTTCTCTTTTGGATAATTCTATCTAGGGGTTTATCAATTCTTTCAAAGGCTCTTAGGTTCACTGATCCTTTCTACTGGTTTTTGTTTGTTTGTTTCCATATCATTTATTTCTGCTCTAATCTTTATTATTCACCTTTTTTCTGCTCACTTTAGGATTTATTTGCTGTTCCTTTTCCAGTGTCTTAAGATGTAAGATTGGGTTGTGTATTGAGACTTTTCTTGCTTCTTGAAGTAGGCCTGTTATTAATAAGCTTCAAAAACAGAAAGCACAGGCCCAGATGGGTTCACTGGTATGTACCAAACATTTGTAATTGTGCTAAACATTTAAAGAAAAATTATACCAACTCTATGCAATCTCTTTCAGAAGATAAAAGTAGAATATTTCCTAATTCATTCTATTGCTTTTGAATGAGCAATGTTCCTTCTCACCATCACTTTGCAAAAAACATAGTATTGGATGTCTTAGCTAATGCAATAAGACAAGATAGGTAAACAAAGGTATATAGACTGAGAGGGCAAAAATAAAACTGTCTTTTTGTTGTAGATGACATGATTGATCATCAGTCCAGAAAATCTGAAAGAATCAGCAAAAAACCTCCTTGAACTAAAAAATGATTATAACAAGGTTTTTGGTTAATATTTAAAAGGCCAATCGCTTTTCTGTATACCAGTAATGAAAAAGTGGAATTTGAAGTTAAAAACACAATACCATTTGCATTAGCACAACCCAAAATGAAATACTTAGGTATGTCTATATCTATAAGAGGAACAAAATAAATGGAAATATATTTCATGTTCATGAACAGAAAGACTTAATATTGTTGAGAGGTCAGTTCTTCCCCACTTGCTCTATAGATTCATTACAATCACAATCATATCAAGCTATTTTGTGGATATTGACAAAGTGACCTAAAGTTTATATGAAAATGCAAGACATACAGAACAGTCAACAGAATATTAAAGGACAAGAAGAAAGCTGTAGGACTGACTTCACAGCTGACGTCAAGACTTCTTATAAAGCTACAGTAATTAAGACAGTGTGGTATTGTTGAAAGAATTAACAAATAGATCAGTAGAACAGAGTAGAGAGTTCAGGAACTGACCTTATAAATATAGTCAACTGATCATTGACAATATAATGAAGCAAAGATAATCTTTTCAACAAATGGTGTTGGAACAACTGGGAAAAAAATCTAGACTCAGACCTTATAGTCTTAACAAAAATTAACTCAAAATGAATCACAGACCTAAATATAAAATGCAAAACTATAAAACTCCTAGAAGATAATGTAGAAGAACATCTTAGATTACCTTGGGTTTAGCTATGGTTTTTTTTAGATATGACACGAAAGGCACAATTCATGAAAAGAAAGAACTGATAAGCTAGACTTCATTAAAGTAAAATTTTCTGCTCTGCAAAAAACATTGTCAAGAGAATGAAAAGATAAGTCACAGACTGGGAGAAAATATTTGCAAATAACATATCTGTTAAAGGACTGTTATATAAAATATACAAAGAACACTTAATGCTCAACAATAAGGGAAAAAAAACAGCCTAATTTAAAATTGGGCAAAAACAGGAAACAGCAAATGTTGGCGAGGATGCTGAGAAAGGGGAACCCTCTTACATTATTGGTGAGAATGCAAGCTAGTACAGCCACTCTGGAAAACAGTATAGAGATTCCTCAAGAAGTTAAAAATAGAGCTACCCTGTGACCCAGCAATTGCACTACTAGGTATTTACCCCAAAGATACAAATGTAGTGATCTGAGGGGGCACCTGCACCCCAATGTCCACAATAGCCAAACTGTGGAAAGAGCTGAGTGTCCACTGACAGGTGAATGGATAAAGAAGATGTGAGATATATATATCTCACATATGTGAGATATAGATATATATATATAGATACACACACACACACACACACAATGGAATATTACTTAACCATCAGAAAGGATGAATACTTAGTATTTACATTGATGTGGATGGAACTGGAAGGTATGCTGAGTGAAATAAGTCAATCAGGGAAAGACAATTATATGGTTTCACTTATATGTGGAATATAAGAAACAGCACAGAGGATCATAGGGGAAGGGAGGGAAAACTGAATGGGATGTCATCAGAGAGAGAGAGAAAAACCATGGGAAACTCTTAACTAGAGAAAACAAACTGAGAGTTGCTGGAGGGGATGTGGGTGGGGGGATGGAGTAACTGGGTGATGGGCATTAAGGAGGTCACATGATGTGATGAGCACTGGGTGTTATACGCAACTGATGAATTATTGAACACTGTATCTGAAACTAATGATGTGCTATATGTTGGTTAATTTAATTTAAATTAAAAAATAAAAATAAATAAAATTGGGCAAAAGATCCAGCCTCACCTCTGGCGCTAGGGAAAGCAGAGATCAGGTGCTGGTGTCACAAGCAATGGAGGTGACATTTGATTATTGCTCAGTAATTTGCTGCTAGTTCTCCCTTTGTTCATGAGCTTGCTGATAGCAATTAATTTCTTATATGCTGAAGGGAAGTTTGCCCTTCTGTTACGGAGACCTGGGTGCTTGGAAGTCTTGTGTTTGGGGAGGATAGTTACCTTGTTCTCTCCCCCAACCCAAGTATGTTTAAGCTCCCTGCATTATGAGATGGCAACTGTTCATGCATACCCAAATCCCTATTAGCTCATAATGTGACCCTATTTGTAGGCTGAGCATTTAAAGAAGTAATTAGGAAAAAATGAGGCCCTTAGTGTGGGCCCTAATTCAAACTGACTGCTGTCCTTATAACAAGAGTTGATTAGGACATAGAGTCTGAGAGAATCCAGGGGCACATATTCACAGTGGGATGGTGCCACGAAGAAGCAGTAAGAGGGTGGCCATCTGCAAGCCAAGGAGATAGGTCTCAGGAGAAACCAACCCTCCCGGTACCTTGATCTTGGACTTTCAGCCTCCAAAATTGTGAAAAAATATATGTATGATACTTAAGACAAAAATTTAAAAAATAGAAATGGGCCAATGAGCTTAATAGATACCTCCCCCCAAAAAATACATAGCTGATAAGTAAAACTATGAAAAAATGTTCAATTATATGTCATCAGGGAAAAGAAAATGAAAACACCATTGATATACCACTGCACAACTATTAGAATGAGCAAAACACCAAATGCTGCTGAAGATGTAGAGCAACAAAAACTCTCATCCATTGCTGGCGAGGATGCGCAATGGTACAGTTTGGAAGACAGCTTGGAAGTTTCTTGAAAAACTAAATAAAACTACTCTGACCATGTGATCCAACCGTCATGCTCTTTGGTATTTACCTGAGGCATTGAAAACTTATATCCACACAAAAATCTACACATGGATATTTATAGTAGCTTTATTTATATTTGACAAAATTCGGAAGCAAGTGCCCTTTAGTAGGTGAATAGATAAAATTGGTACACCCAGATAATGGAATGTTACTCAGTGTTAAAAAGAAATGAGCTACCAAGCCATGAAAGAACATGGAAAAAACTTAAATGCATCTTACTAAATGAAAAAAGCCAATCAAAGGCTATATCTTGTATGATTCTAATTGTATGACATTCTGGCAAAGGCAATACTATGGAGAAAATTAAAATATCAGTGTTTTTCAAGGGTTAGGAATGAGGGAAACATGAATAGGCAGAGCACAGAGGGTTTTTAGGGCAGTAAAACTACTCTGTATGACACTATAATGGTGGATACATGTCATTATACATTTGCCAAAACATATATAATGTCCAATACCAAGAGTGAACCCTAATGTGTGAGTGTACATGCACTGAGTGTAACAAATGTATCATTCTGGTGTGGGATGTTGATAATGGGGGAGGTTGTGCATATGTGGGGGCAGGAGGTATATGGGAAATCTTTCTACTTTTCATTCAATTTTGCCATGAAATTAAAATTTCTCTGAAATATAAGGTCCATTTTAAAAGCCATATGCCAAGGAGGTTTTTTTTTTTGCAGTTTTCTTATTTTGCTTTTATTACCACACTGTGCAGTTTTACATCCCCAGGGTAGACCTGCCAGTGCAGATCTTTTTCTTTCCTTTTTTTAAATATTTTTTTATTATATTATGTTAGTCACCATACAGTACAACCCTGGTCTTTGATGTAAAGTTCAGTGATTCATTAGTTGGATATAACACCCAGTGCACCACTCAGAACGTGCCCTCCTTGCAACCCATCACCAACCTATCCCATTCCCCCACACCCCTCCGCTCTGAAGCCCTCAGTTTGTTTCTCAGAGTCCATAGTCTCTCATGCGTCATTCCCTCTTCTGATTACCCCCTTTCTTTATCCCTTTTTTCTCCTACCGAACTTCCTACTTCTTATGTTCCATAGATGAGAGAAACCATATGATAATTGTCTTTCTCTGCTTGACTTATTTCACTTAGCATTATCTTCTCCAGTGCCGTCCATGTTGCAGCAAATGTTGAGAAAATGTTCTTTCTGATAGCTGAGTAATATTCCATTGTATATATGGACCACAACTTCTTAATCCAGTCATCTGTTGAAGGGCATCTCAGCTCCTTCCATGATTTAGCTATTGTGGACAGAGCTGCTATGAACATTGGGGTGCATATGGCCCTTCTCTTCACTACGTCTGTACCTCTGGGGTAAATACCCAGTAGTGCAATGGCTGGATCATAGGGTAGCTCAATTTTTAACTTTTTAAGGGACCTCCACACTGTTTTCCAGAGTGGCTGTACCAACTTGCATTCCCACCAACAATGTAGGAGGGATCCCCTTTCTCCACATCCTTTCCAACAATTGTTGTTTCTTGCCTTGTCAATTTTTGCCATTCTAAGTGGCGTAAGGTGGTATCTTGGTGTGGTTTTGATTTGAATTTCCCTGATCGCTAATGATTTTGAACATTTTTTCATGTGTCTGTTAGCCATTTGGATGCCGTCATGGGAAAATTGTCTGTTCATATCTTCTGCCCATTTTATGATTTGTTTATTTGTTTCTCGTGTTTTGAGTTTGAGAAGTTCTTTGCAGATCTTGGATACCAGTCTTTTCTCTGTAGTGTCATTTGCAAATATATTCTCCCATTCTGTGGACTGCCTCTTCATTTTTTAACTGTGTCCTTAGCTGTGCAGAAGTTTTTATCTTGATGAAGTCCCATAAGTTCATTTTATCTCTTGTTTCTCTTGTCTTTGGAGATGCGTCATGAAAAAGGTTGCTGTGGCTGATGTCGTAGAGGTTGCTGCCTATGTTCTCCTCTAGGATTTTGATGGATTCTTGTCTCACATCGAGGTCTTTCATCCATTTGGAGTTTATCTTTGTGTATGGTGTGAGAAAGTGGTCAAGTTTCATTCTTTTGCATGTAGCTGTCCAATTTTCCCAGCACCATTTATTGAGGAGACTGTCTTCTTTCCACTAGATGTTTTTTCCTGCTTTGTCAAAGATTAGTTGCCCAAGGAGCCGAGGGTCCATTTCTGGCTTCTCTATTCTGTTCCATTAGTCTATGTGTCTGCTTTTGTGCCAGTACCATGCTGTCTTTGTGATCACAGCTTTGTAGTACAGTTTGAAATCCGGCATTGCGATGCTCCCAGCTTTGTTTTTCCTTTTCAACAATTCCTTGGTGATTCGGGGCCTTTTCTGGTTCCATACAAATTTAAGGGCTATTTGTTCCAGTTCTTTGAAAAATTTCATTGGTATTTTGATCGGGATACCATTGAAACTGTAGATTGCTCTGGGTAGCATGGACATTTTAACTATGTTAATTCTTCCGATCCATGAGCATGGAATATTTTTCCATCTTTCTGTGTCTTCTTCAATGACTTTCAAGAGTGATTTATAGTTGCTAGAATATAGATCCTTTACCTCTCTGGTTAAGTTAATTCCAAGGTAACATCTGATTTTTGGTGCTATTGTAAATGGGATGGATTCCCTAATTTCTCTTTCTTCAGTCTCATTATTTGTGTATAGAAATGCAACGAATTTCTGAGCATTGATTTTGTATTCCACCACATTACTGAATTGCCCTATAACTTCTAGTAGTTTGGAGGTGGATTCTTTTGGGTTTTCCATATAGAGTATCATGTCTTCTGTGAAGAGAGACAGTTTGACTTCTTCTTTGCCGATTTGGATACCTTTGATCCCTTTTTGTTGTCTGATTGCTGTTGCAAGGACTTCTAGTACTATGTTGAATAATAGTGGCGAGAGTGGGCATCCTTCTCGTGTTCCTGATCTTAAGTGAAAAGCTTCCAGCTTTTCCCCATTGAGAATGATATTTGCTGTAGGCTTTTCATAGATGGTTTTTATGAGATTGAGGAATGTACCCTCTATCCCTACATTCTGAAGGGTTTTAATCAGGAAAGGATGCTGCATATTGTCAAATGCATCTATTGAGAGAATCATATGATTATTGGCTTTTTCCTTCTGGATAAAATCTAAGACACTGATTGATTTGCGAATGTTGAACCACCCTTGCATCCAGGGATGAATCCCACTTCGTCATGATGGATAATCCTTTTAATGTACTGTTGGATCCTATTAGCTAGGATTTTTTGAGGATTTTGGCACCCATATTCATTAGGGAAATTGGTCTGTAATTCTCCTTTTTGATGGGGTCTCTTCCTGGTTTTTAAGATCAAGGTAATATGGGCCTCATAGAGTGAGCTTGGGAGATTTCCTGCTGTTTCTATTTTTTGAAACAGCTCTAGGAGAATAGGTACTATTTCTGCTTTGAATGTTTGGTAGAATTCCCCGGGAAATCCATCAGGCCCCGGCATTTTGTTTTTTGGAAGGTTTTTAATCACTGTTTCAATCTCCTCATAATTAATTGGTCTGTTTAAAAAATCAATTTCTTCCTGTTTCATTCTTTGTAGTTTATACATTTCCAGGAAGGCCTCCATCTCCCAGATCGCTTAATTTATTGGCATAAAGCTGTTGAAAAAGTTTCTAATAATCCTTCCAATTTCATTGGTGTTGGTTGTGACCTCTCCCTTTTCATTCATAATTTTATTAATTTGTGTCCTTTCTCTATTCTTTTAGATAAGTCTTCCCAGTGGTCTGTCAGTTTTATTTATTCTTTCAAAGAACCGGCTTCTAGTTTTGTTAATCTGATCTACTGTACTCCTGGCTTCTAATTAATTGATTTCTGCTCTAATCTTGATCAACTGCTTTCTTGTGCATGGATTAGGCATGTCCCTCTGTTGCTGTTTCAGCTTCTTGAGGTGAGAATAGAAACATGAGAGACTATGGACTATGAGAAACAAACTGAGGGATACAGAGGGGAGGGGGGTGGGGGAATGGGATAGGCCGGTGATGGGTAGTAAGGAGGGCACATATTGCATGGTGCACTGGGTGTTATACACAACTAATGAATCATCGAGCCTTACATAGAAAACCGGGGATGTACTGTATGGTGACTAACATAATATAATAAAAAATCATTATAAAAAAAAACAACTGCATTTTAGATTTTTCTATTCTTTTAAGTGAGGCTTGAATGGCTATGGATTTTCCCCTTAGGACTGCCTTTGCAGTATCCCATAGGTTTTGGACCACTGTGTTTTCATTCTCATTGGTCTCCATAAATTGTTTAAATTGATATTTGATTTCCTGGTTTATCGAATCATTCTTGAGCACGATGGTTCTTAGTCTCCAAGTGTTTGAGTTTCTTCCAAATTTTTCCTTGTGGTTGAGTTCCAATTTCAAAGCATTGTGGTCTGAGAATATGCAGGGAAAAATTTCAGTCTTTTGGTATCTGTCGAGACCTGTTTTGTGACCCAGAACATGCTCTATTCTTGAGAATGCTCCATGGGCATTAGAATAGAATGAGTATTCTTTGGTTCTGGGTTAGTGTTCTATATATATCTATGAAGTCCAACTCGTCGAGTATGGCATTCAAAGCTCTTGTTTGTTTGCCGATTTTCTGCTTAAGTGCTCTGTCTATTTCTGATAATAGAGTGTTGAGGTCCCCTACTATTAATGTATTTTTATCTATATGCCTCTTTATTGTGGTTAAGAGTAGGCTTGTGTATCTTGCTGCTCCCCTGTTGGGGGCACATATATTTATAATTGTCATATCCACTTGTTGGATACATCCTTTAAGTATAATATAGTGCCCTTCTGTATCTCTAACTATAGTCTTTAGTTTAAAATCCAATCTGTCTGATATGAGAATTGCTACCCCAGCTTTCTTTTGAGGTCTATTGGCATGAAAGATGGTTTTCCATCCCTTTACTTTCAGTCTGGATGTATCTTTAGGTTCAAAATGAGTCTCTTGTAGACAGCAAATGGATGGGCCATGTCTTTTTATCCAATCTGCAAACCTGTGGCACTTTATGGGAGCATTTAGGCCATTTACATTGAGACTGATTATTGAGAGGTATGATTTTAATGATGCCATGTTGCCTGTAAAGTCTTTGTTTCTATTGATTGTGACTTTCTGTTCTGTATCACTCTTGGGGACTTTTTACCTTTATAGAACCCCCCCTTAATATCTTCTGTAGGGCTGGTTTTGTGGTTACGAAATTGGTCAATGACTGGCGATTCTGGAAGGTCTTTATCTCTCCATCAATTCTGAATGACAGCCTTGCTGGATAAAGGATCCTTGGCTGCATGTTTTTCTCTGAAAGAGCTTTAAAAATGTCCCCCCAATCCTTTCTCTCATTCGAGGTCTGTGTAGACAGGTCTGACGTGATTCTGATACCTTTGCCTTGGTACATGAGAATTTCTTTGACCTGGCCGCTTTCAATACTGTACCCTTGGATCTAATATTTGCGAAATGCACTATGACATGATATGGCATAGGTTTGTCATGACTGAGCTTGGGAGTGGTCCTCTCTGCCTCCTGGACATGAAAGGTTGTTTCCTTTGCTAGATTAGGGAAGTTTTCAGCTACAATTTGTTCAAATATCTCTTCTAGACCTCTGTTTTTCTCCACCCCCTCAGGGATGCAGATGATTCTGACATTGGAATGTTTCATTGAGTCAGTAATCTCCCATAACCTACATTCTTGAGATTGGATTTTTTTGATCCAAGTTTCTACTCTAACTTTCTCTTCTACCAACCCATCCTCCAATTCGCAGATACATTCTTCTGCCTCATTCACCCTGGCTGTGAGAGCATCTGGTTTTGACTGCATTTGATTCATAGAATTTTTAATTTCTGCCATATTCACTCTCATTTCCACCCTTAGAGATTCTATATTCTCATTAATATTTTCGTTAATACTTTTTTCAAGTCTACACATCATCTTGACGATTGTTTCTCTGAACTCCATTTCTGATAATTTGGTTATATCCATATCCATTCGTTCTGTGGCAGAGGCCACAGACTCAATGTCTTTTCCTTGCTGGGGGGGATTTCTCCTTCTCATCATTCTGATGAGGAGAGGTTGCGGGTTGTCCAGAATCCAAATTATTGACCAGGACCCAGGCAGTGTGCATTTGTTTTATAGGGACCTTAGGGATGTGGGCTTCTTGATTTTTCAGCCTGCCTTCTGGGGGAGGGGCATGCCACGCCAATACTCAGGCAACCCTGTTTGGGTAGAGTCTCTGTGTCCCCTGTGGGGGGGGGGGGGATGGGGATGGGCACACTGAGCCAGTATTTCCAAGCTTTTGTTCTCTGGCGGCTTTTCCTGGCAGTTTGCTGTGCCTCTTCTGAGAGTCAGAGCAGCAGTGGCCGAATCTCAGCCTGTCTCAGAACAGAGGGATCGCAGACCACTCTCCAGTGATGTTCTGGCCACTTTAACTCTGTTTCTGTTGGTGCTGCTCAACCCTGCAGCGTCTCTGGATGTGCGCCCCACAGCTGGCGTCCCAACCCTCACTTCCAGGGCCAGTGTGTCTCTGTCTTTTGTGTTTCTAACACCGGCAGCTCCCAGCCATCAGCCAGCCCCTCGCTCTCTGAAGCTCCGGCCCTCAGACTGGTCCAGCACATTCCCCAGTTCACGGTCTCAGTCTGCTCTCTCCCAGGTGCTGGTCCTCGAGTC
The DNA here is from genome assembly GCF_023065955.2 of Ursus arctos. NCBI lineage: Eukaryota > Metazoa > Chordata > Mammalia > Carnivora > Ursidae > Ursus > Ursus arctos. The sequence goes on from NC_079873.1 coordinate 43,316,003, forward strand.
CTCCTGCTCCCCTGTGCAGGTGGCTACTGCTTCCCGGTGCCCAAACGCAGCGGCTCCCTCCCCCATTCGTTTAACTTCCAGATATCTGTGCACAGTTTCACGGCTCCCCGCTTAGTACCTCAATTCTCAGCGCTGAAGATGTTTATTTGTAGAGATCCAGATGTATCTTCCTGCGTCTCAGGTTGATTCCGTGGATGTTCAGGCTGGTCTGGTACCTATCCAGCTCGACTCAGGGGACCAGCTGAAAAAGGGGTCCCCTACTCCTCCGCCATCTTAACTCCTCCCCGCCAAGAGTTTTAAATTCATCATGTAGTTGATGGTTAAAGGATTTTGACAGAAGTACTACTTTAGAAGATAGCTAATGGAAGCACTATAAGGAACAGCAACAGTTATGAAGGCCTCCCCTCTCACCTAGTGAGTAACATAAACTGCTGCATTTCTCGCTGCTAAAGGAATTCTTTAAATATTTCATGATGAAGTATCCATGTTCTTTTCTGGGACACTGGGATGTTACCTAATCCTCTCTCTTAGCAAAATTACTCAGGCTGGTATTTTTGTTAGATAAAAATAAACCTACTAAATAGGAACTTACATTTAGGAGCCATGAAAATGTTAGTCCCTGGGCACAAATAAATGTTGTCAACTACGACCATCAAGGTGAGTATTAAAAAAATAAGCTGCAAATTTTGTTAATGTTTCTCAAGTTGAATGTTGTATTCTAATTCACTATGATCCACTATTGTTAACATTTTCTGTTACTGAGTCTTTTAGCCAAGATACTCAGTTTTTAGATGAACTGAAATAAAAGTGTATCTCAACCAGAAACCACTTTACTGCATCTGTTTTAACTTTGTCGTGACTACTTTCATTCTCATTTTCTGAACATGTATAAGACAGTACTTCATGTATGAATATTTTCACTATGATTAAATTTGAGTGATGGCACCATGTGATATGGGTGTGATCTTAGTAGTGGATTTATTTTGGGATGGCAGAGGAATATGAGCATGACCAGAGTGTATGGGAAGAAGTGATTTTCCAGCGTTAAAGAAACTGTTGTGGGACAAGCAGATTAGACGGATTATAGAGCAGACTCCACCTGCTCAAGTGAAGGCATATTCGGAAGCTGATCACCCAGGAGAAATTTATTTCGTTTCATTTTGGTTCTATTCATACTTGACATGGGCTTTTAATTGTGAGATTTTTGTGCAATGAAAATAGATAGATAGATAGATAGATGATAGATAGATAGATAGATAGATAGATAGATAGATAGATAAGTGGTAGTGATACTGCTGGACATCTGGGAATCCTCTAAGAATGAAAACCTTTCAAATATACAACTCAGTGATAGCTGAAAGCCATTTCTTAAAGGAGCAGTAGTGATATGTATTGTCTATTTCAAGGTAATTGTAAAATGTGAGGTATAAAACACTGTGAGCAAAGAAAGACAATAATCAGTTACAGACATGGAATTAGTTACTGAAGATGAACTGAGATGTCCAATGCAAACTAAGAAATATGAGAAGTCAGTGAGTCAACCATGGGATGCATTTGCCATCTGTACAATCTAAATGCCAAGGACAAAGTGCTGAGACATAAAATGAGGCCTAAATGAGGACAACCTGCTTACGTGGGACCAGTTTAAGATTAAGAACACTGATTTCATGGTACCAGACATTAGTGCACGAGCCCCTGGTGGAAAAGCAGGTGTGGGGGAACTACTGAAAATTCAGGGGGCCTTAACCTTATCTTCTCATGGGTTGAGTCTGCCAACCATGCTTGCAAACACCAAGTGCTGGTATCTGGATGAGATTATGGCAACAGCTGAGGCCATATCTATTCGAAAGGGTACACGTGACATTTCAATGTGGGTTATGACACTTGGGTATGTGTGTTTCCCATCTGCAGTAGGATGAGAGGCAGGTGAAAGTTTGGAGTAAGAATCTGACAGTATGGGAGTAGTATTTGTCCAGAGGACAAAACAACATCTTCCTCCTACCCAACACTGCCACTCTGCCCTCTCCCGGGGCTTTCTCTAAATGAGGCACAGACACAAGGGCTTGGAATTTTGTTTACTGAAATACAGTTCCCCGTACCCCTCCATTTAGAGCCTTCCGGTCCAGTTGGGTTGAAGCACAGGTGTGGGCTCAAGAATGAAGCAGAATTCCTTTGACTCCTTCTGCATCTTACCACCATTGACCCCTAATGTGCAAGGATGAGGACTCAGCCCCAAATCTCCAGTGAGAAGAAAGGAAGAGAGAGTGATGTGGCAGCATCCAGCCTTCACAGGCAGGCACTGGCTCAGCTTACCACTTAGTACTGTAAGAGAGAACACGGGTGTGTCCTACCTGCGTGGGTGTCACCTTGCAGTGTGCAGTGGTACTGCGCTCAGTGCTCCAGAATCTGGCCCATCACATGAGTCTTCCCTCTGAGGGAGGAGTGAGGAAAGGGCTTGAGATCAGGGCCTTTCCCTGGACTGAGGAGTGGAAAGAGAAGCCTGACCCCATTCCCTGTGAGCTAGAACCATGGATAGAAACTGATTTGGTCGTAGAACAAGGAGGTCACGTGTAAAAACTGGTTTTGCTGTTACAACCTCAAACGTTATCAGTTCTGGAAACTGTTAAAATGTGGGCCTGTTGAAGAAAACAAATATGAATTCACAAAAGTGAATTTTCATTAGAAAATGAAGAAATAATAAAATCTAGTATGTAATTGCTGATGATTTTAGCTTTTATTTTATTTTATTTTAAGTTTCAAGCATAGAATTTAGTGATTCATCACTTACATACATTACCCAGTGCTCATCACAAGTGCCCTCCTTAATATCCATCACCTATTTAATACATCCCCTTGCCTACCTCCCCCCCCCCCAGTAACCCTCAGTTTGTTCTCTATAGTTAAAAGTCTTTTCCTGGTTTGCCTTTCTCTTTTCTTTTTTTCCCCCTACATTCATCTGTTTTGTTTCTTAAATTCCACATATGAGTGAAATCATATGGTAATTGTCTTTCTCTGACCGACTTATTTTACTTAGCATAATAATCTCTAGCTCCATCCGTGTTGTTGCAAATGACAAGATTTCATTCTTTTTGATGACTAATACTCCATTCCATCCATTCCATATGTATTCAACCATTGATATATAGATAAATAGAACCATAGCTCCATATATGTATATATCTATATAGATATCTAGAGAGAAAGAGAGATCCATATATATGGATTATATATAGAGAGATAGATATATAGCTATAGATATCTATACATATATAATCCATATATATATATATATATATATATCCATATATCTATCCAGATAGATAGATCTATAGAGAATGTAGATTGATCTATAAATAGATCTATGGATCTATCTATCTATGAATGTGATATATATGTCACATCTTCTTTATCTATTCATCAGTTGATGGACATTTGGGCTCTTTCCATAATTTGGCTGTTGTTGATAGTGCTGCTAACATCAGGGTGCATGTATCCCTTTGAAAAAGCATTTTTGTATCCTTTGTGTAAATACCTAGTAATGCAATTGTTGGATCAGAATATCAGAAATATTGGGGCGCCTGGGTGGCACAGTGGTTGAGCGTCTGCCTTCGGTTCAGGGCGTGATCCCGGAGTCCTGGGATCGAGCCCCACATCAGGCTCCTCTGCTGTGAGCCTGCTTCTTCCTCTCCCACTCCCCCTGCTTGTGTTCCCTCTCTCACTGGCTGTCTCTATCTCTGTCAAATAAATAAATAAAATCTTAAAAAAAAAAAGAATATCAGAAATATTGCATACAAGTCAACACCTGTTCAGGATGTGATGCTTTTTTTTTTCTTTTAAGATAAAACCAGTTTATTTTAAAATCTTTTTTTCCCAGGTGGGTTGGGGGATGGGGTAAGTGGGTGATGAGTATTAAGGAGAATATGGCTCTTGATGAGGCTTTGGATTCTTGTTGCTGATATTTATAACTGCAGTGGTTGTATAGACAGACTATGCTGCCCCTCTCTCCCTGGCTTCAGCGCCAGTTGGTTGCCATGGCATCAGGAAGATGGCCTAGCTGGGTCAGCTTCAAGCATCCTTGATAGGAGTCCAGTGCAGAGGGTCACTGTTTGGGAAGCTCCCACTCTCCTTCCCAGTAGCACGCTTATTCTGCTGCAGAAAGAACCATGAAAGGAACAGACCCAGAAGTTCATTGACTGGCTCTTCAGCATCATGGAAAGTCCTAAAGAAGTCCTGTCAGCAAAATCCAGGGATCTTTTAAAAGCCACCCTGCTATCCTTTACAGCTCTCCCAGAGTTTAAAAAGGAAGGTGTGTGGACCAGAGCATATAGTTGGTGAAGTTTTGTGGTAGCCAGCAGCATTCTCAGTTGGATGAAGAAAACCATTGAAATGGAAGAAGTTTTTCAGAATTCATATCTGGGGATGCTGAGACCTGGTGCAGAGAGTTAAGGGTCATGAAAAGGTGGACATATAACTGACAGCTTGACACATGCATGCCAGGAGAAGGGGGCATTGCTTCAGTGCCCAGGCCAGTTGAGACTGAAACAAGAACTTGAATTATCTTTTATTTGTCTGGAGTTCAATCTTAAGATTTATTTTGTGAAAATCTTACTACATTATCTTCTCCCCCCATAAATTCTAGTAAAATAGTCCTGAGAATTAAAAAAAAAAAGACAAATACCATATGATTTCACCCATATGTGGATTTAAAAAGCAAAACGAATGATCATAGGGGGAAAAAGAGAGAGGCAAACCAAGAAACAGACTCTAACTATAGAGAACAAACTGATGGTTACCCGAGGGGAGCTGACTGGGGGAATGAGTTAAATAGGTGATCACCTTCTCTCTTTGTCTCTATGAGTCAGTAACAGTTTCACTCCTTCCCTGTGGTTTTCATGGGACCAGAAGAGAGAAGGGAGGACATGAACATGGTCAGCCTGCTACCCTTAGCCACAGGTCCTGTTGGCCTTTGTAAAGCCAAGTGCTCCATGGCTGCTAGTTACAAATCTCCCTAGTTCTATGACTGGGCAGATGTCTTCCTTCAGACTTTCAAAGGCATTATGGATGAAATAATACCACAAAGGATGCTGTGAATGATATTTCCTAATTACAGTGTGGGTTTTGACATAACCCCAGGAATTCTGGGTTAGTAGAATAAAATGTCATTATCCTGAACAACAACAACAACAACAAAATAGGTGATGGCCATTAAGAAGGGCACTTGTTATGAGCACCGGGTGATGTATGGAAGTGTTGAATCACTAAATTGTATACCTGAAACGAATATTACACTGTATGTTAACTAACTGAAATTTAAATAAAAACTTGATAAATAAATAAATACTTAAATAAAAAACAGCATTGCATACTACAAAGAAATCATCCATGAAAGGAGGAGCCAATCGATGCCACAAACTTCATTGTTGTTTTATTTGAAGAAATTGCCACAACCACTCAACCTTCAGCAACCACTGCCACCCTTATCAGTCAGCAGCCATCAACACTGAGGCAAAACCCTCCACCAACAGAAGTTTGTAAGTTGCATAAAGTTAGCAATAAAGTATTTTTAAATTAAGGAATGTACATTTTTTAGACATAATGCTATTGTATGCTTAATACATTACAGTATAGTGTAAACATAAATTTTATATGCACTGGGAACCCCATAAATTCATTTGTTTCACTTCATTGCAATTGCTTTATTGAGGTGCTCTGGAACCAAACCCACAATATCTCCAAGGTATGCCTATAAATTTACGGCCTCTGAATATTCCACCTTGAAAAAATTAGATGCACTCCAATCATGGAGGAATTTATAAAAACTTCCCAAGTTGAGAATATTCTGGTCTGATCTTTCTATTCTAATGAGAATGTCTCCAGGTACTGTGGGGTTGATGCTGTGACTCTAATCTTTCATGTTTTCTTTGGTGCTCCTCAAGCTTCTGTGAAAGGTATTGGTGTACAAAGTTTGCATTAAGGGGTCAGGAAGGGGTCAAGCTGTTCTCTGAAGAGCAAGTCATGTAATGACTAAAAGTAAGTCCACTTCCCCAGCCCTTTCCCTCTAAATGCTCACTGCCTCCAGAATAATCTAAGCTACTTTTTTTTTTAATCTCCTAATTCAATGACAGGAGAGGTACCAGTGCTGCCTCAAGATATCGGATGCCTTTGTTTTTAGTGGCCTATTCTGCATCTGTGAATTTTTTTAAATTTAAATTCAATTAGCCAACATATAGTACATCATTAGTTTCAGATGTAGAGTTCAGTGAGTCATCAGTTGCATATAACACCCAGTGCTCATTACATCACATGCCTTCCTTAATGCCCATCACCCAATTACCCCATTTCCCCACCTACCACCCCTCCAGCAACCCTCAGTGTGTTTCTTAGAGTTAAGAGTCTCTCCTGGTTTGTCTGCCTCTCTGAATTCTTCCATCTGTGAATTTAATGCTTGGGTTTTTAATCCCAGGACAGGGACAGGAAAACACTGAAAAGGAACAAGAAGAATTTAGGTTTAGCAAGTGAAAACTAGAAAAGGCTTTTTCACAGCACTCTGAAAATAATACTGTTGCCTTGTTTTGTTTTGCTATTTTCGGAGTAGAGATGATTGACATATTTAATTCAGTTCCTGAAGTCAACATGAGCAATATGACCCCCCAAATAAGCCAAGGGAGAATATAACAATTCTGTAATGTTCGTGTGGACTACAACTGTGCTATCTAATCCAGGTTTCTGATCAGCTCACATATTTGTGGCTGAAACTTCCACTATCTTCCTCAAACTCCAGCCCATTCCATTCTGGAATTGTCATTGCCAAGGTCAGTGACCTTTGGTGCAAACAGATTCATATCAATGTCCAGTAAGCCCTTTGAGATGTTTAATTTTTCATGGTCAGTACTTTCTAAGCCATCCATGGTCGGGCAGAGGGTTATGTGTTTAGCTCCAGTTTATAGACTGTGCAAGGTACACAGGGAACTTTACAACTTGAGCAGGGCAACACTTTACAATATTAACTGACTTTTCCTTCCATATTTCCTTGTACTCCTCTACATTTGCACTATAAAATCAGTTGGTCAATCAACCATTTGCTGCCTCAAGGGAAGCAGAAGAGATAGGTACTCCTGCCCTCCCTCACATTAGAAAGTTGACTATGAGCCAGTAAAGTCTCAGTATAGCTTCTTCCTTACAACAATCACACTCTATGGACTCAAAGATTGCTTCCCTTACATCAGAAATTAAATAAGGTTTTCCTGGGAGAGAATGACACAGAATTTTTAGATACCATATTGTTTCTAAATCCATCTGTCTACAGCAAAAAGAAAAAAATGTCTTAAATCCATTTGGACATTCAATTCTTGTCTCTCAATAGAGTGATGACTGAGATTTGAGAAACTATTGATACTAGCTCATCTATCGCCTAGTAACTGGCCCCTGACATGCACTTACAGTACAAATAACTATAAAACTGTACAAAATTCATTAGAGGACTCTTTGGGGGCATTGGACAGCAGAAGGTACAGAATTGCAGTCCTTGAAAGAAGGAAATTTTGAGATGAAACCATTGTTTCCCCCAGCATGCTGCCTGGGGCATGTTCCAGATGGTGGTATATGGAGTTGGAGCCTAAATGAACCCAGATGCTTGGATGAGTTGAGGAGACTGGGGTTTGCAGCTGCTGAAGCACTTCAAACTTGCCGGTCTTATCTGGAGAGGGGGGAGCTCTTGTCTGAGGCTGAGGGCAAGACTCCATGAAGCCTGTGGTAGAGCGGGTGCTAGGGGAGGAATGCAGAAACCTTGCTGAACATTTTAGGTATTCAGTTCAGATGACAGATAGGCCAGGTGTTAGGGATAAAGTACTCTGTCCTAGAACTAAATTAGAAACTGATATGTACCCACCCTCAGAAAGAATGAAAGCAAGCCAGACAGACCCAAAGGATCCAATAGTAATTTAACTAGCTGCCAGAACAAAACTGAACAATCTTTATAGAATATGACAAAGTCTAAATTTTTTTAAAGACTTTGTTTTTTTATTTGAGAGAAAGAGAGAGAGAGAGAGAGAGCAGGGGAAGGGCAGAGGGAGAGACAGACTCCCCGCTGAGCAGGCAGTCCGAAGTGGGGCTCCATCCCAGGGCCCTGAGATCACGACCTGAGCTGAAGGCAGATGCTTAACCAACTGAGCCACCCAGGGGCCCCGACAAAGTCTAAATTTTAAGCAATATATTATTCATAATGTTCTGCCCCCCCCCAAAAAAATTCTAGACATACCAAGAAGCAGGAAAGGGTGAACACAAAATCAAGAAAAACACCCATTAATGGAAGCTAATCTCAAGATGCATAAGCTGTTGGAATTAGCAGAAAAATTGAAAAAAAAATGTCCAAGCAAGCCCCCCTCCTGCCTTGCCCTCACTATCACAACCATCCCCACTGATCTGTGTGAATCTACAAGGTTTGTTTAATAACTTATTCAAGGTTACACAGCCAGTGTTGGAGCTAGGATTTGAACCCAGAGATTTTTTTTCCACTGTGAGGTTGGTCTACTGATTATTATTATTGGTGATTATTAGTATTAGTGATCATTTTTAATGCACAAACCTCTTCCACACTTAGGAATTTTCAAAATAAATTTAAAAAATAAATTTTAAAAATTTAAAAAGGAATTTTCAAAATAGTTTCTTCATTTTACATGATATTAAATGAAGTAATAATAGACTAAAATTTATTTTACATAAATATTTTATAAGTTTATTTTTAGTGAAATCCTATAAAGAAAAAGAGAGAGAGAAGGGACATGTGGCTTAGGGAGACCCCCTTTCCTTTCACAGTGTTGTTTGTCCCTTTGCCTTTATTTTTTTTCTCAGTGAGCCTGAAATAAAGATGTTGAGTTCAGACTCTTGCCCGGTGAGGGGGCTCTGAGGATTTCTGACATGAATACTGGCTTCAAATGACTGCCATGACCTGCTGCAGATTGGCACTGTGATCCATGCATCACCCCATGTGTGGACTCGCATGCTCTGTTTTACAGGTCTTTATTATGTGGAAGCATCCCCCAAATATAGAGGAGACAAGATGGGGCCACATCAGTGGCAACTGTAGTGTGGGGGGGGTGTGTGAAAAGAGTCTATACCCAGCTCATTCACCTTGACACACATCACCTTAATTTCCAGCAAAATCTGCTCTCTCCAGCACCAGGCAGTCAGCAGTACCTATAATGCCATACTAATGAAGCTTAAAAAATCAAAAGCTTTTACAAAATATCTAAATACAACATCTCCTGCAAGTTAATGTCCTTTCAGGGGGACTCTATGAAAAATGTAATATGCACACCTTGATCTTTCAAAGGAAATTTATAAGGTGAACACCCTCTCCAACTGTCCTTACAAGAAATAAAAGGGAAATATGGCAGGGAAACCATGAGAATCACTAGACCAGCCTCACTGCCCTGTGACACTCACCCCTTCCCCACATTAACAACAACCCTTCCCTGCAGGGCCTTCCAGGAACCTGGGTGACAATGGTGAAGAAAGGAGCGCTGATCTGAGAAGTGATGATCACTAGTAACATAAACAGTGACAATAATTATAACTAACATTTATTGACCACGTACTATATTTCAGGTGTTTCGGTAGGGGCTTTGCATGGACTCTTTCCCTTAATTCTCCCAACCACACTGTGAGTTAGGTTATTATTGAAATTTCACAGAGGAAGCATCTGTAATTAAAAAAAAAAACAAAAGCAATTCTCTTAAGGTCCCATGGCTGGGACATGGGGCACCTAGGATTTGCACCCATGTCTCTTTGCAGAACCCTCACTCTTAATGCTATGCCAGTGTTTCCTGAATTCAGTAATCCTCTGTTCACCACCTTTACTCTTTTTGCCATATTTGATCATAGTAAATACTATTGTAATACCAGATGCCTCCAATGTACATAATATTTTACTTGCATGTACTGTATCTTTGCTAAGAATTTTAATTTATTAATCTCATTTTCCCTTGAATTAAATCATCATACATCAATAAATATATTTTTAAATTAAACTTTATATCATTACCATAAGTGAAAATCTCTCATTTCTTGTCATAAATTACAAGTGACCATAAAAAATTTAAGTGAGACAAAATGTACCATTTAAAAAATGACTCACACCAGTCAGAATGAGTAAAATTAACAAGGAAACAACAGATGTTGGCGAGGATGGGGAGAAAGGGGAACCCTCTTACACTGCTGGTGGGAATGCAACCTGGTAAAGCCACTCTGGAAAATGGTATGGATGTCCCCCACAAAGTTAAAAATAGAGCTACCCTATGACCCAGCAATTGCAGTACTGGGTGTTTATCCAAAGGATACACACATAGTGATCCAAAGGGGTACCTGCATCCCAATGCTTATGGCAACAATGTCCACAATAGTCAATATATGGAAAAAGCCCAAATTTCCATCAACAGATGAATGAGTAAAGAAGATGTGATACACACACACACACACACACACACACACACACACACACAGGAATATTACTCAGTCATCAAAAAGAATGAACTATTGCCATTAGCAATGATATGGATGGACCTAGAGGATATTATGCTAAGTAAAATAAGTCAATGAGAGAAAGACAATTATCACATGATTTCACCCATGTGGAATTTAAGAAACAAAACAGAGGATCATAGGGGAAGGGAGGGAAAAATAAAATAAGACAAAATGGGAAAGGGGGACAAACCATAAGAGACTCTTGACTATAGGAAACAAACTGAGGGTTGCAGGAGGGGAGGTGGGTGGGAGGATAGCGTAACTGGGTGATGGGCATTAAGGAAGGTATGTGATGTAATGAGCACTGGGCATTATACTGCAACTGATGAATCACTAAACTTTACCCCTGAAACTAATAATACACTATATGTTAATTAATTGAATTTAAATAAACAAAAATAAAAATAAATAAAAATTTTAAAATTACTAAATATGTATTAGTAATTTTCATCTTTGTGAAAGTTCTTTAATTTCTATAGGACTCTATTCTTTTGAATAATCTTATGTGTTTGGTCTTATTTTCTAAACCAGATTAGGCATTACTGTGGTATAAAAGAGTGCCATGTGATTCTTCAGCCATCAGCCCTACTCCTACAGCCCCACCAACCTCAGTTCTGGAGACTGACAAAATGCTTAAGCCTCAGTTAAGCCTCTTCCTTCTCCCAGGTTTCAATCTCTGAACTCAGATACTTGAACAGATACAATAAAAACCCAATATACCTTTTTTTCAGAGAAAGAATAGCACCTTCAGCAGGAGCATTGTCTGAAAATCAAACTGTGAAAAATATTTGGGGGGGCATATATTATCTTGTGGATTTCACCAAATCCACCTTTGAACAAATTGATTTCTATCTAAAGTCTTTCCAAATTTCTTTAAGTTCATTGTGGCAGATGTACATGGGGAGAAAGGCAGGGTGGGTGGGAAGAAGAAGGGTGGCCTCGGGAAATTTTGATTTGATAAGAAGCTCAAAAAATAATATCTAATCCTCAAATATTCATCCACCACTCATTTTACTCTACCAGATGTCCCCACTAGTCCCTTTTTTGAGAAGAAAGCCTGGAGGGGAAAAACAAAACAAAACCATCCAGCCTAAGCCATCAACATTTCCATTAATCCTTGAGGCTCAAAAAAGTTAAGTAACTTGCTCACTTAGCCAGTAAGTGGTGATTTTATTGGCCAGAAAATCTGAACTATTTTTCATCACACTATCATTTTCTCTTTTTTTTCTTTTTTAAAAATATTTTATTTATTTATTTGACAGAGAGAGAGAGACAGCCAGTGAGAGAGGGAACACAAGCAGGGGAAGTGGGAGAGGAAGAAGCAGGCTCCCAGGGGAGCAGGGAGCCCCATGTGGGACTCGATTCCACCAGAGGCAGACGCTTAAGAACTGAGCCACCCAGGTGCCCCCACACTATCATTTTCTTATTCACAAATCCTTGTCACACTAATCCTTTTTGAAAATGTTAACTTTTGAGAATCTTGTGAGATATTCAACTGGAAACATCAAATAAGCATTTGGTTCAAAGGTTATGAGTTCATGGAGGAGTTCTGAAATGAAGATGATGTTTGAAAGGCATCAATATAAAAATGTTTCAGTTCTATTCTTTGGCCATGTCTCACCAAAGACCACAAGCAGACAAGCAGCAAAGAGAAAGGCAATTGACACAAGAGGTTGCTATGCAACATATGACAAAAGCTAAATAAAATTGATTTGGTTCTGTGACTCAAATGCTGTGATCCCAGCAGAGAGCTTCCTTAAGCAGAAAAAAAGAAAGAGAAAATAAGAGTGGAAAAAATTCCAGAGAGATCTCCTGTTGACTTGGAAAAGTACAAGTTCATTGTTAGATAAGAACATATCACAGTTGTATATCATTCTGTGATTTAAGCAAACACTTTCTTGTGTCATCCTGGCAGCACAGCACCAATTTGGCCTTGGCTTTGCTCTTGCCTTGTCCCTCACCATAGGATAAGAAATCTGGGGGTAAAGGAGGGGTGCCCACTTAGAGGCTTTGGGTCAGAACTCAGTGAACGTGAATATGAGGAATTTATTATTATTTTAAGGAAGTGGTCTTGAGTGGAAAAGTAATAAGAATAATTTTAAATCATGATACATGCTACTACATAATTGCCTTCCTAAAATATTTTATTGGTTTACATTATTAACACCCATTGACCACCGCCTTACCAAAACTGGATCTTTCTTCCTTTTTAAATGTTTCAAATTTGATTTAGTCCTTTTTACAAGAAGATGAATTATTAATCCTCTCCATCTCCCCATCCACTTTTCTCTATGCCACAGGGAAGTGGTAGAATCTGAAAAGTTTAGTGAATTTGGTGGTCTACTTCAGTGACAAAAAAAAAATGCCACCACAAAAGATTAATGCAACTTCCATGTAGAGCTGTAAAGAAACTACACAGTAACAGAGATCACTGCGGCAAATGAAATGTCAACACATCTTGCTAATGAAATTTTTTTTACAAGTTTGCTACGCAGAGCCCACACTCTCCTTCTATATCATATTCCAGGTACCTGAAACCCTGGAATTCCCTGACCAAATGATCACAAGCCAGACTTCAGGGCCTTTTTCCAAGTTTGCCCACCAGAGGACAAACCACAAAGTAACAGTGTGTACCCCCAGGCTTGTTGGATCATCAAGGGACAAGTTTTTATGTTGGAAGTGGTGAGTGTGAATATATCCTAGACCTGGAGGGCTAAGATGTCTATGGTATCTACATGCATGCACATGAGAACCTTGTGTTGAGGAACAGAGATTGACATGGGGAGATAACCAGCGCAAGGTATGGGCCAAGGAACACCAGTTTTCTTCTTTTCCTATACCATACAAATATTAGGAGAAGACCTGTTGATTTGTATCAAAATTCTCTTTAAATCTACACATAAATAAAGCTAATTTCTTCCTGTTCACTCAGCAGCTGCAATAAAAAGACAAAATATGTATCTTTTCCATACTATTCACCTTATAAGTTCAATATGTATAGCATTAGTTTTTACAAAAGTTAGATTTATATTTGTAAATATTTGTTTCCATTCAGAACACAATTTCTGTTAGACATATTTGTCATTTCTAAAGGGCTTTGATGCCAGGACTTCTTTTTTCATTTAATATATGCAGAAGATAAGGTCATTGAGCTCTCTCAACCTTCATTCCATCCTCTTTCTAGTGTGTCTTCTTCCAGATTCTCTGGATTAATTCTGTTTTTTTTTTTTCAGTTAAGTGCATTCACATAATATTCAGAAGGCAGAAGTTGGTTGGAGGTCATGTTATTGTAGCCTTTTGTTGTCATTTGATCAAAAGTAAGGTTATGAATATGTTAGTATCCAAGCTCTAACACTGTGGATGTTATGAAGTTAGTTTCAGAGCCATGGGACAGATTCTGGAAGTTATTTCTAGAGGTTCATCCTAGAGTGCAGTCCTTTAGCTTTTCCAATAATTTTGATAACTTGTAATACTCAGCATTAAATCACCTTCACAACTGGTTGGAAAACAAAATTTTTATATCAGCTGGCTGCCTCTTGCTGCTTTTGGCAATGTCCTATAGGAAAGATGAATTCATAAGAAGTGGCCACGGTTATAAAGTGGCAACCTTAGCAGGAGACAAATCTCTGGCCCCAATATTTTCTTGAGTAACACCTATAAAGACAATGTGCATTAGCCCAGAGGCAAAAATCAGACAGGCTTCCCATCCAAGTCTATTATTTTCAGATAGCCACAAGTTATCCTCTACTAAGAGGAAAAACTAAAAATGGGCAAAGAACAAATACAGTAAATAAATATTAGAATTTTTCAGCACTAAAAAAAAAGACTAGGAGAAACATTTATAGAAGGGTGAATTAAGGATCATCAAAAACCAGCTTTTCCAGGGCGCCTGGGTAGTGCAGTCGTTAAGCGTCTGCCTTCTGCTCAGGGCGTGATCCCGACGTTCCGGGATCGAGTCCCACATCAGGCTCCTCCTCTGGGAGCCTGCTTCTTCCTCTCCCACACCGCCTGCTTGTGTTCCCTCTCTCGCTGGCTGTCTCTCTGTCACATAAATAAATAAAATCTTTAAAAAAAACAGCTTTTCCATAAAAGCAATGAGATTGTGCCAAAAAATTATCACAATCAAATTTTCAGAACTCTGGAAACTAACCATAGGCATGCAAAAATCTGGGGGAGTGTTTATGCAAGTAACACGGTCAAATCTCATTAGGAGAAGAATAGAATATTAATTTGATAAAAGTCATCTAGAAAAACTGTCAGCAAACATCAAACTTAATGGTGAAGAGTGAATTATTTTCCTATAAATCAGGAACAAGGCAAAGATTCCCATTCTTGCCACTTTCAATCAAAATTGTACTGAAGGTTCTAGCCAGGGCAATGAAGTAAGAATATAAAATAAAAGGTATCCAGATAAGAAAGGAAGAAGCAAAACTATTCACAGATAACATGGCCTTGTATATAGATAATGTTAATAAATCCACATACAAAAAAAAAGCTGTTAGAACTTCCTGAAAGTTTGTAAAACATAGATAAGAACTAATTGTTTTTCTATACAACAATGAACAACACAAAATGAAATTAATTACACAATTTCATTTAAAATAGCATCAAAATAAGATAATACATTGGATTAACTTTAACAAGAGAAATGCAAGACATATGCTAAAAACTACAAATTAAAGAAGAGGTAAAGACATCCCTTGTTAATGGGTCAGAAGACATAAGATGGTAATATTCCTCAAACTGATCTCCAAACCAATGCTATTCCTTTCAAAATCCCAATTGCTTTCTTTTTTTTTAGAGAGAGAGAGGAGAGAGCAGGGAAGGGGAAGGGGGCAGAGAGAGAGGGAGAGAGAGAAAATCTTAAGCAGGCTCCACACCCAGTGTGGAGCCCTACGTAGGGCTCTATCTCACAAACCTGCGAACATGACCTGAGCTGAAATCAAGATTTGGGTGTTTAAGCAACTGAGCCACCCAGTCCCCCACCCCCTGCCCCACAACTGCTATTCTAAAAGAGAAATTGGCAAACTAATTGTAAAACCCATAAGGAAATGCAAGTGACCCAGAAGAGCGTAGACAATATTGCAAAAGAAGAATGTAGTTGGAAGACTCATACTTCCTAACTTCAGAATGTACTATAAAGCTACAGTAATCAAAATGGTGTGATACCGACATAAAGAAAGACATGGAGATAAATGTAGTGGAATTGAGAGTTCAGGAATAAACCCTTACATTTATGGTTAATTGCTTTTTGACAAAGTGCCAAAACATTTCAATAGATAAAAGACAAACTTTTCAACAAATGGTTCTGAGACAACAGGATTTATCTACACATAAAAAAATGAAGTTGGAATCCTAACTTACACCATAAACAAAAATTATCACAAATTAAATCATAGGCATAAACGTAAGAGCTAAAATTATAAAACTCTTAGAAGAAAACAGGATGACAGCCAATAATGTGTTGACAAGGATGCGGAAAAATTCCAGCCATCATATATCATTGGTAGGATTGTAACATGATTCAACCATTTTGGGAAAACTGGCAGTTACTAAAAATGTTAAACACAAGTTAGCCTACAACCCAACAATTCCACTCCTAGGTATCTACCCAAGACAATTGAAAATATTTGTTCATATAAAAACTTGCACAGAAATGTTCATAGCAAAATTATTTATGGTATCCCTAAAGTTAAACAGCCTAAATGTCCTTTGACTAATGAATAAACACATTGTGGTATATCTGTATAATAGAATATTATTCAGCCATTAAAAAGAACAAAATACTGATACATACTAAAACATGATGGGAGAGAGGAGTTAAGATGGCGGAGGAGTAGGGGACCCCTTTTTCAGCCGGTCCCCTGAGTCGAGCTGGATAGGTACCAGACCAGCCTAAATAACCACGGAATCAGCCTGAGACGCAGGATGATGCATCTGGATCTCTACAAATGAACATCTCCAGCGCTGAGTATTGAGGTACCAAGAGGGGAGCTGTAAACCGTGCACGGATATCGGAAGATAAACGGAAGGGGGAGGGAGCCGCCGCGTTTGGGCGCCGGGAAGCGGCAGCCACCTGCACGAGGGAGCGGGCGGACTCACAGAGGGCACCCGCGAGAGAGCGGACTGAGACCGGTGAGCCGTGAAAGCGCGCCACCATGCATCTCCCGGAACACCGGAATCCCGGTGTGCTCACGGGATCCAGACTGAGACCGGGAACTCCCGGAGCGCGCGCGGGGCGGCTGGCGGCTGGCGGGCCACCTGCAAGGGGGAGCGGGTGGACTCGCGGTCGGCACCGGCGAAACAGCAGACTGAGACCCTGAACCGGGTGCGCGCGCCACCAGGCTTCTCACGAAACTCCGGAATCGAGGTGTGCTCACCGGGCATAGACTGAGACCGGGAGACCCGGGAGCGCGCGGGGCGGCCGGTGGCTGGCAGCATTAGAAACACAAAGGACAGAGACGGGGCGGCCCTGGAAGTGAGGGCAGGGTCGCCGAGTTGGTGCGCACATCCCGGGACGCTGCAGGGTTGAGCAGCACCAACAGTAACAGAGTTAAAGTGGCCAGAACATCAGTGGAGAACCGGCCGCAATCCCTCTGTTCTGCGACAATGCAGCCTCTGCTGCTCTGACCCTCAGAAGAGGCATAGCCGGCCGCCAGGGAAAGCCGCCAGAGAACAAAAGCCTGGAAATACCAGCTCAGAGAGTGCCCATCCCCATCCTCCCTCGCAGGGGACACGGAGACTCTAACCAAACAGGGTTGCCTGAGTATCGGTGCGGCAGGCCCCTCCCCCAGAACACAGAAGGCAGGCTGAAAAATCAAGAAGCCCACAACCGGAGGCGCCTGGGTGGCGCAGTCATTGAGCGCCTGTCTTCGGCTTAGGGCGTGATCCCGGCGTTCTGGAAAGGAGTCCCTCATCGGGCTCCTCCGCTGGGAGCCTGCTTCTTCCTCTCTCACTCCCCTGCTTCTGTTTCGTTCTTGCTGACTGTCTGTCTCCCTCTCTCAGATAAGTAAATAAATAAAATCTTTAAAGAAGAAGCCCACATCTCTAAGATCCCTATAAAACAAGGGGCACGGCCTGGGACCCAGTCAATAATTTTGGGCTCTGGAAACCCCGCAACCTCTCTTCATCAGAATGACAAGAAGGAGAAGCCCCCCCCCAGCAAAGAAAAGACAGTGAATCAGTGGCCTCTGCCACAGAAGTAACGGATATGGATGTAACCAAATTATCAGAAATGGAATTCAGAGTAACAATGGTCAAGATAATGAGTAGACTTGAAAAAAGTATTCAGGAAAATATTACAGAGAATATACAATCCCTAAGGGCGGAAATGAGAGCGAATTTGACAGAAATTAAAAATTCTATGAGCCAAATGCAGGCAAAACTAGAGGATCTGACGGCCAGGGTCACGGAAGCGGAGGAAAGGGTTAGTGAATTGGAGGATGGGTTAATAGAGGAAAAAATAAAAATAGAAGATGGTCTTAAAAAAATCCACGCCCACGAATGTTGGCTACGGGAGATTACTGACTCAACGAAACGATCCAATGTTAGAATCATCGGCATCCCCGAGGGGGTGGAGAAAAACAGAGGTCTAGAAGAGATATTTGAACAAATTGTAGCTGAAAACTTCCCTAATCTAGCAAGGGAAACAAAAATTCGTGTCCAAGAGGCAGAGAGGACCCCTCCCAAGCTCAACCATGACAGACCTACACCACGTCACGTCATAGTGCAATTCGCAAATATGAGATCCAAGGAAACAGTATTGAAAGCGGCCAGGGCAAAGAAATTTCTCACGTACCAAGGCAAAGGCATCAGAATTACATCAGACCTGTCTACACAGACCTGGAATGAGAGAAAGGGTTGGGGGAGCATTTTTAAAGCTCTTTCAGAGAAAAACATGCAGCCAAGGATCCTTTATCCAGCAAGGCTGTCATTCAGAATTGATGGAGAAATAAAGACATTTCAGAATCGACAGTCACTAGCCAATTTCATAACCATGAAACCAGCCCTACAGGAGGTATTACGGGGGGTTCTATAAAAGTAAAAAGGCCCCAAGAGTGATACAAAACAGAAAGTCACAGCCAATACAAACAAAGACTTTACTGACAACATGGCAGAATTAAAAGCATATCTCTCAGTACTCAGCCTGAACATTAATGGTTTAAATTCTGGTTTCAAACGCCACAGGGTTGCAGATTGGATAAAAAGAAATGACCCATCCATTTGCTGTCTACAAGAGACTCATTTTGAACCCAAAGATGCATTCAGACTGAGAGTAAGGGGATGGAGTACCATCTTTCACGCAAATGGACCTCAAAAGAAAGCTGGGGTAGCAATTCTCATATCAGATGAATTGGATTTTAAATTACAGACTATAGTTAGAGATGCAGAAGGGCACTATATTATTCTTAAAGGAAGTATTCAACAAGTGGATATGACAATTATAAATATATATGCCCCCAACAGGGGAGCAGCAAGATACACAAGCCAACTCTTAACCAGAATAAAGAGACATATAGATAAAAATACATTAATAGTAGGGGACCTCAACACTCCACTCTCAGAAATAGACAGAACACCCTGGCAAAAACTAAGCAAAGAATCAAAGGCTTTGAATGCCATACTCGACGAGTTGGACCTCTTAGATATATATAGAACACTACACCCCAGAACCAAAGAATACTCATTCTATTCTAATGCCCATGGAACATTTTCAAGAATAGACCATGTTCTGGGACACAAAACAGGTCTCAGCCGATACCAAAAGATAGAAATTATCCCCTGCATATTCTCAGACCACAACGCTCTGAAATTGGAACTCAACCACAAGGAAAAATTTGGAAGAAACTCAAACACTTGGAGACTAAGAACCATCCTGCTCAGGAATGACTCGATAAACCAGGAAATCAAAAATCAAATTAAACAATTTATGGAGACCAATGAGAATGAAAATACAACAGTCCAAAACCTATGGGATACTGCAAAGGCAGTCCTAAGGGGGAAATACATAGCCATCCAAGCCTCACTCAAAAGAATAGAAAAATCTAAAATGCAGTTTTTATATTCTCACCTCAAGAAGCTGGAACAGCAACAGAGGGACAGGCCTAATCCACGCACAAGGAAGCAGTTGACCAAAATTAAAGCTGAAATCAATCAAGCAGAAACCAGAAGTATAGTAGAGCAGATCAACAGGACTAGAAGCTGGTTCTTGGAGAGAATCAATAAAATTGACAGACCACTGGCAAGACTTATCCAAAAGAAAAGAGAAAGGACCCAGATTATTAAAATTATGAATGAAAAAGGAGAGGTCACGACGAACACCATTGAAATTGGAAGGATTATTAGAAATTTTTATCAACAGCTATATGCCAATAAACTAAGCAATCTGGAAGAGATGGAATCCTTCCTGGAAACCTATAAACTACCAAGATTGAAAAAGGAAGAAATTGATTTCTTAAACAGGCCAATTAATTATGAAGAAATTGAGTCAGTGATAAACAACCTTCCAAATAACAAAACTCCAGGCCTGGACGGTTTTCCTGGGGAATTCTACCAAACATTCAAAGAAGAAATAATACCTATTCTCCTAAAGCTATTTCAAAAAATAGAAACAGAAGGAAAGCTACCAAACTCATTCTATGAGGCCAATATTACCTTGATCCCCAAACCAGGCAAAGACCCCCTCAAAAAGGAGAATTACAGACCGATTTCCCTAATGAATATGGACGCCAAAATCCTCAACAAGATACTTGCTAATAGAATCCAACAGTTCATTAAAAGGATTATCCACCACGATCAAGTGGGATTCATACCTGGGATGCAAGCGTGGTTCAATATTCGCAAATCAATCAGTGTGATACATCATATCAACAAGAAAAGACTCAAGAACCATATGATCCTCTCAATCGATGCCGAAAAAGCATTTGACAAAATACAGCATCCTTTCCTGATTAAAACCCTTCAGAGTGTAGGAATAGAAGGTACATTTCTCAATCTCATAAAAGCCATCTATGAAAAGCCTACTGCAAATATTATTCTCAATGGGGAAAAGCTGGAAGCCTTTCCCTTAAGATCAGGAACACGACAAGGATGCCCACTCTCGCCACTATTATTCAACATAGTACTAGAAGTCCTTGCAACAGCAATCAGACGACAAAAAGGGATCAAAGGTATTCAAATCGGCAAAGAAGAAGTCAAAATGTCTCTCTTTGCACATGACACGATACTCTATATGGAAAACCCAAAAGAAGCCACTCCCAAACTATTAGAAGTTATAGAGCAATTCAGTAACGTGGCGGGATACAAAATCAATGCTCAGAAATCAGTTGCATTTCTGTACACGAATAAAGAGAACGAAGAAAGAGAAATCAGGGAATCTATCCCATTTACAATAGCACCAAAAACCATACGTTACCTTGGAATTAACTTAACCAGAGATGTAAAGGACCTTTATTCTAGAAACTATAAATCACTCTTAAAAGACATTGAGGAAGACATAAAAAGATGGAAAGATATTCCATGCTCATGGATTGGAAGAATTAACATAGTTAAAATGTCCATGCTACCCAGAGCAATCTACACTTTCAATGCTATCCCGATCAAAATACCGAGAACGTTTTTCAAAGAACTGGAACAAATAGTCCTTAAATTTGTATGGAACCAGAAAAGACCCCGAATCTCCAAGGAACTGTTGAAAAGGAAAAACAAAGCTGGGGGCATCACAATGCCGGATTTCGAGCTGTACTACAAAGCTGTGATCACAAAGACAGCATGGTACTGGCACAAAAACAGACACATAGACCAATGGAACAGAATAGAGAGCCCAGAAATGGACCCTCAGCTCTTTGGGCAACTAATATTTGATAAAGCAGGAAAAAACATCCGGTGGGAAAAAGACAGTCTCTTCAATAAATGGTGCTGGGAAAATTGGACAGCTACATGCAAAAGAATGAAACTTGACCACTATCTCACACCATACACAAAAATAAACTCCAAATGGATGAAAGACCTCGATGTGAGACAGGAATCCATCAAAATTCTAGAGGAGAACATAGGCAGCAACCTCTACGACATCAGCCAAAGCAACCTTTTTCATGATACATCCCCAAAGGCAAGAGAAACAAAAGATAAAATGAATTTATGGGACTTCATCAAGATTAAAAGTTTCTGCACATCCAAGGAAACAGTCAGAAAAACTAAGAGGCAGCCCACGGAATGGGAGAATATATTTGCAAATGACACTACAGATAAAGGACTGGTATCCAAGATCTACAAAGAACTTCTCAAACTCAATACACGAGAAACAAATAAACAAATCAAAAAATGGGCAGAAGATATGAACAGACACTTTTCCAATGAAGACATACAAATGGCTAACAGACACATGAAAAAATGTTCAAAATCATTAGCCATCAAGGAAATTCAAATCAAAACCACACTGAGATACCACCTTACGCCAGTTAGAATGGCAAAAATGGACAAGGCAAGAAACAACAATTGTTGGAGAGGATGTGGAGAAAGGGGATCCCTCCTACATTGTTGGTGGGAATGCAAGTTGGTACAGCCACTCTGGAAAACAGTGTGGAGGTCCCTTAAAGAGTTAAAAATTGAGCTACCCTATGATCCAGCCATTGCACTACTGGGTGTTTACCCCAAAGATACAGACGTAGTGAAGAGAAGGGCCATATGCACCCCAATGTTCATAGCAGCAATGTCCACAATAGCTAAATCGTGGAAGGAGCCGAGATGCCCTGCAACAGATGACTGGATTAAGAAGTTGTGGTCCATATATACAATGGAATATTACTCAGCAATCAGAAAGAAGGAGTTCTCAACATTTGCTACAACATGGACGGCACTGGAGGAGATAATGCTTAGTGAAATAAGTCAAGCAGAGAAAGACAACTATCATATGATTTCTCTCATCTATGGAACATAAGAACTAGAATGATCAGTAGGGGAAGAAAGGGATAAAGAAAGGGGGGGTAATCAGAAGGGGGAATGAAACATGAGAGACTATGGACTATGAGAAACAAACTGAGGACTTCAGAGGGGAGGGGGGTGGGGGAATGGGATAGACCGGTGATGGGTAGTAAGGAGGGCACATATTGCATGGTGCACTGGGTGTTATACACAACTAATGAATCATCGAGCCTTACATCGAAAACCGGGGATGTACTGTATGGTGACTAACATAATATAATAAAAAATCATTATTAATAAAAAAAATAAATAAAATAAAATAAATAAAATTATTTTGGAAGTTTAAAAAAAAAATAAAACATGATGAACCTCAAAATATTATACTAAGTGAAAAAAGCCAGGAACAAAAAGGCCACATATTGTATAATTCCATTTATATGAAATATTCATAGTAAGAAAATCCACAGAGACAGAAAGTAGGATTGTGGTTGCCAATGGCTGGAAGTAGAGGGTAAAGGAGAGTGACTACAAATTGGTACAGTTTCTTTTTGAGGTGATGACAATGTTCTAAAATTAAATAGCTGTGATAGTTGCACAATTCTTTGAATCTGCTAAAAATCCTTGGATTGAACAGAATGCATGAATTTTATGGTATGTGAACTGTATCTTAACAAAGCTGTTACATGAAAAAAAAAGGTCTAGTTGAGATCTTTGGTTGTAGTTACATGCACATGGAACTAAATGCACGCAAAGCATCTGTTTTTGAGAAAATATTGCTGAAAACTCAACAAAGTTGTCCTGCAAAAACCAATGATTGTCAAATTTCTAAAGCATCCTCTGGAATCCCAGACCTAAATAAGCAGAAAGTGCCTGCAAAAGCTGGTGCAGCTCCTAAAAAGAGCACCCTACCTAATGCCGACTTCCAATTTTTCCACAGTTGCCATTATAGAGAACAATGTGCACTATAGTTCCTCCCAGAGAATAGAATCAGGGGATTCCTAATAGTTAACCAAGGAAATGTCATCAGTGCTAAGTTAGAGATTCTTGGTAATTTTTGTCCAACAGGATTTGATAATCACTATGAACCAGTGACTGCTGTTTTCCATTTTTCCCTTTTCTAACAGGAGTGTTAATTGCAGTTATAGTCTTTTTATTCTGACATTATAATACATAATGTATCTGGGGTATCATTTAGTATAGAGGTTGCCAGACCACTGGTGGCGAATGCTTCATCATCTAGAGTGGAATTCTTTAAAACTTTTTGAGTATATTTCACACACCATGTTACATTAGTTTCAGGTGTACAACACAGTGATTCAATACATTTATATATTATGCTATGCTCACCACAAGTATAGCTACCCTCTGTCACCATACAACACTAATAAAATATCAATGACTATATTCCTTATGCTGTAACTTTTATTCTTATGACTTAATCATTCCATAACTGGAAGCCATATCTGTCACTCCCCTGCACCCATTTGGCCCTTTCTGCCACCCATCCCCTCTGGTAACCCTCAGTTTGTTCTCTGTATTTACAAGTCTGAATCTGCTTTTTGTTTATTTGTTTGTTGATTTGTCAATTTGTTTGTTTTTTAGATTACACATATAAGTGAAATTATATGGTATTTGTCTTTCTCTATCTGATTTATTTCACTTAGCGTAATACCCTCTAAGTCCATCCATGTCACAAATGGCAAGGTCTCATCTTTTTTTAATGGCTGTGTAAATATTGTGTATATATATACACTATATCTTCTTTATCCATTCATCTATTGATGGACACTTAGGTTGCTTCCATATCTTGGTTATTGTAAATAGTGCTGCAAAAAATATGGGAATGCATGTATCCCCTTGAAGTAGTGTTTTCATTTTCTTTGAGTAAATACCCAGTGGTGGAATTACTGGATCATATGGTATTTCTAAAATAGAAATGGAAAAAAAAACCAGAGTATTTTCTTAAATGTCTTGAGCTAGCAGGTCTTCCATTCATTTATCAAAGGGATTTGTGTGTGAAACCACACCTTGAAACTTCAGGCAGTTTACAAGTCATCATTAGATTTTACTTCCTGCTTGTTAGGGGCTTCAAGGTCAGTCAGAGATGAGGCACCTGGGGTTTTCTCAGCCCTTTCTTGGGCAGCACACAGCTCTGAACATGTGCAGCCTCCTAGATTCCAGAAATATGTTAAAGCTTTACCAAGTACACTATGGTTGTCTAGTTCTCCAGGTCTAACTTAAATTTTGAGCCAGTCTTCTGTTTGCCCCAACTGGAATCACAGACTGAGGCACCTGTGGTGTTAACAGTCCCAGAAGATTGCTTTTGTTTTCAGTAATCCATGAGAATTTTTTTAATGCAAAACTGAGCTCTGAGTGAGAACAAATAGTAACAACACCATGGAGATGGAACTTTTCCAGGGAACTTAGAATCTGGTCAAAATATTGACTGTGTTCTGAGGAAGGAGTTTTCACAGAACTCTAAAAAAGGTTGTTCCTTTTTGTTGCCTGCAATGTTGCTTTTTCATGGTTACTATACCACTAGATTGGGGATGGGGGTGTGAGAAGCCCCAAGTTAAGATGCCACAGAGAGAATGATATTCTTATGGCTATTCAGTAGTTTTTTCTTCATTAAATGCTTTTCAGTTTATTCTGTGACTTTGGTTAATTTCCAGAGTTCTGAAATCGTTGCTTTTGATAGTTTTTCCAGTTATTTACATTTCTTTTGTGAGGAAGTGTGTTCACTGAAGTCTTCACTCTACCATTCCAGAAACAGACTCTCAACATCCAAAAGATGGAAGAGCCAACCAGATGGAAGGAGCTTAGGTCTCCGACAGCGTCGAGCTACTATACCAGCCCTTGTCTTAATCAAATGATTATTTGAAGGAGAAACTTCTGTCTTTTTTTAAGCTAATGTATTTTTGCTCCCTTATTAAATATACTAGACTGTTGACTAAACTGAAAAAAGGGCTTAAATTTCTATAGAGTTTGGTTTTCAGTATTGTTGAAGTACATGCACTTATTTAACTAGTTAGGATACAGTCTAGTAACTAACTAGTGGTAATTCATACAAGAGATCCTGTAGAACTCTTTGCTTTAGTTGCTAGAAAATTGGGGTCTAACTAGTGATAAAACTTGTTGAGAAAAAAATACAGTTAAAGTTATTCAAATAGGGTTTATCCAGATTATCAACATCACCTTAAGGCCAGGTGACTCTCTGAGCTGAAGCATAATTGAGTTTTTAATAGGGAAAGGAGAAGAGAGGTACAGGACTGTGGTATGTCCCAGGTTGTAGTTTCTTTAACTGATACAAAAATGTGATTGTAATGGATGGGAATTTGTTCCACTTTTTCATGCATCTTGCTCAAATCCTTGGTACAATCTCATTCCATCAGCTGTCAGAATAGTTCCTTGAGGACTGCTTATGTATTTGTTGTTTGTCACGTTTTGGGAATGGGGAGATGTAACAAAAAAAGGTGGGGTAGGTAAAATAAGAGAAAAAAAAGGTAAAGGAAGCAAAGGTTGAAGCAAGGAAAACTGGAATCTCTTGTAATTATTTTTTGGTTCGTCCTCTTAGATGCTGCTTTCATCACCAGTCAAATCTTTCAGAGGAAAAACAAAATTACAGAGATGTTTAAAATTCAGGAATTGAGTCAATAAGGCCCCCATAGTGAGTTGGAGGACAGTTTGTTCTATCATGTTCTGTTCTCTAATCATAGTTTGGACCATCTGTTTGGATAGGACAGTGATGATAGCTCTTATTAAACATGTGCTATTGACTGAATGTTTGTGCCCCCCCCCCAATCCATATGTTGAAACCTAATCCCTAATGTGATGGTATTTGGAGGTGGAGCCTTTGAGAGGTGATTAGTTCATGAAGGTGAAGCCCTCATGAATGAGAACAGTGTCCTTATAAAAGTGACCTCAGAGAGCTCCCTCACCCCTTCCATCATGTAAGGACCAGTGAGAAAAAGACCATCTATGAACTGAGAAGCTCTTTCAACAGACACTGAATCTGCTGGCACTTTGATCTTGGGCTTCCCAGGCTCCATAACTGTGAGAAATAAATGTTTGTAGTTTAAGCCACTCAATCTATGGTATTCCATTTTAGCAGACCAAGCAGACTAAAAAAAAATGTGATTGCATGCAATTTTGCTAAGAGTTTTGCATCTGTATTCATAAATATTATTAATATTTGTCTTGCTTTTCTCATATTGTTTTTGTCTAATTTTGGTATCAGAGTAATACTGGCCCCATAAAAAAGAGTTTGGAAGTGTTCCCTCTTTTTTTGTTTTTTGGAAGAGTTTGTGAAATTTTGTTATTAATTCTTTTAAGATTTGTTAGGTTTTACCAGTAAAATCATCTCAGCCCAAGATATTCTTTGTGGGAAGTTTTATTTTTTTTTAAGATTTTCTTTATTTATTTGACAGAGAGAGAGAGCACACAAGCAGGGGGAGCGGCAGGCAGAGGGAGAGGGGGAATAAGGCTCCCTGCAGGGAGCCAGATGCAGGGCTCAATCCCAGGAGCCTGGGGTCGTGACCTGAGCCTAAGGCAGAGGCTTAACTGACTGAGCCACCCAGACACCCCCCAAAAACTTGTGGGAAGTTTTTAAATTACTAATTTAATTTCTTATCATAGGTTATTCATATTTTCTATTCTTCTTGAGTTAGTTTTGTTATTTTGAGTTTTTCTAAAATTTGACTATTTCATCTATGTTATCTAATTTGTTGCAATATATTGTTCATTATATTGCACATATAATCATATAGTTCACAATAATCCTTTTAAATTTCTGTAAGGTTAGTAGAGATGTCTCCTCAGTCATTCTGATTTTATTAGTTTCAGGGGTAGAATTTAGTGATTCATCAGTTGCATATAACACCCAGTGCTTATTATATCAAGTGCCCTCCTTAATGTCCATCACCCAGTTACCCCATCCTCCCACCCAATTCCCCTCCAGCAACCCTCTGTTTGTTCCCCATTGTCAAGAGTCTCCTATGGTTTGCCTCTCTCTCTGTTATTATCTTATTTTATTTTATTTTCCTTCCCTTCCTCTATGTTCATCAGTTGTATTTCTTAAATTCCACATATGAGTGAAATCATATGCATAACACACTCTAGTTCCACATCATTGCAAATGGCAAGATTTCATTCTTTTTGATGGCTGAATAATATTCCATTATATATATATACACCACATCTTTTTTATCCATTCATCCATCGATGGACATCTGGGTTCTTTCCATATTTTGGGTATTGTGGACATTGCTGCTATAAACATTGGGGTGCATGTGCCCCTTCAAATCAGCATTTGTATCCTTTGGAGAAATTGCTGGGCCATAGGGTAATTCTATTTTTAGCTTTTTGAGGACCCTCCATACTGTTTTCCAGTTTGCATTCCCACCAGCTGTGTAAGAGGGTTCCCCTTTCTCCGCATCATCACCAACATCTGTTGTTTCCTGAGTTGTTAATTTTAACCATTCTGACCAGTGTGAGGTTTTGATTTGTTTTTCCCTAATGATGAGTGATGTTGAGCATTTTTTCGTATTGTCTGATTTTATAATTTGAGTTGTCTCTCTTTTTGCTTGGTCAGTCTAGCCCAAACTTGTCAATTTTATTGTTTTTTTCAGAGAAGATACTTTGGTTTCACTGATTTTCTCTAGTGTTTTTTCTATTCTCTATTGCATTTATTTCCATTAGAGTCTTTATTTTTTTAAGGATTCGACTTATTTATTCTTTTATCAGAGAAAGAGAGCACAAGCACGGGGAGCCAGCAGGCAGAGGGAGAAGCAGACTACCCGCTGATCAAGGAGCCTGTGGGGAACTTGATCCCAGGACCCTGGGATCATGACCTGAGCTGAAGGCAGATGCCTAACAGACTGAGCTACCCAGGTGTCCCTCCATTATAGTCTTTATTACTTCAATCCATCTGTTTGCTTCAGGTTTAGTTTGTGCTTCTTTTTCTTGTTCCTTAAGGTGAAAGTTAAACTAATTACTTGAGAACTTTTTTCTTTATTGATACAACTACAAATTTATTTCTGAAGACTGCTTTACCTGTATCCCTTAAATTTTGAAATTTATAAAATTTTTTATCCATGTCAAGGTATTTTCTATTTTTCTTATTATTTTTTCTTTGATCTCTTTGCCATTTTGGAGTATATTGTTTAATTTCCACATATTTGTGAATTTCCCAATTTACTTTCTGTTATTTATTGTTTGAGAGAGAGCGAGAGGAGGTTCCCAGCATGGAACCTGACACAGGGCTCGATCTAATAGCCCTGAGATCATGACCTGAGCCAAAACCAAGAGTTGGACACCTCACCAACTGAGCCATCCAGGTGCCCCTACTTTCTGTTATTTATTTCTAATCTCATCCTGTTGTGGTTGGAGAATGAATTTGTATGACTTCAATCCTTTCAAATTTTTTTCAGGATGATTTTGGTCTATAATATACTCTATATTGGAGAATGTTCCATGTGGACTTGAGAAGAATGTGTATTCTGTTGTTATTTGGTAGTGTTCTATAGATATCTGTTAGATTTAATTGGTTTATATCATTGTTCAAATATTCTATTTGCTGGTTAGTCTTTTGTTTAATTATTCTATCCATTATTTTGAGTAATGTATTGAAATCACCTGTTGTCTATTTCTCCTTTTGATTCTGGAAGTTTTTTTTTTTTAAGATTTTATTTATTTATTCGACAGAGATAGAGGCAGCCAGCGAGAGAGGGAACACAAGCAGGGGGAGTGGGAGAGGAAGAAGCAGGCTCATAGCGGAGGAGCCTGATGTGGGGCTCGATCCCATAATGCCGGGATCACGCCCTGAGCCGAAGGCAGACGCTTAACCGCTGCGCCACCCAGGCGCCCCTGGAAGTTTTTGATTCATGTATTTTGGGCCCTATTTCTAAGTGTGTATATGTTTATCATTGCTAATCATCCCAATAAATTGTCTATTTTATCATTATGAAATACCACTCTTTATCCCTAGCAACAAATTTTAGACTAAATTTTGCCTAATATTACTATTGACACTCCAGGTGTCTTATGACTGCTGTTTGCATGGCATATCTATTTATGTCTTTTTACTTTCCACTGTTTTGCATTTTTGCATCTAAAATGTTTCTCCTATGGGGCGCCTGGGTAGCTCAGTCGTTAAGAGCCCAACTCTTGGTTTCAGCTCAGGTCACAATCTTGGGGTCATGAGATTGAGCCCCATGTCAGGCTCTGTGCTCAGCATGGAGTCTGCTTGAGAGTCTCTCTCCCTCTCCCTCTGTCCCTCCCCCTGCTCACACACATGTTCTCTCTCTCTCTCTCTCTAAAATAAATATGTCTTTTTAAAAAATTAAAATAAAATGTATCTTCTGTAGACTGCATGTGATTGGATTTTGTTGCTGAATTTTTAAAAAGATTTATTTATTTATTTATTTTTATTTTAAAGCAAGAGAGAGAGCACAAGCAGGGGGAGGGGCTAAGGGAGAGGAGAGAGAGAACCCCAAGCAGACTCCCTGCCCGGGGCAGGGGGGAGCCTGAGGCAGAGCCCGACTCAGGGCCGACCCCGCCAACCCTGAGATCATGACCTGAGCTGAAACCAAGAGTCAGATGCTTAACCAACTGAGCCACCCAGGTGTTCGTGTCATTATTGTGATTTTAATCCGACCTGAAAATCTTTCTTTCTTTTGATTGAATTGTTTAATCCATTTACACTTACTGATATGCGTGGATTTGGATTTACAGCTGCTATTTTGCTTTTTCTTTTGTTTGTTACTCTATTCCTTTGTTATGATTTTCTTTCACACTAAGTAGATACTTTCTAGAGTAAATCTCAATTATATTAATAATTTTTATTGTATTTATTGAATAGTTGTCTAGCGGTTGCTCTGAGCTTACAATATACATCTTAATTTAGAATCAGGGACTATTAGCTTGGGTTTTGTCTTTCCAATAACTGCTAAGAGAGCACAGTTTTTTTTTAAAAGATTTTATTTATTTATTCGACAGAGATAGAGACAGCCAGTGAGAGAGGGAACACAAGCAGAGGGAGTGGGAGAGGAAGAAGCAGGCTCATAGCGGAGGAGCCTGATGTGGGGCTCAATCCCATAACACCGGGATCACGCCCTGAGCCGAAGGCAGACGCTTAACTGCTGTGCCACCCAGGCGCCCCAAGAGAGCACAGTTTTGAGCATGCACATATTCTTCTAAATTCCAAGGGTACCTGTGATTTCACTCTTAAGCCTGTCTCCCTAGGAGCTGCTTCAATAGCAGAGTAGATTATTCAGCCAGTATTTAGTCAGTGAGACTTGCATTCTTGGTTCGTGGATCTGTGTGAGGTCTAAGGAATGTTTTCAAGGCTTTCTTCCGTCTATTCTAATTCCTCCTAAGTGGGTACAGCATAGTGTTTATGCACAGCCTTCCTGACCCCAGGCTCAGCTATGATCCCAGACAGGTCTTCTTCACTTTCTTTTTCCTAGTTCTATCTTTTAAATTTCTGATTGCTTTGCCATTTCACTTGTTGCAACTAATAAACGGAGTTATGAATGCTCTCTTAATTGCTCTACAGCAAGATCTCCATTATTTTTTTAAAGTAAGCTCTAGACCCAACATGGAGCTTGAACTCACAACCCCAATAACAAGAGTCATATGCTCTACTGACTGAGCCAGCCAGGCACCCAAGATCTCCATTATTTTTAATAGCATCCTTAGGCATGGAATTCTTTATGCTTTGTTCCAAATAAAGTGAGTCCCCTTAGGCAGAACTACTGAGTTCTTTATCCTTATGGTTTTCTATTCTCTTTGCACAAAACCTCTGTACAGGAGCTGGAGTGACAGAGTACCCCAGAGTGACATACTTCTATTCTGTGGGTGGACACTGAGGCTGTAGGAGCCTCTGTTCTTCTTGGCTTGCCCCTCCTGGCATGGAGCTTCCACCCTATGAATAATTTTGAGTGGGATTGATCAGACCTGTGTTTCCAGTCTGCTCCCCCTGGAGTAGATCTTCTACCCTATGAGCGGGTGGAGAAAAAGATCTCAGTCATCTTGGCAAGGCCTAACAGGAATAGAGTTTCTGCAACACAGAGCTGAGGGAGATGAGAAATGCCAGTGACCTGCTCATCCTGGGGTGAAACCATAGGCTGGGAGGTGGAAGAAGGGGGAAACTTCATATTTCTCGGGCACATCAGCCATGAGTAGTATATCCAGATTAGTTTCCATAAAACATAGCTGGGAGGAAAAGAGAGATCAGGCTGTGGTTCAAGTGTAGCCACAGACTATTACTGCTCTTAATCTCAATTTAGTGTATCTTCTTGAATGAATATTTCTCCATTTGTTGTATGTCAAGATCATTGTCAGAGACCTCAAATGATTTTTTTTTAAAGATTTTGTTTATTTATCTGACAGATAGAGACAGCAAGAGAGAGAACACAAGCAAGGGTAGTGTGAGAGGGAGAAGCAAGTTTCCCGCAGAGCAGGGAGCCTGATGCTGGGCTCCATCCCAGGACCCTGGGATCATGACCAGAGCCGAAGGCAGACACTTAATGGCTGAGCCACCCAGACGCCTGAGAGACCTCAAATGATTTTTAAAAATAATTTTCCCCAGTTAAATGGTTGCTTTTGGGAGGAGAGTTTGCCATGTTCCTTACTCTATCATTAGGGAGTTCAGTCTCTAAATTGTCTTTTAGTAATAGGGCAATAAAAATATAAAATGGCTATAACCCTGTCTGGTGATAGAATTAATTATAATTCCTCAAGCTATTGAGGAATTATCTTCAATCTAATGAAGAATTCTGAATAAATCAGAAAATGCTGACAATTCAAAACATAGACGACATTGAGACACAATATACTTATCATGGTGAACACTCTGTGATATATAGAATTGTCAAATCACTGATGTTGTACACCTGAAACTAATACAATGTATGTCAAACATACTTTAATAGTAAAAATTATTAAAAAGAGACTTGGGGACACAACATGCTGAGCACTCAAGGGAAGTCAGCATAAGATGGGGTGCTAGGTTGGCCAACTCAGTGAGGTCAAGAAATGAATCATGGAAATTTACATCAAAAACTAGGGATGTACTGTATGGTGACTCTCATAGTATAATAAAAAAATTATTAAAAAAAAGAAAAAGTCTTTTAGGTGTGCACCTAATACTGGCTCCACATTGAGCCAAAGGGCCCATCCTAATAGATAGTATGGGTGAAAGAACTCAAGAAAATAGTATGTTAAGAAGTTAAGGGACACAAAGAAATGGGTAGAGACAGAAAGTACCCAATTAGAAAGTCCCCCCACTGAAATTTCTTTATTACTTCAAGGAAAGTTGAAAGAAAAATGAGATACATTTATAGCCCCAATGTTTACAAAACCATGTGTGACTCCAGTGTCTACAAGAAATTAGGATGAGGCTGTGATGGTTAATTTTATGTGACAACTCCTCTAGGCCAAGCAACACTAGTTTAAATGTTGCTGTGAACATACTTATTACGTTTTGAATTTTTAATTCCAGTATAGTTAACACACAGTCTTATACTAATTTCAGGTGCACAATATAGTGATTCAAAAATTCTATACATTACTCAGTGTTCATCATGATAGATGTACTCTTAATTCCTTTCACTTGTTTCACCCAGCACCCCCATCCACCTCCCCTCTGGCAGCCACCAGTTTGTTCTCTATAGTTAAGAGTCTGTTTCATAATTTGTCTATCTCTCTCTTTTTTTCCCATTGTTGGTTTGTTTTGTTACCTAAATTCCACATATGTGTGAAAACATATAATATTTGTCTTTCTCTGACTGACTTATTTTGCTTAGCATTATACTCTCTAGCTTCATACATGTCATTGCAAATGACAACATTTCATTTTTTAATGGCTGGGTAATCTTCCATTGTAGATATACACACACCACTTCTTTATCCATTCAACAGTCAATGGACAGTTGGGTTGTTTTGATAATTTGGCTACTGTAGATAATGCTGATATAAATATCAGGATGCAGGTATCCCTTTGAATTAGTACTTTTGCATTCTTTGGGTAAATGCCTAGAAGTGCAATTGAGGGATCATAGGGTAGTTCTATTTTTAACTTTTTGAGGAAGCTCCATACTGTTTTAGAGAGTGTCTGCACCAGTTTCCATTCCCGCCAACAGTGCAAGAGGTCTTCCCGTTCTCCACACCCTCAACAACACCTATAGTATCTTGTGTTGTTGATGTCAGCCATTCTGACTGGTGTGAGGTGATATCTCATTGTAGTTTTGATTTGCATTTCCCTGATGATGACTGATGTTGAACATCTTTTCATGTGTCTGTTAACTATCTGTATGTCTTCTTTGGGAAGCTGTCTATTCATGTCTTCTGCCTATTTTTTTCATTGGATTACTTGTTTTGGGGTGTTGAATTTTATAACTTCTTTATAAATTTTTGATACTGACCCTTTATCAGGTATGTCATTTGCAAATATTTTCTACCATTCCGTGGGTTGCTTTTTTTTTAATTTTTAAAAGATTTATTTATTTTTTATAATAATTTTTTATTATATTATGCTAGTCACCATAGAGTACATCCCTGTTTTTGATATAAGGTTTGATGATTCATTAGTAGCATATAACACCCAATGCACCATGCAATACGTGCCCTCCTTACTACCCATCACCAGCCTATCCTACTCTCTGACCACCCTCCCCACTGAAGCCCTCAGTTTGTTTCTCAGAGTCCATAGTCTCTCATGCTTCATTCCCCCTTCTGATTACCCCCTTTCTTTATCCCTTTCTTCTCCTACCAATCTTCCTACTTCTTATATTCCATAGATGAGAGAAACCATATGATAATTGTCTTTCTCTGCTTGACTTATTTCACTTAGCATTATCTCCTCCAGTGCCGTCCATGTTGCAGCAAATGTTGAGAAATTATTCTTTTTGATAGCTGAGTAATATTCCATTGTATATATGGACCACATCTTCTTTTTTTTTTTATTTTTTTTTATTTTTTTTTAATAATGATTTTTTATTATATTATGTTAGTCACCATACAGTACATCCCCGGTTTTCGATGTAAGGCTCGATGATTCATTAGTTGGACCACATCTTCTTAATCCAGTCATCTGTTGAAGGGCATCTCGGCTCCTTCCACGATTTAGCTATTGTGGACAATGCTGCTATGAACATTGGGGTGCATATGCCCCTTCTCTTCACTACGTCTGTATCTTTGGGGTAAATACCCAGTAGTGCAATGGCTGGATCATAGGGTAGCTCAATTTTAATCTTTTTAAGGAACCCCCACACTGTTTTCCATAGCGGCTGTACCAACTTGCATTCACACCAACAATGTAAGAGGGATCCCCTTTCTCCACATCCTCTCCAACAATTGTTGTTTCTTGCCTTGTCCATTTTTGCCATTCTAACTGGCGTACGGTGGTATCTTAGTGTGGTTTTGATTTGAATTTCCCTGACGGCTAATGATTTTGAACATTTTTTCATATATCTGTTAGCCATTTGTATGTCTTCATTGGAAAAATGTCTATTCATATCTTCTGCCCATTTTATGATTTGTTTATTTGTTTCTTCTGTGTTGAGTTTGAGAAGATTTTTGTAGATCTTGGATACCGGTCTTTTAACTGTAGTGTCATTTGCAAATATATTCTACCATTCTGTGGACTGCCTCTTCATTTTTTTGACTGTTTCCTTGGCCGTGCAGAAGCTTTTTATCTTGATGAAGCCCCACAAGCTCATTTTATCTTTTGTTTCTCTTGCCTTTGGAGATGTGTCATGAAAAAGGTTGCTTTGGCTGATGTCGTAGAGCTTGCTGCCTATGCTCTCCTCTAGGATTTTGATGGATTCCTGTCTCACCTCGAGGTCTTTCATCCATTTGGAGTTTATCTTTGTGTATGGTGTGAGAGAGTGGTCAAGTTTCATTCTTTTGCATGTAGCTGTCCAATTTTCCAAGCACCATTTATTGAGGAGACTGTCTTCTTTCCACTGGATGTTTTTTCCTACTTTATCAAAGATTAGTTGCCCAAAGAGCCGAGGGTCCATTTCTGGGTTCTCTATTCTGTTCCATTGTTCTATGTGTCTGTTTTTGTGCCAGTACCATGCTGTCTTTGTGATCACAGCTTTGTAGTACAGCTTGAAATCCGGCATTGTGATGCCCCCCAGCTTTGTTTTTCCTTTTCAACACTTTCTTGGTGATTCGGGGCCTTTTCTGGTTCCACACAAATTTAAGAGCTGCTTGTTCCAGTTCTTTGAAAAATGTCATTGGTGTTTTGATCAGGATAGCATTGAAATTGTAGATTGCTCTGGGTAGCATGGACATTTTCACTATGTTAATTCTTCCAATCCATGAGCATGGAATATTTTTCCATCTTATTTTGTCTTCTTCAATGTCTTTCAAGAGTGATTTGTAGTTTCTAGAATATAGATCATTTACGTCTCTGGTTAAGTTAATTCCAAGATAACAAATGATTTTTGGTGCTACTGTAAATGAGATGGATTCCCTAATTTCTCTTTCTTCAGTCTCATTATTCGTGTATAGAAATGCAACTGATTTCTGAGCATTGATTTTGTATCCCGCCACATTACTGAATTGCTCTATAACTTCTAGGAGGTTGGAGGTGGATTCTTTTGGGTTTTCCATATAGAGTATCATGTGATCTGTGAAGAGAGACAGTTTGACTTCTTCTTTGTGGATTTGGATACCTTTTATCCCTTTTTGTCATCTGATTGCTGTTGCAAGGACTTCTAACACTATGTTGAATAATAATGGCAAGAGTGGGCATCCTTGTCGTGTTCCTGATCTTAAGGAAAAGGCTTCCAGCTTTTCCCCACTGAGAATGATATTTGCTATAGGCTTTTCATAGATGGTTTTCATGAGATTGAGGAATGTACCCTCCATCCCTACACTCTGAAGTGTTTTAATCAGGAAAGGATGCTGTATTTTGTCAAATGCTTTTTCTGCGTCTATTGAGGGGATCATATGATTTTTGGCTTTTTTCTTGTTGATATAATCTATCACCCTGATAGATTTACGAATGTTGAACCACCCTTGCATCAAAGGGATGAATTCCACTTGGTCATGATGGATAATCCTTTCAATGTACTGTTGGATCCTATTAGCAAGGATCTTGTTGAGAATTTTGGCATCCATATTTATCAGGGAAATCGGTCTGTAATTCTCCTTTTTGATGGGGTCTTTGCCTGGTTTGGGGACCAAGGTAATATTGGCCTCATAGAATGAGTTTGGTAGCTTTCCTTCTGTTTCTATTGTTTGAAATAGCTTTAGGAGAATAGGTATTATTTCTTCTTTGAATGTTTTGTAGAATTCCCCGGGGAATCCATCAGGCCCTGGAGTTCTGTTTTTTGGAAGGTTTTTAATTACTGTTTCAATCTCTTCATAATTAATTGGTCTGTTTAAAAAATCAATTTCTTCCTGTTTCAGTCTTGGTAGTTTATAGGTTTCTAGGAAGGTCTCCATCTCTTCCAGATTGCTTAATTTATTTGCATAAAGCTGTTGATAAAAGTTTCTAATGATCCTTCCTATTTCATTGGTTTTGGTTGTGACCTCTCCCTTTTCATTAATAATTTTATTAATTTGGGTCCTTTCTCTATTCTTTTGGATAAGTCTTGCCAGTGGCTTATCTATTTTTTTATTCTTTCAAAGAACCAGCTTCTAGTTCTGTTGATCTGCTTTACTGTGCTCCTGGTTTCCAATTCATTGATCTCTGCTCTAATCTTAATCAACTGCTTTCTCGTGTGTGGATTAGGCCTGTTCTTCTGTTGCTGTTCCAGCTTCATGAGGTGAGAATATAAAAACTGCATTTTAGATTTTTCTATTCTTTTGAGTGTGGCTTGGATGGCTATGTATTTTCCCCTTAGGACTGCCTTTGCAGTGTCCCATAGGTTTTGGACCATTGTGGTTTCATTCTCGTTGGTCTCCATAAATTGTTTAAGTTGATTTTTGATTTCCTGGTTTATCGAGTCATTCCTGAGCAGGATGGTTCTTAGTCTCCAAGTGTTTGAGTTTCTTCCAAATTTTTCCTTGTGGTTGAGTTCCAATTTCAGAGCGTTGTGGTCTGAGAATATGCAGGGAATAATTTCAGTCTTTTGGTATCAGTTGAGACCTGTTTTGTGTCCCAGAACATGGTCTATTCTTGAGAATGTTCCATGGGCATTAGAACTGAATGAATATTCTTTGGTTCTGGGGTGTAGTGTTCTATATATATCTATTAGGTCCAACTCGTCTAGTATGGCACTCAAAGCTCTTGTTTCCTTGTTCGTATTCTGCTTAGGTGATCTGTCTATTGCTGATAGTGGAGTGTTGAGGTCCCCTACTATTAACGTATTTATCTATATGTCTCTTTATTGTGGTTAAGAGTTGGCTTGTGTATCTTGCTGCTCCCCTGTTGGGGGCATATATATTTATAGTTGTCATATCTACTTGTTGGATACATCCTTTAAGAATAATACAGTGCCCTTCTGTATCTCTAACTATAGTTTTTAGTTTGAAATCCAATCTGTCTGATATGAGAATTGCTACCCCAGCTTTCTTTTGAGGTCCATTGGCATGAAAGATGGTTTTCCATCCCTTTACTTTCAGTCTGGATGTATCTTTAGGTTCAAAATGAGTCTCTTGTAGACAGCAAATGGACGGGCCATGTCTTTTTATCCAATCTGCAAACCTGTGGCACTTTATGGGAGCACTTAGGCCATTTACACTGAGACTGATTATTGAGAGATATTATTTTAATGATGCCATGTTGCCAGTAAAGTCTTTGTTTCTGTAAATTGTGACTTTCCGTTCTATATCACTCTTGGGGGCTTTTAACCTTTATAGAACCCTCTTTAAGATCTCCTGTAGGGCTAGTTTCGTGGTTACGAAATTGGTCAGTGACTGGCAGTTCTGGAAGGTCTTTATCTCTCCATCAATTCTGAATGACAGCCTTGCTGGATAGAGGGTCCTTGGCTGCATGTTTTTCTCTGAAAGAGCTTTAAAATGCCCCCCCCAACCCTTTCTCTCATTCGAGGTCTGTGTAGACAGGTCTGACATAATTCTGACACCTTTGCCTTGGTACGTGAGAAATTTCTTTGACCTGGCCGCTTTCAATACTGTACCCTTGGTTCTAATATTTGCGAAATGCACTATGACGTGACGTGGCATAGCTTTGTCGTGGTTGAGCTTGGGAGTGGTCCTCTCTGCCTCTTGGACATGAAAGGTTGTTTCCTTTGCTATATTAGGCTAGTTTTCGGCTACAATTTGTTCAAATATCTCTTCTAGACCTCTGTTTTTCTCCACCCCCTCGGGGATGCCGATGATTCTGACATTGGAACGTTTCATTGAGTCAGTAATCTCCCATAACCTACATTCTTGAGATTGGATTTTTTTGAGCCAAGTTTCTGCTTTAGCTTTCTCTTCTACTAACCCATCCTCCAATTCGCTGATACGTTCTTCTGCCTCATTCACCCTGGCTGTGAGAGCATCTGGTTTTGACTGCATTTGATTCATAGCATTTTTAATTTCTGCCAGATTTGCTCTCATTTCCGCTCTTAGAGATTCTATATTCTCATTAACATTTTCATTAATACTTTTTTCAAGTCTACACATCATCTTGACCATTGTTACTCTGAACTCCATTTCTGATAATTTGGTTATATCCATATCCATTCGTTCTGTGGCAGAGGCCACAGACTCAATGTCTTTTCTTTGCTGGGGGGGATTTCTCCTTCTGGTCATTCTGATGAGGACAGGTTGTGGGGTTGTCCAGAGCCCAAATTATTGACCAGGACCCAGGCAGTGCACACTTCTTTTATAGGGACCTTAGGGATGTGGGCTTCTTGATTTTTCAGCCTACCTTCTGGGGGAGGGGCCTGCCGTGCTGATACTCAGGCAACCCTGTTTGGGTAGAGTCTCCGTGTCCCCTGCGAGGGAGCATGGGGATGGGCACACTGTGAGCCGGTATTTCCAGGCTTTTGTTCTCTGGCGGCTTTCCCTGGTGGTTTGCTGTGCCTCTTCTGAGAGTCAGAGCAGCAGTAGCCGAATCTCAGCCTCTGTCTCAGAACAGAGGTATCGCAGATGGTTCTCCACTGGTGTTCTGGCCACTTTAACTCTGTTTCTGTTGGTGCTGCTCAACCCTGCAGCGTCCCTGGAAGTGCACCCCACAGCTGGCGTCCCAGCCCTCACTTCCAGGGCCCGTGCATCTCTGTCCTTTGTGTTTCTAACACCGCCAGCCAGCAGCTGCCAGCCGCCAGCCGCCCCTGTGCGCTCCGGAGCTCCATTTCAGTGTGGTTCGCCCGCACTCCGGAGCTCGTTTTTCAGACTGGCTCACGGTCTCAGTCTGCTTTCTCACAGTGCTGGTCCACGATTCCTCCCGCTCCCCCGTGTAGGTGGCTACCGCTTCCCAGCACCCGAATGCGTCGGCTCCCTCCCCTTTTCGTTTATCTTCTGATATCTGTGCGAGGCTTCACGGCTCCCCGCTTCGTACCTCAATACTCAGCGCTGGAGATCTTCATTTGTAGAGATCCAGATGTATCTTCCTGCGTCTCAGGCTGATTCCGTGGATGTTCAGGCTGGTCTGGTACCTATCCAGCTCGACTCAGGGGACCAGCTGATAAAGGGGACCCCTACTTCTCTGCCATCTTAACTCGTCCCTCATAAAAAACCATGGGTTTCTTTTTAGTTTTGTTTTTTCCTCCACAGTGCAGAAGCTTTTTATTCTGTCATAGTACCAATAGTTTATTTTTGCTTTTTTCCCCTGCTTTCCTTTCGCTTGATTTTGGAGACATATATGGAAAGAAGTAACTATGGCTGATGTCAAAGAAGTTATTTCCTGTATTCTATTTTAGGATTTTTATGACTTCAGGTCTCACATTTAGGTCTTTAATCTATTTTGAATTTATATTTGTGTATGGTGTAAGAAAGTTGTCCAGTTTCATTCTTTTGCATGTAACTATCCAGTTTTCCCAACACCATTTCTTGAAGAGACTTTTTTACATTGGATATTCTTTCCCATTTTGTCAAATTAATTGGCCATATAGTTGTGGGTTCATTTCTGAATTCTCTGTTCTGTTCTATTGATCTATGTGCCTATTTTTGTGCCAGAACCATACTGTTTTGATTACTACAGCTGTGTAATAGAATTTGTATTCCAGAATTGTGATGTTTTTGCCTTTCTTTTTCAAGCTTACTTTGGCTATTTGGGGTCTTTTGCTTTTCTTTTTCAAGCTTGCTTTGGCTATTTGGGGTCTTTTGTGGTTCCATACAAATGTTAGGATTGTTTGTTCTAGTTCTGTGAAAAATGCTGGTGGTATTTTGACTGGGATTGCATTAAATATATAGATTGCTTTAGGTAGTAGACCCTATAACAATATTTGTTCTTGCAATTCATGAGCATGGAGTGTCTTTCCATTTCTTTGTCTAATTTTCCATTTCTTTCATCAGTGTTTCTAGTTTCCAGAGTACAGGCCTTCCACCTCTTTGGTTAGGTTTATTCCTAGGTATCTTATTACTTTGGGTGCAATTGTAAATGAGATTGACTCCTTAATTTCTCTTTCTGCTGCTTCATTACTGGTATACAGAAATGCAACAGGTTTCTGTACATCGATTTTGTTATCCTGGGACATTACTGAATTCATTAACCAGTTTTTGGTGGCATCTTACAGGTTTTCTACATATAGTATCATGTCATCTGCAAATAGTGAAAATTTTACTTCTTCCTTGCCAATTTGGATGCTTTTTATTTCTTTTTGTTGTCTGATTACTCTGGCTAGGACCTCCAGTACTCTGTTAAATAAGAGGGTTGAGAAGGACAACCTTGTCTTGTTCCTGACCATAGAGGAAATGCTTTCAGTTTTCCTCATTGAGGTTCATATTAGCTATGGGTTTTTCATATATGGCCTTTATCATGTTGAGGTATATTCCCTCTAAACCTACTTTATTGAGGGTTTTTATCATGAATGGAAGTTGCACTCTGTCAAGTGCTTTTTCTGTACCTATTGAAATGATCATATGGCTCTTGTCCTTTCTTTCATTAATGTGATATATCATATTTAATTGATTTGCAAATATTGAACCACCCTTGCAACCCAAGAATAAATTCCACTTGATTGTGGTGAGTGATTTTTTTAATGTATTGTTGGATTTATTTTGTTAATATTTTATTGAGAATTTTTGGATCCATGTTCGTTAGGGATATTGGCCTGTAGTTCTCTTCTTTAGTGGCGTCTTTATCTGGTTTTGGTATTGGGATAATGTTGATTTCATAGAATGAATTTGGAATTTTCCCTTCGTTTTCTTTTCTTTCTTTCTTTCTTTCTTTCTTTCTTTCTTTCTTTCTTTTGTATAGTTTGAGAAGAATAGGTATTAACTCTTCTTTAAATGTTTTGTAGAATTCGCCTGTGAAGCCATCTGGCCATGGACTTTTGTTTGTAGGGAGTTTTTGATTACCAATTCAATTTCTTTGCTGGTTATAGGTCTGTTCAAGTTTTCTTTCTTTTTTTTTTTTTAAAGATTTTATTTATTTATTTGACAGAGATAGCCAGCGAGAGAGGGAACACAAGCAGGGGGAGTGGGAGAGGAAGAAGCAGGCTCATAGCGGATGAGCCTGATGTGGGGCTCGATCCCATAATGCCGGGATCACGCCCTGAGCCGAAGGCAGGCGCTTAACCGCTGTGCCACCCAGGCGCCCCCTGTTCAAGTTTTCTATTCTTCCTGTTTCAGTTTTGTGAGTTTATATGTGCCTAGGTATTTTTCCATTTCTTCCATGTTGTCCAATTTGTTGGCATATTGTTTTTCATAGCATTCTCTTATAATTGCTTGTATTTCTGTGGCATCG
Source organism: Ursus arctos (assembly GCF_023065955.2). NCBI lineage: Eukaryota > Metazoa > Chordata > Mammalia > Carnivora > Ursidae > Ursus > Ursus arctos. The sequence continues at coordinate 43,358,256 of NC_079873.1, forward strand.
GTTGTTATTTCTCCTCTCTCATTTGTGATTTTATTTAATTGGATCCTTTCTCTTTTCTTTTTGATAAGTCTGGCTAAGGGGTTATCAATTGTATTAAATTTTTCAAAGAAGCAGCTCCTGGTTTCATTGATCTGATCTATTGTAGGTTTTTTTTAGTTTCTTTATCATTTATTTGCACTCTAATCTTTATTATTTCCTTCCTTCTTCTGGCTTTTTTTTAAGATTTTATTTATTTATTTGACAGAGATAGAGACAGCCAGCGAGAGAGGGAACACAAGCAGGGGGAGTGGGAGAGGAAGAAGCAGGCTCCCAGCAGAGGATCCTGTTGTGGGGCTCGATCCCAGAACCCTGGGATCATGCCCCGAGCCGAAGGCAGACGCTTAACGACTGAGCCACCCAGGCGCCCCGCTTCTTCTGGCTTTAAGCTTCATTTGTTGTTCTTTTTCTAGCTCCTTTGAGTGTAAAGTTATATTGTTTGAGATTTTTCTTGCTTTTTCAGGTAGGCCTGTATTGTTATATAGTTCCCTCTTAGGATCACTTTTGCTGCAACCCAAAGGTTTTGGGCCATTGTGTTTTCATTTTTATTTGTTTCCATGTATTTTTTAATTTCTTCTTTGATTTCCTGGTTGACGCATTCATTGTTTAGTAACATGTTGTTTAACCTACATGTATTTGTGGTCTTTCTAGAATTTTTCTTGTGTTTGACTTCTAGTTTCATAGATTATGGTCAGAAAAGGTGCATCATATAACATCAATCTTTCTATGTTTGTTGAGTCCTGTTTTATGATGTAATGTGTGATCTACTCTGGGGAATGTTCCATGTGTACTTGAAAAGAATGTGTATTCTGCTGTTTTAGGATGGAATGTTCTGAATATATCTGCTAAGTCCATCCTTTCCAGTGTGTCATTCAAAGCCGTTTTTTACTTGTTGATTTTCTGTTTAGATGACCTGTCCATTGATGTAAATGAGATGTTAAAATCCCTTACAATTTTTGTATTATTGTCCATGAGTTCCTTTATGTTTGTTATTGTTTTATACATTTGAATGCTCCCATGTTGGGTGCATAAATATTTACAATTGTTATTTCTCCTTGTCGGATTCTCCATTTTATGATTATATAGTGTCCTTTGTCTATTATACAGTCTATTTTGTCTGATATTGGTATTGGTACTCCAGCTTTCTTTTGACATCCATTTGTGTGATGCTTTTCCATCCCCTCACTTTCAATCTGCAGGTGTCCTTAGGTCTGAAATGAGTCACTTTGAGCAGCAATGTAGATTAGGTTAACACTTAAATCAGTAGACTGAGTAAAGTAGTTTAGCCTTCATAATGCGGGTGTGCCTCATCCAATCACATGAAGGCCTTAAGAAAAGCAGACATCCTCTAAAGAGGAAATTCTGCCCTCAGGCTATATTCAGACTCAAACGACAAGATAAACTCTTTCGTCTCCTGTTTGTCAGCCCACTTATCAGCCTTCACAATTGAATGAGCCAATTCCTTAAACACACACACACACACACACACACACACCCTATTGGTTCTGTTTCTCTGGAGAGCTCTGATCAATACAACGATCATTTACTAATAGGGTTTTTTCACTTTACCAAACCAAAAGCACTTGGGAACACTGAAAAATGCCTTCCTTAAAGGGCTTATCTGTGTTGTATTTGTGGAGGGCCTTTTGTTTCCCACCAGTTGTTTAAGTTGTAGGATCATAAGTTTGTGTGTGTGGTTTTCTCTCTCTTTTTTTAAAATCAGACTACCCACAAAATGCTGGGCTAATTGTCATAACTCATGGATGGCAAGGTCGCCAGCGTATTTTCTGCTTCTGAACAGCAGCTGATATTTCAGGCTTAAGGCCATTAACAAAAAAAGGGGGAGATCTCTGTGACGATGTTAGCATTAATGCCCAACCTCCAGCATTCCTGAACGTGGTCTCTCATCAATCTCTAGAGTTGGAGATGGATTCATCCCACCCCTGTCAACAGTCTTGGATTGTTCCACAGGAAATGCTGGGGGATGGGAGGGAGCTTCAAGGATACCATTTAGAAGAAATGCTCATTTTTCTAGAGCTATAACATGTGCAGAGGGGGTGTTATTTCTGTCAGGGTTAGCTCAGTTCTCCTTTATGGTTACCCATATGGCCTTGTCAAAGTAGGCTCTGGCCCCTCCTAGTTCCACTAAAAGTCGTGCTGAGTCGGATCACAGAGTCATTTCAGTCAGCCTTTTAGTAAGTGGGAAATCTCAGATTGTGCCTAGTTGGGAGTAAATCCTAACTCTCTGTAGTTACTGTCAGGTTTCATTTAATTTGCATATTCAAAGCGTATTAATGGGGAGTTTACTAGTCAGGGGACTGGAAGCACAAAGAGAGGCACGGATAAAAATAAGTAACAGGGCAGGTGAATCAGGAAGGACTTTTTCAGCTTTGTACCAATGGGTAAAGCGATGCGCGAAAGATCATTGGAAATATCTACATAAAAATAAAATTAGCCATGCATCTGCAAACCACAAATAATTAAAATGAAAAATCCAAGAACAGTGTTTGTAATGTACGTGTCAAAATGTGGGCCAAGATCTTCACATATAACTGTTAAAATCAACAAGGTAATTATTTTTAAAACACGAATAAATACCGGTGAGAGGATGAAAATCCACAAATTCCCACAGAATGTTGGTGCGATACCGATGGGTATTATATTTCTTGCAGTGTACACTGAGACTGTTAAAAATATTCATGTCTTTTCATTTCAGTACATCTACTCTTGGAAAACTATTTTAAAAATCACAGATGGTGAAAATATGCACATACAAAAATATTCTTCTCATTTTATGATGGTATAATCTTTGAGGAATGTATTGATGTGTTCATCCTATGCATTTACTTGACTGAATTTCCCCAGAAATTACTAGTGTGAGTTTTCCACTAGAAAGCAGAAATGGGTAGTTGAAGAATAGATATGTGCTGTAAGTAAATTTAAAGTACATTTTATCACACTCAGTCTTGTGGCTTGAAGATCTGTACCTACCACAGAAGTCAATTTTCAAGGGTCTCAGGGCTCCTCAAAGAGGGCCCCAACACTCAGATCTGAGGTCTGCACACTGGTTTGCAGGATGTTTTCCTGCCCCTAATACAAGAATGAAATAGAAGACTCACTGGGGAAGAGGGTAAAACAGCCAGCAATACTTTTAAAAAGTGTAATAACATAGTTATTGCCCACAATAAAATGCTAAATGGAAGAGAGGTAAAAAGCAATACAGGCAACTGTTCATATAGTACCGTCTCAGTATTACGAAAAAATAAATTATATTTACAAAAAAAGCATCAGAAAGAAATACTTGTTCAATGATTCAACAAATATATATTGAGAATACACTGCTAAGCATCGTTTTGTAGATGTGCTAAAAATACAGTGGTTAGCAAAACAAAGCAAACTGAACATAACCCCCACCTTAGGAAGGTTCCATTATGATAATGGCCTTTGAGATGGGGGTCACAAGTTATTTCTGCATTCCATCTCAGATATTATTTTTTTCACTCTTTTAAATTGTGTATTGTTTTAGGAAGACAAATGAATAAGAAATTTAAATGTCTTTTTCAAATGATTTTTATTATGGGGGTAACAGGCTAAAAATCTGTTTAAAAAGTGATATGTTCAAATTATGCAATAAGAACCTCATGCTTAAAATCAGTTTTATGAATGAAAAACCTGTAAGGAAATTTATCACGAAGTGTTAACGGTCATTGTTGGGTAATGGGGCTATGGATGTGATTAGTTTTCTTTATTACACTTTATCCTCCAAATGTTCTATACTGAGGCTGAGTGACTTCTATAAGGAGAGAATATATTTTACCATAGATAAAAGCCAGGTCAATAAAACCCAGGAAAAGCTGAGAAAAGATAACGACAAGACAAATCAAAAAAGCAGAAATATAGGTTGCTAAGGAGCATAGCCAGCCTACCCAAAGAAAAACCAACTTGAAAAGCAAAGGGGTTTTATCCCTGGGTCTTGAGTTTTCACAAGGGATCTCACTGAAAGGAGGAGGTCCAGCCAAGATCCCGCAGGCCCGCGCAGGAGCCAGAAAGAAGCCATCACTATTTTGCGGAAAAGGCTTTGCGGAGTTTTTTCAAGTACGAAGGGCGGGAGAGGAGCGGATAGGGTGGTTGCACGGTGCAACATTGCCATCTGGCGGCAAGTGAGACCAAGTGCCCCAATCCCTAAAGAAAATCTCTCCTTTTTGGTTGATATTCCACTCAGAACCATGGAGATCGTGGCTAAAGGGGCCAAGGCGGATAGGAGTGAAGACCAGAGAGTGAAAGAGAGCCGGCCGAATGTCTCTGCCGCAAGGTCTCCAACACAAAAACCTTTCCTGAGTCCGCCCACAGAACCATAGCAACAGAGGCCGGAAGTTCCGGCACCCAGGGTAAAAAAAGGGGCCCGAAGGACGGGGCTGCGCTCCAATTGGTGAGTTCTGGGCCTGCGCGCAGGAGATAGTGAGGTCTATGCCCGCCCATCTGCCCAGTTCTTTTTGAGGTGTCCTCCCTGACGCTGTTGCGAACTGTGTGGTAGGAGACCAGACTGACAAGGTCCGGGTCCAGTTGCCCGACTTCCCAGCTGCCTCTACCGCCCCATGTGCGGCCCCTGTACGGATTCCCTGGTCACTCTCCTCGCGCCCAATCCCAGCCTGTAAACAGGGCTGTCCCCGAGGCACACTAGCTCTCCTCCTCTCAGCCTTCACTCCTCTGATTCCTCCGGGCCACCTTAGGGCCCACGAGGATGACCCAGTCAACTCAGAGCCTCTCCGTTCTCAGAGATGTTCTCCTCCTACCCTTGGAGCATCCTCCTGCCCTTGGTCTTGCCCTGCTCCCCTCCATGCTGTCCCTTTGTAGCATTCCTCTCTTTCATCACCCCCAACCCGATGCCCTGTTCCTTGGGCTCCCTCTTTCTAATTCTGCATCCACAGCCTTTAACTTCTTGGGGACCTCCAGTCGAGCGACCCCACAGCCTTCCTTGAGTTCCACCAGGCTGCTCCTTCCCTAGTTTACCAGGGCTATAAACTCTCCTACTTGAACACGTGTCTTTTGCTCCATGCTCCCTCTTCTCTACTTTCCTGGTACACCTCCAATAAAGGACACACTTTGTGCACCCTTCATACTTGTATCTTCTCTCTCCTCTACCTCCAGTAGCCTTCCACAATCACCAGCACCCACTCCTCTCATGGTATTCAATGATAATTCATTGAGAAAAGAGAAGGAACGAAACAGGAACTCTCACCACTTCCTAGCAGCGCCGGACCTGCACTTGCATTCTCTGCTGCCCCTCTGGAGGCAGTGACCTGAACCCACTTGAGGCCAGGCCCTTCACTTGGATCCCATGCCTATCTCCTGGAGGAGTAGCAGGCCTTTGCAATGATCATTCTTTTGTCTCGAGTTGCCATGTTCGCATTTTTTTCTGGGTCATTTAATTATCTACAAATATGCTCATATTTCTCTCTTTCTACAAAATGAACTAAAACATAAAGCCATCTCTGATCTCATATACTTTCAAAGTACTCCCACATTTCCCTGATGCTCTAAACAACAAATCTATCTCCACTTGTTCTATAACCATTTTCCTTGCTAACCATTTCAACTGTGCTTCTACCAGCCTGCCCCACAAAAAAACACTGATTTTTTCAAGGGCACTGGTGACCTTCATTTTGCTAAACCCTATGATGATGCTCTTATCCTCAACTTATTGCATCACTCAGATGCCTTTGGTACATTTGACAATTGCTTCTTTTTTGAAACTGTCCTTCCTCCCTCACTTCCTTTATTTCATTTTTAATCTTTGGTATTTGACAATTTACTTTCTGGGTGTTGTTCCTCCAGCCCCAATGGCCACTCTGTTCCTTGTCCATATTTAGTGCTTACTCCTCCCTTCCCAGTGGCTTTTAGTTTTAACAGGGCCCTTCTCATGCTACACTGTCTCGGTGGGTTGTTTTGTCCTTGTTGCCAGGAGAAAAGAGAGCATGTACACAATGTGACCTCCCACATTCCTACCTCACGCACCAGCCTGCGCCCTGGGATCCAGATTTGTCTGTGACTTTGCTGGATGACGTGGAGGAAGCATACACTGCACATGCCCCAAGCACGCCTCTTCGTGTGTTGCATCTTGTTGGTCTCCACCATCCGATCCAGATCCGATCTTCTGACTGTATCCTGTATCCATCCCCTTTTGTGCTTACCTACTGTACTGTTTTAATAGCCACACAATCCCATCAGCTCTTGCCTTCACGACAGTAACTCTGGCCAACTTCTGTTCCTCAAACATGCCAAGCTTATTCCCTCGTCAGGACATTGGTAATCACGGGGCTCTTTCCCTGGGAGGGTTCAGCCCCGGATCTTTACACGGTTGGTTCCTTCTCAAGCACAGGGTTTCTGTGCCATCTTTGCCTTCTCAGAGAGGCTCTGCCCGACTGCTCTGTGTAAGTAGATTGTTCCTGGCCTAGGACCTGGGTCATTTTCTTCCTAACGCTTAGCACACTGACTTCCTTATTCATTGGTTGGTTGGTTGGTCTTCTCTCGCTCCCCAGATGAGTGCTAAATGAGCAGCTTTTATAGGAGTAAAAAACACCTACTAAGAGGGGCTCCACTAATGTTGTTGAATGCTGAATCAGAGGTCACCTGAGACCTGTCATTGCTTCCTTGCGGACTGACAAGGGGGGAGGGGACAGTACTGGGGGTTTTACTGGAGAATCTCACTTTAACTCTAAAGCTAATCTGCAATGTATGTATGCCCACAACTCCTGTAAATTTTGAGGTGTGTTTATGTTAAAGACACAAAGAATACCGTGCCCTGCCTTGTTTTCCTTCTAAACCATTAAATTAGTTCACTGCTACTTAAAATAACATAACCATGATAAATGAGAGGGAGAAAAAGAAGATGTTAGCCCATCATAAGGTCACGACTTCATCTAGTAAACTCTCTGGCTGCATGGCATCAAGCACATTCCTTAGTCTCCCTGTGCCTTAATTTCTCCATCTGCACATAGGGGAGGCAGTCAAGGTGTGTATTTATAGGGTGACTGACACTGTCCATTCTCAGAACAGGGCAGGCACCAGGAGCTCTCAAAATGAGTTTGATAGCATCATTGCTTTATAGTGACCGACTGCCAGCTGGAGAACTCAGAAGACCGAGAAAAGCTGCTAGGTACCAGAGTGCTCCCGCTTGTCTTGTCTTGTTGGGACAAAAATTTTGCCTACCCTCCAAGATATTCCTGAAGTAGAGTCAGACATGAACACGGACCCAGGCTTGCCCCATAACTCCTGAAAGACATCACAAGCTTTGGATAAGTTCATCTCTGCTGCCCATCTATCCTTAATAGTTGCCAGGCGATTGTGGAAGCAGATGACTTAGGAGTGAAGCTCTCTGGGCACTGACATTAAAATGGGTGACACAGCATCTCTTAGGACCCTTTTAAAACATGGTGTCTGTCTTTGAACTCTGAGTTTACTTTTATAGATCTTGCCCTGCTGATGATGGCACAAGCATTCACATTTGGTAATCCTTTCTATTTTATGTTTATCAGTTAACCAATCTCTCTCTCCTTTTTTTAAGCAAATCCTAAAGTTTTCCCTTTGGTGTCTGGACATACTATGGGGAGCCTTGTCAGCATGAAGGTCAAGCAAAAGAAAAATGTTCTATGCCAGCCTCAGAGGAGTAGAAGACACACACAGGAGGTAGCAGATGGAGGGAAGGCTCTCAAGGCTCAGTCTCCCCTCTGTGGGAGGGGACAAGCAAGCTGCTCCAGAGAAGTGGAGGACAGGATTTTGCCCCCATTCGTGTTTGGGACTCAGAGGAGTTCACTTTGCAGGATGACCCAACAGCCTCCTTGGGCGGAGGGATGGCTGAGGTTTAGGAACTTAGCTTTCTGGAGCTGATCTTGGCTCCTGCTGTGCCATAGGCCAGACCCCAGAGGCTGCATTCCCTGAGGGCGGAATGTGGAAAATGACTGAGTCCACAGCCAGGGGTTCAGGAAGGAAGCCTAAGCAGGCGAGGCACTAGGTGACCCTGCAGCTGAGGCTGTGGAGCGACAGCCCTGCCCAGAGTGGGGATGGAGGCTGAGACCAAGATTCAGAGGGGTCTACAGATGGCAGCGAAGGTGAGCCGAGGCTGGGTCAGCCAGGCAGCACCAGGTCCCGACCAAGAGGAGAGAGAGGAAAATGCAAGTTTCGCCAGCCACATGCATGGGTGGTGCAGGTCAGCCTCAGCAGCTGGACCTGGGGGACGAGAGTCCTCCTCCTGTCACAGACCAGGGAGCATTCGGTGAGCACCATAAGAATTTCCTAGATGCTCCCCGCCTCCAACGTTACACAGGAGACTTGTAAACTATACATACCCCTTCCCCATCTTGGAAAGAAGTAGGGAGGTGGGGTGGAAATCTGAGAAACTGAGCATTTTCACCAAAATGGACTGAACATTTATTCAAATGAACCATTCACATGATAGAACAAAAGATCCCAGGACTTAGACAGCAACAGCTAATAGGCAAGATGGTAGAGAAACTAAAATTTTAATGAGGCCAAGTGACCATGAGTAACAAAACCAGTTAGCACAGTCTGAGGGGAGACGCTTGCACAAAATTTAGCAAATTTCACAAAATGACACCTGCAACACATTCTGCCATGCTTTTCAGTGGCCGACACATCCTGAAACTGCTACCAGAAATAGTCGTATCCTGCTTGTCTCTCTGCTCCTGAAGTTTGCAGTTTGGGACCTGAGTCTCACCATTCTCAATCTCAATAAAGGGCACAGAACTTTCTGTCTTTGCCTATTTAACCCTGAGCCTAAACCTTCCCTTTTGAAGCCTACTTTCCATTTGTAGCCAAAGGCTGTGTCTTTCTGGTTTGCAAACTGCATGGCAATAAATATTTTCCTTGACTTTGACTAAATCCTTGCATTCCAGGATTTTTGTTGTTGTTGTTGTCGACAATAGCATCTGCTTGCACATACCAGATTAGGCACAAATTCAGTGGGTTTTTTGCCCCTTACTGTCAAGTCCAGAGCATGGGCATTCATGATGAAGATCACATCAGTCAGGGAGTGTAAATCAACCAAAATGCCCATGCAGTCTAAGGAGTACAAGTGATCTCACCATATTATCCTCACCAGCTCTTCTGCTGTCCACCGGTGCTCCAATGAGTCCATGTTAGAGAGATTGGAACATCCTTGCATTGTCCTCTACTTTAACCCAGAACATTTTTTATACCATAAATAGACCCCCAAAACAGGGCACAGAAGAAAGGAAGAGTGGACCAGACAGACACATAGGGTAGAGTAACTCATGAGAGTTGTCATTGAGGTGAGCAGGTCCTTCTCAGGTCTGTCATTGTCTCCACAACTGATGGCAGGTTCCATTCTCCTTTAACAACACAGGTCCCATTTTCCAGGGACTGAGCCATGGAGCTTGGCTTCAGAAAATGGTGTAGCACTGTGGACTGCTGGAGAAAATCACAGAACCACATTCAGAGCCACGATGCTTTCATAGTCTTCATCCTCTCCTGGGGTCTCAGTGCTGTACAAAACACTTTCTTTGGGACTCTGGTCCTTCCCCCGGTCCCTTCTGAAGACATCCCAAGATTACACCTCTCTCCTTGCATCCTCTACCATACATCTATCCCTTCCCTGCTAGCCAAAGCACATTCCCATTCTCAAGTGAGATCCTAGCAGGCAGAGAGAGGGAGGGTGAAGGGCCTGTGTGCTGGAAGGGGATGTGGGACTCTGTTGTCATGACAACATTCTTCTGCTTATCCTCATTGGGTCACTCAGCTCATACATCAGCCCAGCTGAAGATCCAGGACAGATGAGAAAGCACTTCTCTCCATCTTGCTCCCTTTCTGTGACCAGAGGTTGAGATAAAAAACTGAAGTTGGTTGCCAGGGCAACTGAAGCTTAATCCATCTGACTCAAGAGTAAAAGAAACAAACAAAGGAGTGGAAACTAAGACACTGGATGTATTGTGGGAGGCCACCTACAGACATGGAATCGTGACTCAATAAATGTGCTTGTCACAAGGGTCCTGTGCATGCACAGACACATGCACACATGCGTACTCAAGAGCTCCTTTCAGCCCAGAGCAGCATAGTGGCTGCAGCATAAGATATCTGAGTGAGAGACAGGGAATGAAGCAATAAGGTAGGAATGTAGACAGAAACCAGATCATGAAAAGCAGGGAGAGATAGCTTATATTTTTAAAATTATTACCTACCTGTTCTTTTGAGGCTTATTTTGACATTTGCATTTCATTTAGGTCCATTTGTACAATTACTTATTTAGAAAAAAGTATGTTAAGTGCTTTCACCTGAAAGAATGTGCAGCCATATTTTTTTAAAAAGTAATCATAACAATACATTGCCAAAACTGTGATAATGTTATCTTATAAAGAAGCACTGTAGTTCAACAGATGCTGAAATAACATCTCTTGAACACCATAGTGGGAGATTGGTTGAACAAGTATCTTTTAATTTCTAGCAACATAAGAACAAAAAAGTGTTGATGGATCCTCTTTCCTGGTCTGGAAATTTACCTAGTGGCAAACCAAGTGAATAAATAGATGGAGGTACAGTGATACAGTACAGGAGGAGGCTTAACCTATGTATGAAAATTGACCCCCAAATTGTACTTTTTTCACAAAGTTTTAGATATTGCCCTTCCTGGCTCTGTGATGTATATTGAGTTAAGAAGCATCACTCAAATGGTCTTGTAGCACTACATCATTTGTGTATATTCTAGTACTTTGATGTTGCTTATTGGGGGATAATCTCAATGATCCAGCAGCTGAAAAGATGCATTCAATGTATAGATGCATCTGAAAACGTTTATGAGTTGGTGATAAATATGTTACAGAATGCCAAAAGAGGCAATCAGTCCAAGAGGAGATCACAGAGGACAAGAGTTCTGATACAAGAAGAAGATTCCTTAAGCAAGTCCCTTGCCCTACCTCACAGGATGATGCTAAAGCTGTCTAATGGGGTCTGGGCTATAGTTCATGGCCTACTGAAGCTCTACAAACATATGTCTTGGATGGATGGATGGATGGATGGATGGATGGATGGATGGATGGATGGGCTGAGACAAGTTTGTGCAGTTTCTGTAGAGATCACTTTACTGATACAAAAGTCTGTGCAATTTAAATAGTAAAAAAAGCCTGAGATCTTTCGGTGCATGCTTTTTGATGGTGACAATTATTCAGGGACAATAGGTTCAGATAGGATTAAGAGCCCTATCTGCTGTCAGTACTGACATTATTATAGAGGCATCTATAACATGATAGACATGCAACACAGTTAAGTGGTCATATATCTGGGCATTGGAATCAGACAAATCTGGTTTCACCCTTTCTAGTGTTTCTGGCATGCAATATATACCCAGTAATGTTAGTTTCTCTTTACTATTGCCAGTGTTAATATTTAAGTTGTCTTAGAAGACCAAGGATCTGTATCTACTAAAATAGATAGAGGTCATAATGGTCACATTACCACATCCACTACATCTACAGAGATTAACATTGTAGCATGTGGGAATGGCTGTTGGGAGACTCAGCTATAGCTTCAGGTCACCTTCAAAGGCTGGGGTTCTGTGCTGTTGAATATGGTGCATGCTTTGGCTATGCACCCAGGAAATGGATTTGTCTCTCCTCTGGCTAATGTAACCTGTCTCTCAGGAGAACACACAAATATGCCAACAAAGATGTGGAAGACTGGGGGTGGGGGTGAGGAAGGGTGATCCATTCAGTTACACCTGATGAATGTCATACTTACCCATCTCCTTGTGCCCCGCCCTTAAGTCCATGGTAAACTCTGCCACCTCCTTCTGCAAGTCCTTCATGTCCACTTCATCCAAACCTGGTCCTTCTCACTCCTCTGAACTCCTGGCAACCTGAGCCACTCAGGGGATCCACTAAGTGCCTTTAAACACATCCATGGGTATCATATTTCTCTCTTGATTAAATGCTCATTCCCAAAAACAGGGGCCATCTCTGCAATTTCTCCTCATAAGCCATCTCAACAGCCAGAAAGGCACAGAATGGGAAGTGACAAGGGGGGAGGATTAAGAACTGTGATTGATAGAATGATCAACCAGTTGTTGGATTGGCCTCTAACTGGCTGCTGTCCTGACATGTAGCTACCCAGTAAAGAGCAGGAGCAGCAGGTTGTGCGGGAAACACACATTCAGACAAGGTCTTGAATCTTAGCCCCACCATATGACTTCCTGTGTGACATTCTTAGGGCTATTCTTTTATAGTCAGGTTTATTTTATGCAAAAAATAATGAATTATTTCCCTGCCCTATAACATTTTTTTTTGTCAATGTTACCGGCAATAGAGAATGTAAATTATCACACATTGGGGATTCTCATTGAATGAGACTACTTGCAGCTGTGATGTCATCATTTTGGACTCATTTTTACCATCTTGAGAGGAGAGAAAGGGGGAGCGAGAGGGAGAGGAGGTGGGGGAGAGATAGAGAGAGAGAAAGAGAAAAAGAAACTAAACTACAAAAGAAATTCCACTTCACAGGAAGGAAAACAACCTATTAAGTAAGAAAACCCATTTCTTGCTCCTCTTTTATATGAGGGAATCAGATCTCATGAGGAAAATTTTACTCTCAGACTCTGGAAAGATCACAAGGGTATTTTCCAGTCCACATTAACTTACATGTTTTGTTGCTGTTTCTAGAGCTAATGTAGTAACCATTGTTATTTACTAGAACCTCGTTAGGGAGACTGTAGCAGAAAGGATATTTACTCAGCATGAAACAAACTGCCCCATTAGGATAATGTTATGATGGGTTGTGTACCTGTCAGAGGACTCTACAGGCTGCATCATAAAAAACAGAGATACGCACCTATAGGCCAACATACTTGCACATGCCCGAATTCCTCTGCAGCCCACAAGGGAGCACCCAGGCACAAGGACTGGAATCTGAAGTACCTCAACTAAAAGCGGGAGCACCAATATGCCTATGTTCACCATCATGGGGAGTAACCTCTGATTTTGACTGAAGGAAGATTGTACCACCTGTCTGCTTCTGAAAATACTTCTGTCCTATGCCTAATTTTAGGTTTGGTTTAGTCGTTAACTCAGGAAATATCTTCTTGCCACCTTTCAATCATTGCTTTTAATTTCTTATCTTCAGGGGGAACTTCCTTATTTTTTAGGACACTTATCCATTAATTGTTTAAACTTTCATATTTCACCATTTTATTAAAGATTTTGTTGCATTTATTTTTACAGCTAACTCCTTTTAGTCTAAGATAGCTGCTATAAAGGGCAAGCAGTTTAAAGTTCAATATTAAATGTTGGTCTGATAATGAAATCACCTTTAACTATTAAATTTTACCTTATTCTTTAATTTTTTAATTTTTATTTATTTTTTTGATGTAAAGTTCGATGATTCATTAGTTGTGTATAACACCCAGTGCACCATGCAATACATGCCCTCCTTACTACCCGTCACCAGCCTATCCCATTCCCCCACGCCCCTCCCCTCTGAAGCCCTCAGGTTGTTTCTCAGAGTCCATAGTCTCTCATGTTTCTTATGCCACCTTCTGACTGAATATTTTCTCTGCATATATTTCTCCACAAGAATAAACTTATATTGGTTGGCATAAGCAAAATTCATCAGCTCTTGGAACTTTTATTTATTTATTTATTTATTTATTTATTTATTTATTTACTTACTTACTTAATGATTTTTTATTATATTATGTTAGTCACCATACAGTACATCCCCGGTTTCCAAGTAAAGCTCGATGATTCATTAGTTGCGTATAACACCCAGTGCACCATGCAATATGTGCCCTCCTTACTACCCATCACCGGTCTATCCTATTCCCCCACCCCCCTTCCCTCTGAGACCCTCAGTTTGTTTCTCATAGTCCATAGTCTCTCATGTTTCATTCCCCCTTCTGATTACCCCCCCTTTCTTTATCCCTTTCTTCCGCTACCGATCATCCTAGTTCTTATGTTCCATAGATGAGAGAAATCATATGATAGTTGTCTTTCTCTGCTTGACTTATTTCACTTAACATTATCTCCTCCCGTGCCGTACGTGTTGCAGCAAATGTTGAGAAATCATTCTTTTTGATAGCTGAGTAATATTCCATTGTATATATGGACCACAACTTCTTAATCCAGTCATCTGTTGAAGGGCATCTCGGCTCCTTCCACGATTTAGCTATTGTGGACATTGCTGCTATGAACATTGGGGTGCATATGGCCCTTCTCTTCACTACGTCTGTATCTTTGGGGTAAACACCCAGTAGTGCAATGGCTGGATCATAGGGTAGCTCAATTTTTAACTTTTTAAGGGACCTCCACACTGTTTTCCAGAGTGGCTGTACCAACTTGCATTCCCACCAACAATGTAGGAGGGATCCCCTTTCTCCACATCCTCTCCAACAATTGTTGTTTCTTGCCTTGTCTATTTTTGCCATTCTAACTGGCGTAAGGTGGTATCTCAGTGTGGTTTTGATTTGAATTTCCTTGATGGCTAATGATTTTGAACATTTTTTCATGTGTCTGTTAGCCATTTGTATGTCTTCATTAGAAAAGTGTCTGTTCATATCTTCTGCCCATTTTTGATTTATTTGTTTCTCGTGTATTGAGTTTGAGAAGTTCTTTGTAGATCTTGGATACCAGTCCTTTATCTGTAATGTCATTTGCAAATATATTCTCCCATTCCGTGGGCTGCCTCTTAGTTTTTTAGACTGTTTCCTTGGCTGTGCAGAAGCTTTTAATCTTGATGAAGTCCCATAAGTTCATTTTATCTCTTGTTTCTCTTGCCTTTGGGGATGTGTCATGAAAAAGGTTGCTTTGGCCGATGTCGTAGAGGTTACTGCCTATGTTCTCCTCTAGGATTTTGATGGATTCAGGTCTCACATCGAGGTCTTTCATCCTTTTGGAGTTTATCTTAGTGTATGGTGTGAGAGAGTGGTCAAGTTTCATTCTTTTGCATGTAGCTGTCCAATTTTCCCAGCACCATTTAGTGAAGAGACTGTCTTTTTCCCACCGGATGTTTTTTCCTGCTTTATCAACTAATTTTGCCCAAAGAGCCAAGGGTCCATTTCTGGGTTCTCTATTCTGTTCCATTGTTCTATGTGTCTGTTTCTGTGCCAGTACCATGCTGTCTTTGTGATCACAGCTTTGTAGTACAGCTCGAAACCCGGCATTGTGATGCCCCCAGCTTTGTTTTTCCTTTTCAACAGTTCCTTGGAGATTCGGGGCTTTTTCTGTTTCCATACAAATTTAAGGACTATTTGTTCCAGTTCTTTGAAAAATGTCCTCGGTATTTTGATCGGGATAGCATTGAAAGTGTAGATTGCTCTGGGTAGCATGGACATTTTAACTATGTTAATTCTTCCGATCCATGAGCATGGAATATTTTTCCATCTTTTTATGTCTTCCTCAATGTCTTTCAAGCGTGATTTATAGTTTCTAGAATATAGGTCCTTTACGTCTCTGGTTAATTCCAAGGTAATGTATGGTTTTTGGTGCTATTGTAAATGGGATGGATTCCCTAATTTCTCTTTCTTCGGTCTCGTTATTCATGTATAGAAATGCAACTGATTTCTGAGCATTGATTTGATATCCCGCCACATGACTGAATTGCTCTATAACTTCTAATAGTTTGGGAGTGGCTTCTTTTGGGTTTTCCATATAGAGTATCATGTCATCTGCGAAGAGAGACAGTTTGACTTCTTCTCTGCTGATTTGGATACCTTTTTTCCCTTTTTGTTGTCTGATTGCTGTTGCAAGGACTTCTAGTACTATGTTGAATAATAGTGGGGAGAGTGGGCATCCTTGTCGTGTTCCTGATCTTAAGGGAAAGGGTTCCAGCTATTCCCATTGAGAATAATATTTGCTGTAGGCTTTTCATAGATAGCTTTTATGAGATTGAGAAATGTACCTTCTATTCCTACACTCTGAAGAGTTTTAATAAGGAAAGGATGCTGTATTTTTTCAAATGCTTTTTCAGCATCAGTTGAGAGAATCATACGGTTCCTGAGTCTTTTCTTGTTGATATGATTTATCATGCTGATTGATTTGCGAATATTGAACCACGCTTGCATCCCAGGTATGAATTCCACTTGATCGTGATGGATAATCCTTTTAATGCACTGTTGGATTCTATTAGCAAGGATATTGTTGAGGATTTTGGCGTCCATATTCATTAGGGAAATCGGTCTGTAATTCTCCTTTTTGAGGGGGTCTTTGCCTGGTTTGGGGATCAAGGTAATATTGGCCTCATAGAATGAGTTTGGTAGCTTTCCTTCTGTTTCTATTTTTTGAAATAGCTTTAGGAGAATAGGTATTATTTCTTCTTTGAATGTTTGGTAGAATTCCCCAGGAAAACCATCCGGGCCTGGAGTTTTGTTATTTGGAAGGTTGTTTATCACTGACTCAATTTCTTCATAATTAATTGGCCTGTTTAAGTAATCAATTTCTTCCTGTTTCAGTCTTGGTAGTTTATAGGTTTCCAGGAAGGATTCCATCTCTTCCAGATTGCTTAGTTTATTGGCATATAGCTGTTGATAAAAATTTCTAATAATCCTTCCAATTTCAATGGTGCTCGTCGTGACCTCTCCTTTTTCATTCATAATTTTAATAATCTGGGTCCTTTCTCTTTTCTTTTGGATAAGTCTTGCCAGTGGTCTGTCAATTTTATTGATTCTCTCAAAGCACCAGCTCCTAGTCCTGTTGATCTGCTCTACTGTACTTCTGGTTTCTGATTCATTGATTTCTGCTTTAATTTTGGTCAACTGCTTCCTCGTGCGTGGATTAGGCCTGTCCCTCTGTTGCTGCTCCAGCTTCTGGAGGTGAGAATATAAAAACTGCATTTTAGATTTTTCTTTTCTTTTGAGTGAGGCTTGGATGGCTATGTATTTCCCCCTTAGGACTGCCTTTGCAGTGTCCCATAAGTTTTGGACTGTTGTATTTTCATTCTCATTGGTCTCCATAAATTGTTTAAGTTGATTTTTGATTTCCTGGTTTATCGAGTCATTCCTGAGCAGGATGGTTCTTAGTCTCCAAGTGTTTGAGTTTCTTCCAAATTTTTCCTTGTGGTTGAGTTCCAATTTCAGAGCGTTGTGGTCTGAGAATATGCAGGGGATAATTTCAATCTTTTGGTATCGGTTGAGACCTGTTTTGTGTCCCAGAACATGGTCTATTCTTGAGAATGTTCCATGGGCATTAGAATAGAATGAGTATTCTTTGGTTCTGGGGTGTAGTGTTCTATATATATCTATGAGGTCCAACTCGTCGAGTATGGCATTCAAAGCCTTTGATTCTTTGCTTAGTTTTTGCCAGGGTGTTCTGTCTATTTCTGATAGTGGAGTGTTGAGGTCCCCTACTATTAATGTATTTTTATCTATATGTCTCTTTATTCTGGTTAAGAGTTGGCTTGTGTATCTTGCTGCTCCCCTGTTGGGGGCATATATATTTATAATTGTCATATCCACTTGTTGAATACTTCCTTTAAGAATAATATAGTGCCCTTCTGCATCTCTAACTATAGTCTCTAGTTTAAAATCCAATTTATCTGATATGAGAATTGCTACCCCAGCTTTCTTTTGAGGTCCGTTTGCATGAAAGATGGTACTCCATCCCCTTACTCTCAGTCTGAATGCATCTTTGGGTTCGAAATGAGTCTCTTGTAGACAGCAAATGGATGGGTCATTTCTTTTTATCCAATCTACAACCCTGTGGCGTTTTATGGGAGTGTTTAAACCATTTACATTGACACTAAGAACTGAGAGATAGAATTTTAATGATGCCATGTTGCCAGCAAAGTCTTTGTTTGTATCGGTCGTGACTTTCTGTTCTGTATCACTTTTGGGGCCTTTTTACCTTTATAGAACCCCCCTTAATATCTCCTGTAGGGCTGGTTTCGTGGTTACGAAATTGGTTAATGACTGGCGATTCTGAAATGTCTTTATTTCTCCATCAATTCTGAATGACAGCCTTGCTGGATAAAGGATCCTTGGCTGCATGTTTTTCTCTGAAAGAGCTTTAAAAATGCCCCCCCAACCCTTTCTCTCATTCCAGGTCTGTGTAGACAGGTCTGTCGTAATTCTGATGCCTTTGCCTTGGTACGTGAGAAATTTCTTTGCCCTGGCTGCTTTCAATACTGTATCCTTGCATCTAATATTTGCGAATGGCACTATGACGTGACGTGGCGTAGGTTTGTCGTGGTTGAGCTTAGGAGGGGTGCTCTCTGCCTCTTGGACATGAATGTTTGTTTCCCTCGCTAGATTAGGGAAGTTTTCAGCTACAATTTGTTCAAATATCTCTTCTAGACCTCTGTTTTTCTCCACCCCTCGGGGATGCCGATGATTCTAACATTGGATTGTTTCATTGAGTCAGTAATCTCCTGTAACCTACATTCGTGGGCGTGGATTTTTTTAAGACCAGCTTCTATTTTCGTTTTTTCCTCTATTAACCCAT
Organism: Ursus arctos; assembly: GCF_023065955.2. NCBI lineage: Eukaryota > Metazoa > Chordata > Mammalia > Carnivora > Ursidae > Ursus > Ursus arctos. Next base: position 43,376,744 of record NC_079873.1, read on the forward strand.
CCTCCAATTCACTAACACATTCCTCTTTTTCGGTGACCCTGGCTGTCAGAGCCTCTAGTTTTGCCTGCATTTGGCTCATAGAATTTTTAATTTCTGTCAGATTCGCTCTCATTTCTGTCCTTATGGATTCTATATTCTCAGTAACCTTTTCGTTAATACTTTTTTCAATTCTACTCATCATTTTGACCATCGTTTCTCTGAATTCCATTTCTGATAATTTGGTTACATCCATATCCATTATTTCTGTGGCAGAGGCCACAGACTCACTGTCTTTTCTTTGCTGTCAGGTGGGGGGGCTTCTCCTTCTTGTCATTCTGATGAGGAGAGGTTGCGGGGTTGTCCAGAGCCCAAATTATTGACTGGGTCCCAGGCCATGCCCCTTGTTTTATAGGGATCTTAGGGATGTGGGCTTCTTCTTTAAAGATTTTATTTATTTATTTATGTGGCAGAGAGCCAACCAGTGAGAGAGGGAATACAAGCAGGGGAGTGAGAGAGGAAGAAGCAGGCTCCCAGCGGAGGAGCCCGATGAGGGACTCCTTTCCGGAACGCCAGGATCACGCCCTAAGCCGAAGCCGGGAGCTCAATGACTGAACCACCCAGGCGCCCTGGGTTGTGGGCTTCTTGATTTTTCAGCCTGCCTTCTGTGTTCTGGGGGAGGGGCCTGCTGTGCGGATACTCAGGCCACCCTGTTTGGGTAGAGTCTCCGTGTCCCCTGCGAGGGGGGATGGGGATGGGCATGCTGTGAGCCGGTCTTTCCAGGCTTTTGTTCTCTGGCGGCTTTCCCTGGCGGTTTGCTGTGCCTCTTCTGAGAGTCTGAACAGCAGCGGCCGAATTTCAGCCTCTGTCACAGAACAGAGGGATTGCGGCCCGTTCTCCACTGATGTTCTGGCCACTTTAACTCCGTTACTGTTGGTGCTGCTCAACCCTGCAGCGTCCCGGGATGTGTGCCCCACACCCGGCATCCCAGCCCTCACTTCCAGGGCCAGCAAGTCTCTGTCTTTTGTGATTCTAATGCCGCCAGCCACCAGCCGCCCCCGTGCACTCCCGGAGCTCCTGGTCTCAGTCTGAATCCAGTGAGCACACCTGGATTCCGGAGTTTCGCGAGATGCCTGGTGGCGCGTGCTCCCAGCTCACGGTCTCAGTCCGCTCTCTCACGGGTGCCGGTCCGTGAGTCTGCCCGCTCCCCCGTGCAGGTGGCTACCGCTTCCCGGTGCCCGAACGCGGTGGCTCCCTCCCCCTTCCGTTTATCTTCCGATATCTGTGCGGGGTTTCACGGCTCCCCGCTTCGTACCTCAATACTCAGTGCTGGAGATCTTCATTTGTAGAGATCCAGATGTGTCTTCCTGTGTCTCAGGCTGATTCCGTGGATGTTCAGGCTGGTCTGGTACCTATCCAGCTCGACTCAAGGGACCGGCTGAAAAAGGGGTCCCCTACTCCTCCACCATCTTAACTCCAACCAGCTCTTGGAACTTTTAAAAGTGAATGTAAAGGAGGAATATTTATCAACACCCCATATCCTGCCTCTGCTCCTGGAATGTGGAAGAAATGTCCCTCCTCCATGGAAATCCCACCTCTCCACTGGAGCTCAGCTTCCCTCTCCTCTTTGCCTCCTTAAGAACAGTACTCTAGTGATTCTCCTTTCCCTGTATCTTTGGTTTCTTCCTCACTACTGAATTACTTCCAGTTGCCTAAACTTGGCAACTCCTTGCCTTGGGTTTCCTTATCTTCTTCAACGTCAAATTGTTCCTTGGAAATAAATTTTCTGTTTCTAAAGACACATCAAATATAATGACAATAGCTAGGGATGAGATAAAGGCTTGGTTTTTCATGGTCAAACTTCTAACACATAAGAAAACAGAGTCCTTAGAAACAAACAGTTGGGGGGGGCGTGTTGCCTGGGTGGCTCAGTTGGTTAAGCACATGCCCCATGATCTCGGGATCCTGATATTGAGCCCCTCATGCATTCTGCTCAGCAGGGAGTCTGCTTCTCTCTCTGCCCCTCCCCCAGCTTATGATCTCTCTCCCTCTCTCTCTCTCTCAAATAAATAAATAAATAAAACCTTTTTTAAAAAAAGAAACAAACAGTAGGCAAGTAGTTCCTTTACCAAATTGTGGGTTTGATGGCCAAGAGCAGAGATTCATATGAGAAAATCTAGTTCATTGAATGGGTGGTGGAGTTGTAGGAGTCCTTCCTAGAACACTTATTAATTTCAAACAATCCAATTATTTTAGTGAATTATAACTTTAAAGCAAAATTTAGAATCTGAATACTTATTCAAATCACCATCAATTTCATGCAACTTATAGAAAATAAAATATCTCAACTTTCTTAAAATATGCATGACTATTGGAAGCAAAAATTGTAACATTTTCTTGTGTGGTTTTCAATGTATATAGCGGTATTTAGTGTTACAGCTATAATATAAAAGTTAGTGTAAGAAGGCAAAGGGTCCTATGTGGTTGTAAATAGTTCATATTTTACTTGAAATAGAAAATATTACCTTCATACACACTTACAATATTATGTGTGTATATTTTGATTCTAAGGGAACAACTTTGAAAACTATAATGTCAAAATTCCAGTACAAACATTAAAATGGAGTACTAAGAATATTCTAATCATCTAAAAGAAACCAGGACACAAAGGACAGAGGAAAAAAATAACAGGTCATAATGGAGAAAAACAGAAAATGAATAATAATACCTTAGACTTAAATCCAAGTATGTCAATAAACAGATTTAATGTAAACAATCCAAACATACAAGTAAAAGGCAGAAATTGTCAGATTGGATAAAAAAGCCAACTATGTGCTGTCTATCCACTTTAATCCAATTCAAATAAAAAGACATAGCTATATTTAAAAAAGTTGGAAAAAGTTGTACCATGTAAACAATATTCAAAGAAGGTTGCAATGGTAATATCAACATAAAATGAAATAGATTTCAAAGAAAAGAAATATTGAGAAAAAAACTAGGTCATTTCTTAATGATACAGAGTTCATTTAATGACATGACATAACAATTTAAAAGTTGGTTCCCTTTAGATGGCAAAGCATTTGAAAAGAAAACCAGGGTAACTACTTATTTTGGACAAAATAGACATTAAAACAAAAGCTTTAGCAAGAGACAAAGAAGGATAATATATAATCATAAGGGGAATAATCCAACAAGAAGACATAACAGTTGTAAATATTCATGCACCCAACATGGGAGCACCCAAATATATAAAACAATTAATAATACACATAAAGGAACTCATTGATAATAATACAATAATAGTAGGGGACTTTAACACCACTCTTACATCAATGGACAGATCATCCAAACAGAAAATTAACAAGGAAACTGTCAGATGACTCTAACAGATATATTTAGAACATTCTATCATAACAAGGCAGAATACACATTCTCTCAAATGCACTTGAAGCATTCTCCAGAATATAGTACGTATTAGGCCACAAATCAAGTCTCACCAAATTCAAAAAGATCAAAGTCATACCATGCATCTGTTACAACCACAACACTATGAAACTAGAAATCAGCCACCATAAGAAAAATTCTGGAAAGACCACAAATACATGAAGGTTAAGTAACATGCTACTAAACAATTAATGGATAAACCAAGAAATCAAAGAAGAAATCAAAAAGTACATGGAGACAAATGAAAATGAAAACACAACAGTCCAAAATCTTTGGGATGCAACAAAAGCTGATTTAAGAGGGAGGTTTATAGCAATACAGGCTTATCTCAAGAAGCGAGAAAAATCTCAAATAAGAAACCTAATCTTACACCTAAAGGAGTTAGCAAAAGAAGAACAATCAAAACCCAAACCAGTAGAAGGAAGGAAATAATAAAGATTAGAGCAGAAATAAATGAAGAAACAAAAAAAAACACAATAAGTCAATGAAAACCAGGATCTGGTTCTTTGAAACAATCAACAAAGTTGATAAGCCTTTAGACAGACTCATTAAAAAAAAAAAAGAACAGGATGAGAGAGACAGTAGGGGGAAGAAGAGAAGGAGGACTCAAACAAAATCAGAAATGAAAAAGGAAAAATAACAACTGACACCACAAAAATACAAAGGATTATAAAAGAATGTTATGAAAAATTATATGCTAACAAATTCGACAACCTGGAGGAAGTGAATAAATTCATAGAAACATATAATCTCCCAAAACTGAATCAGAAAGAGATAGAAAATTTGAACAGACTGATAACCAGCAATGAAATTGATTTAGAAATAAAAAAAACTCCCAACAAACAGAAGTCCAAGACCAGATGGCTTCACAAGTGTATTCTACCAAACATTTAAAGAAGAGTTAATACTTATGTTGAAAAAAATAGAAGAGGAAGGAAAGCTTCCAAATTCATTCTGAGGCCAACATTACCCTGATACCAAAAACAGATAAAAACACTACAAAAGAGAGAGAGAGAGAGAGAGAGAGAACTATAGGCCAATATCTCCGATAAACATAGATGCAAAAAATCATCAACAAAATATTAGCAAACTGAATCCAAAAATACATTGAAAAGGTCATTCGCCATGATCAAGTGGGATTATTGCTCGATGCAAGGGTGGTTCAATATTCACAAAACAATTAACATGATACATCACATCAACAAGACAAAAAAATTGTACGATCATTTCAATAAATGCAGAAAAAGCATTTAACAAAGTAAAACACCCACTTATGATAAAAGTACTCAACAAACTGGGTTTAGAGGGAACATACCTCAACATAATAAAGGCTATATATGAAGAACCTACAGCTAACATCATACTCAAAAGTAAAAAACTGAAAGCTTCTCCCCATGAACAAGACAAGGATGTCCACTCTCACCACTTTTATTCAACATAGTACTGGAAGTTCTAGCCACAACAACCAGACAACAAAAATAAATAAAAGCCATCCAAATCATTAAGGAAGAAGGAAAACTTTCACTATTCACACATGACCTGATACTCTATGTAGAAAACCCTAAAGACTTCATCAAAAAATTACTAGAACTGATAAATGAATTCACTTAAGTCTCAGGATAAAAAATCAATTTGCAGAAAGCCATTACATTTCTATATACTAAAAATGAAGCAGCAGAATGAGAAATTAAGAAAACAATCCCATTTGCAGCTGTACCAAAAATAATTAAATACCTAGGAATAAACTTAACCAAGGAGGTAAAAGTCCTGTACTCTGAAAACTATAAAACACTAATGGAAGAAATTGAGGAAGAAGCAAACAAATGGAAAGATATTCCAAGCTCATGGATTGGAAGAACAAATATTGTTAAAATGTCTATACTACCCAAAGCAATCTACACATTTAAAGCAATCCCTATCAAAATATGACCAGCATTTTTCACAAAACTAAAGCAAAAAAATTCTAAAATTTGTATGGAACCACAAAAGACCCCAAATAGACAAAGCAAACTTGAAAAAGAAACACAAAAGTATAAGTATCACATTTCCAGATTTCAACTTGGAAATTGCTACAAAACTGTAGTAATCAAGACAATATGGTACTGACACAAAAACAAATACATAGATCTATAGAAAACCCAAAAATAAACCCAAAATTATATGGTCAATTAATTATTGACAAGGTAGGCCAGGCAGGGGGAAAAGACAGTTTCTTCAGCAAATGGTGTTGGGGAAACTGGATAGCTTCTGGAAGAAACTGGACATGCAAAAGAATGAAATGGGATCATTTTCTTAAACCACGCACAAAAATAAGCTCAAAATGGATTAAGGACCTAATGAGAGACCTGAAACCTAAAAATCCTTGAAGAGAGTATAGGTGGTAATTTCTCTGACATCAGCCATTACAACATTTTTCTAGATATGTCTCCTGAGGCAAGGGAAACCAAAGCAAAAAAATAAACTGTTAGGACTTCAGCAAAATAAAAAGCTTCTGTACAGCAAAGGAAACAAACAACAAAATTAAAAGGCAACCTATGGAGTTGGAAAAGATATTTGCAAATGACATATCTGATAAAGGGTTAGTATCCAAAATATTTAAAGAACTTATAAAACTCAACATCCAAAAAACAAATAATCCAATGAAAAAAAATGGGCTCAAGACATGAATAGACATTTTCCAAAGACATCCAGATGGCCAACAGACACATGAAAAGATGCTCATCAGGGAAATACAAATCAAAACCACAATGTGATATGTCCTCACAACTGTCAGAATGGCTAAAATGAAAAACACAAGAAACAACAAGTGTTGGTGAGGATGTGGAGAAAAAGGAATCTTTGTGTACTGTTGGTGGGAATGCAAACTGGTGCAGCCTCTGTGGAAAATAATATTAAGGTTCATCAAGAAATTAAAAGTAGCACTACAATAGGATCCAGTAATTGCTTTACCAAAGAATACAGGGGCACCTGGGTGGCTCAGTCTTTGGGCGTCTGCCTTCGGCTCAGGGCGTGATCCCAGAGTCCTGGGATTGAGCCCCACATCAGGCTCCTCCGCTGGGAGCCTGCTTCTTCCTCTTCCACTCCCCCTGCCTGTGTTTTCTCTCTCTGGCTGTCGTTCTCTCTGTCAAATAAATAAATAAAATCTTTAAAAAAAAAAAAACAAAGAATACAAAAACAGTAATTCAAAAGGATATATACAACCTCCGTTAATGCAGCATTATTTACAATAGCCAAATTATGAAAGCAACCCAAGTGTCCATCAATAAATGAATGGATAAAGAAGATGTGGTGTGTGTGTGTGTGTATATACATATATATGTATAGGTATATGCATATATATATTAATATTATTCAGCCATAGTAAAGAATGAAATCTTGCCATTTACAACAACATGGATGGATCTAGAGAGTGTAATGCTTAGCAAAATAAGTCAGTCAGAGAAAGACAAATACCATACAGTTTCACTCATATGTGGACTTTAAGAAACAAAACAAATGAGCAAAGGAAAAAGAGAGAGAGGTAAACCAAAAAATAGACTCTTAAATGTAGAGAACAAACATGGTTACCAGAGGGGAGGTAGGTGGGGGGATGGTTGAAACAGGGGAAGGGGATTAATAGTGAATTTATGATGAGCACTGAGTAATGTATAGAATTATTAAACACCTGAAACTAATATAACAGTGTATGTTAACTATGCTTGAATTAAAATGAATTTTAAAATAAAGAAAAAAATAATAAAACAATAAAATAAATAAAAGTGTGCCCTTTAATAACAGAGATCTAAATTACATGAAGCAAAAAAATGTTAGAACTACAAGGACAAATAGGTAGTCCACAATTATCTTAGAAGATGCCGATACTCTTCTTTCAATAACTGATAGAATAAGTAGATGGAAAAGCAGCTAAGATATTGTAGAATTGGACAAAACTGTCAATCACCTTGACCTAACTTATATTTACAAAATAGTCAATCAAAAATTTTAAAAACTTACCTTTTTTAAGTGCACATGAAACAGTCTCCAAAATAGACCATTACCTGGACAATAAAATAACTTTCAAAATTTAAAACAATTGAGGACATGTAAAGTATGTTTTCTGACTATATCATATTTTAACTGGAAATTGGTAATGAAAGATAACAGGGAAATCTCCCAACATTTTGAAATTAAGAAACATGCTTCTAAATAATATGTGGGTCAAAGAGAAAGCCTCAAGGGAAAATAGAAAATGTTGTTGATCGAATGAAGGTGAAACAAAATATATCAGTATATGTGAGATGCAGCTAATATAGTCTTAGAGAGAAATATATAGTATTTCTTTAATGGTTTTTTATTATATTATGTTAGTCACCATACAGTACATCCCCGGTTTCCGATGTAAGGCTCGATGATTCATTAGTTGCGTATAACACCCAGGGCACCATGCAATACGTGCCCTCCTTACTACCCATCACCTGTCTATCCCATTCTCCCACCCCCCTCCCCTCTGAGGCCCTCAGTTTGTTTCTCATAGTCCATAGTCTCTCATGTTTCATTCCCCCTTCTGATTATCCCCCCTTTCTTTATCCCTTTCTTCCCCTACCGATCATTCTAGTTATGTTCCATAGATGAGAGAAATCATATGATAGTTGTCTTTCTCTGCTTGACTTATTTCACTTAGCATTATCTCCTCCAGTGCCGTCCATGTTGCAGCAAATGTTGAGAACTCGTTTTTTTCTGATAGCTGAGTAATATTCCATTGTATATATGGACCACAACTTCTTAATCCAGTCATCTGTTGAAGGGCATCTCGGCTCCTTCCACGATTTAGCTCTGGAGGACATTGCTGCTATGAACTTTGGGGTGCATATGGCCCTTCTCTTCACTACGTCTGTATCTTTGGGGTAAACACCCAGTAGTGCAATGGCTGGATCATAGGGTAGCTCAATTTTTAACTTTTTAAGGGACCTCCACACTGTTTTCCAGAGTGGCTGTACCAACTTGCATTCCCACCAACAATGTAGGAGGGATCCCCTTTCTCCACATCCTCTCCAACAATTGTTGTTTCTTGCCTTGTCTATTTTTGCCATTCTAACTGGCGTAAGGTGGTATCTCAGTGTGGTTTTGATTTGAATTTCCTTGATGGCTAATGATTTTGAACATTTTTTCATGTGTCTGTTAGCCATTTGTTTGTCTTCATTGGAAAAGTCTGTTCATATCTTCTGCCCATTTTTGATTTGTTTATTTGTTTCTCATGTATTGAGTTTGAGAAGTTCTTTGTAGATCTTGGATACCAGTCCTTTATCTGTAGTGTCAATTGCAAATATATTCTCCCATTCCGTGGGCTGCCTCTTAGTTTTTCTGACCGTTTCCTTGGCTGTGCAGAAACTTTTAATCTTGATGAAGTCCCATAAATTCATTTTATCTTTTGTTTCTCTTGCCTTTGGGGATGTATCATGAAAAAGGTTGCTTTGGCCAATGTCGTAGAGGTTGCTGCCTATGTTCTCCTCTAGAATTTTGATGGATTCCTGCCTCACATCGAGGTCTTTCATCCATTTGGAGTTTATTTTTGTGTATGGTGTGAGAGAGTGGTCAAGTTTCATTCTTTGCATGTAGCTGTCCAATTTTCCCAGCACCATTTAGTGAAGAGACTGTCTTTTTCACACCGGATGTTTTTTCCTGCTTTATCAAATATTAGTTGCCCAAAGAGCCGAGGGTCCATTTCTGGGTTCTCTATTCTGTTCCATTGGTCTATGTGTCTGTTTCTGTGCCAGTACCATGCTGTCTTTGTGATCATAGCTTTGTAGTACAGCTCGAAATCCGGCATTGTGATGCCCCCAGCTTTGTTTTTCCTTTTCAACAGTTCCTTGGAGATTCGGGGCCTTTTCTGTTTCCATACAAATTTAAGGACTATTTGTTCCAGTTCTTTGAAAAATGTCCTCGGTATTTTGATCGGGATAGCACTGAAAGTGTAGATTGCTCTGGGTAGCATGGACATTTTAACTATGTTAATTCTTCCGATCCATGAGCATGGAATATCTTTCCATCTTTTTATGTCTTCCTCAATGTCTTTCAAGCGTGATTTATAGTTTCTAGAATATAGGTCCTTTACGTCTCTGGTTAAGTTAATTCCAAGGTAATGTATGGTTTTTGGTGCTATTGTAAATGGGATGGATTCCCTAATTTCTCTTTCTTCGGTCTTGTTATTCGTGTACAGAAATGCAACTGATTTCTGAGCATTGATTTTGTATCCCGCCACGTTACTGAATTGCTCTATAACTTCTAATAGTTTGGGAGTGGCTTCTTTTGGGTTTTCCATATAGAGTATCATGTCATCTGCGAAGAGAGACATTTTGACTTCTTCTTTGCCGATTTGAATACCTTTGATCCCTTTTTGTCGTCTGATTGCTGTTGCAAGGACTTCTAGTACTATGTTGAATAATAGTGGGGAGAGTGGGCATCCTTGTCGTGTTCCTGATCTTAAGGGAAAGGCTTCCAGCTTTTCCCCATTGAGAATAATATTTGCAGTAGGCTTTTCATAGATGGCTTTTATGAGATTGAGAAATGTACCCTCTATTCCTACACTCTGAAGGGTTTTAATAAGGAAAGGATGCTGTATTTTGTCAAATGCTTTTTCGGCATCAATTGAGAAGATCATATGGTTCCTGAGTCTTTTCTTGTTGATATGATGTAACATGCTGATCGATTTGCGAATGTTGAACCACACTTGCATCCCAGGTATGAATCCCACTTGATCGTGATGGATAATCCTTTTAATGAACTGTTGGATTCTATTAGCAAGGATTTTGTTGAGGATTTTGGCGTCCATATTCATTAGGGAAATCAGTCTGTAATTCTCCTTTTTGAGGGGGTCTTTGCCTGGTTTGGGGATCAAGGTAATATTAGCCTCATAGAATGAGTTTGGTAGCTTTCCTTCTGTTTCTATTTTTTGAAATAGCTTTAGGAGAATAGGTATTATTTCTTCTTTGAATGTTTGGTAGAATTCCCCAGGAAAACCATCCGGGCCTGGAGTTTTGTTATTTGGAAGGTTGTTTATCACTGACTCAATTTCTTCATAATTAATTGGCCTGTTTAAGAAATCAATTTCTTCCTGTTTCAATCTTGGTAGTTTATAGGTTACCAGGAAGGCTTCCATATCTTCCAGATTGCTTAGTTTATTGGCATATAGCTGTTGATAAAAATTTCTAATAATCCTTCCAATTTCAATGGTGTTCATCGTGACCTCTCCTTTTGCATTCATAATTTTAATAATCTGGGTCCTTTCTCTTTTCTTTTGGATAAGTCTTGCCAGCAGTTTGTCAATTTTATTGATTCTCTCAAAGCACCAGCTCCTAGTCCTGTTGATCTGCTCTACTGTACTTCTGGTTTCTAATTCATTGATTTCTGCTTTAATTTTGATCAACTGCTTCCTCGTGCGTGGATTAGGCCTGTCCCTCTGTTGCTGCTCCAGCTTCTGGAGGTGAGAATATAAAAACTGCATTTTCGATTTTTCTATTCTTTTGAGTGAGGCTTGGATGGCTATGTATTTCCCCCTTAGGACTGCCTTTGCAGTATCCCATAGGTTTTGGACTGTTGTATTTTCATTCTCATTGGTCTCCATAAATTGTTTAAGTTGATTTTTGATTTCCTGGTTTATCGAGTCATTCCTGAGCAGGATGGTTCTTAGACTCCAAGTGTTTGAGTTTCTTCCAAATTTTTCCTTGTGGTTGAGTTCCAATTTCAGAGTGTTGTGGTCTGAGAATATGCAGGGGATTATTTCAATCTTTTGGTATCGGTTGAGACCTGTTTTGTGTCCCAGAACATGGTCTATTCTTGAGAATGTTCCATGGGCATTAGAATAGAATGAGTATTCTTTGGTTCTGGGGTGTAGTGTTCTACATATATCTATGAGGTCCAACTCGTTGAGTATGGCATTCAAAGCCTTTGATTCTTTGCTTAGTTTTTGCCAGGGTGTTCTGTCTATTTCTGAGAGTGGAGTGTTGAGGTCCCCTACTATTAATGTATTTTTATTTATATGTCTCTTTATTCTGGTTAAGAGTTGGCTTGTGTGGGGCGCCTGGGTGGCACAGTGGTTAAGCGTCTGCCTTCGGCTCAGGGCGTGATCCCGGCGTTATGGGATCGAGCCCCATGTCAGGCTCTTCCGCTATGAGCCTGTTTCTTCCTCTCCCACTCCCCCTGCTTGTGTTCCCTCTCTCGCTGGCTGTCTCTATCTCTGTCAAATAAATAAATAAAATCTTTAAAAAAAAAAAAAGAGTTGGCTTGTGTATCTTGCTGCTCCCCTGTTGGGGGCATATATATTTATAATTGTCATATCCACTTGTTGAATACTTCCCTTAAGAATAATATAGTACCCTTCTGCGTCTCTAACTATAGTCTGTAGTTTAAAATCCAATTTATCTGATATGAGAATTGCTACCCCAGCTTTCTTTTGAGGTCCATTTGCGTGAAAGATGGTACTCCATCCTCTTACTCTCAGTCTGAATGCATCTTTGGGTTTGAAAATGAGTCTCTTGTAGACAGCAAATGGATGGGTCATTTCTTTTTATCCAATCTGCAACCCTGTGGCGTTTTATGGGATGGTTCAAACCATTTACATTAAGACTGAGTACTGAGAGATATGATTTTAATGTTGCCATGTTGCCAGTAAAGTCTTTGTTTGTATTGGCTGTGACTTTCTGTTCTGTATCACTCTTGGGGCCTTTTTACTTTTATAGAACCCCCCGTAATATCTCCTGTAGGGCTGGTTTCGTGGTTACAAAATTGGTTAGTGACTGGCGATTCTGAAATGTCTTTATTTCTCCATCAATTCTGAATGACAGCCTTGCTGGATAAAGGATCCTTGGCTGCATGTTTTTCTCTGAAAGAGCTTTAAAAATGCTCCCCCAACCCTTTCTCTCATTCCAGGTCTGTGTAGACAGGTCTGACGTAATTCTGATGCTTTTGCCTTGGTACGTGAGAAATTTCTTTGCCCTGGCCGCTTTCAATACTGTATCCTTGCATCTAATATTTGCGAAATGCACTATGACGTGACGTGGCGTAGGTTTGTCATGGTTGAGCTTGGGAGGGGTCCTCTCTGCCTCTTGGACACGAATGTTTGTTTCCCTTGCTAGATTAGGGAAGTTTTCAGCTACAATTTGTTCAAATATCTCTTCTAGACGTCTGTTTTTCTCCACCCCCTCGGGGATGCCGATGATTCTAACATTGGATCGTTTCATTGAGTCAGTAATCTCCCGTAACCTACATTCGTGGGCGTGGATTTTTTTAAGACCATCTTCTATTTTCATTTTTTCCTCTATTAACCCATCCTCCAATTCACTAACCCGTTCCTCTGCTTCTGCGACCCTGGCCGTCAGAGCCTCTACTTTTGCCTGCATTTGGCTCATAGAATTTTTAATTTCTGTCAGATTCGCTCTCATTTCTGTCCTTAGGGATTCTATATTCTCAGTAACCTTTTCGTTAATAGTTTTTTCAATTCTACTCATCATTTTGACCATTGTTACTCTGAATTCCATTTCTGATAATTTGGTTACATCCATATCCATTATTTCTGTGGCAGAGGCCATAGACTCACTGTCTTTTCTTTGCTGGGGGGGGGCTTCTCCTTCTTGTCATTCTGATGAGGAGAAGTTGCGGGGTTGTCCAGAGCCCAAATTATTGACTGGGTCCCAGGCCGTGCCCCTTGTTTTATAGGGATCTTAGGGATGTGGGCTTCTTCTTTAAAGATTTTATTTATTTATTTATGTGGCAGCCAACCAGCGAGAGAGGGAACAGAAGCAGGGGAGTGGGAGAGGAAGAAGCAGGCTCCCAGCGGAGGAGCCCGATGAGGGACTCCTTTCCGGAACGCCGGGATCACGCCCTAAGACGAAGGCAGGCGCTCAATGACTGCACCACCCAGGCGCCTCGGGTTGTGGGCTTCTTGATTTTTCAGCCTGCCTTCTGGGGGAGGGGCCTGCCGTGCCGATACTCAGGCAGCCCTGTTTGGGTAGAGTCTCCGCATCCCCTGCGAGGGGGGATGGGGATGGGCACTCTCTGAGCCAGTATTTCCAGGCTTTTGTTCTCTGGCGGCTTTCCCTGGCGGTTTGCTGTGCCTCTTCTGAGAGTCAGAGCAGCAGCGGCCGAATTTCAGCCTCTGTCACAGAACAGAGGGATTGCGGCCCGTTCTCTACTAATGTTCTGGCCACTTTAACTCTGTTTCTGTTGGTGCTGCTCAACCCTGCAGCGTCCCGGGATGTGCGCCCCACACCCGGCGTCCCAGCCCTCACTTCCAGGGCCGGCGCGTCTCTGTCCTTTGTGTTTCTAATGCCGCCAGCCGCCAGCCGCCCCGCGTGCGCTCCCGGATCTCCCGGTCTCAGTCTAGATCCAGTGAGCGCACCGGGATTCCGGTGTTCCGCGAGATGCCTGGTGGCGCGCGCACCCGGCTCACGGTCTCAGTCTGCTGTTTTGCGGGTGCCGACCGTGAGCCCCGCCCGCTCTCCCGTGCAAGTGGCTACCGCTTCCCGGCGCCCGAACACGGCGGCTCCCTCCCCCTTCCGTTTATCTTCTGATATCTGTGCACAGTTTCATGGCTCCCCGCTTCGTACCTCAATACTCAGCGCTGGAGATATTCATTTGTAGAGATCCAGATGCGTCTTCCTGCGTCTCAGGCTGGTTCCGTGGTTGTTTAGGCTGGTCTGGTACCTATCCAGCTCGACTCGGAGGACCGGCTGAAAACGGTGTCTCCTACTCCTCCGCCATCTTCGGGTAGAAATCAGAAAGTAGTTTTTTGAACAAATGACTATAGACAAACAAACTATAAACAAACAAACCAAAAAAAGCTTTGATTTATACCTTGCACCATTTTTATATATATCTATATCTACATAGATATGGATATACAGAACTCAAAGTGGATCATAAATCTAAACAAAAACTATAAAAAGAAAAGAAACATAGAAGAAAATCTTTGTAATTTGTGCTACTGGTAACACCATGTAAGTGAAAAGTTCCTTTTGTTTAAATCACCTAATTGAATAATTTTCTTTTTTTACACCAGGTTACTGGATTTCTTTTCTTTCCTTTTTTGACAAGATAGGTAGTGTTTTATGTCATAAATGAACCTGGCTTCACAAAATATATTTTAAATGAACTAAAAAATAAAAAGACTGACTCCTTTACAGTCATTTCTTGTGGCACGTTACTTTGGCAATTGTAATTAACAGTTAAATCCCCTATTGTGGCCCTTAATCACTTGATTTCTCTATCCCTTATTGACCCACCCACAGCCTTCACATATGGTATTATCCACAAATCCACATTTTGGATAAAGATGCAAAATATGTAAAAACATTAATAATATTCAGCAAATAAAAGTGAAACAAGGCAGGGGAAAGGTTTTAATTGTTTCCCTACTTGTTTGTAATGTACTTCACAAGTTCTATTTTGTCCCAGTTAAGAGATCGTGGCTAAAAATTCTCAATTCCCCTTCAGGGACAGTTTGCTAAGTCCAGCCCCTTCCCTTATCTGGCTCTAAATCCTGAATTACAACACTTACTGTCAGATGCCCAATATCCAGAGACATCTCCTTCTTCCATGGGCCCACAAAATTATTTAAAATACCCAATCCACAGGAAACCCATGAAACTTAACTAACCCCACTCTGCTTGCCCTATATAAGCTACATTCTACAGTTCCAGCTTGCTGTTACCCTTTTTCCAGGTGCAATCCCCTGTGTGGCCCTGTGTAGCAGCATTTTCACTTTTGTAGCTTGAAGTAATGAAGAGTTCTGTCTTTCATTTATCTAGGGATCATTGTACTGTGCATTGCCATCATCACAGCCTGACAAATACTGAAACACTGTTGGAAAGGGGACAAAAGTAATTTTAAATAAAATCTGTAGAAAAGAAAACAAAAATTAAACTTGATTTTAAAGATTAAAATGGGGGCACCTGGGTAGCTCAGTCACTTAAGCATCCAACTCTTGGTTTCAGCTCAGGTCATGATCTCATGGGTTGTGAGATTGAGCCTTGCATTGGGCTCCTTGCTCAGCAGGGAGTCTGCCTGAGATTCTCTCCTCTTCCCCCCCACTTCTCTCTCTCTCTCTCAAATAAGTAAATAAATCTTTTTTTAAAGAATAAAACGAAACAGATATCTTCAAAATTGATCCCTGATTGTAGATAACTTCTCAATGATTTCGACCCTGACACTACTCCAGTAATTCAAAAGGTGAAGTAAAAACTCTTACCAATTTATTCTAATTCAAGTGGCCCTCCAATGAAAAGGTTGTAGAAGCTGACAAGGCTGACACAGCATGGATTTTTCCTCTCTTGCTCTGGGGGGGGGCTAATGAGCCCTAGCAGTCAAGGGGTATCTGGAGACATTACCCTCTTGTGCTTTGGCTTCCCAGCAACTGTGATCCACCAAACCCTTCCCCCAGGTGGTAACAGTCTTCAGCCCTTCTTCCTCCAGGAAGCCTGGGCTTCAGGTATAGGCTCACACACAGTTGCTTCCTCATTCCCACCATCTTAGAAGACTCCAGCTGTGCTCTAGTCTTGACAGTCCTTACCACCTTCTGAATTCTTCTTCAAAGGAAAGCCAATTTTGGACTGGAGGGATAAGGGGCTCCTTTCTGGGCAAGAAATATGACCTATTTTTACCTTCAGTGTGGAAAAGGATGGGGGGGCTAAGACAGCCTTTCCCTCCAAATTTGTGGGAGACATAGACTTAGGATTTATGCTCTTGCCTTCCCTCACTTTAGAGCCCCTGGTCCAAGCTGACTCATCATATTCCTCCTCTGTGTCTCTGTGGGCAAACACTTCCAGCTCTATGCCACCAGGGAGGTTCCTTGATAGAGGACTCCAGTGTTCTGCTGTTGGTCTTTACCACCCCCTCACCGGCACACAGCTAAGCACTTAATTGCAAAGTGTCACCAATGACACCTACAAATCCATTCTTGTGATCATTTGACTTGGAAGGCAATGCAGCCACGCTTGCTTCTCAGAGTTTCTCTAAGTCGGTTCTCCTTTTGCAATAGTATTAGAGAACTGCACACCCCATACTGGCATATTCAACAACAAAACTGAACAGATCTAAAAGGGGCAAAGCAAAGATCCTCAGATTGGTGTAAACACTAGGCATCCAACAGCAGCAGCATAACAGATGGGAGTGGGGTGAGGTGGAAGGAGGGTGAAAGAGGAAATAGTCTAAAGAATCAGAGAGGAACAACACAGGTGTCCAAGAACAGAGATTGAACCATACAGCCTAACAATGGAGCCTAAATAAAACAAAAATAACTACAGTTCTGTAACTATATTCCATGTAAGAGGAAGAAAATCCTTGGTTGCTAATAAGATGCCACCACTGGGACTTTTGTAAATTATTCCAATATTCTAGAAAGCCAGCTGCTTTTGGATAATAAGGTATATGGTAAAACCAGATCATTAATTCCATGTGGTCTATAAAACAATTTTCTTGCTCGGAACTATCAAGAACGATACTACTACATTGTAGAAAACATTCAGTAAGATCACAGATGATCGTGTGTTGAGGAGTAGGACAGGCAATGAAAGAAAAACCAAGTGCAGACCAGGCAGGGTATATTCCAAACTCTATGAGGATGTAAGGAGTCCAATATAATCAGCTGGCTGATACACTATATTGAATTTAGAACCTCTTTTAAAAACACTCAGATTCGCAACTAATGAATCATCAAGCTTTACGTTGGAAACTGGGGATGTACTGTATGGTGACTAACATAATATAATAAAAAATCATTAAAAAAAAGGTACAAAAAAACCCCACTCAGATTGATAACATTCTCCTGATCTAAATTTATGTTTTCCCTCTTTGGGAAAGACTCTTCAGAATCCTTTCCCAAGTAGGTTACCCAGACGATGAGACACGAATTAGCAAAAACCTCTAGTTGTTGTTGTTGTTGTTGTTGTTGTTGTTGTTGTTGTTGTTCAGAATCCTTTCCCAAGTAGGTTACCCAGATGATGAGACATGAATTAACAAAATCCTCTAGTTGTTGTTGTTGTTCTTCTTCTTCTTTTTTATGTAACACTCTACTACAAGATATAACCTTATAACCATACTTCCTCTGAGTGGGATCCACTATAGTTACATGTTTGGAAATAATAGGAAATATCAAGACATGAGGAGAATTGAGATTTCCTTGCAAGGTGATTCATCAGCATCCTCAACCAATGCAAAAATAACCTCATCAGACAAGGGAATAGGGGCTGTTGTTTAGTCTGCCACGGAAGGTTCCCTTGGGTTTGGGGTTGAGGGACTTGAATCTTCTAAAGCCTCCAATAATACAGCCCTGATAATTTAAATGAGACGTTGACTCATAAAGCTGGTTTAAATAAGAACTTCAACAAAGTCATAGGCTGTTTTTGTTTTGTTTTGTTTTGTTACCTCCAAGTGGGTAAGCGTAAGAGTCAATGTTCTTATGATTGAAGGAGAAAACCCACAAGGGTGCACCTTAAAGAAAATAGAGGTATTGATTTAAATGGGACTAACAGAGCACAAAATTCTTGTGAAGGATAGCCAATCAGAATTACAGATCTTTTTTGAGTAAAAGGTAAATTTCTCAAGTTCTGCCCACCATCTCTGAAGTCCAGGTGTTTTTCAGAATCCTTTGCCAGTATACGGACAATGTATGAATCAGACTAGTTTCTATTTTTCTGCAACAACTTTCTGCTTGTTATCATAATGAGATTTCTCCAAGCAAGAGTTGGGAAGTTTTAAAAACCAAGTATTGGAACGAAATTGGTTACCAACACGAGAAACAAACTCAATCATAAGAAGCTTTAAACTTATGTGATGGAAAGGAAAATGATAAAAGAGGATTATTAGCAAACGTAAGATTTGCAATGAAAGTTGTCTCCACAACCAGATGTGAATTCACTGCTTACCTTAACATTGACATTATAAAGCTGGTGAGGCTGTGAATTCAACTCACCATTGTAAATTGGAACCTACAGTGCCAAACTTGCAACTTGTTGTTCAACTACCTCAGCCCTGCAGCTGAAAGAGAAACTTTGAGCATGATTATGGAGGTTTCAAGGTGGATCTTGAGCTGATTGCTTAAAGATTTTCTGTGGTTATTTTTCATTAAACTGTCTATACTTCAGTCCTTCAAATGTTCAGGCCCTTCCTACTACTGTTCTCCAGCAGCAATGACTTACATCCTGTCACCCTGCCTTCAGAAAGGAGCCTCATTCCAGGGACTACTGACTTTTCTTCTACAATTAGCTAACCTCTTGTCATTTTTGCTTAGAGTCTTTTTATAAGAAATGGCTCTTTTAGTTTAAAAGTCCCTAATAACAACATCCCCAGGTGAATTACTTACCTCATCCCATCTTCCCAGAGGTAATAGGACTGTCTTGAGTTTGGTATATTAGGTGATTATTTAATAAATTATTTAAACACTGCCCTCATGGGCTGAAAAATTCTCATTCCTAAGTACTGACTGGATTTTTACCGCTTTCAATCTCTAGCGCTGAGTATTGAGGTACGAAGTGGGGTAGCTGTGAAACCGCGCACAGATATCAGAAGATAAACGGAAGGGGGAGGGAGCCTCCGAGCTCGAGTGCCAGGAAGCGGTAGCCACCTACACTGGGGAGCCGGCCGGACTCGCGACGGGCACCTGCCAGAGAGGGGACTGAGACCCTGAGCCTGGGAATGCGCCCGAGTCCAAACTGAAAACCAGAGCTCCGGAGCGATCACTGGAACCGGATTGACACCGGGAGCTCAGGAGCACACGCGCGACCAGACTGAAAACCGGTGCTCCATAGTGCGAGAATCTCACTGAAACAGGGAGCTCGGGGGGGGGGGTGTGCGGGGGCGGCTGGCAGCTGGTGGGGTTAATAACACAAAGGACAGAGACGTGCCAGCCCTCATAGTGAGGGCTGGGACGCCGGCTGTGGGGTAAACAACCCGGGACGCTGCAGGGTTTTTAGCAGCACCAACAGAAACAGAGTTAAAGAGGCCAGGAGAGCTCAGTGGAGAGCGGACTGCGATCACTCTGTTCTGAGACAGAGGCTAGGATTCGGCCAGTGCTGCTCTGACTCTCAGAAGAGCTACAGAAAAATGACAGGGAAAGCCACCAGAGAACAAAAGCCCGGAAATAGGGGCTCACATTGTGCCAATCCCCTTCCCCCCTCACAGGGAACAGGGAGACTCTACCCAAACAGGGTTGCCTGAGTATGAGCACGGCAGGCCTCTCCCCCAGAAGGCAGGCTGAAAAATCAAGAAGCCCACATCCCTAAGGTCCCTATAAAACAATAGCACACTGCCTGGGTCCTGGTCAATTATTTGGGCTCTGGGCAACCCCGCAAACTCTCCTCATCAGAATGACGAGAAGGAGAAATCTCCCCAACAAAGAAAAGACAATAAGTCTTTGGCCTCTGTGACAGAACTGATTGATATGGATATAACCAAATTATCAGAAATGGAGTTCAGAGTAACAATGGTCAAGATGATGTGTAGACTTGAAAAAAAATATTAACAAAAATATTAACAAGAATAGAGATTCTCTAAGGGTGGAAATGAGAGAGAATCTGGCAGAAATTAAAAATGCTATGAACCAAATGCAGTCAAAACTAGACGCTCTGATGGACAGGGTAAATGAGGCAGAAGAAAGAATTAGTGAATTGGAGGACGGGATGGTAGAAGAGAAAGCTAAAACAGAAACTAGGCTCAAAAAAATCCAATCTCAAGAATGTAGGTTATGGGAGATTAATGACTCAATGAAACATTCCAATGTCAGAATCATCGGCATCCCCGAGGGCGTGGAGAAAGAGAGAGGTCTAGAAGAGATATTTGAACAAATTGTAGCTGAAAACTTCCCTACTCAAGCAAAAAACAAGCATTCGTGTCCAAGAGGCAGAGAGGACCCCTCCCAAGCTCAACCATGACAAAGCTATGCCACGTCACGTCATAGTGCATTTCGCATATATTAGATCCAAGGATACAGTATTGAAAGCGGCCAGGGCAAAGACATATCTCATGTACCAAGGCAAAAATATTACAATTATGTCAGACCTGTCGACACAGACCTGAAATGAGAAAAAGGGTTGGGGGGGCAATTTTAAAGCTCTTTCAGAGTAAAACATGCAGCCAAGGATCCTATATCCAGCAAGGCTGTCATTCAGAATTGATGAAGAGATAAGGACCTTCCAGAATCAGCAGTCACTGACCAATTTCACAACCACGAAACCAGCCCTACAGGAGATATTAAGATGGGTTCTATAAAAGTAAATAAGCCCCAAGAGTGATACTGAACAGAAAGTTACAATCTATACAAAGACTTTACAGGCAACATGACATCATTAAAATCGTATCTCTCAATAATCACTCTCAATGTGAATGGCCTAAATGCTCCCATAAAACACCACAGGGTTGCAGATTGGATAAAAAGACATGACCCATTCATTTTTTGTCTACAAGAGACTCATTTTGAATCTAAAGATACATCCAGACTGAAAGTGAAGGGATGGACAACCATTTTTCATGCCAATGGACCTCAAAAGAAACCTGGGGTAGCAATTCTCATATCAGACAGATTGGATTTTAAACTAAAGACTAGTTAGAGATACATAAGGACACTATATTATTCTTAAAGGATGTATCCAACAAGTGGATATGACAATTATAAATGTCTATACCCCTAACAGGGGAGCACCAAGATACACAAGCCAACTCTTAACCAGAATAAAGAGACATATAGATAAAAACATGTTAATAGTAGGGGACCTCAACACTCAACTATCAGCAATAGACAGATCACCTAAGCAGAAAATCAACAAAGAAACAAGAGCTTTGAATGCCATACTAGACCAGATGGACCTCAGAGATATATACAGAACACTACACCCCAGGACAACAGAATACTCATTCTTTTCGAATGCACATGGAACGTTCTCCAGAATAGATCATATGCTGGGTCACAAAACAGGTCTCAACCGATACCAAAAGACTGAAATTATTCCCTGCATATTCTCAGACCACGTTTTGAAATTGGAACTCAATCACAAGGAAAAATTTGGAAGAAACTCAAACACTTGAAAACTAAGAACCATCCTGCTCAAGAATGATTAAATAAACCAGGAAATCAAAAATCAATTTAAACAATTTATAGAGACCAAAGAGAATGAAAACACAACGGTCCAAAACCTATGGGACATTGCAAAGGCAGTCCTAAGGGGAAAATACATAGCCATCCAAGACTCACTCAAAAGAATAGAAAAATCTAAGATGCCGTTTTTATATTCTCACCACAAGAAGCTGGAACAGGAACAGAAGAACAAGCCTTATCCATGCACGAGAAAGCAGTTGATCAAGATTAGAGCAGAGATCAATGAATTAGAAACCAGGAATACAGTAAAGCAGATCCACAGAACTAGAACCTGGTTCTTAGAAAGAATAAATAAGATCTATACGCCACTGGCAAGACTTAGTCAAAGGAATAGAGAAAGGAACCAAATTAATAAAATTATGAATGAAAAGGGAGAGGTCACAACCAACACCAATGAAATAGGAAGGAACATTAGAAACCTTTATCAACAGCTTTATGCCAATAAATTAAACAACCTGGAAGAAATGTATGCCTTCCTGGAAACCTATAAACTACCAAGACTGAAACAGGAAGAAATTGATTTTTTAAAAAGACCAATTAATTATGAAGAGATTGAAGCATGATTAAAAATCTTCGGAAAAACAAAACGCAAGGGCCTGATGGATTCCCTGGGGAATTCTACCAAACATTCAAAGAAGAAATAAAACCCATTCTCCTGAAGCTGTTGCAAAAAATAGAAACAGAAGGAAAATTACCAAACTCTTTCTATGAGGCCAGTATTACCTTGATCCCCAAACCAGGCAAAGACCCCATCAAAAAGGAGAATTACAGACTGATATCCCTGGTGAATATGGACGCCAAAATCTCAACAAGATCCTAGCTAATAGGATCCAACAGTACATTAAAAGGATTATCGATCATGACCAAGTGGGATTCATCCCTGGGATGCAAGGGTGGTTCAACACTCGCAAATCAATCAGTGTGATTGGTCATATCAACAAGAAAAGAGTCAAGAACCATATGAGCCTCTCAATAGATGCAGAAAGAGCATTTGACAAAATATAGCATCCTTTCCTGATTAAAACACTTCAGAGTGTAGGGATAGAGGGTACATTCCTCAATTTCATAAAAACCATCTATGAAAAGCCTACAACAAATATCATTCTCAATGGGGAAAAGCTGGAAGCCTTTCCCTTAAGATCAGGAACACGACAAGGATGCCCACTCTCACCATTATTATTCAACATGGTACTAGAAGTCCTTACAACAGCAATCAGACAACAAAAAGGGATAAAAGGTATCCAAATTGGCAAAGAAGAAGTCAAAGTGTCTCTCTTCACAGATGACATGATATTTTATATGGAAAACCCAAAAGAATCCACCCCCAAACTACTAGAAGTTATAGAGCAATTTGGTGATGTGGTGGGATACAAAATCAATGCTCAGTTGCATTTCTATGCACGAACAATGAGACTGAAGAAAGAGAAATTAGGGAATCCATTCTATTTACAATAGCACCAAAAATCATATGTTATCTCAGAATTAACTTAACCAGAGACGTAAAGATCAATATTCTAGAAACTACAAATCACTCTTGAAAGACACTGAAGAAGACACACAAAGATGGAAAAATATTCCATGCTCATGGATCAGAATAATTAACATAGTTAAAATGTCCACGCTACCCAGAGCAATCTACACTTTCAATGCCATCCTGATCAAAATACCAATGACATTTTTCAAAGAACTGGAACAAACAGCCCTTAAATTTGTGTGGAACCAGAAAAGGCCCCATATCGCCAAGGAATTGTTGAAAAGGAAAAACAAAGCTGGGGGCAACACATTGCCGGATTTGAAGCTATACTACAAACTGTGATCACCAAAACAGCATGGTACTGGCACAAAAACAGACACATAGACCAGTGGAACAGAATAGAAAACCCAGAAATGGACCCTCGGCCCTGTGGGCTACTAATCTTTGACAAAGCAGGAAAAAACATCCAGTGGAAAAAAGACAGTCTCTTCACTAAATGTTGCTGGGAAAATTGGACAGCTACATGCAAAAGAATGAAACTTGACCACTCTCTCACACCATACACAAAGATAAACTCCAAATGGATGAAAGACCTCGAGGTGAGACAGGAATCCATCAAAATCCTCAAGGAGAACATAAGCTGCAACCTCTTTGACATCGGCCACAGCAACTTTTTCATGACACATCTCCAAAGGCAAGAGAAACAAACGAAAAAATGAACATCTGGGACTTCATCAAGGTAAAAAGCTTCTGCACAACCAAGGAAACAGAAAAAAAACTAAGAGGCAACCCACGGAATGGGAGAATATATTTGCAAATGACACTACAGATAAAAGACTGGTATCCAAGATCTGCAAAGATCTTCTCAAACTCAATACACAAGAAACAAATAAACAAATCAGAAAATGGGTAGAAGATATGAACAGACACTTTTCCAATGAAGACATACAAATGGCGAACAGACACATTAAGAAATGTTCAAAATCATTAGCCATCAGGGAAATTCAAATCAAAACCACACTAAGATACCACCTTATGCCAGTTAGAATGGCAAAAATTGACAAGGCAAGAAACAACAATTGTTGGAGAGGATGTGGAGATAGGGTATCCGTCCTACATTGTTGGTGGGAATGCAAGTTGGTACAGCCACTCTGCAAAACAGTGTGGAGGTCCCTTAAAAAGTTAAATATTGAGCTACCCTATGATCCAGCCATTGCACTACTGGGTATTTACCCCAAAGATACAGACGTAGTGAAGAGAAGGGCCATATGCACCCCAATGTTCATAGTAGCATTGTCCACGAGAGCTAAATTGTGGAAGGAGCCGAGATGCCCTTCAACAGATGACTGGATTAAGAAGATGTGGTCCATGTATACAATGGAATATTACTCAGCCTTCAAAAAGAATGATTTCTCAACATTTGCTGCAACATGGATGGCACTGGAGGAGATAATGCTAAGTGAATAAGTCAAGCAGAGAAAGGCAATTATAATATGGTTTCACTCATTTATGGAACATAAGAAGTAGGAAGATTGGTAGGGGAAGAAAGGGGGAGTAATCAGAAGGGGGAATGAAGCATGAGAGACTATGGACTCTGTGAAACAAACTGAGGGCTTCAGGGGGTGGCATGAGATAGGGTGGTGATGGGTATTGAGGAGGGCACTATTGCATGGTGCACTGGGTGTTATTCACAAGTAATGAATCATGGACCTTTGCATCAAAAACTAGGGATGTACTGTATGATGACTAACATAATATAATAAAAAAATATATTATTATAAAAAAAAAGCTACTTGCTCACCAGGGTCCTCTTCCTTTCCTTCATTTCCATATACTACCTGAAACATTCAACTGGTAAGTTATATAGCAGCAAATAGTAAGTGAAATCACACACACAACTTACTAGCTACAGTAAGGAGAGTTTATGATTCTATGGGCTTCATCAACATAACACTGCTATCACAAGAATGTCTTGCCTAGGAAGACAAATGTTGAAAATAACTTATTGTCCATTCCAGGAACTACCTGAGGATCCATCAACTCTTCAATAAAAAGTGCAAAATGACATTTTTCAACCACAAGAAACTTTGAAACGTCTTAATGTTCTTGCCTTGCTATATCCACAAAACCTAAACCATTCTATCACACTTCTTACCCAATCTTAATCACACTGTCTCCTAACACTGAATGCCTGGCTCGATACCAGCTTCGAAATCTGACTAAATACCTCTCCTGCCCCGCCACCTCCAATAATCTGCTAAGCCTCTTCCAGGTAGTACTTTCCCTGACAGTGTTATTCAATAGAGTCAACTTTGCTTATCAAGCTATTTGCCTGATATTTGGGAATTACAATATATGAGCAGCATAGTCACCATTACTGAACACCACCAACACAGGGGACTGAGCTTAAATCTCAGGACCAATATCTACAGAACTTTCTGAACCACACACTGAATGACTACAGATACATACAGAGAAATTAGAAGTTAGTAACCAATCCAGTGACTTAAATGTGCAGTACACAGAAAAAAACCAAACAGGTATTAATGTGTTCATCATGCAGAGGTGAGAAAATTCATTCAAGTATGACACAACAACCAAAAGCAAAACAAGAAACAACTAATCAAAACGTAGAAAATAGATATTAAAGTAATTAATAGCTACTTTCATCACAATTATTTCCCTGATAAACATTAGGCACCAATGGTGAGTTGCGGCTCTCTGTCCCCAAAGTACCTGGATGCATAGGAGAGATTGGGTATTGGAAAGGCAGACTGTTGAAGCCTCTGTTCTTCTCCTGGGCTAACCCCATGGTTGCGAGTCTCTGCAGCAGCACAGGCGGGAAAACCTCAACCCACCCTGCACGCGCCCAACTCTGCGCGCATGCTCATTGCTGTGAGAGAACAGTGCGCATGCTCATTGCTCTGAGCAACTGTTGCTGGGCATGCGCATTGCAGCCCAGGTTCTGTGAGCGGAGCTGAGATCGATTGAGATGGTCGTGTTCTCTCTGCCCTGAGCTTTCTCGCTACCTGAATTCAACTGGTAGGTCCCTGGATCAGTCCTTCCAGGAGTTTAAGTGTGAGGCAGGATGGGGAGGGAGCCAGTGGGCGTCGGGCAGGTGGGGAGTGTAGATCTGTGGCATCCTAGGTGGAAGTTCCGAGGAGCTAGCGCCCTTTTCCTCACAGGCTTTGCGGCCGCCATTGCGCTCATCTTCGTGGTGGGGCCGGAGCAAGTGAGGATGGTGGGCCGAGGAGGGGAAATGACGACACGGTGAGGCCTGGCCCCGGGGGTGGGGGTTCTGTGCGCTCTTTAGCTGAGGTATCTGGGTCCTGGAAACACCTGCAACTGTCAGCAGAGCACAGAAGCCAGGAATCTCAGTGGGACCCTGGGCAGGGAGCAGACCAGGCGGTATAAGAAAGGCCAGGAAGCAGGGAATGCTGGGGGCTTGTAACTGGGTCCCCCAAGATTTGTAGTGCACTTTGCAGAGTATCAAGTTAGGAGCCGGCCGATGGGTCTGTTGCGCCGCTAGACATCAGAACCCTCGTAGTGCGAAGACAACTACAGACAGTATAAGAAGGATTGTTTCTATGTTCCAACAAAACATTATTTAAGGCAGTAAAATGAGCCTAGTAAATGGGAATGAGACCAAAGCAGCAATGACTCAGGTTTCAATGTCCAGCACTGTTTTCTCAAACACCTTTGTACTGGGCAATCTAGCTGTGATTAAGCCTCGTGTTTTAGCCTGTCCAAAAGGTGATTTCACGGCCAGCCTGGCTGATGGAAACGATCTTGCATCCCATGTATTTGGTGTGATTGCAGCGTGTACGCTTTCCTCCATACTAGGTGGTCTTTCAAAGTATTTTCAAGGTAAAAAAAAAAATGAAACCTTTTTGGCCTTGGAAGAGGTATACCTCTCCTTTAGAGTACGTTTTCCAAATACCAATATTCTCCTTTCAGGGTGAACTATGAGTGGCCGAGTCGGATCAAGATCCAAGTCCAATCAAAGAAAGGATGATCAAGGGTCTAACCAGCATGTGGCTGTGAGTACTTCCAGATCCGATGTTTTTGAATGCCGTACATTTATTGCTCTGAAAATTTTGAGGAGCTGCAAACATACAGATGCAGTGATAAAAGCTTCTCTGCTGGTAGAGGGAAGGAAACATTGAACCAGAAAGAATCCATATTTCTGTTGCCTGTGGAAATACACCCTATGGCTTCTTTGTCATGGTTATTAACAACCAAATGTGCATGCCCATCCCAACATCCTTTACAGTAGACTCTAAAGTGCTTGAGGCTACCTCTTGTTAGAGTAGCCGCTATGTGGGAGAGTAATTTTTAAGAAGTCCATAGAATCATGATGTGGGAGTCTCTTTGTGCTTATTCATTATTTGATAGCAAAATCTGTTATGTATATTTATTCTGTTAGCATGTATTAACGACACACTTTTTTATCTGTGCACAAACACACAGGGGCAGCAGCCCAGTGATGAGCACCCGAAACAGGAGGCGGCACCGCTTGCAAGTCAAGACATTATAGCTGATCAAGGGAAGGAAGTTGAAGGAGCACCTGTGGCTCAAGGTGAAGGGAAAGGGACGCAGAATGTCTGCAGGGGCAGGGTGTGTGTGTGCATCATAAGCTATGACGTACCAGAACAGGAAGAAATAACACATGAGAAGAGAATCTCAGTCATTTCCGGAAAGTGGGTTGAAAATGTGAAGAGAGTATCATGTGCAGCTTCATGTAGTCCTTTGCCGTAATGAATCTCCCCTGCTTCCTCAAGAATGAATCGGTGTGCTTGAAAATGCAGTCTTTCCTAAATTAGAGGAAAATGTTTCACTAACTACAAAACTATACATCGTTTCACTGGTTTAATTTGTTCTTCTTAGAACATTTTGTGTGGCCTTTTCACTCATTTCATCCAAAGCGTAAACAGTTTTCAGCAGCATAAGCAGAGTGCCAACTCAGCATATCCTATGCCATATGGAATAAAGCCGGTTTGCATTGGGATGGGAGCCCCATTTTATAAATGAGAAAACTAGATCTCAGGGATTGTGGCTTGCCAAAGACCGCTTGACACATGGAAAGGTAATTCATTCTTCGTTACAAGGTTCGTGTTCTTGGGGAACCTGGCTGGCTCAGTCGATAGAGCGTGTGACTCTTGACCTCGGGGTTGACAGTTCAAGGCCCATACTGAGTGTAGAGATTACCTAGAATAAGAAATTTTAAAGAGGTTTGTGTTCTGCCTACCATCTGTGTTGTGGTACAAATAAGTACATGGTTTTGTATAGAATGCTTACTACTCAGAGGTGTCCGTACTGTAAAGTAGCTTACTACTGGTACAGGAATCAATCTAGTTCAGAGGAGCAGGAGAGAGACTCCAGGAAAGAGCTCAATGAATGAGCGCCACTGTCTGATTATTCGTATGATACGGTACGTTTCGTAAGAGCTGGGTAATTCAGGAAAGTGGCCTTAGGGTCACTATATTAGTATGATTTTTAAGTGGCTTTAAAAGGTATTGAAATACCTTTATGAGTAGGGAAATCAAAAGTATCTTAAATGATCATGAAATAAGAAAGGAGTGTCTTCCAAATATAGCCTTTTCACCAAGTACTTGTGGTGAATTATTGACACCATTCAGGCCATGGGTTATGTTAGAAATTTGCAGTTAAGAGGGTTCCACAAGGGGCGCCTGAGTGGTTCAGTGGGTAAATAGTCTGCCTTCAGCTCAGGTCAATGATCCTAGGGGTCCTGGGATTGAGTCCCACATTGGGCTCCCTCCCCAATGGGGAGCCTACTTCTCCCTCTCCTCCTTGCTTGTGCTCTCTCTCACTATCTTTATCTCTCTCTCAAATAAATAAATAAGTAAAATCTTTAAAAAAAAGGGCTCCACGAACCTCTTCCTGACAACAAAGTCCATTAATTTCTTTCCACTCTACCTCCTGTATTCTCACTGTAAGACAGTAGTTGGACTGTTAATCACTAATGTTTTGCTGTTGATTTTGGACCTTTGTTCTGTGCATGACTCCTTTATCCTAAGTTCCCTACAGGGACTTTGCACTTAAATCAAACTAGTAAGATTTGACAAAATAACTTGCAGGTTGCCCTAATACGGAATGGGTGTCACTAGTGTAGGATTTGTGACAGGCCCACACGCACACTCAGCTAATCCTTCAGAAAACTACATTCTACTTTTAAATAAACTCTTACGCATGGTATAGACTTGATTTCGTAGTTAGCTGATGCTCTCTTTTCTTAGAACACTATGGTAATATAAAGGAAATGAAGTGCAGTGGGCTTTATCTTTAGAAAATCACTTAAAATAAAACATATCATACTACAGGGAAACAAGGATGGGCAATGCATGTTTCCATCACATCTTTTTTTTTTATCACACTAGCCTATAGGCTCTTATTTATTTGTATTTCATATTCACTGCTTAAATTTTGATTACGTTTGTGTTTCAAGGACCGGACCTGGAGGCTGATCTCCAGGAGCTGCCTCAGGGAAAGGCTGGGGGTATAACTGAAGATGACCCTGAGGTCAAGGGGACAAGCCTGCCCTTCTTAGAGCCCATTAAAATGCCGGAAGCAGGTATGTTATCCATTCACAGTGCAAAGTATGAGGGTCTTTTCCTGAATATTCTATCTTTATTTAAATAGATATAACTTTCAGGATACATTCAAAACAGAGTTTACCTATGAAGACACTGTCCCCAGTATTTCAAACCCGAACATCCTGACGGCCTGACTTACACACTAGTGGATATAGAAACAAACTGGGTCAAAGCCTTATTGAATCATAAAATATGAAAACAGTTCCTTTTTTTGAGTATAAATAATCTGGCAGAGACCTGATAATATTGAGATACTTTTGTAGGTTCTGCTTTTATCAAACACAATATTCATTTGGATTAAATATTATGCTGAGGCACTGAAGTAGGTTCTACTACCAGCTCTAACATAACTTGTGTGATTCTCGGAGAATCCCTTAACGTTGGAACCCATGTTTACTCATATATATATGGAATTCAATTCAGATATATTACACTCATTTATAATGCTGACTTGTGTATTCTGTGGTTCTGTTGGCTGCCATATGTAGAATACAAAGATGTTCCATTTCGCATGATTTTTTTTATCAGACAACGTCTTTGGTCAAATTTTAACATGTGAATTGAGATTTGACTGCCGCTGAAAACAACAAAACACAATGGTTGCTCCATGGGCTTCTCTGTGGAGACTAGGATACCTATTCCTGCTGCTGTTGGTTTTTTTCCCAAATGTTTATTTAAATTCTAGTTAGTTAACATGTAGTGTAATATTGATGTCTGGAGTAGAATTCAGTGATTCATCAGTTACATCTAACACCCAGTTAGATCACAACAAGTGCCTCCTTAATACCCATCACCCATTTAGCCCATTCCCGACCCATCTTCCTCCATCAACACTCAGGTTGTTCTCTGTAGTTAAGAGACTCATGGTTTGTTTCCCTCTCTCTTTTTTTTTTCCATCCCGTATGTTCATATGTTTTGTTTCTTAAATTCCACATATGAATGAAATCATGCTATGTGTTTTTCTCTGACTGGTTATTTCGTTAGCAAAATACACTCTAGGTCCATCCACATCGTTGAAAATGGCAAGATTGCACCATTTTGATGGCTGAGTCATATTCCACCATATACCACCTCTTCTTTACCCATTCATCAGTTGATGGACGTTTGGGCTCTTTCCATAGTTTGGCTATTGTTGATAATGCTGGTATAAACATTGGGGTGCTTGTAGCCCTTTGACTCTGTAGTTTTCTGTCCCTTGGGTAAAAACCTCCTCTTGTAACTGCTGGGTCACAAGGTGGTTAGTTCTCTTTTTAACTGTTTTAGGATCCTCCATACAGTTTTCCACAGGGACTGTACCAGTTTGCATTCCCACCAAGAGTGTAAGAGGGTTCCCCTTTCTCCACATCCTCGCCTACATCTCTTGTTTCCTGGGTTGTTAGTTTTACCCATTCTGACAGGTGTGAAATACGTGATCATATAATCTATTCGACAAACTGGAACACCGTTAGGGCACACACCGGCACGGCAAATGGTTACCCTACTTGATCAACGGCATAAGGGATCAACTAGCTGACAAAAACAGTTTTCTGCTTAAGCGCAACAAAGAATAAATTACATGTGGTACTTAGTAGTTTCTCTGCTAACATCACTTAAACAGTAACCAGCTTGGCATTATTACTTCAGCATCATATATTCAGAATATTATTTCAAGTTCAAGAAGCCTTTAAAGGATACTTACACCTAAATTTGTTTTTCAGTTCTTTGCGTGTTGTATGTAGTTTTTGTAAAACTACGTTTGGTTTTTGCTTTCCATTTGAAACTACCTTTAATAGGCTCCTTTAGTTTTGTGTGTTGCGAACCTCAACTGTCTTCGTGTTTTGTTGTACCAGTGGAAAGTGTGGTGTGTTCAAAACATACTGGTAAAATATATGCTTGGAATTCTGTCTTATACAATGAAAAGTATAGTGTCCTTCCTGTACCATTAGTTTACTCGAAATACAATTCTGCTGAGTAATGTTTCCCACTGTTACGTCCTTATCTTACAGGTGAAGGACAGCCCCAGATTTAAACAAGGACAAGCTGAAGCATGCAGACTACTCTTATGTGCGGTACTTCACTGTTGAAATTCTCTCAATAAAGTTTTACAGACTTCCTCCAAAGAATCTTTTGAAATCTTGTGTTAAACTTATTCTAAGTAGGGGGTGCCTGGGTGGCTCAGTCACTTAAGCAGCTGACTCTTGGTCTCAGCTCAGGTCATAATGCCTTGGTCATGGGGTGGACCCCGAGTTGGGCTCTGTGCTCCATGGGGAGTCAGCTTGAAAGATTCTGTCCCTCTGCCTCTGTTCCCTCCCTCCCTCCTTCCCTCCCTCTCTCTCTCTCTCTCAAATGTATAAATACATCTTTAAAGAAAAACTTCTTCTCAGTAGTAGTGAAGAGGAAAATTGACCAGAGCATGCCCAGGCCAGGAAGCCCCAGAAGATGGAAAGTTATTAACAATAAGCTAGAGATACTTCAGACCCTTCTGCTTTTGTAAACAGGCTTAAGGCCACAGACACCCTGCACTATTGTTCCAGCCTGCAGTAGCCCCCACTCCCCCAGTTTAAACCCACCTACCAGCAATCAGCTTAGTCCTTGGAACCTGACTGCCTGCAATCCCCTGTAAAAGCCCTGTAACCCCGTTGCCCAGGGCCCAGAATTTCGAGCTCGAGCTCATCTGGGACTGCCGGCGTAAAATAAATCTGTGTTCTCCTACTTCTCCGAGTGCTACTTGGTCTCTCACTGCTCTGATTCTTATTTTACTGCAACATTTCTGGAGGCCCTGCGAGATTCCAACTGTTCTGGCCCCTTGAGCCACCAGCTGGTGGCTTGACTGCACCGGAGTAGGGAGGAACTTGGGATCGAACCAAGGCAGCATGCCCCCCAACAGTATTCTGGGTCCTCCTTCACCCCGGATATCCAACCTTCCAGGCAGTCTTGCCCTGGCTGGCTCCAAGGAGAAGTGGACCAACTCTCCTGGGAACTCATCTGGACTCGGTAAGCATCCCGGAATTTGTAGTCAGGACCTGCTCCAGTGATTAGAAAGGAAGCATGGCCACCTTTCAGTAATATCCCTAAGGAATTCCACAGGTTGGGGACATCCAAGGGGGGTGGTCACACAGGATAGGAACCTCTGGAAAGGGGGGACAGTAAAGAAGATCTGAAAGGAATTCCACAGGTCAGAGCTCTCAAATTCTCTACTTCCCAAATAAGAGCCAGGCCACTTCCAAGCAAAGCTGTCTTTATCCCATAAAGGAAGAGCATTACCTGGACAAAGCCTTAATAGAGTCTTGCAGGTGGCAGGGCAGGAGAGCTATTTCTTCAGATTTTGAAGTCTGGTATACAGCAGATCATTCAATGTTGCAGGAGGGTGTGATTAAGATTGGGTGAGAATCGTGATAGCATGGTTTAGGTTTTGAGGACACAACAAGGGAAGAATGTTTTTCCTAAAGATTTTTATTTGAGAGCGAGAGAGCACAAGCAGGGGGAGCGGCAGAGCGAGAAGGAGAAGCAGACTCCCCACTACTGGGAGCCCAACATGGGGCTCGATCCCAGGAACTGGACATCATGACCTGAGCCAAAGGCAGACGCTTAACCATCTGAGCCACCCAGGTTCCCCACAAGGCAAGAATTTTAAGACCAACAGTTCAAAGTTTCTTGTGGTTGAAAAATGTCCTGGGGCGCCTAGGTGGCTCAGCTGTTAAGCATCTGCCTTCGGCTCAGGGCCTGATCCCAAGGTCCTGGGATCGAGTCCCGCATCGGGCTCCCTGCTCCGCTGGGGGAGCCTGTTTCTTCCTCTCCCACTCCCCCTGCTTGTGTTCCCTCTCTCGCTGGCTGTCTCACTCTCTCTGTCAAATAAATAAATAAAATCTTTTTAAAAAAAGAAAAATGTCTTTTCACACTTTTCATTGATGAGTTAATGGGTTTTTGAGGTAGTTCCTAGAATGAAGAAGAAAGTTATTTGTGACTCTTCTGTTCTTAGGCAAGGCCTTGCTGGATTAGTAAGTTGATGTAGAGAGCAAAATGGAGCCTCTCATGTCAAACAGGAGCCTGTGTCAAGCAATGACCAAAGTAGGGAAAGGTCCCGCTGCTAGGACGTATCACCGGGACGAACATCAGCCGACACCCCAGAAATGATAACAAGCAGAACCAGAGGAGTTCTGCAGGGGCAGACCTTTGAATCCTGACTAAATTCCTTTAAAGAGGGGAAGGATTTTGTAGCAAACTGCGAGACTCTTTAGACATGACCCCTCTATGTCTGACCACTCAGGGAAGGCACCTGCCTCCGATAGCTGTGCCCGATTGCTCTCTGAACAGAACTGAGGTCCTTCACTGCTTGAACAGAATCAGCAGCAATGGCCAGAGATGACGCGGACCAGAACGGACCGGACCGGACCAGACAGGATCGAGGCTTGTTTCATCTGCATGCCCACAGACTGACTTCCCCTTTGGTTCATTACCTTCCTACACCCTTGTGTTATCTTGTTGCTTGTGTGGTTTGTCTCATGTCCTACTCTGTGTGCTGTTTGAGAAGCCAAGTGTAATCACATGGTGAATTGTCATGGAGTTTGGAATCCTGAACCTGCTTTATAATGGTGATTTACTTTGTTCCATGGTTGAACAAAGCTGACATTGTGGAAAGACACAACCCTCGTGTGTGCTTCCATACAGGGGTCACGACTGGTTGATGAAACCAGGGGAATATGAACTCTTGTTAATGTAGACAGTAAGCTGTGCGCAGGTTTCCAGTTTGATTACTTCTATATAACTTAGCAGTTTTGTGGGGGAGGTGCATATGGAAGAGAGGACAGGAAGGGCACCCTAGTCAGAAAGTATCTTTTTCTAAATAAATTAGGCTATCCTGTTGAACTTAAGTGACTCCTATGTGTTCCATCTAGTTGGGCTTCTTTGAAGGAAATACCTTGAGTATACCAAGGGAGGTCTCTCAGTCTCTCTGTCTCTGTCTCCCTAAAAAGAAGATAGATTAGGAAATGTGATTCTTCAAAAAACGTTTTAAGAGTGAGAGTCGTCATAATCCTCAATGTTTTATTTATTTATTTTTTCATCTTTTAAAATCCTAGTCAGCAAGGAGACCATCATTACCAAATTTTACTTGCTTTGTCTCTTTTACCCCCTCCCCCCCCTGCACTTTTGGTGTGCATGCGGAGCACTCAAGAAGTGCTCAAATGTTGGGACGTGGTGATTTCTGAATTTACACTTTCTGTGAGCACCTAAATTGCAAATGTTCCAATTCCCACCATCAGATGCCTGGACAGTTGTGGGTTATGAGGACCTGATGATGCCTGGATTGTTCCAGTCCACTTCACAGGGCTGACTTCAACCTGGTATAAACATTTCGCTTTTTCCCACCATTCCTGTTGGAGATGAGTGTTGGCCAGCTTGTTATAGGGCCAAAATGGATTCAGGTGAAAGCCAGTTGTGAGGATGCTCTGGTGATACACAGGAAGCATCAGCAAGAATAAAGGACACTGTAGAGGTAGGAAGAATTGCCCGATTCATGCCTCCAGGAGCTGTGTCTGGGCTGCTAAGCAAGGAGCGAGTGCTGAGTGCCAGCAACTCCTCTCCCTGTGGGAGGGCTTCAGTTTTCTACATGACCAGAGCTTCTCTTCTTTCAAGCAGGAGCATCTAGGAAGAAATTTAAATTTCCACAGAACTAAGGATGAGTAGGCATGGGGCAAGTTCTACAGATTCTGGGCAGCTGCCATTTTCCAGTGTACTGTAGACTGCTAGTAACTAAGCTCAGACTCTTTGGTGGTTGAGGTCAAAATAGCTATTACTAGCCATGTGAAGTGCAGCTCTCACACTGGCTTCATAAGATGGGAGCATTGTAGGAGATGGGGTCCTTTTGCTATAGCACAGAGTACATGACCTTCGGCTATCTTCTCCTGTCTTCAGACATCAACACTTTCCGTGGCCAGGCTTTGGTCATAGAGGGGGAGTCACAAGCCCATGTAACCAGGCCTTTACACGTGGACAGAAGTCTGGCCCCGACGTTCCCTGTTGCCTAGTTTGTAGCGAGCAACTCATGGGATTTCTCACCCTCGTAGTGACACAAGCCAGCTCCGGTAATAAATATCCCCTTAGAGATACCTGTGTATCTATATGTAATCCTACTAGTGCTATTTCTCCGGAGCACAGTGACTAATGAAAGTTTTGGTGCTGAGACTGTTTCTCGAGGAACTGAATGTTAAGGGTGGGTTTTTTTGAACTGGTCATTAGTTTTCTGGAATTGAGGGTCTCATACGATTACATTTAAAGAAGCTAATGGCTCAATTTCTAGTAGTAAAAATAGCACGGATAGTCCACGAATTGTTGTTTAGAGAGAGACACAAAATCTGTGCATTCGACGCTCCTCATCGGCCACTTATAAGAAGCAAGGAGTTATGTGACCCTGTGTATGACACTGAAGGGGTTTGGAGTAGTATGTTGTTGGGGTCCAGAGCCGAGGGCCAAAACGAATTCTTGAGACAAATTCGGTGCAAATAAAAACAAGAAAGAAAGAAAGAGAAAGGTGGTTTTATTAAAGCCCAGGAACAGGACCCTTGGGCAGGAAGACCTGCTGCCCTGGGATTGGGAGGAGCCACTGATTATATACTTTGGGGTTGGGGGAAGTAAAGATAAGGGTAGTTTCAAATGGATTTTCATACGCTAAAGAAGACTCACAGGAGCCCAGAGACCTTGTTCTATTGTCAAACCAAGCTTGTTTTTCCTCCTGGCAAGGCATTAACATTAGGACAGTTGGGAGCTTCCTGGAGGAACATTACACTCAGCCTGCCTCAAGGATTTATCAGTGGGCTGCAGGTTATAAGGATATTTAATTTTACCTATGTTTCCTTTTGCGTTTGTTTCCCACATCACCACCACTGTCTCATAAACATACCTCACATTCCCCAACAGGAAAAAGCTTAGTTTACATGCCCTGGCAGGAGGAAAGAAGAATTTCTCTTTGCCCAACTACAGCCCATTCCATGAAATCCACCACACTCAGCCAATGGGAAGCTATAGAATCCCCTCCCAGTTCCCTCTTCTCTACTATAAAAGCAAGACTCTCTCCCATGTTCTCTGCACTTACCTAGGGTTTCCTAGTTTCCTTGTCCAGAATTGCAAGACCTCTGCTTTTCCTGAATGAGGTCATTTTGCTGGTTAGAAAAAAAAAAGCTGGTTCTTTTGTTTTTGTGAGGTCAACATACACTACCGGAAATTGATACTCTCAATCTCTCTTCTAGTCTTCCCAAAGGGACCTTTTACTTTGGTGACTGTACATTGGGACAAAGGAAATAATCAGAACTTTTAGGGACTATTGGACACCGGTTCTGAATTGCCATGGAATCCAGGAGACCCAAAGTGACTCTGTGGCCCTCCATTCTGAGCAGGGGCTTATTGAGGTCAGTGATCAACGGAGTTGTAGCTCAGTTCCATTAAACAGCAGGCCCAGGGAGCTCCTGAACCTGTCTTGTGTTTATTTTCCCAGTCTGGAATTCATCATCACAGTATGTATACCTGAGGATCCTAAGTTTGTCACTGATCTCCTGACCTGTAGAGTGAGGGCTATTATGGTGGGAAAGGCTGAATGGAAGCCATTACATCTGGTTCTACCTAGGAATAGAGTAAATCTAAAGTAGTGTTTCATTCCAGCAGGGATTGCAGAGATGAATGCCACCGACAAAAACCTGGAAAATGCAGGTTTGGTGATTTTCACCATATTCCTGTACTGGTTGTCTACTTGGCCTCCAGAGGAGATAGATGGATCTTGAAGAATGACAGTGTATCACTGTAAGCTTAACCGGGTATTGAATCCAATTTTAGCTGTTGTACCAGATGTGGTTTCATTGCTCGAGCAAATTCACGCATGCCCCGGTTCCTGGTATTGATGGGGTTTGGGAATATAGGTGAGGTTCAGTGAGGTAGAGTCTGGAGCCCATGACCAAGAAAGAATCCTTGCGACGTTGTTGGTGCAAAATGGTGGTGTATTAAAGCACGGGGACAGGACCCGTGGGCAGAAAGAGCTGCTGCCCCGGGTTATGAGGGGAGGCTGATTATATACTATGGGGTTGGGGGAGGTAAGGAAACAGGGAGGTTGAGAAAGTACTTTCATATGTTAAAGAAGACTCACAGGATACCAGAGGCCTTGCCACTGTCAAGTTAAGGTTGTTTGTCCCTCTAGCAAGGCAATAACATGAAGACAGTTGGGAACTTCCTGGAGGAACATCACATATCCCACCCACGAGTGGTGGGGGGGGAGGTTGCAGGGTATAGGCCGACGCTTTGTCTTCAGCTAGCCTTCTGCCCCCTCCTCATTTCCCCCCTGAACAAGTTTGACCCTTAAATCTTTAAGTTTGTTGAAGGCAGAAGGTCTCATCTTCTGTAACGTCTTCTTGCTGAATAGGGACGTAGAGATGTCCCTACCTGTGGGTCAATATCGGTCAGTTGGGGAACATACAGGGGAGGTATGAAAGGGGAGGCAGCTGAATCCAACAGGGACAGCCTAGATGAACCTCCTTGAGTAGAAGGGATTATCTGTTAGCTGGAAGTTACTGCAGTGAAGGAGTCTTGGCACTAGGCAAGGAGAGACCGTAAATGACAAAACAAGGTTAATGTTGTATCGAGAAAGAGAGGTCTGAATAAGTGACCTTTGATCATTGACCTTTGATAATTTTCCTCCAGTCCAGGAGTTTAAAGCAATCACTAAAGGAAAGAGATCATTTAAAGCACCAATCTGAGCATTCGTGTCAGGTAGAAACCCAGAAGTATTTTGTGGTAATCTGGACTGTATACATAGCATTGTCTTTATGCCAGCACAAGTTTCTCCTTGCATAATTTAAAACATCTAATGCCATTCTGTTTTGTAAAACTGCTTCACGTATTTGTATTACTTCAGTATTTAATAGAGAAATGCTATTCCAAGAGTCATTTAGGGCTTTGACTGTGTGCTGAAGGGTAGCTGGGTTAAAGTCTGACAGGTTTCAAGTATTATTTTAGGCATATCTATAAGCACAGCCTGGTATTTAAGAAGTCGGCTTCCCATCATCCATTGGTGGCTTTTGGTCTTGGACCTGATGTGAAGTCATTCCAGTCAGGGACTGTCCCATAGTGAGCTTTGAGGCTCCTTTTACCAGGAGGGCTGCTGCATGCTTGGCTAAAGCCTCTCCTTGTAATTGTACATCCACAGAGGTGGCTTGTAGGAGAAATATTACTATGAGGGATGGAACCATTAAGAAGCCCTCTTTGTTTGAGGTCTAGCCTTAGTATCTTAATAAGGAATCAATTAATAATGGCAAATGGGGGAAGACTTGCCAAGAGATAAGGGCATCCCCAAGTCATCATCCAGTCCAATCATGAGGAAAGTGGGGTCATCCATGATCTCCACAAGCCCGTAGTTAACCCTATGGAGTGGGGTATGCTCTGGCTTTTAAGGAGCGATTTCATCATCCCAGCCACATAGAATTGATCAAGGTGAGAGTTATACAATTGTTGGAGGAATCTATGGGTCCTGGTATCCCCACAGAATAACAAGCAAGGAGATTGTCTATACATGGGATACTGTGGTAATTTTTCTGAAGTTTACCTCAAGTTGCCTAGGTTAACCAAACGTTTAAGGACAATCAGATCTAGAATTTAACATCCACAAAGGTGTGTTATTTAAACATAATTTTTCTCTCTAAAATAGCCCTCTTTTCCAGAGATAGCCAAATCGGGACCAATTTATTTGAAAAACAAGTCCAATTTTAACAAACTTGGCATAATTATTTACACAAGCTCAGCAAGACTAGTGATTGATCATATAGATCTTTTAGAATCTGCTTTGCTGCAACTTTATTTATAAGGAATCTCCAGGTTGAACTTTTAGTAGCCTCTCCAGGCCAGAAGCCAAGCCAAGCACTTGCCATCAGACGTGCCCGCTACACCCGTAAATTTGGGCAGGTTCCTCTTCACAATATCCCCAATATATCCTGAGGTTCCTGCACCTGCCAGGAAGTGACATCCTTTACTCACCTGCTGAGGGTGCTGGGAACTCTGTAAGCAAGGTATCAGGCCAGCATTTCCAAGGGGCTTTATGGCTCCAGGTTTCAAAAAGTCAGCCTTAGTTCCTTAACGCTGTTTGGTCATATCTGAGTCTATGCATGTCTCTCTCAAATATGACATTCCAGTCAAAGCCTTGGTAAAATAACCAACGTTTTCAATGGTGTCCTATTACAAGAACAGATTCTTATTGACCTTATGCAACTGATTTTGATTGCCACGGAAGAGAGAGTACTTACTGAGACCTTTTTAATTTCAGAGGGTTCAGGTAGAGAGAAAAGTTAAATGCTTTAATTTTCTTTATTATTATTTCTGTATATCACTGATGTCTTAAGAGAAAGTTTCCCCAATTGCAAAGAGCAAACATTAGAGAACCGGCAACGTTTTAAACAAGAGTCACACCACTATAATCTTTCAGTTTATTTAGTCCCATGTTACTAATTCTTGTTTAGTTTGAATGCAGCTTTAGTTCTGGAAATTCTTAGCCATTTCGTTTTAGGATTCTAGAAAGATGTCGAATACCTGTGCCTGTCCTAAAAGTCCTTTATAGGAACCTCTTTGAAGATGAAACTCATTTTAGAAGAGAATAAGAACAGTTATAAATAACAAGAACACAGAATGGACATGGTTAGAGATCTGATGAGATGAGAGTTTACAATACAGCTGGCAAGGAAATCAGGTTACTTCTGTGACACGTAACACTTCGAGAGCCAGAATATCGAGTGATGATGACCTTATATTAAAACATTAAAACTTTTAGGAATTGCATATTATCTCTAGAATAGTTATGGCATTTACCCAAATGTAACCTAAGGCTTATCATTTGTTTAGCAGTGCTTCTGAAGTAACTCAGCATACCAAAGGAAAAGGCCTAATGAGTTAAAGAGTCTTCACTTACAATTTAAATCTTGGTAAAGTTCCTGAAAACCTTAAAATTATAGCACACGCCTGAATAGGATTACAGATTACAAAACTCCATTTTTATTTAACCAAGGTGACAATAAGAAATTTGAAAGGCAAATATGTAGGGTTCTATAGTTGTTAGCAAAACTTAACTCCTTCAATATTGAGAAGTTTTAACCAAGTAATGGAAGACCTGATAAAAGACAAAACACAGAAAGTTTGTTTTCTGTGCAGACAAAAGAGAAAAAACCATTGGTTATGTTTTCGTATCCAGAGCAGATGAACAATTCAAGAAACATTTGTCCCTTTGAACAGAGAGAAAGCTGACTTATATATCTTACACCACTGTACTTTAAAAATCCATTCATTGCAATCTTAGTCCATGCTGACCACACCCAAAATTCCTTTCCAAGGATTTGCCTTCACAAACCTTCTACAACTTTCTTTTGCATTCAGATTTTATCCCATGCCATCTTTCCAAACAACCATCTTATTTAGGCCAAAATTACCTTCTTTTACCTTCAACAAAAAATGCATTCCCATTCCTTACCCTTCTTACATATCTCCTACTTTTCTACATACAGAGTTGCTTCCCTTCTTTCCATCAGTCTTCATTACATTTAGTAGAATTTTGCATTCTTTAGAAACCTTAGTCTCCAGTGAAGACTAAGTAGTAACCAACTGTGAACTGTTAACACCAAAACCTTTAGATGGCAAACTTACGAATCAATTAAGCACAAAACATGTTTACCAACAGATTTAAATATCTGTAGTTTCTTTGCAATAAGAAGTCAAAAGCACAAACATATACCCAGCAATCAATGACTTAGCACTTTATCCCATTTGGGAAAAGACCTAGATGTCCAATGAATTCATCCAAGCGAAAGACCTGGATATCCCATTTATCATCCAAGCAAAACTTTAAAGTTTCAGGTTACCAAAGACTTTGAAAGCTATTTTAACAATTACCCATGAAACCTTTAATGAGATAGACAATTAACCATCATATTAGTCATCGTTTTACTAACAGCCTGCAACAGAGATAACACAAGCTTGTTTGACCTTCAGTAAACCTTGATAGAATAAAAGTTTCACATTTAATGCTGATAACTTAAGAGGCATGTCTATCTTAATTAAACCAACAAACTTAACTTAGTTTCAATACTGAATTATGCTCCACCTGGATCCTCCCCATTGTCAATTTTTACCTGAGACACTGGTGGGGAAATCTGGAGTGGGTGGTGTTAAGTCCAGGGGGTGCTCTTCTTGCTCCTTGATGGTGAGGGTAGGAGGAGCCATGGTGCCTGAGGCACCAAGGATGGTACAGAAGCCAGTTATGCAGGCCACACCCAAGGCAGTACAGAAAGAAGGGGGAGGGGAGACAGTAGAGGCAGAGTGCCCCCAAAAGTCAGAGAAAGGGTTCCCGGTTCTAGAGCTCATCAGCTTCAACAGGAGCAGACACCATGTCTTCCCACCAACAAGGGGGACTAGGCAGTCCATGTCGGGCCAGAGAAGACAGGGAATTTCCCCCAAAACAAAGGGAGTTTCGGCAGCTGCTTGGGAATATTCCTTAAGGTCCCTGTCCCGAGGTAGACTAACCACAGATGGCTCCAGTTATAGCCATTAACCCGGGAAATGAGTGAGGGCGAAGCCCCCACATCTGTTAGGAGGAACAGTACTAGAGAAGAGAGTCAAGAGTCCCCTTTGCCTGGGATGGCCTGTGTTACCTCCAGCAACCTGGGTTTAGTAGGACGAGACCTACTTAGATAATTATTACCCAATATGTCAGGAGAGTTTACTAGCTGACCCATTTGGGCAAACACATTCTGCAAGAGGCCCTTAGGTCGGGGTCCTGGTGTAGACCAATGAAGGCCTAGGTACGAGCAATGAAGGTACCCTAGGTCCATTTGCCCTGTTCCTTACAGAAGAGATCTAACTGAGAGATCCCACTGAGGCCATGCACTGTTGCAGGAGATCAGTACTTTCCTAAGTTTGGCAATCCAAATTTGTTTCCAGTGGGTTAAAAGGCATCCCGAGGGAGAATCCTTGGGGACTGAAGAAGCCCCCATCCCATGCTAGAGAGGGTGCTAGAGAGGGTCCACTACCAAAGAAAATCCCCTCCTGACTCCCGGGTGGCATCCCACGTGCAGGATATGTCACAGGTTCCTGGTGTCAAAGCGATCCAAGGCAACCCTTAACAAAATAGCTATGATCACCATGGCCGTTAAAGGCCCCTGTAGGAAGGAGGCCTGCCTCCCCCCACCCAGCTTCGCCATCGCATTCTAGACTACGATGGGTGCCGGTGTATGGACCGGAAGGAAGAACCCGCTGTTTTAAACCCAGGAGAACACTAGAAAAGTTTTGCAAGGGAAAATTACCAAATGTTGTAGCTTTAATAGTTAGTAGAGGACACTGAAGGAAAACAGTAGAGAAAGAAATCCATCATGATCTAAGCGACATTCCAACACATGTAGTCCTTATAGCCAATTTCCCCAGGAAACGGTCCCCGGTTGGTTAGTAATTCCATCAGATACTGGTTTCGGCCGGCGCCCAGTAGAGGTCCCGTGGCCAGAAGCAGCTAGATCAGGGATGCGGAGGGGATCACATTAGATCAATCAGGAGGAAACCTCACACAGGAGTCTTTACATTGGCAGCCGTCCTGTGACTTAGGTGGCTGTCCCATGTCCAAGACAGACAACTGTGTATAAGGACAGCAGTAAAAAGAGGGCATCAAGTTTCTGGGTCTTATTACCATTCCGGTGAGAGTAGTAACTTACAGCCAAGAGGCAGGCTCTCCCCTCCCCATAGAGTAGCCACGGGCTAGAGGATGGCAGCCTGAGCAACTGAGCAATCCACATGAAAGTGTTCCAGTAAGACCGTACTCATTGAAGAGCCCCTGAAAGGAGATTAAAGGAAGAGAAGAGAAAGTACTCAGCAAATTTGCACTGAAGCTCAGAGTCCAGATGTAAAGACTCACAGCCCCATGTTGGGCAACATATGATGGGCTTTTGGAATACAGGTGAGGTTCAGTGGGGTGGTGTCTAGGGCCAAAGACGAAGAAAGAATTCTTGAGACGTCGTTAGTGCAAAATGGTGGTTTATTAAAGCACAGGGACAGGATCCATGGGCAGAAAGAGCTGCTGCCCCGGGTTTTGAGAGGTGGCTGATTATATACTATGGGGTTGGGGGAGGTAAGGAAACAGGGAGGTTGAGAAATACTTTTATACATTAAAGAAGACTCACAGGATACCAGAGGCCTTGCCACTGTCAAGTTAAGGTTGTCCCTCTAGAAAGGCAATAACATGAAGATAGTTGGGAACTTCCAGGAGTAGGGGGTGGTGGGGGAGGTTGCAGGGTGTACGCTCATGCTTTGTCTTCAGCTAGCCTTCTGCTCCCTCATCAGTATGGCAGCTATATATCTGGAAAATGCCTCTACCTCCACTTCTCTCCATAAGTCCCACCAGAGGCAGTGGGCTCTCAGCTCCCAAGGCTAGCAGTACACTCTGAACGTGACCTTAGTGGTATATCAGTGTCTGCCCCTGTGTGATCATTTAGTCTCCGGGATCTTGATTACCTTTCCCTTCCACAGTGTATCACACCGGTCCGTTACGCTGATGACGTTGTCATGATTGGGCCTAGTAAGTGAGAAGTTGCAGTCACTCCAGAATCATTGGTAAGCTCTTTGTGTTTCAGAGGCTATGAATTAAATCTGGCAAAACTTCAGGGGTTTTTGGGGCGCCTGGGTAGCGCAGTCATTAAGCGTCTGCCTTCAGCTCAGGGCGTGATCCCGGTGTTCTGGGATCGAGCCCCACATGGGGCTCCTCCACTGGGAGCCTGCTTCTTCCTCTCCCACTCCCCTGCTGTGTTCCCTCTCTCGCTGGCTGTCTCTCTGTCACGTAAATAAATAAAGTCTTTAAAAAAAACCTTCAGGGGTTTTCTACTTCAGTGAACTTTTTGGTGTCCAATGCAATGCCATGTTCGTGTGGTGATATCCCTTCCAAGGTGAAGAAGAAATTGTTACGTTGAGTTCTACTAAGGCGAGCAAGAGGGACGATGGCTAGTGGGCCGCTTGGAAGTTTGTGGACATTCTATTCCCTATTTGGGTGTGTTACTCCTTCCCACTTACTGAGGGACCCAAAAGGCGGCTAGGTTTCATTGGGCCCAGAATGAGAGAAGGTTCTGCAACTGATGCACGCTTCCATGCAATCTGCTCTGCCACCTGGGCCATATGATCCTACAGATCCAATGGTATTTGAAGTGGCAGTGGCAGATAGGGATGCTGTTTGAAGCTGTTGGCAGGCAGGCTCCTCTGGGTCAATCACAGTGCAGGCCCTTAGACTTTTGGAGTAAGGCCCTGCAGCATTCTCAGATACTTACTCTCCTTTTGAGAAGCTGCTTTGGGCTTGCTCCTGGGCCTTTATACACACCGAAAACTTGACCATAGGCCACGC
This sequence comes from Ursus arctos, assembly GCF_023065955.2. NCBI lineage: Eukaryota > Metazoa > Chordata > Mammalia > Carnivora > Ursidae > Ursus > Ursus arctos. The sequence continues at coordinate 43,421,740 of NC_079873.1, forward strand.
ACCTACCACGCAACTTCAGCTGTCCATCACGAACTGGGTGTTATTTGGCTGACCGAGCCGTAAGGATGGCTGTGCACAGCAGCATACCTTCATCAGATGGAAGTGGCGTATATGTGAGAGGCAGAGCACAGTTTGGGTTAATGAAATGATTGGAGGGGGCTACTGGCCTTTGGAAGCTGAGCATGGCAGGGATACAAAGCTTTCTTTGCAGAGATTTAAATAATCTGGATTCCTAGGGGTGTAACTTCCCTGTACCTTGAGGGAAGCTGGCATAGTCCTTTGTCTGGAAATGTACAACGAAGCCTTGACCGTTTTGGAAGACACATCAGTGAAAGCAATTCTTTTTTGGCTTTGAGTCTGGTATGGCACACCAGTATCAGCTGACGTTTGTAGCTGGGCACGGCTGGCAGAAACATAATGAAGGAACTGAAACTATACCTACCCGATAGATTTTCTTGAAGGATAAACTGTCAGTAGATGGGGCAAATGAAGTGTGAGATGTGCATAGTACCGTCTGTCCTCAGTGAGTTAGCAAAACCAGCCATGCTCACTGCCTTACTGCACTGAAGTTTTGTTTTCACGTTTAGTTCCCTCACCAGACTCTTAGCTCCTTCCTGGAAGGTTGGAAACACGCAGCTCGTCCTGGTGTCCTCAGGACAGAGTAGAGGACCTGGCGCACGATAGGAGGCCAGTCCACATTTGTGGAATCAAAGTTAGCTCTAAAAAGTGAGATGACCAAGCCCTGGGTCATAATAGTGAGCCAAATGGTCGACAGTCTGCAGAGGGGGAGAGGGAAAGGCCACTGGTCGCTCTTTCTTAGAACCCATGCAACAGGGTGAGACCAGCCCACACTGTCGTATTGATCTCAGTGATGCCCTTGAAGAGTCCCGGAATGAGCCGGTATATCAGTCAGGATTCCCCAGAGAAGGGGCACCAAGAGGAGGTGTATATCGCTATGAATCTTTGTGTGTGTACACACACACACACACACACAACAAACACACACACAGGTTCATATACGATCATATAACATATATAACACATACGCATGTATCTCTGTGTGTGTAAATACGTACACTTAAAATTTAGATTTAAAAGAGAAATTTCAATTTTAGACTTCAGAATGGAATTTCATCTGAAAAGTAGTTTCATGTCAACATCAGAATACAGTTTGAACAGTTATCCGTGTAGTGTGGCCTAGCCAAAAAGACACACAAAAGTAACCATCCCAGCCAGCTAAGCAAATCCCATTAATTGTGAAAGACTATCTTAGAAATGCAGGTACATTTGTGTGTAAGTTTCTGAATGAACTTTTTTTTTTAAGCTGACCCATCACCAACTCAGGCAGAGCATAGTCTGGTGAGGAAGTGGAAGCTGACATGAAAGGCTTCCAGGATGGGGCGGTGTCGGGCTAGTCGGGGCACTCACAGAGGCAGTGTAGTCCCACAGGAAGGACACAGGTGGTACTCCTGAAGCACTGTTTACAATTGATAGGGAGCCAAGAGCTGGACGTCCATGAATCAGGCAATTCAGGTTACCGGGGCCCTCATGAGGCCTCCAGCCATGGGACCTTCCCCTCTAGGACTCCCTGTCCACTTGGAATATTCTTTTCAGCCCTTGGTTTCAGAAGGGCTGTGGGAAGCAGTCAGTTCCCAGCAGTTTGATCTGCCCGTGACACCAGTCCATCTACTCTGTGAGGGTGGAAGACACGTGAAGGTGCTTTGTGTGCAAGTCTGGGAGCTGGGGCCACCCCTCTTGTCCTATAGTCAGAGCTCTGGCAGGTGTGGCTGCAGACTCAGCACTCTGTTTGCACTCAAAGTGCTCACAGCAGATCGGAAAGGCTGCACTGGGAGTATTTCTTCAGCAAGAGAGGTCTCCAAGAACCGTTTTGGAAAACCAGAGGTCATTAATGTCCTTGCTCTCTGCCTTTGCTTCTCCCCAGCTGCCATGTTTTATGCTTGCTTTATTGTTAGAAAATCATTGTGGCTTATCCTGACATCGATATTCGACATCTCTTTCATTATCTCCTAGGTTTTGTAGGAAACGGTTGTCTGAACGAGGGACAAAAGCATTTTTATAGAAATGTTTTTCTGTAACTCAGCCAGAAAGACCCATCATGTTCAGGGATTGCTACGGATAAAAATCCTAATCTGAAAACCAATTTGAATGAGTTACAGAACGTCATGTCCCTCTTGTCTCTAGCATTTATTTAGCGGTTAGGCTGTAAAAGATTAATCCACTGCTGGAGACAGCTGCACTGAATGAACAAACTTCCTTACCTCAGTGTGTGTGCAGCAAGGAAAACGTGAGGGAAGTAGAGTCAGGCTAATCGGTCCATTGTTGCATCCTGCTATTGATCTGGAAAGTGGAAACCAAGTCAATAGCAGTGAGATATCCTGATCTGTCAGGAGTGGATGGAGGGTCATACACACAGTGCCGCGTGCTCCCCCAACTTGTAGTTGTGGCAGGAACCAAAATAGGACTGCAACTAGCCCCTGTATCAGAAATATAGGCCTAAAGTAAAGGTCGATTTTACATGGTCCCCTCAGAGAACCAGCCCCGTTCCTGGTGCAGTGACTTGGACAGTTCAAGCAGCTTCCATGATGTTTCCCGAGTTCGTGGGCTCACAGATGGGTGTCTTAAATCTGCAACAGTCCCAGAGCCTCAGTCCTGTTCCCTCAGCCTGTGCCTGCTTTCGGTGCAGCACAGCTCCTGCTGAGGCTGAAAGAGCCCACAGCAGGCACATCAGGTGTCAACCCAGAGCCAGGTCAGGGAATTAGGATCTGTGAATAGAGGGTTCCAAAGAAGCCAGAAGCTTTTCTTTGGTAGCAGCAGCAAGGTGAGAAAATTTCAAGCTAGAGAGCCCTGCCTCGGGTCCAAGCAACAAGCAAGGCTGTCCCGAGCCCCCTTTATCTTGTCAGTCATGATATCCAACTGACCCGCTCAAACACATGCACACCTGGCTGACAAATCATGACTTTGTATGCATGAGCTATCTGATCTTACAAGAGTTCATTAACAGCTGAAAACTACTTTTAAAACCCCCAATTTTATCTCCCTCTGTATATCGCCACCCTTTGATATTGTTTCCCATTTTACAGAGGTAACAATCTGAGGAAAACCACTGGTTATAGGGACATAATTTCTTCTTAATACTCACAGACTCGAAATTCCAATCTGCTCACCTGAGTCAAACACAAGTTAAAACACGATGTGCCTTTCGTATCTTTTTGTTTCTATTTTCCCTGATAGAGATGGTTCTTTCAGCATTTAAGATAGTGCAAGTATATATAACACTTTATATCAATTTTATCATACATCCAGGTGCAATAGAACCAACAAACGAAACAAAACCCTACTGTTAAATCTTACTTTTTTTTTTTTTTTGGCCTCATTGGAACTATAAGATGTGGATTACAGATGGGAATGGAGATCCCGTAGAATGCTGGGAGGTAGCCTCAGGAGCAGCAACAAAGCTAAAGTCAAAGCTTGAAACATTTTCCCGGTTTCCTTCTGGGTTATCTAAAGGTTTACTTCAGCCCAGGGAATTGCCTTAGTTTTCCCAGCGCCCCTGGAGGAGAGACAAACTAAAATTTTAACTTGTTTTTTTTTTTTTTCTTTTGCCCACCCAAAGGTTGCCGTTGTGAATGGGAAAACCTTCTCTTCTGCCTGGAGGAGAGAAGAAAAACAAATTCATCACCTGGCTATGCCAGATTAAAACCATTTGTGACAGAAGCATTCGGCAAACCAGGAGGAGCAGGAGGAAGATTTCTTACCTTGATAAAGAGCAAGTACAAAAACTCCTACAACTGGAAATCTTGCGGAAAAATAAGAATCAGACCGGCGAGAGACGAAGTGACACTCGGAGAAGTAGGAGAACTCGGAATTATTTTACACCAGCGGAGCCACATGAGCTCCTGCTCCAAATTCTGGGCCCAGGGCAAGGGGGTTACAGGGCTTTTATAGGGGAGGGGCAGGGGGTCAGGTTCCAGGGGCTATGCTGGTTGCTGGCAGGTGGGTTTAAATTGGGGGAGAGGGACTGCTTTAGGCGGGAACAATATTGCGGGATGCTTGTGTACAGAAGCAGGAATGGCTGGTTATCTCTTGTTCCTGGGGTGGGGGTGTTGGCTCCTGGTCATCTTTTGTTCTATCTACTGGGGGCTGCCGGCCTGGGCCTGCTCTGGGTGAGCCTGGCCTGGGTGATTTTCCTCTTCCTTCCCCCTTTCGATGCCTTTTCTAACTTTAGAATGAGCGTCGATCATTTCCCCTGGGCTTTTGTTGGTCTAAAGATCTGTACTGAGTTACCAGTAGTTGCAATCTAATTGATTCCATTCGAGAGCTGATGAAACGGGTGATAAGATTAATAGTACATGGACCAAACAGGAGTGCCAATAGAATCGTGAGGAGAGGGCCAGCTAAGGGAAGGAGCCATGTGGCCCAGCCCCAGACATTATACCAACTGTCCCAAGAATTTGCTAGTTCTTGTCTCCGGCGAGCAATCCGATCTCGGAATCGTAGGCTCATGTCTCTGCCTACCCCTGACTGCTTCGTGTAGAAACAACATTCCTCATTTAGGAAGAGACGGACTCCCCCCTCTTCAGCAGTGAGCAGGTCTAAGCCCCTCTGATTTTGTAGTACTATTGCTGCAAGGGAATCTATCTGATTTTGTATAGTCATTACAGACTTAGCCACCTGCTCCATATCTTCTGCAAGATTTTCTGACAGCTGCCTGTAGTAATAGGAGGACGAGGCGATTCCTCCTATGCCCGTGCCCATGCCCACATCTGTAGTTATGCCTGGTCCAACCACCAGTGGGATGACTTGGATGGCCCTCTTGGACCGTGTGTGTGCCAACAGAGGAATGGGAAGGGATTGATTATTGGGGACTATATCTACCTGGGGAGTAAGAGGCACCCACATACATGTCCCAGCCCCGTTAGCCGGTAAACATCGGTACATACAGTTCCCACACGTGAAAAGGGTGCCAGGTTCTGGAGTGCACCATGGTGTGGCAGACGCGCACCCATCAGGCGAAGGGCAATTGTGGGTTTGGAGACATTGGGTGGCAGATAGACTTCCTATTGAATGTGTTCTCCCAGGATTATGGACACAGTCAGGGGCCTGATGAGACAATAATACATTGGCTGACTTAGGATTGATCTCTGCCAGCTTGGGAGGGTCGACTGTGGGCCTGCTAAGGTTAAGGACACTCAGGGGGCTTGCTATAAGCTGAAGGGGCCCGGTCCGCAGACAGAGCCAGCAATCTGCGGCCAACTGAGGGTCGGTTGTGTTGAGTAAGTGTTGGACCTCCTTTCTCACATCACTTACTAGAGGGTCTTAGGTGAGGGGCCCCTGATGAGGAGGGAGCCTCAGTCTCAGTAGGGGCCGATAAGGGTCAGGTTCCCAGCAGGTCGGGCCCCTTACCTTGGGACATCTTGGATCCCTGTAGCCCCAAAATAGCGTAGGCTTAATACTTCCAGTCATGAGTTGCTTTCCTTTACTGTGGCCAACAGTGACCTCCCTTGGGTCATAATACTGTGTCGGCATGCTAGGGTAAACTGAGGTACAAGAGCAGGGAGACAGTGGGGTTGGTGTTGCCTGTCGTGGTTTGGGAATGGCTGTGGCTAGAACCAGAGTGAGAGTTCGGGTATGGGCCTTCTGGACAGGAGCGGGGAGAGGCCGTGGAGGAGGTGGGGGATTCTCGGGGGCTAGGGCCACATAGCAGTTGTGGCATCGATCCATTGGGCGACCGGACATGTAGAACAGGCCCTTGGGTTGTCAGAGAGTCGGGTGAGCTCTAGCACATGTATCGAGGATATTTGACCAAGAGGGCTGGTGGTAATGTTGGCATGTACATGGCAGGTGGTTGGTCCCCCCTAACTTCTCTATAGCCTGCGGCTGATGGGGCTGGCCATCCTCAGTCATGTCATCTAGGTAGCCCAAGCTTAGTCCTATAAACGACAGCCACAGCGCTAGCGTCAGGAGATTTATTTGAATTGGGGTGGCGGGGGTTGCAGTTCTAAGAAGCAGTAGATTCCACTGAATAAACTCACTACACTTATATAGACTATGGCTAGAGTGATTTTTCTGTGTCCAATTCCAGTTGCCTGGAGCTGACACAGACCCACAGAGAACACAAGAGTTACAATATCACTAGTATTACTGGTACGGGATGGCACTGGGACTTCAGTGTCCAAATGTTCCCCGTTGAGTTCCTCAAGCTTCCACCGTGCGTTGACCAGTCAGCCTCCAGGTTTGTGACTGGAGCAAGGTCGTGGACTCCTCAAGTGGGGTATCCGCGGGTTTCCTCAGGGCGTTAAGCTTGGCCGGAGGCCCCCTTGGTGGCTGTGGGCTTCTGGGTCATCTTCCGGATCTTTAACTTGAGGGGGTCGGTCGGGTCCCAGATTGTCTGCCAATCGTCTGGGTCTGCAGGGGCCGCTGCCTTCTTTACTCGGGGATGATGGATCCAGGGAGCGAGACCTGCAACTTTAACAGCAGTGGGAGTTGCCAGTATTCCTAGATGGGGGCCCGTCCAAGTAGGGTGGAGCGGCTCCTTCTTCCAATCTTTTACCCATATCATGTCCCCAGGTTGGTGGGGATATGCCCAATTACCCAAGGGGATAGGGGTCCTTTCTACAACTTCTCGGGAGATGTGGCGTAGGGTTTTTCCCAGGGCTTGGAGCTGTCGGGACATTCCTAAGTCTGCAATGTGTTTGAGGTCTCCTCCAAGCCTGCTTAGAATGGGGGGTGGCCTGCCATAGAGAATCTCAAAGGGGGAGTAACCGGAGGGTCTTGGAGTACAGCGTGCCCTGAGCAGGGCCAGCGGTAATGTTCAGACCCAGGGGGATTGAGTTTCCTGGCAGAGTTTGGCTAAAGTTGTTTTAAGGGTCTAGTTCATGCACTCTACTTTCCCTGAGCTCTGGGGTCTATATGCTGTATGGAGCTTCCGTTTTACTTTTTTTTTTTTTTTAAAGATTTTATTTATTTATTCAACAGAGATAGAGACAGCCAGCGAGAGAGGGTACAGAAGCAGGGGGAGTGGGAGAGGAAGAAGCAGGCTCACAGTGGAAGAGCCTGATGTGGGGCTTGATCCCATAACGCCGGGATCACGCCCTGAGCCGAAGGCAGACGCTTAACCGCTGTGCCACCCACGCGTGCCTCCATTTTACTTTTAAACTTATGGCTAGGCCTTGGACTATTTCTGCCACGAAACTCGGTCCATTGTCTGAGCTGATGGACAGGGGAAGCCCATACCTGCGAATGATGTCTCTCAAGAGTGCTGTTATGACTCCTTGTGCCTTCTCTGTGCGTGTGGGGTAAGCCTCAACCCACCCTGAGTAAGTGCAAACTAGGACCGAGAGGTATCAGTATCCTTGGCATGGCCTGACCTCTGTGAAGTCTATCTGCAGGTCCTCGAATGGCATGGAGCCCGTTGTTTGCATCCCGGGGCCTGGTCTGGGTCCTTGATTTGCATTATTCCGTGCCATATACGGCACCTAGCGCTTGTTGGGGCGCACAGGGTGGGCAGTTTGAGGACGAAATGGTATCTGCCCGGCAGTTTCTCCAGGGCTGTTTTTCCAAAGTGAGTCAACTCGTGCTGTTGCTTTAGTAGGGCAGTTGCTACAGCACTTGGGACGAAAAGCCTCTGGTCAGGCAACTTCCACCAGCCCCCTTCTCCTTTTATTCCTCCCTCATGTTTTGCCCACAATTCTTCTTCCTTGGTGTAATCTGGGATGGGAGGCAAGTCTGGAGGTAACGGGAGTTTAGCGGCCCGTCCCGGTTCCCCGGGGGAGCTCTGTTTTTCTGCTGCCTCCCTTGCTGCCTGGTCAGCCACGCGGTTTCCCCTAATGACATGGTCTGGGCCCCTCTGGTGGCCTCTACAGAGAATGACTGCTACCTGAGATTGTTCCCAGACTGTTTTCAGCAGTTGGAGGATTTCTTCCCTATTTTGTATATCCTCCCCCCGCCCCCGCTGTCCAGAGCCCTATCTCCTTGTAAATGGCCCCGTGTACATGTAGGGCGGCAAAGGCATACCTTGAATCGGTATAGACGTTTCCTCGTTTTCCTTTTGCATATCTTAGCGCTTGGATTAATGCCCAGTGTTGGGTTCGCTGTGCAGACCCTCCTTGGGGTAATGCTTGTGCCTGTATAATGTAATCGACAGGAGTTACTGCGAATCCGGCTTTCCGTTGTCCTTCTCGAATGAAGCTGCTTCTCTCCGTGAAGAGCTCAAGTCCAGGGTCTGAGAGGGGGACTTCCGTCAAGTCTGGTCTGCTGGAGCAAACCTCGTCTATCACTTCTTCACAGTCGTGATCGGGAGGTCCTTCCTCTGCTGGCAGGAAGGTGGCAGCGTTTAGAGTGCAAGGTTTCAAGCCTGACTCAGGGGTTCTCACATAGCAGTCCTTGGTAAAGGGCCATTCTGGAGCTGGTCAACCATTTGTGTCCCTGTCCATTCATTAGGGCCATGACTGCATGGGGAACTTTGGCGTTGATATCCTGTCCTAAGGTGAGTTTATCAGCTTCCCTAATCATGGCCCCTGTGGCACCTAGGGCCCAGAGACATGGTGGCCACCCTGATACCACTGGATCCAGGCATTTTGACAGGTAAGCCACCGGCTGCTGCCAGGGACCCACTGTCTGGGTGAGGGCTCCCAGGGCTGTGTGGTTTCTTTCATGAACAAAGATGTTGAATGGCCGTGTTACATCTGGCAGTCCCAACGCAGGGGCGCTGGCCAGCAGTTTCTTCATTTTCTGAAAGGCCTTTTTCTGTTCCTGTCCCCAGTGTAGAAGGTCCTTGCCTGATCCTGCCGTGGCCTCATGTAGTGGCTTTGCCAGAGCTGAGAATCCAGGTATGCAGATGCGGCAGAAACCTGCTGCTCCCAGGAATTCTCGGACTTCCTTTTTGGTCTTAGGTTGTGGGATAGAACAGATTGTCTGCTTTCTCTCTGGGCCTAGGGCACGTCGCCCCTTGGAGATGACAAACCCGAGGTATCGGACCTCTGGCTGGCAGATTTGCGCTTTCTTCCAGGAAACCTTGTAGCCGGTTTCAGAGAGTCGGGTGTGTAATGCCCTCATCCCTTTCCAGCAATGCTCTCGGCTGGAGCCTGCCAAGAGTAGGTCGCCCACGTACTGGGGCAGGGTGCAGTGGGGATTTTCTGTTGGGAAGGTGGATAGGTCCACCGCCAGGGCTTCTCCAAATATTGTGGGTGAGTTCTTGAACCCCTGTGGCAGTCTGGTCCAAGTCATCTGTGTCCTTCTCCCGGTGTGGGGGTCCCCCCGTTCGAAGGCAAACATCGACTGGCTAGCCGGAGCAACGCGGAGGCAGAAGAAAGCATCCTGTAAGTCCAAACAGGTAAACCGGCTTGCTTGTGGGGGCAGGAGGCTTAGAAGAGTACAGGGGTTGGGGACCACTGGGTGTAGTGTGACAACGGCACTGTTGACTGCCCGCAAGTCTTGGACAGCCTGGTAGTCACTTCCTCCTTTTTCTTGACTGGTAACAGTGGGGTGTTCCATGGCGATTGGCACTCTATCAGTATTCCTGCATCCTTTAGTCATTGTAAGTGGGCCTGAATCCCCAGTAGTGCCTCCCGGGGCACTGGATATTGTCACTGTTGGACCGGGAGGGCCCCTGGCTTAAGATCCACTGCTATAGGCACGTGGTTAAGGGCCAGGCCAGGGAGGTCCTTTTTTGGCCCACACGTCACGGAACTCATCCAACAGACTGGTTGGTACCGTGGGGGCTCCTTTCTCTTGGCAGTAAACTCGGCATTCATTTTCTGCAGGTACAGTTACTGCCATGATGAGGGAATTTGGCCTTCCCAGGCTGAGGCTGGTAGGCCCTCCTTGGATAAAGGCCATCTGGGCCCCGAGCTTTGTCAGTAAGTCTCTGCTTAATGGGGGAACGGGGCATTCTGGTAGGTATAGGAATACATGAGTTACTGTATGGCACCCCAGTTGGCATGCTCGGGGTCCACAGAACTGGTGGGTAGTTTGGGAACCAGTTGCCCTGACGATTGTGGCCTTACGCCCTGTGAGTGGGGCCACGGGCGTGGTAACCACTGAATGCTCAGTGCCTGTGTCCACCATGAACGTCAACGGTTGGCCCCCCACCTTCATTTTGACCATGGGCTCCTGGGTCTTAATAAAAAGGAGCCCGGTCTCCCCTAGTTTGACTCAACCCCAGCTAAACTGATAAGGTCTCGAATTTCAGGCTCAGGCTGCCACCTTGTTTTCCTGTTTTCTGAAGTAACTTTTGTCAGGCCCTTGGGTTGGTTCCTTACAGTGGGGGCATTCGTTTTTCCAGTGGCCAGACCCCTACAATAGGCACATCAATCTCGTCGGAGTGGGGCCTTCCTATTGGGTCCCCCCTTTTTCAGTGGGGCCGACTGTCTAGTTGGGTCCGACCTTCCCCGGGCTGTGGCCAACAATGATGCCTTAGTATTCATCCTTTTGTCTGCTTCTCGTCTGGCCTCATGGTCTCGATTTGCAAAGGCCTTATTCGCCACTTCTATCAGCTGGGTAGCATTCATGCTGGCAAAGCCTTCATGCTTCTGGAGTTTCTGGTGGATATCGGCATATGATTGAGTCACAAATGCTGAATTGACCATTCGCTGGTTCTCTGGGGCCTCTGGATCAAACGGGGTGTACACTCGGAAGGCCTCGTGTAGCCTCTCGTAGAGGTCAGTTGGTGATTCTTCTGATTTCTGGATAACTGCCGCAGTTTTGGACATGTTGGTTGGCTTCTTTGCCCCTCCTCTGAGTCTCTACAGAAGAGCTGTACTACAGTATCGACTTAGGGCATCTAGTCGTACGGTTGTACGAAAATCCCACCTGTGCCGAGTGTTGGGTGCTGCCTCTAGGGCCCATGATTCTGCATTTAGGGCTCCTGACGGGGACTGGCCTTGGAGCCAACGACGTGCCTCGGTGAGGATCTGTCGGCATTCTTCTGTGTTGAAGAGAATCAGGAGAACCTGGCGGCAATGATCCCAAGTGGGTTGGTGGGTCTGGAACGGGGACTCAGGAGGTCTGCCATGGCCTGAGGCTTCTCTGAGTATGGCGGTGTATGGTTTTTCCAGTTCAGAGGGTCGGTGGTACTAAAGGGCTGATAGATGAGAACTGAGTATCCGGGCTGGATGGTGTTGTCAGCGTTTATCTGTTGTGGCCCTTGCATCTCATGGGGTGGCATCTGGAGAGCCGTGGCTAGAAGAACTGGAGCCTGAGACAAGCGTAGACATTGGCTCCTGGGCTGGGGGCTGGGGCTCCACGATGCGGGCAAGCTCAGAGTTCCCCTTGGGTGTGGTGGTTGTTGAGAAGGCTGAGGTGGGCTCACCGAAGGCGGTGGGCTATCTGGAAGGTGGGGCATTAGTGGTTGTACATTCGGGGCATATGGCGGGGGCATGAACAGATTGTCCTCAGTCTCTGGGTCTCCCTGATAAACAGGCTTTGCTTTCTTATAGCCTTTGGGCTCTCTTACTTGGGTTACAAATATCCTACTCTGGCCCTTCCCATTAGCCCAGAATCAGACCCATGGGGGCAGAGTCTGGGCTATCTGAAGCCAAGAATCAATGTATGGGAAATTGGTCAGGGTGTCCGAGAGTCCCGACCACAACTCTATAAATGGCCTGAACAGTGGGTAGGTCTAAGGTACCCTCTGAGGGCCAGCCGACCCAATGGTGGGCCATTCCAGTTCACATAATGCACGTAATTATCTAGGACACATTTTGATCCCATAGTCTCCTGAGAATCCCTTCTTAAAATTTTTGAGCATCACTCTAGGACTGTAGGTCTTGAAGAACTTCTGCCTATGATGAACAGAGGTTCTCTTGTCCACCCTATGTGTTCCCTCCCTGGTTGATGGTGCAAAGACAAACCAAAGAACGTGTGCCCCTCCAAAGGAGAGACCAATTAGATGCCCACCTGTGTGGTCTCCTGGAGGAGACGTGGGTGCCTCTTAGCCAAAGCGAGTCCGTATAAGCCCTGAAGTGGCATCCCGAAGGGCTCGCCTTAGACCCTATTCAGACACCACAGAAATAGGTTGGGGCCCACTCAGACTCCGTGGTCTCAAGACCATGGAGCCACGAACACAAACAGGCCGCTCATTCACTTACGCATTCACATCCAATTTATTACAGCACCTCCTTCCTGGGAGGCCCCTGACCTGTGTAATTCCTTTTGGAAATTCCTTCCTGGTCCCACCTTTCGGGAGGCTCTTGTCCTGTGGGACCTCCCCCCGTGAGAGATCCCCAACGTGTGGAATTCCTCACGGAGATTCCTGGAAGGTGGCGGGGCTTCCCTGTGCTCACTGGAACAGGTGCTGACCACATTATCCCGCGATGCTTACCAAGCCCAGATGAGTTGCCAGGTGAGTTGGTCCACTTCTCCTCGGAGTCAGGCCAGGGCAAGACTGCCCAGAGAGTTGGAACTCTGCGGTGAAGGAGGACCCGGAATCCTGTCAGGTGGCATGCTGCCTCATTGTAGGTTTTTTAAAAATTTTTATTTATTTTTTTTACACATAAACAGAGAGAGAGACAGCTAGCAAGAGAGGGAACACAAGCAGAAGTAGTGGGAGAGAAAGAAGCAGGCTCCCAGCAGAGCAGGGAGCCCAATGCGGGTCTCGATTCCAGGAACCTGAGATCACGCCCTGAGCCAAAGGTAGACGTTTAACGACTGAGCCACTCAGGCTCCCCAGGACCTTTTTCAACCACAAGAAACATTGAACTTTTGGTCTTAAAATTCTTGCCTTGTGGGGCACCTGGGTGCCTCAGATGGTTAAGCATCTGCCTTCGGCTCAGGTCCTGATCTCCAGGTCCTGGGATTGAGCCCCATGTCGGGCTCCCAGCTCAGTGGGGAGTCTGCTTCTCCCTCTCCCTCTGCCACTCCCCCATTTGTGCTCTCTCGCTCTCAAATAAATAAATAAATAAAAATCTTTAGGAAATGCATTTTTCCCTTGTTGTGTCCTCCAAACCTAAACCATGCTATCACGATTCTCACCCAATCTTAATCACACCCTCATGCAACACTGAATGATCTGCTGTATACCAGACTTCAAAATCCGAAGAAATATCCCTCCTACTTTCCCACCTCCAAGACTCTGTCCAGGTAGTGCTCTCCCTTTATGGGATAAAGACAGCTTTGCTTGGAAGTTGCCTGGCTTTTTTTTGGGAAGTGCAGAATTTGAGGAGCATAGACACTACTGCTGCATGCCATGTGACCATGGAATGAGCCTTAACCCCAAGACCAGTATCTGTGGGTATTTCTGAAACGATCATGGACTGAATGAACACAGTTGTATAGAGAGAAATGAGCTACCAGTGCAGAGATTTCAATGTGCAGTAGCACAAACAAAAATGTAAAGAAAACAGGTTGTTATTGTATCTATCATACAGAGGTGAGCCAATTCATTCAAGTGTGACACAACATCCAAAGCAAAGGAGGAAATGACAAATCAAAGCACGTATGGAACTCGGATTAAAATGCTTCACGTCTATTTCTGTCTCGGCGCTTTTTTTTTTTTTTTTTTTGAGACACCTTGTGCACTAAGGGTAAAGTGGGGCTGTCTGTCCTCAAAGTATCTGGATGCATAGGAGAGACTGGGTGTTTTGAAAAACAAACTGTTGAAGCCTCTGTTTTTCTCCTGGGCAGACCCCGAGGTTGCGAGTCTCTGCAGCAGCACAGGCGGGAAAACCTCAACCCACCCTGCACGCGCCCAACTCTGCGCGCATGCTCATTGCTGTGAGAGAACAGTGCGCATGCTCATTGCCCTGAGCAACTGTTGCTGGGCATGCGCATTGCCGCCCGTGTTCTGTGAGCGGAGCTGAGATCGATTGAGGCGGTCGTGTTCTCTCTGCCCTGCGCTTTCTCGCTACCTGAATTCAACTGGTAGGTCCCCGGATCAGTCCTTTCAGGAGATTGAGTGTGAGCCTGAATGGAGGGGGAGTCAGTGGGTGTCGGGCAGGTGGGGACAGTAGATCTGTGGCATCCTCGGTGGATGTTAGGAAGAGCTAGCGCCCTTCTCCTCACAGGCTTTGCGGCCGCCATTTTGCTCATCTTTGTGTTGGGGCCGGGGCAATTGAGGATAGTGGGCCTAGGAGGGGAGATGTCGACGAGGCAAGGCCTGGCCTAGGGGGTGGGGGTTCTGTTCCCTGCTTAGTTGAGGTATCTGGGTAATGGAAGCACCTGCAACTGCTGGCAGAGCACAGAGGCCGGGAATCTCAGTGGGACCCTGGGCAGGGAGCAGACCACGCGGTATGGGAAAGGCCAGGACGTGGGCAATGCTGGGGGCTTATAACTGGGCCCCCGAGATTTGTAGTGCACTTTGCAGAGTATCAAGGTAGGAGGCGGCCCAAGGGTCTGTTGTGCGGCTAGACACCGCAACCTTCGTAGTGCGAAGACAACTACAGTCCGTATGCGAAGGATTGTTTCTTTCTCTGTGTTCCAGTGAAACCTTATTTAAGGCGGAAAAATGAGTAAATGGGAATGTGACCAAAGCAGCAGTGACTCAGGTTTCAATGTCCAGCACTATTTTCTCAAACGCCTTTGTACTGGGCAATCTAGCTGTGAGACTAAGCCTCGTGTTTTAGCTTGTCCGTAAGGTGATTTCACGGCCAGCCTGGCTGATCGAAACGATCTTGCATCCCGTGTATTTGGTGTGACCGCAGCGTGTACGGTTTCCTCATACTAGGTTGGCTTTCTTTTTTTTTTAATGATTAAATAAATTATTTATTCATGTGATATTTTGTGCACCATCATTACAGTCATAATTTTGAATATTATTTTGTAATATGAAAAATTGCTCACAATGTGTTATTAGATAATAATAGCTCCGGCCTTTAGCTTTTTGCCAGAAAAGGATGTCAATAAAATAAATCCCACAAATCTTAATATACCTTAAGTACAAAGATTCTGGGATAAGATAACTTTTTCAAAGTTACTTATGTACTGCGTCATTTTGGAAAATGTTACTTAATCTTAGGAAGACTATTTTTTATTTCATAAAATGGGAATAATAGTCATAGTACTTACTCCACAGAGTAGTTTCAGCTGTGTTAACATACTAATATATGTAAAATGCTTAATTCATTGCCCGGCATATAATAAAAATTCAAAAAATGTCATTACAAGTACACATAAATACCAACACACATATATGTACATAGGCAAACCTACTTTTATACACCTTCTCACATTTTCTGTCTTGGCAATCAATTTTTCCTTATCCTATCGCTTTCTGCTATGGATGTTAAGCTATGAGAAGTGGGAAGGTATTATCTAGAATTGCACTGTACAATACTTAGTCACTACCCATAGGTGAGTAGCCACTGAGTACTTGTGATATGGCTAGCCCAAACTGAGATAGATGTTTTGTAAGTGCAAAATCCACACTGGATTTTGAAGATTGTGGGAAAAAAACATTTTGAAGAGCATGGGAAAAAGAGTGTAAAGCATCTCAGAAATTTTTAATATTTACATGCTGAAAAGATATTTCTGATATATTAAATTGTTAAGTATATTATTAAATAAACTCATTACACTCTTTCGGCAAAGGCAATTACACAAAACCTGTGACAACATCGATGGAATATTCTCCCCAAAATAATTATGTTTCAAGCCATTCTTCTACTTCCCAGTCTTGCACTTTCAGTTGTATATGCCTGACATTTCTGTTTGGATCCTACTGTCATCTTAAACTCACCATGCCCTATACCATATTTTCATTTTCTTCACAAGTGTATCCTATTTCTGACTTTCTTATTTCTGTTCTATTCTTACTGCTCTCACGACCTCACCACCACTTGCCTGAACCACGTCAATAGACTTTTTCATCTGGGAGATTTCTATTACTTGACTCCTTTCAATACATTCTGCTTACCAAATCTAGATTCATCTTGCTGAAACATCACTTAAAAAAAATTATATCCCTCCTTTAAAAAACCTTCAATGATAATCCATTTGCCTGTATGATAAGACCCTTACCATGTGGTTTGGTATCATTCTGGTCTTCTTTCTAATTTCTTGGTCCAGAAATTAGAAACTAGAAAATACTAGTTATTCTTTATCCTTCAAACACAATTTCTGGGGATTGTAGAAATGTGGTCAGGTGCATTGTACACAGGAAAAGGAGTACGTTTTGCAAGTTGGTGGGGTTGAGGGAAGATGAGATTTCATTGGGGGCATGTGGAAGTTGATAGGCCTTAGATAAATTAACATTTCCTTCTTGACTACCTTATAAGAAGAGGCTCTCATTCTAATGAGAATTGGAGTAGGTGGGAGATATAGAAAACGGAAAGAGGGGGTCATTCAACAATTTCTCAGACTATGAGCTTCTCATTGTACTACAAAAATGTGCTGACTGTAGAAAGCTGATGCTTCAGATTTGCAGTTATTTGGGCAATTACCCTGGGTTATTTTTCCAGGAAAGAAGGAGGTTTGGAGGTCTACCTTCAAAGTGCACATCTCTGTAAGTTTATTAAGATGAACAGAACTTCCTACGGCCCCAGATGTATTAATATTTCCCAGGGCTTGAACTTGTAGAATTCTTTATGATTTCCAAATAGCATTCATGATGATTAGTTCATGGAATTGTCTCAAGACCATGAGACAAAACAATGGAAGTTAATATCAAAATATAGGTTTGTGTTCTTGAGTAAGTCAGCTAAATTCTGTATACAGGTTTTCTCCAAAATGGCAATAATGCTGTCTGCCATGTGTCAATCTCATGGTCTTGAGACAATTCCATGAACTAGGTTGGCTTTCAAAGTATTTTCAAGGTAAAAAAAATGAAACCTTTTTGGCCTTGGAAGAGGTATACCTCTCCTTTAGAGTACGTTTTCGAAATACCAATATCTCCTTTCAGGGTGAACTATGAGTGGCCGAGTCAGATCAAGATCCAAGTCCAGTCAAAGAAAGGATGATCGAGGGTCTAACCAGCATGTGGCTGTGAGTACTTCCAGATCCGATGTTTTTGAATGCTGTACATTTATTGCTCTGAAAATTTTGAGGAGCTGCAAACATAGAGATGCAGTGATAAAAGTTTCTCTGCTGGAAGAGGGAAGAAAACATTGAACCAGAAGGAATCCATATTTCTGTTGCCTGTGGAAATACACCCTATGGCTTCTTTGCCATGGTTATTAACGACCAAATGTGCATGCCCATCCCAGCATCTTTTACAGTAGCCTCAAAGTGCTTGTAGCTACCTCTTGTTAAAGTAGCCGCTCTGTGGGAGAGTAACTTTTCAGAACAGGTCCATAGAATCTTGTTGTGGGAGTCTCTTTGTGCTTATTTATTATTTGATAGCAAAATATGTAATGTATATTTATTCTGTTAGCATGTATTAACGAAACACGTTTTTATCTGTGCACATACACACACACCCCTAGAAGCAGCAGCCCAGTGATGAGCACCCGAAACAGAAGGAGGTACCGCCTGCGAGTCAGGACATTATACCTGATCAAGGGAAGGAAGTTGAAGGAGCACCTGTGGCTCAAGGTGAAGGGAAAGGGTTGCAGAATGTCTGCGGGGGCAGGGGGTGTGTGTGCATCATGTGTTATGATGTACCAGAACAGGAGTAAAGCATCGAACTCTACATCAAAAACCAGGGATGTACTGTATGGTGACTAACATAATATAATAAAAAATATTATTATAAAAAAAATAAATATATTACCTATGATACCATGGAAATAAGAAAAAGAATTGGAACAATAGAAAATAAGTCTATAAAATATAAGATATTAAAATAAAAGCAGTGGAAAGTCTGATTTAAAAAATAAAGAACAGGAGGAAAGAACACTTGAGAAGAGAATCTCAGTCATTTCCGGAAAATGGGCTGAAAATGTGAAGAGAGTGTCGTGTGCAACTTCATGTAGTCTTTCACCATAATGAATCTCTCCTGCTTCCTCAAGAATGAATTGGTGTGCTTGAAAATGCAGTCTTTCCTAAATTAGAGGAAAATGTTTCACTAACTACAAAACTATACATCGTTTCACTGGTTTAATTTGTTCTTCTTAGAACATTTCTGTGTGGCCTTTTCACTCATTTCATCCAAAGCTTAAGCAGTTTTCAGCAGCATAGGCGGAGTGCCAAGTCAGCATATCCTATGACATGTGGAATAAAGCCAGTTTGCATTGGGATGGGAGCCCCATTTTATAAATGAGAAAACTAAGGCTCAGGGATTGTGGCTTGCCAAACACTGCTTGACACATGGAGACGTAATTCAATTTTCATTACAAGGTTCGTGTTCATGGGGAACCTGGCTGGCTCAGTCGATAGAGCGTGTGACTCTTGACCTCGGGGTCGACAGTTCAAGGCCCATACTATGTAGAGATTACCTAAAATAAGAATTTTTAAAGAGGTTTGTGTTCTTCCTACTGTCTGTGTTGTACAAACAAGTGTATAGAATGCTTAGTACTCAGAGGTGTCCGTACTGTAAAGTAGCTTACTACAGGTACAGGAATCAATCTAGTTCAGGGGAGCAGGAGAGAGACTCCAGGAAAGAGTTCAATGAATGAGAGCCTCTGTCAGATTATTCGTTTGATATGGTACATTTCGTAAGAGCTGGGTAATTCAGGAAAGTGGCCTTAGGGTCACTATAGTAGTATGATTTTTAAGTGACTTTAAAAGGTGTTTAGATACCCTTATGGGTAGGAAAATCCAAAGTATCTTAAAATGATCATGAAACAAGAAAGGAGTGTCTTCCAAATATAGCCTTTTCACCAAGTACTTGTAGTGAATTATTGACACCATTCAGGCCATGGGTTATGTTAGAAATTTGCAGTTAAGAGGGTTCCACAAGGGGCGCCTGGGTGGCTCAGTTGGTTAATGGTCAGCCTTCGGCTCAGATCAAATATCCCATGTCCTGGGATTGATTCCCAGGCTCCCTGCCCAGTGGGGAGCCTGCTTCTCCCTCTCCTCCCTGCTTGAGCTGTCACTATCTCTGTCTCTCTCTCAAATAAATAAATAAAATCTTTTAAAAAAAGAAGAGGGTTCCACAAACCTCTTCCTGACAACAAAGTCCATTAATTTCTTTCCACTTCACTTCCTGTATTCTCACTGTAAGACAGTAGTTGGACTGTTAATCACTAATGTTTTGCTGTGGTTTTGGAACTTTGCTCCATATATGACTCCTTTATCCTAAGTTCCCTACAGGGACTTTGCACTTAAATCGAACTAGTAAGATTTGACAAAATAACTTGCGGGTTGCCCTAATACGGAATGGGTGTCACTAGCGTAGGATTTGTGACATGCCCCCCCACACACTCAGCTAATCCTTCAGAAAACTACATTCTACTTTTAAATGAACTCTTATGCATGGCGTAGACTTGATTTTGTAGATAGCTGATGCTCTCTCTTCTTAGAACACTATGGTAATATAAAGGAAATGAAGTGCAGTGGGCTTTATCTTTAGAATGTCACTTGAAATAAAGCATATCGTACTACGGGGAAACAAGAATGGGCAATGCATGTTTCCATCACATCTTTTTTTTTAATCACACTAGCCTATAGGCTCTTATTTATTTGTATTTCATATTCACTGCTTAAATTTTGATTACGTTTGTGTTTCAAGGACCGGACCTGGAGGCTGATCTCCAGGAGCTGCCTCAGGCAAAGGCTGGGGATATAACTGAAGATGACCCTGAGGTCAAGGGGACAAGCCTGCCCTTAGAGCTCATTAAAATGCCGGAAGCAGGTATGTTATCCATTCACAGTGCAAAGTATGAGGGTCTTTTCCTGAATATAATATCTTTATTTAAGTAGATATAACTTTCAGGATACATTCAAAACGGAGTTTACCTATGAAGACACTGTCCCCAGTACTTCAAACCCGAACATCCTGACGGCCTGACTTACACGCTAGTGGACATAGAAACAAAGTGGGTCAAAGCCTTATTAAATCATAAAATATGAAAACAGTTCCTTTTTTTGAGTATAAATAATCTGGCAGAGACCTGATAATATTGAAGTACTTTTGTAGGTTCTGCTTTTATCAAACACAAAATTCATTTGGATTAAATATTATGCTGAGGCACTGAAGTAGGTTCTACTACCAGCTCTAACATAACTTGTGTGATTCTCGGAGAATCCCTTAACTTCGGAACCCATGTTTACTCATATATATATGGATTTCAATTCAGATATATTACGCTCATTTTTAATGCTGATTTGTGTGTTCTGTGGTTCTGTTGGCTACCGTACATAGAATACAAAGATGTTCCATTTTGCACGAGTTTTCTTTTTTTATATCAGACAACATCTTTGGTCAAATTTTAACATGTGAATTGAGATTTGACTGCCGCTGAAAACAACAAAACACAATGGTTGCTCTTTGGGCTTCTCTATGGAGACCTGGATACCTAATCCTGCTGTTATTATTTTTTTTTCCCAAATGTTTATTTAAATTCTAGTTAGTTAACACGTAGTGTAATATTGGTTTCCGGAGTAGAATTTAGTGATTCATCAGTTACATCTAACGCCCAGTGCTCATCACAACAAGTGCCTCCTTAATACCCGTCACCCATTTAGCCCATTCCCGACCCATCTTCCTCCATCAACACTCAGGTTGTTCTCTGTAGTTAAGAGTCTCATGGTTTGCTTCCCTCTTTTTTTTTCCCTGTCCCATTTCATTCATCTGTTTCTTTTCTTAAATTCCGCATATGAGTGAAATCATGTTATGTGTTTTTCTCTGACTGCCTTATTTCTGTTAGCATAATACACTCTAGGTCCATCCACATCATTGCAAATGGCAAGATTTCATCATTCTGATGCCTCAGTCATATTCCACCGTATACCACCTCTTCTTTATCCATTCATCAGTCGATGGACGTTTGGGCCCTTTCCATACTTTGGCTATTGTTGATTATGCTTGTAGCTCTTTGACTCTGTAGTTTTGTGTCCCTTGGGTAAAAACCTCCTCTTGTAACTGCTGGGTTCACAAGGTGGTTAGTTCTCTTTTTAACTGTTTTAGGATCCTCCATACGGTTTTCCACAGGGACTGTACCAGTTTGCATTCCCACCAAGAGTGTAAGAGGGTTCCCCTTTCTCCACATCCTCGCCTACATCTCTTGTTTCCTGGGTTGTTAGTTTTACCCATTCTGACAGGTGTGAAGTACGTGACCATATAATCTATTCGACAAACTGGAACACCGTTAGGGCACACACCGGCACGGCAAACGGTTACCCTACTTGATCAACGGCATAAGGGATCAACTAGCTGACAAAAACAGTTTTCCACTTAAGCATAACAAAGAATAAATTACATGTGGTACTTAGTAGTTTCTCTGCTAACATCACTTAAACAGTAACCAGCTTGGCATTATTACTTCAGCATCATATATTGAGAATATTATTTCAAGTTCAAGAAGGATACTTACACCTAAATTTGTTTTTCAGTTCTTTGCGTGTTGTGTGTAGTTTTTGTAAAACTACGTTTGGTTTTTGCTTTCCATTTGAAACTACCTTTAATAGGCTCCTTTGGTTTTGTGTGTTAGGAACCTCAACTGTCTTCGTGTTTTGTTGTACCAGTGGAAAGTGTGGTGTGTTCAAAACATACTGGTAAAATATATGCTTGGAATTCTGTCTTATACAATGAAAAG
Source organism: Ursus arctos (assembly GCF_023065955.2). NCBI lineage: Eukaryota > Metazoa > Chordata > Mammalia > Carnivora > Ursidae > Ursus > Ursus arctos. The sequence goes on from NC_079873.1 coordinate 43,443,327, forward strand.
TATAGTGTCCTTCCTGTACCATTAGTTTACTCGAAATACAATTCTGCTGAGTAATGTTTCCCACTGTTAACGTCCTTATCTTACAGGTGAAGGACAGCCCCAGATTTAAACAAGGACAAGCTGAAACATGCAGACTACTCTTATGTGGGGTACTTCACTGTTGAAATTCTCTCAATAAAGTTTTACAGACTTCCTCCAAAGAATCTTTTGAAATCTTGTGTTAAACTTATTCTAAGTAGGGGGCGCCTGGGTGGCTCAGTCACTTAAGCAGCTGACTCTTGGTTTCAGCTCAGGTCATAATTCCTTGGGCATGGGGTGGACCCCGAGTTGGGCTCTGTGCCCCGTGGGGAGTCAGCTTGAAAGATTCTGTCCCTCTGCCTCTGTTCCCTTCCTCCCTTCTTCCCTCCCTCTCTCTCTCTCAAATTTATAAATACATCTTTAAAGAAAAACTTCTTCTAAGTAGTAGATGCTATCAAAAATTATGTCAGTTTTTTGAAATGTTATATTCTGATTGAGCTGATACACTCAGATATATGCTATGTATGATTTAATCAGTGTACATCAGCATCCATTTTGAGTTTCAAGCATGCACAATTATGTCATCTTTGAACACTGACAGTTTGTTTCTGCCATTTTAAACGTTTTCCTTTTCTTTTTTCTCTCATTTTACAACATTGGACAGACCCACCCAGTACAGTGTTGAAAAGAACTGGTCACAATGTTATTCCTGATAAATTAGAAAAACTTCCACATTTTACTCTATTTACTGTAATGTAAAGGAAGTTCTATTCTTATTCTCGTTTACTACGGATATTTGTATTGAACATATGTTGACTTCCACCAAACACCAAACATTTAGGATTCTTACCTTCATTAATCTGTTAATGTGGTGAATGACATACATATTGTCCTATGTTTAAACCAACCATACATTACTGGGAGGGAACAGTCACGATGTATTATGTTTCTGAATAACTTACATCTTAATAATTTGTTTAGAAGTTTTATGACTATCCTCGTGAGTGTCATTAGCACACACTTCTATATAGTGGCTTGGATTTTGCTCTCAAGCTGATACTAGCTTCATAAAATGAGTTGGTGTTTTTCTATTCTCTGGAACTGAAGACTCTGAAAGGCTGTGAGTAACGTAGGACTAGACTCGCCCGTGCTCCGCTGTGTCTGGATTGCATCTCTGTTTTGCAATTGGACCCTTCCTAAATGGCAGGTGACTGAAGGGGCACCTCCAGGGTCCCATCCTTTCAAATTTGTGAGGTGCCCATCTTCTCTGCAAGACACCTCTAATGACGCTGTCACTCCAAAGCTACCTGCTCCAGTTTGTATGCGCTTACGAATCTTATAGGCAGAAAGCTAAGGTCACAGCTCTGTTAACTACGTCATTTTGATCTGTGCTGTATGATTGCAAATAGCTGACCAAGCACGACTTGGCTACGCTTACGACAATAGGTCCATTTTTTGAGCTTTTTTAATAACAAGGGTTAGAATTAAAACTCTGATTTATAGGGTGTGTACTATATGGCAGCCACTTCTCTCTCCTGGGTTCCATACATTTATAACCTCATCTAATCCTCACAGAAAGGTGGGTCACAGTGTACCCAAAACTTACATCTGACTCTAATAAGCAGTAGATTTGGGGATTTAGTTCCAAGTTAGAAGGCCTTGCTCTTTCTCAAAGTAAGTACTCCTGAAAATGTTGGCCAGGAAAACTGACAGTGTACATGATGGCTATGCTGGTAACCTGATGTTTACATAAAAATTCGTAGTAATTTCTTTTTATTGTTGGAGGTGAGGAGTTGTTTGTTTGTATTTTGACATGAGGGGTTTTATCCTCCTTTTGAAGGAAAGGATTCCCAACATGTGGCACACAGAGGTCACATGGTTTTGCAGATGAAATCATTAATATAGAAATAAAGATTTCAATTCTTTATAAGTATGGGGGACAGGTAATATAAACTTTTCGATTTTTAATGTAATAGCACACTTAGTTTACTGTGCTATAGAAAAATATAACTCTAACGCTAAAGCAATTTGGAACAGCTTCCAGAGAGAAAGATAGAGAACTCATGTCACAAGCCCCATGGCAAAAACCCACACACAAATCTCTTGCAGAACTTCTAGACTTTCTTGAAAAGCTTTTAAAGGCAGGATGCCTGGGCGGTTGAGTCGGTGAAGCCTCTGCCTTTGGCTCAGGTCTTGATCCCAGGGTCCTGGGAAAGAGTCCCCCATCAGGCTCCTTGCTCAGCATAGGGCTCCTGTTCAGCGGGGAGCCTGCTTCTCCCTCTGCCTGCCACTTCCCGTTTGTGCTCACTCTCTGACAAATAAGTAAATAAGATCTTTTTTTTTTTTTAAGTGTTTAAAGGCAGGGACGTTAGCCATTCTAATACGTATGAGTTGATATCTCATTGTAGTTTTTTTTAAATTTTATTTATTTATTTGACAGAGAGAGAGAAACAGCCAATGAGAGACAGAACACAAGCAGGGGAGTGGGAGAGGAAGAAGCAGGCTCCCTGCCCCCCTAGGAGCCTGAATGGGGCTCCATCCCAGGACTCCAGAATCACGCCCTGAGCCAAAGGCAGCCGCTTAAGGACTGAACCACCCAGGCGCCCCCTCATGTAGTTTTGATTTGTTTGTCGCTGATGATCAGTGATGTTGAGCATATTTTCATGTGTCTGCTGGCCATCTGGATGTCTGCTTTGGATAAATGTCTATTCATATCTTCTGCCTATATTTTAGTTGGATTCTTCGTTGTGCGGGTGTTGAGGTTTATAAATACTTTATATGTTTTGGATACTAACCGTTTATCAAATGTGTCATTTGCAAATATCTTCTCCCATTCTCCAGGTTGCCTTTTAGTTTTGTTGTTTCCTTTGCTGAGCAGAAGCTTGTTATTTTGATGAAGTCCCAATAGTTTATTTTTGCTTCTGTTTCCTTCCCTCAGGAGACATATCTAGGAGGAATTTGCTACAGCTGCTGCCAAAGAGGTTGTGCTCTACTCTAGGATTTTGATGGCTTCAGGTCTCACATTAGGTCTTCGATCCATTTTGATTTATTTTTGTGTATGGTGTAAGAAAGTGGTCCAATATCATTCTTTTGATGTTGCTGTCCAGTTTTCCCAACACACTTTCTTAGAGAGATGGTCTTTTCCCCTGCTTTGCCCAACATGAGTTGACCATATAGGTGTGGGTTCCTTTCTTGGTTTTCTGTTTGTTCCATTGATCGATGTGGCTATTTTTGTGGCTGTGCCGTCTCGTTCTGTTCACTACACCATTGTCATATAACATGACGTCCAGAATTGTGATGCCTCGAGCTTTGCTTTTCTTATTCAAGGTTGCTTTGGCTATTCTGGGTCTTTGGTGGTTCCATACAAATTTTAGGATTGATTGTTCTAGGTCTGTGAAAAATGCTGGTGGTATTTTGATAGGGACTGTGTTAAACGTGTAGATAGCTTTGGGTAGTGCAGACATTTTAACAATATTTGTGCTTCTAATCCATGAGCATGGCATAGTTTTCCATTTCTTTGTGTCGTCTTCAATTTTTTCACCAGTGTTTTATAGTTTTCAGGGTACAGGTGTTTCACCTCCCTGGCAAGGTTTATAACTAGGTATCATATGGGTTTTGATGCACTTGTAAATGGGATTGATTCCTTAATTTCTGTTGCTTCATTATTGGGGTAGAGAAAGAAAACAGAGTTCTGTACCTTGAGTTTGTCTCCTGTGACTTTATTGAATGCGTGTTAGAGTCCTAGCAATATTTTGGTGGAGTCTTTTGGGTTTTCCACATAGAGTATCATGCCGTCTGCGAATAGGGAACGTTGGACTTCTTCCTTGCCGATGTGGATGCCCTCGTTTCTTCTTGTTATCTGATTGCTGTGGCGAGGACTTCTAGGATTGTTTCATTTAATTTCAATCAGTTACCATGTAGCGTATTATTACGTTCAGAGGTAGAATTTAGTGATTCATCAGTTGCATAAAACACCCAGTGTTCTTTACATCAAGTGTCCTCCTTAGTGCCCCTCGCCCAGATACCCCCCCTGCCCCCCCACATCCACTCCAGCAATCCACAGTTTGTTTCCTATAGTTAAGAGTCTTTTATGGTTTGTCCCCCTCTCTGATTCCATCTGATTTTGTTTGACCCTGCCTTCCCCTTTGATCCTCTGTTTTGTTTCTCAATTTCCACATATGAGTGAAATCGTATGATAGTTGTCTTTCCCTGATTGCCTTATTTTGTTTAGCATAATACCCTCTAGTTCCATCCATGGTGTGGCAGATGGTAAGAAGTCATTTTTTGGTGGCGGAGTAATATTCCATTGTATATGTATATACCACACTTCTTTATCCACTCATCCATTGGAGGACATCTGGGCTCTCTCAGTATATTGGCTACTGTGGACTTTCCTCCTATAAACATTGTGGTGCAGGTGCCCCTTCAGATCACTATGTTCGTATCCTTTGGGTAAATACCTAGTAGAGCAATTGCTGGATCGTAGGGTAGATCTATATTGAAGTTTGTGAGGAACCTCCATACTTTTTCCAGAGGGGCTGTAGCAGCTTGCATTCCCACCGGCAGTATCAGAGGGTTCCGCCTTCTCCTCATCCCCCCCAACATCTTTCGCTTCCTGACTTATCAAATTTAGCCATTCTGCCTGGTGTGAGGTGGTATCTCATCGTGGTTTTGAATTGTATTTCCCTGATACCGAGTGATGTTGAGCATTTTTGCATGTGTCTGTTGGCCATTTGTATGGCTTCTTTGGAGAAATGTCTGTTCATGTCTGCTGCCCATTTCTTCACTGGATTATTTGTTCTTTGGGTGTTGAGTTTGAGAAGTTCTTTATGTATATTGGATACTAACCCTTTATCAGATATGTCATTTGCAAATATCTTTTCCCTATCTGTAGGTTGCATTTTAGTTTTCTTGATTACTTCCTTTGCTGTGGAGGAGCTTTTGATTTGGATGAAGTCCCAGTACTCTATTTCTGCTTTTGTTTCCATTGCTTTGGGAGACATACCTAGAAAAAGTTGCTGTGGCTGATGTCAAACAGGTTACTGCCTATATTCTCCTCTAGGATTTTAATAGCTTCGTGTCTCACATTTATGTCTTTAGTCTATTTGGAATTTGGTTTTGTGTATGGTGAAAGAAAATGGTCCAGTTTCATTCCTTTGCATGCTGCTGTCCAGTTTGTCTAACACCATTTGTTGAGGAGACTACCTTTTTCCCATTGGATGTTCTTTTTTTTTTTAAATGATTTTATTTGTTTATTTGAGGGGTGGGGAGAGAGAGAGCTTTCCCAAGTGGGGCGAGGGGAAGAGGGAGAGGGAGAAGATCTCAAGCAGACTCTATGCTGAGCGTGGAGCCCGTCGCTTGGCTTGATCTCAGTAACCTGAGCTAAAGCTATGAGTCAGACACTTAACCAACCGAGCCACCCGGGGAACCAACATTGGATACCCTTTATAATAGCTTCTTGAGGTAGAGGTTGAAGTCATTCTCATCCACCCTTTCTTCTCTTGTTTACGCAGTTTCGAGTATGCCTTATCCTCCAGCATGACTTCATCTCCATCCCATACAAGCTGTGGGCCACCTTCATTAATAGTTGATTAAAAATATTTTCTAATTTTCAGTATGATTTCTTTCAGTCGTAAGGTATTTACCAGAGTATTCCTTGCTCAGAGATTTTTCATTCTTTTTCACAGTGAATTCTACATTAGCTTTTCTCTTGTCAGATAACCAATTCTTATTTCCTTTGAAACCTATTAAGGTTTATTCAAGAGAGCAATTTTGTTACTTGTTGGTTTACATTACTAGTATACATTAAACAAAATGTGTATTCTGTCATCATTGTGTTTCATGCCATGTTGTTGCTTCCCTATTCCAGGAAATTCCTGTGTGTAATCTAAACCTAACACCGTGCCCCCCTCCTTAAGAGGAGGGCAGGGATTAAACCAAGAAAGAGGTAGACCACCTCAGATTGGTGGGTGGCAGTTTAAGAAGCAAGGAAATTTATTTATGAGTCTTGTTTAGGGGGTCCAGAAGACTGGTACATATCCCCACCTGCCCATCAAATCTTACAAGTGTATACAGAGGATTTAAGTGGGTTCAGCCGTGTACAGCACCCAGATAGTCTTATCACCACTTTTCTATCTCAAGACTGTATCCTTAGGGTATCTTCTAAGAACGGGAAAGGAAAGCAGTGACAGGGGACTAGGAGGGCGTGCCTGGGTGGTCCAGTCAGTTAAGCACCTGACTCTTCATCTCAGCTCAGGTCTTAATCTCAGTGTCGTGAGTTCAGGCCCCGTGTCCGGCTCCACATTTGGCATGGAGCCAACTTTAAAAAGGCAAAGTGAAACAGGGGGCCGGGTGCATGTATGTATTTCTTCATTTGTGTGTTCTATTCACACACTTATAATTTAAACTCCGACCCACTTATAACTTCTTATATGTGGTATAAAAATTAATAGATCCGCATAGGGGAAGTGAGGGACAAATAAAATAACACAACATCAGAGAGGGAGACAAACCATAGAAGACTCTTAACTGTAGGAAACACACTGAGGGTTGCTGGAGGGGAGGTGGGTGGGGGGATGGGGTATCTGGGAGATGGGCATTAAGGCGGCACCTGGTGTAATGAGCCCTGAGGGTTCTTTGCAACAGACGAATCTCTACACTCTACTCTGAAAGTAATAATACATTATCTGTTAATTACTTGAATTTAAATAAATAAATAATCATTAGATCCAGCCTCATTGTTACATGGAGTACAGTACTTGTTACCATCTTATCTTTTGATTCACACTTCTTACGGCCCTTTTTCTCTCCATAAAAACATTCCAGTGTTTTTTGTGATTCCACTTTTTCCTGCGAGGGTGTGAAGTCTGTATTTCCTTACTCTTTTATTGAGCTTACAATATGCATCCCTCGGTTGTTATAGTCTTAATAATTACTAACAGTGAATGCAAAGTTCTAATTTTATAACTTCCCTTATAATGCTGGATTTGTGGAATAGTTTAACTTCATTTCTCCTCTTGAGCTTTCACCTTGTATTTACATTAGGTTAATTTTACATATACATAAAAGTCCATAAAATATTAATTCCTTTGTTTCTACAATGATTAGGCAGTCAATGTTTTTTTTTTAATATTTACTCACATAATGACCTTTCTTCGCTCCTCCTTATTTCCTATACTATTGTTGCACTTTGGAGTTCTATTTTTTCTTCCTGAGGAACTGTTAATATTATTTCTCTTAGTGCACATTTGCTGGTGATGAGTTTCATCCGTGGTGTGTGTGTGTGTGTGATGGAGAGACAGAGAGAGAGAGAGAGAGAGAGAGAACATTTTTAATTCATCTTTTTGAAGAATATTTATACTGCTTATAGAATCCTACATTGACACTTGTTTTTCTAGGCTGTGAAAGATACCATTTCATTTTCTCCTAGGTTTCATTATTCTATCATATCGCTCAGCTTTAAAACTAAAGTATATTTTTAACCTGCTTGCTTTTGTGAATTTGTATTTGGTTATCGTCACTCTTTAAATTTGATGCTGTGGGGTGAGTGTCTTTGTCATTATTTTGGGAGGGTCTACAGAGCTTGTGATATGTATGGATACCTTTCATCAGTCGTAAAAACTCTGGGCTATTGCTTGTTCAGACCCTGCTTCTGCCCTCTTTTCTTCTCTCGCTGCATCTCTTCACTTACGCCTGTGTTAGACCTCTGTCCTTACCTTTATTTCAATCTAGACTCATGTTGATATATTCAGTTCCCTAATCATGTTGTCCGCCTTGGTCCTGACCTTGCTTCTATGCAATCTTCTGCTCACCTGATAGAGTGGATTCTTCGTTTTAAAGGCTGGGTTTTCACCATTTGAAAATGTCCATTTGAATCGTTTAAAGATAGGTTAGTTTTCTGATGAAATTTTTCGTCTTCCAGGATGAGAATCATACGCAGCGATTCCTAGGAAGTACCATTGCTAAAAATATCGGCAACATTTTTCTTTTACCGAAACCCGTCCGTTTAACATCTGGACTGGTACATTTCTATTTCTGTTTATACTTAGTGGAACAATAAGATTTCTGTATGTTAAAGAATAGCAGTTTTGATAACACACTATGCCTATTCAAAAATAACATGAAAACCAATGTGACGTAGAATATAGCATGGGAAAACCTGGCACTCGATGACATTCATATTACACAGTCTCTTGCATGATTCGAGAGTAGTAGAGGTTTAAGAGGTGTTTGGTTACATATTGGTGAAGTATGGGTGTGTGTTAAATTGGGTGATATGGGTAAGTTCTCACTTCTGAAAGCACTAATCCAACATTCATTATTCACCCATCGAGGAAATAAGAATTAGACATGAGCTTTTGTTTCGGGGATGTGCCAAAAATTATGGGAAAAAATGGAACTCTGTACAAAACAAGGTATGACGTTTGGTCTGGACCAAATGACAGAAACTCGTTTCTTCTTGCACTTCGCTACGAAGCAAAACTATGGATCTTGAAATTCATGCGAGAGGCAACCAAAAGGAAACTCTGAAAGAATGAAACCTTGCCATTTGCGATAGCATGGATGGAGCTAGACATTAATATGCTAAGCCAAATAAGTCAGCCAGAGAAAGAAAACTACCGTATGAGTTCACTCATGTGTGGAATACAAGAAACAGAAGAGGTGAACATGGGGCGGGGGGGAAGAAAGGCAAACCGAGAAACAGACTCTTAAGTATAGAGAACAAACTGAGGGTTCCTGGAGGGGAGGTGGGTGGGGGAAATCCATTACACAGGGGATGGGGATTCAGGAGGGGACTCAGGATGACCACTGGGCATTGTATGTAAGAGATGAATCACCAAATCCTACACCTGCAACTAATACTACACTGTACGTTAACTAACTGGAATTTAAGAAGAAAAAGAAAAAGAAAATTCTGAGTATTAGTAAGGGAAAGGCAAACGATCTGGGGACTCCAGAAGTGGAGGAGCAACACAGTGGCTGGAAAACTTACTATATGAGCTGGCGTGACAGCTCCAGCCCAAAGACAGTATGAAGGCAGAATTCTCTCTTCCTTGGGAAACTTCAGCCCTGTTTTCTCTTATGGCCTTCATCTGATTGAAGGAGTCCCGGCCACATTATAGCAGCTGATGTGAATTACTCACAGACTATTGATTTAACTGTTAACGTTATGTAAGAAGTTAGCTTCCCAGCAATACCCACTCTAGTATTTGACCAAATACCTGAACACTGTGCCCTCGCCAAGTTGACTACATAAAATTAACCATCATCCGTTCTTTCCCCGGGAACCTTCTGTGGAAGGCAGGTTATGTGAAAATATGACCACCAAAGTGGTGGGGCAGCAGTCTTAACTTAGAGTTCAACGGAATCATTGTCATTTTTCATCCCATTGAAACTATGACCTCTAGGCAAGCAAGGCATAAAGGCAGAGGGGCAGGAAGTAGAAATTGTGCTAGTGCATCACTAGGGGGGTAATAGTGAGTGGTGCCACTCCCACTTTCCATCCCTCGATTCCTGGAGCCATGAATCCTGCACGGGGGAGAAATAGCTCCGTATGTTGGTTGCTGATTCTGATATACAGCCTCCTGGAGAACCTTGCCCCACTCCTACAGGGTATTGCCATCTACCTGGCACTATTAACAGAGTCTTCAAAAGGACATTCCAACATTGTATCAGCCACCAGATTTGGAATAGTGGGGAGCATGATAGCACCAGTGAATTCCATGACTACAGGTTCATGGCTTCACACCATCTGCTGTGAATCTAGTTCCTCCATCAGAATCGTGCTGCGTGGAAAACAACAGTGGTAGATAAGGCAATCTGTAAGTCACTGCCGTTAGTTTAGACAGAAGCACTGCATGCCAGGAAGGCAAAGTCATCTCGGTGGTAAGTGTTTATTCCAGTAAGAACAAAATGCTGCTTTTCCACGGTGGAAGAGATCCAATGGAATAAACCTGCCACCAGCTAGCTGGCTGATCACCTGGGGGGATGGTACCTTATCAAAGGCACAGGGATCACTTCTCTTGCTCGCAGGCTGGGCACTCAGCGGTGCACTTAGCCACGTCAGCTCTGGCGAGTAGACATCCATGTGCTGAACCAATAACTAACATCCTTCCATGCCTCATGGCCAATTGGTTCAGGAGCCCATTGGGCAATGACAAAGATGGCTGAGGAAAGAGGCTGGCTAATAAGCATAGAACAGTTTGTCTTGTACGTTTGATTATTAAAATTCATCTCCGCTGAGAGAGAGACAAGCAAAAAACAGACTCTTACCTATAGAGAAAAAAAGGGATGGTTACCAGAGGGGAGGGGGGTGGCGGGGTGGGCGAAATAGACGATGGGGATTAAGGAGTGCACTTGTCCCGATGAGCACTGGGTGAGGTCTGGAATTGTTTGAATCACGCTGTTCTACACGTGAAACTAATATAACACTGTAGGGCAACTCTACTGGAATTTAAAAGCAAAGCAGAGAGAACGGAAAAAAAGAAAAAGAAAATTCCTCTCTGCCAAGGTCACCCTTCAGTGAGCATTCACCTAAGACACAAATATCATTTTTCACCTGCTCAGAGAGGTCTATCCACATACCTCTTCCCTAGAATTTTGTCACCTACTTTAATTCATGTTCCTTCCAATTCCCTGACCTCTCTGCCAAACAATTGGCCACAGCCCGTGAATTGGAACAGAATCAGAATTCTGTCCATTTATCTTTTCTTTAGGGAAGGGGAGAGGGGCAGAGGCAGAGGGAGAGAGAATCTTAAGCAGGCTCCACGCCCAGCACAGAGCCCAACACGTGGCTCGATCCCACAACCCTGAGATCATGACCTGAGCCAAAATCAAGAGTCAGACGCTTAACCAACTGAGCCACCCTAGTGCTCCTGTCCATTGCTCTTTTAAGGAAGGTGAACAACCAGGTGCACTGCTCCACGTTCTGCCCACCGGGAGGTTGACCCTTCCCCACTGTTCTCCACGGATGTCCCAGAAAGGGGCTGTAGCGCTACAGCTGTCCACTTTCAGGTGGTGTCTGCATATCGTGCAGAGTCATCTGTAAATTGGGCCCAGGTAATCTCTTCCTCTGTCAATTGCGTGTATCCCTGCTGTTGCACAAATCCGTGAGGCAGTTTTGCTTGGGGAAGGGATGAAAGACAAAAGTGTAAGAGAAAGCGGGTGATACAACCTACACCATTCCCTACTCCCTGGTTTCTTTCTCTACTACAAGGCATCTGCTTTTGCTTCCTTTTCAGATTCCTCATGTGTGTGGGGTTTTGTTTGTCTGTCTGTCTGTTTGTTTTGCATTTGGTCTAGCATCATTAGTTAACAATCACAGGGAGACATAGGCAGCAGCGAGCTAACTCCATGGCAGCCAGGAGCAGAAACTCCTCACTGGATTTTTAAAACTTGTTTTACTCTTTCGAGCAGTTTTAAGTTCACAGCAAACTTGAGCCAAAAGTCAGCGTTCCCATATACCTACTGCTCCCACACATACACAGCCTCCTCCACTTAGAATATTCTGCGTCAGCGTGATGCATTAACTAGAGTCGATGAACCCACATACCAAATCACGCCAAAAGTCCACCGACAGTGTTCATTGTGATTCACTTTTGGCGCTGCACGTTCTAACGGTTTTCACAAATGTGTAGTGTCACGTCCACGTGATTTTTAAGTGGGCGTCAACTTTCAACCACAATGACTAAATATCAAAAGTGCAATTATAGTACCTAGAGAATTATTTCACTGTCCTGAAAATGCCCCGCACACTGCCTGTTCTTCCTTCTCTCCTCTAACTCATGAGACCACTAATGTTTTAACGTCTCCATAATTTTGCCTTTTACAGAAGATCACATAGTAGGAATCATACAGTAGTTATAGCCTTGTCAGATAGACTTTTTCACTGCTAAGATGCATTTAAGTTTCCTCCTGTCTCGTTATGGCTTGACAGCTCATTTGTTTTAGCCCTGGATAATATTCCATGCTCTAGATGTGCCACAGTTTACTTACACATTTATCTCAAAAAAAAAAAAAAAAAAACAACCCAAAGACAAAAACAAAAAACCACCCCACCATGTTCGTTGCTTCCAAGTTTGAACAATTATAAATAAAGCTACCATAAACATTTATGTGTAGGTTCTTGCATGGACATGAATTTTCAGCCTATGTGAGGAAACACTAAGGCGTGTGATTACTGGATTGTATTACAGGTGAGCATAAGCTGAGTTTTGTGAGAAACCTCTATTCTGCATTCCAGGTGGTTATGCCACTTTGCGTTTCTACCGGCAGTGAATGGGAGTTCCAGTTGCTGCACATCTTCACAAACCTTTGATGCTCTCAGAGTTCAGTGATGCCTCATTGTTGTTTAATTTGCAATTTCATAATCGCACATGATGTTGAGCATCTTTTCATATGCTTATTTGCCGTCTGCGAATCTTCTTTGGTGTGTTCCCTGTTTGTGTCTTTGCCCATGTTTAAATCAGGTTGTGCACTTTCATATTTGGGGGTTTAAGAATTCTTTCTAAATTTTGGATAACCATCTTTTATCAGATATGCCTCTTGATTGATTTTCTCCCGGTCTGTCAGAGAGCAGAAGTTTTTAAATTTTACTGAGGTCCACCGTATCAATTTTTTCTTTCATGGATCACGCCCTTATGTTGTATCTCAAGAAGTGTTCTCTGTATGCATCATCACCTAGATGTTCTGCTGTGTTTTGGATTGCCTATGCAGACGCATCTCCTATGCAGTTTTGTAGGTTTGCGTTTCACAGTTAGGTCTAGGATCCTTTTGAGTTAATTTTTTGTGAAGGGCATAAGGTCTGTGTCTAACTTCATTTTTTCCCACGTGGAAGTCCAGATATTCCAGCATCATTTGTTGAAAAGACTTCTTTGCTCCAGTGTATTACTTTTGGTCCATTGAATAAATCTGCGGGCTGTATATATGGAGGAGGTCTGTTTCTGGGCTTCCTCTTTTGTTCCATCGATCTGTTGTCGGTCTGTTCCTTCACCAATACCATACTACCGTGGTTGTTTTAAGTTTATCCCAAGTCTTGAAGTACGGTAGTGTCAGTCTACCAGCCTTTCCTCCTCCTTCAGCATTGTGTTGGCTGTTTTGTGTCTTTTGCCTCTCCATATACACTTTATCGTCAGTTTGTCAATATCCACAAACTAACCTGCTGGATTTTGATCAGGATGCATTGAATCTATAGAGCAAAGTGGGAAGAATTGACATGTCGACAATATTGAGTCCCTATCCGTGAAAGTGACATATCTCTCCATTTATTTAGTTCTCTTTTGATGTCTTTCCTCAGAGCGTTGTCATTTTCCTCATATGGATTTTGCACATATTTTCTTAGACTTATACCAAATAGCTTTCATTCTGTGGGGTGCTAATGTAAATGGTAATGGGTTTTTAATTTGAAAGTCCACTTCCTTATTGCCGATATGGAAGAAAGCAGAGGACTTTGCTATAGTAACCTTGTATCCTCAAACCCGGTGTAATTGCTAGTTTGTTCCACCAGTTCTTTTTTATTCTTTTAAATACCTTTACAAAGAAAATAATGATATCTGCAAACAGAGACAGTTTATTTCTTCCTTCTCAGTCAGAGTATCTATAACTACCTTACTTGTTAGCTAGGGCTTCAAGTAGGGTGTTGAAACTGAACAGCAAGAGGGGACGTCCTTGCCTTTTCCTGACCTTAGACGGAAAGCTCACAGTGAAGTACAGTGTTAGCTGAAGGTTTCTTGTAGATGTTCTTCATCAAGCTGAGGAAGTTCCTCTTCATTTCTGTTTTCTGAATCTTAATCATGAATGGATCTTGGATTGCGTCAAACGCTTTTTCTGCATCTACTGGTATAATCAAGGGATTATGTTTCTGTAGCCTATTTCCTCACTGAATTTTGTGGAAAACAAAACTGAATTGGAAGTGGTATCAAGTCGTTGGTCTGAGTGCGATACATTCTGTTTGAAATTATGATGACTGTGATCACTTTAGGTTAATAAGTCTTCTAAAATATAATGAGGGTTCCCCTGACACCGAAAAATATGAGCAATGATTGGAAGGCAGATACAATCTCAATCTTACAGATGTAAAGTGATAACGAAGGCAAACCTCAAAGCAGACATAGACCAGGCACCCTGTTAGAGCCTGGCAGGTGGTACACACTCCCTGCAGTGCCATTCAGACATTCCTCCCCACAATAGTGGGCAAAGGCAGATTATTGTTTCAGCCCTGAGCTGAGATGCTTCAGATGCCAGGCCTCATGTACAGGTGCTCCCTTTTGAGATGACATGAACACCATTCTCATCCCTGCTCCATAGAATATAGAGCATCTTTACGTTATGTGCAAACTATGTCAGGGATTCGATGTCTGTCTTTACTGCTCATTATGCAAAATGTTTTATATTCACTAACTGACTCCCTGTACAGTCCTGTGATGGGCGTTCAGCCCGGATCATAATAGTCTGATGGGACCGTAAGTTTCATGAAGATGCAATATGCTTTTTTGTTACAGTCCCCAGAAGCCTGTTCTAATAAATAACAATGATTGCTACCCCACCCTATAAATAATTTATGATTAAAACATGTAAGCTACTACGGACTGTGATCTATCCTCATAGTCTTGTCAGAGACACAGAGGGCTAGGCAGAACCTTGTAAGGTTTGATCCCACCTATTGAGAAGAGAGGCATAAGAAATGGGTTCCCTACTTGGTAGTCTACTTCCTCTAGTGTGACCGTGGAATGGTTTAGTGTACATTTTCTCTCTCTGTCTTTCATGTCTCATCTCTTTCTCACTGTCTCTCGGGGGGGGGGGTGTCTTCCTGATCTTCCTCTCCTTGTTCTTCCTCATTCCTTAGGGCCGATTTCCTGATCTCACGGTGGCCCCTGCGCTCGGTCCTCAGCTCTCAGCCCTCACCCATCTGTCCCCATTCACATACTACAACCCCTCCACTTCCCGTTCTGGATGTCTGTGCTCCAGGGCGAGTCCGGTCCAGTCATGAGCTTTCTGCCAAGTGAATGTGGCCTCTCCTTTCATTCAGGGAAGCCTCACTGAAGCCTTGGTTTCACGGTGAGGTCTTGGTGTCACGAGGCACAGCTCAGCCATGGACTGCACACCTTATAATCTTTAGCGGCAGGGGGCAAGTCATATCCAACACCAGGAAGGCCTCAGAGAAGACAGAGGAGAAACATACACTGACACAATCACACCTGAGAGGGTCAGAGGCCTCTGGGTGCGTGAGCTCCTGACCCGGATGTCCCTTGGACCCTCCCTCTCTGTGTGTGGATAGCCAGGGGCAGCCTAGGGCCAACGTTGCCTCTTCTTCCTGGAGGACCCTGGAGTTAGTCACTGCTGTTCAGGGTCTCCTGCAGGTGGTCTTCCTCTTCATCCTGTTCTTCTTTCTCCTACCAGAAGCACAATTCTGTGGTTAATAGGAAGTTCTCATGTTGTTAATCATCCTTTTCACATTGAAAGTTAGCTTTTTTTTATTTTAATGTTTGTTTATTATATTATGTTAGTCACCATACAGTACATCCCCGGTTTCTGATGTGAAGTTCAATGATTCATCAGTTGAAAGTTAGCTTTTTAAGCTTTCTCAACAAGACCATCTTGCTCTGTAGCCTGGACCGCAAGACCGGTTGGGCTACCAGCTTGGCCTGTCCTGATGGGCACAGCCCAGGATCCTGAAGGCACTGGAACATCCCCAGCACAGCTGTTGGGGGGGGGTTAGGAAAAAGCCCCTAGGTCCCCATTCAGATCCTGACCAGCTGCCAACTCTGCCTCCACCCAGTCCCCTCCCAAAGCCTGAATTCTGGGACTACAACTCCTAGGTGGGGCAAGTAGATGCACCGGGACTGCTGGGCTGGGAGAGACACAGGCCTCGAGGAGGAGGCAGCAGAAAAGCTCTGGATGGCGTGAGGGGATGTGCGGCGGTGGGGTGAAGAAGGACCCACCCACAACCTGCCCACTGACCCGCTGCTGGGCCACACTCTCAGCTCCTGCCCTCTGTGGGTCTCAGTCTCCTCACCTGCCCGCGGGCACGAATACACTCCCCACACACCGGGCTTGCTCATGAATGGAAGGGGCTCTGGAGTGCTGAGAGAGCTGATTTGGCCCCAGAAGAGGAGGAGCAGGTCAGATTTGGACGGGAAGGCGTGATTTGGGCCTCCTCAGTCACAGCCAGGGGCTACCTCCCTGGAAGCGCTCAGCACAGTCAGGCAGGTGGGAAGCTCTGAAATCAGAATCATGGGCCAGTCGAGGTCCTCTCTGGAGTGCTCTGTGGTGGCCAGCCATCTGCGTCACAGGCTCCTTCCTGTTTGTTCTCATCTCTGCCCATGGGGAACCCCGACAGGGGCTCAGGGAGCTCACTGCCTCATTGGTAACTGGACCCAACTGCCCTGAGGACAGTCGTGTGTCATCTTCACAGCATCCCCTGGTTAACGCTAGTGTAACTTATCCAAACGGTGGTTCGCATGTTCTGAAATGATTTTGATGATGTCCCACGATTTATTAGAGCCATAGCTCATTCAGTACGCTTCTATGGGATGGATAAGTAGCGTGCAGTTCAGGTTTTTGCCATCTTAATGCTAGTTGTGGTGTGCTTTCTTGCACGTGCAATAATGCTTATATATAGACTCGATTTGTAGTAGTAGATCAAAATCGGAAATAATTCAATCACACACCGACAGGGCAACACATCAATAAATTGTGCCAGATTCCCAGCATGGAGTACTGCACAGCTGTGAAAAAGAATGAACTAAATCCCACAGAGACGGAGTGACGAGCGGGGGGAAAAACGGATACAAAACAGGACACACTATAGGATCCACTTTATGCATAGCTCAAAACCTAACAAACTAGTGTTTAGGCATTCGTACAGGTGTGTTAAAGCAGTCCTACACAAAAGCAAGGATTCTATCCTGCCTAAGAGGCAACTTTCTATGGCTAATTACATAGTAAAATTCACATTTTCGTAAACGGTTCTATGAATTTCAACACATGTACACATTATTATAATCAGTACGGCAGTCACTATACAGAACTTTTATATCACCCTTCAGAACTTCTCGAGTTCTTTATGCTGCCCCTGTATACTCACTCTCTTACCCCATCCCTACGCCCTGATGACCACTTATTCGTAATCCATACTAGACCTTTGTCATCTCAAGAATATCCTATAAATGGAATAATAGAGCCTGTAATCTTTTGGGACTCCTTCACTTAGCATAATGCAGTTGCGTTTCACCCAAGTTGTTGAATGTGGCTTTTCAGAATGCAGACCGTGCACATATGTTGTTAGATATGGGGATGGGATCTATTATAAATGGTATTGTGGGTTTTTAAAAAAGTTTGCCTCCAATATTTCATTGCTAGTTTATAGAAATATGAAGGTGCTTGTTCTTTTGTTTGTTGGACTCAAATCCTGCAGTGTTCATGAACTCACTTGTTACTACTATGAGTATATTTTATAGAGCCTCTAAAATATTTCTATGTAGACAATCGTATGATCTGCGAGTTGGAGTTGTTTTTTCTCTTCACCACCTGGTAAGCCATTTATTTCTTTTCCTTGCCTCAGCAAATTGGCTGCAACTTTCAGTATGATGTTGATAGCAGGGGTGAAAGTGGACATCCTTGTTTGGTTCCTTTCCCCCCCACATTTACTGAGATGTAAATAACATACAACATGGAGCAATTTTAAGGAGTACGAAATATGAGTATATAGACAGAGAGTGCTAGATATAAAATAGATGATAGACAGATGGATAGACAGTCAGACAGATAGATAGATACATGAAACGATTGCCAGCATCACATTAGCTAACACCTCGCCTCCATCACATAATTACAATTTTTTGTGTGTGGTGAGAACATTTAAGTCTACGGTCTTAGAGGCACCTGGGTGGCTCAGTTGGTTATCTGTGTGCCTTTGGTTCAGGTCATGATCTCAGGGTCCTGGGATCGAGCCTTGCATCCTGTTCCACGCTTATCGGGGAGTCTGCTTCTCCCTCTCCCTCTGCCCCTCACTCCCGCTCAGGACTTCTCTCTCTCTCTCTCTCTCTCTCTCTCTCTCTCTCTCTCTCTCTCTCGCCCTCCCCCCCCCCAAATAAATAAAGTCTTCAAACAACCAAGATCTACTCTCCTAGCAACTTCCAAGTCTATACTACGATAACATTAACTATAATCACCATATCACCATGCTGTACATTAGATCCCCAGGATATATTCATCTTATAACTGGAAGTTGGTACCCTTTGCCCAACATCTCCCACTTCTCCTACCCCCGACCCGTGGCAACCCCCATTCTACTCTGTTTCTACAAGTTTAGCTTTCCTGGAGTCCACATATAGGTGAGCTCATACAGTAGTCATCTTTCTCTTCTGACTTGTTCCACTTAGCAGAATGCCCTCAAGGTCCATCCATGCTTTTGCCAATGGCAGCATTTCCTTCCTTCTCATGGCTGGACAGTATTCCATCAGATATGTATGCCACAACATCTTTATCCATCCCCCTGTTTGGACGCTTAGGTTGTCTTCATATCTTGGCTCTTGTGAACAATGCTGCAATGAAAATGGGAGTGCATATACCTCTTTGAGATCCTGATTTCATTCTCTTTGGATAGGTACCTAGAAGTTGGTTGCTGGATACTCTATTCTATTTGTAATGTTCTCCATACTGCTCTCCATAGTGGCTGTACCAGTTTACATGCCCACCAACAGTGCCCAGGAGTTCCCTTTACTCCACCTCCTCACCAACTCTTGTTGTCTTTTGTCTCATGACAGCCATTCTAAGAGGGGTGAAGTGATACCTGGTTGTAGTTTTGGTTTGCATTTTCCCGATGATTTGTGATGTCGAGTACCTTTCATGGTCTATCGGCCGTTGGCATGCCTTCTTTGGAAAAATGTCCATTCGGTTCCTCTGCCCCCTTTAAAAAAATACAACTGTTGATTTTATGCTACTGAGTTGTAGGAGTTCCTTATATAGTTTGGACATTAACCCCGTATCAGGTAGAATATTTATAAATATTTTCTCCCGCCCCATAGGTTGACTTTTCCTTTTGTTTCATTGTTTCTTTTGCCATGCAGAAGCTTTCCAGTTCGATGTAGTCCCACTTATTAATTTTGTGCTCGGTTGCCAGTGCTTTAGGCACCATACTCAGTCTCTGGATCACAAAGAGTGACGGTTTGTATATAGGACACTGCTGGAACACTCGTATTTGGGAACTGTCAGTGCATCGAAATGTCAAGATGCTTTTTCTCTATGTTGTCTTCTAGGAATTTTACAATTTCAGGTCTTTTGTTTACAGCTTACTCCATTTCAAGTTAATTTTTGCAAGTGGTGTGCGGTACGGCTGCACTTTCATTGCTCTGCATATAGTTACCCAGTTTTCTCAGTACCGTCTATTAAAGAGACCTTCTTTCCCCACGAATATTTTTGACCCCTTTGGCAATTATTGGTTGGCTGTATATGTATATGTAGGTTTATTTCTGGGCTCTTCTTTCTGTTCTTTTGGCATATGTGTCTGTTTCTTTACCAGTACCATACTAGTTTGGTTACTAGAGCTTTATACTACTAGTCTGAATCAGGAAGTGGGATGCCTCCATCTTTATTCTTCTTTCTCAGGGTGTCTTTGGCAACTGGGGACGTTTGTGGCTCCATTCAAATTTTAGGACTGTATTTTTTATATCTGTGAAAAAAAATGCCACTGAAATTCTGATAGGGATTGCAGTGATTGCATGGATGGGTTTGAGTAGTGTAGCCATTTTAGCAGCATTAACTCTTTCAATTCACGAACACAAGATAGCCTTTGTTTAATTGTAATTCCAGTATAGTTAACAGAGAATGCTACCTTAGCTCCAGGTGTGCAGTATAGCAATTCAACATTTCCATACATTACCCAGCGCTCATCACAAGTGCATTCCTCGATCCCCATCCCCTATTTCACACATTCTCCCACCCACCTCCCCTCTGGTAACCATCAGTCTGTTCTCCATAGTTAAGAGTCAGCTTCTTGGGTCTCTCTCTCTCTTTCTCTCTCTTGCCTTGTTTTGTTTTTCAAATTCCACATATGAGTGAAATCTATGGTGTTTGTCTTTCTATGACTGACTTACTTCACACGGTACCATACCCTTTACATCCATCCATTTTGTGGCAAGAGGCAAGATTTCCTTCCTTTTTATGGCCGAGTACGATTCCCTTGTGTATATTTGCAACATCTCCTTTATTCATCTGTGAATGGGCACTTGGGTTGCTTCCATAATTTGGCTATTGTAAATAACACAGCTGTAAACATAGGGCTGCAGGTATCCCTTTGAATTTGTGTTTTTGTATTTTGGGGATAAATGCCTAATAGTGCGATTACTAGATTGTAGGGTAGTTGTATTTTTACCTTTTTGGGAAACCTCTATACTCTTTTGCACAGTGGCTACACCAGTTTCTTGCTTGGTTCTTGATGTTAGAGAAAAGTAAGTAGTCTTTCTCTCTTAAGTATGATGTTGAAGAGGAAAATCACCCAGGCCAGGCTCACCCAGAGCAGGCCCAGGCCGGCAGCCCCCAGTAGATAGAAAGAGCAGAAGATAACCAGGAGCCCCGCCTTGGGAAGAAGACATAACCTGCTTCTGTAAACAAGCATCCTGCAATACTGTTCTTGCCTAAAGCAGTCCCACACCCCCAATTTAAACCCACGTACCAGCAACCAGCATAGCCCTTGGAACCTGACCCCCTGCACCTCCCCTATAAAACCCCCTCACCCAGGGACCAGAATTTGGAGCAGGAGCTCATCTGGGTACGCCAGCGTAAAGTAAATCCGAGTTCTCCTAATACTCCGAGTGTCACTTGGTCTCTCGCCGGACTGATTCTTAATTTTCCACAACATTTCTGGAGGACCCAGCGAGATTCCAACTGTTCTGGCCCATTGAGCCACTGGCCGGTGGATCAGACTGCACCGGAGCAGGAAAGACCTCAGGGACTGAACGAGGCAGCGTGGCCCCGACGGGATTCCGGGTCCTCCTTCACCCCAGAGTTCCAACCCTCCGGGCAGTCTTGCCACAGCCGGACTCCAAGGAGAAGTGGACCAACTCACCTGGCAACTCATCTGGGCTTGGTAAGCATCGCAGGAATCGGTAGTCAGCACCTGTTCCATGAGCAGAAGGAAAACCCGGCCACCTTCCAGGAATGTCCGTGAGGAATTCCACAGGTTGGGGATCTCTCACGGGGGGAGGTCCCGCAGGATAAGAGCCTCCTGAAAGGGGGGACCAGGAAGGAATTTCCAAAAGGAAATCCACAGGTCGGGGGCCTGCCAGGGAGGAGGTCCTGTAATAAATTGGATGTGAATGCGTGAGTGAATGAGCAGCCTGTTTGTGTTTGTGGCTCCACGTTCTAGAGACCACGGAGTCTGAGTGGGCCCCAACCTATTTCCGTGGTGACCTCATAAGGTCAAGGGAGAGGCCTTCGGGGTGCCAGTCCAGGGCTTCAACGGACTTGCTACGGCTGAGAGGCACCCACGTCTCCTCTGGGAGAGCGGACAGGTGGGCATCTGATTGGTCTCTCCTTTGGAGGGGGCACCCATCCTTTGGTTTGTCTTTGCGCCATCAACCAGGGAGGGAACACATAGGGTGGACAAGAGAACCTCTGTTCATCATAGGCAGAAGTTCTTCAAGACCTACAGTCCTAGAGTGATGCTCAAAAATTTTAAGTAGGGATTCTCAGGAGATTATGGGATCAAAATGTGTCCTAGATAATTACGTGCATTATGTGAACTGGAATGGCTCACCTTTGGGGTCGGCTGGCCCTCAGAGGGTACCTTAGACCTACCCACTGTTCAGGCCATTTATAGAGTTGTGGTCGGGACTCTGGGACACCCTGACCAATTTCCCATATATTGATTCTTGGCTTCAGATAGCCCAGACTCTGCCCCCATGGGTCCGATTCTGCGCTAATGGGAAGGGCCAGAGTAGGATATTTGTAACCCAAGTAAGAGAGCCCAAAGGCTATAAGAAAGCAAAGCCTGTTTATCAGGGAGATCCAGAGACTGAGGACAATCTGTTC
This sequence comes from Ursus arctos, assembly GCF_023065955.2. Taxonomy (NCBI): domain Eukaryota; kingdom Metazoa; phylum Chordata; class Mammalia; order Carnivora; family Ursidae; genus Ursus; species Ursus arctos. The sequence goes on from NC_079873.1 coordinate 43,465,374, forward strand.
ATGCTCCCGCCATATGCCCCGAATGTACCACCACTGATGCCCCACCCTCCAGATAGCCCACCGCCTTCGGTGAGCCCACCTCAGACTTCTCAACAACCACCACGCCCAAGGGGAACTCTGAGCTTGCCCCCATCCTGAAGCCCCAGTCCCCAGTCCAGGAGCCAATGTCTACGCTTGTCTCAGGCTCCAGTTCTTCTAGCCACGGTGCTCCAGATGCCACCCCATGAGATGCAAGGGCCACAACAGATAAACGCTGACAACACCATCCAGCCCAGACACTCCATTCCCATCTATCAGCCCTTTAGTACCACCAACCTTCTGAACTGGAAAAACCATATATCACCATACTCAGAGAAGCCTCAGGCCATGGCTGACCTCCTGGAGTCCCCGTTCCAGACCCACCAACCCACTTGGGATGATTGCCGCCAGATTCTCCTGACGCTCTTCAACACAGAAGAACGCCGACAGATCGTCACCGAGGCACGTCGTTGGCTCCAAGACGAGCCCCCATCAGGAGCACCAAATGCAGAATCATGGGCCCTAGAGGCAGCAGCTGACACTCGACCCAGCTGGGATTTCCGTACAGCCGAACGACTAGATGCCCTAAGTCGATACTGTAGTACAGCTCTTCTGTAGAGACTCAGAGGAGGGGCAAAGAAGACAACCAACATGTCCAAAACTGCAGCAGTTATCCAGAAACCAGAAGGATCACCAACTGACCTCTATGAGAGGCTATACGAGGCCTTCTGAGTGTACACCCCGTTTAATCCAGAGGCCCCAGAGAACCAGCGAATGGTCAATTCAACATTTGTGACTCAATCATATACCGATATTCACCAGAAACACCAGAAGCATGAAGGCTTTGCCAGCATGAATGCTACCCAGCTGATAGAAGTGGCGAATAAGGCCTTTGCAAATCGAGACCATGAGGCCAAACGAGAAGCAGACAAAAGGATGAATACTAAGGCATCATTGTTGGCCACAGCCTGGGAAAGGTCGGACCCAACTAGACAGTCGGCCCCACTGAAAAAGGGGGGACCCACTAGCAAGGCCCCACTCCGATGAGATTGATGTGCCTATTGTAGGGGTCTGGCCACTGGAAAAACGAATGCCCCCATTGTAAGGAACCAACCCAAGGGCCTGACAAAATTACTTCAGAAAACAGGAAAACAAGGTGGCAGCCTGAGCCCGAAATGCGAGACCTTATCAGTTTAGCTGGGGTTGAGTCAGACTAGGGGAGACCGGGCTCCTTTTTATTAGGTCCCCGGGATCCCATGGTCAAAATGAAGGTGGGGGGCCAACCGTTGACGTTCATGGTGGACACAGGCACTGAGCATTCAGTGGTTACCACGCCCGTGGCCCCACTCACAGGGCGTAAGGCCACAATCGTCAGGGCAACTAGTTCCCAAACTACCCACCAGTTCTGTGGACCCCGAGCATGCCAACTAGGGGGCCATACAGTAACTCATGAATTCCTATACCTACCAGAATGCCCCGTTCCCCCATTAAGCAGAGACTTACTGACAAAGCTCGGGGCCCAGATGGCCTTTATCCAAGGAGGGCCTACCAGCCTCAGCCTGGGAAGGCCAAATTCCCTCATCATGGCAGTAACTGTACCTGCAGAAAATGAATGCCGAGTTTACTGCCAAGAGAAAGGAGACCCCACAGTACCAACTGTTGGTTGAGTTCCCTGACGTGTGGGCCAAAAAAGGACCTCCCTGGCCTGGCCCTTAACCACGTGCCTATAGCAGTGGATCTTAAGCCAGGGGCCCTCCCGGTCCAACAGTGACAATATCCAGTGCCCCGGAAGGCACTACTGGGGATTCAGGCCCACTTACAATGACTAAAGGATGCAGGAATACTGACAGAGTGCCAATCGCCATGGAACACCCCACTGTTACCAGTCAAGAAAAAGGAGGAAGTGACTACCAGCCTGTCCAAGACTTGTGGGCAGTCAGCAGTGCCGTTGTCACACTACACCCAGTGGTCCCCAACCCCTGTACTCTTCTAAGCCTCCTGCCCCCACAAGCAAGCCGGTTTACCTGTTTGGACTTACAGGATGCTTTCTTCTGCCTCCGCGTTGCTCTAGCTAGCCAGTCGATGTTTGCCTTCGAACGGGAGGACCCCCACACCGGGAGAAGGACACAGATGACTTGGACCAGACTGCCACAGGGGTTCAAGAACTCACCCACAATATTTGGAGAAGCCCTGGCGGTGGACCTATCCACCTTCCCAACAGAAAATCCCCACTGCACCCTGCCCCAGTACGTGGGCGACCTACTCTTGGCAGGCTCCAGCCGAGAGCATTGCTGGAAAGGGATGAGGGCATTACACACCCGACTCTCTGAAACCGGCTACAAGGTTTCCTGGAAGAAATCGCAAATCTGCCAGCCAGAGGTCCGATACCTCGGGTTTGTCATCTCCAAGGGGCGACGTGCCCTAGGCCCAGAGAGAAAGCAGACAATCTGTTCTATCCCACAACCTAAGACCAAAAAGGAAGTCCGAGAATTCCTGGGAGCAGCAGGTTTCTGCCGCATCTGCATACCTGGATTCTCAGCTCTGGCAAAGCCACTACATGAGGCCACGGCAGGATCAGGCAAGGACCCTCTACACTGGGGACAGGAACAGAAAAAGGCCTTTCAGAAAATAAAGAAACTGCTGGCCAGAGCCCCTGCGTTGGGACTGCCAGATGTAACACAGCCATTCAACCTCTTTGTTCATGAAAGAAACCACACAGCCCTGGGAGCTCTCACCCAGACAGTGGGTCCCTGGCAACGGCCGGTGGCTTACCTGTCAAAACGCCTGGATCCAGTGGTGTCAGGGTGGCCACCATGTCTCTGGGCCCTAGGTGCCACAGGGGCCATGATTAGGGAAGCTGATAAACTCACCTTAGGACAGGATATCAACGCCAAAGTTCCCCATGCAGTCATGGCCCTAATGAATGGACAGGGACACAAATGGTTGACCAGCTCCAGAATGGCCCTTTACCAAGGACTGCTATGTGAGAACCCCTGAGTCAGGCTTGAAACCTTGCACTCTAAACGCTGCCACCTTCCTGCCAGCAGAGGAAGGACCTCCCGATCACGACTGTGAAGAAGTGATAGACGAGGTTTGCTCCAGCAGACCAGACTTGACGGAAGTCCCCCTCTCAGACCCTGGACTTGAGCTCTTCACGGAGAGAAGCAGCTTCATTCGAGAAGGACAACGGAAAGCCGGATTCGCAGTAACTCCTGTCGATTACATTATACAGGCACAAGCATTACCCCAAGGAGGGTCTGCACAGCGAACCCAACACTGGGCATTAATCCAAGCGCTAAGATATGCAAAAGGAAAACGAGGAAACGTCTATACCGATTCAAGGTATGCCTTTGCCGCCCTACATGTACACGGGGCCATTTACAAGGAGATAGGGCTCTGGACAGCGGGGGCGGGGGGAGGATATACAAAATAGGGAAGAAATCCTCCAACTGCTGAAAACAGTCTGGGAACAATCTCAGGTAGCAGTCATTCTCTGTAGAGGCCACCAGAGGGGCCCAGACCATGTCATTAGGGGAAACCGCGTGGCTGACCAGGCAGCAAGGGAGGCAGCAGAAAAACAGAGCTCCCCCGGGGAACCGGGACGGGCCGCTAAACTCCCGTTACCTCCAGACTTGCCTCCCATCCCAGATTACACCAAGGAAGAAGAATTGTGGGCAAAACATGAGGGAGGAATAAAAGGAGAAGGGGGCTGGTGGAAGTTGCCTGACCAGAGGCTTTTCGTCCCAAGTGCTGTAGCAACTGCCCTACTAAAGCAACAGCACGAGTTGACTCACTTTGGAAAAACAGCCCTGGAGAAACTGCCGGGCAGATACCATTTCGTCCTCAAACTGCCCACCCTGTGCGCCCCAACAAGCGCTAGGTGCGGTATATGGCACGGAATAATGCAAATCAAGGACCAGACCAGGCCCCGGGATGCAAACAACGGGCTCCATGCCATTCGAGGACCTGCAGATAGACTTCACAGAGGTCAGGCCATGCCAAGGATACTGATACCTCTCGGTCCTAGTTTGCACTTACTCAGGGTGGGTTGAGGCTTACCCCACACGCACAGAGAAGGCACAAGGAGTCATAAAAGCACTCTTGAGAGACATCATTCACAGGTATGGGCTTCCCCTGTCCATCAGCTCAGACAATGGACCGAGTTTCGTGGCAGAAATAGTCCAAGGCCTAGCCATAAGTTTAAAAGTAAAATGGAGGGACGCGTGGGTGGCACAGCGGTTAAGCGTCTGCCTTCGGCTCAGGGCGTGATCCCGGCGTTATGGGATCAAGCCCCACATCAGGCTCTTCCACTGTGAGCCTGCTTCTTCCTCTCCCACTCCCCCTGCTTCTGTACCCTCTCTCGCTGGCTGTCTCTATCTCTGTGGAATAAATAAATAACATCTTTAAAAAAAAAAAAGTAAAACGGAAGCTCCATACAGCATATAGACCCCAGAGCTCAGGGAAAGTAGAGTGCATGAGCTAGACCCTTAAAACAACTTTAGCCAAACTCTGCCAGGAAACTCAATCCCCCTGGGTCTGAACATTACCGCTGGCCCTGCTCAGGGCACGCTGTACTCCAAGACCCTCCGGTTACTCCCCCTTTGAGATTCTCTATGGCAGGCCACCCCCCATTCTAAGCAGGCTTGGAGGAGACCTCAAACACATTGCAGACTTAGGAATGTCCCGACAGCTCCAAGCCCTGGGAAAAACCCTACGCCACATCTCCCGAGAAGTTGTAGAAAGGACCCCTATCCCCTTGGGTAATTGGGCATATCCCCACCAACCTGGGGACATGATATGGGTAAAAGATTGGAAGAAGGAGCCGCTCCACCCTACTTGGACGGGCCCCCATCTAGGAATACTGGCAACTCCCACTGCTGTTAAAGTTGCAGGTCTCGCTCCCTGGATCCATCATCCCCGAGTAAAGAAGGCAGCGGCCCCTGCAGACCCAGACGATTGGCAGACAATCTGGGACCCGACCGACCCCCTCAAGTTAAAGATCCGAAAGATGACCCAGCAGCCCACAGCCACCAAGGGGGCCTCCGGCCAAGCTTAACGCCCCGAGGAAACCCGCGGATCCCCCACTTGAGGAGTCCACGACCTTGCTCCAGTCACAAACCTGGAGGCTGACTGGTCAACGCACGGTGGAAGCTTGAGGAACTCAACGGGGAACATTTGGACACTGAAGTCCCAGTGCCATCCCGTACCAGTAATACTAGTGATATTGTAACTCTTGTGTTCTCTGTGGGTCTGTGTCAGCTCCAGGCAACTGGAATTGGACACAGAAAAATCACTCTAGCCATAGTCTATATAAGTGTAGTGAGTTTATTCAGTGGAATCTACTGCTTCTTAGAACTGCAACCCCCGCCACCCCAATTCAAATAAATCTCCTGACGCTAGCGCTGTGGCTGTCGTTTATAGGACTAAGCTTGGGCTACCTAGATGACATGACTGAGGATGGCCAGCCCCATCAGCCGCAGGCTATAGAGAAGTTAGGGGGGACCAACCACCTGCCATGTACATGCCAACATTACCACCAGCCCTCTTGGTCAAATATCCTCGATACATGTGCTAGAGCTCACCCGACTCTCTGACAACCCAAGGGCCTGTTCTACATGTCCGGTCGCCCAATGGATCGATGCCACAACTGCTATGTGGCCCTAGCCCCCGGGAATCCCCCACCTCCTCCACGGCCTCTCCCCGCTCCTGTCCAGAAGGCCCATACCCGAACTCTCACTCTGGTTCTAGCCACAGCCATTCCCAAACCACGACAGGCAACACCAACCCCACTGTCTCCCTGCTCTTGTACCTCAGTTTACCCTAGCATGCCGACACAGTATTATGACCCAAGGGAGGTCACTGTTGGCCACAGTAAAGGAAAGCAACTCATGACTGGAAGTATTAAGCCTACGCTATTTTGGGGCTACAGGGATCCAAGATGTCCCAAAGTAAGGGGCCCGACCTGCTGGGAACCTGACCCTTATCGGCCCCTACTGAGGCTCCCTCCTCATCAGGGGCCCCTCACCTAAGACCCTCTAGTAAGTGATGTGAGAAAGGAGGTCCAACACTTACTCAACACAACCGACCCTCAGTTGGCCGCAGATTGCTGGCTCTGTCTGCGGACCGGGCCCCTTCAGCTTATAGCAAGCCCCCTGAGTATCCTTAACCTTAGCAGGCCCACAGTCGACCCTCCCAAGCTGGCAGAGATCAATCCTAAGTCAGCCAATGTATTATTGTCTCATCAGGCCCCTGACTGTGTCCATAATCCTGGGAGAACACATTCAATAGGAAGTCTATCTGCCACCCAATGTCTCCAAACCCACAATTGCCCTTCGCCTGATGGGTGCGCGTCTGCCACACCATGGTGCACTCCAGAACCTGGCACCCTTTTCACGTGTGGGAACTGTATGTACCGATGTTTACCGGCTAACGGGGCTGGGACATGTATGTGGGTGCCTCTTACTCCCCAGGTAGATATAGTCCCCAATAATCAATCCCTTCCCATTCCTCTGTTGGCACACACACGGTCCAAGAGGGCCATCCAAGTCATCCCACTGGTGGTTGGACCAGGCATAACTACAGATGTGGGCGTGGGCACGGGCATAGGAGGAATCGCCTCGTCCTCCTATTACTACAGGCAGCTGTCAGAAAATCTTGCAGAAGATATGGAGCAGGTGGCTAAGTCTGTAATGACTATACAAAATCAGATAGATTCCCTTGCAGCAATAGTACTACAAAATCAGAGGGGCTTAGACCTGCTCACTGCTGAAGAGGGGGGAGTCCGTCTCTTCCTAAATGAGGAATGTTGTTTCTACACGAAGCAGTCAGGGGTAGGCAGAGACATGAGCCTACGATTCCGAGATCGGATTGCTCGCCGGAGACAAGAACTAGCAAATTCTTGGGACAGTTGGTATAATGTCTGGGGCTGGGCCACATGGCTCCTTCCCTTAGCTGGCCCTCTCCTCACGATTCTATTGGCACTCCTGTTTGGTCCATGTACTATTAATCTTATCACCCGTTTCATCAGCTCTCGAATGGAATCAATTAGATTGCAACTACTGGTAACTCAGTACAGATCTTTAGACCAACAAAAGCCCAGGGGAAATGATCGACGCTCATTCTAAAGTTAGAAAAGGCATCGAAAGGGGGAAGGAAGAGGAAAATCACCCAGGCCAGGCTCACCCAGAGCAGGCCCAGGCCGGCAGCCCCCAGTAGATAGAACAAAAGATGACCAGGAGCCAACACCCCCACCCCAGGAACAAGAGATAACCAGCCATTCCTGCTTCTGTACACAAGCATCCCGCAATATTGTTCCCGCCTAAAGCAGTCCCTCTCCCCCAATTTAAACCCACCTGCCAGCAACCAGCATAGCCCCTGGAACCTGACCCCCTGCCCCTCCCCTATAAAAGCCCTGTAACCCCCTTGCCCTGGGCCCAGAATTTGGAGCAGGAGCTCATGTGGCTCCGCTGGTGTAAAATAATTCCGAGTTCTCCTACTTCTCCGAGTGTCACTTCGTCTCTCGCCGGTCTGATTCTTATTTTTCCGCAAGATTTCCAGTTGTAGGAGTTTTTGTACTTGCTCTTTATCAAGGTAAGAAATCTTCCTCCTGCTCCTCCTGGTTTGCCGAATGCTTCTGTCACAAATGGTTTTAATCTGGCATAGCCAGGTGATGAATTTGTTTTTCTTCTCTCCTCCAGGCAGAAGAGAAGGTTTTCCCATTCACAACGGCAACCTTTGGGTGGGCAAAAGAAAAAAAAAAAAACAAGTTAAAATTTTAGTTTGTCTCTCCTCCAGGGGCGCTGGGAAAACTAAGGCAATTCCCTGGGCTGAAGTAAACCTTTAGATAACCCAGAAGGAAACCGGGAAAATGTTTCAAGCTTTGACTTTAGCTTTGTTGCTGCTCCTGAGGCTACCTCCCAGCATTCTACGGGATCTCCATTCCCATCTGTAATCCACATCTTATAGTTCCAATGAGGCCAAAAAAAAAAAAAAAAGTAAGATTTAACAGTAGGGTTTTGTTTCGTTTGTTGGTTCTATTGCACCTGGATGTATGATAAAATTGATATAAAGTGTTATATATACTTGCACTATCTTAAATGCTGAAAGAACCATCTCTATCAGGGAAAATAGAAACAAAAAGATACGAAAGGCACATCGTGTTTTAACTTGTGTTTGACTCAGGTGAGCAGATTGGAATTTCGAGTCTGTGAGTATTAAGAAGAAATTATGTCCCTATAACCAGTGGTTTTCCTCAGATTGTTACCTCTGTAAAATGGGAAACAATATCAAAGGGTGGCGATATACAGAGGGAGATAAAATTGGGGGTTTTAAAAGTAGTTTTCAGCTGTTAATGAACTCTTGTAAGATCAGATAGCTCATGCATACAAAGTCATGATTTGTCAGCCAGGTGTGCATGTGTTTGAGCGGGTCAGTTGGATATCATGACTGACAAGATAAAGGGGGCTCGGGACAGCCTTGCTTGTTGCTTGGACCCGAGGCAGGGCTCTCTAGCTTGAAATTTTCTCACCTTGCTGCTGCTACCAAAGAAAAGCTTCTGGCTTCTTTGGAACCCTCTATTCACAGATCCTAATTCCCTGACCTGGCTCTGGGTTGACACCTGATGTGCCTGCTGTGGGCTCTTTCAGCCTCAGCAGGAGCTGTGCTGCACCGAAAGCAGGCACAGGCTGAGGGAACAGGACTGAGGCTCTGGGACTGTTGCAGATTTAAGACACCCATCTGTGAGCCCACGAACTCGGGAAACATCATGGAAGCTGCTTGAACTGTCCAAGTCACTGCACCAGGAACGGGGCTGGTTCTCTGAGGGGACCATGTAAAATCGACCTTTACTTTAGGCCTATATTTCTGATACAGGGGCTAGTTGCAGTCCTATTTTGGTTCCTGCCACAACTACAAGTTGGGGGAGCACGCGGCACTGTGTGTATGACCCTCCATCCACTCCTGACAGATCAGGATATCTCACTGCTATTGACTTGGTTTCCACTTTCCAGATCAATAGCAGGATGCAACAATGGACCGATTAGCCTGACTCTACTTCCCTCACGTTTTCCTTGCTGCACACACACTGAGGTAAGGAAGTTTGTTCATTCAGTGCAGCTGTCTCCAGCAGTGGATTAATCTTTTACAGCCTAACCGCTAAATAAATGCTAGAGACAAGAGGGACATGACGTTCTGTAACTCATTCAAATTGGTTTTCAGATTAGGATTTTTATCCGTAGCAATCCCTGAACATGATGGGTCTTTCTGGCTGAGTTACAGAAAAACATTTCTATAAAAATGCTTTTGTCCCTCGTTCAGACAACCGTTTCCTACAAAACCTAGGAGATAATGAAAGAGATGTCGAATATCGATGTCAGGATAAGCCACAATGATTTTCTAACAATAAAGCAAGCATAAAACATGGCAGCTGGGGAGAAGCAAAGGCAGAGAGCAAGGACATTAATGACCTCTGGTTTTCCAAAACGGTTCTTGGAGACCTCTCTTGCTGAAGAAATACTCCCAGTGCAGCCTTTCCGATCTGCTGTGAGCACTTTGAGTGCAAACAGAGTGCTGAGTCTGCAGCCACACCTGCCAGAGCTCTGACTATAGGACAAGAGGGGTGGCCCCAGCTCCCAGACTTGCACACAAAGCACCTTCACGTGCCTTCCACCCTCACAGAGTAGATGGACTGGTGTCACGGGCAGATCAAACTGCTGGGAACTGACTGCTTCCCACAGCCCTTCTGAAACCAAGGGCTGAAAAGAATATTCCAAGTGGACAGGGAGTCCTAGAGGGGAAGGTCCCATGGCTGGAGGCCTCATGAGGGCCCCGGTAACCTGAATTGCCTGATTCATGGACGTCCAGCTCTTGGCTCCCTATCAATTGTAAACAGTGCTTCAGGAGTACCACCTGTGTCCTTCCTGTGGGACTACACTGCCTCTGTGAGTGCCCCGACTAGCCCGACACCGCCCCATCCTGGAAGCCTTTCATGTCAGCTTCCACTTCCTCACCAGACTATGCTCTGCCTGAGTTGGTGATGGGTCAGCTTAAAAAAAAAAGTTCATTCAGAAACTTACACACAAATGTACCTGCATTTCTAAGATAGTCTTTCACAATTAATGGGATTTGCTTAGCTGGCTGGGATGGTTACTTTTGTGTGTCTTTTTGGCTAGGCCACACTACACGGATAACTGTTCAAACTGTATTCTGATGTTGACATGAAACTACTTTTCAGATGAAATTCCATTCTGAAGTCTAAAATTGAAATTTCTCTTTTAAATCTAAATTTTAAGTGTACGTATTTACACACACAGAGATACATGCGTATGTGTTATATATGTTATATGATCGTATATGAACCTGTGTGTGTGTTTGTTGTGTGTGTGTGTGTGTGTGTGTACACACACAAAGATTCATAGCGATATACACCTCCTCTTGGTGCCCCTTCTCTGGCGAATCCTGACTGATATACCGGCTCATTCCGGGACTCTTCAAGGGCATCACTGAGATCAATACGACAGTGTGGGCTGGTCTCACCCTGTTGCATGGGTTCTAAGAAAGAGCGACCAGTGGCCTTTCCCTCTCCCCCTCTGCAGACTGTCGACCATTTGGCTCACTATTATGACCCAGGGCTTGGTCATCTCACTTTTTAGAGCTAACTTTGATTCCACAAATGTGGACTGGCCTCCTATCGTGCGCCAGGTCCTCTACTCTGTCCTGAGGACACCAGGACGAGCTGCGTGTTTCCAACCTTCCAGGAAGGAGCTAAGAGTCTGGTGAGGGAACTAAACGTGAAAACAAAACTTCAGTGCAGTAAGGCAGTGAGCATGGCTGGTTTTGCTAACTCACTGAGGACAGACGGTACTATGCACATCTCACACTTCATTTGCCCCATCTACTGACAGTTTATCCTTCAAGAAAATCTATCGGGTAGGTATAGTTTCAGTTCCTTCATTATGTTTCTGCCAGCCGTGCCCAGCTACAAACGTCAGCTGATACTGGTGTGCCATACCAGACTCAAAGCCAAAAAAGAATTGCTTTCACTGATGTGTCTTCCAAAACGGTCAAGGCTTCGTTGTACATTTCCAGACAAAGGACTATGCCAGCTTCCCTCAAGGTACAGGGAAGTTACACCCCTAGGAATCCAGATTATTTAAATCTCTGCAAAGAAAGCTTTGTATCCCTGCCATGCTCAGCTTCCAAAGGCCAGTAGCCCCCTCCAATCATTTCATTAACCCAAACTGTGCTCTGCCTCTCACATATACGCCACTTCCATCTGATGAAGGTATGCTGCTGTGCACAGCCATCCTTACGGCTCGGTCAGCCAAATAACACCCAGTTCGTGATGGACAGCTGAAGTTGCGTGGTAGGTGCGTGGCCTATGGTCAAGTTTTCGGTGTGTATAAAGGCCCAGGAGCAAGCCCAAAGCAGCTTCTCAAAAGGAGAGTAAGTATCTGAGAATGCTGCAGGGCCTTACTCCAAAAGTCTAAGGGCCTGCACTGTGATTGACCCAGAGGAGCCTGCCTGCCAACAGCTTCAAACAGCATCCCTATCTGCCACTGCCACTTCAAATACCATTGGATCTGTAGGATCATATGGCCCAGGTGGCAGAGCAGATTGCATGGAAGCGTGCATCAGTTGCAGAACCTTCTCTCATTCTGGGCCCAATGAAACCTAGCCGCCTTTTGGGTCCCTCAGTAAGTGGGAAGGAGTAACACACCCAAATAGGGAATAGGATGTCCACAAACTTCCAAGCGGCCCACTAGCCATCGTCCCTCTTGCTCGCCTTAGTAGAACTCAACGTAACAATTTCTTCTTCACCTTGGAAGGGATATCACCACACGAACATGGCATTGCATTGGACACCAAAAAGTTCACTGAAGTAGAAAACCCCTGAAGGTTTTTTTTAAAGACTTTATTTATTTACGTGACAGAGAGACAGCCAGCGAGAGAGGGAACACAGCAGGGGAGTGGGAGAGGAAGAAGCAGGCTCCCAGTGGAGGAGCCCCATGTGGGGCTCGATCCCAGAACACCGGGATCACGCCCTGAGCTGAAGGCAGACGCTTAATGACTGCGCTACCCAGGCGCCCCAAAAACCCCTGAAGTTTTGCCAGATTTAATTCATAGCCTCTGAAACACAAAGAGCTTACCAATGATTCTGGAGTGACTGCAACTTCTCACTTACTAGGCCCAATCATGACAACGTCATCAGCGTAACGGACCGGTGTGATACACTGTGGAAGGGAAAGGTAATCAAGATCCCGGAGACTAAATGATCACACAGGGGCAGACACTGATATACCACTAAGGTCACGTTCAGAGTGTACTGCTAGCCTTGGGAGCTGAGAGCCCACTGCCTCTGGTGGGACTTATGGAGAGAAGTGGAGGTAGAGGCATTTTCCAGATATATAGCTGCCATACTGATGAGGGAGCAGAAGGCTAGCTGAAGACAAAGCATGAGCGTACACCCTGCAACCTCCCCCACCACCCCCTACTCCTGGAAGTTCCCAACTATCTTCATGTTATTGCCTTTCTAGAGGGACAAACAACCTTAACTTGACAGTGGCAAGGCCTCTGGTATCCTGTGAGTCTTCTTTAATGTATAAAAGTATTTCTCAACCTCCCTGTTTCCTTACCTCCCCCAACCCCATAGTATATAATCAGCCACCTCTCAAAACCCGGGGCAGCAGCTCTTTCTGCCCATGGATCCTGTCCCTGTGCTTTAATAAACCACCATTTTGCACTAACGACGTCTCAAGAATTCTTTCTTCGTCTTTGGCCCTAGACACCACCCCACTGAACCTCACCTGTATTCCAAAAGCCCATCATATGTTGCCCAACATGGGGCTGTGAGTCTTTACATCTGGACTCTGAGCTTCAGTGCAAATTTGCTGAGTACTTTCTCTTCTCTTCCTTTAATCTCCTTTCAGGGGCTCTTCAATGAGTACGGTCTTACTGGAACACTTTCATGTGGATTGCTCAGTTGCTCAGGCTGCCATCCTCTAGCCCGTGGCTACTCTATGGGGAGGGGAGAGCCTGCCTCTTGGCTGTAAGTTACTACTCTCGCCGGAATGGTAATAAGACCCAGAAACTTGATGCCCTCTTTTTACTGCTGTCCTTATACACAGTTGTCTGTCTTGGACATGGGACAGCCACCTAAGTCACAGGACGGCTGCCAATGTAAAGACTCCTGTGTGAGGTTTCCTCCTGATTGATCTAATGTGATCCCCTCCGCATCCCTGATCTAGCTGCTTCTGGCCACGGGACCTCTACTGGGCGCCGGCCGAAACCAGTATCTGATGGAATTACTAACCAACCGGGGACCGTTTCCTGGGGAAATTGGCTGTAAGGACTACATGTGTTGGAATGTCGCTTAGATCATGATGGATTTCTTTCTCTACTGTTTTCCTTCAGTGTCCTCTACTAACTATTAAAGCTACAACATTTGGTAATTTTCCCTTGCAAAACTTTTCTAGTGTTCTCCTGGGTTTAAAACAGCGGGTTCTTCCTTCCGGTCCATACACCGGCACCCATCGTAGTCTAGAATGCGATGGCGAAGCTGGGTGGGGGGAGGCAGGCCTCCTTCCTACAGGGGCCTTTAACGGCCATGGTGATCATAGCTATTTTGTTAAGGGTTGCCTTGGATCGCTTTGACACCAGGAACCTGTGACATATCCTGCACGTGGGATGCCACCCGGGAGTCAGGAGGGGATTTTCTTTGGTAGTGGACCCTCTCTAGCACCCTCTCTAGCATGGGATGGGGGCTTCTTCAGTCCCCAAGGATTCTCCCTCGGGATGCCTTTTAACCCACTGGAAACAAATTTGGATTGCCAAACTTAGGAAAGTACTGATCTCCTGCAACAGTGCATGGCCTCAGTGGGATCTCTCAGTTAGATCTCTTCTGTAAGGAACAGGGCAAATGGACCTAGGGTACCTTCATTGCTCGTACCTAGGCCTTCATTGGTCTACACCAGGACCCCGACCTAAGGGCCTCTTGCAGAATGTGTTTGCCCAAATGGGTCAGCTAGTAAACTCTCCTGACATATTGGGTAATAATTATCTAAGTAGGTCTCGTCCTACTAAACCCAGGTTGCTGGAGGTAACACAGGCCATCCCAGGCAAAGGGGACTCTTGACTCTCTTCTCTAGTACTGTTCCTCCTAACAGATGTGGGGGCTTCGCCCTCACTCATTTCCCGGGTTAATGGCTATAACTGGAGCCATCTGTGGTTAGTCTACCTCGGGACAGGGACCTTAAGGAATATTCCCAAGCAGCTGCCGAAACTCCCTTTGTTTTGGGGGAAATTCCCTGTCTTCTCTGGCCCGACATGGACTGCCTAGTCCCCCTTGTTGGTGGGAAGACATGGTGTCTGCTCCTGTTGAAGCTGATGAGCTCTAGAACCGGGAACCCTTTCTCTGACTTTTGGGGGCACTCTGCCTCTACTGTCTCCCCTCCCCCTTCTTTCTGTACTGCCTTGGGTGTGGCCTGCATAACTGGCTTCTGTACCATCCTTGGTGCCTCAGGCACCATGGCTCCTCCTACCCTCACCATCAAGGAGCAAGAAGAGCACCCCCTGGACTTAACACCACCCACTCCAGATTTCCCCACCAGTGTCTCAGGTAAAAATTGACAATGGGGAGGATCCAGGTGGAGCATAATTCAGTATTGAAACTAAGTTAAGTTTGTTGGTTTAATTAAGATAGACATGCCTCTTAAGTTATCAGCATTAAATGTGAAACTTTTATTCTATCAAGGTTTACTGAAGGTCAAACAAGCTTGTGTTATCTCTGTTGCAGGCTGTTAGTAAAACGATGACTAATATGATGGTTAATTGTCTATCTCATTAAAGGTTTCATGGGTAATTGTTAAAATAGCTTTCAAAGTCTTTGGTAACCTGAAACTTTAAAGTTTTGCTTGGATGATAAATGGGATATCCAGGTCTTTCGCTTGGATGAATTCATTGGACATCTAGGTCTTTTCCCAAATGGGATAAAGTGCTAAGTCATTGATTGCTGGGTATATGTTTGTGCTTTTGACTTCTTATTGCAAAGAAACTACAGATATTTAAATCTGTTGGTAAACATGTTTTGTGCTTAATTGATTCGTAAGTTTGCCATCTAAAGGTTTTGGTGTTAACAGTTCACAGTTGGTTACTACTTAGTCTTCACTGGAGACTAAGGTTTCTAAAGAATGCAAAATTCTACTAAATGTAATGAAGACTGATGGAAAGAAGGGAAGCAACTCTGTATGTAGAAAAGTAGGAGATATGTAAGAAGGGTAAGGAATGGGAATGCATTTTTTGTTGAAGGTAAAAGAAGGTAATTTTGGCCTAAATAAGATGGTTGTTTGGAAAGATGGCATGGGATAAAATCTGAATGCAAAAGAAAGTTGTAGAAGGTTTGTGAAGGCAAATCCTTGGAAAGGAATTTTGGGTGTGGTCAGCATGGACTAAGATTGCAATGAATGGATTTTTAAAGTACAGTGGTGTAAGATATATAAGTCAGCTTTCTCTCTGTTCAAAGGGACAAATGTTTCTTGAATTGTTCATCTGCTCTGGATACGAAAACATAACCAATGGTTTTTTCTCTTTTGTCTGCACAGAAAACAAACTTTCTGTGTTTTGTCTTTTATCAGGTCTTCCATTACTTGGTTAAAACTTCTCAATATTGAAGGAGTTAAGTTTTGCTAACAACTATAGAACCCTACATATTTGCCTTTCAAATTTCTTATTGTCACCTTGGTTAAATAAAAATGGAGTTTTGTAATCTGTAATCCTATTCAGGCGTGTGCTATAATTTTAAGGTTTTCAGGAACTTTACCAAGATTTAAATTGTAAGTGAAGACTCTTTAACTCATTAGGCCTTTTCCTTTGGTATGCTGAGTTACTCCAGAAGCACTGCTAAACAAATGATAAGCCTTAGGTTACATTTGGGTAAATGCCATAACTATTCTAGAGATAATATGCAATTCCTAAAAGTTTTAATGTTTTAATATAAGGTCATCATCACTCGATATTCTGGCTCTCGAAGTGTTACGTGTCACAGAAGTAACCTGATTTCCTTGCCAGCTGTATTGTAAACTCTCATCTCATCAGATCTCTAACCATGTCCATTCTGTGTTCTTGTTATTTATAACTGTTCTTATTCTCTTCTAAAATGAGTTTCATCTTCAAAGAGGTTCCTATAAAGGACTTTTAGGACAGGCACAGGTATTCGACATCTTTCTAGAATCCTAAAACGAAATGGCTAAGAATTTCCAGAACTAAAGCTGCATTCAAACTAAACAAGAATTAGTAACATGGGACTAAATAAACTGAAAGATTATAGTGGTGTGACTCTTGTTTAAAACGTTGCCGGTTCTCTAATGTTTGCTCTTCGCAATTGGGGAAACTTTCTCTTAAGACATCAGTGATATACAGAAATAATAATAAAGAAAATTAAAGCATTTAACTTTTCTCTCTACCTGAACCCTCTGAAATTAAAAAGGTCTCAGTAAGTACTCTCTCTTCCGTGGCAATCAAAATCAGTTGCATAAGGTCAATAAGAATCTGTTCTTGTAATAGGACACCATTGAAAACGTTGGTTATTTTACCAAGGCTTTGACTGGAATGTCATATTTGAGAGAGACATGCATAGACTCAGATATGACCAAACAGCGTTAAGGAACTAAGGCTGACTTTTTGAAACCTGGAGCCATAAAGCCCCTTGGAAATGCTGGCCTGATACCTTGCTTACAGAGTTCCCAGCACCCTCAGCAGGTGAGTAAAGGATGTCACTTCCTGGCAGGTGCAGGAACCTCAGGATATATTGGGGATATTGTGAAGAGGAACCTGCCCAAATTTACGGGTGTAGCGGGCACGTCTGATGGCAAGTGCTTGGCTTGGCTTCTGGCCTGGAGAGGCTACTAAAAGTTCAACCTGGAGATTCCTTATAAATAAAGTTGCAGCAAAGCAGATTCTAAAAGATCTATATGATCAATCACTAGTCTTGCTGAGCTTGTGTAAATAATTATGCCAAGTTTGTTAAAATTGGACTTGTTTTTCAAATAAATTGGTCCCGATTTGGCTATCTCTGGAAAAGAGGGCTATTTTAGAGAGAAAAATTATGTTTAAATAACACACCTTTGTGGATGTTAAATTCTAGATCTGATTGTCCTTAAACGTTTGGTTAACCTAGGCAACTTGAGGTAAACTTCAGAAAAATTACCACAGTATCCCATGTATAGACAATCTCCTTGCTTGTTATTCTGTGGGGATACCAGGACCCATAGATTCCTCCAACAATTGTATAACTCTCACCTTGATCAATTCTATGTGGCTGGGATGATGAAATCGCTCCTTAAAAGCCAGAGCATACCCCACTCCATAGGGTTAACTACGGGCTTGTGGAGATCATGGATGACCCCACTTTCCTCATGATTGGACTGGATGATGACTTGGGGATGCCCTTATCTCTTGGCAAGTCTTCCCCCATTTGCCATTATTAATTGATTCCTTATTAAGATACTAAGGCTAGACCTCAAACAAAGAGGGCTTCTTAATGGTTCCATCCCTCATAGTAATATTTCTCCTACAAGCCACCTCTGTGGATGTACAATTACAAGGAGAGGCTTTAGCCAAGCATGCAGCAGCCCTCCTGGTAAAAGGAGCCTCAAAGCTCACTATGGGACAGTCCCTGACTGGAATGACTTCACATCAGGTCCAAGACCAAAAGCCACCAATGGATGATGGGAAGCCGACTTCTTAAATACCAGGCTGTGCTTATAGATATGCCTAAAATAATACTTGAAACCTGTCAGACTTTAACCCAGCTACCCTTCAGCACACAGTCAAAGCCCTAAATGACTCTTGGAATAGCATTTCTCTATTAAATACTGAAGTAATACAAATACGTGAAGCAGTTTTACAAAACAGAATGGCATTAGATGTTTTAAATTATGCAAGGAGAAACTTGTGCTGGCATAAAGACAATGCTATGTATACAGTCCAGATTACCACAAAATACTTCTGGGTTTCTACCTGACACGAATGCTCAGATTGGTGCTTTAAATGATCTCTTTCCTTTAGTGATTGCTTTAAACTCCTGGACTGGAGGAAAATTATCAAAGGTCAATGATCAAAGGTCACTTATTCAGACCTCTCTTTCTCGATACAACATTAACCTTGTTTTGTCATTTACGGTCTCTCCTTGCCTAGTGCCAAGACTCCTTCACTGCAGTAACTTCCAGCTAACAGATAATCCCTTCTACTCAAGGAGGTTCATCTAGGCTGTCCCTGTTGGATTCAGCTGCCTCCCCTTTCATACCTCCCCTGTATGTTCCCCAACTGACCGATATTGACCCACAGGTAGGGACATCTCTACGTCCCTATTCAGCAAGAAGACGTTACAGAAGATGAGACCTTCTGCCTTCAACAAACTTAAAGATTTAAGGGTCAAACTTGTTCAGGGGGGAAATGAGGAGGGGGCAGAAGGCTAGCTGAAGACAAAGCGTCGGCCTATACCCTGCAACCTCCCCCCCCCACCACTCGTGGGTGGGATATGTGATGTTCCTCCAGGAAGTTCCCAACTGTCTTCATGTTATTGCCTTGCTAGAGGGACAAACAACCTTAACTTGACAGTGGCAAGGCCTCTGGTATCCTGTGAGTCTTCTTTAACATATGAAAGTACTTTCTCAACCTCCCTGTTTCCTTACCTCCCCCAACCCCATAGTATATAATCAGCCTCCCCTCATAACCCGGGGCAGCAGCTCTTTCTGCCCACGGGTCCTGTCCCCGTGCTTTAATACACCACCATTTTGCACCAACAACGTCGCAAGGATTCTTTCTTGGTCATGGGCTCCAGACTCTACCTCACTGAACCTCACCTATATTCCCAAACCCCATCAATACCAGGAACCGGGGCATGCGTGAATTTGCTCGAGCAATGAAACCACATCTGGTACAACAGCTAAAATTGGATTCAATACCCGGTTAAGCTTACAGTGATACACTGTCATTCTTCAAGATCCATCTATCTCCTCTGGAGGCCAAGTAGACAACCAGTACAGGAATATGGTGAAAATCACCAAACCTGCATTTTCCAGGTTTTTGTCGGTGGCATTCATCTCTGCAATCCCTGCTGGAATGAAACACTACTTTAGATTTACTCTATTCCTAGGTAGAACCAGATGTAATGGCTTCCATTCAGCCTTTCCCACCATAATAGCCCTCACTCTACAGGTCAGGAGATCAGTGACAAACTTAGGATCCTCAGGTATACATACTGTGATGATGAATTCCAGACTGGGAAAATAAACACAAGACAGGTTCAGGAGCTCCCTGGGCCTGCTGTTTAATGGAACTGAGCTACAACTCCGTTGATCACTGACCTCAATAAGCCCCTGCTCAGAATGGAGGGCCACAGAGTCACTTTGGGTCTCCTGGATTCCATGGCAATTCAGAACCGGTGTCCAATAGTCCCTAAAAGTTCTGATTATTTCCTTTGTCCCAATGTACAGTCACCAAAGTAAAAGGTCCCTTTGGGAAGACTAGAAGAGAGATTGAGAGTATCAATTTCCGGTAGTGTATGTTGACCTCACAAAAACAAAAGAACCAGCTTTTTTTTTTCTAACCAGCAAAATGACCTCATTCAGGAAAAGCAGAGGTCTTGCAATTCTGGACAAGGAAACTAGGAAACCCTAGGTAAGTGCAGAGAACATGGGAGAGAGTCTTGCTTTTATAGTAGAGAAGAGGGAACTGGGAGGGGATTCTATAGCTTCCCATTGGCTGAGTGTGGTGGATTTCATGGAATGGGCTGTAGTTGGGCAAAGAGAAATTCTTCTTTCCTCCTGCCAGGGCATGTAAACTAAGCTTTTTCCTGTTGGGGAATGTGAGGTATGTTTATGAGACAGTGGTGGTGATGTGGGAAACAAACGCAAAAGGAAACATAGGTAAAATTAAATATCCTTATAACCTGCAGCCCACTGATAAATCCTTGAGGCAGGCTGAGTGTAATGTTCCTCCAGGAAGCTCCCAACTGTCCTAATGTTAATGCCTTGCCAGGAGGAAAAACAAGCTTGGTTTGACAATAGAACAAGGTCTCTGGGCTCCTGTGAGTCTTCTTTAGCGTATGAAAATCCATTTGAAACTACCCTTATCTTTACTTCCCCCAACCCCAAAGTATATAATCAGTGGCTCCTCCCAATCCCAGGGCAGCAGGTCTTCCTGCCCAAGGGTCCTGTTCCTGGGCTTTAATAAAACCACCTTTCTCTTTCTTTCTTTCTTGTTTTTATTTGCACCGAATTTGTCTCAAGAATTCGTTTTGGCCCTCGGCTCTGGACCCCAACAACATACTACTCCAAACCCCTTCAGTGTCATACACAGGGTCACATAACTCCTTGCTTCTTATAAGTGGCCGATGAGGAGCGTCGAATGCACAGATTTTGTGTCTCTCTCTAAACAACAATTCGTGGACTATCCGTGCTATTTTTACTACTAGAAATTGAGCCATTAGCTTCTTTAAATGTAATCGTATGAGACCCTCAATTCCAGAAAACTAATGACCAGTTCAAAAAAACCCACCCTTAACATTCAGTTCCTCGAGAAACAGTCTCAGCACCAAAACTTTCATTAGTCACTGTGCTCCGGAGAAATAGCACTAGTAGGATTACATATAGATACACAGGTATCTCTAAGGGGATATTTATTACCGGAGCTGGCTTGTGTCACTACGAGGGTGAGAAATCCCATGAGTTGCTCGCTACAAACTAGGCAACAGGGAACGTCGGGGCCAGACTTCTGTCCACGTGTAAAGGCCTGGTTACATGGGCTTGTGACTCCCCCTCTATGACCAAAGCCTGGCCACGGAAAGTGTTGATGTCTGAAGACAGGAGAAGATAGCCGAAGGTCATGTACTCTGTGCTATAGCAAAAGGACCCCATCTCCTACAATGCTCCCATCTTATGAAGCCAGTGTGAGAGCTGCACTTCACATGGCTAGTAATAGCTATTTTGACCTCAACCACCAAAGAGTCTGAGCTTAGTTACTAGCAGTCTACAGTACACTGGAAAATGGCAGCTGCCCAGAATCTGTAGAACTTGCCCCATGCCTACTCATCCTTAGTTCTGTGGAAATTTAAATTTCTTCCTAGATGCTCCTGCTTGAAAGAAGAGAAGCTCTGGTCATGTAGAAAACTGAAGCCCTCCCACAGGGAGAGGAGTTGCTGGCACTCAGCACTCGCTCCTTGCTTAGCAGCCCAGACACAGCTCCTGGAGGCATGAATCGGGCAATTCTTCCTACCTCTACAGTGTCCTTTATTCTTGCTGATGCTTCCTGTGTATCACCAGAGCATCCTCACAACTGGCTTTCACCTGAATCCATTTTGGCCCTATAACAAGCTGGCCAACACTCATCTCCAACAGGAATGGTGGGAAAAAGCGAAATGTTTATACCAGGTTGAAGTCAGCCCTGTGAAGTGGACTGGAACAATCCAGGCATCATCAGGTCCTCATAACCCACAACTGTCCAGGCATCTGATGGTGGGAATTGGAACATTTGCAATTTAGGTGCTCACAGAAAGTGTAAATTCAGAAATCACCACGTCCCAACATTTGAGCACTTCTTGAGTGCTCCGCATGCACACCAAAAGTGCAGGGGGGGGGAGGGGGTAAAAGAGACAAAGCAAGTAAAATTTGGTAATGATGGTCTCCTTGCTGACTAGGATTTTAAAAGATGAAAAAATAAATAAATAAAACATTGAGGATTATGACGACTCTCACTCTTAAAACGTTTTTTGAAGAATCACATTTCCTAATCTATCTTCTTTTTAGGGAGACAGAGACAGAGAGACTGAGAGACCTCCCTTGGTATACTCAAGGTATTTCCTTCAAAGAAGCCCAACTAGATGGAACACATAGGAGTCACTTAAGTTCAACAGGATAGCCTAATTTATTTAGAAAAAGATACTTTCTGACTAGGGTGCCCTTCCTGTCCTCTCTTCCATATGCACCTCCCCCACAAAACTGCTAAGTTATATAGAAGTAATCAAACTGGAAACCTGCGCACAGCTTACTGTCTACATTAACAAGAGTTCATATTCCCCTGGTTTCATCAACCAGTCGTGACCCCTGTATGGAAGCACACACGAGGGTTGTGTCTTTCCACAATGTCAGCTTTGTTCAACCATGGAACAAAGTAAATCACCATTATAAAGCAGGTTCAGGATTCCAAACTCCATGACAATTCACCATGTGATTACACTTGGCTTCTCAAACAGCACACAGAGTAGGACATGAGACAAACCACACAAGCAACAAGATAACACAAGGGTGTAGGAAGGTAATGAACCAAAGGGGAAGTCAGTCTGTGGGCATGCAGATGAAACAAGCCTCGATCCTGTCTGGTCCGGTCCGGTCCGTTCTGGTCCGCGTCATCTCTGGCCATTGCTGCTGATTCTGTTCAAGCAGTGAAGGACCTCAGTTCTGTTCAGAGAGCAATCGGGCACAGCTATCGGAGGCAGGTGCCTTCCCTGAGTGGTCAGACATAGAGGGGTCATGTCTAAAGAGTCTCGCAGTTTGCTACAAAATCCTTCCCCTCTTTAAAGGAATTTAGTCAGGATTCAAAGGTCTGCCCCTGCAGAACTCCTCTGGTTCTGCTTGTTATCATTTCTGGGGTGTCGGCTGATGTTCGTCCCGGTGATACGTCCTAGCAGCGGGACCTTTCCCTACTTTGGTCATTGCTTGACACAGGCTCCTGTTTGACATGAGAGGCTCCATTTTGCTCTCTACATCAACTTACTAATCCAGCAAGGCCTTGCCTAAGAACAGAAGAGTCACAAATAACTTTCTTCTTCATTCTAGGAACTACCTCAAAAACCCATTAACTCATCAATGAAAAGTGTGAAAAGACATTTTTCTTTTTTTAAAAAGATTTTATTTATTTATTTGACAGAGAGAGTGAGACAGCCAGCGAGAGAGGGAACACAAGCAGGGGGAGTGGGAGAGGAAGAAACAGGCTCCCCCAGCGGAGCAGGGAGCCCGATGCGGGACTCGATCCCAGGACCTTGGGATCAGGCCCTGAGCCGAAGGCAGATGCTTAACAGTTGAGCCACCTAGGCGCCCCAGGACATTTTTCAACCACAAGAAACTTTGAACTGTTGGTCTTAAAATTCTTGCCTTGTGGGGAACCTGGGTGGCTCAGATGGTTAAGCGTCTGCCTTTGGCTCAGGTCATGATGTCCAGTTCCTGGGATCGAGCCCCATGTTGGGCTCCCAGTAGTGGGGAGTCTGCTTCTCCTTCTCGCTCTGCCGCTCCCCCTGCTTGTGCTCTCTCGCTCTCAAATAAAAATCTTTAGGAAAAACATTCTTCCCTTGTTGTGTCCTCAAAACCTAAACCATGCTATCACGATTCTCACCCAATCTTAATCACACCCTCCTGCAACATTGAATGATCTGCTGTATACCAGACTTCAAAATCTGAAGAAATAGCTCTCCTGCCCTGCCACCTGCAAGACTCTATTAAGGCTTTGTCCAGGTAATGCTCTTCCTTTATGGGATAAAGACAGCTTTGCTTGGAAGTGGCCTGGCTCTTATTTGGGAAGTAGAGAATTTGAGAGCTCTGACCTGTGGAATTCCTTTCAGATCTTCTTTACTGTCCCCCCTTTCCAGAGGTTCCTATCCTGTGTGACCACCCCCCTTGGATGTCCCCAACCTGTGGAATTCCTTAGGGATATTACTGAAAGGTGGCCATGCTTCCTTTCTAATCACTGGAGCAGGTCCTGACTACAAATTCCGGGATGCTTACCGAGTCCAGATGAGTTCCCAGGAGAGTTGGTCCACTTCTCCTTGGAGCCAGCCAGGGCAAGACTGCCTGGAAGGTTGGATATCCGGGGTGAAGGAGGACCCAGAATACTGTTGGGGGGCATGCTGCCTTGGTTCGATCCCAAGTTCCTCCCTACTCCGGTGCAGTCAAGCCACCAGCTGGTGGCTCAAGGGGCCAGAACAGTTGGAATCTCGCAGGGCCTCCAGAAATGTTGCAGTAAAATAAGAATCAGAGCAGTGAGAGACCAAGTAGCACTCGGAGAAGTAGGAGAACACAGATTTATTTTACGCCGGCAGTCCCAGATGAGCTCGAGCTCGAAATTCTGGGCCCTGGGCAACGGGGTTACAGTGCTTTTACAGGGGATTGCAGGCAGTCAGGTTCCAAGGACTAAGCTGATTGCTGGTAGGTGGGTTTAAACTGGGGGAGTGGGGGCTACTGCAGGCTGGAACAATAGTGCAGGGTGTCTGTGGCCTTAAGCCTGTTTACAAAAGCAGAAGGGTCTGAAGTATCTCTAGCTTATTGTTAATAACTTTCCATCTTCTGGGGCTTCCTGGCCTGGGCATGCTCTGGTCAATTTTCCTCTTCACTACTACTGAGAAGAAGTTTTTCTTTAAAGATGTATTTATACATTTGAGAGAGAGAGAGGGAGGGAAGGAGGGAGGGAGGGAACAGAGGCAGAGGGACAGAATCTTTCAAGCTGACTCCCCATGGAGCACAGAGCCCAACTCGGGGTCCACCCCATGACCAAGGCATTATGACCTGAGCTGAGACCAAGAGTCAGCTGCTTAAGTGACTGAGCCACCCAGGCACCCCCTACTTAGAATAAGTTTAACACAAGATTTCAAAAGATTCTTTGGAGGAAGTCTGTAAAACTTTATTGAGAGAATTTCAACAGTGAAGTACCGCACATAAGAGTAGTCTGCATGCTTCAGCTTGTCCTTGTTTAAATCTGGGGCTGTCCTTCACCTGTAAGATAAGGACGTAACAGTGGGAAACATTACTCAGCAGAATTGTATTTCGAGTAAACTAATGGTACAGGAAGGACACTATACTTTTCATTGTATAAGACAGAATTCCAAGCATATATTTTACCAGTATGTTTTGAACACACCACACTTTCCACTGGTACAACAAAACACGAAGACAGTTGAGGTTCCTAACACACAAAACCAAAGGAGCCTATTAAAGGTAGTTTCAAATGGAAAGCAAAAACCAAACGTAGTTTTACAAAAACTACACACAACACGCAAAGAACTGAAAAACAAATTTAGGTGTAAGTATCCTTTAAAGGCTTCTTGAACTTGAAATAATATTCTCAATATATGATGCTGAAGTAATAATGCCAAGCTGGTTACTGTTTAAGTGATGTTAGCAGAGAAACTACTAAGTACCACATGTAATTTATTCTTTGTTATGCTTAAGTGGAAAACTGTTTTTGTCAGCTAGTTGATCCCTTATGCCGTTGATCAAGTAGGGTAACCATTTGCCGTGCCGGTGTGTGCCCTAATGGTGTTCCAGTTTGTCGAATAGATTATATGGTCACGTACTTCACACCTGTCAGAATGGGTAAAACTAACAACCCAGGAAACAAGAGATGTAGGCGAGGATGTGGAGAAAGGGGAACCCTCTTACACTCTTGGTGGGAATGCAAACTGGTACAGTCCCTGTGGAAAACTGTATGGAGGATCCTAAAACAGTTAAAAAGAGAACTAACCACCTTGTGACCCAGCAGTTACAAGAGGAGGTTTTTACCCAAGGGACAGAAAACTACAGAGTCAAAGGGCTACAAGCACCCCAATGTTTATACCAGCATTATCAACAATAGCCAAACTATGGAAAGAGCCCAAACGTCCATCAACTGATGAATGGGTAAAGAAGAGGTGGTATATGGTGGAATATGACTCAGCCATCAAAATGGTGCAATCTTGCCATTTTCAACGATGTGGATGGACCTAGAGTGTATTTTGCTAACGAAATAACCAGTCAGAGAAAAACACATAGCATGATTTCATTCATATGTGGAATTTAAGAAACAAAACATATGAACATACGGGATGGAAAAAAAAAAGAGAGAGGGAAACAAATCATGAGTCTCTTAACTACAGAGAACAACCTGAGTGTTGATGGAGGAAGATGGGTTGGGAACGGGCTGAATGGGTGACAGGTATTAAGGAGGGGACTTGTTGTGATGAGCACTGGGCGTTAGATGTAACTGATGAATCACTAAATTCTACTCCGGAAACCAATATTACACTACGTGTTAACTAACTAGAATTTAAATAAACATTTGGGAAAAAAAACAGCAGCAGCAGGAATAGGTATCCAAGTCTCCATAGAGAAGCCCGTGGAGCAACCATTGTGTTTTGTTGTTTTAAGTGGCAGTCAAATCTCAATTCACATGTTAAAATTTGACCAAAGATGTTGTCTGATAAAAAAAAACATGCGAAATGGAACATCTATGTATTCTATATACGGCAGCCAACCGAAACACAGAATACACAAGTCAGCATTACAAATGAGCGTAATATATCTGAATTGAAATCCATATATATATGAGTAAACATGGGTTCCGAAGTTAAGGGATTCTCCAAGAATCACACAAGTTATGTTAGAGCTGGTAGCAGAACCTACTTCAGTGCCTCAGCATAATATTTAATCCAAATGAATTTTGTGTTTGATAAAAGCAGAACCTACAAAAGTATCTCAATATTATCAGGTCTCTGCCAGATTATTTATACTCAAAAAAAGGAACTGTTTTCATATTTTATGATTCAATAAGGCTTTGACCCACTTTGTTTCTATGTCCACTAGCGTGTAAGTCAGGCCGTCAGGATGTTCGGGTTTGAAGTACTGGGGACAGTGTCTTCATAGGTAAACTCCGTTTTGAATGTATCCTGAAAGTTATATCTACTTAAATAAAGATAGAATATTCAGGAAAAGACCCTCATACTTTGCACTGTGAATGGATAACATACCTGCTTCCGGCATTTTAATGGGCTCTAAGAAGGGCAGGCTTGTCCCCTTGACCTCAGGGTCATCTTCAGTTATACCCCCAGCCTTTGCCTGAGGCAGCTCCTGGAGATCAGCCTCCAGGTCCGGTCCTTGAAACACAAACGTAATCAAAATTTAAGCAGTGAATATGAAATACAAATAAATAAGAGCCTATAGGCTAGTGTGATAAAAAAAAAAAAGATGTGATGGAAACATGCATTGCCCATTCTTGTTTCCCCGTAGTACGATATGCTTTATTTCAAGTGACATTCTAAAGATAAAGCCCACTGCACTTCATTTCCTTTATATTACCATAGTGTTCTAAGAAGAGAGAGCATCAGCTATCTAAGAAAACAAGTCTACACCATGCGTAAGAGTTTATTTAAAAGGAGAATATAGTTTTCTGAAGGATTAGCTGAGTGTGTGGGGGGGCATGTCACAAATCCTACGCTAGTGACACCCATTCCGTATTAGGGCAACCCGCAAGTTATTTTGTCAAATCTTACTAGTTCGATTTAAGTGCAAGTCCCTGTAGGGAACTTAGGATAAAGGAGTCATATATGGAGCAAAGTTCCAAAACCATAGCAAAACATTAGTGATTAACAGTCCAACTACTGTCTTACAGTGAGAATACAGGAAGTGAAGTGGAAAGAAATTAATGGACTTTGTTGTCAGGAAGAGGTTTGTGGAACCCTCTTCTTTTTTTAAAAGATTTTATTTATTTATTTGAGAGAGAGACAGAGATAGTGACAGCTCAAGCAGGGAGGAGAGGGAGAAGCAGGCTCCCCACTGGGCAGGGAGCCTGGGAATCAATCCCAGGACATGGGATATTTGATCTGAGCCGAAGGCTGACCATTAACCAACTGAGCCACCCAGGCGCCCCTTGTGGAACCCTCTTAACTGCAAATTTCTAACATAACCCATGGCCTGAATGGTGTCAATAATTCACTACAAGTACTTGGTGAAAAGGCTATATTTGGAAGACACTCCTTTCTTGTTTCATGATCATTTTAAGATACTTTGGATTTTCCTACCCATAAGGGTATCTAAACACCTTTTAAAGTCACTTAAAAATCATACTACTATAGTGACCCTAAGGCCACTTTCCTGAATTACCCAGCTCTTACGAAATGTACCATATCAAACGAATAATCTGACAGAGGCTCTCATTCATTGAACTCTTTCCTGGAGTCTCTCTCCTGCTCCCCTGAACTAGATTGATTCCTGTACCTGTAGTAAGCTACTTTACAGTACGGACACCTCTGAGTACTAAGCATTCTATACACTTGTTTGTACAACACAGACAGTAGGAAGAACACAAACCTCTTTAAAAATTCTTATTTTAGGTAATCTCTACATAGTATGGGCCTTGAACTGTCGACCCCGAGGTCAAGAGTCACACGCTCTATCGACTGAGCCAGCCAGGTTCCCCATGAACACGAACCTTGTAATGAAAATTGAATTACGTCTCCATGTGTCAAGCAGTGTTTGGCAAGCCACAATCCCTGAGCCTTAGTTTTCTCATTTATAAAATGGGGCTCCCATCCCAATGCAAACTGGCTTTATTCCACATGTCATAGGATATGCTGACTTGGCACTCCGCCTATGCTGCTGAAAACTGCTTAAGCTTTGGATGAAATGAGTGAAAAGGCCACACAGAAATGTTCTAAGAAGAACAAATTAAACCAGTGAAACGATGTATAGTTTTGTAGTTAGTGAAACATTTTCCTCTAATTTAGGAAAGACTGCATTTTCAAGCACACCAATTCATTCTTGAGGAAGCAGGAGAGATTCATTATGGTGAAAGACTACATGAAGTTGCACACGACACTCTCTTCACATTTTCAGCCCATTTTCCGGAAATGACTGAGATTCTCTTCTCAAGTGTTCTTTCCTCCTGTTCTTTATTTTTTAAATCAGACTTTCCACTGCTTTTATTTTAATATCTTATATTTTATAGACTTATTTTCTATTGTTCCAATTCTTTTTCTTATTTCCATGGTATCATAGGTAATATATTTATTTTTTTTATAATAATATTTTTTATTATATTATGTTAGTCACCATACAGTACATCCCTGGTTTTTGATGTAGAGTTCGATGCTTTACTCCTGTTCTGGTACATCATAACACATGATGCACACACACCCCCTGCCCCCGCAGACATTCTGCAACCCTTTCCCTTCACCTTGAGCCACAGGTGCTCCTTCAACTTCCTTCCCTTGATCAGGTATAATGTCCTGACTCGCAGGCGGTACCTCCTTCTGTTTCGGGTGCTCATCACTGGGCTGCTGCTTCTAGGGGTGTGTGTGTATGTGCACAGATAAAAACGTGTTTCGTTAATACATGCTAACAGAATAAATATACATTACATATTTTGCTATCAAATAATAAATAAGCACAAAGAGACTCCCACAACAAGATTCTATGGACCTGTTCTGAAAAGTTACTCTCCCACAGAGCGGCTACTTTAACAAGAGGTAGCTACAAGCACTTTGAGGCTACTGTAAAAGATGCTGGGATGGGCATGCACATTTGGTCGTTAATAACCATGGCAAAGAAGCCATAGGGTGTATTTCCACAGGCAACAGAAATATGGATTCCTTCTGGTTCAATGTTTTCTTCCCTCTTCCAGCAGAGAAACTTTTATCACTGCATCTCTATGTTTGCAGCTCCTCAAAATTTTCAGAGCAATAAATGTACAGCATTCAAAAACATCGGATCTGGAAGTACTCACAGCCACATGCTGGTTAGACCCTCGATCATCCTTTCTTTGACTGGACTTGGATCTTGATCTGACTCGGCCACTCATAGTTCACCCTGAAAGGAGATATTGGTATTTCGAAAACGTACTCTAAAGGAGAGGTATACCTCTTCCAAGGCCAAAAAGGTTTCATTTTTTTTACCTTGAAAATACTTTGAAAGCCAACCTAGTTCATGGAATTGTCTCAAGACCATGAGATTGACACATGGCAGACAGCATTATTGCCATTTTGGAGAAAACCTGTATACAGAATTTAGCTGACTTACTCAAGAACACAAACCTATATTTTGATATTAACTTCCATTGTTTTGTCTCATGGTCTTGAGACAATTCCATGAACTAATCATCATGAATGCTATTTGGAAATCATAAAGAATTCTACAAGTTCAAGCCCTGGGAAATATTAATACATCTGGGGCCGTAGGAAGTTCTGTTCATCTTAATAAACTTACAGAGATGTGCACTTTGAAGGTAGACCTCCAAACCTCCTTCTTTCCTGGAAAAATAACCCAGGGTAATTGCCCAAATAACTGCAAATCTGAAGCATCAGCTTTCTACAGTCAGCACATTTTTGTAGTACAATGAGAAGCTCATAGTCTGAGAAATTGTTGAATGACCCCCTCTTTCCGTTTTCTATATCTCCCACCTACTCCAATTCTCATTAGAATGAGAGCCTCTTCTTATAAGGTAGTCAAGAAGGAAATGTTAATTTATCTAAGGCCTATCAACTTCCACATGCCCCCAATGAAATCTCATCTTCCCTCAACCCCACCAACTTGCAAAACGTACTCCTTTTCCTGTGTACAATGCACCTGACCACATTTCTACAATCCCCAGAAATTGTGTTTGAAGGATAAAGAATAACTAGTATTTTCTAGTTTCTAATTTCTGGACCAAGAAATTAGAAAGAAGACCAGAATGATACCAAACCACATGGTAAGGGTCTTATCATACAGGCAAATGGATTATCATTGAAGGTTTTTTAAAGGAGGGATATAATTTTTTTTAAGTGATGTTTCAGCAAGATGAATCTAGATTTGGTAAGCAGAATGTATTGAAAGGAGTCAAGTAATAGAAATCTCCCAGATGAAAAAGTCTATTGACGTGGTTCAGGCAAGTGGTGGTGAGGTCGTGAGAGCAGTAAGAATAGAACAGAAATAAGAAAGTCAGAAATAGGATACACTTGTGAAGAAAATGAAAATATGGTATAGGGCATGGTGAGTTTAAGATGACAGTAGGATCCAAACAGAAATGTCAGGCATATACAACTGAAAGTGCAAGACTGGGAAGTAGAAGAATGGCTTGAAACATAATTATTTTGGGGAGAATATTCCATCGATGTTGTCACAGGTTTTGTGTAATTGCCTTTGCCGAAAGAGTGTAATGAGTTTATTTAATAATATACTTAACAATTTAATATATCAGAAATATCTTTTCAGCATGTAAATATTAAAAATTTCTGAGATGCTTTACACTCTTTTTCCCATGCTCTTCAAAATGTTTTTTTCCCACAATCTTCAAAATCCAGTGTGGATTTTGCACTTACAAAACATCTATCTCAGTTTGGGCTAGCCATATCACAAGTACTCAGTGGCTACTCATCTATGGGTAGTGACTAAGTATTGTACAGTGCAATTCTAGATAATACCTTCCCACTTCTCATAGCTTAACATCCATAGCAGAAAGCGATAGGATAAGGAAAAATTGATTGCCAAGACAGAAAATGTGAGAAGGTGTATAAAAGTAGGTTTGCCTATGTACATATATGTGTGTTGGTATTTATGTGTACTTGTAATGACATTTTTTGAATTTTTATTATATGCCGGGCAATGAATTAAGCATTTTACATATATTAGTATGTTAACACAGCTGAAACTACTCTGTGGAGTAAGTACTATGACTATTATTCCCATTTTATGAAATAAAAAATAGTCTTCCTAAGATTAAGTAACATTTTCCAAAATGACACAGTACATAAGTAACTTTGAAAAAGTTATCTTATCCCAGAATCTTTGTACTTAAGGTATATTAAGATTTGTGGGATTTATTTTATTGACATCCTTTTCTGGCAAAAAGCTAAAGGCCGGAGCTATTATTATCTAATAACACATTGTGAGCAATTTTTCATATTACAAAATAATATTCAAAATTATGACTGTAATGATGGTGCACAAAATATCACATGAATAAATAATTTATTTAATCATTAAAAAAAAAAGAAAGCCAACCTAGTATGAGGAAACCGTACACGCTGCGGTCACACCAAATACACGGGATGCAAGATCGTTTCGATCAGCCAGGCTGGCCGTGAAATCACCTTACGGACAAGCTAAAACACGAGGCTTAGTCTCACAGCTAGATTGCCCAGTACAAAGGCGTTTGAGAAAATAGTGCTGGACATTGAAACCTGAGTCACTGCTGCTTTGGTCACATTCCCATTTACTCATTTTTCCGCCTTAAATAAGGTTTCACTGGAACACAGAGAAAGAAACAATCCTTCGCATACGGACTGTAGTTGTCTTCGCACTACGAAGGTTGCGGTGTCTAGCCGCACAACAGACCCTTGGGCCGCCTCCTACCTTGATACTCTGCAAAGTGCACTACAAATCTCGGGGGCCCAGTTATAAGCCCCCAGCATTGCCCACGTCCTGGCCTTTCCCATACCGCGTGGTCTGCTCCCTGCCCAGGGTCCCACTGAGATTCCCGGCCTCTGTGCTCTGCCAGCAGTTGCAGGTGCTTCCATTACCCAGATACCTCAACTAAGCAGGGAACAGAACCCCCACCCCCTAGGCCAGGCCTCGCCTCGTCGACATCTCCCCTCCTAGGCCCACTATCCTCAATTGCCCCGGCCCCAACACAAAGATGAGCAAAATGGCGGCCGCAAAGCCTGTGAGGAGAAGGGCGCTAGCTCTTCCTAACATCCACCGAGGATGCCACAGATCTACTGTCCCCACCTGCCCGACACCCACTGACTCCCCCTCCATTCAGGCTCACACTCAATCTCCTGAAAGGACTGATCCGGGGACCTACCAGTTGAATTCAGGTAGCGAGAAAGCTCAGGGCAGAGAGAACACGACCGCCTCAATCGATCTCAGCTCCGCTCACAGAACACGGGCGGCAATGCGCATGCCCAGCAACAGTTGCTCAGGGCAATGAGCATGCGCACTGTTCTCTCACAGCAATGAGCATGCGCGCAGAGTTGGGCGCGTGCAGGGTGGGTTGAGGTTTTCCCGCCTGTGCTGCTGCAGAGACTCGCAACCTCGGGGTCTGCCCAGGAGAAAAACAGAGGCTTCAACAGTTTGTTTTTCAAAACACCCAGTCTCTCCTATGCATCCAGATACTTTGAGGACAGACAGCCCCACTTTACCCTTAGTGCACAAGGTGTCTCAAAAAAAAAAAAAAAAGCGCCGAGACAGAAATAGACGTGAAGCATTTTAATCCGAGTTCCATACGTGCTTTGATTTGTCATTTCCTCCTTTGCTTTGGATGTTGTGTCACACTTGAATGAATTGGCTCACCTCTGTATGATAGATACAATAACAACCTGTTTTCTTTACATTTTTGTTTGTGCTACTGCACATTGAAATCTCTGCACTGGTAGCTCATTTCTCTCTATACAACTGTGTTCATTCAGTCCATGATCGTTTCAGAAATACCCACAGATACTGGTCTTGGGGTTAAGGCTCATTCCATGGTCACATGGCATGCAGCAGTAGTGTCTATGCTCCTCAAATTCTGCACTTCCCAAAAAAAAGCCAGGCAACTTCCAAGCAAAGCTGTCTTTATCCCATAAAGGGAGAGCACTACCTGGACAGAGTCTTGGAGGTGGGAAAGTAGGAGGGATATTTCTTCGGATTTTGAAGTCTGGTATACAGCAGATCATTCAGTGTTGCATGAGGGTGTGATTAAGATTGGGTGAGAATCGTGATAGCATGGTTTAGGTTTGGAGGACACAACAAGGGAAAAATGCATTTCCTAAAGATTTTTATTTATTTATTTATTTGAGAGCGAGAGAGCACAAATGGGGGAGTGGCAGAGGGAGAGGGAGAAGCAGACTCCCCACTGAGCTGGGAGCCCGACATGGGGCTCAATCCCAGGACCTGGAGATCAGGACCTGAGCCGAAGGCAGATGCTTAACCATCTGAGGCACCCAGGTGCCCCACAAGGCAAGAATTTTAAGACCAAAAGTTCAATGTTTCTTGTGGTTGAAAAAGGTCCTGGGGAGCCTGAGTGGCTCAGTCGTTAAACGTCTACCTTTGGCTCAGGGCGTGATCTCAGGTTCCTGGAATCGAGACCCGCATTGGGCTCCCTGCTCTGCTGGGAGCCTGCTTCTTTCTCTCCCACTACTTCTGCTTGTGTTCCCTCTCTTGCTAGCTGTCTCTCTCTCTGTTTATGTGTAAAAAAAATAAATAAAAATTTTTAAAAAACCTACAATGAGGCAGCATGCCACCTGACAGGATTCCGGGTCCTCCTTCACCGCAGAGTTCCAACTCTCTGGGCAGTCTTGCCCTGGCCTGACTCCGAGGAGAAGTGGACCAACTCACCTGGCAACTCATCTGGGCTTGGTAAGCATCGCGGGATAATGTGGTCAGCACCTGTTCCAGTGAGCACAGGGAAGCCCCGCCACCTTCCAGGAATCTCCGTGAGGAATTCCACACGTTGGGGATCTCTCACGGGGGGAGGTCCCACAGGACAAGAGCCTCCCGAAAGGTGGGACCAGGAAGGAATTTCCAAAAGGAATTACACAGGTCAGGGGCCTCCCAGGAAGGAGGTGCTGTAATAAATTGGATGTGAATGCGTAAGTGAATGAGCGGCCTGTTTGTGTTCGTGGCTCCATGGTCTTGAGACCACGGAGTCTGAGTGGGCCCCAACCTATTTCTGTGGTGTCTGAATAGGGTCTAAGGCGAGCCCTTCGGGATGCCACTTCAGGGCTTATACGGACTCGCTTTGGCTAAGAGGCACCCACGTCTCCTCCAGGAGACCACACAGGTGGGCATCTAATTGGTCTCTCCTTTGGAGGGGCACACGTTCTTTGGTTTGTCTTTGCACCATCAACCAGGGAGGGAACACATAGGGTGGACAAGAGAACCTCTGTTCATCATAGGCAGAAGTTCTTCAAGACCTACAGTCCTAGAGTGATGCTCAAAAATTTTAAGAAGGGATTCTCAGGAGACTATGGGATCAAAATGTGTCCTAGATAATTACGTGCATTATGTGAACTGGAATGGCCCACCATTGGGTCGGCTGGCCCTCAGAGGGTACCTTAGACCTACCCACTGTTCAGGCCATTTATAGAGTTGTGGTCGGGACTCTCGGACACCCTGACCAATTTCCCATACATTGATTCTTGGCTTCAGATAGCCCAGACTCTGCCCCCATGGGTCTGATTCTGGGCTAATGGGAAGGGCCAGAGTAGGATATTTGTAACCCAAGTAAGAGAGCCCAAAGGCTATAAGAAAGCAAAGCCTGTTTATCAGGGAGACCCAGAGACTGAGGACAATCTGTTCATGCCCCCGCCATATGCCCCGAATGTACAACCACTAATGCCCCACCTTCCAGATAGCCCACCGCCTTCGGTGAGCCCACCTCAGCCTTCTCAACAACCACCACACCCAAGGGGAACTCTGAGCTTGCCCGCATCGTGGAGCCCCAGCCCCCAGCCCAGGAGCCAATGTCTACGCTTGTCTCAGGCTCCAGTTCTTCTAGCCACGGCTCTCCAGATGCCACCCCATGAGATGCAAGGGCCACAACAGATAAACGCTGACAACACCATCCAGCCCGGATACTCAGTTCTCATCTATCAGCCCTTTAGTACCACCGACCCTCTGAACTGGAAAAACCATACACCGCCATACTCAGAGAAGCCTCAGGCCATGGCAGACCTCCTGAGTCCCCGTTCCAGACCCACCAACCCACTTGGGATCATTGCCGCCAGGTTCTCCTGATTCTCTTCAACACAGAAGAATGCCGACAGATCCTCACCGAGGCACGTCGTTGGCTCCAAGGCCAGTCCCCGTCAGGAGCCCTAAATGCAGAATCATGGGCCCTAGAGGCAGCACCCAACACTCGGCACAGGTGGGATTTTCGTACAACCGTACGACTAGATGCCCTAAGTCGATACTGTAGTACAGCTCTTCTGTAGAGACTCAGAGGAGGGGCAAAGAAGCCAACCAACATGTCCAAAACTGCGGCAGTTATCCAGAAATCAGAAGAATCACCAACTGACCTCTACGAGAGGCTACACGAGGCCTTCCGAGTGTACACCCCGTTTGATCCAGAGGCCCCAGAGAACCAGCGAATGGTCAATTCAGCATTTGTGACTCAATCATATGCCGATATCCACCAGAAACTCCAGAAGCATGAAGGCTTTGCCAGCATGAATGCTACCCAGCTGATAGAAGTGGCGAATAAGGCCTTTGCAAATCGAGACCATGAGGCCAGACGAGAAGCAGACAAAAGGATGAATACTAAGGCATCATTGTTGGCCACAGCCCGGGGAAGGTCGGACCCAACTAGACAGTCGGCCCCACTGAAAAAGGGGGGACCCAATAGGAAGGCCCCACTCCGACGAGATTGATGTGCCTATTGTAGGGGTCTGGCCACTGGAAAAACGAATGCCCCCACTGTAAGGAACCAACCCAAGGGCCTGACAAAAGTTACTTCAGAAAACAGGAAAACAAGGTGGCAGCCTGAGCCTGAAATTCGAGACCTTATCAGTTTAGCTGGGGTTGAGTCAAACTAGGGGAGACCGGGCTCCTTTTTATTAAGACCCAGGAGCCCATGGTCAAAATGAAGGTGGGGGGCCAACCGTTGACGTTCATGGTGGACACAGGCACTGAGCATTCAGTGGTTACCACGCCCGTGGCCCCACTCACAGGGCGTAAGGCCACAATCGTCAGGGCAACTGGTTCCCAAACTACCCACCAGTTCTGTGGACCCCGAGCATGCCAACTGGGGTGCCATACAGTAACTCATGTATTCCTATACCTACCAGAATGCCCCGTTCCCCCATTAAGCAGAGACTTACTGACAAAGCTCGGGGCCCAGATGGCCTTTATCCAAGGAGGGCCTACCAGCCTCAGCCTGGGAAGGCCAAATTCCCTCATCATGGCAGTAACTGTACCTGCAGAAAATGAATGCCGAGTTTACTGCCAAGAGAAAGGAGCCCCCACGGTACCAACCAGTCTGTTGGATGAGTTCCGTGACGTGTGGGCCAAAAAAGGACCTCCCTGGCCTGGCCCTTAACCACGTGCCTATAGCAGTGGATCTTAAGCCAGGGGCCCTCCCGGTCCAACAGTGACAATATCCAGTGCCCCGGGAGGCACTACTGGGGATTCAGGCCCACTTACAACGACTAAAGGATGCAGGAATACTGATAGAGTGCCAATCGCCATGGAACACCCCACTGTTACCAGTCAAGAAAAAGCAGGAAGTGACTACCAGGCTGTCCAAGACTTGCGGGCAGTCAACAGTGCCGTTGTCACACTACACCCAGTGGTCCCCAACCCCTGTACTCTTCTAAGCCTCCTGCCCCCACAAGCAAGCCGGTTTACCTGTTTGGACTTACAGGATGCTTTCTTCTGCCTCCGCGTTGCTCCGGCTAGCCAGTCGATGTTTGCCTTCGAACGGGGGGACCCCCACACCGGGAGAAGGACACAGATGACTTGGACCAGACTGCCACAGGGGTTCAAGAACTCACCCACAATATTTGGAGAAGCCCTGGCGGTGGACCTATCCACCTTCCCAACAGAAAATCCCCACTGCACCCTGCCCCAGTACGTGGGCGACCTACTCTTGGCAGGCTCCAGCCGAGAGCATTGCTGGAAAGGGATGAGGGCATTACACACCCGACTCTCTGAAACCGGCTACAAGGTTTCCTGGAAGAAAGCGCAAATCTGCCAGCCAGAGGTCCGATACCTCGGGTTTGTCATCTCCAAGGGGCGACGTGCCCTAGGCCCAGAGAGAAAGCAGACAATCTGTTCTATCCCACAACCTAAGACCAAAAAGGAAGTCCGAGAATTCCTGGGAGCAGCAGGTTTCTGCCGCATCTGCATACCTGGATTCTCAGCTCTGGCAAAGCCACTACATGAGGCCACGGCAGGATCAGGCAAGGACCTTCTACACTGGGGACAGGAACAGAAAAAGGCCTTTCAGAAAATGAAGAAACTGCTGGCCAGCGCCCCTGCGTTGGGACTGCCAGATGTAACACGGCCATTCAACATCTTTGTTCATGAAAGAAACCACACAGCCCTGGGAGCCCTCACCCAGACAGTGGGTCCCTGGCAGCAGCCGGTGGCTTACCTGTCAAAATGCCTGGATCCAGTGGTATCAGGGTGGCCACCATGTCCCTGGGCCCTAGGTGCCACAGGGGCCATGATTAGGGAAGCTGATAAACTCACCTTAGGACAGGATATCAACGCCAAAGTTCCCCATGCAGTCATGGCCCTAATGAATGGACAGGGACACAAATGGTTGACCAGCTCCAGAATGGCCCTTTACCAAGGACTGCTATGTGAGAACCCCTGAGTCAGGCTTGAAACCTTGCACTCTAAACGCTGCCACCTTCCTGCCAGCAGAGGAAGGACCTCCCGATCACGACTGTGAAGAAGTGATAGACGAGGTTTGCTCCAGCAGACCAGACTTGACGGAAGTCCCCCTCTCAGACCCTGGACTTGAGCTCTTCACGGAGAGAAGCAGCTTCATTCGAGAAGGACAACGGAAAGCCGGATTCGCAGTAACTCCTGTCGATTACATTATACAGGCACAAGCATTACCCCAAGGAGGGTCTGCACAGCGAACCCAACACTGGGCATTAATCCAAGCGCTAAGATATGCAAAAGGAAAACGAGGAAACGTCTATACCGATTCAAGGTATGCCTTTGCCGCCCTACATGTACACGGGGCCATTTACAAGGAGATAGGGCTCTGGACAGCGGGGGCGGGGGGAGGATATACAAAATAGGGAAGAAATCCTCCAACTGCTGAAAACAGTCTGGGAACAATCTCAGGTAGCAGTCATTCTCTGTAGAGGCCACCAGAGGGGCCCAGACCATGTCATTAGGGGAAACCGCGTGGCTGACCAGGCAGCAAGGGAGGCAGCAGAAAAACAGAGCTCCCCCGGGGAACCGGGACGGGCCGCTAAACTCCCGTTACCTCCAGACTTGCCTCCCATCCCAGATTACACCAAGGAAGAAGAATTGTGGGCAAAACATGAGGGAGGAATAAAAGGAGAAGGGGGCTGGTGGAAGTTGCCTGACCAGAGGCTTTTCGTCCCAAGTGCTGTAGCAACTGCCCTACTAAAGCAACAGCACGAGTTGACTCACTTTGGAAAAACAGCCCTGGAGAAACTGCCGGGCAGATACCATTTCGTCCTCAAACTGCCCACCCTGTGCGCCCCAACAAGCGCTAGGTGCCGTATATGGCACGGAATAATGCAAATCAAGGACCCAGACCAGGCCCCGGGATGCAAACAACGGGCTCCATGCCATTCGAGGACCTGCAGATAGACTTCACAGAGGTCAGGCCATGCCAAGGATACTGATACCTCTCGGTCCTAGTTTGCACTTACTCAGGGTGGGTTGAGGCTTACCCCACACGCACAGAGAAGGCACAAGGAGTCATAACAGCACTCTTGAGAGACATCATTCGCAGGTATGGGCTTCCCCTGTCCATCAGCTCAGACAATGGACCGAGTTTCGTGGCAGAAATAGTCCAAGGCCTAGCCATAAGTTTAAAAGTAAAATGGAGGCACGCGTGGGTGGCACAGCGGTTAAGCGTCTGCCTTCGGCTCAGGGCGTGATCCCGGCGTTATGGGATCAAGCCCCACATCAGGCTCTTCCACTGTGAGCCTGCTTCTTCCTCTCCCACTCCCCCTGCTTCTGTACCCTCTCTCGCTGGCTGTCTCTATCTCTGTTGAATAAATAAATAAAATCTTTAAAAAAAAAAAAAAGTAAAACGGAAGCTCCATACAGCATATAGACCCCAGAGCTCAGGGAAAGTAGAGTGCATGAACTAGACCCTTAAAACAACTTTAGCCAAACTCTGCCAGGAAACTCAATCCCCCTGGGTCTGAACATTACCGCTGGCCCTGCTCAGGGCACGCTGTACTCCAAGACCCTCCGGTTACTCCCCCTTTGAGATTCTCTATGGCAGGCCACCCCCCATTCTAAGCAGGCTTGGAGGAGACCTCAAACACATTGCAGACTTAGGAATGTCCCGACAGCTCCAAGCCCTGGGAAAAACCCTACGCCACATCTCCCGAGAAGTTGTAGAAAGGACCCCTATCCCCTTGGGTAATTGGGCATATCCCCACCAACCTGGGGACATGATATGGGTAAAAGATTGGAAGAAGGAGCCGCTCCACCCTACTTGGACGGGCCCCCATCTAGGAATACTGGCAACTCCCACTGCTGTTAAAGTTGCAGGTCTCGCTCCCTGGATCCATCATCCCCGAGTAAAGAAGGCAGCGGCCCCTGCAGACCCAGACGATTGGCAGACAATCTGGGACCCGACCGACCCCCTCAAGTTAAAGATCCGGAAGATGACCCAGAAGCCCACAGCCACCAAGGGGGCCTCCGGCCAAGCTTAACGCCCTGAGGAAACCCGCGGATACCCCACTTGAGGAGTCCACGACCTTGCTCCAGTCACAAACCTGGAGGCTGACTGGTCAACGCACGGTGGAAGCTTGAGGAACTCAACGGGGAACATTTGGACACTGAAGTCCCAGTGCCATCCCGTACCAGTAATACTAGTGATATTGTAACTCTTGTGTTCTCTGTGGGTCTGTGTCAGCTCCAGGCAACTGGAATTGGACACAGAAAAATCACTCTAGCCATAGTCTATATAAGTGTAGTGAGTTTATTCAGTGGAATCTACTGCTTCTTAGAACTGCAACCCCCGCCACCCCAATTCAAATAAATCTCCTGACGCTAGCGCTGTGGCTGTCGTTTATAGGACTAAGCTTGGGCTACCTAGATGACATGACTGAGGATGGCCAGCCCCATCAGCCGCAGGCTATAGAGAAGTTAGGGGGGACCAACCACCTGCCATGTACATGCCAACATTACCACCAGCCCTCTTGGTCAAATATCCTCGATACATGTGCTAGAGCTCACCCGACTCTCTGACAACCCAAGGGCCTGTTCTACATGTCCGGTCGCCCAATGGATCGATGCCACAACTGCTATGTGGCCCTAGCCCCCGGGAATCCCCCACCTCCTCCACGGCCTCTCCCCGCTCCTGTCCAGAAGGCCCATACCCGAACTCTCACTCTGGTTCTAGCCACAGCCATTCCCAAACCACGACAGGCAACACCAACCCCACTGTCTCCCTGCTCTTGTACCTCAGTTTACCCTAGCATGCCGACACAGTATTATGACCCAAGGGAGGTCACTGTTGGCCACAGTAAAGGAAAGCAACTCATGACTGGAAGTATTAAGCCTACGCTATTTTGGGGCTACAGGGATCCAAGATGTCCCAAGGTAAGGGGCCCGACCTGCTGGGAACCTGACCCTTATCGGCCCCTACTGAGGCTCCCTCCTCATCAGGGGCCCCTCACCTAAGACCCTCTAGTAAGTGATGTGAGAAAGGAGGTCCAACACTTACTCAACACAACCGACCCTCAGTTGGCCGCAGATTGCTGGCTCTGTCTGCGGACCGGGCCCCTTCAGCTTATAGCAAGCCCCCTGAGTGTCCTTAACCTTAGCAGGCCCACAGTCGACCCTCCCAAGCTGGCAGAGATCAATCCTAAGTCAGCCAATGTATTATTGTCTCATCAGGCCCCTGACTGTGTCCATAATCCTGGGAGAACACATTCAATAGGAAGTCTATCTGCCACCCAATGTCTCCAAACCCACAATTGCCCTTCGCCTGATGGGTGCGCGTCTGCCACACCATGGTGCACTCCAGAACCTGGCACCCTTTTCACGTGTGGGAACTGTATGTACCGATGTTTACCGGCTAACGGGGCTGGGACATGTATGTGGGTGCCTCTTACTCCCCAGGTAGATATAGTCCCCAATAATCAATCCCTTCCCATTCCTCTGTTGGCACACACACGGTCCAAGAGGGCCATCCAAGTCATCCCACTGGTGGTTGGACCAGGCATAACTACAGATGTGGGCATGGGCACGGGCATAGGAGGAATCGCCTCGTCCTCCTATTACTACAGGCAGCTGTCAGAAAATCTTGCAGAAGATATGGAGCAGGTGGCTAAGTCTGTAATGACTATACAAAATCAGATAGATTCCCTTGCAGCAATAGTACTACAAAATCAGAGGGGCTTAGACCTGCTCACTGCTGAAGAGGGGGGAGTCCGTCTCTTCCTAAATGAGGAATGTTGTTTCTACACGAAGCAGTCAGGGGTAGGCAGAGACATGAGCCTACGATTCCGAGATCGGATTGCTCGCCGGAGACAAGAACTAGCAAATTCTTGGGACAGTTGGTATAATGTCTGGGGCTGGGCCACATGGCTCCTTCCCTTAGCTGGCCCTCTCCTCACGATTCTATTGGCACTCCTGTTTGGTCCATGTACTATTAATCTTATCACCCGTTTCATCAGCTCTCGAATGGAATCAATTAGATTGCAACTACTGGTAACTCAGTACAGATCTTTAGACCAACAAAAGCCCAGGGGAAATGATCGACGCTCATTCTAAAGTTAGAAAAGGCATCGAAAGGGGGAAGGAAGAGGAAAATCACCCAGGCCAGGCTCACCCAGAGCAGGCCCAGGCCGGCAGCCCCCAGTAGATAGAACAAAAGATGACCAGGAGCCAACACCCCCACCCCAGGAACAAGAGATAACCAGCCATTCCTGCTTCTGTACACAAGCATCCCGCAATATTGTTCCCGCCTAAAGCAGTCCCTCTCCCCCAATTTAAACCCACCTGCCAGCAACCAGCATAGCCCCTGGAACCTGACCCCCTGCCCCTCCCCTATAAAAGCCCTGTAACCCCCTTGCCCTGGGCCCAGAATTTGGAGCAGGAGCTCATGTGGCTCCGCTGGTGTAAAATAATTCCGAGTTCTCCTACTTCTCCGAGTGTCACTTCGTCTCTCGCCGGTCTGATTCTTATTTTTCCGCAAGATTTCCAGTTGTAGGAGTTTTTGTACTTGCTCTTTATCAAGGTAAGAAATCTTCCTCCTGCTCCTCCTGGTTTGCCGAATGCTTCTGTCACAAATGGTTTTAATCTGGCATAGCCAGGTGATGAATTTGTTTTTCTTCTCTCCTCCAGGCAGAAGAGAAGGTTTTCCCATTCACAACGGCAACCTTTGGGTGGGCAAAAGAAAAAAAAAAAAACAAGTTAAAATTTTAGTTTGTCTCTCCTCCAGGGGCGCTGGGAAAACTAAGGCAATTCCCTGGGCTGAAGTAAACCTTTAGATAACCCAGAAGGAAACCGGGAAAATGTTTCAAGCTTTGACTTTAGCTTTGTTGCTGCTCCTGAGGCTACCTCCCAGCATTCTACGGGATCTCCATTCCCATCTGTAATCCACATCTTATAGTTCCAATGAGGCCAAAAAAAAAAAAAAAGTAAGATTTAACAGTAGGGTTTTGTTTCGTTTGTTGGTTCAATTGCACCTGGATGTATGATAAAATTGATATAAAGTGTTATATATACTTGCACTATCTTAAATGCTGAAAGAACCATCTCTATCAGGGAAAATAGAAACAAAAAGATACGAAAGGCACATCGTGTTTTAACTTGTGTTTGACTCAGGTGAGCAGATTGGAATTTCGAGTCTGTGAGTATTAAGAAGAAATTATGTCCCTATAACCAGTGGTTTTCCTCAGATTGTTACCTCTGTAAAATGGGAAACAATATCAAAGGGTGGCGATATACAGAGGGAGATAAAATTGGGGGTTTTAAAAGTAGTTTTCAGCTGTTAATGAACTCTTGTAAGATCAGATAGCTCATGCATACAAAGTCATGATTTGTCAGCCAGGTGTGCATGTGTTTGAGCGGGTCAGTTGGATATCATGACTGACAAGATAAAGGGGGCTCGGGACAGCCTTGCTTGTTGCTTGGACCCGAGGCAGGGCTCTCTAGCTTGAAATTTTCTCACCTTGCTGCTGCTACCAAAGAAAAGCTTCTGGCTTCTTTGGAACCCTCTATTCACAGATCCTAATTCCCTGACCTGGCTCTGGGTTGACACCCGATGTGCCTGCTGTGGGCTCTTTCAGCCTCAGCAGGAGCTGTGCTGCACCGAAAGCAGGCACAGGCTGAGGGAACAGGACTGAGGCTCTGGGACTGTTGCAGATTTAAGACACCCATCTGTGAGCCCACGAACTCGGGAAACATCATGGAAGCTGCTTGAACTGTCCAAGTCACTGCACCAGGAACGGGGCTGGTTCTCTGAGGGGACCATGTAAAATCGACCTTTACTTTAGGCCTATATTTCTGATACAGGGGCTAGTTGCAGTCCTATTTTGGTTCCTGCCACAACTACAAGTTGGGGGAGCACGCGGCACTGTGTGTATGACCCTCCATCCACTCCTGACAGATCAGGATATCTCACTGCTATTGACTTGGTTTCCACTTTCCAGATCAATAGCAGGATGCAACAATGGACCGATTAGCCTGACTCTACTTCCCTCACGTTTTCCTTGCTGCACACACACTGAGGTAAGGAAGTTTGTTCATTCAGTGCAGCTGTCTCCAGCAGTGGATTAATCTTTTACAGCCTAACCGCTAAATAAATGCTAGAGACAAGAGGGACATGACGTTCTGTAACTCATTCAAATTGGTTTTCAGATTAGGATTTTTATCCGTAGCAATCCCTGAAC
This sequence comes from Ursus arctos, assembly GCF_023065955.2. NCBI lineage: Eukaryota > Metazoa > Chordata > Mammalia > Carnivora > Ursidae > Ursus > Ursus arctos. The sequence goes on from NC_079873.1 coordinate 43,509,715, forward strand.
ATGATGGGTCTTTCTGGCTGAGTTACAGAAAAACATTTCTATAAAAATGCTTTTGTCCCTCGTTCAGACAACCGTTTCCTACAAAACCTAGGAGATAATGAAAGAGATGTCGAATATCGATGTCAGGATAAGCCACAATGATTTTCTAACAATAAAGCAAGCATAAAACATGGCAGCTGGGGAGAAGCAAAGGCAGAGAGCAAGGACATTAATGACCTCTGGTTTTCCAAAACGGTTCTTGGAGACCTCTCTTGCTGAAGAAATACTCCCAGTGCAGCCTTTCCGATCTGCTGTGAGCACTTTGAGTGCAAACAGAGTGCTGAGTCTGCAGCCACACCTGCCAGAGCTCTGACTATAGGACAAGAGGGGTGGCCCCAGCTCCCAGACTTGCACACAAAGCACCTTCACGTGCCTTCCACCCTCACAGAGTAGATGGACTGGTGTCACGGGCAGATCAAACTGCTGGGAACTGACTGCTTCCCACAGCCCTTCTGAAACCAAGGGCTGAAAAGAATATTCCAAGTGGACAGGGAGTCCTAGAGGGGAAGGTCCCATGGCTGGAGGCCTCATGAGGGCCCCGGTAACCTGAATTGCCTGATTCATGGACGTCCAGCTCTTGGCTCCCTATCAATTGTAAACAGTGCTTCAGGAGTACCACCTGTGTCCTTCCTGTGGGACTACACTGCCTCTGTGAGTGCCCCGACTAGCCCGACACCGCCCCATCCTGGAAGCCTTCCATGTCAGCTTCCACTTCCTCACCAGACTATGCTCTGCCTGAGTTGGTGATGGGTCAGCTTAAAAAAAAAAGTTCATTCAGAAACTTACACACAAATGTACCTGCATTTCTAAGATAGTCTTTCACAATTAATGGGATTTGCTTAGCTGGCTGGGATGGTTACTTTTGTGTGTCTTTTTGGCTAGGCCACACTACACGGATAACTGTTCAAACTGTATTCTGATGTTGACATGAAACTACTTTTCAGATGAAATTCCATTCTGAAGTCTAAAATTGAAATTTCTCTTTTAAATCTAAATTTTAAGTGTACGTATTTACACACACAGAGATACATGCGTATGTGTTATATATGTTATATGATCGTATATGAACCTGTGTGTGTGTTTGTTGTGTGTGTGTGTGTGTGTGTGTACACACACAAAGATTCATAGCGATATACACCTCCTCTTGGTGCCCCTTCTCTGGGGAATCCTGACTGATATACCGGCTCATTCCGGGACTCTTCAAGGGCATCACTGAGATCAATACGACAGTGTGGGCTGGTCTCACCCTGTTGCATGGGTTCTAAGAAAGAGCGACCAGTGGCCTTTCCCTCTCCCCCTCTGCAGACTGTCGACCATTTGGCTCACTATTATGACCCAGGGCTTGGTCATCTCACTTTTTAGAGCTAACTTTGATTCCACAAATGTGGACTGGCCTCCTATCGTGCGCCAGGTCCTCTACTCTGTCCTGAGGACACCAGGACGAGCTGCGTGTTTCCAACCTTCCAGGAAGGAGCTAAGAGTCTGGTGAGGGAACTAAACGTGAAAACAAAACTTCAGTGCAGTAAGGCAGTGAGCATGGCTGGTTTTGCTAACTCACTGAGGACAGACGGTACTATGCACATCTCACACTTCATTTGCCCCATCTACTGACAGTTTATCCTTCAAGAAAATCTATCGGGTAGGTATAGTTTCAGTTCCTTCATTATGTTTCTGCCAGCCGTGCCCAGCTACAAACGTCAGCTGATACTGGTGTGCCATACCAGACTCAAAGCCAAAAAAGAATTGCTTTCACTGATGTGTCTTCCAAAACGGTCAAGGCTTCGTTGTACATTTCCAGACAAAGGACTATGCCAGCTTCCCTCAAGGTACAGGGAAGTTACACCCCTAGGAATCCAGATTATTTAAATCTCTGCAAAGAAAGCTTTGTATCCCTGCCATGCTCAGCTTCCAAAGGCCAGTAGCCCCCTCCAATCATTTCATTAACCCAAACTGTGCTCTGCCTCTCACATATACGCCACTTCCATCTGATGAAGGTATGCTGCTGTGCACAGCCATCCTTACGGCTCGGTCAGCCAAATAACACCCAGTTCGTGATGGACAGCTGAAGTTGCGTGGTAGGTGCGTGGCCTATGGTCAAGTTTTCGGTGTGTATAAAGGCCCAGGAGCAAGCCCAAAGCAGCTTCTCAAAAGGAGAGTAAGTATCTGAGAATGCTGCAGGGCCTTACTCCAAAAGTCTAAGGGCCTGCACTGTGATTGACCCAGAGGAGCCTGCCTGCCAACAGCTTCAAACAGCATCCCTATCTGCCACTGCCACTTCAAATACCATTGGATCTGTAGGATCATATGGCCCAGGTGGCAGAGCAGATTGCATGGAAGCGTGCATCAGTTGCAGAACCTTCTCTCATTCTGGGCCCAATGAAACCTAGCCGCCTTTTGGGTCCCTCAGTAAGTGGGAAGGAGTAACACACCCAAATAGGGAATAGGATGTCCACAAACTTCCAAGCGGCCCACTAGCCATCGTCCCTCTTGCTCGCCTTAGTAGAACTCAACGTAACAATTTCTTCTTCACCTTGGAAGGGATATCACCACACGAACATGGCATTGCATTGGACACCAAAAAGTTCACTGAAGTAGAAAACCCCTGAAGGTTTTTTTTAAAGACTTTATTTATTTACGTGACAGAGAGACAGCCAGCGAGAGAGGGAACACAGCAGGGGAGTGGGAGAGGAAGAAGCAGGCTCCCAGTGGAGGAGCCCCATGTGGGGCTCGATCCCAGAACACCGGGATCACGCCCTGAGCTGAAGGCAGACGCTTAATGACTGCGCTACCCAGGCGCCCCAAAAACCCCTGAAGTTTTGCCAGATTTAATTCATAGCCTCTGAAACACAAAGAGCTTACCAATGATTCTGGAGTGACTGCAACTTCTCACTTACTAGGCCCAATCATGACAACGTCATCAGCGTAACGGACCGGTGTGATACACTGTGGAAGGGAAAGGTAATCAAGATCCCGGAGACTAAATGATCACACAGGGGCAGACACTGATATACCACTAAGGTCACGTTCAGAGTGTACTGCTAGCCTTGGGAGCTGAGAGCCCACTGCCTCTGGTGGGACTTATGGAGAGAAGTGGAGGTAGAGGCATTTTCCAGATATATAGCTGCCATACTGATGAGGGAGCAGAAGGCTAGCTGAAGACAAAGCATGAGCGTACACCCTGCAACCTCCCCCACCACCCCCTACTCCTGGAAGTTCCCAACTATCTTCATGTTATTGCCTTTCTAGAGGGACAAACAACCTTAACTTGACAGTGGCAAGGCCTCTGGTATCCTGTGAGTCTTCTTTAATGTATAAAAGTATTTCTCAACCTCCCTGTTTCCTTACCTCCCCCAACCCCATAGTATATAATCAGCCACCTCTCAAAACCCGGGGCAGCAGCTCTTTCTGCCCATGGATCCTGTCCCTGTGCTTTAATAAACCACCATTTTGCACTAACGACGTCTCAAGAATTCTTTCTTCGTCTTTGGCCCTAGACACCACCCCACTGAACCTCACCTGTATTCCAAAAGCCCATCATATGTTGCCCAACATGGGGCTGTGAGTCTTTACATCTGGACTCTGAGCTTCAGTGCAAATTTGCTGAGTACTTTCTCTTCTCTTCCTTTAATCTCCTTTCAGGGGCTCTTCAATGAGTACGGTCTTACTGGAACACTTTCATGTGGATTGCTCAGTTGCTCAGGCTGCCATCCTCTAGCCCGTGGCTACTCTATGGGGAGGGGAGAGCCTGCCTCTTGGCTGTAAGTTACTACTCTCGCCGGAATGGTAATAAGACCCAGAAACTTGATGCCCTCTTTTTACTGCTGTCCTTATACACAGTTGTCTGTCTTGGACATGGGACAGCCACCTAAGTCACAGGACGGCTGCCAATGTAAAGACTCCTGTGTGAGGTTTCCTCCTGATTGATCTAATGTGATCCCCTCCGCATCCCTGATCTAGCTGCTTCTGGCCACGGGACCTCTACTGGGCGCCGGCCGAAACCAGTATCTGATGGAATTACTAACCAACCGGGGACCGTTTCCTGGGGAAATTGGCTGTAAGGACTACATGTGTTGGAATGTCGCTTAGATCATGATGGATTTCTTTCTCTACTGTTTTCCTTCAGTGTCCTCTACTAACTATTAAAGCTACAACATTTGGTAATTTTCCCTTGCAAAACTTTTCTAGTGTTCTCCTGGGTTTAAAACAGCGGGTTCTTCCTTCCGGTCCATACACCGGCACCCATCGTAGTCTAGAATGCGATGGCGAAGCTGGGTGGGGGGAGGCAGGCCTCCTTCCTACAGGGGCCTTTAACGGCCATGGTGATCATAGCTATTTTGTTAAGGGTTGCCTTGGATCGCTTTGACACCAGGAACCTGTGACATATCCTGCACGTGGGATGCCACCCGGGAGTCAGGAGGGGATTTTCTTTGGTAGTGGACCCTCTCTAGCACCCTCTCTAGCATGGGATGGGGGCTTCTTCAGTCCCCAAGGATTCTCCCTCGGGATGCCTTTTAACCCACTGGAAACAAATTTGGATTGCCAAACTTAGGAAAGTACTGATCTCCTGCAACAGTGCATGGCCTCAGTGGGATCTCTCAGTTAGATCTCTTCTGTAAGGAACAGGGCAAATGGACCTAGGGTACCTTCATTGCTCGTACCTAGGCCTTCATTGGTCTACACCAGGACCCCGACCTAAGGGCCTCTTGCAGAATGTGTTTGCCCAAATGGGTCAGCTAGTAAACTCTCCTGACATATTGGGTAATAATTATCTAAGTAGGTCTCGTCCTACTAAACCCAGGTTGCTGGAGGTAACACAGGCCATCCCAGGCAAAGGGGACTCTTGACTCTCTTCTCTAGTACTGTTCCTCCTAACAGATGTGGGGGCTTCGCCCTCACTCATTTCCCGGGTTAATGGCTATAACTGGAGCCATCTGTGGTTAGTCTACCTCGGGACAGGGACCTTAAGGAATATTCCCAAGCAGCTGCCGAAACTCCCTTTGTTTTGGGGGAAATTCCCTGTCTTCTCTGGCCCGACATGGACTGCCTAGTCCCCCTTGTTGGTGGGAAGACATGGTGTCTGCTCCTGTTGAAGCTGATGAGCTCTAGAACCGGGAACCCTTTCTCTGACTTTTGGGGGCACTCTGCCTCTACTGTCTCCCCTCCCCCTTCTTTCTGTACTGCCTTGGGTGTGGCCTGCATAACTGGCTTCTGTACCATCCTTGGTGCCTCAGGCACCATGGCTCCTCCTACCCTCACCATCAAGGAGCAAGAAGAGCACCCCCTGGACTTAACACCACCCACTCCAGATTTCCCCACCAGTGTCTCAGGTAAAAATTGACAATGGGGAGGATCCAGGTGGAGCATAATTCAGTATTGAAACTAAGTTAAGTTTGTTGGTTTAATTAAGATAGACATGCCTCTTAAGTTATCAGCATTAAATGTGAAACTTTTATTCTATCAAGGTTTACTGAAGGTCAAACAAGCTTGTGTTATCTCTGTTGCAGGCTGTTAGTAAAACGATGACTAATATGATGGTTAATTGTCTATCTCATTAAAGGTTTCATGGGTAATTGTTAAAATAGCTTTCAAAGTCTTTGGTAACCTGAAACTTTAAAGTTTTGCTTGGATGATAAATGGGATATCCAGGTCTTTCGCTTGGATGAATTCATTGGACATCTAGGTCTTTTCCCAAATGGGATAAAGTGCTAAGTCATTGATTGCTGGGTATATGTTTGTGCTTTTGACTTCTTATTGCAAAGAAACTACAGATATTTAAATCTGTTGGTAAACATGTTTTGTGCTTAATTGATTCGTAAGTTTGCCATCTAAAGGTTTTGGTGTTAACAGTTCACAGTTGGTTACTACTTAGTCTTCACTGGAGACTAAGGTTTCTAAAGAATGCAAAATTCTACTAAATGTAATGAAGACTGATGGAAAGAAGGGAAGCAACTCTGTATGTAGAAAAGTAGGAGATATGTAAGAAGGGTAAGGAATGGGAATGCATTTTTTGTTGAAGGTAAAAGAAGGTAATTTTGGCCTAAATAAGATGGTTGTTTGGAAAGATGGCATGGGATAAAATCTGAATGCAAAAGAAAGTTGTAGAAGGTTTGTGAAGGCAAATCCTTGGAAAGGAATTTTGGGTGTGGTCAGCATGGACTAAGATTGCAATGAATGGATTTTTAAAGTACAGTGGTGTAAGATATATAAGTCAGCTTTCTCTCTGTTCAAAGGGACAAATGTTTCTTGAATTGTTCATCTGCTCTGGATACGAAAACATAACCAATGGTTTTTTCTCTTTTGTCTGCACAGAAAACAAACTTTCTGTGTTTTGTCTTTTATCAGGTCTTCCATTACTTGGTTAAAACTTCTCAATATTGAAGGAGTTAAGTTTTGCTAACAACTATAGAACCCTACATATTTGCCTTTCAAATTTCTTATTGTCACCTTGGTTAAATAAAAATGGAGTTTTGTAATCTGTAATCCTATTCAGGCGTGTGCTATAATTTTAAGGTTTTCAGGAACTTTACCAAGATTTAAATTGTAAGTGAAGACTCTTTAACTCATTAGGCCTTTTCCTTTGGTATGCTGAGTTACTCCAGAAGCACTGCTAAACAAATGATAAGCCTTAGGTTACATTTGGGTAAATGCCATAACTATTCTAGAGATAATATGCAATTCCTAAAAGTTTTAATGTTTTAATATAAGGTCATCATCACTCGATATTCTGGCTCTCGAAGTGTTACGTGTCACAGAAGTAACCTGATTTCCTTGCCAGCTGTATTGTAAACTCTCATCTCATCAGATCTCTAACCATGTCCATTCTGTGTTCTTGTTATTTATAACTGTTCTTATTCTCTTCTAAAATGAGTTTCATCTTCAAAGAGGTTCCTATAAAGGACTTTTAGGACAGGCACAGGTATTCGACATCTTTCTAGAATCCTAAAACGAAATGGCTAAGAATTTCCAGAACTAAAGCTGCATTCAAACTAAACAAGAATTAGTAACATGGGACTAAATAAACTGAAAGATTATAGTGGTGTGACTCTTGTTTAAAACGTTGCCGGTTCTCTAATGTTTGCTCTTCGCAATTGGGGAAACTTTCTCTTAAGACATCAGTGATATACAGAAATAATAATAAAGAAAATTAAAGCATTTAACTTTTCTCTCTACCTGAACCCTCTGAAATTAAAAAGGTCTCAGTAAGTACTCTCTCTTCCGTGGCAATCAAAATCAGTTGCATAAGGTCAATAAGAATCTGTTCTTGTAATAGGACACCATTGAAAACGTTGGTTATTTTACCAAGGCTTTGACTGGAATGTCATATTTGAGAGAGACATGCATAGACTCAGATATGACCAAACAGCGTTAAGGAACTAAGGCTGACTTTTTGAAACCTGGAGCCATAAAGCCCCTTGGAAATGCTGGCCTGATACCTTGCTTACAGAGTTCCCAGCACCCTCAGCAGGTGAGTAAAGGATGTCACTTCCTGGCAGGTGCAGGAACCTCAGGATATATTGGGGATATTGTGAAGAGGAACCTGCCCAAATTTACGGGTGTAGCGGGCACGTCTGATGGCAAGTGCTTGGCTTGGCTTCTGGCCTGGAGAGGCTACTAAAAGTTCAACCTGGAGATTCCTTATAAATAAAGTTGCAGCAAAGCAGATTCTAAAAGATCTATATGATCAATCACTAGTCTTGCTGAGCTTGTGTAAATAATTATGCCAAGTTTGTTAAAATTGGACTTGTTTTTCAAATAAATTGGTCCCGATTTGGCTATCTCTGGAAAAGAGGGCTATTTTAGAGAGAAAAATTATGTTTAAATAACACACCTTTGTGGATGTTAAATTCTAGATCTGATTGTCCTTAAACGTTTGGTTAACCTAGGCAACTTGAGGTAAACTTCAGAAAAATTACCACAGTATCCCATGTATAGACAATCTCCTTGCTTGTTATTCTGTGGGGATACCAGGACCCATAGATTCCTCCAACAATTGTATAACTCTCACCTTGATCAATTCTATGTGGCTGGGATGATGAAATCGCTCCTTAAAAGCCAGAGCATACCCCACTCCATAGGGTTAACTACGGGCTTGTGGAGATCATGGATGACCCCACTTTCCTCATGATTGGACTGGATGATGACTTGGGGATGCCCTTATCTCTTGGCAAGTCTTCCCCCATTTGCCATTATTAATTGATTCCTTATTAAGATACTAAGGCTAGACCTCAAACAAAGAGGGCTTCTTAATGGTTCCATCCCTCATAGTAATATTTCTCCTACAAGCCACCTCTGTGGATGTACAATTACAAGGAGAGGCTTTAGCCAAGCATGCAGCAGCCCTCCTGGTAAAAGGAGCCTCAAAGCTCACTATGGGACAGTCCCTGACTGGAATGACTTCACATCAGGTCCAAGACCAAAAGCCACCAATGGATGATGGGAAGCCGACTTCTTAAATACCAGGCTGTGCTTATAGATATGCCTAAAATAATACTTGAAACCTGTCAGACTTTAACCCAGCTACCCTTCAGCACACAGTCAAAGCCCTAAATGACTCTTGGAATAGCATTTCTCTATTAAATACTGAAGTAATACAAATACGTGAAGCAGTTTTACAAAACAGAATGGCATTAGATGTTTTAAATTATGCAAGGAGAAACTTGTGCTGGCATAAAGACAATGCTATGTATACAGTCCAGATTACCACAAAATACTTCTGGGTTTCTACCTGACACGAATGCTCAGATTGGTGCTTTAAATGATCTCTTTCCTTTAGTGATTGCTTTAAACTCCTGGACTGGAGGAAAATTATCAAAGGTCAATGATCAAAGGTCACTTATTCAGACCTCTCTTTCTCGATACAACATTAACCTTGTTTTGTCATTTACGGTCTCTCCTTGCCTAGTGCCAAGACTCCTTCACTGCAGTAACTTCCAGCTAACAGATAATCCCTTCTACTCAAGGAGGTTCATCTAGGCTGTCCCTGTTGGATTCAGCTGCCTCCCCTTTCATACCTCCCCTGTATGTTCCCCAACTGACCGATATTGACCCACAGGTAGGGACATCTCTACGTCCCTATTCAGCAAGAAGACGTTACAGAAGATGAGACCTTCTGCCTTCAACAAACTTAAAGATTTAAGGGTCAAACTTGTTCAGGGGGGAAATGAGGAGGGGGCAGAAGGCTAGCTGAAGACAAAGCGTCGGCCTATACCCTGCAACCTCCCCCCCCCACCACTCGTGGGTGGGATATGTGATGTTCCTCCAGGAAGTTCCCAACTGTCTTCATGTTATTGCCTTGCTAGAGGGACAAACAACCTTAACTTGACAGTGGCAAGGCCTCTGGTATCCTGTGAGTCTTCTTTAACATATGAAAGTACTTTCTCAACCTCCCTGTTTCCTTACCTCCCCCAACCCCATAGTATATAATCAGCCTCCCCTCATAACCCGGGGCAGCAGCTCTTTCTGCCCACGGGTCCTGTCCCCGTGCTTTAATACACCACCATTTTGCACCAACAACGTCGCAAGGATTCTTTCTTGGTCATGGGCTCCAGACTCTACCTCACTGAACCTCACCTATATTCCCAAACCCCATCAATACCAGGAACCGGGGCATGCGTGAATTTGCTCGAGCAATGAAACCACATCTGGTACAACAGCTAAAATTGGATTCAATACCCGGTTAAGCTTACAGTGATACACTGTCATTCTTCAAGATCCATCTATCTCCTCTGGAGGCCAAGTAGACAACCAGTACAGGAATATGGTGAAAATCACCAAACCTGCATTTTCCAGGTTTTTGTCGGTGGCATTCATCTCTGCAATCCCTGCTGGAATGAAACACTACTTTAGATTTACTCTATTCCTAGGTAGAACCAGATGTAATGGCTTCCATTCAGCCTTTCCCACCATAATAGCCCTCACTCTACAGGTCAGGAGATCAGTGACAAACTTAGGATCCTCAGGTATACATACTGTGATGATGAATTCCAGACTGGGAAAATAAACACAAGACAGGTTCAGGAGCTCCCTGGGCCTGCTGTTTAATGGAACTGAGCTACAACTCCGTTGATCACTGACCTCAATAAGCCCCTGCTCAGAATGGAGGGCCACAGAGTCACTTTGGGTCTCCTGGATTCCATGGCAATTCAGAACCGGTGTCCAATAGTCCCTAAAAGTTCTGATTATTTCCTTTGTCCCAATGTACAGTCACCAAAGTAAAAGGTCCCTTTGGGAAGACTAGAAGAGAGATTGAGAGTATCAATTTCCGGTAGTGTATGTTGACCTCACAAAAACAAAAGAACCAGCTTTTTTTTTTCTAACCAGCAAAATGACCTCATTCAGGAAAAGCAGAGGTCTTGCAATTCTGGACAAGGAAACTAGGAAACCCTAGGTAAGTGCAGAGAACATGGGAGAGAGTCTTGCTTTTATAGTAGAGAAGAGGGAACTGGGAGGGGATTCTATAGCTTCCCATTGGCTGAGTGTGGTGGATTTCATGGAATGGGCTGTAGTTGGGCAAAGAGAAATTCTTCTTTCCTCCTGCCAGGGCATGTAAACTAAGCTTTTTCCTGTTGGGGAATGTGAGGTATGTTTATGAGACAGTGGTGGTGATGTGGGAAACAAACGCAAAAGGAAACATAGGTAAAATTAAATATCCTTATAACCTGCAGCCCACTGATAAATCCTTGAGGCAGGCTGAGTGTAATGTTCCTCCAGGAAGCTCCCAACTGTCCTAATGTTAATGCCTTGCCAGGAGGAAAAACAAGCTTGGTTTGACAATAGAACAAGGTCTCTGGGTTCCTGTGAGTCTTCTTTAGCGTATGAAAATCCATTTGAAACTACCCTTATCTTTACTTCCCCCAACCCCAAAGTATATAATCAGTGGCTCCTCCCAATCCCAGGGCAGCAGGTCTTCCTGCCCAAGGGTCCTGTTCCTGGGCTTTAATAAAACCACCTTTCTCTTTCTTTCTTTCTTGTTTTTATTTGCACCGAATTTGTCTCAAGAATTCGTTTTGGCCCTCGGCTCTGGACCCCAACAACATACTACTCCAAACCCCTTCAGTGTCATACACAGGGTCACATAACTCCTTGCTTCTTATAAGTGGCCGATGAGGAGCGTCGAATGCACAGATTTTGTGTCTCTCTCTAAACAACAATTCGTGGACTATCCGTGCTATTTTTACTACTAGAAATTGAGCCATTAGCTTCTTTAAATGTAATCGTATGAGACCCTCAATTCCAGAAAACTAATGACCAGTTCAAAAAAACCCACCCTTAACATTCAGTTCCTCGAGAAACAGTCTCAGCACCAAAACTTTCATTAGTCACTGTGCTCCGGAGAAATAGCACTAGTAGGATTACATATAGATACACAGGTATCTCTAAGGGGATATTTATTACCGGAGCTGGCTTGTGTCACTACGAGGGTGAGAAATCCCATGAGTTGCTCGCTACAAACTAGGCAACAGGGAACGTCGGGGCCAGACTTCTGTCCACGTGTAAAGGCCTGGTTACATGGGCTTGTGACTCCCCCTCTATGACCAAAGCCTGGCCACGGAAAGTGTTGATGTCTGAAGACAGGAGAAGATAGCCGAAGGTCATGTACTCTGTGCTATAGCAAAAGGACCCCATCTCCTACAATGCTCCCATCTTATGAAGCCAGTGTGAGAGCTGCACTTCACATGGCTAGTAATAGCTATTTTGACCTCAACCACCAAAGAGTCTGAGCTTAGTTACTAGCAGTCTACAGTACACTGGAAAATGGCAGCTGCCCAGAATCTGTAGAACTTGCCCCATGCCTACTCATCCTTAGTTCTGTGGAAATTTAAATTTCTTCCTAGATGCTCCTGCTTGAAAGAAGAGAAGCTCTGGTCATGTAGAAAACTGAAGCCCTCCCACAGGGAGAGGAGTTGCTGGCACTCAGCACTCGCTCCTTGCTTAGCAGCCCAGACACAGCTCCTGGAGGCATGAATCGGGCAATTCTTCCTACCTCTACAGTGTCCTTTATTCTTGCTGATGCTTCCTGTGTATCACCAGAGCATCCTCACAACTGGCTTTCACCTGAATCCATTTTGGCCCTATAACAAGCTGGCCAACACTCATCTCCAACAGGAATGGTGGGAAAAAGCGAAATGTTTATACCAGGTTGAAGTCAGCCCTGTGAAGTGGACTGGAACAATCCAGGCATCATCAGGTCCTCATAACCCACAACTGTCCAGGCATCTGATGGTGGGAATTGGAACATTTGCAATTTAGGTGCTCACAGAAAGTGTAAATTCAGAAATCACCACGTCCCAACATTTGAGCACTTCTTGAGTGCTCCGCATGCACACCAAAAGTGCAGGGGGGGGAGGGGGTAAAAGAGACAAAGCAAGTAAAATTTGGTAATGATGGTCTCCTTGCTGACTAGGATTTTAAAAGATGAAAAAATAAATAAATAAAACATTGAGGATTATGACGACTCTCACTCTTAAAACGTTTTTTGAAGAATCACATTTCCTAATCTATCTTCTTTTTAGGGAGACAGAGACAGAGAGACTGAGAGACCTCCCTTGGTATACTCAAGGTATTTCCTTCAAAGAAGCCCAACTAGATGGAACACATAGGAGTCACTTAAGTTCAACAGGATAGCCTAATTTATTTAGAAAAAGATACTTTCTGACTAGGGTGCCCTTCCTGTCCTCTCTTCCATATGCACCTCCCCCACAAAACTGCTAAGTTATATAGAAGTAATCAAACTGGAAACCTGCGCACAGCTTACTGTCTACATTAACAAGAGTTCATATTCCCCTGGTTTCATCAACCAGTCGTGACCCCTGTATGGAAGCACACACGAGGGTTGTGTCTTTCCACAATGTCAGCTTTGTTCAACCATGGAACAAAGTAAATCACCATTATAAAGCAGGTTCAGGATTCCAAACTCCATGACAATTCACCATGTGATTACACTTGGCTTCTCAAACAGCACACAGAGTAGGACATGAGACAAACCACACAAGCAACAAGATAACACAAGGGTGTAGGAAGGTAATGAACCAAAGGGGAAGTCAGTCTGTGGGCATGCAGATGAAACAAGCCTCGATCCTGTCTGGTCCGGTCCGGTCCGTTCTGGTCCGTGTCATCTCTGGCCATTGCTGCTGATTCTGTTCAAGCAGTGAAGGACCTCAGTTCTGTTCAGAGAGCAATCGGGCACAGCTATCGGAGGCAGGTGCCTTCCCTGAGTGGTCAGACATAGAGGGGTCATGTCTAAAGAGTCTCGCAGTTTGCTACAAAATCCTTCCCCTCTTTAAAGGAATTTAGTCAGGATTCAAAGGTCTGCCCCTGCAGAACTCCTCTGGTTCTGCTTGTTATCATTTCTGGGGTGTCGGCTGATGTTCGTCCCGGTGATACGTCCTAGCAGCGGGACCTTTCCCTACTTTGGTCATTGCTTGACACAGGCTCCTGTTTGACATGAGAGGCTCCATTTTGCTCTCTACATCAACTTACTAATCCAGCAAGGCCTTGCCTAAGAACAGAAGAGTCACAAATAACTTTCTTCTTCATTCTAGGAACTACCTCAAAAACCCATTAACTCATCAATGAAAAGTGTGAAAAGACATTTTTCTTTTTTTAAAAAGATTTTATTTATTTATTTGACAGAGAGAGTGAGACAGCCAGCGAGAGAGGGAACACAAGCAGGGGGAGTGGGAGAGGAAGAAACAGGCTCCCCCAGCGGAGCAGGGAGCCCGATGCGGGACTCGATCCCAGGACCTTGGGATCAGGCCCTGAGCCGAAGGCAGATGCTTAACAGTTGAGCCACCTAGGCGCCCCAGGACATTTTTCAACCACAAGAAACTTTGAACTGTTGGTCTTAAAATTCTTGCCTTGTGGGGAACCTGGGTGGCTCAGATGGTTAAGCGTCTGCCTTTGGCTCAGGTCATGATGTCCAGTTCCTGGGATCGAGCCCCATGTTGGGCTCCCAGTAGTGGGGAGTCTGCTTCTCCTTCTCGCTCTGCCGCTCCCCCTGCTTGTGCTCTCTCGCTCTCAAATAAAAATCTTTAGGAAAAACATTCTTCCCTTGTTGTGTCCTCAAAACCTAAACCATGCTATCACGATTCTCACCCAATCTTAATCACACCCTCCTGCAACATTGAATGATCTGCTGTATACCAGACTTCAAAATCTGAAGAAATAGCTCTCCTGCCCTGCCACCTGCAAGACTCTATTAAGGCTTTGTCCAGGTAATGCTCTTCCTTTATGGGATAAAGACAGCTTTGCTTGGAAGTGGCCTGGCTCTTATTTGGGAAGTAGAGAATTTGAGAGCTCTGACCTGTGGAATTCCTTTCAGATCTTCTTTACTGTCCCCCCTTTCCAGAGGTTCCTATCCTGTGTGACCACCCCCCTTGGATGTCCCCAACCTGTGGAATTCCTTAGGGATATTACTGAAAGGTGGCCATGCTTCCTTTCTAATCACTGGAGCAGGTCCTGACTACAAATTCCGGGATGCTTACCGAGTCCAGATGAGTTCCCAGGAGAGTTGGTCCACTTCTCCTTGGAGCCAGCCAGGGCAAGACTGCCTGGAAGGTTGGATATCCGGGGTGAAGGAGGACCCAGAATACTGTTGGGGGGCATGCTGCCTTGGTTCGATCCCAAGTTCCTCCCTACTCCGGTGCAGTCAAGCCACCAGCTGGTGGCTCAAGGGGCCAGAACAGTTGGAATCTCGCAGGGCCTCCAGAAATGTTGCAGTAAAATAAGAATCAGAGCAGTGAGAGACCAAGTAGCACTCGGAGAAGTAGGAGAACACAGATTTATTTTACGCCGGCAGTCCCAGATGAGCTCGAGCTCGAAATTCTGGGCCCTGGGCAACGGGGTTACAGTGCTTTTACAGGGGATTGCAGGCAGTCAGGTTCCAAGGACTAAGCTGATTGCTGGTAGGTGGGTTTAAACTGGGGGAGTGGGGGCTACTGCAGGCTGGAACAATAGTGCAGGGTGTCTGTGGCCTTAAGCCTGTTTACAAAAGCAGAAGGGTCTGAAGTATCTCTAGCTTATTGTTAATAACTTTCCATCTTCTGGGGCTTCCTGGCCTGGGCATGCTCTGGTCAATTTTCCTCTTCACTACTACTGAGAAGAAGTTTTTCTTTAAAGATGTATTTATACATTTGAGAGAGAGAGAGGGAGGGAAGGAGGGAGGGAGGGAACAGAGGCAGAGGGACAGAATCTTTCAAGCTGACTCCCCATGGAGCACAGAGCCCAACTCGGGGTCCACCCCATGACCAAGGCATTATGACCTGAGCTGAGACCAAGAGTCAGCTGCTTAAGTGACTGAGCCACCCAGGCACCCCCTACTTAGAATAAGTTTAACACAAGATTTCAAAAGATTCTTTGGAGGAAGTCTGTAAAACTTTATTGAGAGAATTTCAACAGTGAAGTACCGCACATAAGAGTAGTCTGCATGCTTCAGCTTGTCCTTGTTTAAATCTGGGGCTGTCCTTCACCTGTAAGATAAGGACGTAACAGTGGGAAACATTACTCAGCAGAATTGTATTTCGAGTAAACTAATGGTACAGGAAGGACACTATACTTTTCATTGTATAAGACAGAATTCCAAGCATATATTTTACCAGTATGTTTTGAACACACCACACTTTCCACTGGTACAACAAAACACGAAGACAGTTGAGGTTCCTAACACACAAAACCAAAGGAGCCTATTAAAGGTAGTTTCAAATGGAAAGCAAAAACCAAACGTAGTTTTACAAAAACTACACACAACACGCAAAGAACTGAAAAACAAATTTAGGTGTAAGTATCCTTTAAAGGCTTCTTGAACTTGAAATAATATTCTCAATATATGATGCTGAAGTAATAATGCCAAGCTGGTTACTGTTTAAGTGATGTTAGCAGAGAAACTACTAAGTACCACATGTAATTTATTCTTTGTTATGCTTAAGTGGAAAACTGTTTTTGTCAGCTAGTTGATCCCTTATGCCGTTGATCAAGTAGGGTAACCATTTGCCGTGCCGGTGTGTGCCCTAACGGTGTTCCAGTTTGTCGAATAGATTATATGGTCACGTACTTCACACCTGTCAGAATGGGTAAAACTAACAACCCAGGAAACAAGAGATGTAGGCGAGGATGTGGAGAAAGGGGAACCCTCTTACACTCTTGGTGGGAATGCAAACTGGTACAGTCCCTGTGGAAAACTGTATGGAGGATCCTAAAACAGTTAAAAAGAGAACTAACCACCTTGTGACCCAGCAGTTACAAGAGGAGGTTTTTACCCAAGGGACAGAAAACTACAGAGTCAAAGGGCTACAAGCACCCCAATGTTTATACCAGCATTATCAACAATAGCCAAACTATGGAAAGAGCCCAAACGTCCATCAACTGATGAATGGGTAAAGAAGAGGTGGTATATGGTGGAATATGACTCAGCCATCAAAATGGTGCAATCTTGCCATTTTCAACGATGTGGATGGACCTAGAGTGTATTTTGCTAACGAAATAACCAGTCAGAGAAAAACACATAGCATGATTTCATTCATATGTGGAATTTAAGAAACAAAACATATGAACATACGGGATGGAAAAAAAAAAGAGAGAGGGAAACAAATCATGAGTCTCTTAACTACAGAGAACAACCTGAGTGTTGATGGAGGAAGATGGGTTGGGAACGGGCTGAATGGGTGACAGGTATTAAGGAGGGGACTTGTTGTGATGAGCACTGGGCGTTAGATGTAACTGATGAATCACTAAATTCTACTCCGGAAACCAATATTACACTACGTGTTAACTAACTAGAATTTAAATAAACATTTGGGAAAAAAAACAGCAGCAGCAGGAATAGGTATCCAAGTCTCCATAGAGAAGCCCGTGGAGCAACCATTGTGTTTTGTTGTTTTAAGTGGCAGTCAAATCTCAATTCACATGTTAAAATTTGACCAAAGATGTTGTCTGATAAAAAAAAACATGCGAAATGGAACATCTATGTATTCTATATACGGCAGCCAACCGAAACACAGAATACACAAGTCAGCATTACAAATGAGCGTAATATATCTGAATTGAAATCCATATATATATGAGTAAACATGGGTTCCGAAGTTAAGGGATTCTCCAAGAATCACACAAGTTATGTTAGAGCTGGTAGCAGAACCTACTTCAGTGCCTCAGCATAATATTTAATCCAAATGAATTTTGTGTTTGATAAAAGCAGAACCTACAAAAGTATCTCAATATTATCAGGTCTCTGCCAGATTATTTATACTCAAAAAAAGGAACTGTTTTCATATTTTATGATTCAATAAGGCTTTGACCCACTTTGTTTCTATGTCCACTAGCGTGTAAGTCAGGCCGTCAGGATGTTCGGGTTTGAAGTACTGGGGACAGTGTCTTCATAGGTAAACTCCGTTTTGAATGTATCCTGAAAGTTATATCTACTTAAATAAAGATAGAATATTCAGGAAAAGACCCTCATACTTTGCACTGTGAATGGATAACATACCTGCTTCCGGCATTTTAATGGGCTCTAAGAAGGGCAGGCTTGTCCCCTTGACCTCAGGGTCATCTTCAGTTATACCCCCAGCCTTTGCCTGAGGCAGCTCCTGGAGATCAGCCTCCAGGTCCGGTCCTTGAAACACAAACGTAATCAAAATTTAAGCAGTGAATATGAAATACAAATAAATAAGAGCCTATAGGCTAGTGTGATAAAAAAAAAAAAGATGTGATGGAAACATGCATTGCCCATTCTTGTTTCCCCGTAGTACGATATGCTTTATTTCAAGTGACATTCTAAAGATAAAGCCCACTGCACTTCATTTCCTTTATATTACCATAGTGTTCTAAGAAGAGAGAGCATCAGCTATCTAAGAAAACAAGTCTACACCATGCGTAAGAGTTTATTTAAAAGGAGAATATAGTTTTCTGAAGGATTAGCTGAGTGTGTGGGGGGGCATGTCACAAATCCTACGCTAGTGACACCCATTCCGTATTAGGGCAACCCGCAAGTTATTTTGTCAAATCTTACTAGTTCGATTTAAGTGCAAGTCCCTGTAGGGAACTTAGGATAAAGGAGTCATATATGGAGCAAAGTTCCAAAACCATAGCAAAACATTAGTGATTAACAGTCCAACTACTGTCTTACAGTGAGAATACAGGAAGTGAAGTGGAAAGAAATTAATGGACTTTGTTGTCAGGAAGAGGTTTGTGGAACCCTCTTCTTTTTTTAAAAGATTTTATTTATTTATTTGAGAGAGAGACAGAGATAGTGACAGCTCAAGCAGGGAGGAGAGGGAGAAGCAGGCTCCCCACTGGGCAGGGAGCCTGGGAATCAATCCCAGGACATGGGATATTTGATCTGAGCCGAAGGCTGACCATTAACCAACTGAGCCACCCAGGCGCCCCTTGTGGAACCCTCTTAACTGCAAATTTCTAACATAACCCATGGCCTGAATGGTGTCAATAATTCACTACAAGTACTTGGTGAAAAGGCTATATTTGGAAGACACTCCTTTCTTGTTTCATGATCATTTTAAGATACTTTGGATTTTCCTACCCATAAGGGTATCTAAACACCTTTTAAAGTCACTTAAAAATCATACTACTATAGTGACCCTAAGGCCACTTTCCTGAATTACCCAGCTCTTACGAAATGTACCATATCAAACGAATAATCTGACAGAGGCTCTCATTCATTGAACTCTTTCCTGGAGTCTCTCTCCTGCTCCCCTGAACTAGATTGATTCCTGTACCTGTAGTAAGCTACTTTACAGTACGGACACCTCTGAGTACTAAGCATTCTATACACTTGTTTGTACAACACAGACAGTAGGAAGAACACAAACCTCTTTAAAAATTCTTATTTTAGGTAATCTCTACATAGTATGGGCCTTGAACTGTCGACCCCGAGGTCAAGAGTCACACGCTCTATCGACTGAGCCAGCCAGGTTCCCCATGAACACGAACCTTGTAATGAAAATTGAATTACGTCTCCATGTGTCAAGCAGTGTTTGGCAAGCCACAATCCCTGAGCCTTAGTTTTCTCATTTATAAAATGGGGCTCCCATCCCAATGCAAACTGGCTTTATTCCACATGTCATAGGATATGCTGACTTGGCACTCCGCCTATGCTGCTGAAAACTGCTTAAGCTTTGGATGAAATGAGTGAAAAGGCCACACAGAAATGTTCTAAGAAGAACAAATTAAACCAGTGAAACGATGTATAGTTTTGTAGTTAGTGAAACATTTTCCTCTAATTTAGGAAAGACTGCATTTTCAAGCACACCAATTCATTCTTGAGGAAGCAGGAGAGATTCATTATGGTGAAAGACTACATGAAGTTGCACACGACACTCTCTTCACATTTTCAGCCCATTTTCCGGAAATGACTGAGATTCTCTTCTCAAGTGTTCTTTCCTCCTGTTCTTTATTTTTTAAATCAGACTTTCCACTGCTTTTATTTTAATATCTTATATTTTATAGACTTATTTTCTATTGTTCCAATTCTTTTTCTTATTTCCATGGTATCATAGGTAATATATTTATTTTTTTTATAATAATATTTTTTATTATATTATGTTAGTCACCATACAGTACATCCCTGGTTTTTGATGTAGAGTTCGATGCTTTACTCCTGTTCTGGTACATCATAACACATGATGCACACACACCCCCTGCCCCCGCAGACATTCTGCAACCCTTTCCCTTCACCTTGAGCCACAGGTGCTCCTTCAACTTCCTTCCCTTGATCAGGTATAATGTCCTGACTCGCAGGCGGTACCTCCTTCTGTTTCGGGTGCTCATCACTGGGCTGCTGCTTCTAGGGGTGTGTGTGTATGTGCACAGATAAAAACGTGTTTCGTTAATACATGCTAACAGAATAAATATACATTACATATTTTGCTATCAAATAATAAATAAGCACAAAGAGACTCCCACAACAAGATTCTATGGACCTGTTCTGAAAAGTTACTCTCCCACAGAGCGGCTACTTTAACAAGAGGTAGCTACAAGCACTTTGAGGCTACTGTAAAAGATGCTGGGATGGGCATGCACATTTGGTCGTTAATAACCATGGCAAAGAAGCCATAGGGTGTATTTCCACAGGCAACAGAAATATGGATTCCTTCTGGTTCAATGTTTTCTTCCCTCTTCCAGCAGAGAAACTTTTATCACTGCATCTCTATGTTTGCAGCTCCTCAAAATTTTCAGAGCAATAAATGTACAGCATTCAAAAACATCGGATCTGGAAGTACTCACAGCCACATGCTGGTTAGACCCTCGATCATCCTTTCTTTGACTGGACTTGGATCTTGATCTGACTCGGCCACTCATAGTTCACCCTGAAAGGAGATATTGGTATTTCGAAAACGTACTCTAAAGGAGAGGTATACCTCTTCCAAGGCCAAAAAGGTTTCATTTTTTTTACCTTGAAAATACTTTGAAAGCCAACCTAGTTCATGGAATTGTCTCAAGACCATGAGATTGACACATGGCAGACAGCATTATTGCCATTTTGGAGAAAACCTGTATACAGAATTTAGCTGACTTACTCAAGAACACAAACCTATATTTTGATATTAACTTCCATTGTTTTGTCTCATGGTCTTGAGACAATTCCATGAACTAATCATCATGAATGCTATTTGGAAATCATAAAGAATTCTACAAGTTCAAGCCCTGGGAAATATTAATACATCTGGGGCCGTAGGAAGTTCTGTTCATCTTAATAAACTTACAGAGATGTGCACTTTGAAGGTAGACCTCCAAACCTCCTTCTTTCCTGGAAAAATAACCCAGGGTAATTGCCCAAATAACTGCAAATCTGAAGCATCAGCTTTCTACAGTCAGCACATTTTTGTAGTACAATGAGAAGCTCATAGTCTGAGAAATTGTTGAATGACCCCCTCTTTCCGTTTTCTATATCTCCCACCTACTCCAATTCTCATTAGAATGAGAGCCTCTTCTTATAAGGTAGTCAAGAAGGAAATGTTAATTTATCTAAGGCCTATCAACTTCCACATGCCCCCAATGAAATCTCATCTTCCCTCAACCCCACCAACTTGCAAAACGTACTCCTTTTCCTGTGTACAATGCACCTGACCACATTTCTACAATCCCCAGAAATTGTGTTTGAAGGATAAAGAATAACTAGTATTTTCTAGTTTCTAATTTCTGGACCAAGAAATTAGAAAGAAGACCAGAATGATACCAAACCACATGGTAAGGGTCTTATCATACAGGCAAATGGATTATCATTGAAGGTTTTTTAAAGGAGGGATATAATTTTTTTTAAGTGATGTTTCAGCAAGATGAATCTAGATTTGGTAAGCAGAATGTATTGAAAGGAGTCAAGTAATAGAAATCTCCCAGATGAAAAAGTCTATTGACGTGGTTCAGGCAAGTGGTGGTGAGGTCGTGAGAGCAGTAAGAATAGAACAGAAATAAGAAAGTCAGAAATAGGATACACTTGTGAAGAAAATGAAAATATGGTATAGGGCATGGTGAGTTTAAGATGACAGTAGGATCCAAACAGAAATGTCAGGCATATACAACTGAAAGTGCAAGACTGGGAAGTAGAAGAATGGCTTGAAACATAATTATTTTGGGGAGAATATTCCATCGATGTTGTCACAGGTTTTGTGTAATTGCCTTTGCCGAAAGAGTGTAATGAGTTTATTTAATAATATACTTAACAATTTAATATATCAGAAATATCTTTTCAGCATGTAAATATTAAAAATTTCTGAGATGCTTTACACTCTTTTTCCCATGCTCTTCAAAATGTTTTTTTCCCACAATCTTCAAAATCCAGTGTGGATTTTGCACTTACAAAACATCTATCTCAGTTTGGGCTAGCCATATCACAAGTACTCAGTGGCTACTCACCTATGGGTAGTGACTAAGTATTGTACAGTGCAATTCTAGATAATACCTTCCCACTTCTCATAGCTTAACATCCATAGCAGAAAGCGATAGGATAAGGAAAAATTGATTGCCAAGACAGAAAATGTGAGAAGGTGTATAAAAGTAGGTTTGCCTATGTACATATATGTGTGTTGGTATTTATGTGTACTTGTAATGACATTTTTTGAATTTTTATTATATGCCGGGCAATGAATTAAGCATTTTACATATATTAGTATGTTAACACAGCTGAAACTACTCTGTGGAGTAAGTACTATGACTATTATTCCCATTTTATGAAATAAAAAATAGTCTTCCTAAGATTAAGTAACATTTTCCAAAATGACGCAGTACATAAGTAACTTTGAAAAAGTTATCTTATCCCAGAATCTTTGTACTTAAGGTATATTAAGATTTGTGGGATTTATTTTATTGACATCCTTTTCTGGCAAAAAGCTAAAGGCCGGAGCTATTATTATCTAATAACACATTGTGAGCAATTTTTCATATTACAAAATAATATTCAAAATTATGACTGTAATGATGGTGCACAAAATATCACATGAATAAATAATTTATTTAATCATTAAAAAAAAAAGAAAGCCAACCTAGTATGAGGAAACCGTACACGCTGCGGTCACACCAAATACACGGGATGCAAGATCGTTTCGATCAGCCAGGCTGGCCGTGAAATCACCTTACGGACAAGCTAAAACACGAGGCTTAGTCTCACAGCTAGACTGCCCAGTACAAAGGCGTTTGAGAAAATAGTGCTGGACATTGAAACCTGAGTCACTGCTGCTTTGGTCACATTCCCATTTACTCATTTTTCCGCCTTAAATAAGGTTTCACTGGAACACAGAGAAAGAAACAATCCTTCGCATACGGACTGTAGTTGTCTTCGCACTACGAAGGTTGCGGTGTCTAGCCGCACAACAGACCCTTGGGCCGCCTCCTACCTTGATACTCTGCAAAGTGCACTACAAATCTCGGGGGCCCAGTTATAAGCCCCCAGCATTGCCCACGTCCTGGCCTTTCCCATACCGCGTGGTCTGCTCCCTGCCCAGGGTCCCACTGAGATTCCCGGCCTCTGTGCTCTGCCAGCAGTTGCAGGTGCTTCCATTACCCAGATACCTCAACTAAGCAGGGAACAGAACCCCCACCCCCTAGGCCAGGCCTCGCCTCGTCGACATCTCCCCTCCTAGGCCCACTATCCTCAATTGCCCCGGCCCCAACACAAAGATGAGCAAAATGGCGGCCGCAAAGCCTGTGAGGAGAAGGGCGCTAGCTCTTCCTAACATCCACCGAGGATGCCACAGATCTACTGTCCCCACCTGCCCGACACCCACTGACTCCCCCTCCATTCAGGCTCACACTCAATCTCCTGAAAGGACTGATCCGGGGACCTACCAGTTGAATTCAGGTAGCGAGAAAGCTCAGGGCAGAGAGAACACGACCGCCTCAATCGATCTCAGCTCCGCTCACAGAACACGGGCGGCAATGCGCATGCCCAGCAACAGTTGCTCAGGGCAATGAGCATGCGCACTGTTCTCTCACAGCAATGAGCATGCGCGCAGAGTTGGGCGCGTGCAGGGTGGGTTGAGGTTTTCCCGCCTGTGCTGCTGCAGAGACTCGCAACCTCGGGGTCTGCCCAGGAGAAAAACAGAGGCTTCAACAGTTTGTTTTTCAAAACACCCAGTCTCTCCTATGCATCCAGATACTTTGAGGACAGACAGCCCCACTTTACCCTTAGTGCACAAGGTGTCTCAAAAAAAAAAAAAAAAAAGCGCCGAGACAGAAATAGACGTGAAGCATTTTAATCCGAGTTCCATACGTGCTTTGATTTGTCATTTCCTCCTTTGCTTTGGATGTTGTGTCACACTTGAATGAATTGGCTCACCTCTGTATGATAGATACAATAACAACCTGTTTTCTTTACATTTTTGTTTGTGCTACTGCACATTGAAATCTCTGCACTGGTAGCTCATTTCTCTCTATACAACTGTGTTCATTCAGTCCATGATCGTTTCAGAAATACCCACAGATACTGGTCTTGGGGTTAAGGCTCATTCCATGGTCACATGGCATGCAGCAGTAGTGTCTATGCTCCTCAAATTCTGCACTTCCCAAAAAAAAGCCAGGCAACTTCCAAGCAAAGCTGTCTTTATCCCATAAAGGGAGAGCACTACCTGGACAGAGTCTTGGAGGTGGGAAAGTAGGAGGGATATTTCTTCGGATTTTGAAGTCTGGTATACAGCAGATCATTCAGTGTTGCATGAGGGTGTGATTAAGATTGGGTGAGAATCGTGATAGCATGGTTTAGGTTTGGAGGACACAACAAGGGAAAAATGCATTTCCTAAAGATTTTTATTTATTTATTTATTTGAGAGCGAGAGAGCACAAATGGGGGAGTGGCAGAGGGAGAGGGAGAAGCAGACTCCCCACTGAGCTGGGAGCCCGACATGGGGCTCAATCCCAGGACCTGGAGATCAGGACCTGAGCCGAAGGCAGATGCTTAACCATCTGAGGCACCCAGGTGCCCCACAAGGCAAGAATTTTAAGACCAAAAGTTCAATGTTTCTTGTGGTTGAAAAAGGTCCTGGGGAGCCTGAGTGGCTCAGTCGTTAAACGTCTACCTTTGGCTCAGGGCGTGATCTCAGGTTCCTGGAATCGAGACCCGCATTGGGCTCCCTGCTCTGCTGGGAGCCTGCTTCTTTCTCTCCCACTACTTCTGCTTGTGTTCCCTCTCTTGCTAGCTGTCTCTCTCTCTGTTTATGTGTAAAAAAAATAAATAAAAATTTTTAAAAAACCTACAATGAGGCAGCATGCCACCTGACAGGATTCCGGGTCCTCCTTCACCGCAGAGTTCCAACTCTCTGGGCAGTCTTGCCCTGGCCTGACTCCGAGGAGAAGTGGACCAACTCACCTGGCAACTCATCTGGGCTTGGTAAGCATCGCGGGATAATGTGGTCAGCACCTGTTCCAGTGAGCACAGGGAAGCCCCGCCACCTTCCAGGAATCTCCGTGAGGAATTCCACACGTTGGGGATCTCTCACGGGGGGAGGTCCCACAGGACAAGAGCCTCCCGAAAGGTGGGACCAGGAAGGAATTTCCAAAAGGAATTACACAGGTCAGGGGCCTCCCAGGAAGGAGGTGCTGTAATAAATTGGATGTGAATGCGTAAGTGAATGAGCGGCCTGTTTGTGTTCGTGGCTCCATGGTCTTGAGACCACGGAGTCTGAGTGGGCCCCAACCTATTTCTGTGGTGTCTGAATAGGGTCTAAGGCGAGCCCTTCGGGATGCCACTTCAGGGCTTATACGGACTCGCTTTGGCTAAGAGGCACCCACGTCTCCTCCAGGAGACCACACAGGTGGGCATCTAATTGGTCTCTCCTTTGGAGGGGCACACGTTCTTTGGTTTGTCTTTGCACCATCAACCAGGGAGGGAACACATAGGGTGGACAAGAGAACCTCTGTTCATCATAGGCAGAAGTTCTTCAAGACCTACAGTCCTAGAGTGATGCTCAAAAATTTTAAGAAGGGATTCTCAGGAGACTATGGGATCAAAATGTGTCCTAGATAATTACGTGCATTATGTGAACTGGAATGGCCCACCATTGGGTCGGCTGGCCCTCAGAGGGTACCTTAGACCTACCCACTGTTCAGGCCATTTATAGAGTTGTGGTCGGGACTCTCGGACACCCTGACCAATTTCCCATACATTGATTCTTGGCTTCAGATAGCCCAGACTCTGCCCCCATGGGTCTGATTCTGGGCTAATGGGAAGGGCCAGAGTAGGATATTTGTAACCCAAGTAAGAGAGCCCAAAGGCTATAAGAAAGCAAAGCCTGTTTATCAGGGAGACCCAGAGACTGAGGACAATCTGTTCATGCCCCCGCCATATGCCCCGAATGTACAACCACTAATGCCCCACCTTCCAGATAGCCCACCGCCTTCGGTGAGCCCACCTCAGCCTTCTCAACAACCACCACACCCAAGGGGAACTCTGAGCTTGCCCGCATCGTGGAGCCCCAGCCCCCAGCCCAGGAGCCAATGTCTACGCTTGTCTCAGGCTCCAGTTCTTCTAGCCACGGCTCTCCAGATGCCACCCCATGAGATGCAAGGGCCACAACAGATAAACGCTGACAACACCATCCAGCCCGGATACTCAGTTCTCATCTATCAGCCCTTTAGTACCACCGACCCTCTGAACTGGAAAAACCATACACCGCCATACTCAGAGAAGCCTCAGGCCATGGCAGACCTCCTGAGTCCCCGTTCCAGACCCACCAACCCACTTGGGATCATTGCCGCCAGGTTCTCCTGATTCTCTTCAACACAGAAGAATGCCGACAGATCCTCACCGAGGCACGTCGTTGGCTCCAAGGCCAGTCCCCGTCAGGAGCCCTAAATGCAGAATCATGGGCCCTAGAGGCAGCACCCAACACTCGGCACAGGTGGGATTTTCGTACAACCGTACGACTAGATGCCCTAAGTCGATACTGTAGTACAGCTCTTCTGTAGAGACTCAGAGGAGGGGCAAAGAAGCCAACCAACATGTCCAAAACTGCGGCAGTTATCCAGAAATCAGAAGAATCACCAACTGACCTCTACGAGAGGCTACACGAGGCCTTCCGAGTGTACACCCCGTTTGATCCAGAGGCCCCAGAGAACCAGCGAATGGTCAATTCAGCATTTGTGACTCAATCATATGCCGATATCCACCAGAAACTCCAGAAGCATGAAGGCTTTGCCAGCATGAATGCTACCCAGCTGATAGAAGTGGCGAATAAGGCCTTTGCAAATCGAGACCATGAGGCCAGACGAGAAGCAGACAAAAGGATGAATACTAAGGCATCATTGTTGGCCACAGCCCGGGGAAGGTCGGACCCAACTAGACAGTCGGCCCCACTGAAAAAGGGGGGACCCAATAGGAAGGCCCCACTCCGACGAGATTGATGTGCCTATTGTAGGGGTCTGGCCACTGGAAAAACGAATGCCCCCACTGTAAGGAACCAACCCAAGGGCCTGACAAAAGTTACTTCAGAAAACAGGAAAACAAGGTGGCAGCCTGAGCCTGAAATTCGAGACCTTATCAGTTTAGCTGGGGTTGAGTCAAACTAGGGGAGACCGGGCTCCTTTTTATTAAGACCCAGGAGCCCATGGTCAAAATGAAGGTGGGGGGCCAACCGTTGACGTTCATGGTGGACACAGGCACTGAGCATTCAGTGGTTACCACGCCCGTGGCCCCACTCACAGGGCGTAAGGCCACAATCGTCAGGGCAACTGGTTCCCAAACTACCCACCAGTTCTGTGGACCCCGAGCATGCCAACTGGGGTGCCATACAGTAACTCATGTATTCCTATACCTACCAGAATGCCCCGTTCCCCCATTAAGCAGAGACTTACTGACAAAGCTCGGGGCCCAGATGGCCTTTATCCAAGGAGGGCCTACCAGCCTCAGCCTGGGAAGGCCAAATTCCCTCATCATGGCAGTAACTGTACCTGCAGAAAATGAATGCCGAGTTTACTGCCAAGAGAAAGGAGCCCCCACGGTACCAACCAGTCTGTTGGATGAGTTCCGTGACGTGTGGGCCAAAAAAGGACCTCCCTGGCCTGGCCCTTAACCACGTGCCTATAGCAGTGGATCTTAAGCCAGGGGCCCTCCCGGTCCAACAGTGACAATATCCAGTGCCCCGGGAGGCACTACTGGGGATTCAGGCCCACTTACAACGACTAAAGGATGCAGGAATACTGATAGAGTGCCAATCGCCATGGAACACCCCACTGTTACCAGTCAAGAAAAAGCAGGAAGTGACTACCAGGCTGTCCAAGACTTGCGGGCAGTCAACAGTGCCGTTGTCACACTACACCCAGTGGTCCCCAACCCCTGTACTCTTCTAAGCCTCCTGCCCCCACAAGCAAGCCGGTTTACCTGTTTGGACTTACAGGATGCTTTCTTCTGCCTCCGCGTTGCTCCGGCTAGCCAGTCGATGTTTGCCTTCGAACGGGGGGACCCCCACACCGGGAGAAGGACACAGATGACTTGGACCAGACTGCCACAGGGGTTCAAGAACTCACCCACAATATTTGGAGAAGCCCTGGCGGTGGACCTATCCACCTTCCCAACAGAAAATCCCCACTGCACCCTGCCCCAGTACGTGGGCGACCTACTCTTGGCAGGCTCCAGCCGAGAGCATTGCTGGAAAGGGATGAGGGCATTACACACCCGACTCTCTGAAACCGGCTACAAGGTTTCCTGGAAGAAAGCGCAAATCTGCCAGCCAGAGGTCCGATACCTCGGGTTTGTCATCTCCAAGGGGCGACGTGCCCTAGGCCCAGAGAGAAAGCAGACAATCTGTTCTATCCCACAACCTAAGACCAAAAAGGAAGTCCGAGAATTCCTGGGAGCAGCAGGTTTCTGCCGCATCTGCATACCTGGATTCTCAGCTCTGGCAAAGCCACTACATGAGGCCACGGCAGGATCAGGCAAGGACCTTCTACACTGGGGACAGGAACAGAAAAAGGCCTTTCAGAAAATGAAGAAACTGCTGGCCAGCGCCCCTGCGTTGGGACTGCCAGATGTAACACGGCCATTCAACATCTTTGTTCATGAAAGAAACCACACAGCCCTGGGAGCCCTCACCCAGACAGTGGGTCCCTGGCAGCAGCCGGTGGCTTACCTGTCAAAATGCCTGGATCCAGTGGTATCAGGGTGGCCACCATGTCCCTGGGCCCTAGGTGCCACAGGGGCCATGATTAGGGAAGCTGATAAACTCACCTTAGGACAGGATATCAACGCCAAAGTTCCCCATGCAGTCATGGCCCTAATGAATGGACAGGGACACAAATGGTTGACCAGCTCCAGAATGGCCCTTTACCAAGGACTGCTATGTGAGAACCCCTGAGTCAGGCTTGAAACCTTGCACTCTAAACGCTGCCACCTTCCTGCCAGCAGAGGAAGGACCTCCCGATCACGACTGTGAAGAAGTGATAGACGAGGTTTGCTCCAGCAGACCAGACTTGACGGAAGTCCCCCTCTCAGACCCTGGACTTGAGCTCTTCACGGAGAGAAGCAGCTTCATTCGAGAAGGACAAC
Source organism: Ursus arctos (assembly GCF_023065955.2). Classification (NCBI taxonomy): domain Eukaryota; kingdom Metazoa; phylum Chordata; class Mammalia; order Carnivora; family Ursidae; genus Ursus; species Ursus arctos. The sequence goes on from NC_079873.1 coordinate 43,538,729, forward strand.
GGAAAGCCGGATTCGCAGTAACTCCTGTCGATTACATTATACAGGCACAAGCATTACCCCAAGGAGGGTCTGCACAGCGAACCCAACACTGGGCATTAATCCAAGCGCTAAGATATGCAAAAGGAAAACGAGGAAACGTCTATACCGATTCAAGGTATGCCTTTGCCGCCCTACATGTACACGGGGCCATTTACAAGGAGATAGGGCTCTGGACAGCGGGGGCGGGGGGAGGATATACAAAATAGGGAAGAAATCCTCCAACTGCTGAAAACAGTCTGGGAACAATCTCAGGTAGCAGTCATTCTCTGTAGAGGCCACCAGAGGGGCCCAGACCATGTCATTAGGGGAAACCGCGTGGCTGACCAGGCAGCAAGGGAGGCAGCAGAAAAACAGAGCTCCCCCGGGGAACCGGGACGGGCCGCTAAACTCCCGTTACCTCCAGACTTGCCTCCCATCCCAGATTACACCAAGGAAGAAGAATTGTGGGCAAAACATGAGGGAGGAATAAAAGGAGAAGGGGGCTGGTGGAAGTTGCCTGACCAGAGGCTTTTCGTCCCAAGTGCTGTAGCAACTGCCCTACTAAAGCAACAGCACGAGTTGACTCACTTTGGAAAAACAGCCCTGGAGAAACTGCCGGGCAGATACCATTTCGTCCTCAAACTGCCCACCCTGTGCGCCCCAACAAGCGCTAGGTGCCGTATATGGCACGGAATAATGCAAATCAAGGACCCAGACCAGGCCCCGGGATGCAAACAACGGGCTCCATGCCATTCGAGGACCTGCAGATAGACTTCACAGAGGTCAGGCCATGCCAAGGATACTGATACCTCTCGGTCCTAGTTTGCACTTACTCAGGGTGGGTTGAGGCTTACCCCACACGCACAGAGAAGGCACAAGGAGTCATAACAGCACTCTTGAGAGACATCATTCGCAGGTATGGGCTTCCCCTGTCCATCAGCTCAGACAATGGACCGAGTTTCGTGGCAGAAATAGTCCAAGGCCTAGCCATAAGTTTAAAAGTAAAATGGAGGCACGCGTGGGTGGCACAGCGGTTAAGCGTCTGCCTTCGGCTCAGGGCGTGATCCCGGCGTTATGGGATCAAGCCCCACATCAGGCTCTTCCACTGTGAGCCTGCTTCTTCCTCTCCCACTCCCCCTGCTTCTGTACCCTCTCTCGCTGGCTGTCTCTATCTCTGTTGAATAAATAAATAAAATCTTTAAAAAAAAAAAAAAAGTAAAACGGAAGCTCCATACAGCATATAGACCCCAGAGCTCAGGGAAAGTAGAGTGCATGAACTAGACCCTTAAAACAACTTTAGCCAAACTCTGCCAGGAAACTCAATCCCCCTGGGTCTGAACATTACCGCTGGCCCTGCTCAGGGCACGCTGTACTCCAAGACCCTCCGGTTACTCCCCCTTTGAGATTCTCTATGGCAGGCCACCCCCCATTCTAAGCAGGCTTGGAGGAGACCTCAAACACATTGCAGACTTAGGAATGTCCCGACAGCTCCAAGCCCTGGGAAAAACCCTACGCCACATCTCCCGAGAAGTTGTAGAAAGGACCCCTATCCCCTTGGGTAATTGGGCATATCCCCACCAACCTGGGGACATGATATGGGTAAAAGATTGGAAGAAGGAGCCGCTCCACCCTACTTGGACGGGCCCCCATCTAGGAATACTGGCAACTCCCACTGCTGTTAAAGTTGCAGGTCTCGCTCCCTGGATCCATCATCCCCGAGTAAAGAAGGCAGCGGCCCCTGCAGACCCAGACGATTGGCAGACAATCTGGGACCCGACCGACCCCCTCAAGTTAAAGATCCGGAAGATGACCCAGAAGCCCACAGCCACCAAGGGGGCCTCCGGCCAAGCTTAACGCCCTGAGGAAACCCGCGGATACCCCACTTGAGGAGTCCACGACCTTGCTCCAGTCACAAACCTGGAGGCTGACTGGTCAACGCACGGTGGAAGCTTGAGGAACTCAACGGGGAACATTTGGACACTGAAGTCCCAGTGCCATCCCGTACCAGTAATACTAGTGATATTGTAACTCTTGTGTTCTCTGTGGGTCTGTGTCAGCTCCAGGCAACTGGAATTGGACACAGAAAAATCACTCTAGCCATAGTCTATATAAGTGTAGTGAGTTTATTCAGTGGAATCTACTGCTTCTTAGAACTGCAACCCCCGCCACCCCAATTCAAATAAATCTCCTGACGCTAGCGCTGTGGCTGTCGTTTATAGGACTAAGCTTGGGCTACCTAGATGACATGACTGAGGATGGCCAGCCCCATCAGCCGCAGGCTATAGAGAAGTTAGGGGGGACCAACCACCTGCCATGTACATGCCAACATTACCACCAGCCCTCTTGGTCAAATATCCTCGATACATGTGCTAGAGCTCACCCGACTCTCTGACAACCCAAGGGCCTGTTCTACATGTCCGGTCGCCCAATGGATCGATGCCACAACTGCTATGTGGCCCTAGCCCCCGGGAATCCCCCACCTCCTCCACGGCCTCTCCCCGCTCCTGTCCAGAAGGCCCATACCCGAACTCTCACTCTGGTTCTAGCCACAGCCATTCCCAAACCACGACAGGCAACACCAACCCCACTGTCTCCCTGCTCTTGTACCTCAGTTTACCCTAGCATGCCGACACAGTATTATGACCCAAGGGAGGTCACTGTTGGCCACAGTAAAGGAAAGCAACTCATGACTGGAAGTATTAAGCCTACGCTATTTTGGGGCTACAGGGATCCAAGATGTCCCAAGGTAAGGGGCCCGACCTGCTGGGAACCTGACCCTTATCGGCCCCTACTGAGGCTCCCTCCTCATCAGGGGCCCCTCACCTAAGACCCTCTAGTAAGTGATGTGAGAAAGGAGGTCCAACACTTACTCAACACAACCGACCCTCAGTTGGCCGCAGATTGCTGGCTCTGTCTGCGGACCGGGCCCCTTCAGCTTATAGCAAGCCCCCTGAGTGTCCTTAACCTTAGCAGGCCCACAGTCGACCCTCCCAAGCTGGCAGAGATCAATCCTAAGTCAGCCAATGTATTATTGTCTCATCAGGCCCCTGACTGTGTCCATAATCCTGGGAGAACACATTCAATAGGAAGTCTATCTGCCACCCAATGTCTCCAAACCCACAATTGCCCTTCGCCTGATGGGTGCGCGTCTGCCACACCATGGTGCACTCCAGAACCTGGCACCCTTTTCACGTGTGGGAACTGTATGTACCGATGTTTACCGGCTAACGGGGCTGGGACATGTATGTGGGTGCCTCTTACTCCCCAGGTAGATATAGTCCCCAATAATCAATCCCTTCCCATTCCTCTGTTGGCACACACACGGTCCAAGAGGGCCATCCAAGTCATCCCACTGGTGGTTGGACCAGGCATAACTACAGATGTGGGCGTGGGCACGGGCATAGGAGGAATCGCCTCGTCCTCCTATTACTACAGGCAGCTGTCAGAAAATCTTGCAGAAGATATGGAGCAGGTGGCTAAGTCTGTAATGACTATACAAAATCAGATAGATTCCCTTGCAGCAATAGTACTACAAAATCAGAGGGGCTTAGACCTGCTCACTGCTGAAGAGGGGGGAGTCCGTCTCTTCCTAAATGAGGAATGTTGTTTCTACACGAAGCAGTCAGGGGTAGGCAGAGACATGAGCCTACGATTCCGAGATCGGATTGCTCGCCGGAGACAAGAACTAGCAAATTCTTGGGACAGTTGGTATAATGTCTGGGGCTGGGCCACATGGCTCCTTCCCTTAGCTGGCCCTCTCCTCACGATTCTATTGGCACTCCTGTTTGGTCCATGTACTATTAATCTTATCACCCGTTTCATCAGCTCTCGAATGGAATCAATTAGATTGCAACTACTGGTAACTCAGTACAGATCTTTAGACCAACAAAAGCCCAGGGGAAATGATCGACGCTCATTCTAAAGTTAGAAAAGGCATCGAAAGGGGGAAGGAAGAGGAAAATCACCCAGGCCAGGCTCACCCAGAGCAGGCCCAGGCCGGCAGCCCCCAGTAGATAGAACAAAAGATGACCAGGAGCCAACACCCCCACCCCAGGAACAAGAGATAACCAGCCATTCCTGCTTCTGTACACAAGCATCCCGCAATATTGTTCCCGCCTAAAGCAGTCCCTCTCCCCCAATTTAAACCCACCTGCCAGCAACCAGCATAGCCCCTGGAACCTGACCCCCTGCCCCTCCCCTATAAAAGCCCTGTAACCCCCTTGCCCTGGGCCCAGAATTTGGAGCAGGAGCTCATGTGGCTCCGCTGGTGTAAAATAATTCCGAGTTCTCCTACTTCTCCGAGTGTCACTTCGTCTCTCGCCGGTCTGATTCTTATTTTTCCGCAAGATTTCCAGTTGTAGGAGTTTTTGTACTTGCTCTTTATCAAGGTAAGAAATCTTCCTCCTGCTCCTCCTGGTTTGCCGAATGCTTCTGTCACAAATGGTTTTAATCTGGCATAGCCAGGTGATGAATTTGTTTTTCTTCTCTCCTCCAGGCAGAAGAGAAGGTTTTCCCATTCACAACGGCAACCTTTGGGTGGGCAAAAGAAAAAAAAAAAAAACAAGTTAAAATTTTAGTTTGTCTCTCCTCCAGGGGCGCTGGGAAAACTAAGGCAATTCCCTGGGCTGAAGTAAACCTTTAGATAACCCAGAAGGAAACCGGGAAAATGTTTCAAGCTTTGACTTTAGCTTTGTTGCTGCTCCTGAGGCTACCTCCCAGCATTCTACGGGATCTCCATTCCCATCTGTAATCCACATCTTATAGTTCCAATGAGGCCAAAAAAAAAAAAAAAGTAAGATTTAACAGTAGGGTTTTGTTTCGTTTGTTGGTTCTATTGCACCTGGATGTATGATAAAATTGATATAAAGTGTTATATATACTTGCACTATCTTAAATGCTGAAAGAACCATCTCTATCAGGGAAAATAGAAACAAAAAGATACGAAAGGCACATCGTGTTTTAACTTGTGTTTGACTCAGGTGAGCAGATTGGAATTTCGAGTCTGTGAGTATTAAGAAGAAATTATGTCCCTATAACCAGTGGTTTTCCTCAGATTGTTACCTCTGTAAAATGGGAAACAATATCAAAGGGTGGCGATATACAGAGGGAGATAAAATTGGGGGTTTTAAAAGTAGTTTTCAGCTGTTAATGAACTCTTGTAAGATCAGATAGCTCATGCATACAAAGTCATGATTTGTCAGCCAGGTGTGCATGTGTTTGAGCGGGTCAGTTGGATATCATGACTGACAAGATAAAGGGGGCTCGGGACAGCCTTGCTTGTTGCTTGGACCCGAGGCAGGGCTCTCTAGCTTGAAATTTTCTCACCTTGCTGCTGCTACCAAAGAAAAGCTTCTGGCTTCTTTGGAACCCTCTATTCACAGATCCTAATTCCCTGACCTGGCTCTGGGTTGACACCTGATGTGCCTGCTGTGGGCTCTTTCAGCCTCAGCAGGAGCTGTGCTGCACCGAAAGCAGGCACAGGCTGAGGGAACAGGACTGAGGCTCTGGGACTGTTGCAGATTTAAGACACCCATCTGTGAGCCCACGAACTCGGGAAACATCATGGAAGCTGCTTGAACTGTCCAAGTCACTGCACCAGGAACGGGGCTGGTTCTCTGAGGGGACCATGTAAAATCGACCTTTACTTTAGGCCTATATTTCTGATACAGGGGCTAGTTGCAGTCCTATTTTGGTTCCTGCCACAACTACAAGTTGGGGGAGCACGCGGCACTGTGTGTATGACCCTCCATCCACTCCTGACAGATCAGGATATCTCACTGCTATTGACTTGGTTTCCACTTTCCAGATCAATAGCAGGATGCAACAATGGACCGATTAGCCTGACTCTACTTCCCTCACGTTTTCCTTGCTGCACACACACTGAGGTAAGGAAGTTTGTTCATTCAGTGCAGCTGTCTCCAGCAGTGGATTAATCTTTTACAGCCTAACCGCTAAATAAATGCTAGAGACAAGAGGGACATGACGTTCTGTAACTCATTCAAATTGGTTTTCAGATTAGGATTTTTATCCGTAGCAATCCCTGAACATGATGGGTCTTTCTGGCTGAGTTACAGAAAAACATTTCTATAAAAATGCTTTTGTCCCTCGTTCAGACAACCGTTTCCTACAAAACCTAGGAGATAATGAAAGAGATGTCGAATATCGATGTCAGGATAAGCCACAATGATTTTCTAACAATAAAGCAAGCATAAAACATGGCAGCTGGGGAGAAGCAAAGGCAGAGAGCAAGGACATTAATGACCTCTGGTTTTCCAAAACGGTTCTTGGAGACCTCTCTTGCTGAAGAAATACTCCCAGTGCAGCCTTTCCGATCTGCTGTGAGCACTTTGAGTGCAAACAGAGTGCTGAGTCTGCAGCCACACCTGCCAGAGCTCTGACTATAGGACAAGAGGGGTGGCCCCAGCTCCCAGACTTGCACACAAAGCACCTTCACGTGCCTTCCACCCTCACAGAGTAGATGGACTGGTGTCACGGGCAGATCAAACTGCTGGGAACTGACTGCTTCCCACAGCCCTTCTGAAACCAAGGGCTGAAAAGAATATTCCAAGTGGACAGGGAGTCCTAGAGGGGAAGGTCCCATGGCTGGAGGCCTCATGAGGGCCCCGGTAACCTGAATTGCCTGATTCATGGACGTCCAGCTCTTGGCTCCCTATCAATTGTAAACAGTGCTTCAGGAGTACCACCTGTGTCCTTCCTGTGGGACTACACTGCCTCTGTGAGTGCCCCGACTAGCCCGACACCGCCCCATCCTGGAAGCCTTTCATGTCAGCTTCCACTTCCTCACCAGACTATGCTCTGCCTGAGTTGGTGATGGGTCAGCTTAAAAAAAAAAGTTCATTCAGAAACTTACACACAAATGTACCTGCATTTCTAAGATAGTCTTTCACAATTAATGGGATTTGCTTAGCTGGCTGGGATGGTTACTTTTGTGTGTCTTTTTGGCTAGGCCACACTACACGGATAACTGTTCAAACTGTATTCTGATGTTGACATGAAACTACTTTTCAGATGAAATTCCATTCTGAAGTCTAAAATTGAAATTTCTCTTTTAAATCTAAATTTTAAGTGTACGTATTTACACACACAGAGATACATGCGTATGTGTTATATATGTTATATGATCGTATATGAACCTGTGTGTGTGTTTGTTGTGTGTGTGTGTGTGTGTGTGTACACACACAAAGATTCATAGCGATATACACCTCCTCTTGGTGCCCCTTCTCTGGCGAATCCTGACTGATATACCGGCTCATTCCGGGACTCTTCAAGGGCATCACTGAGATCAATACGACAGTGTGGGCTGGTCTCACCCTGTTGCATGGGTTCTAAGAAAGAGCGACCAGTGGCCTTTCCCTCTCCCCCTCTGCAGACTGTCGACCATTTGGCTCACTATTATGACCCAGGGCTTGGTCATCTCACTTTTTAGAGCTAACTTTGATTCCACAAATGTGGACTGGCCTCCTATCGTGCGCCAGGTCCTCTACTCTGTCCTGAGGACACCAGGACGAGCTGCGTGTTTCCAACCTTCCAGGAAGGAGCTAAGAGTCTGGTGAGGGAACTAAACGTGAAAACAAAACTTCAGTGCAGTAAGGCAGTGAGCATGGCTGGTTTTGCTAACTCACTGAGGACAGACGGTACTATGCACATCTCACACTTCATTTGCCCCATCTACTGACAGTTTATCCTTCAAGAAAATCTATCGGGTAGGTATAGTTTCAGTTCCTTCATTATGTTTCTGCCAGCCGTGCCCAGCTACAAACGTCAGCTGATACTGGTGTGCCATACCAGACTCAAAGCCAAAAAAGAATTGCTTTCACTGATGTGTCTTCCAAAACGGTCAAGGCTTCGTTGTACATTTCCAGACAAAGGACTATGCCAGCTTCCCTCAAGGTACAGGGAAGTTACACCCCTAGGAATCCAGATTATTTAAATCTCTGCAAAGAAAGCTTTGTATCCCTGCCATGCTCAGCTTCCAAAGGCCAGTAGCCCCCTCCAATCATTTCATTAACCCAAACTGTGCTCTGCCTCTCACATATACGCCACTTCCATCTGATGAAGGTATGCTGCTGTGCACAGCCATCCTTACGGCTCGGTCAGCCAAATAACACCCAGTTCGTGATGGACAGCTGAAGTTGCGTGGTAGGTGCGTGGCCTATGGTCAAGTTTTCGGTGTGTATAAAGGCCCAGGAGCAAGCCCAAAGCAGCTTCTCAAAAGGAGAGTAAGTATCTGAGAATGCTGCAGGGCCTTACTCCAAAAGTCTAAGGGCCTGCACTGTGATTGACCCAGAGGAGCCTGCCTGCCAACAGCTTCAAACAGCATCCCTATCTGCCACTGCCACTTCAAATACCATTGGATCTGTAGGATCATATGGCCCAGGTGGCAGAGCAGATTGCATGGAAGCGTGCATCAGTTGCAGAACCTTCTCTCATTCTGGGCCCAATGAAACCTAGCCGCCTTTTGGGTCCCTCAGTAAGTGGGAAGGAGTAACACACCCAAATAGGGAATAGGATGTCCACAAACTTCCAAGCGGCCCACTAGCCATCGTCCCTCTTGCTCGCCTTAGTAGAACTCAACGTAACAATTTCTTCTTCACCTTGGAAGGGATATCACCACACGAACATGGCATTGCATTGGACACCAAAAAGTTCACTGAAGTAGAAAACCCCTGAAGGTTTTTTTTAAAGACTTTATTTATTTACGTGACAGAGAGACAGCCAGCGAGAGAGGGAACACAGCAGGGGAGTGGGAGAGGAAGAAGCAGGCTCCCAGTGGAGGAGCCCCATGTGGGGCTCGATCCCAGAACACCGGGATCACGCCCTGAGCTGAAGGCAGACGCTTAATGACTGCGCTACCCAGGCGCCCCAAAAACCCCTGAAGTTTTGCCAGATTTAATTCATAGCCTCTGAAACACAAAGAGCTTACCAATGATTCTGGAGTGACTGCAACTTCTCACTTACTAGGCCCAATCATGACAACGTCATCAGCGTAACGGACCGGTGTGATACACTGTGGAAGGGAAAGGTAATCAAGATCCCGGAGACTAAATGATCACACAGGGGCAGACACTGATATACCACTAAGGTCACGTTCAGAGTGTACTGCTAGCCTTGGGAGCTGAGAGCCCACTGCCTCTGGTGGGACTTATGGAGAGAAGTGGAGGTAGAGGCATTTTCCAGATATATAGCTGCCATACTGATGAGGGAGCAGAAGGCTAGCTGAAGACAAAGCATGAGCGTACACCCTGCAACCTCCCCCACCACCCCCTACTCCTGGAAGTTCCCAACTATCTTCATGTTATTGCCTTTCTAGAGGGACAAACAACCTTAACTTGACAGTGGCAAGGCCTCTGGTATCCTGTGAGTCTTCTTTAATGTATAAAAGTATTTCTCAACCTCCCTGTTTCCTTACCTCCCCCAACCCCATAGTATATAATCAGCCACCTCTCAAAACCCGGGGCAGCAGCTCTTTCTGCCCATGGATCCTGTCCCTGTGCTTTAATAAACCACCATTTTGCACTAACGACGTCTCAAGAATTCTTTCTTCGTCTTTGGCCCTAGACACCACCCCACTGAACCTCACCTGTATTCCAAAAGCCCATCATATGTTGCCCAACATGGGGCTGTGAGTCTTTACATCTGGACTCTGAGCTTCAGTGCAAATTTGCTGAGTACTTTCTCTTCTCTTCCTTTAATCTCCTTTCAGGGGCTCTTCAATGAGTACGGTCTTACTGGAACACTTTCATGTGGATTGCTCAGTTGCTCAGGCTGCCATCCTCTAGCCCGTGGCTACTCTATGGGGAGGGGAGAGCCTGCCTCTTGGCTGTAAGTTACTACTCTCGCCGGAATGGTAATAAGACCCAGAAACTTGATGCCCTCTTTTTACTGCTGTCCTTATACACAGTTGTCTGTCTTGGACATGGGACAGCCACCTAAGTCACAGGACGGCTGCCAATGTAAAGACTCCTGTGTGAGGTTTCCTCCTGATTGATCTAATGTGATCCCCTCCGCATCCCTGATCTAGCTGCTTCTGGCCACGGGACCTCTACTGGGCGCCGGCCGAAACCAGTATCTGATGGAATTACTAACCAACCGGGGACCGTTTCCTGGGGAAATTGGCTGTAAGGACTACATGTGTTGGAATGTCGCTTAGATCATGATGGATTTCTTTCTCTACTGTTTTCCTTCAGTGTCCTCTACTAACTATTAAAGCTACAACATTTGGTAATTTTCCCTTGCAAAACTTTTCTAGTGTTCTCCTGGGTTTAAAACAGCGGGTTCTTCCTTCCGGTCCATACACCGGCACCCATCGTAGTCTAGAATGCGATGGCGAAGCTGGGTGGGGGGAGGCAGGCCTCCTTCCTACAGGGGCCTTTAACGGCCATGGTGATCATAGCTATTTTGTTAAGGGTTGCCTTGGATCGCTTTGACACCAGGAACCTGTGACATATCCTGCACGTGGGATGCCACCCGGGAGTCAGGAGGGGATTTTCTTTGGTAGTGGACCCTCTCTAGCACCCTCTCTAGCATGGGATGGGGGCTTCTTCAGTCCCCAAGGATTCTCCCTCGGGATGCCTTTTAACCCACTGGAAACAAATTTGGATTGCCAAACTTAGGAAAGTACTGATCTCCTGCAACAGTGCATGGCCTCAGTGGGATCTCTCAGTTAGATCTCTTCTGTAAGGAACAGGGCAAATGGACCTAGGGTACCTTCATTGCTCGTACCTAGGCCTTCATTGGTCTACACCAGGACCCCGACCTAAGGGCCTCTTGCAGAATGTGTTTGCCCAAATGGGTCAGCTAGTAAACTCTCCTGACATATTGGGTAATAATTATCTAAGTAGGTCTCGTCCTACTAAACCCAGGTTGCTGGAGGTAACACAGGCCATCCCAGGCAAAGGGGACTCTTGACTCTCTTCTCTAGTACTGTTCCTCCTAACAGATGTGGGGGCTTCGCCCTCACTCATTTCCCGGGTTAATGGCTATAACTGGAGCCATCTGTGGTTAGTCTACCTCGGGACAGGGACCTTAAGGAATATTCCCAAGCAGCTGCCGAAACTCCCTTTGTTTTGGGGGAAATTCCCTGTCTTCTCTGGCCCGACATGGACTGCCTAGTCCCCCTTGTTGGTGGGAAGACATGGTGTCTGCTCCTGTTGAAGCTGATGAGCTCTAGAACCGGGAACCCTTTCTCTGACTTTTGGGGGCACTCTGCCTCTACTGTCTCCCCTCCCCCTTCTTTCTGTACTGCCTTGGGTGTGGCCTGCATAACTGGCTTCTGTACCATCCTTGGTGCCTCAGGCACCATGGCTCCTCCTACCCTCACCATCAAGGAGCAAGAAGAGCACCCCCTGGACTTAACACCACCCACTCCAGATTTCCCCACCAGTGTCTCAGGTAAAAATTGACAATGGGGAGGATCCAGGTGGAGCATAATTCAGTATTGAAACTAAGTTAAGTTTGTTGGTTTAATTAAGATAGACATGCCTCTTAAGTTATCAGCATTAAATGTGAAACTTTTATTCTATCAAGGTTTACTGAAGGTCAAACAAGCTTGTGTTATCTCTGTTGCAGGCTGTTAGTAAAACGATGACTAATATGATGGTTAATTGTCTATCTCATTAAAGGTTTCATGGGTAATTGTTAAAATAGCTTTCAAAGTCTTTGGTAACCTGAAACTTTAAAGTTTTGCTTGGATGATAAATGGGATATCCAGGTCTTTCGCTTGGATGAATTCATTGGACATCTAGGTCTTTTCCCAAATGGGATAAAGTGCTAAGTCATTGATTGCTGGGTATATGTTTGTGCTTTTGACTTCTTATTGCAAAGAAACTACAGATATTTAAATCTGTTGGTAAACATGTTTTGTGCTTAATTGATTCGTAAGTTTGCCATCTAAAGGTTTTGGTGTTAACAGTTCACAGTTGGTTACTACTTAGTCTTCACTGGAGACTAAGGTTTCTAAAGAATGCAAAATTCTACTAAATGTAATGAAGACTGATGGAAAGAAGGGAAGCAACTCTGTATGTAGAAAAGTAGGAGATATGTAAGAAGGGTAAGGAATGGGAATGCATTTTTTGTTGAAGGTAAAAGAAGGTAATTTTGGCCTAAATAAGATGGTTGTTTGGAAAGATGGCATGGGATAAAATCTGAATGCAAAAGAAAGTTGTAGAAGGTTTGTGAAGGCAAATCCTTGGAAAGGAATTTTGGGTGTGGTCAGCATGGACTAAGATTGCAATGAATGGATTTTTAAAGTACAGTGGTGTAAGATATATAAGTCAGCTTTCTCTCTGTTCAAAGGGACAAATGTTTCTTGAATTGTTCATCTGCTCTGGATACGAAAACATAACCAATGGTTTTTTCTCTTTTGTCTGCACAGAAAACAAACTTTCTGTGTTTTGTCTTTTATCAGGTCTTCCATTACTTGGTTAAAACTTCTCAATATTGAAGGAGTTAAGTTTTGCTAACAACTATAGAACCCTACATATTTGCCTTTCAAATTTCTTATTGTCACCTTGGTTAAATAAAAATGGAGTTTTGTAATCTGTAATCCTATTCAGGCGTGTGCTATAATTTTAAGGTTTTCAGGAACTTTACCAAGATTTAAATTGTAAGTGAAGACTCTTTAACTCATTAGGCCTTTTCCTTTGGTATGCTGAGTTACTCCAGAAGCACTGCTAAACAAATGATAAGCCTTAGGTTACATTTGGGTAAATGCCATAACTATTCTAGAGATAATATGCAATTCCTAAAAGTTTTAATGTTTTAATATAAGGTCATCATCACTCGATATTCTGGCTCTCGAAGTGTTACGTGTCACAGAAGTAACCTGATTTCCTTGCCAGCTGTATTGTAAACTCTCATCTCATCAGATCTCTAACCATGTCCATTCTGTGTTCTTGTTATTTATAACTGTTCTTATTCTCTTCTAAAATGAGTTTCATCTTCAAAGAGGTTCCTATAAAGGACTTTTAGGACAGGCACAGGTATTCGACATCTTTCTAGAATCCTAAAACGAAATGGCTAAGAATTTCCAGAACTAAAGCTGCATTCAAACTAAACAAGAATTAGTAACATGGGACTAAATAAACTGAAAGATTATAGTGGTGTGACTCTTGTTTAAAACGTTGCCGGTTCTCTAATGTTTGCTCTTCGCAATTGGGGAAACTTTCTCTTAAGACATCAGTGATATACAGAAATAATAATAAAGAAAATTAAAGCATTTAACTTTTCTCTCTACCTGAACCCTCTGAAATTAAAAAGGTCTCAGTAAGTACTCTCTCTTCCGTGGCAATCAAAATCAGTTGCATAAGGTCAATAAGAATCTGTTCTTGTAATAGGACACCATTGAAAACGTTGGTTATTTTACCAAGGCTTTGACTGGAATGTCATATTTGAGAGAGACATGCATAGACTCAGATATGACCAAACAGCGTTAAGGAACTAAGGCTGACTTTTTGAAACCTGGAGCCATAAAGCCCCTTGGAAATGCTGGCCTGATACCTTGCTTACAGAGTTCCCAGCACCCTCAGCAGGTGAGTAAAGGATGTCACTTCCTGGCAGGTGCAGGAACCTCAGGATATATTGGGGATATTGTGAAGAGGAACCTGCCCAAATTTACGGGTGTAGCGGGCACGTCTGATGGCAAGTGCTTGGCTTGGCTTCTGGCCTGGAGAGGCTACTAAAAGTTCAACCTGGAGATTCCTTATAAATAAAGTTGCAGCAAAGCAGATTCTAAAAGATCTATATGATCAATCACTAGTCTTGCTGAGCTTGTGTAAATAATTATGCCAAGTTTGTTAAAATTGGACTTGTTTTTCAAATAAATTGGTCCCGATTTGGCTATCTCTGGAAAAGAGGGCTATTTTAGAGAGAAAAATTATGTTTAAATAACACACCTTTGTGGATGTTAAATTCTAGATCTGATTGTCCTTAAACGTTTGGTTAACCTAGGCAACTTGAGGTAAACTTCAGAAAAATTACCACAGTATCCCATGTATAGACAATCTCCTTGCTTGTTATTCTGTGGGGATACCAGGACCCATAGATTCCTCCAACAATTGTATAACTCTCACCTTGATCAATTCTATGTGGCTGGGATGATGAAATCGCTCCTTAAAAGCCAGAGCATACCCCACTCCATAGGGTTAACTACGGGCTTGTGGAGATCATGGATGACCCCACTTTCCTCATGATTGGACTGGATGATGACTTGGGGATGCCCTTATCTCTTGGCAAGTCTTCCCCCATTTGCCATTATTAATTGATTCCTTATTAAGATACTAAGGCTAGACCTCAAACAAAGAGGGCTTCTTAATGGTTCCATCCCTCATAGTAATATTTCTCCTACAAGCCACCTCTGTGGATGTACAATTACAAGGAGAGGCTTTAGCCAAGCATGCAGCAGCCCTCCTGGTAAAAGGAGCCTCAAAGCTCACTATGGGACAGTCCCTGACTGGAATGACTTCACATCAGGTCCAAGACCAAAAGCCACCAATGGATGATGGGAAGCCGACTTCTTAAATACCAGGCTGTGCTTATAGATATGCCTAAAATAATACTTGAAACCTGTCAGACTTTAACCCAGCTACCCTTCAGCACACAGTCAAAGCCCTAAATGACTCTTGGAATAGCATTTCTCTATTAAATACTGAAGTAATACAAATACGTGAAGCAGTTTTACAAAACAGAATGGCATTAGATGTTTTAAATTATGCAAGGAGAAACTTGTGCTGGCATAAAGACAATGCTATGTATACAGTCCAGATTACCACAAAATACTTCTGGGTTTCTACCTGACACGAATGCTCAGATTGGTGCTTTAAATGATCTCTTTCCTTTAGTGATTGCTTTAAACTCCTGGACTGGAGGAAAATTATCAAAGGTCAATGATCAAAGGTCACTTATTCAGACCTCTCTTTCTCGATACAACATTAACCTTGTTTTGTCATTTACGGTCTCTCCTTGCCTAGTGCCAAGACTCCTTCACTGCAGTAACTTCCAGCTAACAGATAATCCCTTCTACTCAAGGAGGTTCATCTAGGCTGTCCCTGTTGGATTCAGCTGCCTCCCCTTTCATACCTCCCCTGTATGTTCCCCAACTGACCGATATTGACCCACAGGTAGGGACATCTCTACGTCCCTATTCAGCAAGAAGACGTTACAGAAGATGAGACCTTCTGCCTTCAACAAACTTAAAGATTTAAGGGTCAAACTTGTTCAGGGGGGAAATGAGGAGGGGGCAGAAGGCTAGCTGAAGACAAAGCGTCGGCCTATACCCTGCAACCTCCCCCCCCACCACTCGTGGGTGGGATATGTGATGTTCCTCCAGGAAGTTCCCAACTGTCTTCATGTTATTGCCTTGCTAGAGGGACAAACAACCTTAACTTGACAGTGGCAAGGCCTCTGGTATCCTGTGAGTCTTCTTTAACATATGAAAGTACTTTCTCAACCTCCCTGTTTCCTTACCTCCCCCAACCCCATAGTATATAATCAGCCTCCCCTCATAACCCGGGGCAGCAGCTCTTTCTGCCCACGGGTCCTGTCCCCGTGCTTTAATACACCACCATTTTGCACCAACAACGTCGCAAGGATTCTTTCTTGGTCATGGGCTCCAGACTCTACCTCACTGAACCTCACCTATATTCCCAAACCCCATCAATACCAGGAACCGGGGCATGCGTGAATTTGCTCGAGCAATGAAACCACATCTGGTACAACAGCTAAAATTGGATTCAATACCCGGTTAAGCTTACAGTGATACACTGTCATTCTTCAAGATCCATCTATCTCCTCTGGAGGCCAAGTAGACAACCAGTACAGGAATATGGTGAAAATCACCAAACCTGCATTTTCCAGGTTTTTGTCGGTGGCATTCATCTCTGCAATCCCTGCTGGAATGAAACACTACTTTAGATTTACTCTATTCCTAGGTAGAACCAGATGTAATGGCTTCCATTCAGCCTTTCCCACCATAATAGCCCTCACTCTACAGGTCAGGAGATCAGTGACAAACTTAGGATCCTCAGGTATACATACTGTGATGATGAATTCCAGACTGGGAAAATAAACACAAGACAGGTTCAGGAGCTCCCTGGGCCTGCTGTTTAATGGAACTGAGCTACAACTCCGTTGATCACTGACCTCAATAAGCCCCTGCTCAGAATGGAGGGCCACAGAGTCACTTTGGGTCTCCTGGATTCCATGGCAATTCAGAACCGGTGTCCAATAGTCCCTAAAAGTTCTGATTATTTCCTTTGTCCCAATGTACAGTCACCAAAGTAAAAGGTCCCTTTGGGAAGACTAGAAGAGAGATTGAGAGTATCAATTTCCGGTAGTGTATGTTGACCTCACAAAAACAAAAGAACCAGCTTTTTTTTTTCTAACCAGCAAAATGACCTCATTCAGGAAAAGCAGAGGTCTTGCAATTCTGGACAAGGAAACTAGGAAACCCTAGGTAAGTGCAGAGAACATGGGAGAGAGTCTTGCTTTTATAGTAGAGAAGAGGGAACTGGGAGGGGATTCTATAGCTTCCCATTGGCTGAGTGTGGTGGATTTCATGGAATGGGCTGTAGTTGGGCAAAGAGAAATTCTTCTTTCCTCCTGCCAGGGCATGTAAACTAAGCTTTTTCCTGTTGGGGAATGTGAGGTATGTTTATGAGACAGTGGTGGTGATGTGGGAAACAAACGCAAAAGGAAACATAGGTAAAATTAAATATCCTTATAACCTGCAGCCCACTGATAAATCCTTGAGGCAGGCTGAGTGTAATGTTCCTCCAGGAAGCTCCCAACTGTCCTAATGTTAATGCCTTGCCAGGAGGAAAAACAAGCTTGGTTTGACAATAGAACAAGGTCTCTGGGCTCCTGTGAGTCTTCTTTAGCGTATGAAAATCCATTTGAAACTACCCTTATCTTTACTTCCCCCAACCCCAAAGTATATAATCAGTGGCTCCTCCCAATCCCAGGGCAGCAGGTCTTCCTGCCCAAGGGTCCTGTTCCTGGGCTTTAATAAAACCACCTTTCTCTTTCTTTCTTTCTTGTTTTTATTTGCACCGAATTTGTCTCAAGAATTCGTTTTGGCCCTCGGCTCTGGACCCCAACAACATACTACTCCAAACCCCTTCAGTGTCATACACAGGGTCACATAACTCCTTGCTTCTTATAAGTGGCCGATGAGGAGCGTCGAATGCACAGATTTTGTGTCTCTCTCTAAACAACAATTCGTGGACTATCCGTGCTATTTTTACTACTAGAAATTGAGCCATTAGCTTCTTTAAATGTAATCGTATGAGACCCTCAATTCCAGAAAACTAATGACCAGTTCAAAAAAACCCACCCTTAACATTCAGTTCCTCGAGAAACAGTCTCAGCACCAAAACTTTCATTAGTCACTGTGCTCCGGAGAAATAGCACTAGTAGGATTACATATAGATACACAGGTATCTCTAAGGGGATATTTATTACCGGAGCTGGCTTGTGTCACTACGAGGGTGAGAAATCCCATGAGTTGCTCGCTACAAACTAGGCAACAGGGAACGTCGGGGCCAGACTTCTGTCCACGTGTAAAGGCCTGGTTACATGGGCTTGTGACTCCCCCTCTATGACCAAAGCCTGGCCACGGAAAGTGTTGATGTCTGAAGACAGGAGAAGATAGCCGAAGGTCATGTACTCTGTGCTATAGCAAAAGGACCCCATCTCCTACAATGCTCCCATCTTATGAAGCCAGTGTGAGAGCTGCACTTCACATGGCTAGTAATAGCTATTTTGACCTCAACCACCAAAGAGTCTGAGCTTAGTTACTAGCAGTCTACAGTACACTGGAAAATGGCAGCTGCCCAGAATCTGTAGAACTTGCCCCATGCCTACTCATCCTTAGTTCTGTGGAAATTTAAATTTCTTCCTAGATGCTCCTGCTTGAAAGAAGAGAAGCTCTGGTCATGTAGAAAACTGAAGCCCTCCCACAGGGAGAGGAGTTGCTGGCACTCAGCACTCGCTCCTTGCTTAGCAGCCCAGACACAGCTCCTGGAGGCATGAATCGGGCAATTCTTCCTACCTCTACAGTGTCCTTTATTCTTGCTGATGCTTCCTGTGTATCACCAGAGCATCCTCACAACTGGCTTTCACCTGAATCCATTTTGGCCCTATAACAAGCTGGCCAACACTCATCTCCAACAGGAATGGTGGGAAAAAGCGAAATGTTTATACCAGGTTGAAGTCAGCCCTGTGAAGTGGACTGGAACAATCCAGGCATCATCAGGTCCTCATAACCCACAACTGTCCAGGCATCTGATGGTGGGAATTGGAACATTTGCAATTTAGGTGCTCACAGAAAGTGTAAATTCAGAAATCACCACGTCCCAACATTTGAGCACTTCTTGAGTGCTCCGCATGCACACCAAAAGTGCAGGGGGGGAGGGGGTAAAAGAGACAAAGCAAGTAAAATTTGGTAATGATGGTCTCCTTGCTGACTAGGATTTTAAAAGATGAAAAAATAAATAAATAAAACATTGAGGATTATGACGACTCTCACTCTTAAAACGTTTTTTGAAGAATCACATTTCCTAATCTATCTTCTTTTTAGGGAGACAGAGACAGAGAGACTGAGAGACCTCCCTTGGTATACTCAAGGTATTTCCTTCAAAGAAGCCCAACTAGATGGAACACATAGGAGTCACTTAAGTTCAACAGGATAGCCTAATTTATTTAGAAAAAGATACTTTCTGACTAGGGTGCCCTTCCTGTCCTCTCTTCCATATGCACCTCCCCCACAAAACTGCTAAGTTATATAGAAGTAATCAAACTGGAAACCTGCGCACAGCTTACTGTCTACATTAACAAGAGTTCATATTCCCCTGGTTTCATCAACCAGTCGTGACCCCTGCATGGAAGCACACACGAGGGTTGTGTCTTTCCACAATGTCAGCTTTGTTCAACCATGGAACAAAGTAAATCACCATTATAAAGCAGGTTCAGGATTCCAAACTCCATGACAATTCACCATGTGATTACACTTGGCTTCTCAAACAGCACACAGAGTAGGACATGAGACAAACCACACAAGCAACAAGATAACACAAGGGTGTAGGAAGGTAATGAACCAAAGGGGAAGTCAGTCTGTGGGCATGCAGATGAAACAAGCCTCGATCCTGTCTGGTCCGGTCCGGTCCGTTCTGGTCCGCGTCATCTCTGGCCATTGCTGCTGATTCTGTTCAAGCAGTGAAGGACCTCAGTTCTGTTCAGAGAGCAATCGGGCACAGCTATCGGAGGCAGGTGCCTTCCCTGAGTGGTCAGACATAGAGGGGTCATGTCTAAAGAGTCTCGCAGTTTGCTACAAAATCCTTCCCCTCTTTAAAGGAATTTAGTCAGGATTCAAAGGTCTGCCCCTGCAGAACTCCTCTGGTTCTGCTTGTTATCATTTCTGGGGTGTCGGCTGATGTTCGTCCCGGTGATACGTCCTAGCAGCGGGACCTTTCCCTACTTTGGTCATTGCTTGACACAGGCTCCTGTTTGACATGAGAGGCTCCATTTTGCTCTCTACATCAACTTACTAATCCAGCAAGGCCTTGCCTAAGAACAGAAGAGTCACAAATAACTTTCTTCTTCATTCTAGGAACTACCTCAAAAACCCATTAACTCATCAATGAAAAGTGTGAAAAGACATTTTTCTTTTTTTAAAAAGATTTTATTTATTTATTTGACAGAGAGAGTGAGACAGCCAGCGAGAGAGGGAACACAAGCAGGGGGAGTGGGAGAGGAAGAAACAGGCTCCCCCAGCGGAGCAGGGAGCCCGATGCGGGACTCGATCCCAGGACCTTGGGATCAGGCCCTGAGCCGAAGGCAGATGCTTAACAGCTGAGCCACCTAGGCGCCCCAGGACATTTTTCAACCACAAGAAACTTTGAACTGTTGGTCTTAAAATTCTTGCCTTGTGGGGAACCTGGGTGGCTCAGATGGTTAAGCGTCTGCCTTTGGCTCAGGTCATGATGTCCAGTTCCTGGGATCGAGCCCCATGTTGGGCTCCCAGTAGTGGGGAGTCTGCTTCTCCTTCTCGCTCTGCCGCTCCCCCTGCTTGTGCTCTCTCGCTCTCAAATAAAAATCTTTAGGAAAAACATTCTTCCCTTGTTGTGTCCTCAAAACCTAAACCATGCTATCACGATTCTCACCCAATCTTAATCACACCCTCCTGCAACATTGAATGATCTGCTGTATACCAGACTTCAAAATCTGAAGAAATAGCTCTCCTGCCCTGCCACCTGCAAGACTCTATTAAGGCTTTGTCCAGGTAATGCTCTTCCTTTATGGGATAAAGACAGCTTTGCTTGGAAGTGGCCTGGCTCTTATTTGGGAAGTAGAGAATTTGAGAGCTCTGACCTGTGGAATTCCTTTCAGATCTTCTTTACTGTCCCCCCTTTCCAGAGGTTCCTATCCTGTGTGACCACCCCCCTTGGATGTCCCCAACCTGTGGAATTCCTTAGGGATATTACTGAAAGGTGGCCATGCTTCCTTTCTAATCACTGGAGCAGGTCCTGACTACAAATTCCGGGATGCTTACCGAGTCCAGATGAGTTCCCAGGAGAGTTGGTCCACTTCTCCTTGGAGCCAGCCAGGGCAAGACTGCCTGGAAGGTTGGATATCCGGGGTGAAGGAGGACCCAGAATACTGTTGGGGGGCATGCTGCCTTGGTTCGATCCCAAGTTCCTCCCTACTCCGGTGCAGTCAAGCCACCAGCTGGTGGCTCAAGGGGCCAGAACAGTTGGAATCTCGCAGGGCCTCCAGAAATGTTGCAGTAAAATAAGAATCAGAGCAGTGAGAGACCAAGTAGCACTCGGAGAAGTAGGAGAACACAGATTTATTTTATGCCGGCAGTCCCAGATGAGCTCGAGCTCGAAATTCTGGGCCCTGGGCAACGGGGTTACAGTGCTTTTACAGGGGATTGCAGGCAGTCAGGTTCCAAGGACTAAGCTGATTGCTGGTAGGTGGGTTTAAACTGGGGGAGTGGGGGCTACTGCAGGCTGGAACAATAGTGCAGGGTGTCTGTGGCCTTAAGCCTGTTTACAAAAGCAGAAGGGTCTGAAGTATCTCTAGCTTATTGTTAATAACTTTCCATCTTCTGGGGCTTCCTGGCCTGGGCATGCTCTGGTCAATTTTCCTCTTCACTACTACTGAGAAGAAGTTTTTCTTTAAAGATGTATTTATACATTTGAGAGAGAGAGAGGGAGGGAAGGAGGGAGGGAGGGAACAGAGGCAGAGGGACAGAATCTTTCAAGCTGACTCCCCATGGAGCACAGAGCCCAACTCGGGGTCCACCCCATGACCAAGGCATTATGACCTGAGCTGAGACCAAGAGTCAGCTGCTTAAGTGACTGAGCCACCCAGGCACCCCCTACTTAGAATAAGTTTAACACAAGATTTCAAAAGATTCTTTGGAGGAAGTCTGTAAAACTTTATTGAGAGAATTTCAACAGTGAAGTACCGCACATAAGAGTAGTCTGCATGCTTCAGCTTGTCCTTGTTTAAATCTGGGGCTGTCCTTCACCTGTAAGATAAGGACGTAACAGTGGGAAACATTACTCAGCAGAATTGTATTTCGAGTAAACTAATGGTACAGGAAGGACACTATACTTTTCATTGTATAAGACAGAATTCCAAGCATATATTTTACCAGTATGTTTTGAACACACCACACTTTCCACTGGTACAACAAAACACGAAGACAGTTGAGGTTCCTAACACACAAAACCAAAGGAGCCTATTAAAGGTAGTTTCAAATGGAAAGCAAAAACCAAACGTAGTTTTACAAAAACTACACACAACACGCAAAGAACTGAAAAACAAATTTAGGTGTAAGTATCCTTTAAAGGCTTCTTGAACTTGAAATAATATTCTCAATATATGATGCTGAAGTAATAATGCCAAGCTGGTTACTGTTTAAGTGATGTTAGCAGAGAAACTACTAAGTACCACATGTAATTTATTCTTTGTTATGCTTAAGTGGAAAACTGTTTTTGTCAGCTAGTTGATCCCTTATGCCGTTGATCAAGTAGGGTAACCATTTGCCGTGCCGGTGTGTGCCCTAACGGTGTTCCAGTTTGTCGAATAGATTATATGGTCACGTACTTCACACCTGTCAGAATGGGTAAAACTAACAACCCAGGAAACAAGAGATGTAGGCGAGGATGTGGAGAAAGGGGAACCCTCTTACACTCTTGGTGGGAATGCAAACTGGTACAGTCCCTGTGGAAAACTGTATGGAGGATCCTAAAACAGTTAAAAAGAGAACTAACCACCTTGTGACCCAGCAGTTACAAGAGGAGGTTTTTACCCAAGGGACAGAAAACTACAGAGTCAAAGGGCTACAAGCACCCCAATGTTTATACCAGCATTATCAACAATAGCCAAACTATGGAAAGAGCCCAAACGTCCATCAACTGATGAATGGGTAAAGAAGAGGTGGTATATGGTGGAATATGACTCAGCCATCAAAATGGTGCAATCTTGCCATTTTCAACGATGTGGATGGACCTAGAGTGTATTTTGCTAACGAAATAACCAGTCAGAGAAAAACACATAGCATGATTTCATTCATATGTGGAATTTAAGAAACAAAACATATGAACATACGGGATGGAAAAAAAAAAGAGAGAGGGAAACAAATCATGAGTCTCTTAACTACAGAGAACAACCTGAGTGTTGATGGAGGAAGATGGGTTGGGAACGGGCTGAATGGGTGACAGGTATTAAGGAGGGGACTTGTTGTGATGAGCACTGGGCGTTAGATGTAACTGATGAATCACTAAATTCTACTCCGGAAACCAATATTACACTACGTGTTAACTAACTAGAATTTAAATAAACATTTGGGAAAAAAAACAGCAGCAGCAGGAATAGGTATCCAAGTCTCCATAGAGAAGCCCGTGGAGCAACCATTGTGTTTTGTTGTTTTAAGTGGCAGTCAAATCTCAATTCACATGTTAAAATTTGACCAAAGATGTTGTCTGATAAAAAAAAACATGCGAAATGGAACATCTATGTATTCTATATACGGCAGCCAACCGAAACACAGAATACACAAGTCAGCATTACAAATGAGCGTAATATATCTGAATTGAAATCCATATATATATGAGTAAACATGGGTTCCGAAGTTAAGGGATTCTCCAAGAATCACACAAGTTATGTTAGAGCTGGTAGCAGAACCTACTTCAGTGCCTCAGCATAATATTTAATCCAAATGAATTTTGTGTTTGATAAAAGCAGAACCTACAAAAGTATCTCAATATTATCAGGTCTCTGCCAGATTATTTATACTCAAAAAAAGGAACTGTTTTCATATTTTATGATTCAATAAGGCTTTGACCCACTTTGTTTCTATGTCCACTAGCGTGTAAGTCAGGCCGTCAGGATGTTCGGGTTTGAAGTACTGGGGACAGTGTCTTCATAGGTAAACTCCGTTTTGAATGTATCCTGAAAGTTATATCTACTTAAATAAAGATAGAATATTCAGGAAAAGACCCTCATACTTTGCACTGTGAATGGATAACATACCTGCTTCCGGCATTTTAATGGGCTCTAAGAAGGGCAGGCTTGTCCCCTTGACCTCAGGGTCATCTTCAGTTATACCCCCAGCCTTTCCCTGAGGCAGCTCCTGGAGATCAGCCTCCAGGTCCGGTCCTTGAAACACAAACGTAATCAAAATTTAAGCAGTGAATATGAAATACAAATAAATAAGAGCCTATAGGCTAGTGTGATAAAAAAAAAAAGATGTGATGGAAACATGCATTGCCCATTCTTGTTTCCCCGTAGTACGATATGCTTTATTTCAAGTGACATTCTAAAGATAAAGCCCACTGCACTTCATTTCCTTTATATTACCATAGTGTTCTAAGAAGAGAGAGCATCAGCTATCTAAGAAAACAAGTCTACACCATGCGTAAGAGTTTATTTAAAAGGAGAATATAGTTTTCTGAAGGATTAGCTGAGTGTGTGGGGGGGCATGTCACAAATCCTACGCTAGTGACACCCATTCCGTATTAGGGCAACCCGCAAGTTATTTTGTCAAATCTTACTAGTTCGATTTAAGTGCAAGTCCCTGTAGGGAACTTAGGATAAAGGAGTCATATATGGAGCAAAGTTCCAAAACCATAGCAAAACATTAGTGATTAACAGTCCAACTACTGTCTTACAGTGAGAATACAGGAAGTGAAGTGGAAAGAAATTAATGGACTTTGTTGTCAGGAAGAGGTTTGTGGAACCCTCTTCTTTTTTTAAAAGATTTTATTTATTTATTTATTTGAGAGAGAGACAGAGATAGTGACAGCTCAAGCAGGGAGGAGAGGGAGAAGCAGGCTCCCCTCTGGGCAGGGAGCCTGGGAATCAATCCCAGGACATGGGATATTTGATCTGAGCCGAAGGCTGACCATTAACCAACTGAGCCACCCAGGCGCCCCTTGTGGAACCCTCTTAACTGCAAATTTCTAACATAACCCATGGCCTGAATGGTGTCAATAATTCACTACAAGTACTTGGTGAAAAGGCTATATTTGGAAGACACTCCTTTCTTGTTTCATGATCATTTTAAGATACTTTGGATTTTCCTACCCATAAGGGTATCTAAACACCTTTTAAAGCCACTTAAAAATCATACTACTATAGTGACCCTAAGGCCACTTTCCTGAATTATCCAGCTCTTATGAAATGTACCATATCAAACGAATAATCTGACAGAGGCTCTCATTCATTGAGCTCTTTCCTGGAGTCTCTCTCCTGCTCCCCTGAACTGGATTGATTCCTGTACCTGTAGTAAGCTACTTTACAGTACGGACACCTCTGAGTAGTAAGCATTCTATACAAAACCATGCACTTGTTGTACAACACAGACGGTAGGAAGAACGCAAACCTCTTTAAAAATTCTTATTTTAGGTAATCTCTACACTCAGTATGGGCCTTGAACTGTCGACCCCGAGGTCAAGAGTCACATGCTCTATCGACTGAGCCAGCAGGGTTCCCCAAGAACATGAACCTTGTAACGAAAAATGAATTACGTCTCCATGTGTCAAGCAGTGTTTGGCAAGCCACAATCCCTGAGCCTTAGTTTTCTCATTTATAAAATGGGGCTCCCATCCCAATGCAACCCGGTTTTATTCCACATGTCATAGGATATGCTGACTTGGCACTCCGCCTATGCTGCTGAAAACTGTTTACGCTTTCGATGAAATGAGTGAAATGGCCACACAGAAATGTTCTAAGAACAAATTAAACCAGTGAAATGATGTATATTTTTATAGTTAGTGAAACATTTTCCTCTTGTTAGGAAAGACTGCATTTGCAAGCACACCGATTCATTCTTGAGGAAGCAGGGGAGATTCATTATGATGAAAGACTACATGAATCTGCACACGACACTCTCTTCACATTTTCAGCCCATTTTCTGGAAATGACTGAGATTCTCTTCTCATGTGTTCTTTCCTCCTGTTCTGGTGCGTCATAACACATCATGCACACACTCCCTGCCCCCGCAGACATTCTGCGTCCCTTCCCCTTCACCTTGAGCCACAGGTGCTCCTTCAACTTCCTTACCTTGATCAGCTATAATGTCTTCACTTGCAGGCGGTGCCTCCTTCTGTTTCGGGTGCTCATCACTGGGCTGCTGCTCCTAGGGGTGTGTGTGTATGTGCACAGATAAAAACGTGTGTCCTGAATACATGCTAACAGAATAAATATACATTACACAGTTTGGTATCAAATAATGAATAAGCACAAAGAGACTCCCTCGTCATGATTCTATGGACTTGTTCTGAAAAGTTACTCTCCCACAGAGCGGCTACTCTAACAAGAGGTAGCCTCAAGCACTTTGGAGTCTACTGTAAAGGATGCTGGGATGGGCATGCACATTTGGTCATTAATAACCGTGACAAAGAAGCTATAGGGTGTATTTCCACAGGCAACAGAAATATGGATTCCTTCTGGTTCAATGTTTCCTTCCCTCTTCCAGCAGAGAAGCTTTTATCACTGCATCTGTATGTTTGCAGCTCCTCAAAAATGTCAGAGCAATAAATGTACAGCATTCAAAAACATCAGATCTGGAAGTACTCACGGCCACATGCTGGTTAGACCCGAGATCATCCTTTCTTTGACTGGACTTGGGTCTTGATCTGACTCGGCCACTCATAGTTCACCCTGAAAGGAGAATATTGGTATTTGGAAAATGTACTCTAAAGGAGAGGTATAACTCTTCCAAGGCCAAAAAGGTTTCTTTTTTTTTTTTTACCTTGAAAATACTTTGAAAGCCCACGTAGTACGAAGATAGTGTACACGCTGTGATCACACCAAATACACGGGATGCAAGATCGTTTCGATCAGCCAGGGTGGCCGTGAAATCACTTTACGGACAGGCTAAAACACTAGGCTTAGTCTCACAGCTAGATTGCCCAGTACAAAGTCGTTTGAGAAAATAGTGCTGGACATTGAAACCTGAGTCGCTGCTGCTTTGGTCACATTCCCATTTACTCATTTACGCATTTTACCTCCTTAAATAAGGTTTTGTTGGAACACAGAGAAAGAAACAATCCTTCGCATTCGCCCCGGCTGTATTCGCACTACAAGGGATCCGGTGTCTAGCCGCGCAACAGACCCAGGGCCGCCTCCTACCCTGATACTCTGCAAAGTGCACTACAAATCTCGGGGGACCCAGTTACAAGCCCCCAGCATTCCCCACTTCCTAGCCTCTCCCATACCGCCTGGTCTGCTCCCTGCCCAGTGTCCCACTGAGATTCCTGCCCTCTGTGTTCTGCCGGCAGTTGCAGGTGCTTCCAGGACCCAGGTACCGCAACTAACCAGTGCACAGAACTCCCACTCCCCATGCCCCACCCCCGGGGCCAGGCCTCGCACCCTCGTCATCTCCCCTCCTGGGCCCACTATCCTCACTTGCCCTGGCCCCAACACGAAGATGAATCCAATGGTGGCCGCAAAGCCTGTGAGGAGAAGGGCGCTAGCTCCTGGGAACTTCCACCTAGGAAGCCACAGATCTACTGTCCCCTGCTGCCCGACGCCCACTGGCTCCCTCCCCATCCTGCCTCACACTTAAACTCCTGGAGGGACTGATCCGGGTACCTACCACTGGAATTCAATAGCGAGAAAGTTCAGGACAGAGAGAACACGACCGCCTCAATCGATCTCAGCTCTGCTCACAGAACACGCGCGGCAATGCGCATGCCCAGCAACAGTTGCTCAGGGCAATGAGCATGCGTACTTTCCTGTCACAGCAATGACCATGCGCGCAGAGTTGGGCGCGCGTAGGGTGGGTTGAGGTTTTCCCACCTGTGCTGCTGCAGAGACTCGCAACCACGAGGCCAGCGCAGGAGAAGAACAGAGGATTTAACAATTTGTTTTTCAAAACACCAGTCTCTCCTATGCATCCAGATACTTTGAGGACAGACAGCCCCACTTTACCCTTAGTGCACAAGGTGTCTCAAAAAAAAAGGGGGGGGGCTGAGACAGAAATAGATGTGAAGCATTTTAATCTGAGTTCCATATGTGCTTTGATTTGTCATTTCCTCCTTTGCTTTGGATGTTGTGTCACACTTGAATGAATTGGCTCACCTCTGTATGATAGATACCATAACAACCTGTTTTCTCCACATTTTTTGTTTGTGCTACTGCACATTGAAATCTCTGCACTGGTAGCTCATTTCTCTCTATACAACTGCATTCAATCAGTCGGTGTTCATTTCAGAAATACCCACAGATACTGGTCCTGGGATTTAGGCTCAGTCCATGGTCACATGGCATGCAGCAGTAGTGTCTATGCTCCTCAAATTCTGTACTTCCCAAATAAGAGCCAGGCCACTTCCAAGCAAAGCTGTCTTTATCCCATAAGGGGAAAGCACTACCTGGACAGAGCCTTAAAAGAGTCTTGGAGGTGGGAGGACAGGAGAGATATTTCTTCGGATTTTGAAGTCTGGTATACAGCAGATGTTTCAATGTTGCAGGAGGGTGTGATTAAGATTGGGTGACAATCGTGATAGCATGGTTTAGGTTTGGAGGACACAGCAAGGGAAGAATTTTTTTTCTAAAGATTTTCCCCACATCACTACCACTGTCTAATAAACATACCTCACATTCCCCAACAGGAAAACGTTTAGCTTACATGCCCTATCAGGAGGAGAGAAGAATTTCTCTTTGCCCAGCTACAGCCCATTCCCTTAAATCCACCACACTCAGCCAATGGGAAGCTGTAGAAACCCCTCCCAGCTTCAGCTTCTGAACAGTAAAAACAAGACTACTCCCATGTTCTCTGCTCTTACGTAGCATTTCCTAGTTTCCTTGTCCAGAATTGCAAGGCCATCGCTTTTGCTGAATGACGACATTTTGCTGGTTAAAAAAAAAAAAAAGTTCGTTCTTTTCTTTTTCTAAGGTCAACATATACTACCGGAAATTGATACTCTCAATCTCATTTCTACTCTTCCCAAAGGGACCTTTTACTTTGGTGACTGTACATTGGGACAAAGGAAATAATGAGAACTTTTAGGGACTATTGGACACCGGTTCTGAATTGCCATGGAATCCAGGAGACCCAAAGTGACTCTGTGGCCCTCCATTCTGAGCAGGGGCTTATTGAGGTCAGTGATCAACGGAGTTGTAGCTAGTTCCATTAAACAGCAGGCCCATGGAGCTACTGAACACGTCTTGGGTTTATTTTCCCAGTCTGGAATTCATCATCACAGTACGTATACCTGAGGATCCTAAGTTTGTCATTGATTTCCTGACCTGTAGAGTGATGGCTATTATGGTGGGAAAGGCTGAATGGAAGCCATTATATCTGCTTCTACCTAGGAATACAGTAAATCTAAAGTAGTGTTTCATCCCAGCAGGGATTACAAAGATGAATGCCACCGTCAAGGACCTGGAAAATGCAGGTTTGGTGATTTTCACCATACCCCTGTACTGGTCGTCTACTTGGCCTCCACAGAAGAGAGATGGATCTTGAAGAATGACAGTGTATTATTGTGAGATTAGCCAGGCTATGAATCCAATTTTAGCTGTTGTACCAGATGTGGTTTCATTGCTCGAGCAAATTCACGAATGCCCTGGTTCCTGGTATGGCAGCTATTGATCTGGAAAATGCCTCTGTCTCCACTTCTGTCCATAAGTACCACTAGAAGCAGTGGGCTCTCAGCTCCCAAGGCTCGCAATACACCCTCAACATTTGACCCCGTGGTATATCAGTGTCTGCCCCGTGTGATCATTTAGTCTCTGGGATCTTGATTACCTTTCCCTTCCACAACGTATCATACCGGTCCATTAGGCTGATGACATTATGGTGACTGGGCCTAGTAAGTGACAGGTTGCAGTCACTCCAGAATCATTGGTAAGCTCTTTGTGTGTCAGAGGCTATGAATTAAATCTGGCAAAACGTTAGGGGTTTTCTACTTCAGTGAACCTTTTGGTGTCCAATGCAATGTGCCATGTTCATGTGGTGATATCCCTTCCAAGGTGAAGAAGAAATTGTTACATTGAGTTCTGCTAAGGCGAGCAAGAGGGACAATACCTAGTGGGCCGCTTGGAAGTTTGTGGACATCCTATTCCCTATTTGGGTGTGTTACTCCTTCCCACTTACTGAGGGAACCAAAAGGCAGCTAGGTTTGGTAGGGCCTAGAGTGAGAGAAGTTTCTGCAACTGACGCACGCTTCCATGCAATCTGCTCTGCCACCTGGGCCATATGATCCTACAGATCCAATGGTATTTGAAGTGGCAGTGGCAGATAGGGATGTTGTTTGAAGCTGTTGGCAGGCAGGCTCCTCTGGGTCAATCACAGTGCAGGCCCTTAGACTTCTGGAGCAAGGCCCTGCAGCATTCTCAGATACTTACTCTCCTTTTGAGAAGCTGCTTTGGGCTTGCTCCTGGGCCTTTATACACACCGAAAACTTGACCATAGGCTATGCAGCTCCCATGCAACCTAGGCTGTCCATCACGAACTGGGTGTTATCTGGCTGACCGAGCTGTAAGGTTGGGTGTGCACAGCAGCATACCTTCATCAGATGGAAGTGGCATATATGTGAGAGTCAGAGTGCAGTTTGGGTTAATGAAATGATTGGAGGGGGCTACTGGCCTTTGGAAGCTGAGCATGGCAGGGATACAAAGCTTTCTTTGCAGAGATTTAAATAATCTGGATTCCTAGGGGTGTAACTTCCCTGTACCTTGAGGGAAGCTGGCATAGTCCTTTGTCTGGAAATGTACAATGAAGCCTTGACCGTTTTGGAAGACACATCAGTGAAAGCAATTCTTTTTTGGCTTTGAGTCTGGTATGGCACACCAGTATCAGCTGACGTTTGTAGCTGGGCACGGCTGGCAGAAACATAATGAAGGAACTGAAACTATACCTACCCGATAGATTTTCTTGAAGGATAAACTGTCAGTAGATGGGGCAAATGAAGTGTGAGATGTTCATAGTACCGTCTGTCCTCAGTGAGTTAGCAAAACCAGCCATGCTCACTGCCTTACTGCACTGAAGTTTTGTTTTCATGTTTAGTTCCCTCACCAGACTCTTAGCTCCTTCCTGGATGGTTGGAAACACGCAGCTCGATCTGATGTCCTCAGGACAGAGTAGAGGACCTGGCGCACGATAGGAGGCCAGTCCACATTTGTGGAATCAAAGTTAGCTCTAAAAAGTGAGATGACCAAGCCCTGGGTCATAATAGTGAGCCAAATGGTCGACAGTCTGCAGAGGGGGAGAGGGAAAGGCCACTGGTCGCTCTTTCTTAGAACCCATGCAACAGGGTGAGACCAGCCCACACTGTCGTATTGACCTCAGTGATGCCCTTGAAGAGTCCCAGAATGAGCCAGTATATCAGTCAGGATTCGCCAGAGAAGGGGCACCAAGAGGAGGTGTATATTGCTATGAATCCTTGTGTGTGTACACACACACACACAACACACACACACACAGGTTCATATACGATCATATAACATATATAACACATACGCATGTATCTCTGTGTGTGTAAATACGTACACTTAAAATTTAGATTTAAAAGAGAAATTTCAATTTTAGACTTCAGAATGGAATTTCATCTGAAAAGTAGTTTCATGTCAACATCAGAATACAGTTTGAACAGTTATCCGTGTAGTGTGGCCTAGCCAAAAAGACACACAAAAGTAACCATCCCAGCCAGCTAAGCAAATCCCATTAATTGTGAAAGACTATCTTAGAAATGCAGGTACATTTGTGTGTAAGTTTCTGAATGAACTTTTTTTTTTAAGCTGACCCATCACCAACTCAGGCAGAGCATAGTCTGGTGAGGAAGTGGAAGCTGACATGAAAGGCTTCCAGGATGGGGCGGTGTCGGGCTAGTCGGGGCACTCACAGAGGCAGTGTAGTCCCACAGGAAGGACACAGGTGGTACTCCTGAAGCACTGTTTACAATTGATAGGGAGCCAAGAGCTGGACGTCCATGAATCAGGCAATTCAGGTTACCGGGGCCCTCATGAGGCCTCCAGCCATGGGACCTTCCCCTCTAGGACTCCCTGTCCACTTGGAATATTCTTTTCAGCCCTTGGTTTCAGAAGGGCTGTGGGAAGCAGTCAGTTCCCAGCAGTTTGATCTGCCCGTGACACCAGTCCATCTACTCTGTGAGGGTGGAAGGCACGTGAAGGTGCTTTGTGTGCAAGTCTGGGAGCTGGGGCCACCCCTCTTGTCCTATAGTCAGAGCTCTGGCAGGTGTGGCTGCAGACTCAGCACTCTGTTTGCACTCAAAGTGCTCACAGCAGATCGGAAAGGCTGCACTGGGAGTATTTCTTCAGCAAGAGAGGTCTCCAAGAACCGTTTTGGAAAACCAGAGGTCATTAATGTCCTTGCTCTCTGCCTTTGCTTCTCCCCAGCTGCCATGTTTTATGCTTGCTTTATTGTTAGAAAATCATTGTGGCTTATCCTGACATCGATATTCGACATCTCTTTCATTATCTCCTAGGTTTTGTAGGAAACGGTTGTCTGAACGAGGGACAAAAGCATTTTTATAGAAATGTTTTTCTGTAACTCAGCCAGAAAGACCCATCATGTTCAGGGATTGCTACGGATAAAAATCCTAATCTGAAAACCAATTTGAATGAGTTACAGAACGTCATGTCCCTCTTGTCTCTAGCATTTATTTAGCGGTTAGGCTGTAAAAGATTAATCCACTGCTGGAGACAGCTGCACTGAATGAACAAACTTCCTTACCTCAGTGTGTGTGCAGCAAGGAAAACGTGAGGGAAGTAGAGTCAGGCTAATCGGTCCATTGTTGCATCCTGCTATTGATCTGGAAAGTGGAAACCAAGTCAATAGCAGTGAGATATCCTGATCTGTCAGGAGTGGATGGAGGGTCATACACACAGTGCCGCGTGCTCCCCCAACTTGTAGTTGTGGCAGGAACCAAAATAGGACTGCAACTAGCCCCTGTATCAGAAATATAGGCCTAAAGTAAAGGTCGATTTTACATGGTCCCCTCAGAGAACCAGCCCCGTTCCTGGTGCAGTGACTTGGACAGTTCAAGCAGCTTCCATGATGTTTCCCGAGTTCGTGGGCTCACAGATGGGTGTCTTAAATCTGCAACAGTCCCAGAGCCTCAGTCCTGTTCCCTCAGCCTGTGCCTGCTTTCGGTGCAGCACAGCTCCTGCTGAGGCTGAAAGAGCCCACAGCAGGCACATCAGGTGTCAACCCAGAGCCAGGTCAGGGAATTAGGATCTGTGAATAGAGGGTTCCAAAGAAGCCAGAAGCTTTTCTTTGGTAGCAGCAGCAAGGTGAGAAAATTTCAAGCTAGAGAGCCCTGCCTCGGGTCCAAGCAACAAGCAAGGCTGTCCCGAGCCCCCTTTATCTTGTCAGTCATGATATCCAACTGACCCGCTCAAACACATGCACACCTGGCTGACAAATCATGACTTTGTATGCATGAGCTATCTGATCTTACAAGAGTTCATTAACAGCTGAAAACTACTTTTAAAACCCCCAATTTTATCTCCCTCTGTATATCGCCACCCTTTGATATTGTTTCCCATTTTACAGAGGTAACAATCTGAGGAAAACCACTGGTTATAGGGACATAATTTCTTCTTAATACTCACAGACTCGAAATTCCAATCTGCTCACCTGAGTCAAACACAAGTTAAAACACGATGTGCCTTTCGTATCTTTTTGTTTCTATTTTCCCTGATAGAGATGGTTCTTTCAGCATTTAAGATAGTGCAAGTATATATAACACTTTATATCAATTTTATCATACATCCAGGTGCAATACAACCAACAAACGAAACAAAACCCTACTGTTAAATCTTACATTTTTTTTTTTTTGGCCTCATTGGAACTATAAGATGTGGATTACAGATGGGAATGGAGATCCCGTAGAATGCTGGGAGGTAGCCTCAGGAGCAGCAACAAAGCTAAAGTCAAAGCTTGAAACATTTTCCCGGTTTCCTTCTGGGTTATCTAAAGGTTTACTTCAGCCCAGGGAATTGCCTTAATTTTCCCAGCGCCCCTGGAGGAGAGACAAACTAAAATTTTAACTTGTTTTTTTTTTTTTTCTTTTGCCCACCCAAAGGTTGCCGTTGTGAATGGGAAAACCTTCTCTTCTGCCTGGAGGAGAGAAGAAAAACAAATTCATCACCTGGCTATGCCAGATTAAAACCATTTGTGACAGAAGCATTCGGCAAACCAGGAGGAGCAGGAGGAAGATTTCTTACCTTGATAAAGAGCAAGTACAAAAACTCCTACAACTGGAAATCTTGCGGAAAAATAAGAATCAGACCGGCGAGAGACGAAGTGACACTCGGAGAAGTAGGAGAACTCGGAATTATTTTACACCAGCGGAGCCACATGAGCTCCTGCTCCAAATTCTGGGCCCAGGGCAAGGGGGTTACAGGGCTTTTATAGGGGAGGGGCAGGGGGTCAGGTTCCAGGGGCTATGCTGGTTGCTGGCAGGTGGGTTTAAATTGGGGGAGAGGGACTGCTTTAGGCGGGAACAATATTGCGGGATGCTTGTGTACAGAAGCAGGAATGGCTGGTTATCTCTTGTTCCTGGGGTGGGGGTGTTGGCTCCTGGTCATCTTTTGTTCTATCTACTGGGGGCTGCCGGCCTGGGCCTGCTCTGGGTGAGCCTGGCCTGGGTGATTTTCCTCTTCCTTCCCCCTTTCGATGCCTTTTCTAACTTTAGAATGAGCGTCGATCATTTCCCCTGGGCTTTTGTTGGTCTAAAGATCTGTACTGAGTTACCAGTAGTTGCAATCTAATTGATTCCATTCGAGAGCTGATGAAACGGGTGATAAGATTAATAGTACATGGACCAAACAGGAGTGCCAATAGAATCGTGAGGAGAGGGCCAGCTAAGGGAAGGAGCCATGTGGCCCAGCCCCAGACATTATACCAACTGTCCCAAGAATTTGCTAGTTCTTGTCTCCGGCGAGCAATCCGATCTCGGAATCGTAGGCTCATGTCTCTGCCTACCCCTGACTGCTTCGTGTAGAAACAACATTCCTCATTTAGGAAGAGACGGACTCCCCCCTCTTCAGCAGTGAGCAGGTCTAAGCCCCTCTGATTTTGTAGTACTATTGCTGCAAGGGAATCTATCTGATTTTGTATAGTCATTACAGACTTAGCCACCTGCTCCATATCTTCTGCAAGATTTTCTG
Organism: Ursus arctos; assembly: GCF_023065955.2. NCBI lineage: Eukaryota > Metazoa > Chordata > Mammalia > Carnivora > Ursidae > Ursus > Ursus arctos. Next base: position 43,573,415 of record NC_079873.1, read on the forward strand.
ACAGCTGCCTGTAGTAATAGGAGGACGAGGCGATTCCTCCTATGCCCGTGCCCACGCCCACATCTGTAGTTATGCCTGGTCCAACCACCAGTGGGATGACTTGGATGGCCCTCTTGGACCGTGTGTGTGCCAACAGAGGAACGGGAAGGGATTGATTATTGGGGACTATATCTACCTGGGGAGTAAGAGGCACCCACATACATGTCCCAGCCCCGTTAGCCGGTAAACATCGGTACATACAGTTCCCACACATGAAAAGGGTGCCAGGTTCTGGAGTGCACCATGGTGTGGCAGACGTGCACCCATCAAGCGAAGGGCAATTGTGGGTTTGGAGACATTGGGTGGCAGATAGACTTCCTATTGAATGTGTTCTCCCAGGATTATGGACACAGTCAGGGGCCTGATGAGACAATAATACATTGGCTGACTTAGGATTGATCTCTGCCAGCTTGGGAGGGTCGACTGTGGGCCTGCTAAGGTTAAGGATACTCAGGGGGCTTGCTATAAGCTGAAGGGGCCCGGTCCGCAGACAGAGCCAGCAATCTGCGGCCAACTGAGGGTCGGTTGTGTTGAGTAAGTGTTGGACCTCCTTTCTCACATCACTTACTAGAGGGTCTTAGGTAGGGGCCCCTGATGAGGAGGGAGCCTCAGTAGGGGCCGATAAGGGTCAGGTTCCCAGCAGGTCGGGCCCCTTACTTTGGGACATCTTGGATCCCTGTAGCCCCAAAATAGCGTAGGCTTAATACTTCCAGTCATGAGTTGCTTTCCTTTACTGTGGCCAACAGTGACCTCCCTTGGGTCATAATACTGTGTCGGCATGCTAGGGTAAACTGAGGTACAAGAGCAGGGAGACAGTGGGGTTGGTGTTGCTTGTCGTGGTTTGGGAATGGCTGTGGCTAGAACCAGAGTGAGAGTTCGGGTATGGGCCTTCTGGACAGGAGCGGGGAGAGGCCGTGGAGGAGGTGGGGGATTCCCGGGGGCTAGGGCCACATAGCAGTTGTGGCATCGATCCATTGGGCGACCGGACATGTAGAACAGGCCCTTGGGTTGTCAGAGAGTCGGGTGAGCTCTAGCACATGTATCGAGGATATTTGACCAAGAGGGCTGGTGGTAATGTTGGCATGTACATGGCAGGTGGTTGGTCCCCCCTAACTTCTCTATAGCCTGCGGCTGATGGGGCTGGCCATCCTCAGTCATGTCATCTAGGTAGCCCAAGCTTAGTCCTATAAACGACAGCCACAGCGCTAGCGTCAGGAGATTTATTTGAATTGGGGTGGCGGGGGTTGCAGTTCTAAGAAGCAGTAGATTCCACTGAATAAACTCACTACACTTATATAGACTATGGCTAGAGTGATTTTTCTGTGTCCAATTCCAGTTGCCTGGAGCTGACACAGACCCACAGAGAACACAAGGGTTACAATATCACTAGTATTACTGGTACGGGATGGCACTGGGACTTCAGTGTCCAAATGTTCCCCGTTGAGTTCCTCAAGCTTCCACCGTGCGTTGACCAGTCAGCCTCCAGGTTTGTGACTGGAGCAAGGTCGTGGACTCCTCAAGTGGGGGATCCGCGAGTTTCCTCGGGGCGTTAAGCTTGGCCGGAGGCCCCCTTGGTGGCTGTGGGCTGCTGGGTCATCTTTCGGATCTTTAACTTGAGGGGGTCGGTCGGGTCCCAGATTGTCTGCCAATCGTCTGGGTCTGCAGGGGCCGCTGCCTTCTTTACTCGGGGATGATGGATCCAGGGAGCGAGACCTGCAACTTTAACAGCAGTGGGAGTTGCCAGTATTCCTAGATGGGGGCCCGTCCAAGTAGGGTGGAGCGGCTCCTTCTTCCAATCTTTTACCCATATCATGTCCCCAGGTTGGTGGGGATATGCCCAATTACCCAAGGGGATAGGGGTCCTTTCTACAACTTCTCGGGAGATGTGGCGTAGGGTTTTTCCCAGGGCTTGGAGCTGTCGGGACATTCCTAAGTCTGCAATGTGTTTGAGGTCTCCTCCAAGCCTGCTTAGAATGGGGGGTGGCCTGCCATAGAGAATCTCAAAGGGGGAGTAACCGGAGGGTCTTGGAGTACAGCGTGCCCTGAGCAGGGCCAGCGGTAATGTTCAGACCCAGGGGGATTGAGTTTCCTGGCAGAGTTTGGCTAAAGTTGTTTTAAGGGTCTAGCTCATGCACTCTACTTTCCCTGAGCTCTGGGGTCTATATGCTGTATGGAGCTTCCGTTTTACTTTTTTTTTTTTAAAGATGTTATTTATTTATTCAACAGAGATAGAGACAGCCAGCGAGAGAGGGTACAGAAGCAGGGGGAGTGGGAGAGGAAGAAGCAGGCTCACAGTGGAAGAGCCTGATGTGGGGCTTGATCCCATAACGCCGGGATCACGCCCTGAGCCGAAGGCAGACGCTTAACCGCTGTGCCACCCACGCGTCCCTCCATTTTACTTTTAAACTTATGGCTAGGCCTTGGACTATTTCTGCCACGAAACTCGGTCCATTGTCTGAGCTGATGGACAGGGGAAGCCCATACCTGTGAATGATGTCTCTCAAGAGTGCTTTTATGACTCCTTGTGCCTTCTCTGTGCGTGTGGGGTAAGCCTCAACCCACCCTGAGTAAGTGCAAACTAGGACCGAGAGGTATCAGTATCCTTGGCATGGCCTGACCTCTGTGAAGTCTATCTGCAGGTCCTCGAATGGCATGGAGCCCGTTGTTTGCATCCCGGGGCCTGGTCTGGTCCTTGATTTGCATTATTCCGTGCCATATACCGCACCTAGCGCTTGTTGGGGCGCACAGGGTGGGCAGTTTGAGGACGAAATGGTATCTGCCCGGCAGTTTCTCCAGGGCTGTTTTTCCAAAGTGAGTCAACTCGTGCTGTTGCTTTAGTAAGTGCAGTTGCTACAGCACTTGGGACGGAAAGCCTCTGGTCAGGCAACTTCCACCAGCCCCCTTCTCCTTTTATTCCTCCCTCATTTTTTGCCCACAATTCTTCTTCCTTGGTGTAATCTGGGATGGGAGGCAAGTCTGGAGGTAACAGGAGTTTAGCGGCCCATCCCGGTTCCCCGGGGGAGCTCTGTTTTTCTGCTGCCTCCCTTGCTGCCTGGTCAGCCACGCGGTTTCCCCTAATGACATGGTCTGGGCCCGTCTGGTGGCCTCTACAGCGAATGACTGCTACCTGAGATGGTTCCCAGACTGTTTCCAGCAGTTGGAGGATTTCTTCCTTATTTTGTATATCCTCCCCCCGCCCCCGCTATCCAGAGCCCTATCTCCTTGTAAATGGCCCCGTGTACATGTAGGGTGGCAAAGGCATACCTTGAATCGGTATAGACGTTTCCTCGTTTTCCTTTTGCATATCTTAGCGCTTGGATTAATGCCCAGTGTTGGGTTCGCTGTGCAGACCCTCCTTGGGGTAAGGCTTCGGCCTGTATAATGTAATCGACAGGAGTTACTGCGAATCCGGCTTTCCGTTGTCCTTCTCGAATGAAGCTGCTTCTCTCCGTGAAGAGTTCAGGGTCTGAAAGGGGGACTTCCGTCAAGTCTGGTCTGCTGGAGCAAACCTCGTCTATCACTTCTTCACAGTCGTGATCCGGAGGTCCTTCCTCTGCTGGCAGGAAGGTGGCAGCGTTTAGAGTCTGCAAGGTTTCAAGCCTGACTCAGGGGTTCTCACATAGCAGTCCTTGGTAATGGGCCATTCTGGAGCTGGTCAGCCATTTGTGTCCCTGTCCATTCATTAGGACCATGACTGCATGGGGAACTTTGGCGTTGATATCCTGTCCTAAGGTGAGTTTATCAGCTTCCCTAATCATGGCCCCTGTGGCACCTAGGGCCCGGAGACATGGTGGCCACCCTGACACCACTGGATCCAGGCGTTTTGACAGGTAAGCCACCGGCCGTTGCCAGGGACCCACTGTCTGGGTGAGAGCTCCCAGGGCTGTGTGGTTTCTTTCATGAACAAAGAGGTTGAATGGCTGTGTTACATCTGGCAGTCCCAACGCAGGGGCTCTGGCCAGCAGTTTCTTTATTTTCTGAAAGGCCTTTTTCTGTTCCTGTCCCCAGTGTAGAGGGTCCTTGCCTGATCCTGCCGTGGCCTCATGTAGTGGCTTTGCCAGAGCTGAGAATCCAGGTATGCAGATGCGGCAGAAACCTGCTGCTCCCAGGAATTCTCGGACTTCCTTTTTGGTCTTAGGTTGTGGGATAGAACAGATTGTCTGCTTTCTCTCTGGGCCTAGGGCACGTCGCCCCTTGGAGATGACAAACCCGAGGTATCGGACCTCTGGCTGGCAGATTTGCGATTTCTTCCAGGAAACCTTGTAGCCGGTTTCAGAGAGTCGGGTGTGTAATGCCCTCATCCCTTTCCAGCAATGCTCTCGGCTGGAGCCTGCCAAGAGTAGGTCGCCCACGTACTGGGGCAGGGTGCAGTGGGGATTTTCTGTTGGGAAGGTGGATAGGTCCACCGCCAGGGCTTCTCCAAATATTGTGGGTGAGTTCTTGAACCCCTGTGGCAGTCTGGTCCAAGTCATCTGTGTCCTTCTCCCGGTGTGGGGGTCCTCCCGTTCGAAGGCAAACATCGACTGGCTAGCTAGAGCAACGCGGAGGCAGAAGAAAGCATCCTGTAAGTCCAAACAGGTAAACCGGCTTGCTTGTGGGGGCAGGAGGCTTAGAAGAGTACAGGGGTTGGGGACCACTGGGTGTAGTGTGACAACGGCACTGCTGACTGCCCACAAGTCTTGGACAGGCTGGTAGTCACTTCCTCCTTTTTCTTGACTGGTAACAGTGGGGTGTTCCATGGCGATTGGCACTCTATCAGTATTCCTGAATCCTTTAGTCATTGTAAGTGGGCCTGAATCCCCAGTAGTGCCTTCCGGGGCACTGGATATTGTCACTGTTGGACCGGGAGGGCCCCTGGCTTAAGATCCACTGCTATAGGCACGTGGTTAAGGGCCAGGCCAGGGAGGTCCTTTTTTGGCCCACACGTCAGGGAACTCAACCAACAGTTGGTACTGTGGGGTCTCCTTTCTCTTGGCAGTAAACTCGGCATTCATTTTCTGCAGGTACAGTTACTGCCATGATGAGGGAATTTGGCCTTCCCAGGCTGAGGCTGGTAGGCCCTCCTTGGATAAAGGCCATCTGGGCCCCGAGCTTTGTCAGTAAGTCTCTGCTTAATGGGGGAACGGGGCATTCTGGTAGGTATAGGAATTCATGAGTTACTGTATGGCCCCCTAGTTGGCATGCTCGGGGTCCACAGAACTGGTGGGTAGTTTGGGAACTAGTTGCCCTGACGATTGTGGCCTTACGCCCTGTGAGTGGGGCCACGGGCGTGGTAACCACTGAATGCTCAGTGCCTGTGTCCACCATGAACGTCAACGGTTGGCCCCCCACCTTCATTTTGACCATGGGATCCCGGGGACCTAATAAAAAGGAGCCCGGTCTCCCCTAGTCTGACTCAACCCCAGCTAAACTGATAAGGTCTCGCATTTCGGGCTCAGGCTGCCACCTTGTTTTCCTGTTTTCTGAAGTAATTTTGTCAGGCCCTTGGGTTGGTTCCTTACAATGGGGGCATTCGTTTTTCCAGTGGCCAGACCCCTACAATAGGCACATCAATCTCATCGGAGTGGGGCCTTGCTAGTGGGTCCCCCCTTTTTCAGTGGGGCCGACTGTCTAGTTGGGTCCGACCTTTCCCAGGCTGTGGCCAACAATGATGCCTTAGTATTCATCCTTTTGTCTGCTTCTCGTTTGGCCTCATGGTCTCGATTTGCAAAGGCCTTATTCGCCACTTCTATCAGCTGGGTAGCATTCATGCCGGCGAAGCCTTCATGCTTCTGGTGTTTCTGGTGAATATCGGTATATGATTGAGTCACAAATGTTGAATTGACCATTCGCTGGTTCTCTGGGGCCTCTGGATTAAACGGGGTGTACACTCAGAAGGCCTCGTATAGCCTCTCATAGAGGTCAGTTGGTGATCCTTCTGGTTTCTGGATAACTGCTGCAGTTTTGGACATGTTGGTTGTCTTCTTTGCCCCTCCTCTGAGTCTCTACAGAAGAGCTGTACTACAGTATCGACTTAGGGCATCTAGTCGTTCGGCTGTACGGAAATCCCAGCTGGGTCGAGTGTCAGCTGCTGCCTCTAGGGCCCATGATTCTGCATTTGGTGCTCCTGATGGGGGCTCGTCTTGGAGCCAACGACGTGCCTCGTTGACGATCTGTCGGCGTTCTTCTGTGTTGAAGAGCGTCAGGAGAATCTGGCGGCAATCATCCCAAGTGGGTTGGTGGGTCTGGAACGGGGACTCCAGGAGGTCAGCCATGGCCTGAGGCTTCTCTGAGTATGGTGATATATGGTTTTTCCAGTTCAGAAGGTTGGTGGTACTAAAGGGCTGATAGATGGGAATGGAGTGTCTGGGCTGGATGGTGTTGTCAGCGTTTATCTGTTGTGGCCCTTGCATCTCATGGGGTGGCATCTGGAGCACCGTGGCTAGAAGAACTGGAGCCTGATACAAGCGTAGACATTGGCTCCTGGACTGGGGACTGGGGCTTCAGGATGGGGGCAAGCTCAGAGTTCCCCTTGGGCGTGGTGGTTGTTGAGAAGTCTGAGGTGGGCTCACCGAAGGCGGTGGGCTATCTGGAGGGTGGGGCATCAGTGGTGGTACATTCGGGGCATATGGCGGGAGCATGAACAGATTGTCCTCAGTCTCTGGATCTCCCTGATAAACAGGCTTTGCTTTCTTATAGCCTTTGGGCTCTCTTACTTGGGTTACAAATATCCTACTCTGGCCCTTCCCATTAGCGCAGAATCGGACCCATGGGGGCAGAGTCTGGGCTATCTGAAGCCAAGAATCAATATATGGGAAATTGGTCAGGGTGTCCCAGAGTCCCGACCACAACTCTATAAATGGCCTGAACAGTGGGTAGGTCTAAGGTACCCTCTGAGGGCCAGCCGACCACAAAGGTGAGCCATTCCAGTTCACATAATGCACGTAATTATCTAGGACACATTTTGATCCCATAATCTCCTGAGAATCCCTACTTAAAATTTTTGAGCATCACTCTAGGACTGTAGGTCTTGAAGAACTTCTGCCTATGATGAACAGAGGCTCTCTTGTCCACCCTATGTGTTCCCTCCCTGGTTGATGGCGCAAAGACAAACCAAAGGATGGGTGCCCCCTCCAAAGGAGAGACCAATCAGATGCCCACCTGTCCGCTCTCCCAGAGGAGACGTGGGTGCCTCTCAGCCGTAGCAAGTCCGTTGAAGCCCTGGACTGGCACCCCGAAGGCCTCTCCCTTGACCTTATGAGGTCACCACGGAAATAGGTTGGGGCCCACTCAGACTCCGTGGTCTCTAGAACGTGGAGCCACAAACACAAACAGGCTGCTCATTCACTCACGCATTCACATCCAATTTATTACAGGACCTCCTCCCTGGCAGGCCCCCGACCTGTGGATTTCCTTTTGGAAATTCCTTCCTGGTCCCCCCTTTCAGGAGGCTCTTATCCTGCGGGACCTCCCCCCGTGAGAGATCCCCAACCTGTGGAATTCCTCACGGACATTCCTGGAAGGTGGCCGGGTTTTCCTTCTGCTCATGGAACAGGTGCTGACTACCGATTCCTGCGATGCTTACCAAGCCCAGATGAGTTGCCAGGTGAGTTGGTCCACTTCTCCTTGGAGTCCGGCTGTGGCAACACTGCCCGGAGGGTTGGAACTCTGGGGTGAAGGAGGACCCGGAATCCCGTCGGGGCCACGCTGCCTCGTTCAGTCCCTGAGGTCTTTCCTGCTCCGGTGCAGTCTGATCCACCGGCCAGTGGCTCAATGGGCCAGAACAGTTGGAATCTCGCTGGGTCCTCCAGAAATGTTGTGGAAAATTAAGAATCAGTCCGGCGAGAGACCAAGTGACACTCGGAGTATTAGGAGAACTCGGATTTACTTTACGCTGGCGTACCCAGATGAGCTCCTGCTCCAAATTCTGGTCCCTGGGTGAGGGGGTTTTATAGGGGAGGTGCAGGGGGTCAGGTTCCAAGGGCTATGCTGGTTGCTGGTACGTGGGTTTAAATTGGGGGTGTGGGACTGCTTTAGGCAAGAACAGTATTGCAGGATGCTTGTTTACAGAAGCAGGTTATGTCTTCTTCCCAAGGCGGGGCTCCTGGTTATCTTCTGCTCTTTCTATCTACTGGGGGCTGCCGGCCTGGGCCTGCTCTGGGTGAGCCTGGCCTGGGTGATTTTCCTCTTCAACATCATACTTAAGAGAGAAAGACTACTTACTTTTCTCTAACATCAAGAACCAAGCAAGAAACTGGTGTAGCCACTGTGCAAAAGAGTATAGAGGTTTCCCAAAAAGGTAAAAATACAACTACCCTACAATCTAGTAATCGCACTATTAGGCATTTATCCCCAAAATACAAAAACACAAATTCAAAGGGATACCTGCAGCCCTATGTTTACAGCTGTGTTATTTACAATAGCCAAATTATGGAAGCAACCCAAGTGCCCATTCACAGATGAATAAAGGAGATGTTGCAAATATACACAAGGGAATCGTACTCGGCCATAAAAAGGAAGGAAATCTTGCCTCTTGCCACAAAATGGATGGATGTAAAGGGTATGGTACCGTGTGAAGTAAGTCAGTCATAGAAAGACAAACACCATAGATTTCACTCATATGTGGAATTTGAAAAACAAAACAAGGCAAGAGAGAGAAAGAGAGAGAGAGACCCAAGAAGCTGACTCTTAACTATGGAGAACAGACTGATGGTTACCAGAGGGGAGGTGGGTGGGAGAATGTGTGAAATAGGGGATGGGGATCGAGGAATGCACTTGTGATGAGCGCTGGGTAATGTATGGAAATGTTGAATTGCTATACTGCACACCTGGAGCTAAGGTAGCATTCTCTGTTAACTATACTGGAATTACAATTAAACAAAGGCTATCTTGTGTTCGTGAATTGAAAGAGTTAATGCTGCTAAAATGGCTACACTACTCAAACCCATCCATGCAATCACTGCAATCCCTATCAGAATTTCAGTGGCATTTTTTTTCACAGATATAAAAAATACAGTCCTAAAATTTGAATGGAGCCACAAACGTCCCCAGTTGCCAAAGACACCCTGAGAAAGAAGAATAAAGATGGAGGCATCCCACTTCCTGATTCAGACTAGTAGTATAAAGCTCTAGTAACCAAACTAGTATGGTACTGGTAAAGAAACAGACACATATGCCAAAAGAACAGAAAGAAGAGCCCAGAAATAAACCTACATATACATATACAGCCAACCAATAATTGCCAAAGGGGTCAAAAATATTCGTGGGGAAAGAAGGTCTCTTTAATAGACGGTACTGAGAAAACTGGGTAACTATATGCAGAGCAATGAAAGTGCAGCCGTACCGCACACCACTTGCAAAAATTAACTTGAAATGGAGTAAGCTGTAAACAAAAGACCTGAAATTGTAAAATTCCTAGAAGACAACATAGAGAAAAAGCATCTTGACATTTCGATGCACTGACAGTTCCCAAATACGAGTGTTCCAGCAGTGTCCTATATACAAACCGTCACTCTTTGTGATCCAGAGACTGAGTATGGTGCCTAAAGCACTGGCAACCGAGCACAAAATTAATAAGTGGGACTACATCGAACTGGAAAGCTTCTGCACGGCAAAAGAAACAATGAAACAAAAGGAAAAGTCAACCTATGGGGCGGGAGAAAATATTTATAAATATTCTACCTGATACGGGGTTAATGTCCAAACTATATAAGGAACTCCTACAACTCAGTAGCATAAAATCAACAGTTGTATTTTTTTAAAGGGGGCAGAGGAACCGAATGGACATTTTTCCAAAGAAGGCATGCCAACGGCCGATAGACCATGAAAAGGTACTCGACATCACAAATCATCGGGAAAATGCAAACCAAAACTACAACCAGGTATCACTTCACCCCTCTTAGAATGGCTGTCATGAGACAAAAGACAACAAGAGTTGGTGAGGAGGTGGAGTAAAGGGAACTCCTGGGCACTGTTGGTGGGCATGTAAACTGGTACAGCCACTATGGAGAGCAGTATGGAGAACATTACAAATAGAATAGAGTATCCAGCAACCAACTTCTAGGTACCTATCCAAAGAGAATGAAATCAGGATCTCAAAGAGGTATATGCACTCCCATTTTCATTGCAGCATTGTTCACAAGAGCCAAGATATGAAGACAACCTAAGCGTCCAAACAGGGGGATGGATAAAGATGTTGTGGCATACATATCTGATGGAATACTGTCCAGCCATGAGAAGGAAGGAAATGCTGCCATTGGCAAAAGCATGGATGGACCTTGAGGGCATTCTGCTAAGTGGAACAAGTCAGAAGAGAAAGATGACTACTGTATGAGCTCACCTATATGTGGACTCCAGGAAAGCTAAACTTGTAGAAACAGAGTAGAATGGGGGTTGCCACGGGTCGGGGGTAGGAGAAGTGGGAGATGTTGGGCAAAGGGTACCAACTTCCAGTTATAAGATGAATATATCCTGGGGATCTAATGTACAGCATGGTGATATGGTGATTATAGTTAATGTTATCGTAGTATAGACTTGGAAGTTGCTAGGAGAGTAGATCTTGGTTGTTTGAAGACTTTATTTATTTGGGGGGGGGAGGGCGAGAGAGAGAGAGAGAGAGAGAGAGAGAGAGAGAGAGAGAGAGAGTCCTGAGCGGGAGTGAGGGGCAGAGGGAGAGGGAGAAGCAGACTCCCCGATAAGCGTGGAACAGGATGCAAGGCTCGATCCCAGGACCCTGAGATCATGACCTGAACCAAAGGCACACAGATAACCAACTGAGCCACCCAGGTGCCTCTAAGACCGTAGACTTAAATGTTCTCACCACACACAAAAAATTGTAATTATGTGATGGAGGCGAGGTGTTAGCTAATGTGATGCTGGCAATCGTTTCATGTATCTATCTATCTGTCTGACTGTCTATCCATCTGTCTATCATCTATTTTATATCTAGCACTCTCTGTCTATATACTCATATTTCGTACTCCTTAAAATTGCTCCATGTTGTATGTTATTTACATCTCAGTAAATGTGGGGGGGAAAGGAACCAAACAAGGATGTCCACTTTCACCCCTGCTATCAACATCATACTGAAAGTTGCAGCCAATTTGCTGAGGCAAGGAAAAGAAATAAATGGCTTACCAGGTGGTGAAGAGAAAAAACAACTCCAACTCGCAGATCATATGATTGTCTACATAGAAATATTTTAGAGGCTCTATAAAATATACTCATAGTAGTAACAAGTGAGTTCATGAACACTGCAGGATTTGAGTCCAACAAACAAAAGAACAAGCACCTTCATATTTCTATAAACTAGCAATGAAATATTGGAGGCAAACTTTTTTAAAAACCCACAATACCATTTATAATAGATCCCATCCCCATATCTAACAACATATGTGCACGGTCTGCATTCTGAAAAGCCACATTCAACAACTTGGGTGAAACGCAACTGCATTATGCTAAGTGAAGGAGTCCCAAAAGATTACAGGCTCTATTATTCCATTTATAGGATATTCTTGAGATGACAAAGGTCTAGTATGGATTACGAATAAGTGGTCATCAGGGCGTAGGGATGGGGTAAGAGAGTGAGTATACAGGGACAGCATAAAGAACTCGAGAAGTTCTGAAGGGTGATATAAAAGTTCTGTATAGTGACTGCCGTACTGATTATAATAATGTGTACATGTGTTGAAATTCATAGAACCGTTTACGAAAATGTGAATTTTACTATGTAATTAGCCATAGAAAGTTGCCTCTTAGGCAGGATAGAATCCTTGCTTTTGTGTAGGACTGCTTTAACACACCTGTACGAATGCCTAAACACTAGTTTGTTAGGTTTTGAGCTATGCATAAAGTGGATCCTATAGTGTGTCCTGTTTTGTATCCGTTTTTCCCCCCGCTCGTCACTCCGTCTCTGTGGGATTTAGTTCATTCTTTTTCACAGCTGTGCAGTACTCCATGCTGGGAATCTGGCACAATTTATTGATGTGTTGCCCTGTCGGTGTGTGATTGAATTATTTCCGATTTTGATCTACTACTACAAATCGAGTCTATATATAAGCATTATTGCACGTGCAAGAAAGCACACCACAACTAGCATTAAGATGGCAAAAACCTGAATTGCACGCTACTTATCCATCCCATAGAAGCGTACTGAATGAGCTATGGCTCTAATAAATCGTGGGACATCATCAAAATCATTTCAGAACATGCGAACCACCGTTTGGATAAGTTACACTAGCGTTAACCAGGGGATGCTGTGAAGATGACACACGACTGTCCTCAGGGCAGTTGGGTCCAGTTACCAATGAGGCAGTGAGCTCCCTGAGCCCCTGTCGGGGTTCCCCATGGGCAGAGATGAGAACAAACAGGAAGGAGCCTGTGACGCAGATGGCTGGCCACCACAGAGCACTCCAGAGAGGACCTCGACTGGCCCATGATTCTGATTTCAGAGCTTCCCACCTGCCTGACTGTGCTGAGCGCTTCCAGGGAGGTAGCCCCTGGCTGTGACTGAGGAGGCCCAAATCACGCCTTCCCGTCCAAATCTGACCTGCTCCTCCTCTTCTGGGGCCAAATCAGCTCTCTCAGCACTCCAGAGCCCCTTCCATTCATGAGCAAGCCCGGTGTGTGGGGAGTGTATTCGTGCCCGCGGGCAGGTGAGGAGACTGAGACCCACAGAGGGCAGGAGCTGAGAGTGTGGCCCAGCAGCGGGTCAGTGGGCAGGTTGTGGGTGGGTCCTTCCTCACCCCACCGCCGCACATCCCCTCACGCCATCCAGAGCTTTTCTGCTGCCTCCTCCTCGAGGCCTGTGTCTCTCCCAGCCCAGCAGTCCCGGTGCATCTACTTGCCCCACCTAGGAGTTGTAGTCCCAGAATTCAGGCTTTGGGAGGGGACTGGGTGGAGGCAGAGTTGGCAGCTGGTCAGGATCTGAATGGGGACCTAGGGGCTTTTTCCTAACCCCCCCCCAACAGCTGTGCTGGGGATGTTCCAGTGCCTTCAGGATCCTGGGCTGTGCCCATCAGGACAGGCCAAGCTGGTAGCCCAACCGGTCTTGCGGTCCAGGCTACAGAGCAAGATGGTCTTGTTGAGAAAGCTTAAAAAGCTAACTTTCAACTGATGAATCATTGAACTTCACATCAGAAACCGGGGATGTACTGTATGGTGACTAACATAATATAATAAACAAACATTAAAATAAAAAAAAGCTAACTTTCAATGTGAAAAGGATGATTAACAACATGAGAACTTCCTATTAACCACAGAATTGTGCTTCTGGTAGGAGAAAGAAGAACAGGATGAAGAGGAAGACCACCTGCAGGAGACCCTGAACAGCAGTGACTAACTCCAGGGTCCTCCAGGAAGAAGAGGCAACGTTGGCCCTAGGCTGCCCCTGGCTATCCACACACAGAGAGGGAGGGTCCAAGGGACATCCGGGTCAGGAGCTCACGCACCCAGAGGCCTCTGACCCTCTCAGGTGTGATTGTGTCAGTGTATGTTTCTCCTCTGTCTTCTCTGAGGCCTTCCTGGTGTTGGATATGACTTGCCCCCTGCCGCTAAAGATTATAAGGTGTGCAGTCCATGGCTGAGCTGTGCCTCGTGACACCAAGACCTCACCGTGAAACCAAGGCTTCAGTGAGGCTTCCCTGAATGAAAGGAGAGGCCACATTCACTTGGCAGAAAGCTCATGACTGGACCGGACTCGCCCTGGAGCACAGACATCCAGAACGGGAAGTGGAGGGGTTGTAGTATGTGAATGGGGACAGATGGGTGAGGGCTGAGAGCTGAGGACCGAGCGCAGGGGCCACCGTGAGATCAGGAAATCGGCCCTAAGGAATGAGGAAGAACAAGGAGAGGAAGATCAGGAAGACACCCCCCCCCCCGAGAGACAGTGAGAAAGAGATGAGACATGAAAGACAGAGAGAGAAAATGTACACTAAACCATTCCACGGTCACACTAGAGGAAGTAGACTACCAAGTAGGGAACCCATTTCTTATGCCTCTCTTCTCAATAGGTGGGATCAAACCTTACAAGGTTCTGCCTAGCCCTCTGTGTCTCTGACAAGACTATGAGGATAGATCACAGTCCGTAGTAGCTTACATGTTTTAATCATAAATTATTTATAGGGTGGGGTAGCAATCATTGTTATTTATTAGAACAGGCTTCTGGGGACTGTAACAAAAAAGCATATTGCATCTTCATGAAACTTACGGTCCCATCAGACTATTATGATCCGGGCTGAACGCCCATCACAGGACTGTACAGGGAGTCAGTTAGTGAATATAAAACATTTTGCATAATGAGCAGTAAAGACAGACATCGAATCCCTGACATAGTTTGCACATAACGTAAAGATGCTCTATATTCTATGGAGCAGGGATGAGAATGGTGTTCATGTCATCTCAAAAGGGAGCACCTGTACATGAGGCCTGGCATCTGAAGCATCTCAGCTCAGGGCTGAAACAATAATCTGCCTTTGCCCACTATTGTGGGGAGGAATGTCTGAATGGCACTGCAGGGAGTGTGTACCACCTGCCAGGCTCTAACAGGGTGCCTGGTCTATGTCTGCTTTGAGGTTTGCCTTCGTTATCACTTTACATCTGTAAGATTGAGATTGTATCTGCCTTCCAATCATTGCTCATATTTTTCGGTGTCAGGGGAACCCTCATTATATTTTAGAAGACTTATTAACCTAAAGTGATCACAGTCATCATAATTTCAAACAGAATGTATCGCACTCAGACCAACGACTTGATACCACTTCCAATTCAGTTTTGTTTTCCACAAAATTCAGTGAGGAAATAGGCTACAGAAACATAATCCCTTGATTATACCAGTAGATGCAGAAAAAGCGTTTGACGCAATCCAAGATCCATTCATGATTAAGATTCAGAAAACAGAAATGAAGAGGAACTTCCTCAGCTTGATGAAGAACATCTACAAGAAACCTTCAGCTAACACTGTACTTCACTGTGAGCTTTCCGTCTAAGGTCAGGAAAAGGCAAGGACGTCCCCTCTTGCTGTTCAGTTTCAACACCCTACTTGAAGCCCTAGCTAACAAGTAAGGTAGTTATAGATACTCTGACTGAGAAGGAAGAAATAAACTGTCTCTGTTTGCAGATATCATTATTTTCTTTGTAAAGGTATTTAAAAGAATAAAAAAGAACTGGTGGAACAAACTAGCAATTACACCGGGTTTGAGGATACAAGGTTACTATAGCAAAGTCCTCTGCTTTCTTCCATATCGGCAATAAGGAAGTGGACTTTCAAATTAAAAACCCATTACCATTTACATTAGCACCCCACAGAATGAAAGCTATTTGGTATAAGTCTAAGAAAATATGTGCAAAATCCATATGAGGAAAATGACAACGCTCTGAGGAAAGACATCAAAAGAGAACTAAATAAATGGAGAGATATGTCACTTTCACGGATAGGGACTCAATATTGTCGACATGTCAATTCTTCCCACTTTGCTCTATAGATTCAATGCATCCTGATCAAAATCCAGCAGGTTAGTTTGTGGATATTGACAAACTGACGATAAAGTGTATATGGAGAGGCAAAAGACACAAAACAGCCAACACAATGCTGAAGGAGGAGGAAAGGCTGGTAGACTGACACTACCGTACTTCAAGACTTGGGATAAACTTAAAACAACCACGGTAGTATGGTATTGGTGAAGGAACAGACCGACAACAGATCGATGGAACAAAAGAGGAAGCCCAGAAACAGACCTCCTCCATATATACAGCCCGCAGATTTATTCAATGGACCAAAAGTAATACACTGGAGCAAAGAAGTCTTTTCAACAAATGATGCTGGAATATCTGGACTTCCACGTGGGAAAAAATGAAGTTAGACACAGACCTTATGCCCTTCACAAAAAATTAACTCAAAAGGATCCTAGACCTAACTGTGAAACGCAAACCTACAAAACTGCATAGGAGATGCGTCTGCATAGGCAATCCAAAACACAGCAGAACATCTAGGTGATGATGCATACAGAGAACACTTCTTGAGATACAACATAAGGGCGTGATCCATGAAAGAAAAAATTGATACGGTGGACCTCAGTAAAATTTAAAAACTTCTGCTCTCTGACAGACCGGGAGAAAATCAATCAAGAGGCATATCTGATAAAAGATGGTTATCCAAAATTTAGAAAGAATTCTTAAACCCCCAAATATGAAAGTGCACAACCTGATTTAAACATGGGCAAAGACACAAACAGGGAACACACCAAAGAAGATTCGCAGACGGCAAATAAGCATATGAAAAGATGCTCAACATCATGTGCGATTATGAAATTGCAAATTAAACAACAATGAGGCATCACTGAACTCTGAGAGCATCAAAGGTTTGTGAAGATGTGCAGCAACTGGAACTCCCATTCACTGCCGGTAGAAACGCAAAGTGGCATAACCACCTGGAATGCAGAATAGAGGTTTCTCACAAAACTCAGCTTATGCTCACCTGTAATACAATCCAGTAATCACACGCCTTAGTGTTTCCTCACATAGGCTGAAAATTCATGTCCATGCAAGAACCTACACATAAATGTTTATGGTAGCTTTATTTATAATTGTTCAAACTTGGAAGCAACGAACATGGTGGGGTGGTTTTTTGTTTTTGTCTTTGGGTTGTTTTTTTTTTTTTTTTTTTGAGATAAATGTGTAAGTAAACTGTGGCACATCTAGAGCATGGAATATTATCCAGGGCTAAAACAAATGAGCTGTCAAGCCATAACGAGACAGGAGGAAACTTAAATGCATCTTAGCAGTGAAAAAGTCTATCTGACAAGGCTATAACTACTGTATGATTCCTACTATGTGATCTTCTGTAAAAGGCAAAATTATGGAGACGTTAAAACATTAGTGGTCTCATGAGTTAGAGGAGAGAAGGAAGAACAGGCAGTGTGCGGGGCATTTTCAGGACAGTGAAATAATTCTCTAGGTACTATAATTGCACTTTTGATATTTAGTCATTGTGGTTGAAAGTTGACGCCCACTTAAAAATCACGTGGACGTGACACTACACATTTGTGAAAACCGTTAGAACGTGCAGCGCCAAAAGTGAATCACAATGAACACTGTCGGTGGACTTTTGGCGTGATTTGGTATGTGGGTTCATCGACTCTAGTTAATGCATCACGCTGACGCAGAATATTCTAAGTGGAGGAGGCTGTGTATGTGTGGGAGCAGTAGGTATATGGGAACGCTGACTTTTGGCTCAAGTTTGCTGTGAACTTAAAACTGCTCGAAAGAGTAAAACAAGTTTTAAAAATCCAGTGAGGAGTTTCTGCTCCTGGCTGCCATGGAGTTAGCTCGCTGCTGCCTATGTCTCCCTGTGATTGTTAACTAATGATGCTAGACCAAATGCAAAACAAACAGACAGACAGACAAACAAAACCCCACACACATGAGGAATCTGAAAAGGAAGCAAAAGCAGATGCCTTGTAGTAGAGAAAGAAACCAGGGAGTAGGGAATGGTGTAGGTTGTATCACCCGCTTTCTCTTACACTTTTGTCTTTCATCCCTTCCCCAAGCAAAACTGCCTCACGGATTTGTGCAACAGCAGGGATACACGCAATTGACAGAGGAAGAGATTACCTGGGCCCAATTTACAGATGACTCTGCACGATATGCAGACACCACCTGAAAGTGGACAGCTGTAGCGCTACAGCCCCTTTCTGGGACATCCGTGGAGAACAGTGGGGAAGGGTCAACCTCCCGGTGGGCAGAACGTGGAGCAGTGCACCTGGTTGTTCACCTTCCTTAAAAGAGCAATGGACAGGAGCACTAGGGTGGCTCAGTTGGTTAAGCGTCTGACTCTTGATTTTGGCTCAGGTCATGATCTCAGGGTTGTGGGATCGAGCCACGTGTTGGGCTCTGTGCTGGGCGTGGAGCCTGCTTAAGATTCTCTCTCCCTCTGCCTCTGCCCCTCTCCCCTTCCCTAAAGAAAAGATAAATGGACAGAATTCTGATTCTGTTCCAATTCACGGGCTGTGGCCAATTGTTTGGCAGAGAGGTCAGGGAATTGGAAGGAACATGAATTAAAGTAGGTGACAAAATTCTAGGGAAGAGGTATGTGGATAGACCTCTCTGAGCAGGTGAAAAATGATATTTGTGTCTTAGGTGAATGCTCACTGAAGGGTGACCTTGGCAGAGAGGAATTTTCTTTTTCTTTTTTTCCGTTCTCTCTGCTTTGCTTTTAAATTCCAGTAGAGTTGCCCTACAGTGTTATATTAGTTTCACGTGTAGAACAGCGTGATTCAAACAATTCCAGACCTCACCCAGTGCTCATCGGGACAAGTGCACTCCTTAATCCCCATCGTCTATTTCGCCCACCCCGCCACCCCCCTCCCCTCTGGTAACCATCCCTTTTTTTCTCTATAGGTAAGAGTCTGTTTTTTGCTTGTCTCTCTCTCAGCGGAGATGAATTTTAATAATCAAACGTACAAGACAAACTGTTCTATGCTTATTAGCCAGCCTCTTTCCTCAGCCATCTTTGTCATTGCCCAATGGGCTCCTGAACCAATTGGCCATGAGGCATGGAAGGATGTTAGTTATTGGTTCAGCACATGGATGTCTACTCGCCAGAGCTGACGTGGCTAAGTGCACCGCTGAGTGCCCAGCCTGCGAGCAAGAGAAGTGATCCCTGTGCCTTTGATAAGGTACCATCCCCCCAGGTGATCAGCCAGCTAGCTGGTGGCAGGTTTATTCCATTGGATCTCTTCCACCGTGGAAAAGCAGCATTTTGTTCTTACTGGAATAAACACTTACCACCGAGATGACTTTGCCTTCCTGGCATGCAGTGCTTCTGTCTAAACTAACGGCAGTGACTTACAGATTGCCTTATCTACCACTGTTGTTTTCCACGCAGCACGATTCTGATGGAGGAACTAGATTCACAGCAGATGGTGTGAAGCCATGAACCTGTAGTCATGGAATTCACTGGTGCTATCATGCTCCCCACTATTCCAAATCTGGTGGCTGATACAATGTTGGAATGTCCTTTTGAAGACTCTGTTAATAGTGCCAGGTAGATGGCAATACCCTGTAGGAGTGGGGCAAGGTTCTCCAGGAGGCTGTATATCAGAATCAGCAACCAACATACGGAGCTATTTCTCCCCCGTGCAGGATTCATGGCTCCAGGAATCGAGGGATGGAAAGTGGGAGTGGCACCACTCACTATTACCCCCCTAGTGATGCACTAGCACAATTTCTACTTCCTGCCCCTCTGCCTTTATGCCTTGCTTGCCTAGAGGTCATAGTTTCAATGGGATGAAAAATGACAATGATTCCGTTGAACTCTAAGTTAAGACTGCTGCCCCACCACTTTGGTGGTCATATTTTCACATAACCTGCCTTCCACAGAAGGTTCCCGGGGAAAGAACGGATGATGGTTAATTTTATGTAGTCAACTTGGCGAGGGCACAGTGTTCAGGTATTTGGTCAAATACTAGAGTGGGTATTGCTGGGAAGCTAACTTCTTACATAACGTTAACAGTTAAATCAATAGTCTGTGAGTAATTCACATCAGCTGCTATAATGTGGCCGGGACTCCTTCAATCAGATGAAGGCCATAAGAGAAAACAGGGCTGAAGTTTCCCAAGGAAGAGAGAATTCTGCCTTCATACTGTCTTTGGGCTGGAGCTGTCACGCCAGCTCATATAGTAAGTTTTCCAGCCACTGTGTTGCTCCTCCACTTCTGGAGTCCCCAGATCGTTTGCCTTTCCCTTACTAATACTCAGAATTTTCTTTTTCTTTTTCTTCTTAAATTCCAGTTAGTTAACGTACAGTGTAGTATTAGTTGCAGGTGTAGGATTTGGTGATTCATCTCTTACATACAATGCCCAGTGGTCATCCTGAGTCCCCTCCTGAATCCCCATCCCCTGTGTAATGGATTTCCCCCACCCACCTCCCCTCCAGGAACCCTCAGTTTGTTCTCTATACTTAAGAGTCTGTTTCTCGGTTTGCCTTTCTTCCCCCCCGCCCCATGTTCACCTCTTCTGTTTCTTGTATTCCACACATGAGTGAACTCATACGGTAGTTTTCTTTCTCTGGCTGACTTATTTGGCTTAGCATATTAATGTCTAGCTCCATCCATGCTATCGCAAATGGCAAGGTTTCATTCTTTCAGAGTTTCCTTTTGGTTGCCTCTCGCATGAATTTCAAGATCCATAGTTTTGCTTCGTAGCGAAGTGCAAGAAGAAACGAGTTTCTGTCATTTGGTCCAGACCAAACGTCATACCTTGTTTTGTACAGAGTTCCATTTTTTCCCATAATTTTTGGCACATCCCCGAAACAAAAGCTCATGTCTAATTCTTATTTCCTCGATGGGTGAATAATGAATGTTGGATTAGTGCTTTCAGAAGTGAGAACTTACCCATATCACCCAATTTAACACACACCCATACTTCACCAATATGTAACCAAACACCTCTTAAACCTCTACTACTCTCTGAATCATGCAAGAGACTGTGTAATATGAATGTCATCGAGTGCCAGGTTTTCCCATGCTATATTCTACGTCACATTGGTTTTCATGTTATTTTTGAATAGGCATAGTGTGTTATCAAAACTGCTATTCTTTAACATACAGAAATCTTATTGTTCCACTAAGTATAAACAGAAATAGAAATGTACCAGTCCAGATGTTAAACGGACGGGTTTCGGTAAAAGAAAAATGTTGCCGATATTTTTAGCAATGGTACTTCCTAGGAATCGCTGCGTATGATTCTCATCCTGGAAGACGAAAAATTTCATCAGAAAACTAACCTATCTTTAAACGATTCAAATGGACATTTTCAAATGGTGAAAACCCAGCCTTTAAAACGAAGAATCCACTCTATCAGGTGAGCAGAAGATTGCATAGAAGCAAGGTCAGGACCAAGGCGGACAACATGATTAGGGAACTGAATATATCAACATGAGTCTAGATTGAAATAAAGGTAAGGACAGAGGTCTAACACAGGCGTAAGTGAAGAGATGCAGCGAGAGAAGAAAAGAGGGCAGAAGCAGGGTCTGAACAAGCAATAGCCCAGAGTTTTTACGACTGATGAAAGGCATCCATACATATCACAAGCTCTGTAGACCCTCCCAAAATAATGACAAAGACACTCACCCCACAGCATCAAATTTAAAGAGTGACGATAACCAAATACAAATTCACAAAAGCAAGCAGGTTAAAAATATACTTTAGTTTTAAAGCTGAGCGATATGATAGAATAATGAAACCTAGGAGAAAATGAAATGGTATCTTTCACAGCCTAGAAAAACAAGTGTCAATGTAGGATTCTATAAGCAGTATAAATATTCTTCAAAAAGATGAATTAAAAATGTTCTCTCTCTCTCTCTCTCTCTCTCTGTCTCTCCATCACACACACACACACACCACGGATGAAACTCATCACCAGCAAATGTGCACTAAGAGAAATAATATTAACAGTTCCTCAGGAAGAAAAAATAGAACTCCAAAGTGCAACAATAGTATAGGAAATAAGGAGGAGCGAAGAAAGGTCATTATGTGAGTAAATATTAAAAAAAAAACATTGACTGCCTAATCATTGTAGAAACAAAGAAATTAATATTTTATGGACTTTTATGTATATGTAAAATTAACCTAATGTAAATACAAGGTGAAAGCTCAAGAGGAGAAATGAAGTTAAACTATTCCACAAATCCAGCATTATAAGGGAAGTTATAAAATTAGAACTTTGCATTCACTGTTAGTAATTATTAAGACTATAACAACCGAGGGATGCATATTGTAAGCTCAATAAAAGAGTAAGGAAATACAGACTTCACACCCTCGCAGGAAAAAGTGGAATCACAAAAAACACTGGAATGTTTTTATGGAGAGAAAAAGGGCCGTAAGAAGTGTGAATCAAAAGATAAGATGGTAACAAGTACTGTACTCCATGTAACAATGAGGCTGGATCTAATGATTATTTATTTATTTAAATTCAAGTAATTAACAGATAATGTATTATTACTTTCAGAGTAGAGTGTAGAGATTCGTCTGTTGCAAAGAACCCTCAGGGCTCATTACACCAGGTGCCGCCTTAATGCCCATCTCCCAGATACCCCATCCCCCCACCCACCTCCCCTCCAGCAACCCTCAGTGTGTTTCCTACAGTTAAGAGTCTTCTATGGTTTGTCTCCCTCTCTGATGTTGTGTTATTTTATTTGTCCCTCACTTCCCCTATGCGGATCTATTAATTTTTATACCACATATAAGAAGTTATAAGTGGGTCGGAGTTTAAATTATAAGTGTGTGAATAGAACACACAAATGAAGAAATACATACATGCACCCGGCCCCCTGTTTCACTTTGCCTTTTTAAAGTTGGCTCCATGCCAAATGTGGAGCCGGACACGGGGCCTGAACTCACGACACTGAGATTAAGACCTGAGCTGAGATGAAGAGTCAGGTGCTTAACTGACTGGACCACCCAGGCACGCCCTCCTAGTCCCCTGTCACTGCTTTCCTTTCCCGTTCTTAGAAGATACCCTAAGGATACAGTCTTGAGATAGAAAAGTGGTGATAAGACTATCTGGGTGCTGTACACGGCTGAACCCACTTAAATCCTCTGTATACACTTGTAAGATTTGATGGGCAGGTGGGGATATGTACCAGTCTTCTGGACCCCCTAAACAAGACTCATAAATAAATTTCCTTGCTTCTTAAACTGCCACCCACCAATCTGAGGTGGTCTACCTCTTTCTTGGTTTAATCCCTGCCCTCCTCTTAAGGAGGGGGGCACGGTGTTAGGTTTAGATTACACACAGGAATTTCCTGGAATAGGGAAGCAACAACATGGCATGAAACACAATGATGACAGAATACACATTTTGTTTAATGTATACTAGTAATGTAAACCAACAAGTAACAAAATTGCTCTCTTGAATAAACCTTAATAGGTTTCAAAGGAAATAAGAATTGGTTATCTGACAAGAGAAAAGCTAATGTAGAATTCACTGTGAAAAAGAATGAAAAATCTCTGAGCAAGGAATACTCTGGTAAATACCTTACGACTGAAAGAAATCATACTGAAAATTAGAAAATATTTTTAATCAACTATTAATGAAGGTGGCCCACAGCTTGTATGGGATGGAGATGAAGTCATGCTGGAGGATAAGGCATACTCGAAACTGCGTAAACAAGAGAAGAAAGGGTGGATGAGAATGACTTCAACCTCTACCTCAAGAAGCTATTATAAAGGGTATCCAATGTTGGTTCCCCGGGTGGCTCGGTTGGTTAAGTGTCTGACTCATAGCTTTAGCTCAGGTTACTGAGATCAAGCCAAGCGACGGGCTCCACGCTCAGCATAGAGTCTGCTTGAGATCTTCTCCCTCTCCCTCTTCCCCTCGCCCCACTTGGGAAAGCTCTCTCTCTCCCCACCCCTCAAATAAACAAATAAAATCATTTAAAAAAAAAAAGAACATCCAATGGGAAAAAGGTAGTCTCCTCAACAAATGGTGTTAGACAAACTGGACAGCAGCATGCAAAGGAATGAAACTGGACCATTTTCTTTCACCATACACAAAACCAAATTCCAAATAGACTAAAGACATAAATGTGAGACACGAAGCTATTAAAATCCTAGAGGAGAATATAGGCAGTAACCTGTTTGACATCAGCCACAGCAACTTTTTCTAGGTATGTCTCCCAAAGCAATGGAAACAAAAGCAGAAATAGAGTACTGGGACTTCATCCAAATCAAAAGCTCCTCCACAGCAAAGGAAGTAATCAAGAAAACTAAAATGCAACCTACAGATAGGGAAAAGATATTTGCAAATGACATATCTGATAAAGGGTTAGTATCCAATATACATAAAGAACTTCTCAAACTCAACACCCAAAGAACAAATAATCCAGTGAAGAAATGGGCAGCAGACATGAACAGACATTTCTCCAAAGAAGCCATACAAATGGCCAACAGACACATGCAAAAATGCTCAACATCACTCGGTATCAGGGAAATACAATTCAAAACCACGATGAGATACCACCTCACACCAGGCAGAATGGCTAAATTTGATAAGTCAGGAAGCGAAAGATGTTGGGGGGGATGAGGAGAAGGCGGAACCCTCTGATACTGCCGGTGGGAATGCAAGCTGCTACAGCCCCTCTGGAAAAAGTATGGAGGTTCCTCACAAACTTCAATATAGATCTACCCTACGATCCAGCAATTGCTCTACTAGGTATTTACCCAAAGGATACGAACATAGTGATCTGAAGGGGCACCTGCACCACAATGTTTATAGGAGGAAAGTCCACAGTAGCCAATATACTGAGAGAGCCCAGATGTCCTCCAATGGATGAGTGGATAAAGAAGTGTGGTATATACATATACAATGGAATATTACTCCGCCACCAAAAAATGACTTCTTACCATCTGCCACACCATGGATGGAACTAGAGGGTATTATGCTAAACAAAATAAGGCAATCAGGGAAAGACAACTATCATACGATTTCACTCATATGTGGAAATTGAGAAACAAAACAGAGGATCAAAGGGGAAGGCAGGGTCAAACAAAATCAGATGGAATCAGAGAGGGGGACAAACCATAAAAGACTCTTAACTATAGGAAACAAACTGTGGATTGCTGGAGTGGATGTGGGGGGGCAGGGGGGGTATCTGGGCGAGGGGCACTAAGGAGGACACTTGATGTAAAGAACACTGGGTGTTTTATGCAACTGATGAATCACTAAATTCTACCTCTGAACGTAATAATACGCTACATGGTAACTGATTGAAATTAAATGAAACAATCCTAGAAGTCCTCGCCACAGCAATCAGATAACAAGAAGAAACGAGGGCATCCACATCGGCAAGGAAGAAGTCCAACGTTCCCTATTCGCAGACGGCATGATACTCTATGTGGAAAACCCAAAAGACTCCACCAAAATATTGCTAGGACTCTAACACGCATTCAATAAAGTCACAGGAGACAAACTCAAGGTACAGAACTCTGTTTTCTTTCTCTACCCCAATAATGAAGCAACAGAAATTAAGGAATCAATCCCATTTACAAGTGCATCAAAACCCATATGATACCTAGTTATAAACCTTGCCAGGGAGGTGAAACACCTGTACCCTGAAAACTATAAAACACTGGTGAAAAAATTGAAGACGACACAAAGAAATGGAAAACTATGCCATGCTCATGGATTAGAAGCACAAATATTGTTAAAATGTCTGCACTACCCAAAGCTATCTACACGTTTAACACAGTCCCTATCAAAATACCACCAGCATTTTTCACAGACCTAGAACAATCAATCCTAAAATTTGTATGGAACCACCAAAGACCCAGAATAGCCAAAGCAACCTTGAATAAGAAAAGCAAAGCTCGAGGCATCACAATTCTGGACGTCATGTTATATGACAATGGTGTAGTGAACAGAACGAGACGGCACAGCCACAAAAATAGCCACATCGATCAATGGAACAAACAGAAAACCAAGAAAGGAACCCACACCTATATGGTCAACTCATGTTGGGCAAAGCAGGGGAAAAGACCATCTCTCTAAGAAAGTGTGTTGGGAAAACTGGACAGCAACATCAAAAGAATGATATTGGACCACTTTCTTACACCATACACAAAAATAAATCAAAATGGATCGAAGACCTAATGTGAGACCTGAAGCCATCAAAATCCTAGAGTAGAGCACAACCTCTTTGGCAGCAGCTGTAGCAAATTCCTCCTAGATATGTCTCCTGAGGGAAGGAAACAGAAGCAAAAATAAACTATTGGGACTTCATCAAAATAACAAGCTTCTGCTCAGCAAAGGAAACAACAAAACTAAAAGGCAACCTGGAGAATGGGAGAAGATATTTGCAAATGACACATTTGATAAACGGTTAGTATCCAAAACATATAAAGTATTTATAAACCTCAACACCCGCACAACGAAGAATCCAACTAAAATATAGGCAGAAGATATGAATAGACATTTATCCAAAGCAGACATCCAGATGGCCAGCAGACACATGAAAATATGCTCAACATCACTGATCATCAGCGACAAACAAATCAAAACTACACGAGGGGGCGCCTGGGTGGTTCAGTCCTTAAGCGTCTGCCTTTGGCTCAGGGCGTGATTCTGGAGTCCTGGGATGGAGCCCCATTCAGGCTCCTAGGGGGGCAGGGAGCCTGCTTCTTCCTCTCCCACTCCCCTGCTTGTGTTCTGTCTCTCATTGGCTGTTTCTCTCTCTCTGTCAAATAAATAAATAAAATTTAAAAAAAACTACAATGAGATATCAACTCATACGTATTAGAATGGCTAACGTCCCTGCCTTTAAACACTTAAAAAAAAAAAAAAGATCTTATTTACTTATTTGTCAGAGAGTGAGCACAAACGGGAAGTGGCAGGCAGAGGGAGAAGCAGGCTCCCCGCTGAACAGGAGCCCTATGCTGAGCAAGGAGCCTGATGGGGGACTCTTTCCCAGGACCCTGGGATCAAGACCTGAGCCAAAGGCAGAGGCTTCACCGACTCAACCGCCCAGGCATCCTGCCTTTAAAAGCTTTTCAAGAAAGTCTAGAAGTTCTGCAAGAGATTTGTGTGTGGGTTTTTGCCATGGGGCTTGTGACATGAGTTCTCTATCTTTCTCTCTGGAAGCTGTTCCAAATTGCTTTAGCGTTAGAGTTATATTTTTCTATAGCACAGTAAACTAAGTGTGCTATTACATTAAAAATCGAAAAGTTTATATTACCTGTCCCCCATACTTATAAAGAATTGAAATCTTTATTTCTATATTAATGATTTCATCTGCAAAACCATGTGACCTCTGTGTGCCACATGTTGGGAATCCTTTCCTTCAAAAGGAGGATAAAACCCCTCATGTCAAAATACAAACAAACAACTCCTCACCTCCAACAATAAAAAGAAATTACTACGAATTTTTATGTAAACATCAGGTTACCAGCATAGCCATCATGTACACTGTCAGTTTTCCTGGCCAACATTTTCAGGAGTACTTACTTTGAGAAAGAGCAAGGCCTTCTAACTTGGAACTAAATCCCCAAATCTACTGCTTATTAGAGTCAGATGTAAGTTTTGGGTACACTGTGACCCACCTTTCTGTGAGGATTAGATGAGGTTATAAATGTATGGAACCCAGGAGAGAGAAGTGGCTGCCATATAGTACACACCCTATAAATCAGAGTTTTAATTCTAACCCTTGTTATTAAAAAAGCTCAAAAAATGGACCTATTGTCGTAAGCGTAGCCAAGTCGTGCTTGGTCAGCTATTTGCAATCATACAGCACAGATCAAAATGACGTAGTTAACAGAGCTGTGACCTTAGCTTTCTGCCTATAAGATTCGTAAGCGCATACAAACTGGAGCAGGTAGCTTTGGAGTGACAGCGTCATTAGAGGTGTCTTGCAGAGAAGATGGGCACCTCACAAATTTGAAAGGATGGGACCCTGGAGGTGCCCCTTCAGTCACCTGCCATTTAGGAAGGGTCCAATTGCAAAACAGAGATGCAATCCAGACACAGCGGAGCACGGGCGAGTCTAGTCCTACGTTACTCACAGCCTTTCAGAGTCTTCAGTTCCAGAGAATAGAAAAACACCAACTCATTTTATGAAGCTAGTATCAGCTTGAGAGCAAAATCCAAGCCACTATATAGAAGTGTGTGCTAATGACACTCACGAGGATAGTCATAAAACTTCTAAACAAATTATTAAGATGTAAGTTATTCAGAAACATAATACATCGTGACTGTTCCCTCCCAGTAATGTATGGTTGGTTTAAACATAGGACAATATGTATGTCATTCACCACATTAACAGATTAATGAAGGTAAGAATCCTAAATGTTTGGTGTTTGGTGGAAGTCAACATATGTTCAATACAAATATTCGTAGTAAACGAGAATAAGAATAGAACTTCCTTTACATTACAGTAAATAGAGTAAAATGTGGAAGTTTTTCTAATTTATCAGGAATAACATTGTGACCAGTTCTTTTCAACACTGTACTGGGTGGGTCTGTCCAATGTTGTAAAATGAGAGAAAAAAGAAAAGGAAAACGTTTAAAATGGCAGAAACAAACTGTCAGTGTTCAAAGATGACATAATTGTGCATGCTTGAAACTCAAAATGGATGCTGATGTACACTGATTAAATCATACATAGCATATATCTGAGTGTATCAGCTCAATCAGAATATAACATTTCAAAAAACTGACATAATTTTTGATAGCATCTACTACTTAGAAGAAGTTTTTCTTTAAAGATGTATTTATAAATTTGAGAGAGAGAGAGGGAGGGAAGAAGGGAGGAAGGGAACAGAGGCAGAGGGACAGAATCTTTCAAGCTGACTCCCCACGGGGCACAGAGCCCAACTCGGGGTCCACCCCATGCCCAAGGAATTATGACCTGAGCTGAAACCAAGAGTCAGCTGCTTAAGTGACTGAGCCACCCAGGCGCCCCCTACTTAGAATAAGTTTAACACAAGATTTCAAAAGATTCTTTGGAGGAAGTCTGTAAAACTTTATTGAGAGAATTTCAACAGTGAAGTACCCCACATAAGAGTAGTCTGCATGTTTCAGCTTGTCCTTGTTTAAATCTGGGGCTGTCCTTCACCTGTAAGATAAGGACGTTAACAGTGGGAAACATTACTCAGCAGAATTGTATTTCGAGTAAACTAATGGTACAGGAAGGACACTATACTTTTCATTGTATAAGACAGAATTCCAAGCATATATTTTACCAGTATGTTTTGAACACACCACACTTTCCACTGGTACAACAAAACACGAAGACAGTTGAGGTTCCTAACACACAAAACCAAAGGAGCCTATTAAAGGTAGTTTCAAATGGAAAGCAAAAACCAAACGTAGTTTTACAAAAACTACACACAACACGCAAAGAACTGAAAAACAAATTTAGGTGTAAGTATCCTTCTTGAACTTGAAATAATATTCTCAATATATGATGCTGAAGTAATAATGCCAAGCTGGTTACTGTTTAAGTGATGTTAGCAGAGAAACTACTAAGTACCACATGTAATTTATTCTTTGTTATGCTTAAGTGGAAAACTGTTTTTGTCAGCTAGTTGATCCCTTATGCCGTTGATCAAGTAGGGTAACCGTTTGCCGTGCCGGTGTGTGCCCTAACGGTGTTCCAGTTTGTCGAATAGATTATATGGTCACGTACTTCACACCTGTCAGAATGGGTAAAACTAACAACCCAGGAAACAAGAGATGTAGGCGAGGATGTGGAGAAAGGGGAACCCTCTTACACTCTTGGTGGGAATGCAAACTGGTACAGTCCCTGTGGAAAACCGTATGGAGGATCCTAAAACAGTTAAAAAGAGAACTAACCACCTTGTGAACCCAGCAGTTACAAGAGGAGGTTTTTACCCAAGGGACACAAAACTACAGAGTCAAAGAGCTACAAGCATAATCAACAATAGCCAAAGTATGGAAAGGGCCCAAACGTCCATCGACTGATGAATGGATAAAGAAGAGGTGGTATACGGTGGAATATGACTGAGGCATCAGAATGATGAAATCTTGCCATTTGCAATGATGTGGATGGACCTAGAGTGTATTATGCTAACAGAAATAAGGCAGTCAGAGAAAAACACATAACATGATTTCACTCATATGCGGAATTTAAGAAAAGAAACAGATGAATGAAATGGGACAGGGGAAAAAAAAGAGGGAAGCAAACCATGAGACTCTTAACTACAGAGAACAACCTGAGTGTTGATGGAGGAAGATGGGTCGGGAATGGGCTAAATGGGTGACGGGTATTAAGGAGGCACTTGTTGTGATGAGCACTGGGCGTTAGATGTAACTGATGAATCACTAAATTCTACTCCGGAAACCAATATTACACTACGTGTTAACTAACTAGAATTTAAATAAACATTTGGGAAAAAAAAATAATAACAGCAGGATTAGGTATCCAGGTCTCCATAGAGAAGCCCAAAGAGCAACCATTGTGTTTTGTTGTTTTCAGCGGCAGTCAAATCTCAATTCACATGTTAAAATTTGACCAAAGATGTTGTCTGATATAAAAAAAGAAAACTCGTGCAAAATGGAACATCTTTGTATTCTATGTACGGTAGCCAACAGAACCACAGAACACACAAATCAGCATTAAAAATGAGCGTAATATATCTGAATTGAAATCCATATATATATGAGTAAACATGGGTTCCGAAGTTAAGGGATTCTCCGAGAATCACACAAGTTATGTTAGAGCTGGTAGTAGAACCTACTTCAGTGCCTCAGCATAATATTTAATCCAAATGAATTTTGTGTTTGATAAAAGCAGAACCTACAAAAGTATCTCAATATTATCAGGTCTCTGCCAGATTATTTATACTCAAAAAAAGGAACTGTTTTCATATTTTATGATTTAATAAGGCTTTGACCCACTTTGTTTCTATGTCCACTAGTGTGTAAGTCAGGCCGTCAGGATGTTCGGGTTTGAACTACTGGGGACAGTGTCTTCATATGTAAACTCTGTTTTGAATGTATCCTGAAAGTTATATCTACTTAAATAAAGATATTATATTCAGGAAAAGACCCTCATACTTTGCACTGTGAATGGATAACATACCTGCTTCCGGCATTTTAATGGGCTCTAAGAAGGGCAGGCTTGTCCCCTTGACCTCAGGGTCATCTTCAGTTATATCCCCAGCCTTTGCCTGAGGCAGCTCCTGGAGATCAGCCTCCAGGTCCGGTCCTTGAAACACAAACGTAATCAAAATTTAAGCAGTGAATATGAAATACAAATAAATAAGAGCCTATAGGCTAGTGTGATAAAAAAAAAAAAAAAAGATGTGATGGAAACATGCATTGCCCATTCTTGTTTCCCCGTAGTACGATATGCTTTATTTCAAGTGACATTCTAAAGATAAAGCCCACTGCACTTTATTTCCTTTATATTACCGTAGTGTTCTAAGAAGAGAGAGCATCAGCTATCTAAGAAAACAAGTCTACACCATGCGTAAGAGTTTATTTAAAAGGAGAATATAGTTTTCTGAAGGATTAGCTGAGTGTGTGTGTGGGCATGTCACAAATCCTACACTAGTGACACCCATTCCGTATTAGGGCAACCCGCAAGTTATTTTGTCAAATCTTACTAGTTCGATTTAAGTGCAAAGTCCCTGTAGGGAACTTAGGATAAAGGAGTCATATATGGAGCAAAGTTCCGAAACCAACAGCAAAACATTAGTGATTAACAGTCCAACTACTGTCTTACAGTGAGAATACAGGAAGTGAAGTGGAAAGAAATTAATGGACTTTGTTGTCAGGAAGAGGTTTGTGGAACCCTCTTCTTTTTTAAAAAGATTTTATTTATTTATTTGAGAGAGAGACAGAGATAGTGACAGCTCAAGCAGGGAGGAGAGGGAGAAGCAGGCTCCCCACTGGGCAGGGAGCCCAAAGTGGGAATCAATCCCAGGACCCTGGGATATTTGATCTGAGCCGAAGGCTGACCATTAACCAACTGAGCCACCCAGGCGCCCCTTGTGGAACCCTCTTAACTGCAAATTTCTAACATAACCCATGGCCTGAATGGTGTCAATAATTCACTACACGTACTTGGTGAAAAGGCTATATTTGGAAGACACTCCTTTCTTGTTTCATGATCATTTTAAGATACTTTGGATTCTCCTACCCATAAGGGTATCTAAACACCTTTTAAAGCCGCTTAAAAATCATACTACTATAGTGACCCTAAGGCCACTTTCCTGAATTACCCAGCTCTTACGAAATGTACCATATCAAACGAATAATCTGACAGAGGCTCTCATTCATTGAGCTCTTTCCTGGAGTCTCTCTCCTGCTCCCCTGAACTGGATTGATTCCTGTACCAGTAGTAAGCTACTTTACAGTACGGACACCTCTGAGTAGTAAGCATTCTATACAAAACCATGCACTTGTTTGTACAACACAGACGGTAGGAAGAACACAAACCTCTTTAAAAATTCTTATTTTAGGTAATCTCTACACTCAGTATGGGCCTTGAACTGTCGACCCCGAGGTCAAGAGTCACACGCTCTAGGTTCCAGCCAGGTTCCCCATGAACACAAACCTTGTAACAAAAACTGAATTACCTCTCCATGTGTCAAGCGGTCTTTGGCAAGCCACAATCCCTGAGCCTTAGTTTTCTCATTTATAAAATGGGGCTTCCATCCCAATGCAACCCGGCTTTATTCCACATGTCATCGGATATGCTGACCTGGCACTCTGCCTATGCTGCTGAAAACTGCTTAAGCTTTGGATGAAATGAGTGAAAAGGCCACACAGAAATGTTCTAAGAAGAACAAATTAAACCAGTGAAACGATGTATAGTTTTGTAGTTAGTGAAACATTTTCCTCTAATTTAGGAAAGACTGCATTTTCAAGCACACCAATTCATTCTTGAGGAAACAGGGGAGATTCATTACAGCAAAGGACTACATGAAGCTGCACACGACACTCTCTTCACATTTTCAGCCCATTTTCCGGAAATGACTGAGATTCTCTTCTCATGTGTTCTTTCCTGTTCTTTTTTTTTTTTTATCAGACTTTCCACTGTTTTTATTTTAATATCTTATGTTTTAGAGACTTATTTTCTATTGTCCCAATTCTTCTTATTTCCATGGTATCATAGGTAATACATTTATTTTTTTATAATAATATTTTTTATTATATTATGTTAGTCACCATACAGTACATCCCTGGTTTTTGATGTAGAGTTCGATGCTTTACTCCTGTTCTGGGACGTCATAACACATGATGCACACACACCCCCTGCCCCCGCAGACATTCTGCGACCCTTTCCCTTCACCTTGAGCCACAGGTGCTCCTTCAACTTCCTTCCCTTGATCAGGTATAATGTCCTGACTCGCAGGTGGTACCTCCTTCTGTTTTGGGTGCTCATCACTGGGCTGCTGCTCCTAGGGGTGTGTGTGTATGTGCACAGATAAAAACGTGTTTCGTTAATACATGCTAACAGAATAAATATACATTACACATTTTGCTATCAAATAATGAATAAGCACAAAGAGACTCCCACGTCATGATTCTATGGACTTGTTCTGAAAAGTTACTCTCCCACAGAGCGGCTACTCTAACAAGAGGTAGCCACAAGCACTTTGGAGTCTACTGTAAAGGATGCTGGGATGGGCATGCACATTTGGTCGTTAATAACCGTGACAAAGAAGCCATAGGGTGTATTTCCACAGGCAACAGAAACATGGATTCCTTCTGGTTCAATGTTTCCTTCCCTCTAGCAGCAGAGAAGCTTTTATCACTGCATCTGTATGTTTGCAGCTCCTCAAAATTTTCAGAGCAATAAATGTATGGCACTCAAAAACATCGGATCTGGAAGTACTCACGGCCACGTGCTGGTTAGACCCTCGATCATCCTTTCTTTGACTGGACTTGGATCTTGATCTGACTCGGCCACTCATAGTTCACCCTGAAAGGAGAATATTGGTATTTGGAAAACGTACTCTAAAGGAGAGGTATACCTCTTCCAAGGCCAAAAAGGTTTCATTTTTTTTTTTACCTTGAAAATACTTTGAAAGCCAACCTAGTTCATGGAATTGTCTCAAGACCATGAGATTGACACATGGCAGACAGCATTATTGCCATTTTGGAGAAAACCTGTATACAGAATTTAGCTGACTTTCTCAAGAACACAAACCTATATTTTGATATTAACTTCCATTGTTTTGTCTCATGGTCTTGAGACAATTCCATGAACTAATCATCATGAATGCTATTTGGAAATCATAAAGAATTCTACAAGTTCAAGCGCTGGGAAATATTAATACATCTGGGGCTGTAGGAAGTTCTGTTCATCTTAATAAACTTACAGAGATGTGCACTTTGAAGGTAGACCTCCAAACCTCCTTCTTTCCTGGAAAAATAACCCAGGGTAATTGCCCAAATAACTGCAAATCTGAAGCATCAGCTTTCTACAGTCAGCACATTTTTGTAGTACAATGAGAAGCTCATAGTCTGAGAAATTGTTGAATGACCCCCTCTTTCCGTTTTCTATATCTCCCACCTACTCCAATTCTCATTAGAATGAGAGCCTCTTCTTATAAGGTAGTCAAGAAGGAAATGTTAATTTATCTAAGGCCTATCAACTTCCATATGCCCCCAATGAAATCTCTTCTTCCCCCAACCCCACCAACTTGCAAAACCTACTCCTTTTCCCGTGTACAATGCACCTGACCACATTTCTATAATCCCCAGAAATTGTGTTTGAAGGATAAAGAATAACTAGTATTTTCTAGTTTCTAATTTCTGGACCAAGAAATTAGAAAGAAGACCAGAATGATACCAAACCACATGATAAGGGTCTTATCATACAGGCAAGTGGATTATCATTGAAGGTTTTTTAAAGGAGGGATATAATTTTTTTAAGTGATGTTTTAGCAAGATGAATCTAGATTTGGTAAGCAGAATGTATTGAAAGGAGTCAAGTAACAGAAATCTCCCAGATGAAAGTCTATTGACGTGGTTCAGGCAAGTGGAGGTGAGGTCGTGAGAGCAGTAAGAATAGAACAGAAATAGGAAAGTCAGAAATAGAATACAGTTGTGAAGAAAATGAAAATATGGTATAGGGCACGGTGAGTTTAAGATGACAGTAGGATCCAAACAGAAATGTCAGGCGTATACAACTGAAAGTGCAAGACTGGGAAGCAGAAGAATGGCTTGAAACAATTATTTTGGGGAGAATATTCCATCGATGTTGTCACAGGTTTTGTGTAATTGCCTTTGCCAAAAGAGTGTAATGAGTTTATTTAACAATATACTTAACGATTTAATATATCAGAAATATCTTTTCAGCATGTAAACAATATTAAAAATTTCTGAGATGCTTTACACTCTTTTTCCCATGCTCTTCAAAATGTTTTTTTCCACAATCTTCAAAATCCAGTCTGGATTTTGCACTTACAGAACATCTATCTCAGTTTGGGCTAGCCATATCACAAGTACTCAGTGGCTACTCACCTATGGGTAGGGACTACAGTACTGTACAGTGCAACTCTAGATAATACCTTCCCACTTCTCATAGCTTAGCATCCATAGCAGAAAGCTGTAGGGTAAGGAAAAACTGATTGCCAAGACAGAAAATGTGAGAAGGTGTATAAAAGTAGGTTTGCCTATGTACATATATGTGTGTTGGTATTTATGTGTACTTGTAATGACATTTATTGAATTTTTATTATATGCCGGGCAATGAATTAAGCATTTTACATATATTAGTATGTTAACACAGCTGAAACTACTCTGTGGAGTAAGTACTATGACTATTATTCCCATTTTATGAATTAAAAAATAGTCTTCCTAAGATTAAGTAACATTTTCCAAAACGACACAGTACATAAGTAACTCTGAAAAAGTTATTTCATCCCAGAATCTTTGTACTTAAGGTATATTAAGATTTGTGGGATTTATTTTATTGACTTTCTTTTCTGGCAAAATGCTAAAGGCCGGAGCTATTATTATCTAATAACACATTGTGAGCAATTTTTCATATTACAAAATAATATTCAAAATTATGACTGTAATGATGGTGCACAAAATATCACATGAATAAATAATTTATTTAATCATTAAAAAAAAAAGAAAGCCAACCTAGTATGAGGAAAGCGTACACGCTGCGGTCACACCAAATACACGGGATGCAAGATCGTTTCCATCAGCCAGGCTGGCCGTGAAATCACCTTACGGACAGGCTAAAACACGAGGCTTAGTCTCACAGCTAGATTGCCCAGTACAAAGGCGTTTGAGAAAATAGTGGGGGACATTGAAACCTGAGTCACTGCTGCTTTGGTCACTTTCCCATTTACTCATTTTACCGCCTTAAATAAGGTTTTGTTGGAACACAGAGAAAGAAACAATCTTTCGCATTCGGCCTGTGGCTGTGTTCGCACTACGAGGGTTCCGGTGTCTAGCGGCGCAACACACCCACGGGCCGCCTCCTACCCTGACACTCTGCAAAGTGCACTACAAATCTCGGGAGACCCAGTTACAAGCCCCCAGCATTCCCCACTTCCTGGCCTTTCCCATACCGCCTGGTCTGCTCCCTGCCCAGGGTCCCACTGAGATTCCTGGCCTCTGTGTTCTGCCGGCAGTTGCAGGTGCTTCCATTACTCAGATAGCTCAACTAAGCAGGGAACAGGACCCCCACCCCCGGGGCCAGGCCTCGCCCCGTCGACATCTCCCCTCCAAGCCCACTATCCTCACTTGCTCCGGCCCCAACACGAAGATGAGCAAAATGGCGGCCGCAAAGCCTGTGAGGAGAAGGGCGCTAGCTCTTCGAACATCCACCTAGGATGCCAGAGATCTACTGTCCCCACCTGCCCGACGCCCACTGACTCCGCCTCCATTCTAGCTCACACTCAGTCTCCTGAAAGGACTGATCTGGGGACCTACCAGTTGAATTCAGGTAGCGAGAAAGCTCAGGGCAGAGAGAACACGACCGCCTCAATCGATCTCAGCTCCGCTCACAGAACACGGGCGGCAATGCGCATGCCCAGCAACAGTCGCTCAGGGCAATGAGCATGCGCACTGTTCTCTCACAGCAATGAGCACGCGCAGAGAG
Organism: Ursus arctos; assembly: GCF_023065955.2. Taxonomy (NCBI): domain Eukaryota; kingdom Metazoa; phylum Chordata; class Mammalia; order Carnivora; family Ursidae; genus Ursus; species Ursus arctos. The sequence goes on from NC_079873.1 coordinate 43,610,015, forward strand.
TTGGGCGCGTGCAGGGTGGGTTGAGGTTTTCCCGCCTGTGCTGCTTCAGAGAATGGCAACCACGGGGTCTGCCCAGGAGAAGAACAGAGGCTTCAACAGTTTGTTTTTCAAAACACCAGTCTCTCCTATGCATCCAGATACTTTGAGGACAGACAGCCCCACTTTACCCTTAGTGCATAAGGTGTCTCAAAAAAAAAAAAAAAGCGCCGAGACAGAAATAGATGTGAAGCATTTTAATCCGAGTTTCATACGTGCTTTGATTTGCCATTTCCTCCTTTGCTTTTGGATGTTGTGTCACACTTGAATGAATGGGCTCACCTCTGTATGATAAATACAATAACAACCTGTTTTCTTTACATTTCTGTTTGTGCTACTGCACATTGAAATCTCTGCACTGGTAGCTCATTTCTCTCTATACAACTGTGTTCATTCAGTCCATGATCGTTTCAGAAATACCCACAGATACTGGTCTTGGGGTTAAGGCTCATTCCATGGTCACATGGCATGCAGCAGTAGTGTCTATACTCCTCAAATTCTGCACTTCCCCCCAAAAAAAGCCAGGCAACTTCCAAGCAAAGCTGTCTTTATCCCATAAAGGGAGAGCACTACCTGGACAGAGCCCCTATTCAATAGAGTCTTGGAGGTGGCAGGGCAGGAGGGATATTTCGTCAGATTTTGAAGTCTGGTATACAGCAGATCGTTCAGTGTTGCAGGAGGGTGTGATTAAGATTGGGTGACAATCATGATAGCATGGTTTAGGTTTGGAGGACACAACAAGGGAAGAATGTTCTTCCTAAAGATTTTTATTTATTTATTTGAGAGCAAGAGAGCACAAGCAGGGGGAGAGGCAGACGGAGAGGGAGAAGCAGACTCCCCACTGAGCTGGGAGCCCAACGCAGGGCTCCATCCTAGGACCTGGAGATCATGACCTGAGCCGAAGGCAGATGCTTTACCATCTGAGCCACCCAGGTGCCCCACAAGGCAAGAATTTTAAGACCAAAAGTTCAATGTTTCTTGTGGTTGAAAAAGGTCCTGGGGAGCCTGGGTGGCTCAGGGCGTGATCTCGGGGTCCGGGAATCGAGACCCGCATTGGGCTCCCTGCTCTGCTGGAAGCCTGCTTCTTCCTCTCCCACTCCCTCTCCTTGTGTTCCTTCTCCTCCTAGCTGTCCCTCTCTCTCTCTGTGTAAAATAAATGAATAAAATTAAAAAAAAAAAAACCTACAATGAGGCAGCATGCCACCTGACGGGATTCTGGGTCCTCCTTCACCCCAGAGTTCCAACCCTCTGAGCAGTCTTGCCCTGGCCTGACTCCGAGGAGAAGTGGACCAACTCACCTGGCAACTCATCTGGGCTCGGTAAGCATCGTGGGAATCTGTGGTCAGCACCCGTTCCAGTGAGCAGAAGGGAAGCCCGGCCACCTTCCAGGAATCTCTGTGAGGAATTCCACAGGCTGGGGATCTCTCACGGGGGGAGGTCCCGCAGGACAAGAGCCTCCCAAAAGGGGGGACCAGGAAGGAATTTCCAAAAGGAATTCCACAGGTCGGAGGCCTCCCAGGGAGGAGGTCCTGTAATAAATTGGATGTGAATGCGTGAGTGAATGAGCGGCCTGTTTGTGTTTGTGGCTCCACGGTCTTGAGACCACGGAGTCTGAGTGGGCCCCAACCTGTTTCCATGGTGACCTCATAGGGTCTAAGGTGAGCCCTTCGGGATGCCACTGCAGGGCTTATACGGACTCACTATGGCTAAGAGGCACCCACGTCTTCTCCGGGAGAGCGGACAGGTGGGCATCTGATTGGTCTCTCCTTTGGAGGGGCACCCATCCTTTGGTTTGTCTTTGCGCCATCAACCAGGGAGGGATCACATAGGGAGGACAAGAGAGCCTCTGTTCATCATAGGCAGAAGTTCTTCAAGACCTACAGTCCTAGAGTGTATGCTCAAAATTTTTAAGTAGGGATTTCTCAGGAGATTATGGGATCAAAATGTGTCCTAGATAATTACGTGCACTATGTGAACTGGAATGGCCCACCTTTGGGTTGTCAGGCCCTCAGAGGGTACCTTAGACCTACCCACTGTTCAGGCCATTTATAGAGTTGTGGTCGGGACTTTTGGACACCCTGACCAATTTCCCATATATTGATTCTTGGCTTCAGATAGCCCAGACTCTGCCCCCATGGGTCCGATTCTGCGCTAATGGGAAGGGCCAGAGTAGGATATTTGTAACCCAAGTGAAAGAGCCCAAAAGCTATAAGAAAGCAAAGCCTGTTTATCAGGGAGACCCAGAGACTGAGGACAATCTGTTCATGCCCCCGCCATATGCCCCGAATGTACCACCACTGATGCCCCACCCTCCAGATAGCCCACCGCCTTCGGTGAGCCCACCTCAGACTTCTCAACAACCACCACGCCCAAGGGGAACTCTGAGCTTGCCCCCATCCTGGAGCCCCAGTCCCCAGTCCAGGAGCCAATGTCTACGCTTGTCTCAGGCTCCAGTTCTTCTAGCCACGGCTCTCCAGATGCCACCCCATGAGATGCAAGGGCCACAACAGATAAACTCTGACAACACCATCCAGCCCGGGCACTCCATTCTCATCTATCAGCCCTTTAGTACCACCGACCCTCTGAACTGGAAAAACCATACACCGCCATACTCAGAGAAGCCTCAGGCCATGGCTGACCTCCTGGAGTCCCCGTTCCAGACCCACCAACCCACTTGGGATGATTGCCGCCAGATTCTCCTGACGCTCTTCAACACAGAAGAACGCCGATGGATCCTCACCGAGGCACATCGTTGGCTCCAAGGCCAGCCCCCGTCAGGAGCCCTAAATGCAGAATCATGGACCCTAGAGGCAGCACCCGACACTCGACCCAGCTGGGATATCCGTACAGCCGAGGGACTAGGTGCCCAAAGTTAATACCGTACAGCTCTTCTGCAGGGACTCAGAGGAGGGGCAAAGAAGCCAACCAACATGTCTAAAACTGCGGCAGTTATCCAGAAATTAGAAGAATCACCAACTGACCTCTACGAGAGGCTATATGAGGCCTTCTGAGTGTACACCCAATTTGATGCAGAGGCCCCAGAGAACCAGCGAATGGTCAGTTCAGCATTTGTGACTCTATCATATGCCGATATTCACCAGAAACACCAGAAGCATGAAGGCTTCGCCGGCATGAATGCTACCCAGCTGATAGAAGTGGCGAATAAGGCCTTTGCAAATCGAGACCATGAGGCCAAACGAGAAGCAGACAAAAGGATGAATACTAAGGCATCATTGTTGGCCACAGCCCGGGGAAGGTCGGACCCAACTAGACAGTCGGCCCCACTGAAAAAGGGGGGACCCAATAGCAAGGCCCCACTCCGACGAGATTGATATGCCTATTGTAGGGGTCTGGCCACTGGAAAAACAAATGCCCCCACTGTAAGGAACCAACCCAAGGGCCTGACAAAATTACTTCAGAAAACAGGAAAACAAGGTGGCAGCCTGAGCCCGAAATGCGAGACCTTATCGGTTTAGCTGGGGCTGAGTCAGACCAGGGGAGACCAGACTCCTTTTTATTAGGTCCCCGGGAGCCCATGGTCAAAATGAAGGCGGAGGGCCAACCGTTGACGTTCATGGTGGACACAGGCACTGAGCATTCAGTGGTTACCACACCCGTGGCCCCACTCACAGGGCGTAAGGCCACAATCGTCAGGGCAACTGGTTCCCAAACTACCCGCCAGTTCTGTGGACCCCGAGCATGCCAACTGGGGCGCCATACACTAACTCATGAATTCCTATACCTACCAGAATGCCCCGTTCCCCCATTAAGCAGAGACTTACTGACAAAGCTCGGGGCCCAGATGGCCTTTATCCAAGGAGGGCCTACCAGCCTCAGCCTGGGAAGGCCAAATTCCCTCATCATGGCAGTAACTGTACCTGCAGAAAATGAATGCCGAGTTTACTGCCAAGAGAAAGGAGCCCCCACGGTACCAACCAGTCTGTTGGATGAGTTCCGTGACGTGTGGGCCAAAAATTGACCTCCCTGGCCTGGCACTTAACCACGCGCCTATCGTGGTGGATCTTAAGCCAGGGGCCCTCCCGGTCCGACGCAGACAATATCCAGTGCCCCGGGAGGCACTGCTGAGGATTCAGGCTCACTTACAACGACTAAAGGATGCAGGAATACTGATAGAGTGCCAATCGCCATGGGACACCCCACTGTTACCAGTCAAGAAAACAGGAGGAAGTGACTATGGACCTGTCCAAGGCTTCCAGGCAGTCAACAGTGCCGTTGTTATACTACACCCAGTGGTCCCCAACCCCTGTACTCTTCTAAGCCTCCTGCCCCCACAAGCAAGCCGGTTTACCTGTTTGGACTTAAAGGATGCTTTCTTCTGCCTCCGCGTGGCTCCGGCTAGCCAGTCGATGTTTGCCTTCGAACGGGAGGACCCCCACACTGGGAGAAGGACACAGATGACTTGGACCAGACTGCCACAGGGGTTCAAGAACTCACCCACAATATTTGGAGAAGCCCTGGCGGTGGACCTATCCACCTTCCCAACAGAAAATCCCCACTGCACCCTGCCCCAGTACGTGGGCGACCTACTCTTGGCAGGCTCCAGCCGAGAGCATTGCTGGAAAGGGATGAGGGCATTACACACCCGACTCTCTGAAACCGGCTACAAGGTTTCCTGGAAGAAAGCGCAAATCTGCCAGCCAGAGGTCCGATACCTCGGGTTTGTCATCTCCAAGGGGCGACGTGCCCTAGGCCCAGAGAGAAAGCAGACAATCTGTTCTATCCCACAACCTAAGACCAAAAAGGAAGTCCGAGAATTCCTGGGAGCAGCAGGTTTCTGCCGCATCTGCATACCTGGATTCTCAGCTCTGGCAAAGCCACTACATGAGGCCACGGCAGGATCAGGCAAGGACCCTCTACACTGGGGACAGGATCAGGAAAAGGCCTTTCAGAAAATGAAGAAACTGCTGGCCAGCGCCCCTGCGTTGGGACTGCCAGATGTAACACGGCCATTCAACCTCTTTGTTCATGAAAGAAACCACACAGCCCTGGGAGCCCTCACCCAGACAGTGGGTCCCTGGCAGCGGCCGGTGGCTTACCTGTCAAAACGCCCGGATCCGGTGGTGTCAGGGTGGCCACCATGTCTCCGGGCCCTAGGTGCCACAGGGGCCATGATTAGGGACGCTGATAAACTCACCTTAGGACAGGATATCAACGCCAAAGTTCCCCATGCAGTCATGGCCCTAATGAATGGACAGGGACACAAATGGCTGACCAGCTCCAGAATGGCCCTTTACCAAGGACTGCTATGTGAGAACCCCTGAGTCAGGCTTGAAACCTTGCAGACTCTAAACGCTGCCACCTTCCTGCCAGCAGAGGAAGGACCTCCCGATCACGACTGTGAAGAAGTGATAGACGAGGTTTGCTCCAGCAGACCAGACTTGACGGAAGTCCCCCTCTCAGACCCTGGACTTGAGCTCTTCACGGACAGAAGCAGCTTCATTCGAGAAGGACAACGGAAAGCCGGATTCGCAGTAACTCCTGTCGATTACATTATACAGGCCGAAGCCTTACCCCAAGGAGGGTCTGCACCGCGAACCCAACACTGGGCATTAATCCAAGCGCTAAGACATGCAAAAGGAAAACGAGGAAACGTCTATACCGATTCAAGGTATGCCTTTGCCACCCTACATGTACACGGGGCCATTTACAAGGAGATAGGGCTCTGGACAGCGGGGGCGGGGGGAGGATATACAAAATAAGGAAGAAATCCTCCAACTGCTGGAAACAGTCTGGGAACCATCTCAGGTAGCAGTCATTCGCTGTAGAGGCCACCAGACGGGCCCAGACCATGTCATTAGGGGAAACCGCGTGGCTGACCAGGCAGCAAGGGAGGCAGCAGAAAAACAGAGCTCCCCCGGGGAACCGGGACGGGCCGCTAAACTCCTGTTACCTCCAGACTTGCCTCCCGTCCCAGATTACACCAAGGAAGAAGAATTGTGGGCAAAAAATGAGGGAGGAATAAAAGGAGAAGGGGGCTGGTGGAAATTGCCTGACCAGAGACTTTTCGTCCCAAGTGCTGTAGCAACTGCCCTACTAAAGCAACAGCACGAGTTGACTCACTTTGGAAAAACAGCCCTGGAGAAACTGCCGGGCAGATACCATTTCGTCCTCAAACTGCCCACCCTGTGCGCCCCAACAAGCGCTAGGTGCGGTATATGGCACGGAATAATGCAAATCAAGGACCAGACCAGGCCCCGGGATGCAAACAACGGGCTCCATGCCATTCGAGGACCTGCAGATAGACTTCACAGAGGTCAGGCCATGCCAAGGGTACTGATACCTCTCGGTCCTAGTTTGCACTTACTCAGGGTGGGTTGAGGCTTACCCCACACGCACAGAGAAGGCACACGGAGTCATAAAAGCCCTCTTGAGAGACATCATTCGCAGGTATGGGCTTCCCCTGTCCATCAGCTCAGCAATGGACCGAGATCCATGGCAGAAATAGTCCAAGGCCTAGCCATAAGTTTAAAAGTAAAACGGAAGCTCCACACAGCATATAGACCCCGGAGCTCAGGGAAAGTAGAGCGCATGAACCGGACCCTTAAAACAACTTTAGCCAAGCTCTGCCAGGAAACTCAATCCCCCTGGGTCGGAACATTACCGCTGGCCCTGCTCAGGGCACGCTGTACTCCAAGACCCTCCGGTTACTCCCCCTTTGAGATTCTCTATGGCAGGCCACCCCCCATTCTAAGCAGGCTTGGAGGAGACCTCAAACACATTGCAGACTTAGGAATGTCCCGACCGCTCCAAGCCCTGGGAAAAACCCTATGCCACATCTCCCGAGAAGTTGTAGAAAGGACCCCTATCCCCTTGGGTAATTGGGCATATCCCCACCAACCGGAGGACATGATATGGGTAAAAGGTTGGAAGAAGAAGCCGCTCCACCCTACTTGGACGGGCCCCCATCTAGGAATACTGGCAACTCCCACTGCTGTTAAAGTTGCAAGTATCGCTCCGTGGATCCATCATTCCCGAGTAAAGAAGGCAGCGGCCCCTGCAGACCCAGACGATTGGCAGACAATCTGGGACCCGACCGACCCCCTCAAGTTAAAAATCTGGAAGATGACCCAGCAGCCCACAGCCACCAAGGGGGCCTCTGGCCAAGCTTAACGCCCCGAGGAAACCCGCGGATCCCCCCCTTGAGGAGTCCACGACCTTGCTCCAGTCACAAACCTGGAGGCTGACTGGTCAACGCACGGTGGAAGCTTGAGGAACTCAACGGGGAACATTTGGACACTGAACTCCCAGTGCCATCCCGTACCAGTAATACTAGTGATATTGTAACCCTTGTGTTCTCTGTGGGTCTAACTGAGTCAGCTCCAGGCGACTGGAATTGGACACAGAAAAATCACTCTAGCCATAGTCTATATAAGTGTAGTGAGTTTATTCGGTGGAATCTACTGCTTCTTAGAACTGCAATGCCCCCCAGCCCCCCCAATTCAAATAAATCTCCTGACGCTAGCGCTGCGGCTGTCAATTATAGGACTAAGCTTGGGCTACCTAGATGACATGACTGAGGATGGCCAGCCCCATCAGCCGCAGGCTGTAGAGAAGTTAGGGGGGACCAACCACCTGCCATGTACATGCCAACATTACCACCAGCCCTCTTGGTCAAATATCCTCGATACATGTGCTAGAGCTCACCCGACTCTCTGTCAACACAAGGTCCTGTTCTACATGTCCGGTCGCCCAATGGATCGATGCCACAACTGCTATGCGGCCCTAGTCCCCGGGAATCCCCCACCTCCTCCACGGCCTCTCCCCGCTCCTGTCCAGAAGGCCCATACCCGAACTCTCACTCTGGCTCTAGCCACAGCCATTCCCAAACCACGACAGGCAACACCAACCCCACTGTCTCCCTGCTCTTGTACCTCAGTTTACCCTAGCATGCCGACACAGTGTTATGACCCGAGGGAGGTCACTGTTGGCCACAGTAAAGGAAAGCAACTCATGACTGGAAGTATTAAGCCTACGCTATTTTGGGGCTACAGGGATCCAAGATATCCCGAGTTAAGCAGTCCGACCTGCTGGGAACATGACCCTTATCGGCCCTTACTGAGGCTCCCTCCTCATCAGGGGCCCCTACCTAAGACCTCTAGTAAGTGATGTGAGAAAGGGGGTCCACCACCTACTCAACACAACCGACCCTCAGTTGGCCGCAGATTGCTGGCTCTGTCTGCGGACCGGGCCCCTTCAGCTTATAGCAAGCCCCCTGAGTGTCCTTAACCTGAGCAGGCCCACAGTCGACCCTCCCAAGCTGGCAGAGATCAATCCTAAGTCAGCCAATGTATTATTGTCTCATCAGGCCCCTGACTGTGTCCATAATCCTGGGGGAACACATTCAATAGGAAGTCTATCTGCCACCCAATGTCTCCAAACCCACAATTGCCCTTCGCTTGATGGGTGCACGTCTGCCACACCATGGTGCACTCCAGAACCTGGCACCCTTTTCATGTGTGGGAACTGTGTTTACCAATGTTTGCCGGCTAACGGGCCCGGACATGTACGTGGGTGCCTCTTACTCCCCAGGTAGATATAGTCCCCAATAATCAATCCCTTCCCATTCCTCTGTTGGCACACACACGGTCCAAGAGGGCCATCCAAGTCATCCCACTGGTGGTTGGACCAGGCATAACTACAGATGTGGGCGTGGGCACGGGCATAGGAGGAATCGCCTCGTCCTCCTATTACTACAGGCAGCTGTCAGAAAATCTTGCAGAAGATATGGAGCAGGTGGCTAAGTCTGTAATGACTATACAAAATCAGATAGATTCCCTAGCAGCAATAGTACTACAAAATCAGAGGGGCTTAGACCTGCTCACTGCTGAAAAGGGGGGAGTCCGTCTCTTCCTAAATGAGGAATGTTGTTTCTACACGAAGCAGTCAGGGGTAGTCAGAGACATGAGCCTACGATTCCGAGATCGGATTGCTCGCCGGAGACAAGAACTACCAAATTCTTGGGACAGTTGGTATAATGTCTGGGGCTGGGCCACATGGCTCCTTCCCTTAGCTGGCCCTCTCCTCACGATTCTATTGGCACTCCTGTTTGGTCCATGTACTATTAATCTTATCACCCGTTTCATCAGCTCTCGAATGGAATCAATTAGATTGCAACTACTGGTAACTCAGTACAGATCTTTAGACCAACAAAAGCCCAGTGGAAATGATCGACGCTCATTCTAAAGTTAGAAAAGGCATCGAAAGAGGGGAATGAAGAGGAAAATCACCCAGGCCAGGCTCACCCAGAGCAGGCCCAGGCCGGCAGCCCCCAGTAGATAGAACAAAAGATGACCAGGAGCCAACACCCCCACCCCAGGAACAAGAGATAACCAGCCATTCCTGCTTCTGTACACAAGCATCCCGCAATATTGTTCCCGCCTAAAGCAGTCCCACTCCCCCAATTTAAACCCACCTGCCAGCAACCAGCATAGCCCCTGGAACCTGACCCCCTGCCCCTCCCCTCTAAAAGCCCTGTAACCCCCTTGCCCTGGGCCCAGAATTTGGAGCAGGAGCTCATGTGGCTCCGCTGGTGTAAAATAATTCCGAGTTCTCCTACTTCTCCGAGTGTCACTTCGTCTCTCGCCGGTCTGATTCTTATTTTTCCGCAAGATTTCCAGTTGTAGGAGTTTTTGTACTTGCTCTTTATCAAGGTAAGAAATCTTCCTCCTGCTCCTCCTGGTTTGCCGAATGCTTCTGTCACAAATGGTTTAAATCTGGCATAGCCAGGTGATGAATTTGTTTTTCTTCTCTCCTCCAGGCAGAAGAGAAGGCTTTCCCATTCACAACGGCAACCTTTGGGTGGGCAAAAGAAAAAAAAAAAAAACAAGTTAAAATTTTAGTTTGTCTCTCCTCCAGGGGCGCTGGGAAAATTAAGGCAATTCCCTGGGCTGAAGTAAACCTTTAGATAACCCAGAAGGAAACCGGGAAAATGTTTCAAGCTTTGACTTTAGCTTTGTTGCTGCTCCTGAGGCTACCTCCCAGCATTCTACGGGATCTCCATTCCCATCTGTAATCCACATCTTATAGTTCCAATGAGGCCAAAAAAAAAAAAAAAGTAAGATTTAACAGTAGGGTTTTGTTTCGTTTGTTGGTTCTATTGCACCTGGATGTATGATAAAATTGATATAAAGTGTTATATATACTTGCACTATCTTAAATGCTGAAAGAACCATCCCTATCAGGGAAAATAGAAACAAAAAGATACGAAAGGCACATCGTGTTTTAACTTGTGTTTGACTCAGGTGAGCAGATTGGAATTTCGAGTCTGTGAGTATTAAGAAGAAATTATGTCCCTATAACCAGTGGTTTTCCTCAGATTGTTACCTCTGTAAAATGGGAAACAATATCAAAGGGTGGCAATATACAGAGGGAGATAAAATTGGGGGTTTTAAAAGTAGTTTTCAGCTGTTAATGAACTCTTGTAAGATCAGATAGCTCATGCATACAAAGTCATGATTTGTCAGCCAGGTGTGCAATAACTGTAAAACCAGGGAATAATTTTAGTCTTTTGGTATCAGTTGAGACCTGTTTTGTGACCCAGAACGTGTGATCTATTCTGGAGAGTGTTCCATGTGCATTAGAATAGTATTCTGTTGTTCTGGGGTGTAGTGTTCTATATATATCTATGAGGTCCATCTGGTCTGGTATGGCATTCAATGCTCTTGTTTCTTTGTTGATTTTCTGCTTAGATGATCTATCTATTGCTGATAGTCGAGTGTTGTGTTCCCCTACTTTTAACGTATTTTTATCTATATGTCTCTTTATTCTGGTTAAGAGTTGGCTTGTGTATCTTGCTGCTCCCCTGTTGGGGGCATAGTAATTTATAATCATATCCACTTGTTGGATACTTCCTTTAAGAATAATATAGTGCCCTTCTGTGTCTCTAACTATAGTCTTTTTTTTTAAGATTTTATTTATTTATTTGACAGAGATAGAGACAGCCAGCGAGAGAGGGAACAGAAGCAGGGGGAGTGGGAGAGGAAGAAGCAGGCTCATAGCGGAGGAGCCTGATGTGGGGCTCGATCCCATAACGCCGGGATCACGCCCTGAGCCGAAGGCAGACGCTTAACCGCTGTGTCACCCAGGCACCCCTCTAATTTTAGTCTTATTTTAAAATCCAATCTGTCTGATACGAGAATTGCTACCCCAGATTTCTTTTGAGGTCCATTGATGTGAAAGATGATTTTCCATCCCTTTACTTTCAGTCTGGATGTATCTTTAAGTTCAAAATGAGTCTCTTGTAGACAGCAAATGGATGGGTCATTTCTTTTTATCCAATGTTCAACCCTGTGTCGTTTATGGGAGTTTTTAGGCCATTTACATTGAGAGTGATTATTGCGAGATATGATTTTAATGATGTCATGTTGCCTGTAAAGTCTTTGTTTCTATAGATTGTGACTTTCTGTTCTGTATCACTCTTGGGGCCTTTTTACTTTTATAGAACCCCCCTTAAAATCTCCTGTAGGGCTGGTTTCATGGTTATGAAATTGGTCAGTGACTGGCAATTTTGGAAGTTCCTTATCTCCATCAATTCTGAATGACAGCCTTGCTGTATAAAGGATCCTTGGCTGCATGTTTTTCTTTGAAAGATCTTTAAAGATGCCCCCCCACCCTTTCTGGGAGAGAGAGAATCTTAAGCAGGCTCCACACCGAGCACAGAGCCTGTCATGGGGCTTGATCTCACAACCCTGAGATCACTGCCTGAGCTGTAATCAAGAGTCAGATGATTAACAGACTGAGGCACCCAGGCGCCCCTCATTTCTGTGGTTAAAGGTAAGTTCTCATATTTTTATCCTTCTTTTTCTCATTGAAAAGTTGCTTTTTAGTCTTTTATTAATGAGACAGGAATCTTCAGCCTGAACCCCAAGAAAAATTGAACTACAGCCTGTCCTGTCCTGAGGATACAGCCCTGATCCTAAGACATTAGGGGAAGCCTCCAACAGAGCCTTGGGTTTAGGAAAAGTCCCCTAAGTCCCCACTCAGAACCTGACCATTTCTGCCTCCACACAGTCCCCTCTGAGAGCCTGTATTCTGGGTCTATAACCCCTAGCTGTGGTGAGTAAGATGCACCAGGGCTGCTAGTCTGGGGGAGACAGGGTCCTGGAGGAGGAAGCAGAAGAAAAGCTCCATATGGCTTGAGGGGATGTATGGCTGTGGAAGGAGGAATGACCCATGAACACCTGCCCACTCACCTGCTCTGAGGCTGCAGACCAAGCTTCTCCTGTCCATGGGTTTCAGTCACCTCATCTGCACAATGGGCACAATTACATTCCAAGCACACAGAGCATGCTTATGAATGAAGGAGGATCTGAAGCAATAAGAAAGCAGATTTGACCCAAGAGGAGGAGGAGGAGCAGGTCAGAGTTGCTGGGGATGACCTGACTTGGGCCTTTTCAGGCACAACCAGGGGCTGCCTCCCTAGAAGTACTCAGAGCAGTCAGACAGGTGGTAAGCTCTGAAATCAGAACCATGGGCGGTTGAGGTCCTCTCTGTAGTGCTCTGTGGTGGCCAGCCATATGTGTTACAGGCCCGTTTTTGTTTAGCTGCATCTCTACCCATGGGTGACCCCAAGATGAGCTCAGGGAGCTCACTGCCCCGCTGGTTACTGTGACCCATCTGCAGTTGTTAGAGTCATGTGTCATCTTCACAACATCCCACGGTTAACTAGTGTAACTTATTCAAACAATGGCTCACATGTTCTGAAATGACTTTGATGATGTGTCATTATTTATTACAGCCAGAATTTATTCACTCACTCTCTTGTGGATGGATAGGTAGTGTATGATTTAGGTTTTTGCCATCTTATACTAGCTATGGTGAGCATTCTTTGACATACAATAATACTCATATAAAAACTCTATTTCTAGCAGCTAAAAGCTGGAAATGACTCAATTATCGACCAACAGGAAAAGCAAATAAATTGTGCCAGATTCATAGTGTGGAATACTACACAGCTACAAGAAGGAATGAACTAAACTCCATACAGATCTAATGTTAAGTGAAAGAAACTGGATACAAAACAGGGCACCCTATATGATTCGCTTTAAATATAGTTCAAAAGCTAACAAAATTAGTGTTTAGGCATACATGCAGCTGTGTTGAAACAGTATTAAAGAAAGCAAGCACTGTAACCTGCCTAGTAGGCAATTTTTTTTTATTTTTTAAATTTACAACTACTAATCTATTTTTTTAAGTTTTTAATTTAGAGTTAATTTTTTAATTTTTTAATTTTAATTTAAAGTTAGTTAACATACAGTTATATTAGTTTCAGGTGAACCATATAGTAATTCAACAATTCCATATCAGTGCTCATTACAACAAGTGCACTCCTTAATCCCCAACATCTATTTAATCCATCCCCCAATCTCCCTCTCCTCTGGCAACCATCAGTTTGTTCTCTATAATTAAGAGCATGTTTCTTGATTTGTATCTTTCTCTCTCTCTTTTATTTTTTCCCTTTGCTTGTTTGTTTCTTAAATTCCACATATGAGTGAAATCATGACATTTGTCTTTCTCTGACTGATTTATTTATTTCACTTAGCATTATACTCTTTAGCTCCATCCATGTCATTGCAAATGGCAAGATTTCATTCTTTTTTTTGGCTGAGTAATATTCCTCTCTCTCTCTCTCTCTCTCTCTCTCTCTCTCTATATATATATATATATACCAATTCTTCTTTGTCCATTCATCAATTGATGGACACTTGGGCTGCTTCCATAATTTGGCTATCATACATAATGCTGCTATAAACATTGGGATGTATGTAACCCTTTGAACTAGTATTTTTGTACACTTTGGGTAAATACTCAGTAGTGTGATTCCTGGATCTTAAGGTGGTTTTATTTTTAACTTTTTGGGAAACCTCTGTACTGTTTTGCACAATGCACAGTGGCTGCACCAGTTTGTATTCCCACCAACAGTGCACAAGTGTTCTTTTTCTCCATATCCTCGCCAACACCTGTTGTTTCTTGTGTTGTTGATTTTAGCCACTCTGATAGGTGCAAGATGATATCTTATTGTAGTTTTTATTTGCATTTCTTTGATGGTATATGATGATGAACACCTTTTCGTGTGTCTGTCGGCCATCTGTGTATCTTCTATGCAAAAATGTCTATTCATGTCTTCTGCCCTTTTTTAAATCGGGTTATTCATTTTTTGGGTGTTGAGTTTTATAAGTTCTTTATATATTTTGGATATTAACCCTTTATCAGATATGTCATTTGCAAGTATCTTCTCCCCTTCTGAAAAATACCTTTAATTTTGTTGATTGTTCCCTTCACTGTGCAGGAGATTTTTATTTTGATGTAGTCCCAATAGTTTATTTTTGCTTTTGTTTTCCTTGCCTCAAGAGACATATCTAGAAAGAAGTTGCTAATGGCCAATGTCAAAGAGGTTCTTGCTTGTGTTCTTTTCTAGGATTTTTATGGTTTCAGGTCTTGTATTTAGGTCTTTAATCCATTTTTAGTTCATTTTTGTGTATGGTGTAATAAAGTGGTTCAATTTATTGCTTTTCCATGTTGCTGTCCAGTTTTCCCAACGTCACTTGTTGAAGAAATTGTCCTTTCCCCATTGGGTATTCTTTCCTGCTTTGTCATGGGTTAGTTGACCATATAGTTGTAGTACCATACTGTTTTAATTACTACTTCTTTGTATACAACTTGAAGTCTGGAATTGTGATACCTTTACTTTTTTTCTTTTTCAAGATTGCTTTGGCTATTCAGGTTCTTTTGTGGTTTCATATGTATTTTAGGATTGTTTGTTCTAGTTCTGTGAAGAATGCTGGCGGTATTTTGATGGTGATTTCATTAAATCTGTAGATTGCTTTGGATAGTATGGACATTTTAACAATATTTGTTCTTCCAGTCCATGAGCATGCGATATTCTTCCATTTATTTCTGTCATTTTCAATTTCTTTTATCAATCTTTTATAGTTTTCAGAATACTGGTCTTTCAACACTTTGGTTAAGTTTATTCCTAGATATTTTATTATTTTTGGTGCAATTTTAAATAGGATTATTAATTTCTCTTTCTGCTCTTTCCTTATTACTACATGCAACAGATTTCTGACTTTAGTGAATTAATTTATCAGTTACAGCAATTTTTGGTGGTCTTTTGGGTTTTCTATATAATCATGCCATCTGCAAATAGTGTTAGTTTTACTTCTTTCTTACCAATTTGGATGTCTTTTATTTATTTTTCTTGTCTAACTGCTGTGTCTAGGACTTCCAAGAAATTTTTTTCTTATCTGAATGCTCACCATAGGGTGACCTCAGCAATGGAAGGTTTCAATGACAAGATGAGTAGAATTAACTGTTCTATGGATACTGTGGGTACTCTTTTTCAGCCATCCCTGTCATTGCCTAATGGGCTTCTAAATAAATTGGCCATGAGGCAGGGTGGGGTTATGCATGGATTCAGCCATATGGCACCAATCCCTGGGGTGATTAGCCAGCTAGCTGGTGGCAGGTTGATTTTATTGGACCTCTTCCATCACGGAAGGGTAGCTTTTGCTCTTACTAGAATAAACAAGTACTATGGAGATGAATTTGTCTTCCTTGAATATGATGCTTCTGCTGAAACTACCATCAGTGGACTTATAGAATGCCTTACCCACCACTGTTGTAATCTAGGCAGTATGTTCTGATGAAGAAACTCACTTCACAGCAAATGATGTGTGGCAGTGGGCTCATGGTCATGGAATTCACTAGTCTTATCATGTTCCTCACTATTCAGAAACTGGTGGCTTGATAGAATGGCTGCATGTCCTTTTGAAGAATCTGTTATGGTGTCAGCTAGGTATCAGTACCCTGTAGGAGTAGGGCAAGGGTCTCCAAGGGGCTGTAATATGCTCTGAATCAGTGTACAATATATGCTGCTGTTTTCCCATAGCCAGGATTTTGGGTCCAGGAGTCAGAGGGTGGAAATGGAAGTCCTATCATCTTTTTTCTCCTCATGGGTGTGTGCCTTCCCCAAGCCTGGCATTAATGGTATCTTTCAGACATAACTAGGCTGTTTGAATCCTCACACAACCCGTACTGGTGAGAGCAGGAGGAGTAGGGTTGGGTCTCGGGGCCTGATCCTCACAGGTAAATGGAATTGTAGGTGCCATGTTCAAGCCTGACCAGGGCTGAAAACTTGTCTCAGCCTCTCATACCTCCTGCCCCTCAATATGTACTAGCACCTGAGGTACCCAGAGCTGCAGCTACTTGCCTAAAATCACAGATACAGTTAGTAAGAAATGAGCTGGGATTCTACTTCAGATATGCCTTTCCTCAAAGCCAGAATTGGTGCAGACACATCTGTGCTATGAGGTCTTTTCTATAGGAACAGGTCAAATTAACCAGAGGTTTTTACCAACTCGTTGTGGGAACCATGTCAAAGTCATGTTTGATTCCAACACATGCTCACTCTCTGAAGTCTGAAGTGTAGGAAAGCTTCAGGTACAGTTTCTTTCTTTAACAAGGGGAACATTATTATCCATAGAACAAGGTTTTTATATAAAGGCTGAGCCCTGCTTTACTTCCCCCTTATTTTAAAAGATGTTATTTATTTATCTGATGGAGAGAGAGAGAGAGAGAGAGCAGGTGCAGGGGGGAGGGGCAGAGGGAGAAGCAGGGAGCCTGACACACTGGGCTTGATCCCAGAACCCTGGGATCATGACCTGAGCTGAAGGCAGATGCTTAACCAACTGAGCCACCCAGGTGCCCCTTTACTTCCCCTTTAATTCCATCCCTTGGAAAAGACTATGAAGCAGAATTAAGTAAGTAAATAAATAAAATAAAAGATGAGAGATACCAGTTACTGTGCTACATTCTTGGAACTGGGAAACCAGCTAGGGTTATGCATCAAGATGGTAGTGTAAACTCTGCATGATCCATACATTTTCTTTTTAAAATATTTTCTAATCAAATGATTGGACAGATATACAAAGGTTTCTGAACAAAGGAATTTCCCCTAGTTTATATTTGAAATGGTACAAAACTGGAAATAAATTAAATATACGTCCATAAAGGTTTGATTGAATGGAACAGACTAATTCCATGCATGGGTTAATATGCCTTTAAAATTCCATGCATACCTTGAAAGCTTCAGGCTACACTCAATAAATAAAGCTTGGCCTCTGTAGAGAAAAGTGTTAATATCACAAAGAACACAAAACTTCTGTGTTGGTTTTGGGTCAGAGTATCTTACACAGGCCTTTTGTGTTAGTCCAGAGCCTTCAAGGAGCTGATGCTAAAACAGAATTCAATGTGTAAGAACTTTATTAGGGGAAACAAACATGAGAGAAAGCACCACATTCAGAGGAAGCTGGGAGAGCCTTTAGAACAGGATTTTTGTCTGAACTCCACTGAAGGAGAGAGAAGAAATAAAGGCTGGGTAGAAGCATCTCTGACTGCACAGCAGTTCTAAATAGAGTTTGCAAGGTCCCTGGTGTGTGTGTGGGGGTGGTCCTTGAGCCAAAGTTGGCTGCTAACTTCTATTTCTAGCCAAAACAGTGTATTTAGGTTTAATCTTACACTTGTAAGAATGAAAAAAACAGCCTGGGTGGCTCAGTGGTTAAGCATCTGCCTTCGGCTTGGGTCATGATCCCAGGGTCCTGGGATCGAGCCCCACATCGGGCTCCCTGCTCAGCAGGAAGCCTGCTTCTCCCTCTCCCACTCCCCCACTTGTGTTCCCTCTCTCACTGTGTTTCTCTCTCTGTCAAATAAATAAAATCTTAAAAAAGAAAAAAAAAGAAAAAACAGACCTGGGTCACCTGGGTG
The DNA here is from genome assembly GCF_023065955.2 of Ursus arctos. NCBI lineage: Eukaryota > Metazoa > Chordata > Mammalia > Carnivora > Ursidae > Ursus > Ursus arctos. The sequence goes on from NC_079873.1 coordinate 43,627,835, forward strand.
GCTCTGCCCATTAAGTGTCCGAATCTTTTGGGTTTTTTTAGATTTTAAAAAATTTATCTGAGAGAGAGCATGAGGTGGGGAGGGGCAGAGGGAGAGGGAGAAGCAGACTCCCCGCTGATCTGGGAGCCCAGCACATGGGGCTCAATCCCAGGACCCCACGATCATGACCTGAGCCAAAGGCAGATGCTTAACTGACTGAGCCACCCAGGTGCCCTAGTGTCCAACTCTTGATTTCAGCTGAGGTCATGATCTCAGGGTCATGAGATTGAGCCCTGCACAGGGGGCTCTTTGCTGGGTATGGAGCGTGCTTAAGAGTCTCTCCCTCTCTCTCCCTCTGCCCCTCCCCTGCTTGCTTGCGGGCACATGAGCGTGTGTACTCACTCTCTCTAAATCTCTGTCTCTAAAAAAAAAAAAGAAAAGAAAAAATAGACCAAGTATATGAAACAATGGTTGGCAAATCCTTATACATCAGGCAATGTGAAAAATTGTGATCCCTGAGAAAGAAGAAACAGAGGAGGTATGAACAATGATTACCTCTGCTTACTGCCTAGAGAGGGTTTTCAGGCTCCAGCACATGGAAGGGAACTCAGATAGAGTCAACGGACTTTCTGAGTTGAGAAGACAGAACTGAGTTTCTGAGGAAATTCAGGCAACTAGATTCCAAAAGGGTATCACTGAGGAGAAAGCTGCAATGAAAGAGAACACCAAGGGTTCAAAGGGTCTCTCTCACATATTCAGCACATGCACATGATGCCAGGGAAAGTAGCACCTGAAAGGATTAGAGGGAACATTGCCTAGTACTTGGAGTCAGGTGGTAACTGTGCTGTTGAAATCAGTCAGAGTGGAAAACCACTAGATTTATACATCATTGTGTCAGTACTCAGAAGGGTTTTGTGTCAGTAGTGAAGAGTAATTAGCCCTAGAGGTAATAGTGCTCCAGTTCCACCAAACAAATCATAAAAGAGACATCCTAAGGGATCCAAATGTTTCTAAGTAATTTCATTTCATTCTTGAAAAAGTTGGGGAGTATTTATAGAATTACAAAAAATCCAGAACTGAGGAGTTAAGATGGCAGAGGAATAGGGGACCCCTTTTTCAGCCGGTCCCCTAAGTCGAGCTGGATAGGTACCAGACCAGCCTAAACAACCATGGAATCAGCCTGAGATGCAGGAAGATACATCTGGATCTCTACAAATGAACATCTCCAGCGCTGAGTATTGAGGTACGAAGAGGGAAGCCGTGAAACCGCGCACAGATATTGGAAGATAAACAGAAGGGGGAGGGAGCAGCCACGTTCGGGTGCCGGGAAGCGGCAGCCACCTGCACGGGGGAGCGGGCGGACTCACGGACGGCACCGCAAGAGAGCAGACTGAGACTGGGAGATCCGGGAGCGCGAGGGGGCAGCTGGCGGCTGGCGGCGTTAGAAACACAAAGGACAGAGACGCGCCGGCCCTGGAAGTGAGGGCAGGGACGCCGGGTGTGGGGTGCACATCCCGGGACGCTGCAGGGTTGAGCAGCACCAACAGTAACGGAGTTAAAGTAGCCAGAACATCAGTGGAGAACTGGCTGCAATCCCTCTGTTCTGTGACAATTCAGCCTCTGCTGCTCTGACTCTCAGAAGAGGCATAACAGACCGCCAGGGAAAGCCGCCAGAGAACAAAAGCCTGGAAATTTCGGCTCACAGCGTGCCCATCCCCATCCCCCCTCGCAGGGGACACAGAGACTCTACTGAAAAAAGGTTGCCTGAGTATCATCGTGGCAGGCCCCTCCCCCAGAACACAGAAGGCAGGCTGAAAAATCAAGAAGCCCACAACCCCGGGGTGCCTGGGTGGCGCAGTCATTGAGCGCCTGTCTTTGGCTTAGGGCGTGATCCCGGCGTTCCGGAAAGGAGTCCCTCATCGGGCTCCTCCACTGGGAGCCTGCTTCTTCCTCTCCCACTCCCCTGCTTCTGTTCCCATTCTTGCTGACTGTCTGTCTCTCTCTCTCAGCTAAATAAATAAATAAAATATTCAAAGAAGAAGCCCACATCCCTAAGATCCCTATAAAACAAGGGGCACGGCCTGGGACCCAGTCAATAATTTGGGCTCTGGACAACCCTGCAACCTCTCCTCATCAGAATGACAAGAAGAAGAAGCCCCCCACCCCAGCAAAGAAAAGACAGTGAGTCTGTGGCCTCTGCCACAGAAATAATGGGTATGGAAGTAACCAAATTATCAGAAATGGAATTCAGAGTAACGATGGTCAAAATGATGAGTAGAATTGAAAAAAGTATTAATGGAAAGGTTACTGAGAATATAGAATCCCTAAGGACAGAAATGAGAGTGAATCTGACAGAAATTAAAAATTCTATGAGCCAAATGCAGGCAAAACTAGAGGCTCTGACGGCCAGGGTCACCAAAGCAGAGGAAAGGGTTAGTGAATTGGAGGATGGGTTAATAGAGGAAAAAACGAAGATAGAAGCTGGTCTTAAAAAAATCCACGCCCACAAATGTAGGTTACGGGAGATTACTGACTCAATGAAACAATCCAATGTTAGAATCATCGGCATCCCCGAGGGGGTGAACAAAAAACAGAGGTCTAGAAGAGATATTTGAACAAATTGTAGCTGAAAAATTCCCTAATCTAGAGAGGGAAACAAACATTCATGTCCAAGAGGCAGACAGGACCCCTCCCAAGCTCAACCACGACAAACCTACGCCACATCATGTCATACTGCAATTCGTTGTCTCTTAAATTATATGCCCTTCAACAGATGACTGGATTAAGAAGATGTGGTCCATATATACAAAGGAATATTACTCAGCTATCAAAAAGAACGATTTCTCAACATTTGCTGCATCATGGTTGGCACTGGAGGAGATAATGCTAAGCGAAATAAGTCAAGCAGAGAAAGACAATTATCATATGGTTTCTCTCATCTATGGAACATAAGAACTAGGAAGATTGGTAGGAGAAGAAAGGGATAAAGAAAGGGGGAGTAATCTGAAGGGGGAATGAAACATGAGAGACTATGGACTCCGAGAAACAAACTGAGGGCTTCAGAGGGGAGGGGGGTGGGGGAATGGGATAGGCTGGTGATGGGTAGTAAGGAGGGCATGTATTGTATGGTGCACTGGGTGTTATACGCAACTAATGAATCATCGAACTTTACATCAAAAACCAGGGATGTACTGTATGATGACTAACATAATATAATAAAAAAATATTTCTAAGAATTATAGTTTTGTTCAGTGGGGAAGAGCAGGAAGAAATGAGTCTGCCATCTTGTCCATATCAGAAGTCATATTTATATTTTACACTGGAGATTTCCACTTTTTCATGCATTTTGGCACATCTCCAAATTGAAAATTCATCTTTAGTTGTTATTTCCCCATGTGCTGAGTAATGAAATTTGGTTCACTACTTTTACAAGTGATAACTTGTCCCTATCACCCAATCGTACACAAACCTAAACTTTATCAATATGTAACCAACAGTTATTAGCTCCTCCTACTCTCTGAAGCATGCAAGAATTTGTACAAAACAGAATTTAATCAGGGGCCAAGTTTTTCCCTGCTAGATTTAATATCACATTGATTTCCCCATGATTTGGGAATAACTAATGTGTTTTATCAAATGGATTCTTATTTACATATGGAAATCATTTTATCCCATTAGGTATAAATAAAAATTACCTGTCTGTATACTAAATGGCTTAGCTTAAAGAAAAAATGTTGCATACATATTTAACAAAGGGACACCCTAAAACCAATGCATATGATTCCCATTCTAAAAGATGAAGAAATTCACGAGAGAATTAAAGTATCTTTAAAAGATTCAAACGGACATTTTAAAAATGGAAAAAGCTATAATCTTTAATATTAAGAACACAATAGATGGGATTAGCACGAGATTACATACAAGTAATATCAGGAATAAACAGAAAATATAATTAAAGCACTGAATATATCAATGTGAAACTAGAGAGAAATATGTGTAAGGAAAAAGGACTAACATAGGTATAAGTGAAATACTACAAGGAAAGAAGAAAATAGTGCAGCATTGTTTGAACAGATAATAGCCCTGAATTTTTTATAGCTGATGAAAGGCATCCATACATATCAGAAGCTCTGTAAACTTTCTGAAAATAATTACATAGAAAGTCACTTGAAAGCATTGATCGTAAAAAGTGATGAATACCAAAAAGAAAATTTAAAAGCAAGCAGATAAAAAATATATTTTACTTTCAAAGGAAGGCTATTTGACAAAATGATGAAATCTAGAAAAGAATGATATATTTTTCACTCTGAAAGAAAACCAGTGTCAATCTAAGGTTCTATAACAAATGAAAATATTCTTCAAAACTGAATATGAATTAAAGTTGTTTTCTGACACACATACACACAAAAAATTGAAGAAACTCATCACCAGCAAACTTTCACTAAGAGAAATAATATAGATAATTCTTCAGGCAGAAAAGAAAAAGACTCCAGAGGAAATCATATTGCAGGAAATAAGGAAGAGCAAAGAAAATGGTCATCATATGAGTAAATATGAAAAAATACTGACTGCATAGTACCTGTAGAAACAAAAATAATAATATTTTATGGAGTTTCAAATACATGTATAATTTTACTACATGTAAACATAAGACAAAAGGTCAAGAGGATAAAATTTGTTAAAGTATTTCATAATACCAGCCTTATAAGGGAAGCACTAAAATTAATAATTTGAATCATATTTTTGTAATTTTTAAGAGTATAACAAGTTAAAGATACATATTTTAAGCAGTAGGATAGCAACTAAAAATAGTAAGACAATATATAACTGACAACTTCAAAGATAAAAGTAGAATAAAAAATTGGAATTATTTCTATAAAGACATCAAAGGCCATAAGCACGGTGATCCTCCAACAAAATCAACCCAAAGAAGTCCACAACAAGACACATAGTAATTAAAACAGTAAAAGTCATGATAAAGAAAAAAAAAGTGGCAAAGAAGATATACACAGAGAGAGAAACCCCACAAGGTTATCAGCAGATTTTTCAGCAGAAAATTTGCAGGCCAGAAGAGAGTGGTATGATATAATCAAAGTGCTGAATGGGAAAAATCTGCAGGCAAGAATACTCTCTCCAACATGGCTATCATTCAGAATAGAAGGAGAGACAGAGTTTCCCAGACGAACAAAAACTAAAGGAGATCATGACCACCTAACCAGCCCTACAAGAAATGTTAAAGGGGAGTCTTTAGAATGGAAATACCATAATTAAGAGTATGAAAAGTAGGAAACACAAAAGCAGTAAAAATAATTACATCTGTAAATATCAGTCAAGGGATCCACAAAATAAAATGATGTAAAATACGACACCATATACCTAAAATGTGTTTGGGAGGAGAGGAGTAAAGAATAGGTTCAAACTTAAGTGACCATCAATGTAATATAGACTGCTATATACAGAAGATATTATAAACAAAACTAATGGTAATGACAAATCAAAAACAAGTAATAGATATGCAGAGAATAAAGACAAAGAAATCCAACTATATCACTAAAGAAAGCCAGCAAACCATGAAAAAGAGCAAGAGAAGAAAGGATCAGAGGGAAACTACAAAACAACCACAAAAGAGGTAACAAAATGGTAATAAATACACATCTATCAATAATTACTTTCAATGTAAGTGGACTAAATGCTCAAATCAAAATACATAGGGTGATATAGTGCATTAAAAAAACAAGACATCTATATGCTGCTACAAGAGACTCATTTCAGACAGAAAGAAAACTGCACATTGAATGTGATGGGAGAGAGAAACATTTATCACACAAATGGATGTCATAAGAAAGCCAGAGTAGCAATACTTAAATGGGACAAAACAGACTTTAAAGCAAAGTCTGTAAAAAGAGACAAAGGACACTATACAATCATAAAGGGGACAATCTAACATAGAAGATCTAACAATTGTAAATATTTATGCACCCAACATGGGAGCATGAAAATACCTAAAATAATTAATAAAAAACATAAAGTAACTAATTGATAATAATACAATAATATAATAACAACCCATTTACATCATTGAAAAAAATAAAGAAGGAAACAATGGCTTTGAATGATACACTGGACCAGATGTACTTAACAGATATATTCAGAACATTCCATCCTAAAATAACAGAACAACATTCTTTTCAAGTGCATATGGGACATTCTCCAGAATGATGATCACATATTAGATCACAAATCATGCCTCAACAAACACAGAAAGATAGAAATCATGCCATGCAACTTTTCTGACCACAACAATATGAAACTAGAAGTCAGCCACAAGAAAAAATTTGGAAAGACCACAAATATATGGAGATTAAACAACATGCTACCAAACAATGAATAGGTCAACCAGGAAATTAAAGAAGAAATAAAAAAATACATGGGAACAAATGAAAATGAAAGCACAATGTCGAAAACCTTTGGGATGCAGCAGAAGCGGTCCTAATAAGAAAGTATATAGCAATTACAGGCCTACCTTAAGAAACCAGAAAAATATCAAATAAACAACCTAAACTTACACCTAAAGGAACTAGAAAAAGAACAACAAATGAAGCCTAAAGCCAGCAGAAGGAAGGACATAGTAAAGATTCTAGCAGAAATAAAGGATATAAAAGCTAAAAAAAATAATAGATCAATAAAACCAGGAGCTGTTTCTTTGAAACAATTGATAAACCTCTAGGCAGACTTATCAAAAAGAAAAGATAAAGGACCCAAATAAATAAAATCACAAATGAGAGAGGATAAATAACAACCAACATCACAGAAATACAAACAATTATAAGAGAATATTATGAAAACAATATGCCAACTAGGTGGACAACTTGGAAAAAATGGATAAATTTCTAGTAACATATAAACTACTGAAACTGAAATAAGAAGTAGGAAACTGAAACAGACTGATAACCAGTAAAGAAATCAGACCAGTAATAAAAAATTTAAAAAAATTTTAAAAACCTCCCAACAAACAGAAGTCCAGGGCCAGATGGTTTCCCAGACAAATTCTAACATTTCAAAAAGAGTTAATACCTATTCTTCTCAAACTATTCCAAAAAATAGAAAATGAAGGAAAACTTCCAAATTCATTCTAGGAGGCCAGTGTTACCCTGATACCAAAACCAGATAAAGACTCCACTAAAAAAGAGAACTACCGGCCAATATTCCTGATGAACATGGATACAAAAACTCTCAATAAAGTACTAGCAAGCTGAATACAACAATACATTAAAATTCATTCACCACATTCAAGTGGGATTTATTCCCTGGATGGAAGAGTGGTTCAATATTCACAAATCAATCAATGTTGTACATCACATCAAAAAGAGAAAGGTTAAAAACCATATGATCATTTCAAGAGATGCAGAAAAAGCATTTGACAAAGTACACCCATTCATGACAAAAACTCTCAACAAAATAGGGTTAGAGGGAACATACCACAAAATAATAAAGACCATATATAAAAAACCAACAGCTAACATCATCCCAAATGGGGAAAAACTGAGGTTTTCCTCTACAGTCAGGAACAAGACAGGGATATCCACTTTCACTCTTACTTAACATAGGACTTGAAGTCCTAGTCACAGTAATCAGACAACAAAGAGAAATAAAAGGCATCCAAATCAGCAAGGAAGAAGTAAAACTTTCATTATTTGCAGACAGTATGATACTCTACATAGAAAACCCAAAAAACTCCACCAAAAAACTGCTAGAACTGATACACGAATTGAGTAAAGTCCCAGGATACAAAGTCAATGTACAGAAACCTGTTGTATTTCTATATACAAATAATGAAGCATCAGAAAGAGAAATCAAGGACTCAATCCCATTTACATTTACAACAAAAACAGTAAGATACCTAGGAATAAACCTAACCAAAGAGGTGAAAGATGTATACTCTGAAAACTATGAACATTGATGGAAGCAATGAAGATGACACAGAGAAATGGAAAGACATTCCATGCTCATGGATTGGAAGAAGAAATATTGCTAAGATGTTTATACTACCCAAAGAAATCTACACATTTAATGTAATCCCTATTAAAATACAACCAGAATTTTTCACAGAACTAGAACAAACAATCCTAAGATTTGTACGGAACCACAGAAGACCCCAAATAGCTAAAGCAACCCTGAAAAAGAAAAATGAAGCTGGAGGCATCACAATTCCAGACCTCAAGTTATATTACAAAGCTGTAGTAATCAAAACACTATGGTACTGGCACAAAAATAGACACGTAGATTAATACAACAGAATAGGAAACTCAGAAAGGAACACACAACTATGTGGTCAATTAATCTTCAAAAAAGCAGGATAGTATATCCAATGGGGAAAAGACAGCCTCTTCAACAAATGGCGTTGTGAGAACTGGACAGCAAATTGCAAAAGAATGCAGCTGGGCTACTTTCTTACACCATACACTAAAATATTCAAATTAGATGAAAGACTTAATGAGAGACCTGAAGCCATCAAAATCCCAGAGGAGAACACAGTAACCTCTTTGACATCAGTCATAGCAACTTCTTTTGAGATATGCCTCCTGAAGTAAGGGAAACAAAAGGAAAAATAAACTATTGGGACTTCATCTAAATAAAAATCTTCTGTGCAGTGAAAGAAACAATCAGTAAAACTAAAAGGCAACCTATGGAATGGGAGAAGATATTTGTATATGACCTGATAAAGGGTTACTATCTAAAATATATAAAGAACTTACAAAACCCAAAAATGAATAATCCAATTTAAAAATGTGCAGAAGACTTGAATAGGTATTTTTCCAAAGAAGACATGCAGATCACCAACAGACCCATGAAAAGATGTTCAAAAATCACTGATCATCAGGGAAATACAAATCAAAACTACAATGAGATATCACCCCACACCTGTCAGAATGGCTAAAATCAACAGCACAACAAACAGGTGACGGTGATGATGTGGAGAAAGGGGAACCCTCTTGAATTGTTAATGGGAGTGCAAACTGGTGTAGCCACTGTGGAAGAGAGTATGGAGGATTCTGAAAGGTTGAAAATAGAACTACCCTATGATCCAGCCATTGCACTACTAGATATTTACTCAAAGGATAAAAAAAATACTAATTCAAAGGGATACGTGCACCCTGATGTTTATAGCAGAATTATCTACAATAGCCAAATTATGGAAACAGCCTAAGTGTCCATTGACCAATGAATGGGTAAAGAAGTAGTGATAGAGGGGCACCTGGGTGGCTCAGTCAGTTAAGCGTCTGCCTTCGGCTTAGATCATGATTCCAGGGTCCTGGGATTGAGCCCCATGTTGGGCTCCCTGATCAGTGGGGAATCTGTTTTTCTCTCCTTCTGCCCTTTCTTCCTACATGTGCTTGTGTGTGCATGTTTTCTCTCTCTCTCTCTCTCTCTCTCAAATAATAAAATCTTAAAACTATTTTTTAGAAAGTAGTGATATATGTATATATAAATGTATATAAATAAAACGAAATATTACTTGGTCATAAAAATGAATGAGATCTTGCCATTTGCAATGACATGGATGCAGCTAGAGAGATTGTGTTAAAGAAATAAGTCAGTCAAAGAAAGACAAATGCCATATGATCTCTTTCATGTGTGGAATTTAAGAAACAAAACAATGAACAAAGGGAAAGAGAGAGAGAGAGGCAAACCAAGAAACAGACTCTTAACTACAAAGAACAAACTGCTGGTTACCGAAGGGGAGATGGGTGGGAGATGGGTGAAATAGGTGGTGGAGATTAAGGAGGGCACTCGTCGTGATGAGCACCAGGTGTTGGAAGTGTTGCTGTGGGAATTCATAGTGCCTGGCTAGAGAAGATTTAATAAACACATGCCTCCATGAGATGTGACTAATTGAAAAGCAAAGAAGGAGTATCCAAAAACTGGGCCCCCTTTAAGGTTTCTGGGCTGAAAATAGCCAGATCCTCATTGGGGCTCAGTGCACTCATCCAGGGAGTAAATGCTTGACTTAGGAGAAACATTTATCTTTGGAGGTCACATACTCCACGCACTCCCTGTCTGCACGCCTGTCACGAAGACAGCTTGTTCTATTCACACGATACTCCCTATACCACTGTCCTGATTATTATGGCTTCACATTCCTTCTTGTTTTTCTTATTCCCTTGTTGTATTGATAACATTCACAATAAAGGTGGAGGCAGAGTCTGGCTTGGACCTTTTGCCACTAGAGCATCTGGTTCCCAGGCCCTCTCCTTTCTCCTATTAAGGTGTCTGGAGTAATCTTTTCATTCACCGTCTCAGCGTTTGCTGGCCAAACCTGACATGTTGCATCACTGTACTGTAGACCTGAAACTAATATTACACAGCATGTTAACTAACTGGAATTGAAATAAAAACTTTTAAGAAAGCACATGGACACAAACGATAATGAAAACACAATGGTCCAAAATCTTAGGGATGAAGCAAAAGTGGTTCTAAGGGGACTTTATAGCAATACAGTCCTACCTCAAGAAGAAAAATCCTAAATAAACAACTTAACCATACAGCTAAAGGAGCTAGAAAAAAACAACAAACAAAACCTAAAACCAGCAGAAGGAAAGAAATAATAAAGATCAGAGGAGAAATAAACAAAATAGAAACTGAAAAAAAAACCCAGTAGAACAGATCAATGAAACCAGGACCGTTTCTTTGAAAACATCAACAAAATTGATAAACCTCTAGCCAGACTCATGAAAAAAAAGAAAGAAAAAGTACTCAAATGTATAAAATCATCAATGAGACAGAAGAAGTAAGAACAAACACCACAGAAAAACAATGGATTGTAAGAGAATATTATAAAAAACTATATGTCAACAAATTGAGCAACCTGGAAGAAATGGATAAATTCCTAGAAACATCCAAACTACTAAAACTAAAGCAGGAAGAAATAGAAAATTTGAACAGGGTAATTATTAACAAGGAGATTGAATCAGTAATCAAAAAACTCCCAACAAACAAAAATCCAGGACCAGATGGCTTCACAGACGAATTCTACCAAACATTTAAAGAAGAGTTCATACGCATTTTACTCAAAATACTCCAAAAAATAGAAGAAGGAAAACTTCCAATTCATTCTATGAATGAATCACCCTAGTGATTAGTATCACCCTAATACCAAAACCAGATAAAGACAGTAACAACAAAATGAGAACTGCAAGCCAACATCTCTGATGAACAAAGATGCAAAAATCCTCAACAAAATACTAGCAAACCAAATCTAAGAATACATTAAAAAATTCATTCACCACAATCAAGTGGTATTTATTCCCTGGATGCAAGAGTGGTTCAATAGTCACAAATCAATCAGTGTTGTACATCACATCAATAAGAGAAAGGATAAAAGACATATGATCATCTCGATAGATGCAGAAAAAGCATTTGACAAAGTACAACATCCATTCATGATAAAACCCCTCAACAAATTAGGTTTTGAGGGAACATACCTCAAATAAAGGCCGTATATGAAAAACCCACATTAGACATCATACTCAATGGGGGGAAACTGAGAACATCCCCCCTAAGGTCAGGAACAAGTAAGGATATCCACTCTTACCACTTTTATTCAACATAGTACTGGAAGTCCTAGCCACAGCAATCAGACAACAAGAAGAAATGAAAGGCATCCAAATTGGTAAGGAAGAAGTAAAAATTTTACTATCTGCAGATGACATCATAGTCTATATAGAAAACTTGAAAGACTCCACCAAAAAAACCTTAAATGAATTGAGTGAAGTCGCAGGATACAAAATCAATGTGCAGAAGTCTATTGCATTTCTATACACTAATAATGAAGCTGGAGAAAGAAATTAAGAAAACAATCTCATTTACAATTGCACCAAAAATAATAAAATAGCTAGGAATAAACCTAACCAAAGAGGTGAAAGACTTGTGTTCTGAAAACTATAAAACACTGATGAAAGGAATTGAGGGTGACACACAGAAATGGAAAGACATTCCATGATCATGGATTGGAAGAACAAATATTGTTAAAATGTGTATACTACCCAAAGACATCTACAAACTTAATGCAATCCCTATCAAAATACCAATAGCATTCTTCTAAGAACTAGAAGAAACAACCCAAAAATTCATACAGAACCAGAAAAGACCCCAAATTGACAAAGCAATTTTGGAAAAGCAAAGCAAAGCTTGAGGTATCACAATTCCAGACTTCAAGTTACATGACAAAGGTGTAGTGATCAAAACAGTATGATACTGGCACAAAATATACACACAGAGCAACAGAACAGAATAGAAAACCCAGAAATAAAGCACAATTATATAATCAATCAATCTCTGACAAAGCAGGAAAAAATATCTAATGGGAAAAAGTCTCTTCAATAAATGGTGTTATATGCAACTAATGAATCGTCAAACTTTACATCAAAAACCAAGGATGTACTGTATGGTGACTAACATAATATAATAAAAAATATTATTATAAGAAAAAAATAAATGGTGTTGGGAAAACTGGACAGCTACATGCAGAAGAATGAAACTAGACCACTTTCTTATACCATAAATGAAAATAAATTCAAAATGGATTAAAGACCTAATTGTGATACCCAAAACCATAAAAATCCTGACAGAGAGCACAAGCAGTATTATCTATGCCATTGGCCATAACAACATTTTTCTGGATATGTCTCCTGAGGCAAGGGATATAAAATCAAAAATAAACTACTGGGACTTCATCAATATAAACTTCTGCACTGCAAAGGAAACAGTTAAGAAAACTAAAGGAGGGGTGCCTGGGTGGCACAGCGGTTAAGCATCTGCCTTCGGCTCAGGGCGTGATCCCAGCGTTATGGGATCGAGCCCCACATCAGGCTCTTCCGCTATGAGCCTGCTTCTTCCTCTCCCACTCCCCCTGCTTGTGTTCCCTCTCTCGCTGGCTGTCTCTATCTCTGTTGAATAAATAAAAATCTTTAAAAAAAAAAAGAAAACTAAAGGAAACCTACTGGATGGAAGAATATATATTGCAAATGACATATCCAATAAGGGCTAGTATCCACAATATCTAAAGAATTTAGATAATCAGCACCCCCAAAACAAATAATCCAATTAGAAAATGGGTAGAAGAAATAAACAGACATTTCTCCAAAGAAGACATCCAGATGGCCAACAAACATATGAAAAGATGCTCAACATTACTAATCATCAGGGAAATACAAATTAAAACCACAATGAGGTATCACCTCACACCTGTCAGAATGGCTAAAATCAAAAACACAAGAACAATATGTGTTGGTGAGAATGTGGAGAAAAAGGAACTCTCCTGTGGTGTTTGTGGGAATGCAAACTGGTGCAGCCACTGTGCAAATCATTATGGAGGTTCCTCAAAAAGTTAGAGATAGAACTACCCTGTGATCCAGCAATTGCTCTACTGGGTATTTACCCCTAAAATATGAAAACACTAATTCAAGGGATACACATACCCCTATATTTATGGCAGCATTATTTACAATAGCTAAGATATGGAAGCATCCCAAGCCTATTGCTAAATGGATGGATAAGGAAAATGTGGTATATACAGATACCATGGAATCATATTTAGCCATACAAAAGAATGAAATCTTGGAATTTGCAATGAGATGGATGGAACTATTATGCTAAGTGAAATAAGTCAGGGAAAGAAAAATGCCATATGATTTCACTCATGGAATTTAAGAAACAAAACAAATGAGTAAAGGCGGGGGAAGAAGCAAACTAAGAAACAGACTCTTAACGATAGAGAACAAACTGATGGTTACCAGATGGGAGGTGGGTGGGGGGATGGGTTAAATAGGTGATGGGGATTAAGGAGTGTACTTGTCATGATGAGCAGTGGGTAATGATGGAATTGTTGAATCACTGTATTGTACACCTGAAAGTAATATAAAAATGTATGCTAACTATATTGGAATTTAAATAAACTAAAAAATAAAAATAAAGTCAACATACAGAAATGAGTTTTGTTTCTATTCACTCTTAATAAAATATATAAAGAAGAAATTATGAAAACTATCCCACTTAAATCACATCAAAAAGAATAAAATACTGGGGAATAAATTTAAGCAAAGGAGGCAAAATACTACACAGTGAAAACCATAATATACTGGTCAAAGAAATTAAAGGAGGCCACGTATTGCATGGTGTTATACACAAATAATGAACCATGGAACATTGCATCGAAAACTGGGGATGTACGGTATGGTGACCAATATAACAAAATAAAAATTATTTTTAAAAAGTCAATAAAGAAATTAAAATAAAAAAAAAGAAATTAAAGGAAAATGTTGTGACCTTGAATAAGATACTTTTCTTTTTTCTTCAGTTATGCCATTAAAAAATGCAGATAACTGAGCAAATAGATATACTTTTTAATGAAAAGAGCCATTCTGGTTATTACTTTTAAGTGTGAGTCCAATCTGGCCATTTTAGTTTTAAGTGTTGAGTTAGATATCACCCAGCCTTATATCAGCAGGATCATGTATACAAACCCAGTGATCCATGGATGTAGGAATCCAGGGAAAGGGTGGCCTTTTTCACCCTGAAAATGAGTCTCCTCTTCTAGTTTTCCTCCTGCTTCCTGGCCACCCCACTCTTTTTTCCTAGGTCCCTTCCTTGTGTTTCTCCTTTGCATTTCAACTGCTTTTCTGTTTCTCTTAGCAAGCAACACATCATTGGTCTTTTCATTTCCAATCCCAGGTATTTCCAGAAACATGCAGGGAATCAATGCATGTATATTGAATTAGTTAATCTTTTGTAATGACCCTGACAGGAAAAGCATCTCCTCCATTTAGGAGTCCGTATTATAGACATTATATCTGTAGGCACCACACAGATGGCCTTTTGTTTTGTGCCAGACACTGTAGACGCCTGGCTCTGCCTTCATGCCTTGGTGACTTTGCATGTTCCCACTTAAGCTGTGTAGGCAAAGCTAGACTGCAGGCACCTGAATCTTGGCAGAACACCTTGTGATCCCTCTTCAAGAAAGGGGAGATAAGCAGCCTGATGAGAAGCTGCCACCAGTTGGTTTCTCACCTGCCTCCCTATCTAGCTGGAGGCTGATACAAGGTTGTTACTCATTTATCTCATTTCAGTTGAGCATAGAAAGTTCTCCCTTGCTGCACCTGGGAGTACAACTGTGGATCACAAAACTTCTCCCTATCTTAGGGCACAGCTGTGGGATTCCCCGCTGGCAGAGAGATGGACCACCTGTAGTGTATGTCACAGCACCTCGGAGTCCGTGTCAAACTTTGGGACAGGGTTGCAGGGAGCCAACACCAAGGTGATCTGGCTTTTGCTGTGTCTGAAGTAATAAACTGTTTGAATCCATTCAGGCTCATTGTCTCCTTACTGGTCAAATCTACGGAAGTTTAACAAGCCAACCTAACAGTGGCAGTAGTGAACCAGGTGATCTTGTGAGTCTCTGTAGTGTTATTTAACGACTGTCTGACTCCTTGACAGGCAGACTCTAGGGCTGAGCTGTATGCGTTGCATGGCCAGAATATTGACTTATTTTCTTTGGCATCACACACAGCAAAGAACACAGTTTTCACCACACACCATGACTTTGGGTAGCTATGTCAGACCTCAGGTATTTACACACCCACCGTAGAATGGATGCCATGTCTGACACCAGCTACATTGCTCTTTATCAATATATTTATGTCAAATAAGTTTCTAAACTCAAATTCATTTAAAAAATTTTTTAATTAATATTTTATTATACTATGTTAGTCACCATACATTACATCCCCGGTTTTTGATGTAAAGTTCGATGATTCATTAGTTGCGTATAACACCCAGTGCACCATGTAATACGTGCCCTCCTTACTACCCATCACCAGCCTATCCCATTCCCCCACCCCCCTCCCCTCTGAAGCCCTCAGTTTCTCAGAGTCCATAGTCTCTCATGCTTCATTCCCCCTTCTGATTACCCCCCTTTCTTTATCCCTTTCTTCTCCTACCGATCTTCCTAGTTCTTATGTTCCATAGATGAGAGAAACCATATGATAATTGTCTTTCTCTGCTTGACTTATTTCACTTAGCTTTATCTCCTCCAGTGCCGTCCACGTTGCAGCAAATGTTGAGAAATTGTTCTTTTTGATAGCTGAGTAATTCATTTTAAAATTTAACCTTTTATCCCTACCTGAAATTCTCAGTCAGTATCACTTGCTAGATATGTAACTATAAAGGTAAATGTAATAAAACTATTTGAAAATTTAAATGAAAAAATGGAATATAATAAATCAAATCCATTTGCAATGTAATGTCTACTTCATAGTGTTATATCATTTATTCTTTGTAGCAATCATTTGGTGTAACTATTGTAATTTCCATTTTAGAAATGGGGAAACAGACCCAAAGGATGTAGCCATTTTTTTCCATCATCATGCAGTCAGTGTGTATCACAGTGTGAAGTAAAAGCCATAGGTATTTTATGACATAGCCTGTAAGGAAATAGAATAAGTAGGACCCATGTCATTTTGCCTTAGCATATCCCCCTGGTTTTTTCCCTTCTCTTCTCTACCAAGGCCCTCATTTTTCCATGCAGTTCTACAACCTATGGACTGTAAATATATTTTGTGGTAAAGTGCGACACTCTACCCTTAGTGCAATTTTTAATTTGAACTCTAGATTTTTAGTCTAGATTTTCAGGTCAAGGGAATACTTCTAAACCTCTCTGTGTGTGTGGTAGTGAGGACAATTGTTGCTTATAATCCCCTGCCATTCCTTAACTAGGGTGAATTCTGAGCAGGGTCCTTAGTTACAGAAGTATTTTGGGGGGATGTGAGGATACAATGGGGGCTCAAAGATATAATTCTTGTATTATGTATAGTAATAGGTGTATAAGGCTAGAGCCAGGCTGTGGAGGTGCTTCTGATACATGGTGATTGTTTAGCTGATGGAATTAATCAAAGGGAAAAAAGGATTTGTGGCTTTTTTCCCCTTGCATTTAAATAACTTTTGAAGAAAGGTAACATTTTTGCATGAGATGTTTTAGGTTTTGCCATGGGGCAGTAGCATCAGTTCTTTTCTCTTTCTCTCTACAAAGTGTTCCAGATGGCATTAGTATTGCAGTTACATTTTTTTTATAGCTCAGCAGAATAACTATGTTAATATTAAAAAATTTTTTAATGTTTTTTTCTGCATCACTGATTTCATCTGGGACACTATGTACATTTGTGTGCCACACTTTGAGAAACCTTTTTTCCAGAAAAGATCAAAGCCTTTTATGCCAAGCAATGAAAAATATATATATTACTATAACTTTTTATGGAAACATCAGATTACCACTATTGCTATCATGTACACCATCAATTCTTCTGGAGTCAACATTTTCAGAAGCATTTACTTTAAGAAAGCACAAGGTCTTCTAAATTAGAACTTGAATCCCTAGATCTGCTTTGTACTGGAGTCATATAAATTTAGTGTACAACATGGTCCTTTCTTTTGAGGATTAAATGAAATCACAAATGTATGTCATCTAGCACAGATAGGACACATCATTACATGTGAATTATTATTATTCTTGTTGTTGTTACAGAACTCAGTAAAGCAGTTACTGTCATAACTATACACAGCTCTGGGCTGGTCAGCCATTCATGAACATACAACACAGACCAAATTTATCTAGGCAAGTGAATAGAGCCATACCTTTTAATTTTCTGGGTGTAGAAGATTAGTATCAGCACAGGAAGAAAAGCAGGTAGCTTTCAGAGTGACAGCATCAATACAGGTATCTTGCAGGGAAGATAGGAACCTCACAAAATTTGAAGGAACCGGAATGTGGAACTTCCCCTTTGGTCACTGCCCTAAGTAGTGTCCAATACTAAAAAAGAAATGCAATCCAGGAACAGCTAAACTAAGGAAAGTTTAACCCTACATAACTCACAGACTTGCAGAGACTTAAGTTCCAAAGAATAGAAAAAGAAGTTTTATGTACCAATTGGTTTTATGATGCTACTATAACCTTGATACCAAAATCCAAGAGTGTACATGAAATGAAAGCATAGGCTAATGTCACTCATGAAGACATAGATAAAAATTCTAAATAAATTATTAAGATGCAGATTATTCAGAAGGATAACATATTATGACCACTTTCCCCTCTAGTTACATGGTTGGTTTAAACGTAGGAACTTACCTATGTAATTCACCACATTAACAGACTAATGGAGGAAAAAAATCCTATGATCATCTCAATAAATGCACTACAAATCTTTCATACATTCAACATAAGTATTCCTAGCAAGCTAGGATTAGAATGGAACTTCCTTTACTTCACAGTAAACATGGCGATATGTGAAATGTTTATTTCCTATCAGGAATAAACTAGGATGTGCATTATTATCTGTTCTATTCAACATTGTATTGGGTGGGTCTCTCCATTGTTGCAAAATGGGAAAAGGAAAAAAAGATATAATGTTTAAAACAGCAGAAACTGTTTATTATTCAAAGATGATATAATTGTGGGGCGCCTGGGTGGCTTAGTCAATTATGCATCCAACTCTTGATTTCAGCTCAGGTCATGATCTCAGGATTGTGGGATTGAGCCCCACGTTGGGCTCCATGCTCAGCATGGACTCTGCTTGTCCCTTTCCCTCTGCTCCAC
The DNA here is from genome assembly GCF_023065955.2 of Ursus arctos. NCBI lineage: Eukaryota > Metazoa > Chordata > Mammalia > Carnivora > Ursidae > Ursus > Ursus arctos. The sequence goes on from NC_079873.1 coordinate 43,646,457, forward strand.
CCCCCACTCTTTCTTTCTCAAATAAATAAATAAAATCTTTTTTTAAAAAATGGTATAACTTAGTCGGTTGAAAATCAACAAGACCTAGGCATAAACTTTTGCAATTAATAAGAACAGTTAGCAAGGTTGCTGGAGAGAAGATCAATGTACAAGTATATCTGCGTATATCAACTCAATCTGAATATAAAATTTCAAAAAAATTATATTCAACAGTGTCATATACTTAGAAATAGTTTAATAAAAGATTTGCAAGATTTTTAAAATTAGTTTCAGAGGTAGAGTTTAGTGATTCATCAGTTGCAAATAACCCCCAGTGCTCATTACAGCAAGTGCCTTCCTTAATGCCCATTACCCAATTATCCCATCCCCCCCCCGCTGCACCTCCCCTCATCAACCCTCAGTTTGTTTCCTAGAATTTAGCATCTCTTATGGTTTGCCTCCCTCTCAATTTTCACCTCATTTTATTTTTCCTTCCCTTCCCCTATGTTCATCTGCTTTGTTTCTTAAATTCCACATCTGAGTGAAATCATACGCTATTTGTTTTTCTTTGACTGACTCATTTGCAAGATTCTTTTGATAACTTGTAAAACTTTGGGGCACCTGGGTGGCACAGCAGTTAAGCGTCTGCCTTCGGCTCAGGGCGTGATCCCGGCGTTATGGGATCGAGCCCCACATCAGGCTCCTCCACTATGAGCCTGCTTTTTCCTCTCCCACTCCCCCTGCTTGTGTTCCCTCTCTCACTGGCTGTCTCTATCTCTGTCGAATAAATAAATAAAATCTTAAAAAATAAACTTGTAAAACTTTACTGAGAGAATTTCAACAAATATCCAACCTAAGAACAGTTTGCATGGTTTCAGCTTGTCTTCATTTAAACCCATGGTTGACCTTCAACTGTAAGATAAACCTAATAGTTGGGACCATTACTTAACAGAATTTTATTTAGATGACATTAAATAATGCAGTTGTGGTTTTATAAAATAGATTTCCAAGTGTATATGTTACCAATATTTTTTATTTTTAAAATTTTTTAAATGATTATTTATTTATTTATTTATTTATTTATTTATTTGAGATAGAGAGAGCACATGAGCAGGGGAGGTGGGCAGAGGGAGAGTGGGAGGGAGAGGCAGACTACCCGCTGAGCAGGGAGCCCCATGCCGGGCTCTATCCCAGGACCCTGAGATCATGACCTGAGCCGAAAGCAGATGCTTAACTGACTGAGCCACCCACCCAGGCGTCCCTATATGTTACCAATATTTTTTAAACACACCACTGTTTCTAATGATACAAGGAACCAAAAAGACTATCCAAGTTCAGAAGACGTGAAATGAAATGAACCTATAACAGAAAGCAAAAATTATGTATACCTTTACTAAAAATCCAGAAAAAAACCAAAGAATATACAAATAAGCAATAAGCAAAAGAAATTTACAAAAAGGTATCATTTAAGTGCTTGGACTTGAAATAACATTCTGAATAAAAAATACTTGAAACAGTAATGTCATATTTGTTACTACTTAAATGAAATAATTAAACCAGTAATACATATGTTTACTCTATCAGCAGAAGTGCAAAAATGTTTCTTCATGCTAGTTCAGCCCTAATGTGATTAAGTAGGGTAACCATTTGTCCCCATTTCCCCCTATAGTCCCAGTGTGATTATGAATAATGCCTTTTTCACACTTGACAGTTTTTACTTTTATAATAAATTATATGGTCACACTATTTTTACTTATTACCATTTCTTTTTTTTATTATGTTCAATTAGCCAACATATAATACATCATTAGTTTTCTTAATTTATTTATTATTTTTTATTATTATGTTCAATTAGCCAGCATATCGTACATCATTAGTTTTTGATGTAGTGTTCAATGATTCATTAGTTGCATATAACACCCAGTGCTCATTTCTTTTTTTTAAGATTTTATTTATTTGAAAGAGAGAGAGCACACATGTGCACAAGCAGAGAGAGTGGCCGGCAGAGGGAGAGGGAGAAGAAGAAGCAGGCCCTCTGCTGAGCCCTAGGTGAGGCTCGATCCCAGCACCCTGGGATCATGACCTGAGCTGAAGGCAGACACTTAACTGACTGAGCCACCCAGGCACCCCTGTCTTATTACCATTACTGACATCAAAATGTGAAGCACATATATACCATGTCCTACAGTATGGCAAAAAAGAAGGAATAAATGAATGTAGGGAGGGAAGGAAAGGGAAATGAAGGGAAAGATGGAAGGAAAGACACTTAGAAAAGCCAAACATTAGTCTCTAAAAGTAAGTGCTTTTAAAAAACTTTAGTGAAGAATAATTCACAAACATAGTTTACCCATTTAAAGTGTGCAACATGATATATATATATATACATATATATATATATATATATATATATATATATACACATACACATTGTGGAGTAACTACCAGATTAACATAAGTAATTAACACATCCACCACCTCACATAGTTAATTTTTTTGTGTGGTGAGATTGTTTAAAATCTGTCTTCATCACTTTTCAAGTATATAATACCATCTTATTCACTGAAAGAGCTTTTGAGGGACAACTCTGACACATTTCACAACTTTTCCAATGGTATTTGTGATGTTTAGATATTCAGATGCTACTGGGACATATTAAATATGCTCTCCTAGTATATAAACCATTTCATCCATATTTTGAAAATATGAGAGTTCAAGATGTATTATTCACTTTCAATTATATATACTACTCAATATCTGTCAATGTCTTGTTTATTTTACATATTGAGTATACTTGGGCTTTTTTCATTTTCCTCAAAATTATATAAACTAGTGCATACTCTTCATAAATATTTTTAAAAAGAGTAATATTTCTGCTGTATTAGTTGTATTACTTTTTACTAATGATTTATACCTTTTATTAGATACCTATTTCCTTCTCCCTTGATGTTTTATCCTGTTGCCCTTTTTTCTTATCTGTTAATTGGATGCTCATGTAATTTATTATCTAATTAATAGCATGTGCATTTAAAGGGTATGACATTCCTATGAGTACATTATCCATGTTCGATAGGCTCCTGGAAGTAGTTCGAAAACTATCTCTTAAGGTAAATAGTCTAATGGAATGTTTCAGCAATGTAGAGTAAAAAGTTTAGTAGCAAATTCAAGGTAATTTCTTCCCTAAACATCAAGTCCTTCCTTTAGTTCAGAAGGTCTTGTAATTAATGGTCAGCAATTTGGAACACACATATGTAGAACATGCTTAAGTAGATTAGTCAGGAATTATTGAAGTTCTAGTCTTTGAACTTCAAATCATATCAGTTGATGTCTCAAGGAAGTAACTTGTAATATGCCACTTATGATATGGTTATAGGTGATTATATCACAGTGTTCACATTTTTAGTAGGAACAGTAGCCCATGAAGACTGACAGTGGGGATAGGGAGTGTGCTTAACATAGGTATCTTACACATATTGGCCCAGAGCTTCAGTGACTACATACATTCTCTCTACTTGATCACCGACAAATACCAGAAACTTGACTGTCTCTTGCTTGAGGCTTCACTGGGGGAGAGGATTTAAAATGCAATTGTTTTGTCCTCGGTATTTTGATCGGGATAGCATTGAAAGTGTAGATTGCTCTGGGTAGCATGGACATTTTAACTATGTTAATTCTTCTGATCCATGAGCATGGAATATCTTTCCATCTTTTTATGTCTTCCTCAATGTCTTTCAAGAGTGATTTATAGTTTCTAGAATATAGGCCCTTTACGTCTCTGGTTAAGTTAATTCCAAGGTAACGTATGGTTTTTGGTGCTATTGTAAATGGGATGGATTCCCTAATTTCTCTTTCTTCAGTCTCGTTATTCGTGTACAGAAATGCAACTGATTTCTGAGCATTGATTTTGTATCCCGCCATGTTACTGAATTGCTCTATAACTTCTAATAGTTTGGGAGTGGCTTCTTTTGGGTTTTCCATATAGAGTATCATGTCATCTGCGAAGATGATCAGTAGGGGAAGAAAGGGATAAAGAAAGGGGGCGGTAATCAGAAGGGGGAATGAAACATGAGAGACTATGGACTATGAGAAACAAACTGAGGGCCTCAGAGGGGAGGGGGGTGGGGGAATGGGACAGGCCGGTGATGGGTAGTAAGGAGGGCACGTATTGCATGGTGCACTGGGTGTTATACACAACTAATGAATCATCGAGCCTTACATTGGAAACTGGGGATGTACTGTATGGTGACTAACATAATAAAATAAAAAATCATTATAAATAAAAAAAATAAAATAAAAAAAATAAAATGCAATTGTTTTGTAAGAGCCAGAAAAATTCAGAATTTGACAAAATTTAAGAACAAGTATCCAGGTCTCCATACATCAAGCATTGTGTTTTCTCATTCTTAGTAGCAGTGAAATCTCAACTCAGATGTTCAAATTTGACTCAAGATGTTATCTGATGATAAATAACTTATGCAAAAGGGAGTATCTTTGTATTCTATGTATGGAATCTGACAGAAGCACAGAATGCAAAAGTCAGCATTAAAATGATTTTAATATATCTGATTCTATGTATCTCTAACTACAATCTTTAGCTTAAAAACTAATCTGTCTGATATGAGAATTGCTACCCCAGCTTTCTTTTGAGGTCCACTGGCATGAAAAATGGTTCTCCATCCCTTCACTTTCAGTCTGGATGTATCTTTAGGTTCAAAATGAGTCTCTTGTAGACAGCATATGGATGGGTCATGTCTTTTTTTATCCAATCTGCAACCCTGTGGCATTTTATGGGAGCTTTTAGGCCATTTACATTGAGAGTGATTATTGACAGATATGATTTTAATGATGTCATGTTGCCTGTAAAGTCTTTGTTTCTATAGATTGTGACTTTCTGTTCTGTATCACTCTTGGGGCCTTTTTACTTTTACAGAACCCCCCTTAATATCTCCTGTAGGGCTGGTTTCGTGGTTATGAAATTGGTCAGTGACTGGCGATTCTGGAAGGTCTTTATCTCTCCATCAATTCTGAATGAGAACATAGGCAGTAACCTCTTAGACATCAGCCACAGCAACATCTTTCGTGTCACGTCTCCAAAGGCAAGGGAAACAAAAGAAAAAATGAACTTTTGGGACTTCATCAAGATAAAACGTTTAAGCACAGCAAACAAAACAGTCATCAAAACAAAGAGGCAACCCACAGAATGGGAGAAGATATTTGCAAATGACATTACAGATAAAAGGCTGGTATCCAAGATCTATAAGGAACTTCTCAAACTCAATACACGAGAAACAAATAATTGAATCAAAAAATGGGCAGAAGATATGAATAGACACTTTTCCAATGAAGACATACAAATGGCTAACAGACACATGAAAAAATGTTCAAAATCATCAGCCATCAGGGAAATTCAAATCAAAAACATATTTAGATACCACCTTACCCCAGTTAGAACGGCAAAAATGGACAAGGCAAGAACAACAAATGCTGTAGAGGATGTAGAGAAAAGGGAACCCTCTTACACTGTTGGTGGGAATGCAAGTTGGTACAGCCACTTTGGAAAACAGTGTGGAGGTCCCTCAAAAAAGTAAAAATAGAGCTACCCTATAATCCAGCAATTGCACTACTGGGTATTTACTCCAAAGATACAGACGGAGTGAAGAGAAGGTCCATATGCACCCCAATGTTCATAGCAGCATTTTCCACAATAGCCAAACTGTGGAAGGAGCCGAGATGCCCTTCAAAAGACGAATGGATAAAGAAGATGGGTTCAGAGGGCGGAGATAAGATGGCAGAGGAATAAGGGTCCCCTTCTTCAGCTGGTCCCCTGAGGCGAGCTGGCTAGGTACCAGACCATTATGAAAACCCAAGGGATCAGCCTGAGATGCAGGAAGATACATCTGGATCTCTACAAATGAACATCTCCAGCACTGAGTATTGAGGTAGGAAGTGGGGAGCCATGAATCCACGCACAGATACCAGAAGATAAACAGAAGTGGAGGGAGCATTCACACTCGGGTGCCAGGAAGCAGTAGCCACCGGCACTGGGGAGCGGCCGGACTCCCGGACCGGCACCCGCGAGAGAGCAGACTGAGACCGTGGGCCTGGGAATGCGTGTCCATCCAAACTGAAAACCGGAGCTCCACAGCACTCACTGTAACTGGACTGAGACTGGGAGCTCAGGAGCGTGCGCATGACCAGACTGAAAACCTGCGCGCATGACTACGCGCGAACCTCACTGAAACAGGGAGCTCAGGAGCGCGCTCGGGGGCGGGTGGCGGCTGGCGGTGTTAGAAACACAAAGGACAGAGACGTGTTGGCCCTGGAAGTGAGGGCTGGGATGCCGGCTATAGGGTTTTTAGCAGCACTGACAGAAACAGAGTTAAAGAGGCCAGAAGAGCTCAGTGGAGAGTGGACTGCGATCTCTCTGTTCTGAGACAGAGGCTAGGATATGGCCACTGCTGCTCTGACTCTCAGAAGAGTCACAGAAAACTGCCAGGAAAAGCTGCCAGAGAACAAAAGCTCAGAAACACCAGTTCACATTGTGCCAACCCCAATCCCTCCTCGCAGGAGACAGGGCGACTCTACCCAAACAGGGTTGCCTGAATATCAGCACGGCAGGCCCCTCCCCCAGAAGGCAGGTTGAAAAATCAAGAAGCCCCCATCCCTAAGGTCCCTATAAAACAAGAGCACACTGCCTGGGGCCTGGTCAATAATTTGGGCTCTGGGCAAGCCCGCAACCTCTCCTCATCAGAATGACAAGAAGGAGAAATCCCCCCCCAGCAAAGAAAAGACAATGAGTCTGTGGTCTCTGCCACAGAACTGATGGATATGAATACAATCAAATCAGAAATGGAGTTCAGAGTAACAATGGTCAAGATGATGTGCAGACTTAAAAAATATATTAATGAAAATATTAATGAGAATATAGAATCTCTAAGGGTGGAAATGAGAGCGAATCTGGCAGAAATTAAAAATGCTATGAATCAAATGCAGTCAAAACTATACGCTCTGATGGCCAGAGTAAATGAGGCAGAAGAATCAATTAGTGAATTGGAGGATGGGATAGTAGAAGAGAAAGCTAACAGAGAAAATTGGCTCAAAAAAATCCAATCTTAAGACTGTCGGTTACGGGAGATTACTGACTCAATGAAACGTTCTGATGTCAGAATCATCAGCATCCCCGAGGTGGTGGAGAAAGAGAGAGGTCTAGAAGAGATATTTGAACAAATTGTAGCTGAAAACTTCCCTAATCTAGCAAAGGAAACAAGCATTCATGTCCAAGAGGCAGAGAGGACCCCTCCCAAAGTCAACCACGACAAACCTACTCCACGTCACATCATAGGGCAATTCGCAAATATTAGATCCAAGGATATAGTATTGAAAGAGCCCAGGGCAAGGAAATTTCTAATGTACAAAGGCAAAAATATTAAGATTACATCAGACCTGTCTACACAGAGCTGGAATGAGAGAAAGTGTTGGGGGGCATTTTTAAAGCTCTTTCAGAGAAAAACATGCAGCCAAGGATCCTTTATCCAGCAAGGCTGTCATTCAGAATTGATGGAGAGATAAGGACCTTCCAGAATCGCCAGTAACTAACCAATTTCATAACCATGAAACCAGCCCTACAGGAGATATTAAGGGGGGGTCTATAGAAGTAAAAAGGCCCCAAGAGTGATACAGAACAGAAATTTACAATCTAAAGAAACAAGGACTTTACAGGCAACATGGCATCATTAAAATCATATCTCTCAATAATCACTCTCAATGAGAATGGCCTAAATGCTCCCATAAAATGCCACAGGGTGGCAGATTGGATAAAAAGACATGACCCATCCATTTGCTGTCTACAAGAGACTCATTTCGAACCTAAAGATACATCCAGACTGAAAGTGAAGGGATGGAGAACCATTTTTCATGCCAGTGGACCTCAAAAGAAATCTGGGGTAGCAATTCTCATATCTGACAGATTGGATTTTAAACTAAAGACACAGAAGGGCAGTATATTATTCTTAAAGGATGTATCCAACAAGTGGATATGACAAATATAAATATCTATGCCCCCAACAGGGGAGCAGCAAGATACACAAGCCAACTCTTAACCAGAATAAAGAGACATATAGATAAAAATACGTTAATAGTAGGGGACCTCAACAATCCACTATCATCAATAGATAGATCACCTAAGCAGAAAATCAACAAAGAAACAAGAGCTTTGAATGCCATACTAGACCAGATGTACTTCATAGATATATAGAAAACAACACCCAAGAACAACAGAATGCTCATTCTTTTCAAATGCACATGGAACGTTCTCCAGAATAGACCATATGCTGGGTCATAAAACAGGTCTCAACTGATACCAAAAGGCTAAATTATTCCCTGCATATTCTCAGGCCACAATGCTTTGAAATTGGAACAAAATCACAAGGAAAAATTTGGAAGAAACTCAAAAACTTGGAGACTAAGAACCATCCTGCTCAAGAATGATTCGATAAAGCAGGAAATCAAAAATCAATTTAAACAATTTATGGAGATGAACAAGAATGAAAACACAATGATCCAAAACCTATGGGATACTACAAAGGCAGTCCTAAGGGGGATATACATAGCCATCCAAGCCTCACTCAAAAAATAGAAAAATCTAAAATGCAGTTTTTATATTCTCACCTCAAGAAGCTGGAACAGGAACAGAGGAATAGGCCTAATCGACGCAGGAGAAAGCAGTTGATCAAGATTAGAGCAGAAATCAATGAATTAGAAACCAGGAGCACAGTAGAGCAGATCAACAGAACTAGAAGCTGGTTTTTTGAGAGAATCAATAAAATTGACAGACAACAGGCAAGACTTATCCAAAAGAATAGAGAAAGGACCCAAATTAATATACTTATGAATGAAAAGGGAGAGGTCACAACCAACAGTAATGAAATTGGAAGGATTATTAGAAACGTTTATCAACAGATTTATGCCAATAAATTAAACAACCTGGAAGAAATGGATGCCTTCCTGGAAACCTATAAACTACCAAGACTGAAACAGGAAGAAATTGATTTTTTAAACAGACCAATTTATTATGAAGAGATTGAAACAGTGATCAAAAAACTCCAAAAAAAACCCCAAGAGCCCAGGGCCTGACAGATTCCCCAGGGAATTCTACCAAACATTCAAAGAAGAAATAATACCCATTCTCTTGAAGCTATTTCAAAAAAAAGAAACAGAAGGAAAACTACCAAACTCATTCTATGAGGCCAGTATTACCTTGATCCCCAAGCCAGGCAAAGACCCCATCAAAACGGAGAATTACGGACTGATATCCCTGATGAATATGGATGCCAAAATTCTCAACAAGACCCTAGCGAATAGGATCCAACAGTACATTAAAAGGGTTATCCATCATCACCAAGTGGGATTCATCCCTGGGATGCAAGGGTGGTTCAACATTTGCAAATCGATCAGTGTGATAGATCATATCAACAAGAAAAGAGTCAAAAACCATATGATCCTCTCAACTGATGGAGAAAAAGCATTTGACAAAATACAGCATCCTTTCCTAATTAAAACCCTTCAGAGTGTAGGGATAGAGGGTACATTCCTCAATCTCATAAAAACCATCTATGAAAAGCCTACAGCAAATATCATTCTCAATGGGAAAAAGCTGGAAGCTTTTCCTTTAAGATCAGGAACACGACAAGGATGCCCACTCTCGCCACTATTATTTAACATAGTACTAGAAGTCCTTGCAACAACAATCAGACAACAAAAAGGGATAAAAGGTATCCAAATCGGCAAAGAAGAAGTCAAACTGTCTATCTTCGCAGATGACATGATACTCTATATGGAAAACCCAAAAAATTCCACCCCCAAACTACTAGAAGTTATAGAGCAATTCGGTAATGTGGCGGGATACAAAATCAATGCTCAGAAATCAGTTGCATTTCTATACACGAAGAATGAGACTGAAGAAAGAGAAATTAGAGAATCCATTCCATTTATAATAGCACAAAAATCATACGTTATCTCGGAATTAACTTAACCAGAGATGTAAAGGATCTGTATTCTAGAAACTACAAATCACTCTTGAAAGTCATTGATGAAGACACACAAAGATGGAAAAATATTCCATGCTCATGGATCGGAAGAATTAACATAGCTAAAATGTCCATGCTACCCAGAGCAATCTACACTCTCAATGCCATCCCGATCAAAATACCAATGACATTTTTCGGAACAAACAGCCCTTAAATTTGTGTGGAACCAGAAAAGGCCCTGAACCGCCAAGGAATTGTTGAAAAGGAAAAACAAAGCTGGGGGCATCACATTGCCGGATTTCAAGCTATACTACAAAGCTGTGATCATGAAGACAGCATGATACTGGGACAAAAGCAGACACATAGACCAATGGCACAGAATAGAGAACCCAGAAATGGACCCTCGGCTCTTTGGGCAGCTAATCTTTGATAAAGCAGGAAAAAACATCCAGTGGAAAAAAGACAGTCTTTTCACTACATGGTGCTGGGGAAATTGGACAGCTACATGCAAAAGAAGGAAACTTGACCACTTTCTCACACCATACACAAAGATAAACTCCAAATGGATGAAAGACCTCGATGTGAGACAGGAATCCATCAAAGTCCTAGAGGAGAACATAGGCAGCAACCTCTATGACATTGGCCACAGCTGCTTTTTTCATGAGACATCTCTAAAGGCAAGAGAAACAAAAGAAAAATGAACTTGTGGGATTTCATCAAGATCATTAACATAATGACTAACATAATATAATAAAAAATATTATTATTAAAAAAATAAAGTTGAACTGCAGGAATAGAGAGAAAAAAAAAGATCAAAAGCTTCTGCACAGCCAAGGAAACAGTCAAAAAAACTAAGAGGCAGCCCATGGAATGGGAGAACATATTTGCAAATGACACTACAGATAAAAGACTGGTATCCAAGATCTACAAAGAACTTCTCAAACTCAATACACAAGAAACAAATAAACAAATTTAAAAATGGGCAGAAGATATGAACAGACACTTTTCCAATGAAGACATACAAATGGCGAACAGACACATGAGGAAATGTTCAAAATCATTAGCCATCAGGGAAATTCAATCAAAACCACACTCAGATACCACCTTACCCCAGTTAGAATGGCAAAAATTGACAAGGCAAGAAACAACAATTGTTGGAGAGGATGTGGAGAAAGGGGATCCCTCCTACATTGTTGGTGGGAATGCAAGTTGGTACAGCCACTTTGGAAAACAGCGTGGAGGTCCCTTAAAAAGTTAAAAATTGAGCTACCCTCTAATCCAGCCATTGCACTACTGGGTATTTACCCCAAAGATACATACGTAGTGAAGAGAAGGGCCATATGCACCCCAATGTTCATAGCAGCATTGTCCACAATAGCTAAATCGTGGAAGGAGCCGAGATGCCCTTCAACAGATGACTGGTTTCAGAAGATGTGGTCCATATATACAGTGGAATATTACTCAGCCTTCAAAAAGAATGATTTCTCAACATTTGCTGCAACATGGATGGGACTGGAGGAGATAATGCTAAGCGAAATAAGTCAAGCAGAGAAAGACAATTATCATATGGTTTCACTCATTTACGGAACCTAAGAAGTAGGAAGATCAGTAGGAGAAGAAAGGGAAGAAGAAAGGGGGGGTAAACAGAAGGAGGAATGAACCACGAGAGACTATGGACTCTGGGAAACAAACTGAGGGCTTCGGGGGGGGGGGTAATGAGTAAGGCTGGTGATGGGTTTTAAGGAGGGCACATATTGCATAGTGCACTGGGTGTAATACGCAAGTAATGAATCATGGAACTTTACATCGAAATCTAGGGATGTACTGTATGGTGACTAACATAATAAAATTTTAAAAATAATCATAATAAAAAATAATTATTCTCTAACCCTTCAAAAAAAATAAAAAATGAAAAATAAAAAAAGATGTGCTTCATGTATACAATGGAATATTATTCAGCCATCAGAAAGGATGAGTACCCACCATTTGCATGGACATGGATGGAACTGTAGGGGATTATGCTAAGTGAAAGAAGTCAAGCAGAAAAAGACAATTACCATATGGTTTCACTCATTTATGGAACATAAGAAATAGAAGTATGATCTGTTGGAGAAGGGAAGAATGAAGGGGGTGGTAAACAGAAGGTGGAATGAACCATGAGAAACTATGGACTCTGGGAAACAAACTGTCGGTTTTAGAGGGGAGGGGGCTGGGGGATTGGGGTAGGCCAGTGATGGGTATTAAGGAGGGCATGTATTGCATGGAGCACTGGGTGTAATACATAAACAATGAATCATGGAACACTACATCAAAAACCAATGACGTCCTGTATGGTGACTAACATAACATAATAAAAATTTTTTTTAAAAAACTATGGACTATGAGAAACAAACTGAGGGCCTCAGAGGGGAGCAGGGTGGGGGGAATGGGATAGACCGGTGATGGGTAGTAAGGAGGGCACGTATTGCATGGTGCACTGGGTGTTATACACAACTAATGAATCATCGAGCCTTACATTGGAAACCGGGGATGTACTGTATGGTGACTAACATAATATAATAAAAAATCATTTTAAAAAATCTGATTTTAATTCACTAGTTATTTAAGAGTATAGATTAGTTTAGAAGTTAAAGGATTCTCCCAGAATCACTCAAATGATGTTAGAACTATTACTAGAACTTACTTCAGTGCCTCAGCATATTTGACCAAAACTGATATTTATTCTAAACGCATTTTGTAATTTTTAAAAGCAGAAATTATAGAAGAATCAGAATATTATTAGCTGTTGGCTAAAGTATACTCAAAAATAGAAGTGTTTTCATAGTTTATAATTCACTTTGACCCAATTTGTTTCTATATCCGATAGTCCAGTAAGTCAAGCAATCAGACATTTAAGGTCTGAATTACTTGTCAGAGTATCTTTATATGTGAATTCTATTATTAAAAGAACAATAATATTTTATCTACGTTATTAAAGATATAACATTTAGGAAAACAGAAACCACATACTTTACATTCTTAATGCATCACATATCTGCTTCTGGCAGTTTAATGGGCTCTGTATTTGGTAAACTCTCCCCCTTCACATCAGGACCATCTTTGCTTTTACCCCGTCTTTGGCTGAACCAGTTCCTGGAGATCAGCTTTCAGTTCAGGCCCTTAAAAAAGAAAGGTTGTCAATTGAAGCAATAAACTTGAAATATAAATAAAGAAGTGATAATATTCATTCCCTCAGTTTCACGAAATAAAAGCCTGTAGGCTAGTGTGGTAACAAATGTGGTGGAAAGATAGACTTCACATCTTTGTTTTCCTGTAAGATGAAATCTTAAGTGACAACCTAAAGGTGAACCACATTACATCCACACTTCCTATATATTACCATTGTGCAGTCAGAGTATAGAACATCAACTGTCTTAAAAATCTGAAGTCTAGGGGCACCTGGGTGGCTTAGTCATTAAGCACCTGCCTTCGGCTCAGGTCACGATCCCAGCATTCTGGGATCAAGCCCCGCATCAGGCTCCCTGCTCAGGAGGAAGCCTGCTTCCCCCTCTCCCACTTCCCCTGCTTGTGTTCCCTCTCTCGCTGTGTCTCTCTCTCTGTCAAATAAATAAAAAAGTCTTTTAAAGAAATCTGAAGTCTAAACCATGGATAGGATTTTAATTAAAAGTAAAATATTATTTTCTAAAGGATTAACTGAGTACATTCGTGGGTCACAGTAAGTTTTATAGTAGTGACATCCATCGTATTGTGGCAGTCTGAAAGTAATTTTATCAAAACTAACTAGTTATATTCAGGTGCAAAGTCCTATCTGCAACTTTCCATAAATGAGCCTGATTTTGAACACAGTATCAAAAATAACAGCAAATTATTAAAACAACAAAGTTTATCTTAACAGCAAATTTCTAAAACAATCCATGGGATGAATTATGAAAATAATTCACTACGAATGTTTGATGACAATACTATATTTGGAAAAATTTATTCCTGTTTTATGATAATTTTAAGATACTTTTGATTTTCCTAATGTGTGTATTTAAATATCTCTTAAAGCCACTTAAAAATCATACTAAAATGTAACATTGTGCATCAACTATACTTAAATTTAAAAAATAAATAAAAGTAGTGAAAACCCAGAATAGTGGGTGCCAGGGTTTGGAGGGAGGGGGAAATAGGGGACTTGCTGTTCAACAGGTATAAAGTTTCAGTTCATGCAAGATGAAAAGTTCTAGATGTGCTGTACAACATTGTGATTATGGTTAACAATGTTATACTGTATACTCGAAAAGCTGTTAAAAGGATAGATCTCATGTTAAGTTCTTACAACAATAAAAAACAGAAAATTTGGGGAAAAAAACAATGAAATCTGTAATTTAGTCAAGAATATTGTATCAATATTGTTAAAATCATACTACTATAGTTACCTACATGCTGGCATTCTGAATTATCCAGCTCTCATCAAGCTTATCATATCAAACTATCAATCAAAGTAAACAGTGGCTGTCATTCGTTGAGCTCTTTTCTGGAGTCTATCCTGCTCCACTGAACTTCATCTATTCCTGGGCCAGGACAGGGCTACTAAACAGTACAGACACATTTGACTAGTAAGCAATTTATATAAAACCATTCACTTTTGGTACAACAATATAGATGGTAAGAAGAAGAAAAACCTTGGAACAAAATACGAATTATGTCTCCAATCAAGAGCTTCCCAGCAAGCCATAATCCCCAAGCCTCAGTTTTCTCATTTATAAAATGGGGTTACCGTCTGTATGCAAATGTGCTTTATTCCAGGTGTTTTTAAGGTATGTTGACTTGCACTCGGCACATGCTGTAAAAAGTTGAGTCCAGAACAGTGTTTGAAGAAGGACAAATTAAAATAGTGAAAATATATATATTTGTAGTTAAAATTAAACATATTTTCCTTTGATTTAGTAAGGACTGCATTTTTCAGCAACACCAATTAAATACTAAAGAAAAGAAGAAGTTCATTATGGTCTATGCCTACATGAAGCTGCATACTGTAATCTCTTCACATTTCCAGCCAATTTTTAGAAAGGTGTGAGATTCTCTTCTAATGTTTTCTTTCCTCCTGTTATGGTCTGTCATAATGCATGAGGCACACACACCCCCTGCCCCCATAGGCATTCTTCTTCCCTTTCCCTTCATCTTGAACCACAGGTACTGCTTCATCTTTTTTCTCTTGCTCAGGTATAATATCCTGATTCTCAGTTCATGGCTCCTCTTGTTGAAGTTGTTCATCACTGGGCCGCTGGGCCTAGGTGTGTGTGTACGTGCATGTGTGTGTGTAAATAAAAAGTTTTATTGTTAATACATGCCAACAATGGAAATAGACATTCTACATTTATATATCAAATTATAAATAAGCTAAAGCCATTCATCAAACATGATTCTATATACTTTTATTTTTTAAAGGAAGTTACTCTTCCCATGGAGTGGCTATTCCAAAAGGAAGTACTCACAAGGACTTTGGAAGTTATTTTAAACTATACTGAGATGTATGTGTGTATTCTGTGATTAATAAGCATGAAAAAGAAGTCATGGGGTATATTTCCACAGGCAACACCAGAATGGAATTTTTCTGAATAGATGTTTCCTTTCCCTCATCAGCATGGGAAACTTTATCACTATATCCATAGTAGTTCAAAAAAATTTTCAGAGCATTAAATGTACGGTAATTAAAAACATCGGATCTGGAAGTACTCACGGCCACATGCTGGTTAGACCCTCGATCATCCTTTCTTTGATTAGACTTGGATCTTGATCTGACTCTGCCACTCATAGTTCACCCTGAAAGGAGAATATTGGTATTTGGAAAACGTACTCTAAAGGAGAGGTATACCTCTTCCAAGGCCAAAAAGGTTTCTTTTTTTTTTTACCTTGAAAATACTTTGAAAGCCAACCTAGTACGAGGATAGCGTACACGCTGCAATCACACCAAATACACGGGACGCAAGATCGTTTCCATCAGCCAGGCTGGCCGTGAAATCACCTTATGGACAGGCTAAAACACGACGTTTAGTCTCACAGCTAGATTGCCCAGTACAAAGGCGTTTGAGAAAATAGTGCTGGACATTGAAACCTGAGTCATTGCTGCTTTGGTCACATTCCCATTTACTAGACTCATTTTACCGCCTTAAATAAGGTTTTGTTGGAACACAGAGAAAGAAACAATCCTTCGCGTACGGCCTGTGGCTGTCTTTGCACTACAAGGGTTCCGGTGTCTAGCCATGCTACAGACCCACGGGCCGCCTCCTACGTTGACACTCTGCACAGTGTACTACAAATCTCGGGGGACCCAGTTACAAGCCCCCAGCATTCCCTGCTTCCTGGTCTTTCCTATACCGCCTGGTCTGCTCCCTGCCTAGGGTCCCACTGAGATTCCTGGCCTCTGTGCTCTGCCGGCAGTTGCAGGTGCTTCCATTACCCAGATACCTCAACTAACCCCCCACCCACCAGACCTTGCCCCATCTTCATCTGACCCCATCCACTCTGCAGCCCACCGTCCTCCGCTGTCCCTGTCCTATCACAACAACCAGGGCCATGGTGGCTGTGATGCCTGTGAGAAGGACTAAGATCTCAAGAATCCTCTTTCTTGGAGGTGACAGACCATGCTGCTCTGACCAGCCCTGAGGCCCACTAGCTCCCTCCTTAGACTCACTCACACTGAATCTCCTGGAAAGGCTAATCTGTGGACTTACCAGTTGAGTTTCAGCTAGCTAGAATTAAGACAGAAGGAGCACAATCATCTTTGCTTCAGCTCTGCTCGGAAAACTCAGACAGGAAGGTGCATGTCCAGAAACAGACATGCACAGCAATGGGGATGCGCAGCAATGGTCATGGCATCAACAGGCATGTACAACGACTTAGGCTCCTGCAGTGTTTGAGGTTTTTCCTCCGATGCCGCCCAGACCAGGAAACACAAGGTCTCTTGAGGATGAGAAAAGGGGCTTAAAGAGTGCTTTTTTCCTCCCAACCAATGTTTCTTATGTATCCAGAAACTGGGGACAGACAGTCTCATGTTATACTTAGGGGAGAATGTGTCTCAGAAAGAGGGCTGTGATAGTCCCACAAGTTCATTTTTTCTTTTGTTTCTCTTGCCTTTGGAGATGTGTCATGAAAAAAGTTGCTGTGGCCAATGTCAAAGAGGTTGCAGCCTATGTTCTCCTCTAAGATTTTGATGGATTCCTGTCTCACATCGAGGTCTTTCATCCAGTTGGAGTTTATTTTTGTGTATGGTGTGAGAGAGTGGTCAAGTTTCATTCTTTTGCATGTAGCTGTCCAATTTTCCCAAAACCAGTTATTGAAGAGACTGTCTTTTTTCCACTGGATGTTTTTTCCTGCTTTATCAAAGATTAGTTGCCCAAAGAGCCAAGGGTCCATTTCTGGGTTCTGTATTCTGTGCCATTGGTCTATGTGTCTGCTTTTGTCCCAGTACCATGCTGTCTTCGTGATCACAGTTTTGTAGTATAGCTTGAAATCCGGCAACGTGATGCCCCAGCTTTGTTTTTCCTTTTCAACAATTCCTTGGTTATTCGGGGCCTTTTCTGGTTCCACACAAATTTAAGGGCTGTTTGTTCCAGTTCTTTGAAAAATGTCATTGGTATTTTGATCGGGATAGCATAGAAAGTGTAGATTGCTCTGGGTAGCGTAGACATTTTAACTATGTTAATTCTTCCGATCCATGAGCATGGAATATTTTTCCATCTTTGTGGGTCTTCTTCAATGACTTTCAAGAGTGATTTGTAGTTTCTAGAATATAGACCCTTTACGTCTCTGGTTAAGTTAATTCCAAGATAACGTACAATTTTTGGTGCTATTGTAAATAGAATGGTTTCCCTAATTTCTCTTTTTTCGGTCTCATTGTTTGTGTATAGAAATGCAACTGATTTCTGAGCATTGATTTTGTATTCCGCCACATTACTGAATTGCTCTATAACTTCTACTAGTTTGGGGGTGGAATCTTTTGGGTTTTCCATATAGAGTATCATGTCATCTGCGAAGATAGATAGTTTGACTTCTTCTTTGCCGATTTGGATACCTTTTATCCCTTTTTGTTGTCTGATTGTTGTTGCAAGGACTTCTAGTACTATGTTGAATAACAGTGGCGAGAGTGGGCATCCTTGTCGTGTTCCTGGTCTTAAGGGAAAGGCTTCCAGCTTTTCCCCATTGAGAATGATATTTGCTGTAGGCTTTCCATAGATGGTTTTTATGAGATTGAGGAATGTACCCTCTATCCCTACACTCTGAAGGGTTTTAATTAGGAAAGGATGCTGTATTTTGTCAAATGCTTTTTCTGCATCTATTGAGAGGCTCATATGGTTCTTGACTCTTTTCTTGTTGATATGATCAATCACACTGATTGATTTGTGAATGTTGAACCACCCTTGCCTCCCAGGGATGAATCCCACTTGGTCATGATAGATAACCCTTTTAATGCACTGTTGGATCCTATTGGCTAGGATCTTGTTGAGAATTTTGGCGTCCATATTCTTCAGGGATATCGGTCTGTAATTCTCCTTTTTGATGGGGTCTTTGCCTGGCTTGGGGATCAAGGTAATACTGGCCTCATAGAATGAATTTGGTAGTTTTCGTTCTGTTTCTATTTTTTGAAACAGCTTCAGGAGAATAGGTATTATTTCTTCTTTGAATGTTTGGTAGAATTCCCTAGGGAATCCATCAGGCCCTGGAGTCTTGATAAAAAGCTTCTGCACAGCCATGGCAACAGTCAAAAAAACTAAGAGGCATGAGAGACTATGGATTCTGAGAAACAAACTGAGGGCTTTCAGAGGGGAGGGGGGGTGGAGTAATGGGATAGGCTGGTGATGGCCAGTAAGGAGGGCATGTATTGCATGGTGCACTGGGTATTATACGCAACTAATGAATCATCGAACTTTACATAAAAAATATAAATAAATAAAATTTAAAAATTAGAAAAAATAAAATGCTTTAACACATTAAAAAAAAAAAACAAAAAAAGAACTAAGAGGCAGCCCATGGATGGGAGAACATATTTGCAAATGACACTACAAATAAAAGGCTGGTATCTAAGATCTACAAAGAACTTCTCAAACTCAATACACAAGAAACAAATAAACAAATAAAAGAATGGGCAGAAGATATGAACAGACACTTTTCCAATGAAGACATACAAATGGCTAACAGACACATGAAAAAATGTTCAAAATCAGTAGCCATCAGGGAAATTCAAATCAAAACCACACTGAGATACCACCTTACGCCAGTTAGACTGGCAAAAATTGACTAGGCAGGAAACAACAAATGTTGGAGAGGATGTGGTGAAAGGGGGTCCCTCCTACATTGTTGGTGGGAATGCAAGTTGGTACAGCCACTCTGGAAAGCAGTGTGGAGGTCCCTTAAAAAGTTAAAAATTGAGCTACCCTATGACCCAGCAATTGCACTACTGGGTATTTACCCCAAAGATACAGACATAGTGAAGAGAAGGGCCATATGTACCCCAATGTTCATAGCAGCACTATCCACAATAGCTAAATCATGGAAGGAGCCGAGATGCCCTTCAACAGATGACTGGATTAAGAAGATGTGGTCCATATATACAATGGAATATTACTCAGCCATTAAAAAGAACAATTTCTCAACATTTGCTGCAACATGGATGGCACTGGAGGAGATAATGCTAAGCGAAATAAGTCAAGCAGAGAAAGACAATTATCATATGGTTTCACTCATTTATGGAGCATAAGAAGTAGGAAGATCGGTAGGAGAAGAAAGGGAAGAAGAAAGGGGGGTTAAACAGAAAGGGGAATGAAGCATGAGAGACTGTGGACTCTAGGAAACAAACTGAGGGCTTCAGAGGGGAGGGCGGCGGGGGAATGGGATAGGCTGGTGATGGGTATTAAGGAGGGCACATATTGCATCATGCCCTGGGTGTTATATGCAAGTAATGCATCATGGAACTTTACATCAAAAACTAGGGATGTACTGTATGGTGACTAACGTAGTATAATAAAAATAAATTTAAAAAAAAGAAAAAGGGCTGTGATAGAAATCAATATTAGGGAATTTAATACCTATTTTCATACATGCTTTGATTAATCATTTCCTTCTCTGTTTCTGGGTTTTCTGTCACACTTGCAGTGAATTTGCTTACTTCCTTTTAATAAATACATTCACACCTATTTACTTTTTTCTTGCGTTTCTGTACATTTAAACCTCTGGATTGGTAACTTATTTCTCTGTGTATACCTGTTCAGTCAGTGCATGGTCCAGAAATGTCCATATATATTGGTCTTAATATTTAGGCCCAGTCCACTCTCACAAGTGTATGGCAGTGGTGACTATGCTCTTCATACACTGTAATCCGTAAGTATCAGCTAAACAACGTGTAAGCAAATCCGAGTTTATTGCATAACACTGTCAGGGAGAGCACTACCTAGACAGAGCCTGTTCTATGTAGAGAAATGTTTTTTTGATTTGTCTTGCGTAACCAAGCACCAGAACCTGTATACACATAGGCTGGTTAAAGAATGCTGTTTGTGAAACTAGTACTGTGTGAATAACACCCATAGGCTGTTATTCTTGGTAGCCTTGTTTGTTTTATTTTTAAGGTTTTATTTATTTATTTGACACACACACACACAGACAGAGAGAGCAAGCACAAGGAGGGGGAGCAGCAGGCAGATGGAGAGGGAGAAGCAATCTCTTCCCTGAGCAGAGAGTCCGATGTGGGGCTTGATCCCAAGATCCTGGGATCATGACCTGAGCTGAAGACAGACACTTAATCGACTGAGCCACCCAGGTTCCAAGCCTAATTGTTTAAAATAATAAAATCTGGCCGCCAGGTCAGAACTAGCCCTTCTTTTCTGGACACCAAGAGCTACAAATCTTGTCTCACACCCTGTCCTGCTCCAGGCTGGGCTGGCCCCTGGAATGGAATCCAGGAGGGAAGGCAGACACACATAGCCCAGGCTCCTTGAAACTATAGAAACATGACAACATGGAAATTCAGCTCACTCCAAACTACACATAGGGGAACAGATGTTTAATTTCAAACCCTATTATTTGCCCTATTAATATGGCCCTTATGGGGATGGTGAGTTGGAAGTCTCACCTGAGGGGAGGATGCTCTGCCCAGGCCTCTCAATAGGGACTCCAGCCTGGCTGTTTCCATGGGGCTTCCCCAGCTAATGAGGTTTGATGTTGTAAGTACCCGATTTGATGTAACTTTGCCTTATTCTCATTTATTGCCTTCTGTTGCCTTCATCTATGTGTAGATTCCTTTCCTCTTCTGTTTCTATTGGTTTTAATAATAATAATAATAATAAAAGTTTTCTTTCCTTTTTGAAACTGAAACACAGCTGTTGTGAATCTTTTGTGCAGAACTGAGCCTTAGTAGAGTCTCAGAGGTGGCAGGACAGGAGAGACACTCATACAGATTTTGAAGTCTGGTATAAAGCAAGTCTTTCAATATGGGAGGGGGTATGATTAGCTTTGGGTAAAAATAGTGATAGAATGGTTTGGGTTTGGTGGACATTGCAAGGCAAGAATTTTAAGATAAACAGTTTGAAAAGTCATGGGGTTAAAAAATGCCATTTAGGAATTTTTATTGAAGAGTTGATGGGTCTTTGAGGTAAATCCTGGGATAAACAAGTTATTTGCAACCTTTATCTATTTAGGCAAGAGTTTCCTGGATTAGTGTAGTTATGTTGGTGAAGTCAGTAGAATATAAATTCTTGTTAATATAGACAATAAATTGTGCATAGGTTTCCATTCTTACTTTATGGAGGGCACGTATTGCATGGTGCACTGGGTGTTATACGCAACTAATGAATCATGGAACTTTACATCAAAAACCAGGGATGTACTATACGGTGACTAACATAATAAAAAATATTATTATTAAAAAAAACTTTAATTCAAGAAAAATTTTGAAGTTCTTATTTAAATTCCATTTAGTTAACATACAGTGTAATACTAGTTTCAGATGTACAATTTAGTGATTCAAAACTTGCATACAACACCTGGTGCTCATCACAAATGCACTCATTAATCCCCATCACTTATTTAACCCATCCCCCCAGACACCTCCCCTCTGGTAACCAACAGTTTGATCTCTGTAGATAAGAGTCTGTTTCCTGGGGGTACCTGGGTGACTCAGTTGGTTAAGAGTTTGCCTTCCGCTCAGGTCATGATCCCAGGCCTGGGATCAAGGCCCACATTGGGCTGTCTGCTCAGTGGGAGCCTTTTTCTCCCTCTGCCTGCTGCTCCCCTTGCTTGTGTGCGCGCTCTCTCTCTCTCTGGCAAATAAATAAATAAATAAAAATCTTAAAAAAAATAAATGGTAGAATTCACCTGTGAAGCCATATGATTTTAGACTTGTTTTTTGGGAATTTTTAAAATAATTTTTATTATGTTCTGTTAGTCACCATACAGTACATCCTTAGTTTTTGATGTAGTGTTCCATGATTCATTATTTGCATATAACACCCAGTGCTCCATGCAATATGCGCCCTCCTTAATACCCATCACTGGCCTATCCCAATCCCTCACCCCCTCCCCTCTGAAGCCCTCAGTTTGTTTCCCAGAGTCCACAGTCTCTCATGGTTCATTCTCCCTTCTGTTTACCCCCCCTTCATTCTTCCCTTCCTTCTCCTACCGATCTCTCTGCTATTTCTTATGTTCCTTAAATGAGTGAAACCATATGATAATTGTCTTTCTCTGCTTGACTTATTTCACTTAGCAAAATCTCCTGCAGTCCTGTCCATGTTGCTGCAAATGTTGGGTAATCGTTCCTTCTGATGGCTGAGTAGTATTCCATTGTATATATGGACCACATCTTCTTAATCCATTCATCTGTTGAAGGGCATCTCAGCTCCTTCCACAATTTAGCTATTGTGGACAATGCTGCTATGAACATTGGATTTTTTGTTTACTGATTCAATTTCCTTGCTAGTAATTTGTTTGTTCAAGGTTCCTATTTCTTCCTAATTCAGTTTTGGAACGTTATATTCTTCTATGTTGTCCAGTTTCTTGGCATATAATTTTTCATGCTATTTTCTTATAATCCAGGATGCTTGGGTGACTTAGACGTTAAGCATCTGCCTTTGGCTCAGGTCATGATCCCAGGGTCTTGGGATGGAGTGCCGTATTGGGCTTCTTGCTCAGTGGGGAGCCTGCTTCTCCATCTGCCTGCCTTCTACCCCTGCTTGTGCGTGCACACTCTCTCTCTGTCTCTCTCTGACAAATAAATAAATAAATAAATAAATAAATAAATAAATAAATAAATAAAATGTTTTAAAAACTACTATTTTCTTATAATCCTTTGTATTTCTGTTGTGTCAGTTGCCGTTTCTCCTTCCTTTCTGCTTTTATTTATTTGATTTTTCTCTCTTCTTGATGAATCTGGCTAACGGTTTATGAATTTTATTGATGTTTTAAAAGAACCAGCTCCTTATTTCATTGATTTATTGTAATTTTTTAAAGTCTATTTCATTATTTCTGTTATATTTATTATTTCTTTCTTTCTACTGTCTTTGGGTTTTTTTCTAGATCCTTTAGATATAATGTTTGGTAGTGTATTTGAGATCTTTCTTGCCTCTTGAGGTAGGCCTGTGTTGCTATAAACTTCCCTCTTAGAGCAGCTTTTGCTGCATCCTAAAAATTACAGACTGCTGTATTTTCATTTTCCTTTGTCCTTGTGTTTTTCTGATTTCCTCTTTGATTTCTTCATTGGTCCATTCATAGTTTAGTAGCATGTTATTTATCCTCCATATATTTGCTTTACTTTCTAGATTTTTTCTTGTGATTGATTTCTCATTTCATACTGTTTTGGTCAGAAAAGATGCATGATATGATTTCGATTTTTTCAATTTGTTGAGACTTGTTTTTTGGCCTAATATGTTAATGATTCTAGAGAATGTCATGTGTGCATTTGAAAAGACTGTGCATTTTGCTTTTTGGATAGAATGTTCTGAATATATCTGAGGTCTGTATAGTCCTATGTGTCATTCAAAGCCATTATTTTCTTGTTGATTTTTTGTCTGGATGAACTTCTATGGACTTGGTTTGAATGTCAATGTTCCTTTGTATTGTTGCATTAGTGTCACTTTCTTCCTTTATGTATGTTAATAGTTGTTTTATGTATTTAGGTGCTCCCATGTTGGGTGCATAAATATTGACAATTTTTATATCCTTTTGCTGTAGTAAGTTTATGTAGTGTCCTTTTTTTCCCTCATTCAGTCTAACATCTGTTTTGTCTGATAAATCATTGCTATTCACGCTTATTTTATTTTATGTTATTATTTTTTTTTTAAGATTTTATTTATTTATTTGACAGAGATAGAGACAGCCAGCGGGAGAGGGAACACAAGCAAGGGGGAGTGGGAGAGGAAGAAGCAGGCTCATATCGGAGGAGCCTGATGTGGGGCTCGATCCCACAACGATGGGATCACGCCCTGAGCCAAAGGCAGACGCTTAACCGCTATGCCACCCAGGCGCCCCTCATGCTTATTTTAAAATAGATTTTCATGGTAAATGTTTTTACATCTTTTCACTTTCAATATGCATGAGACTTTGGGTCTAAAATATGTCCCCTGTAGTCAGTTTATAGATGAGTCTTGCTTTTTTATCCATTCAGTCACCTTATGTGTTTTGATGGTGCCTTTAGTCCACTTACATTTAAAGTTTTTATTGATAGGTATATACTTATTCCCATTTTTGTTATTTGTGTTATGGTTCTTTTTGTTGTTCCTCTTGGTACCTTTCTTCTTCTCTTGTTCTCTTCCCTTGTGGTTTGATGTCTTTCTTTAATAATATGCTTCGATTCCTTTCTCTTTTTTTGTTTATTTATTATACATTTTTGATTTGTGGTTACCATTACTTTCATATATCACATCCTATGAGTATAGCAGTCTATATTAAGTTGATGGTCACTTGTTTGAACACATTCTGAAAACACTAAATTTTTACTCACCTCCCCCATGTTTTATGTACAATACTTTACATCTTTTCATTCTGTGAATCCCTTGATTGATTTTTATAGATATGATTGATTATACTGCTTAACCTTTGTACTGGTCTTATGAATGATTAATCTAGTACTTAGTACTTAAGTACTTAGTACTTTTATTATGTGTTTGCATTCACCTTTGAAATTTTTTTCTTCCATAATTTTCTTATTCCTACTTATGGCCTTTTGATTCCACTTGAATTACCTTTAACATTTCTTATAAGGCTGGTTTAGTGGTGATGAACTGCTTTTACTTCTGTTTGTCTGGGAAACTGTTTATCTCTCCTATTCTGAATGATAACCTTGCTGAGTGCTCTTGGTTGTAAGCTTTTCCCTTTCAGCACTTTGAATATATCATGCCACTCTCTTCACCAACCTGCAAAGTGACTGCTGAAAAGTCAGCTGATAGCTTTACAGGGTTTCCCTTGTATGTAACTATTTTCTTTTCTCTTGTTTTAAAAGTCTCTATCACTACTTTTTGCCATTTTAATTACTATATGTCTTGGGGTGAATCCTCTTGGGTTTATTTTTTTAGGGGATCTATTTTGTTGGGGGATCTCTGTGCCACCTGAATTTGGATATGTGTTTCCCTCCCCAGATTAGGGAAGTTTCCAGCTATTATTTCATCAAATAATTTTCTGACCCTTTTTCTCTCTCTTCCTCTTCTGAGATTTTATTTTCTTTTTTAAAGATTTTATTTATTTATTTGAGAGAGAGAGATAGAGAACGAGCAGGAGGTAGAGGGAGAGAAAGAATCCAAAGCAGATTCCATGCTGAGCATAGAGCTTGATATGGGGCTCAATCCCACGACTGTGAGATCATGAGCTGAGCTGAAACCAAGAGTCAGACACTTAACCGACTGAGCCACTCAGGCACCCCTCAATTTATTTATTTTTTCAAGTAAGCTCTATTCCCAACGTGGGGCTTAAACTCAAGACCCTGAGATCAAGAGTCACATGCTCTACCGACTGTGAGAGCCAGGCACCCCAAACTCTTTTAGATTAATATTTTGTAAGGTAAGGATCAAAGTTCATTTTTTCCACATTGAAATAAATTTTTCCCCACTGAATTGCAATACACACACACACACACACACAGTGGTGTTTAATCTGGAAGTGTTTCTGGACTTGTTATTCTGTTGCACTGTTCTATTTGTCTATTATTATTCTGATACAGAATTATCTGAATTAGTACAGACTTCTAGTAATGCTTAATAACTGATACATATGTAATATAAACAATTTTGTTCTTCAAGATTGTGTTTGCTATTCATTGCATTCACATATCAAATTTAGCAGAAGTATGTCAATATCCACAGCAAAAAACCTACTTTGTTTTTGGTCAGTTGCAGTTTAGTTCTGTATCTAAATGTACATGTACCTATAAACACTTAGAATCTTTCCAGATTCAAAAGAAGCAAACAAACTATTTTCTTTCAGAAATACACCCAAATTACATAATGAAAGTAGACGTGAAATTCCAAGTGTATTTTTTTTTTCATTGTCCCCTTGAATTGTAGAATGAACAATGCAGGATTAGTTTAACTCCCATACTCTGATGCAATCACAAGGCTGGAATCCAGTCTCTGTTAAATGGTATGTATTGAAGTAATTTCCATGTGTGAAAATATCATGGATTTTGCTGAGTTACACCACTGAAGACTGTAGAAAAGAAGACAGCCCCAGAACTAAAATTATTTTCCCATTAGCGGAATACTATGCTCTGTAGTGGGGTAACTGAGAAATTTCTACAGGAATGAAATTGAGAAATTTAACTAATTTCCTATCATGAATATCCAGACCATATATCTAATCTCTGTCATAATTTTGGGAGAAGTACAAACAGCATAAGGCTGCTTTTAATTCCCTAGAGCAGGCATGGGAGTGTTATTCTTACTAAACACAGAAGGGGCACCTGAGAGTGAAGAACATTATCATGGAGTGCCTAAGCCAGTGATAGCTGAACAACATGCAGATGCTCACACTCCAGGTAGGATATTCTGTTTCACATTGCTACCCAGATGGAGAAGTTTGTCCATCCAATGGCATGGCTGTTCCTCATGCCATCCTAACTATGGTATCCCAAAGAGTAATGCAAATGTTATCAAAACCTCTTTCCTATACCCCTACTCTAAATCTACAGGTGTGTTATTCCTTGACAAAACATAAACTAGGCAATATTGAATAAAATATCTGGCTTTGAATGATAGGCTTATTTATATGCACAGGTATTTGGTGCTGACAATAGAGACAACACATTAGAATTTTGTTTTCATAGGGGAGATTAATACTCAATTTTAAAGAAGCATAAAATATTTTCCTATACTTACTTCATGATAAGTATGTTCTACCCAAACAATTTAGTGTGAAGCCCACAAGTTCTATTTACACATCCCTTTATAACACATTTTTAAAACTCAAAACCTTAGATGTCGATCTCATCTTATCAACTTCAGGATTCCAGAACACACATGCATTTCATCAGACACAATGCTTTTCTTGTGGCCAATCCATAAAATAGAACAAAACCACTTTGCACTAGCAAGACATTCATACTACTGGGTCCTCTCTACATTAATGGCAACATATAAGGTAAAAAGAAATGCCAGGAGGGAAAAAGCAAGTTGCATCATGAAAACCAAGTAATGGAAAATTAAAAACCATTGTTTATCTACACTCCCTGCCTCTGAATAGTTGTTCCCAGCATGCCCCAGAGTCACCCTAAAGTTCCTAAATGATTGTTTCTTTCTAATATGATTTTTTTGTCAGACATTAGATCTTGCTGCTCCTACTGACCATCCTTAATTATTTGGTTCGCCAAAACATCCACCCAAGGAATTAGCTAAAAATCAATATTCACACATCTGAATCAATTCTGATCTCATCACATGAGGATGAGAGTTTTAGGTTTATTTCAATTATTATTTTAGGAGCCTCTGAGGAATTATTTGATTTTCTTCTCCCTGTCCTGATGACTCTTCTTTCTTTTCTACTCTTGTGGAAGCTTTTTGGGGAGACAGCAGGCCTCTATGGTATCAGGGCTGATGTTTAAGTGGCTAAGGCCCTCTGCTAACATTTTCCAAGAGGATGCATCTTTCCCTTTAGGGTTCCCAGAAATATTCTCCCTTTGCACATGGCAGTAATGACATTTACACTTATTCTGATCTTTATCATGTGAGGAATAGATTTTTCCTTCCCTTTCAATACAATAAGGTGCCATGTGATTGTAGGTCTTTTGTCTCAAGTTCTCCATGAATGTCTTTTTCCTCTGAGGGAATGCTGACCTTTCCAACTGCCTCTCTTGTTGGCTCATCTCATCTCTGTACTGCTGTTGTTGCAGTTCCTCTTGTAGAAGGGTGAGGTAGTTACTATTAAGACTGGGGTTAAATTTAATGAGATCCAGGTTTTGTACTTTGGAGAAGGATGGTTGGGAGATTGATGTAACTTCCTGGGGTATTTCTTTAGCTGGAACCAGTGATGACTCAGAATTCAAAGGTGGAGTAACTCTCTGTGAAGGATCCATGGATGTATAGTCTCAGCTTAAAGCTGCTCTTGGATCTCAGGGCTGCACAGGTTATTGAAGCTCAAAGTTCTCAGTTTGCTTGAAATTAGTGAGGAAAGGACTGTAGCCAAAAGTTGTCAAACTACAAAAAATGGTGAAAGGTGAAGAAAGAACAGGGAGGGCCACAAAAAGTTACTTTTTATTTCTTAAATGCAGAAAGATATCCTTATTTTCTAAATGGGAATAAAACCAATAATAATGAAGCATATTAATGATTAAATGTACAGTGAAAGGCATATTACAGTGACATTCTTTGTCCAGACTCTACTTTTCTCCTGTAAACATGGAAGACAAAGATACACTACTTTTGTAATTATTATCCTGTGTTTTGGAGAGTTTTGTTATCACTAGCCATAATTAGCAAACCCAGCATGCAGGTCTTACTTTCTTACTTTATACTATCTTCTAATAAATGGAACCAGGGCTCCTAAAAAAAACTGCTGGTTCTGGAAGACTAAGGAAACAAATGTGAAATATAATATGGCATCCTTAAAACCTGAGGAACTCTTTTACAGACTATACAAATAACCCACCTGTACTGACCTAAGAATTTAGAGAATGTTCTTCCAATCAATGTTATTATAAAAAATTAATAAATATTCAGTAAAACTCACTATGTTTCATGCAGTATCTTGAATCAGCATCCCACCTTCTATGTTCCAACCAAATTTGATCCTCTTTTTATTCATCACATGGCCTGGGCTCTGATTTTCACAACCTCATACTTGCTCTTGTGCACAACCTCATACATCCTTTGTTAGGAATGATTTTCCTCCATCTTTATCTGGCTGATTGCCAGTTCCTTTCAGTTCCTGTGTTCCACTAATCTTTTTCCAGGAGGCTTTCTCTGTCCCTCTGAAATTAGATCATTTCCTGCTATGTGCAGACAAGTCCACACAATTATCTTCTCTCTGATAGAAATCACCTATCACAGGAGAGAAAAAAAAGATGGTAGAGGAGTAGGGGACCCTGTTTCAACCAGCCCGTGAATTGAGCTGCATATCTACTAGACCATTCTAAACATCCATGAAATCAGCCTGAGTTGTAAGAAGATATATCTGGATCTCTACAAACAGAATATCTCTGGCAGTTGGTCTCGAGGCATGAAGCTGGGAGCCGAGAGTCTGCGGGCAGATACCGGAGGATAAATGGAAGGGGGAAGGAGCCTCCGTGAACTTGTTCCAGAAAAGCAAAAGCCTCTCACCCTGCGGACAATGCACAGACTCACAGACTGGTAGTGGCAGGGAAAGGACTTTAGGACAAACCCCAGACTGAAACCTGGAGGTACTGGTGAGCACGTGCCAATCAGGGGCAGCTGGCAGTTTTAGAAGCACAGAGGGCAGAGACCTTCCCGGCCCTGGGATCAAGGGCTGGGAGAGCTGCTGTGGGGAGCACAACCCAGGATGCTGTGGGGTTTTAGCAGCACAGAGAGAAACGGAGACAGTGTGGCCTGGAGAGACCATTGAAGAATAGACTGCGATCTCTCTGTTCTGAGACAGAGGTTTGGATACAGTCACTTCTGCTCTGACTCTCAAAAGAGACTCAGAAGAGATACAGAGAGCCACCAGGGAAAGCCGCCAGAGAACAAAAGCTCCACAAAACCGGTTCTCACTGAGACCACCCCCCACCCTCACAGGGAGCAGGGCAACTCTGCACAAACAGGGTTGCCTGAGTAACAATGCAGCAGACCCCTCCTCCAGAACACAGGCTGGAAGAACAAGAGGCCAACAACACTAAGGTCCCTACAAAACAGGTGCATCTTGCTTGGGTCGTGGTTGATACTTTGGAATCTGTAGATTCCCTCAACCACCCCTCAACAGAATGAATAAGAGGAGGAACGCCCAATAAAGAAAAGAATGAGAGACTGTGGCCTCTGCCACAAAACTAATGGATATGGATAAAACCAAGATGTTAGAAATACACTTCAGAGTAACAATTAAGAAGTTGATATCTAGGCTGGAGAAAAATATTAGCAAAAATATAGAATCTCTAAGGGCAGAAATAAGATCTAATCAGGCTGAACTTAGAAATGTTGTGAATGAAATGCAGTCTAACCTGGATACTCTGACTGCCAAGGTAAATGAGGCAGAAGAACAAATTAGTGAGCTAGAGGATAAGATTATAGAAAACGAGATTAAAACCCAAGGGATAAAACTGAGAGAGATTAACGACCCACTGAAATGTTTCAATATCAGAATTATTGGGATCCCTGAGGGAGTGGAGAGAGAGAGGTCTAGAAAATATATTTGAGCAAATTGTAGTTGATAACTTCCCTAATCTGGGGAAGGAAACAAGCATTCATGTCCAAGAGGCAGAGAGGACCCCTCCCAAGATCAAGGAGAACAGACCGACACCACGACATATAATAGTACAGTTTGCAAATCTTAGATCCAAGGAAACAATCTTGAAAGTGGCGAGGGGGAAGAGATTTCTTACATACAGAGGGAGGAATATTAGAATAATCTCAGATCTGTCTACAAAGACCCAGCAAGCCAGAAAGGGCTGGCAAGACATTCAGAGTAGTAAATAAGAAGAACATGCAGCCAAGGATACTGTATCTAGCAAGGCTGTCATTCAGAATGGATGGAGAGACAAGGGGCTTCTAAGACCAGCAGAAACTGAAAGAACATGCCATCACCAAACCAGAACTGCAAGAAATATTAAGGGGGGTTTCATAAAAGGAGGAAGACCCCAAGAGTGATACAGAACAGAAATTTACAGAGACAATCTGTAGAAACAAGGACTTCACAGCCAATATGACATTAAAATCATATCTCTCAATAATCACTCTCAACATGAATGGCCTAAATGCTCCAATAAATGCCACAGGGTTGCCGATTGGATAAAAAGACATGACACAACCATATGCTGTCTACAAGAGACACAGTTTGAACCTAAAGATACATCCAGACTGAAAGTGAAGGGATGGAGAACCATTTTTCATGCCAACAGACCTCAAAAGAAAGCTGGGGTAACAATTCTCATATCAGATAAATTAGATTTTAAGTTACAGACTGTAGTAAGAGATACAGAAGGACACCATATCATTCTTAAAGGGTTCTATCCAACAAGAGGATCTAACAATTGTAAATATCTATGCCCCCAACATGAGAACAGCAAACTACATAAGCCAACAGTTAAACAAAATACAAAGACATATAGATAATAACACGGTAATAATAGGGGACATCAACACTCCACTCTCAGCAATAGACAGATCACCTAAGCAGAAAATCAACAAAGAAACAAGAGCTTTGAAGGACACACTGAACCAGATGGACCTCATAGATATATCCAGAACATTCTACCCTAAAACAACAGAATGCTCACTCTTCAAGAACACACAAGGAACTTTCTCCAGAACAGACCACATACCGGATCACAAATCAAGTCTCAACTGGTACCAAAAGACTGAAATTATTCCCTGCATATTCTCAGACCACAATGCTTTGAAATTGGAACTCGATGACATGGAAAAATTTAGAAGTAACTCAAACACTTGAAGACTAAGAACCATCCTGCTCAAGAATGATTGGGTAAACCAGGAAATTAAAAATAAATTTAAACAATTTATGGAGACCAACGAGAATGAAAACACAACAGTCAAAAACCTATGGGACACTGCAAAGATGGTCCTAAGGGGAAAATACATAGCCATCCAAGCCTCACTCAAAAGAATAGAAAAGTCTAAAAAGCAGTTTTTATATTCTCACCTCAATAAGGTGGAGTTGGAACAGAAGAACAAGCCTAACCCATGCAAGAGAAAGCAGTTGATCAAGATTAGAGCAGACTCTGAGAAACAAACTCAGGGCTTCAGAGGGGAGGGGGGTGGGGGAATGGGATAGGATGGTGATGGGTAGAAAGGAGGGCACATATTGCATGGTGCACTGGGTGTTATACACAACTAATGAATCATGGAACTTTACATAAAAAACCAGGGATGTACTGTATGGTGACTAACATAATATAATAAAAAAATATTATTAAAATAAAAAAATAAAAATAAAAAATAATTTAAAAAAATTAAAAAAAAAGATTAGAGCAGAGATCAATGAATTAGAAACCAGGAGCACAGTAGAG
Organism: Ursus arctos; assembly: GCF_023065955.2. Classification (NCBI taxonomy): domain Eukaryota; kingdom Metazoa; phylum Chordata; class Mammalia; order Carnivora; family Ursidae; genus Ursus; species Ursus arctos. The sequence continues at coordinate 43,679,106 of NC_079873.1, forward strand.
CAGATAAACAGAACTAGAAGCTTGTTCTTTGAAAGAATAAATAAGATCAATAAGCCACTGGCAAGACTTATTCAAAAGAATAGACAAAGGACACAAATTAATAAAATTATGAATGAAAGGGGAGAGATCACAACCAACACCATTGAAATAGGAAGGATCATTAGAAACTTTTATCAACAGATTTATGCCAATAAATTAAGCAACCTGGAAGAGATGGATGCCTTCCTGGAAAGCTATAAACTACCAAGAGTGAAACAGGAAGAAATCGATTATTTAAACAGACTGATTAATTATAAAGAGATTGAAGCAGTGGTCAAACACCTCTTCAAAAACAAGAGTCCAGAGCCTGACGGATTCCTCGGGGAATTCTACCAAACATTCGAAGAAGAAATAATACCTATTCTCCTGAAGCTGTTTCAAAAAATAGAAACAGAATGAAAACTACCAAATTCATTCTATGAGGCCAGTATTACCTTGATCTCCAAACCAGGCAAAAACCCCATGAAAAAGGAGAATTACAGACTGATTTCCCTGATGAATATGGATGCCAAAATTCTCAACAAGATCCTAGCTAGTAGGATCCAACAGTACTTTAAAAGGATTATCCATCATGACCAAGTGGGATTCATCCCTGGGATGCAAGGGTGGTTCAACATTTGGAAATCAATCAGTGTGATAGATCATATCAACAAGAAAAGAGTCAAGAACCATATGAGCCTCTCAATAGATGCAGAAAAAGCATTTGACAAAATACTGCATCCTTTCCTGATTAAAACCCTTCAGAGTGTAGGGATAGAGGGTACATTCCTCAATCTCATAAAAACCATCTATGGAAAGCCTACAGCAAATATTATTCTCAATGGGGAAAAGCTGGAAGCCTTTCCCTTAAGATCAAGAACACTACAAGGATGACCACTCTCGCCATTATTATTCAACATAGTACTAGAAGTCCTTGCAACAGCAATCAGACAACAAAAAGGGATAAAAGGTATCCAAATCGGCAAAGAAGTAGTCATACTGTCTCTCTTCTCAGATGACATGATACTCTATATGGAAAACCCAAAAGAATCCACCCCCAAACTACTAGAAGTTATAGAACAAGTCAGTAATGTGGCGGGATACAAAATCAATGCTCAGTTGCATTTCTATACACAAACAATGAGACTGAAGAAAGAGAAATTAGGGAATTCATTCCATTTACAATAGCACCAAATATCATACGTTATCTCAGAATTAACCAGAGACGTAAAGGGTCTATATTCTAGAAACTACAAATCACTCTTGAATGACATTGAAGAAGACACAAAAAGATGGAAAAATACTCCATGCTCATGGATCGGAAGAATTAACATAGTTAAAATGTCCATGCTACCCAGAGCAATCTACACTTTCAATGCCATCCCGATCAAAATACCAATGACATTTTTCAAAGAACTGGAGCAAACAGCCCTTAAATTTGTGTGGAACCAGAAAAGGCCCGAATCACCAAGGAATTGTTGAAAAGGAAAAACAAAGCTGGGGGCATCACGTTGCCGGATTTCAAGCTATACTACAAAACTGTGATCACAAAGACAGCATGGTACTGGCACAAAAACAGACACATAGACCAATGGAACAGAATAGAGAACCCAGAAATGGACCCGCGGCTCTTTGGGCAACTAAACTTTGACAAAGCAGGAAAAAACATACAGTGGCAAAAAGACAGTCTCTTCAATAAATGGTGCTGGGAAAATTGGACAGCTACACGCAAAAGAATGAAACTTGACCAGTCTCTCACACCATACACAAAGATAAACTCCAAATGGATGAAAGACCTCAATGTGAGACTTGAATCCATCATAATCCTAGAGGAGAACATAGGCTGCAACCTCTTTGACATTGGCCACAGCAACTTTTTTCATGACACATCTGCAAAGGCAAGACAAACAAAAGAAAAATGAACTTGTGGGACTTCATCAAGATCAAAAGCTTCTGCACAGCCAAGGAAACAGTGAAAAAACTAAGAGGCAGCCCACGGAATAGGAGAAGATATTTGGAAATGACACTACAGATTAAAGATTACTATCAAAGATCTACAAAGAACTTCTCAAACTGAATACATGGGAAACAAATAATCAAATCAAAAAATGGGCAGAAGATATGAACAGGCACTTTTCCAATGGAGATGTACAAATGGCTAACAGACATGAAAAAATGTTCAACATCATTAGCCATCAGGGAAATTCAAATCAAAACCACATTGAGATACCACCTTATGCCAGTTAGAATGGCAAAAATGGCCAAGGCAAGAAACAACAAATGTTGGAGAGGATGTGGAGAAAGGGGATCCCTCTTACACTGTTGGTGGGAATGCAAGTTGGTACAGCTACTCTGGAAAACAGTGTGGAGGTCCCTTAAAAGTTAAAAATTGAGCTACCCTATGATCCAGCAATTGCACTACTGGGTGTTTACCCCAAAGATACAGACATAGTGAAGAGAAGGGCCATATGCACCCCAATGTTCATAGCAGCATTGTCCACAATAGCTAAATCATGGAAGGAGCCGAGATGCCCTTCAACAGATGACTGGATTAGAAGATGTGGTCCATATATACAATGGAATGTTACTCAGCTATCAAAAAGAACGAGTTCTCAACATTTGCTGCAACATGGACGGCACTGGAGGAGATAATGCTAAGTGAAATAAGTCAAGCAGAGAAAGACAATTATCATATGGTTTCACTCATTTATGGAACATAAGTAATAGGATGATCGGTAGGGGAATAAAGGGATAAAGAAAGGGTAGGTAATCAGAAGGGGGAATGAAGCATGAGAGACTATGGACTCTGAGAAACAAACTGAGGGCTTCAGAGGGGAGGATGTGGGGGAATGGGATAGGCTGGTGATGGGTAGTAAGGAGGGCACGTATTACATGGTGCACTGGGTGTTATACGCAACTAATGAATCATCGAATTTTACATCAGAATCCAGGGATGCACTGTATGGTGACTAACATAATATAATAAAAAAATTTAAAAAAAGAACAACAAATAGAGCCTAAGCCATGGGCTAGAATAGAAATAATAAAGATTACAGCAGAGATCAATGAATTAGAAACCAGAAATACAATAGAGGAGATCGACGAAACTAGAAGCTGGTTCTTTGAAAGAATTAATAACATCAATAAACCACTGGCCAGACTTATCCAAAAGAAAAGAGAAAGGACTGGAATTAATAAAATTATGAAGAAGGAGAGAGATCACGACTAATACCAAGGAAATAGAAACAATTATTATAAACTATTATCAACAACTATATGCCAATAAATTAAGCAATCTGGAAGAAATGGATGCCTTCCTTCAAACCTATAAACTACCAAGACTGAAACAGGAAGAAGTTGATGATCTAAACAGACCGATTAATCATGCAGAGATTGAATTAGTGATCAAACACCTCCCAAAAAACAAGAGTCCAGGGCCTGATGGATTCCCTGGGGAATTCTACCAAATATTCAAAGAAGAAATAATACCTATTCTCCTGAAGCTATATCCAAGTAATGAATCATGGAACTTTACATCAAAAACTAGGGGTGTACTGTATGGTGACTACATAATACAATAAAAAAAATGTAAAAAAAAATAGAAACAGAAGGAAAACTTCCAAACTCATTCTATGGGGTCAGCACTACCTTGATCCCAAAACCAGGCAAAGAGCCCATCAAAAAGGAGAATTACATACCAATATCCCTGGAGAATATGGATGCCAAAATTCTCAACAAGATCCTCACTAATAGGATCCAAAAGTACATTAAAAGTATTATCCATCATGACCAGGTGGTATTCATCCCCAGGATGCAAGGTTGCTTCAGCATTCTCAAATCAATCAATGTGATAGAGCACATTAATAAGAGAAGAGACAAGAAACATATGGAGCCTCTCAATAGATGCAGAAAAAGCATTTGACAAAATACTGCATCCTTTCCTGATTAAGACTCTTCAGAGTGTAGGGATAGAGGGTACATTCCTCAATTTCATAAAAACCATCTGTGAAAAGCCTACAGCAAATATCATTCTCAATGGGGAAAAGCTGAGAGCCTTTCCCTTAAGATCAAGGACAGAACAAGGATGCGCACTCTTGCCACTACTGTTCAACATAGTACTACAAGTCCTAGCAACAGCAATCAGACAACAAAAAGAAATAAAATGTATTCAAATTGGCAAAGAAGAAGTCAAACTCTCTCTCTTCGCAGATGACATGATACTTTATATGGAAAACCCAAAAGACTCTGCCCCCAAATTACTAGAACTCATACAGCAACTCAGTAATGTGGTAGGATACAAAATCAATGCACAAAAATCAGTTGGTTTCCTATACACTAACAATGTAGGGAATTGATTCCATGTACAATACCAACAAAAACCATGAGATACCTTGGAATAAACCTAACCAAAGAGATAAAGGATCTATACTCTAGAAACTACAGAATACCCATGGAAGGCATTGAAGAAGATACAAAAAGATGGAAAAACATTCCATGCTCATGGATCAGAGGAAACATTGTTAAAATGTCTCTGCTACCGAGAGCAAGCTATACTTTCAATGCCATCCCGATCAAAATAACAATGGCGTTTTTCAAATTGGTGGAACAAACAATGTTAAAATTTGTATGGGACCAGAAAAGGCCCCAAATTGCCAAGGAAATGTTGAAAAAGAAAAACAAAGCTGGGGGCATCACATTGTCAGATTTCAAGCTATATTACAAAGCTGTGATCATAAGACAGCATGGTACTGGAACAAAAATAGACACTTAGATCAGTGGAACAGAACACAGAACCCAGATATGGACCCTCAACTCTATGGTTAACTAATCTTTGACAAAGCAGGAAAAAAATATCCAATGGAAAAAAGACAGCCTCTTCAATAAATGTGCTGGGAAAATTGGACAGCTACATACAGAAGAATGAAACTCAACCATTCCCTTACACCATACACAAAGATAAACACTAAATTGATGAAAGAACTCAATGTGAGACAGAAATCCATCAAAATCATAGAGGAGAACATAGGCAGTAACCTCTTCGACATCAGCCACAACAACTTTTTTCAAGACACGTCCCCAGGACTTCATCAAGATAAAAAGATTCGGTCTGCACAGCAAGGGAAACAGTCAACAAAACAAAGAGGCAACCCAGGGAATGGGAGAAGATATTTGCAAATGAAACTTCAGATAAGGGGCTGGTATCTAAGATCTATAAAGAACTTCTCAAACTCAACACCCAAAAAACAAATAACCAAGTCAAAAAAGGGGCAGAAGACATGAACAGACACTTTTCCAAAGAAGACATATGAATGGCTAACAGACACATGAAAAAATGTTCAACATCATTAGCCATCAGGGAAATTCAAATCAAAACCACTTTGAGATATCACCTTACACCAGTTAGAATGGCAAAAATTGACAAGGCAAGAAAAAACAAATGTTGGAAAGGTTATGGAGAAAGGGGAACCCTCTTACACTGTTGGTGGGAATGCAAGGTGGTACAGCCACTTTGGAAAACAGTGTGGAGGTCCCTCAAAAAGTTAAAAATAGAGCTACCCTATGACTCAGCAATTGCACTACTGGGTAATTTACCCCAAAGATACAGATGTAGTTAAAAGAAGGGCCACGTGCACCCCAATGTTCATAGTAGCATTGTCCACAATAGCCAAACTGTGGAAGGAGCCGAGATGCCCTTCAACAGATGAATGGATAAAGAAGATGTGGTCCATATATACAATGGAATATTACTCAGCCATCAGAAAGGAAGATTACCCACCATTTGCATCAACATGGATGGAATTGGAGGGTATTATGCTAAGTGAAATAAGTCAAGCAGGGAAAGACAATTATCATATGATTTCACTCATATGTGTAACATAATGAATAGCGTGGAGGACCACAGGGGAAGGGAGGTAAAACTGAATGGGAAGAAATCAGAGAGGGAGACAAACCATGAGACACTTTGGACTCCAGGAACAAAACTGAGGGTTACAGAAGGGGGGGGGGAAGATGGAGTAACTGGGTGATGGGTATTAAGGAGGGCACATGTGGTGATGAGCACTGGGTATTATATGCAACTAAAGAATCATTGAACACTACATCAAAAACTAATGATGTACTATATATGTTGGCTAATTGAACATAATAAAAAATAGAAAAATAAAATAAAATTCTCTTTATCACTAAGAAAACAAAACAAAACTTAACAAGCATGCCAATAAGCAGGAAAACTCAACTCATAATGGGATGATAAATGAATCAATTGAAACTAGTGCAGAACTGACACAGAAGTGAGAAATAGCAGATAGGTATAGTAAAACAGTTATTATAATTGTATTCCATATGTTTAAAAAGTTAAGAGCACTGAGTAACATGCAGAATTGTTGAATCACTATATTGTACCCCTGAAACTAATATAACAGTACATGTTAACTATACTGGAATTAAAATTTAAAAAAATTAAATTGAAGTAACGTTAAGACATGTAAAATATAAAAAAACACAGATTGAACCATAGATGAAAACTACAATACAAAAGATAAAAAATATACTGGGTGTGATTAAAGGCACATTAGATATTGCAGAAAAAAATACTTAACTTGAAGATAGCAATATAAATTATCCAAAATTAAATACAGGGAGAAAAGAAATATTTTCTTTATAAATTAACAGAGCATCGGTGAGCTGTGGAAGAACTTCTAGCAGCCCTCATAAATGTGCAATTGGAGTCCCTGGAGGAGTAGATCAAGAGGTGGGGACAGAATAAAACATTTGAAGAAATAATGCCTCCAATTTTTCCATATCGATGAAAACCATAATCCCACAAATGTAAGAAACTCAATAAAGCACAAGCACAAGTAACATGAAGAAAACTATTCTAAGTCACATGATAATCAGATTGTTCAAAACCAGTGATAAAGAGAAAATTTTAGGGGCTTCTGGGTGGCTCAGTCGTTAAGCGTCTGTCTTCGGCTCAGGGCGTGATCCCAGGGTCCTGGGATCCAGCCCCGCATCTGGCTCCCTGCTCGGCTGGGAGCCTGCTTCTTCCTCTCCCACTCCCCCTGCTTGTGTTCCCTCTCTCTCTGGCTGTCTCTCTCTCTGTCAAATAAATAAATAAATAAATAAATAAATAAATAAATAAATAAAATCTTAAAAAGAAAGAAAATTTTAAAGAAACCAGAGAAGTAAGACATGTTAATTACAGAGAGGGATTTTTTTCCTCTCAAACAACCTAAGTAATGACAGTGTAGCAATATTTTTAAAGTACTAAAGGAAAAAGAAAACTTCTCAGCCTAAAATTCTATAAGCAGTGAAAATATCTTTCAAAAACCATGGCAAAATAATGTTTTGAATAAAGTCCTTTTCATACACACAAAATCTGTGAAGGTTAATCATCAGCAGACCTCCCCTTACAAGAAAAGTTAAAGCTTGTCATTGAGGCAGAAGGAAAATGACACTACATGGAAACATATATTTAGGCAAAGGAATGGAAAGTACCTGAAATAGTAACACGGGTGGAGGTATAAGATTTTTTTCTTACTATTTAAACTCTTTGAAAGATATTTTACTCTTTATGAAAAAAATGACAATGTAGTGTAGGAATTTAAGTGCATGTAAAAGTAAAATGTATGGAGAAAACCCCATAAAGGTTGGGAGGAGAGAAATGGAATATTACTGTATGTTCTCATTTTATTATTATTATTTTTAAAGATTTTATTTATTTATTTATTTATTTATTTATTTATTTGAGAGAGAGAGAGAGCACATGAGTAGTGGGGAGGGGCAGAGGAGGAGGGAGAAGCAGACTCCCTGCTGAGCCAGAACCCAACAAATGGGGCTCAATCCCAGGACCCTGAGATCATGACCTGAGCAGTAAGCAGATGCTTAACCAACTGATCTACCCAGGCACCCCATCATTATATTATTAAGTTAAATAAAAATAGCTTTAGTTAAAAGTATACTGTGGTAAGATAAAAGTACATTTTAAGCTTAAGATCAAACCCTAAAATAACAACAAAAATTATTGCTAATAAGCCAACAAGAGAAAAAATAGAACCACAAAAAAATACCAAAAAGACAGAAAAAGGCAAAAAAAAAAAAAAAGGAATAAAGAACAAATGGAATAGAAACAAAATCAGCCTCCCAAGAATAGTCCTATCTTACTATCCCTGCCACACTCAGTCATGGGCTGAGAGCAGCTTGTGGAAAATGTATTCTAGCAAAAATGTGGAGATGGATTTCAGAATGCAACAGCTGGTGCCCTCAGACAATTACCTTCCCTGCGTGCAGAGTTCTGAGATGCACTTCCTAATGGCAGTCATGTTGTTGCCTCTGTCTAGATAACTCTTTCCCCTATCCTGATTAACTTCTATCCCTTCAGTTCTGAGGTTCATAGCACTTCCTCAGGCAAGCTCATCTGATTCTCTAAAAGGCAAATGCTGACAAAATCCCCTTTATTCCCTTTAACGTAGGTAAGTATCTACAAGTTTGTTGTAATTGCTCATACAATTGTCTATCTCTCCCAAGCCCACTATAGTGTGATTTCAGAGTTGTAACAGCAGTGCCTAGCTCAGTGTTCTTGTGATTCACAGCATGTAGTCCCTACTTCAGGAGTGTACAGGGCTGTTCTCAAAGGCTGTAGCATTATTCCTCCACATACCCTTGTTCTCTGATCCCTCACCATCTTCAAGTATTTGCTTAAACTCACCTTGTCAATGAGGTTGGTCCTGAACACACCATTAATTAATTAACTAATTGTCTTATAATAATATTTTTTATTATATTATGTTAGTCACCATACAGTACATCCCTGGTTTTTTATGTAAAGTTCGATGATTCATTAGTTGCGTATAACACCCAGTGCACCATGCAATATGTGCCCTCCTTACTACCCATCAGCAGCCTATCCCATTCCCCCACCCCCCTCCCCTCTGAAGCCCTCAGTTTGTTTCTCAGAGTCCATAGTCTCTCATGCTTCATTTCCCCTTCTGATTACCACCCCCTTTCTTTATCCCTTCTGAACACATCATTTAAAACTGTATATCCAAGAATCAGCACTCCCAATCCTCCTTTCCTTCACTACTTTTCTAATAGCACATTTGCCTTTTACTGCACTGCATATTTGTTGATTTATTTGTATTAATTGTTCATCATTGTCTCCCCCACTAGAATATAAACTCAACAAGGGCAGACATTTTAGATTGCTTTGCTCCAGCAACACTGCCTGGCACATACATTATCCTTTAATCAGTATTTGTGGCTGGAATGAATAAAGTGCCTGACACAAAGTTGGTGCTCAGCAAATGGCAGCCTTTATTATCACTGCTTTCCTGGTCGAGTGATGCTGGAGGGGAGAAAGTGAGAGAACAGTGCCAATTTCTAAACACAGAGTGCAGAAATTGCTTGGATGTGATCACCACCATCCACCTACTTCTGCCCAGAGCACAGCCGTAGCAGGTTTTTTTTTTTAAGATTTTTTATTTATTTCTTTGAGTAAGAGTGAGAGAGAGCACAAGCTGGAGAGGGAGAAGCAGACTCCCCGCTGAGCAGGGAGCCTGACATGGGGCTCAATCCCAGGACTCTGGGATCATGACCTGAGCCAAAGGCAAATGCTTAACCCACTGAGCCACCCAGGTGTCCCTGGCAGTTGTTTTTGACTGAGTAGGTGCCTCTCAGTTACCCAGAGTAGGGGCTGTCCTTATTAGTCAGTCATCCACACCCAGCATGGAGAGGGACACTGAGCAGAAAGTGGAAGCTGAATTGCTTTGTAGTTTCCTCTATGACACCTCATCAAAACTCACATTTACTTTTGAAGTGTTTCTAATTCCCAGTCATATGATGTTCAACTATAAATATCAACAACAGATACGTTACCATGGAAAATAGAAATGTTTTTTACTGCAGCCTGATCTGTTCCTACCGTGAAAGAACAATCAGGAGTAGTAAGAATGATTATTGTTGCCAATCACCAAGTGTTGAACACATAAAATGATAATAAGAATTATTAGGCCCATTTAACTGAGGAAGAAAGAGGCTTAGTAAGGAACATAACCAGACCAAGGTTAATAGAGCCAATAAGAGGCACTGCGTTGATTTAACACCTCAACCTGGGAGCTTTCTCTCACACATTTCCAAGAAAATATTCACATTTTTGAGAAAAACTGTATTATAAATGGAACTCAAATGATGGAATTGGGTTCACAGGCAGATATGAATAGTTGGCCAATTTTTGGTTCAACAAACAGGTTAAAGCTGCTTGGGACTTCACAGAGTTTTACTGGATAGAATACAACAGAGACTCGAAAACACTGAATCTAATTTTGGCTCATATGAAGGTAATTAAATATACAATTTTTACTTAATCAATATATGCAATCTAAGATTTAACACATGAATCTTTAATTTTATGCCAAATAGTATGTATTGTATCCTATAAAATATTTTATTTTGCTTGAATGGTCTCTAATGTTATTTCACTGTTGTTGTTTTGTTGTTATTGTTGTTATAAAGGTACAATGTTCTGTATGGTGACTAACATAATATAATATTATTTTAAAAAAAAGGTACAATGTTCAGAGGGTCATATAACTCCAAAAACACAGAAATGAAAATAGCTCATAGGCAAATGCTAGTAACATTTTTACATATCTCTGTCCAACCATTTTCTGTCTCTATGTGTAGGTTTGCATATATGTATATATACTTTACAACATTAAAATATACTTTATATACATTTTTTGGCCCAGCATGTTTTGTTAAATTATTTTATTGTTAAATTGATTTATTTTATTTTAAAATGTAATAAATTTAAAGGAAAATATTGAACAGCAGATATGTAGAAAAGGAAAACAATAAGGGGAAAATCTGAGATAGTATAAATCTTATATTAAAATCTATGTGAAATGAACACTGCATCACTGGTTGATTGAAAAGACATGATCTTTGTGTATGAATATTATATGCCCACAAAAGCAAGAGAATCAGTTGGAAAATAAAATACTGAGAGAATCAAAAATGAAATTTATAGTGCTTCATAGAAGGAAATAATAAAACTTTACTTACCACTCTAAAAGAGAATTTAAATGGATTAAGAGAACTTCAGATAGCTTGGTGGTGAGGATGGTAGTTGGCTGAGGAAGGGATTAAGGGTGATAATCACCATGGTCCTCCACAGTTATGAATCCTCCAGGATCCAGCGACATCATGGATCTACCTCACAATTACAACACTGTGTTGCTATGGCACATTAAGGATGCCATTTTGAGGAGTAATTCACAGGACCACATCAGATTACCTCCCTTCGATAATAATGCCTCTACTTTGCCTATACTGGGGCCAGGGGGAGGGTGGAATAAAAATATGGTATGTAACAAGAAGGTATGGGGTATTCTAGCCCCAAATGCTATTGACAGAGATTGGGCATGTGTCTAAATCAGATAATCCATAAATTATTAATATGTTCACCTTTCAGTGCTCCTGAGAGAATAAGCTTTTGGGGAGACAGAGATATTTGTGTGTTTTGTGTACTGCTGAATCCCAAGCATCTAGAACATTGTCTGGCATATAGCAGGCAGTTAATAAATCTGCCTAGATTGAACAAATTGGTCTGGCTCCCCCATGAAACTATAAGGACCTCCAGGGAAAGGACCCTGGTCTTTGGAAATCCATTCTTCAGGACACTGCCAAACTCCTGCTAGGTATCACTGAATATTGACTCAATCAATCAAATAATTTCCAAAACACTGTCATTAGGTGTTTGAGTTATTACTTCAGAATTATTATTTCTCTGTAGGGTATCTGAACTATGACTTGATAATTTTATTTAAAAAACATCACTTAGTAACCCCCCAAATAACCCAGCTTATTAAAATTAAATACAGCAAAAACAAAATAAAAAATATGAAATTTTTACAAGTAAGGTTCACATTGGGTAGTAAAAATGCTATAATTCTCCAAATTCATAGAGACAGAGTAGAGTGTTGGTTGCCAGGGGCTGGGAGAAAGATGAACAAGGAGTCAATTGATAAAGAGTTTCAGTTTTGCAAAATGAAAAGCATTCTGAAGATTGGTTAGACAACAATATAAGTGTACCTAAAACTACTGAACAATACACTTAAAGATGGCTGAAATAGTAAATTTTTTGTTATATGTATTTTGCCACAATTAAAATTTTTAAGTAAATGAATCAATAAAAAATTACAGAAGAAAAAAAACATTGTATAATTCTATGTACTTCTTGTATCTCCTCTGCTTTGAATACCACAACTCTTCAAAGACTATGCTTTTAGTTCTACTGCTGTAGATGAGAATACTGAGATCTGGAGAAGTTAGGTAACTTTCTTAGGGTTACAGAGCTAGTTAGTGTATGGGAGAACCTGAACTCTAACTCAAACTTTTTGGAGGCTGAAGACCACTTGGGGTGCAATGTAGGCAGCCCCCAATTATTCTCAAGTGCTTCCTCCTGATTCCTTTCCCCCTTTTCTCACTGATGTAGCCCTCTGGTTTTCAGGCCATCTCCTTTTCACACTTTCAGCAACTCCTCAACCCACAGGCCCCTCCCCAGATCCTCTGACTCACTGCCTATATATCCAACACTGAGATCTGCTAGAACAACAGAGGAAAATGGGTACTTTTAAGTCTTTCTGAGAACATAAAGTAATTGTTATTTATGCCTTCCTGAGAACTATTAAAGAGTGAACATCTTGAGGGGGACTCTTAGTTGCAAAGGTGTTTTCTGGGAGTAAGAATGAAGATAGGGACTTCAGAGAGAATGAAGGAAATTGTCCTCTGTGGGCAAAGGGCAGAGGAGGTGATAGAGCCTAGAGGATCTAGCGGTTGCTGTGGAGGGAGAGAAGGAGGGAGAGAAAGTGAACTGTTGGTCTTCAGGCAATGTAGAAGATAAGAAAGCAAAAGGCCCAGTTCATGCTAAGTACCTAGTAAATGTCCTTAGGATCTAACTAGAAAGAGATGTGGTAAATTGTGGGATCCATATAATGATGAATTTGCCTTCCAAACTGAAGCTGTGACCAGAAACTGTCCCTCTGGTTCACAAAAATCTTCCCCCTATTAACCAGATGAAGGAATCTTATGGCAGGAATGATTTAAGCAAAGATTTGGTCCAAGAAATAATGGGCCTGGGGCTGGTAACTGAAGCCAAGGGATAGAATACGCAGTAAGAGGAAGAGGAAGGGAATTACCTATCAGGTAGTTTGTGTATATTATGCTATGAAATCTTCAGAGCCAATCTGCAAGGCAGATGTTCCCCCCATATAACAGATGAAGAACTAGGTTCAGAGTGATGGAATGTCTTGCTAAAGTTCATAGAGATTGAAAATGGCAAAGTCCAGGATGTTACCACTAGTTGGTTGTGCCCCAAAGAAAAAAATTTATGGGGACTCCTGGATTCTGGAGTTGGAATGTATATTTGATGAAGGCCTCTCTAACTCCTTGGTAGAAAGCAATGTGGTTCCCTGGAATAGGCCCTAGAAGAACCACAGAACGGACACAGGACATCCCAGTTCGTGGTCTAGGCTACAGCTCTCAAACCCGATGAAGCTGAAGCAAAGTATGTGAGTGGGTGGGACACAGAAAGACCCTGTGTCCCTGCAATTATTCTTCAGTCAAACTCAGAGCAAAGTGACAGCTAAGACCGGTAAATGATCGTTTTTCAGAATTATCTTCTGTTGGAACCTTTTGGAAACCTGAAGATTCTGGAGGGAAAGGCTAACTTGAGTCAGGACCATGTGTCAGAACAGCTAGGAAGGTCTGTGGATTGATAACAATCACATATGTTTTGTGATTGAGAACAAGTCCCTTAACATGCCTGAGCCCCTGTTCTGTAAAATGTGGATGTTCTTATTTACCACCAGGATCTGGTAGGGAATGGAGATAATATTAGCCAAGTATATTCAACTTCAGGAACTTTCTTTTCTTTTCTTAGGTGCACCTTGAAAATAAGTGTGTGTACCTACATTCAAAAAAATATATAACACCAGGGGCGCCTGGGTAGCGCAGTCATTAGGCGTCTGCCTTCAGCTCAGGGCGTGATCCCAGTGTTATGGGATCGAGCCCCACATCAGGCTCCTCTCCCACTCCCCCTGCTTGTGTTCCCTATCTGGCTGGCTGTCTCTCTGTCAAATAAATAAATAAAATTTTTAACAACAACAAAAAATATATATATAACACCAAAAAACAAGTTAATGGTCATCTTGGGCATCATCTCTGTGCTTTGAAAAATACACCTAATATAAAATTTAAAGATCTTGTACAGGTGACATGATTTTTGGCAGCAACTATGGGAAATGAGGGGTGAGACAAGAAGCCATCACCGTCTAGCAGCTCCACTGGCTCTGTAAAGCCTTTCTTCCTGCCTTACATTTGTACTTTTTTTCTTGTTTTATTTTTTAATGGCATATTCCAAGAAAAAGGGGTTTGGCCAGTTGTATACTGTCAAAATTCTTCTTCCTTTTTTGATTTCACTTTTTTATTTAAATTCTAGTTAGTTAACATATGTGGTAAAATTGGTTTCAGGTGTAGAATTTAGGGATTCATCACTTACATATAACACTCAGTACTCATCAGAACAAGTGCCCTCCTTAATCCCAATCACCCATTTAGCCCATCCCTGACCCACCTCCCTTTTTCAACCCTCAGTTTGTTCTCTATAGTTAAGAGTTTCTTATGGTTTGCTTCCCTCTCTTTCTCCCTTCCCCTATGTTCATCTGGTTTGTTTCTTAAATTCCACATATGAGTGAAATCATATGGTGTTTGTCTTTCTCTGACTGACTCATTTTACTTAACATAACACCCTCTAGTTCCATCCACATCATTGAAAATGGTAAGATTTCATTCTTTTTTTTAAATTTTTTATTATGTTATGTTAGTCACCATACAGTACATCATTAGTTTTTGATGTAGTGTTCCATGATTCATTACTTGTGTATAACACCCAGTGCTCCATGCAATACATGCCCTCCTTCCTGAATTCTATTTATTTATACATACATATTTATAATGGCCTACAACATAAAATGATACCAATTTAGAAATATTTATTTTCTCACGTTACGTATCACAAAATTATTGCGTTCAAACCTTTCACGTGTTTTTTTTAATGTATATATTTTTTTAAATAATTTTTTATTATATTATGTTAGTCACCATACAGTACATCCCCGGTTTCCGATGTAAGGCTCGATGATTCATTAGTTGTGTATAACACCCAGTGCACCAAATACATGCCCTCCTTAATACCCATCACCAGCCTAGCCCAATCCCCCAGCCCCATCCCCTCTAAAACTCTCAATTTGCTTCCCAGAGTCCATAGTCTCTCGTGGTTCATTCCCCCTTCTGTTTACCCACCCCCCTTCATTCTTCCCTTCCTTCTCCTACCGATCTGCCTGCTATTTCTTATGTTCCATAAATGAGTGAAACCATATGGTACTTGTCTTTTGCTGCTTGACTTATTTCACTTAGCATAATACCCTCCAGTTCCATCCATGTCCATGCAAATGGTGGGTACTCATCCTTCTTGATGGCTGAAAAATATTCCATTGTATATATGAACCACATCTTCTTTATCCATTCATCTGTTGAAGGGCATCTCGGCTCCTTCCACAGTTTGGCTATTGTGGACAATGCTACTATGAACATTGGGGTGCATATGGCCCTTCTCTTCACTACGTCTGTATCTTTGGGGTGAATACCCAGTAGTGAAATTGCTGGATCATAGGGTAGCTCTATTTTTAACTTTTTGAGGGACCTCCACACTGTTTTCCAAAGTGGCTGTACCAACTTGCATTCCCACCAACAGTGTAAGAGGGTTCCCTTTTCTCCACATCCTCTCCAACATTTGTTGTTTCTTGCCTTGTCCATTTTTGCCATTCTAACTGGCATAAGGTGGTATCTCAATGTGGTTTTGATTTGAATTTCCCTGATGGCTAATGATTTTGAACATTTTTTTCATGTGTCTGTTAGCCATTTGTATGTCTTCATTGGAAAAGGGTCTGTTCATAACTTCTGCCCATTTTTTGATGATTATTTGTTTCTCATGTATTGAGTTTGAGAAATTCTTTATAGATCTTGGATACCAGCCTTTATCTGTAATTTCATTTGCAAATATCTTCTCCCATTCTGTGGGTTGCCTCTTAGTTTTTTTCACTGTTTCCTTTGCTGTGCAGAAAACTTTTATCTTGATGAAGTCCCAAAAGGTCATTTTTTTCTTTTGTTTCCCTTACCTTTGGAGACGTGTCATGAAAGAAGTTGCTGTGGCTGATGTCGAAGAGGTTACTGCCTATGTTTTCCTCTATGATTTTGATGGATTCCTGTCTCACATCGAGGTCTTTTATCCATTTGGAGTTTATCTTTGTGTATGGTGTGAGAGAGTGGTCACGTTTCATTCTTCTGTATATAGCTGTCCAATTTTCCCAGCACCATTTATTGAAGAGACTGTCTTTTTTCCACCGGATGTTTTTTCCTGCTTTGTCAAAGATTAGTTGACCATAAAGTCAAGGGTCCATTTCTGGAGTCTGTATTCTGTTCCATTGGTCTATGTGTCTGTTTTTGTGCCAGTACCATGCTGTCTTGGTGATCACAGCTTTGTAGTAGAGCTTGAGATCAGGCAACGTGATGCCCCCAGCTTTGTTTTCCTTTTTCAACATTTCCTTGGCGATTCGGGGTCTTTTCTGCTTCCACACAAATTTTAGGATTGTTTATTCCAGCTCTTTGAAAAATGTCATTGGTATTTTGATCGGGATGGAGTTGAAAGTATAGATTGCTCTGGGTAGCATAGACATTTTAACTATGTTTATTCTTTTGATCCATGAGCATGGAATGTTTTTCCGTCTTTTTGTGTCTTCTTCAGTGTCTTTCATCAGTGTTCTGTAGTTTCTAGAGTATAGATACTTTACCTCTGTGGTTAAGTTTATTCTGAAATATCTTATGGTTTTTGGTGCTATTGCAAATGGAATCGATTCCCTAATTTCTCTTTCTTCAGTCTCATTGTTCGTGTATAGAAATGTAACTGATTTGTGAGTATTGATTTTGTATCCTGCCACATTACTGAATTGTTGTATGTAATTTGGGGGTGGAGTCTTTTGGGTTTTCCATATAAAGTATCATGTCATCTGCAAAGAGAGAGAATTTGACTTCTTCTTTGCCAATTTGAATATCTTTTATTCTTTTTTGTTGTGTTATTGCTGTTGCTAGGACTTGTAGTACTATGTTGAACAATAATGGCAGAAGTGGGCATACTTGTTGTGTTCCTGATCTTAAAGGAAAGGCTTCCAGCTTTTCCTCATTGAGAATGATATTTGCTGTAGGCTTTTCATAGATGGTTTTTATGAAATTGAGGAATGTACCTTCTATCCCTACACTCTGAAGGGTTTTAATCAGGAAAGGATGCTGTATTTTGTTAAAGGCTTTTTCTGCATCAATTGAGAAGATCATATGGTTCGTGTCTCTTCTCTTATTAATGTGATCTATCACACTGATTGATTTGCAAATATTGAAGCACGCTTGCATCCCATGGATGAATCCCACTTGGTCATGATGGATAATCCTTTTAATGTACTGTTGGATTCTATTAGCTAGGATCTTGTTGAGGATTTTGGCATCCATATTCATTAGGGAAATTGGTCTGTAATTCTCCTTTTTGATGGGGTCTTTGCCTGGTTTGGGGATCAAGGTAATACTGGCCTCATAGAATGAGTTTGGAAGTTTTCCTTCAATTTTTTGAAACAGTTTCAGGAGAATAGGTATTATTTCTTCTTTGAATGTTTGATAGAATTCCCTGGGGAATCCGTCAGGTCTGGACTCTAGTTTTTTGGGAGGTTTTTGATCACTAATTCAATCTCTTCATGATTAATTGGTCTGTTGAGATAATCAATTCTCAGACCACAATGCTTTGAAACTGGAAGTCAATAACAAGGAAAAATTTCAAAGAAACTCAAACACTTGGAAACTAACAACGATCCTGCTCTAGAATGATTGGGTAAACCAGGAAATTAAAGAAGAACTTAAACAATTTATGGAAACCAATGAGAAGGAAAACACATCGGTCCAAAACCTATAGGACACTGCAAAGGTGGTCCTAAGGGGAAAATACATAGTCATCCAAACCTCACTCAAGAGAATAGAAAAATCTAAAATGCAGTTTTTATATTCTCACCTGAAGAAGCTGGAGCAGAAGAACAGGCCTAACCCATGCACAAGAAGGCAGGTGATCAAGATTAGAGCAGAGATCAATGAATTAGAAACCAGGAGCACAGGAGAGCAGATCAACAAAACTGAAGCTGGTTCTTTGATAGAATTAATAAGATAGATAAGGCACTGGCCAGACTTATTCAAAGAATAGAGAAAGGACCCAAATTAATAAAATTATGAATGAAAGGGGAGAGATCACCACCAACACCAAGGAAATAGAAACAATCATTAGAAACTATTATCAACATCTATATGCCAATAAATTAAACAACCTGGAAGAAATGGATGTCTTCCTGGAAACCTATAAACTACCAAGACTGAAACAGGAAGAAATTGATTATCTAAACAGACCAATTAAGCAAGATTTCATTCTTTTTGATGGCTGAGTAATATTCCTCTGTGTGTGTGTGTGTGTGTGTGTGTGTGTGTGTGTATCACGTCTTTATTCATTCATCGACCAATGGACATTTGGGCTCCTTCCATAGTTTGGCTATTGTTGACAATGCTGCTATAAAACATTGGGCTACATGTATCCCTTTGAATCAGTACTTTTCTATTGTTTGGGTAAATACCTAGTAGTGCAATTGTGGGATCATAGGGTAGTTCTAATTTTAAGTTTTTGAGGAACCTCCATACTGTTTTCCAGAGTAGCTACAACTGTTTGCATTCCCATCAACAGTGTTAAGAGGGTACCCTTTTCTCCACATCCTCACCAACATCTGTTGTTTACAGTGTTGTTCATTTAGTCATTCCGACAGGTGTGCAGTGGTATCTTATTGTGGTTTTGATTTGTATTTCCCTGATGATGAGTAATGTTGAGTATCTTTTCATGTTAGCCATCTGTATGTCTTCTTTGGAAAAAATGTCTGCTCATGTCTTCTCTCCATTTTTTAACTGGATTATTTATTTTGGGGGTGTTGAGTTTGGTAAGTTCTTTATAGATTTTGGATACAGGAAACCATCAAAATCCTAGAGTAGAACACAGGCAGCAACCTCTGTGACCTTAGCCAAAACAACTTCTTACTAGACACATCTCCAGAGGCAAGGGAAACAAAAGCATAAGTGAACTATTGGGACTTCAACAAGATTAAAAGCTTCTGCACAATGAAGGAAACAATCAGTAAAACTAAATGGAATGGGAATGGGAGAAGATATCTGCAAATGACATATCTGATAAAGGGTTAGTGTCAAGATTCATCTTAAGGATGGGGCGCCTGGGTGGCACAGCGGTTAAGCGTCTGCCTTCAGCTCAGGACGTGATCCCGGCGTTCTGGGATCGAGTCCCACATCAGGCTCCTCCGCTATGAGCCTGCGTCTTCCTCTCCCACTCCCCCTGCTTGTGTTCCCTCTCTCGCTGGCTGTCTCTATCTCTGTCAAATAAATAAATAAAATCTTTAAAAAAAAAAGATTCATATTAAGGAGACTGTTGTGACAAGAGTTGGCAAATTAGTGTTTTCAACCATCTTCCATAGTATGCATTATGTCTTTCACCAGTGATAAGACACAGTCTGGAATTTTATACAGTAGTAACAATAGCAATGGTATTGATCAAAATTATTGTGTTTTTTTGAGAATTTACTCTGTGCAAGCAACTGGGCTAGGTACCTCACACATATTATTTCATTTAGTCCATGCAAACACCAAGGCACTATGTTCTGTTGAACAGAGACCAGAGGCAGTACATATTGTATCTAATCCCATTTTACAGATAAGGAAATTGAGGCTCATAAATGGGTAAGCCTCCAACACAATATCCTGTAGACAGAACCTGGAAAATCTAGGGTTGACACCCAATTTGGGGCAAGTCAACCTCTCAGCCCCATAGTTTCCTCTCTGTTAAATGTCAAAGAGAATATATACATGCTCAGAATGTTTGGAGGATTTACCAAGGTAGCACATGTTCAAGTGCCTAAACCAGTGCCTGGAACAGATGTGCTTAATGAATACTTACATTAACAGTGATAATGAGGATGAGGGCTGCTATGTATCCAGCATCTACCATGAATCACAAGCCCAAGATGATAGCTAACTTTATTAATGAACTCCCAAATTGTACTTACTCTACACAAGAGTAATGACAACTATTTTTGTATTGTTATTTATCAGAATATTGCAATGTGTATTTAGTTCTAAAGAAAAATAACAATTGGACATTGAAGCATAACATACGGCACAGAAGAATTTGAGTAGTGTTCCTTAACTTGGTGAAAATCTAACCTTCCTGCGCCTCAGCTTTTGTAACTTTTTTGAAATGCATCATTAAAGCTACATTGTTAGAATGGCTAAAATGAAGAACTCAGATAAGAACAGATGTTTGTGATGATGTGGAGAAAGCAGAACCCTCTTCCACTGTCGGTGGAAATGCAAACTGGTGTAGCCACTCTGGAAAACATTATAGAGGTTCCTCAAAGAGATAAAAAAAAGAGCTACCATATGACCCAGCAATTGCACTTTATCCAAAGGATACAAACACAGTGATTTGAAGGGGCATATGCACTCCAATGTTTATAGCAACAATGTCCACAATAGGCAAACTATGGAAAGAGGCCTGATGTCCATCAACAGATGAATGGATAAAGAAGATGTGGTACACACACACACACACACACACACACACACACACTGGAATATTACTTAGTCATCAAAAGAATGACATCTTGCCATTTGCAACTACGTGGATGGAACTAGAGGGTATTATGCTAAGTGAAATAATTCACTCATGTGGAATTTAAGAAACAAAACAGATAAGCATAGGGGAAGGGAAGGAAAAATAAAGTAAGATGAAATTGAGAGGGAGGCAAACCATAAGAGATGCTGAACTCCAGGAAACAAACAGGGTTGCTGGAGGGGAGTTGGGGGGGAGGGATAATTGGGTGATGGGCATTAAGGAGGGCACTTTATATAATGAGCACTGGGTGTTATATGCAACTGATTAATCACTAAATTCTACCTTTGAAACTAATTGTAAAAAGCTGCACTGTGCAGTTGAGAAGATAACAGAAATAGGATTTCCAAGCACAAAGGGCAGTGCCTGCCACACAGTGGGAGCTCCACATAATACGGTCACTAGTTCATTTAATCATACATTGCAGTCTTCCTAAAAGTCACACATCACAATTCTTTCCCAATCATTAACAGAAAACAAATTTGCTAGTTTTTGAATGTTATGTGAATGAAATAGAACTGTATGTATACTTTTCAGGTCTGACTTCTTTCACTCAATATTATGTTTGTGAAATTCATCCATGTTGCTTTGGGTATCAATAGTTTAATATTTTTCATTTCTGTTTAATAATACATTGCTTGAATACTCAACAATTTTATTATCCATTCTAATGTTGATGGACACTTGGATTGTTTCTAGATTTTGGCATTATGAATTAGTGCTACTACTAATATTGTACATATCCTTTGGGTGAATACATAGATACATATCCTTGGTATATGGCAAGGAGTGGCGTTGCTCTGTTACAAGGGATGCAGCTTTAAATACACAGCTTTGTTTCTACTAAGCAGTTTTGCAGCAGAGGTTGAAACAAACTATGTTCCAAAATCAGCATAGGAATGTCTCCAGTTGCAGTTGCTTCAGATCCTTGTCAAGATCGATCTCTCTCTCTCTCTCTCTCTCTCTCTCCTTATTTTAGCCATTATGGTGGGCATGTAATGATATCTCACTATGGTTTTAGTTTGTATTTACCTGATTACTCAAAGATGTTGATTATTTATTGACCACTAACTCATATTATTTATTTTGTGAAGTACCTATTCTTATCAGGTTGTCTGTCTTTTTCTTAGTCATTTGTGAAAGTTTCATAGATATTCTGCATATAAGCCCTTTTTTGGACCTATGTAATGGAAATACCATCTCCCACTTGGTGGTTAGTCTTTTTCACCTTCTCAGTGCTGCTTTGGATGAACAGAAGATCTTAACTTTAATGAGTGTCATATAATCAATCTTTTCTTTTTGTCTCAGTGCTTATTGTGTTATGCTTAAGAAAACTATGTATACTCTGAAGTCATAAAAATATCTTCCTATGCTACTTACAGAAATTTAATTTTTTTAGCTTTCATATTTTGACAAATTTTGATCAAAAATACATCAGGTTACAAATAGAACTACCCTACAATCCAGCAATTGCACTACTAGGTATTTACCCAAAGGATACAATAATACTAATTTGAAGGGATACATGCACCCTGATGTTTATTGCAGCATTATCTACAATAACCAAACTATGGAAACAGCCCAAGTATCCATCAGCTGATGAATGGATAAAGAAGATGTGGTATATATACACAAAGGAATACTATTCAGCCATAAAAAGAATGACATCTTGCTACTTGCAATGATGTGGATGGAGCTAGAGAGTATTATACTATGCAAAATAAGTCAGAGAAAGACAAATACCATTTGATTTCACTCATATGTGGAATTTAAAAAACAAAACAAACAAGCAAAGGGAAAAAAAGGAGAGAGAAAGAAAGGCAAACCAAGAAACAGATTCTTAACTATGGAGAACAAACCAGTGGTTACTGGAGGGGAGGTGAGTAGGGGGATGGTATAAATAGGTCTTGGGGGGTTCAGGAGTGTACTTGTTGTGATGAGCACTGGGTGTTGAAATGGAAGTGTTGAATCACTATATTGTACACCTGAAATTAATATTACAGTATATATTAACTAACTAGAATTTTTTCCAAGTTTTTATTTAAATTCGAGTTTGTTAACACATAGTGCAGTATTAGCTTTAGGTGTAAAATTCAGTGATTCATCACCTACATACAATACCCAGTGCTCATCTATTACGCTCCTTAACTGATCACTCATTTAGCCCATTCCCCACCCACCTTCCCTCCAGTAAACTCTCAGATTGTTCTCTATAGTTAAAGGTTTGTTTCCTGGATTGCCCCTCTCTTTTTTCCCTTTCCATTGTTCATCTGTTTCATTTCTTAAATTCCACATGTGAGTGAAATGTGGAATACCTATATGGTCAACTAATGTTTGACAAAGCAGGAAAGAATATCCAGTGGAAAAAAGACCATCTCTCTAGGAAAAAGTGTTGGGAAAACTGGACAGCAACATGCAAAAGAATACAACAGGACCACTTTGTTACACCATACAGAAAAATAAATCAAAATGGATCAAAGACCTAAATGTGAGACCTGAAGTCATAAAAATCCTAGAGGAGAACACAAGATAGTAACCTCTTCGATATCAGCCGAAGCAACTTCTTACTAGATATGTCTCCTGAAACAAGGGAAATAAAAGCAAAAATAAACTATTGGGACTTCATCAAGATAAGATGGGTAGTAAGGAGGGCATGTATTGCATGGTGCACTGGGTGTTATACACAACTAATGAATCATCGAACTTTACATCAGAAACCAGGGATGTACTGTATGGTGACTAACATAATATAATAAAAAATCATTTAAAAAAAGATAAAAAGCTTCTGTACAGTGAAGGAAAGAATCAACAAAACTAAAAGTTTTGTTCACCATCCTTTGAAATGGAAGAAGATATTTTCAAATGATATATCTGATCAAGGGTTAGTGTCAAAAATATACAAAGAACTTTTAAAGCTCAACACTCAAAAAACAAATACTCCAGTTAAAAAGTGGGCAGAAAACATGAACAGACATTTTTCCAAAGACAGACAGGTGGCTAATAGACACATGAAAAGATGCTCAACATCGCTCACCATCAGGGAAATACAAATTAAAACTACAGTGAGGTATCACCTCACTGCGGTAGGAATGCCTAAAATTAATAACACAAGAAACAACTGGTGTTAGCTGGGGAACCCTCTTACACTGTTGTGGAAATGGAAACTGGTGCAGCCAGCTTGGAAAACGGTATGCTATTTTAACTTGAAAAAGTTAAAAATAGAGCTACCCTTTCTCAGCTTCTTTCTCGGTTTTCTGTTTGTTCCATTGATCGCTGTGGCTATTTTTGTGGCTGTGCTGTCTTGTTCTGATCACTACCCTATTGTCATATAACATGACGTCCTGAATTGTGATGCCTCCAGCTTTGCTTTTCTTATTCAAGGTTGCTTTGGCTATTCTGGGTCTTTGGTGGTTCCATACAAGTTTTAGAATTGTTTGTTCTAGCTCTGTGAAAAATGCTGGTGGTATTTTGATAGGGATTGTGTTGAAAGTGTAGATTGCTTTGGGTAGTGCAGACATTTTAACAATATTTGTGCGTCTAATCCATGAGCATGGCATAGTTTCCCATTTCTTTGTGTCATCTTCAACTTCTTTCATCAGTGTTTTATGGTTTTCAGAATACAGACCTTTCTTTTTTTTTGAAGATTTTATTTATTCATTTGACAGAGAGAGAGAGACAGCCAGTGAGAGAGGGAACACAAGCAGGGGGAGTGGGAGAGGAGAAAGCAAGCTCCCAGCTGAGCAGGGAGCCTGATGTGGGACTCCTCGATCCCAGGACCCTGGGATCACGCCCTGAGCCAAAGGCAGACACTTAACAACTGAGCCACCCAGGTGCCCCAGAATACAGATCTTTCAACCTCTTTGGTTAGGTTCATTCTTAGGTATCATGGTTTTTGGTGCAATTGTAAATGGCATCGATTCCTTGATTTCTCTTTCTTCTGACTCACTGTTAGTGTATATAAATGAAACTGACTTCTGTGGATTGATTTTATATCCTGTGACTTTGCTGAATTCCTGTATCAGTTCTAGCAATTTTTCAGTGGAATCTTTAAGGTTTTCTACATAGAGTATCGTGTCATTTGCAAAGACTGAAAGTTTGACCTCTTCTTTGCCGATTTGGTTGCCTTTTATTTCTTTTTGTTGTCTGATTGCTGAGGCTAGGACTTCCAGTACTATGTTAAACAACAGTAGTGAAAGTGGAAACCCTTGTCGTGTTCCTGACCTTAGGGAAAAAGCTCTCAGTTTTTCCCTGTTGAGGATGACATTCACTGTGGGTTTTTTGTATATGGCTTTTATGATATTGAGGTATGTTCCCTCTATCCCTACACTGTGGAAAATTTTTATCAAGAAAAGATGCTGTATTTTGTCAAATGTTTTTTCTGCATCTATTGAGATGTTCATATGGTTCTTGCCCCTTTCCACTATTTCTATCTTTTGAAACAGTTTCAGAAAAATAGGTATTAATTCTTCTCTAAGTATTTGGTAGAATTCTGCTGGGAGGCCATCTGGCCCTGGACTACTGTTTGTTGGGAGATTTTTGATTACTTATTCAATTTCTTTGCTGGTTATGGGTCTCTTCACATTTTCTATTTCTTCCTGTTTCAGTTTTGGTAGTTTGTATGTTTCTAGGATTGGATCCATTTCTTTCAGACTGCTTAATTTATTAGCATATAATTGTTCATTATATTCTCTTAAATTGTTTGTATTTCTTTGGTGTTGGTTGTGATCTCTCTTTCATTCATGATTTTATTTATTTGGGTCCTTTATGTTTTCTTTTTGATAAGTCTGGCTAGGGGTTTATCGATCTTATTAATTCTTTCAAAGAATCAGCTCCTAGTTTCCTTGATCTGTTCTGTTATTTTTTGATTTCTATATCATTGATTTCTGTACTAATCTTTATTATTTCTCTTCTGCTGGGGGAGTTAGCTTTATTTGCTGTTCTTTTCAGCTCCTTTAGGTGTAAGGTTAGGTTGTGTATTTGAGACTTTCTTTGTTACTTGAGAAAGGCCTATATTGCTATATACTTTCATTTTATTTGTTTATTTTTTTAAAGATTTTATTTATTTATTTGACAGAGATAGAGACAGTCAGTGAGAGAGGGAACACAAGCAAGGGGAGTGGGAGAGGAAGAAGCAGGCTCCCAGGGGAGGAGCCTGATGTGGGGCTCGATCCCATAATGCCGGGATCACGCCCTGAGCCGAAGGCAGACACTTAACCGCTGTGCCACCCAGGCGCCCCCTATACTTCCATTTTAGGACCACCTTTGCTGCATCACCAAGGTTCTGAGCTGTCTTGTTTTCATTTTCACTTGCTTCCATGTATTTTTAAATTCTTCTTTAATTTCCTGTTCTACCCACTCACTCTTTGGTAGGATGCTCTTTAACCTCCATGTATTTGTGGTCCTTCCAAATTTTTTCTCGTGGTTGACTTCAAGTTTTAAAAACGCTGCGGTATGAAAATATGCATGGTATAATCGCAATCATTTTGTACCAGTTGAGACCTGATTTGTGACCCCGTATTTGATCTGTTCTGGAGAATGTTCCATGTGCACTTGAGAAGAATGTGTCTTCTGCTGCTTTAGGATGAAATGCTCTGAATATATCTGTTAAGTCCATCTGGTCCAGTGTATCATTCAAAGCTCTTGTTTCTTTGTTGATCTTCTGCTTAAATGATCTGCCCCTTGCTGTGAGGGGGGTATTCAAGTCCCCTACTATTATTGTATAATTAGCAATGAATTTCTTTAATTTCATTATTAAGTGGTTTATATATTTGGCTGCTCCCAAGTTAGGGGCATAAATAATTACAATTGTTAGATCTTCTTGTTGGATAGACCCTTTCATTATGATACAGTGCCCTTCTTAATCTCTTACTACAGTCTTTGGTTTAAAATTTAGTTTGTCTGATATGCAAATGGCTACTCCAGTTTTTTGGGGTTTTTTTGTTTTTTGGGGTTTTTTTGGTGTCCATCGGCATGAAAGATGGTTCTCCATCCCCTCACTTTCAATCTGGAGGTGTCTTTAGGTCTAAAATGAGTCTCTTGTAAGCACCACATCAATGGGTCTTTTTTTTTTAATTCATTCTGATACCCTATGTCATTTAGTTTTGTTTGTTTTTTTTAAAGATTTTACTTATTTATTTGAGAGCAGGAGAGAGAGAGAGAGAGAGAGAATGAGCAGTGGGGAGGAGCAAAGGAAGAGGGAGAAGCAGACTCCCTGCTGAGCAGAGAGCCCAACACAGGGCTCAATCCCAGGACCCTGGGATGCTTAACCAACTGAGCAACTCATGCGCCTCCCCACTTTGTCTTTTGGTTGGAGCATTGAATCCATTTACATTCAGAGTAATTATTGAAAGATATGAATTTAGAGAGGAGAAAAGATGGTGGAGGAGTGGGGGCCACTTTTCCAGCTGGTCCCCTGAGTTGAGCTGGATATCTACCAGATCATCAGGAACACCCACAATATCAGCCTGAGAGGCAGGAAGATACATCTGGATCTCTACAAACGAACATCTCCAGTGCTGACTATTGAGGTACGAAGCGGGGCCATGAATCCGCGTACAGATATCAGAAGATAAATGGTAAGGGGAGGGAGCCGCCATGCTCGGGCACCAGGAAGCAGTAGCCATTAGCACTGAGGAGGTGGCCGGACTCACAGACCAGTACCTGCAAGAAAGCAGACTGAGACTGTGAGCCTGGGAACACGCGTGCAACCAGACTGAAAACCGGAGCTCTGGAACACTCACTGGAACCAGACTGATATGGGGAGCTCGGGAGTGCGCGCAACCGGACTGAAACAGTGAGCTCCGGAGCTCCCGAGGGAACCGGGGGTGGAGGTCGGGGTTAGAAGCACAAAGGACAGAGACGTGCCGGCCCTGGAAGCGAGGGCTGGGAGAGCGGCTGTGGGGCGCACAACCCATGACGCTGTAGGGTTTTTGACAGCACCGACAGAAACAGAGTTGAAGTGGCCAAGAGAGCTCAGTGGACAGTGGACTGCGGCATCTCTGTTCTGAGACAGAGGCTAGGATATGGCCAATGCTGCTCTGACTCTCCGAAGAGGCACAGAAAACTGCCAGGGAAAGCCACCAGAGAATAAAAGCCCAGAAATACCAGCTCACATTGTGCCCATCCCCATCCCCCCTCACAGGGGACAGGGAGACTCTACCCAGACAGGGTTGCCTGAGTATCAGAGCGGCAGGCCTCTCCCCCAGAAGGCAGGCTGAAAAATCAAGAAGCCCACATCCCTAAGGTCCCTATAAAACGATAGCACACGGCCTGGGTCCTGGTCAATAATTTGGGCTCTGGGCAACCCCACAACCTCTCCTCATCAGAATGATGAGGAGGAGAAATCCCCCCCAGCAAAGAAAAGACAATGAGTCTGTGGTCTCTGCCACAGAACAGATGGATATGGATATAACCAAATTATCAGAAATGGAATGCAGAGTAACAATGGTCAAGATGATGTGTAGACTCGAAAAAAATATTAACGAAAATATTAACAAGAATATAGAATCTCTAAGGGCAGAAATGAGAGCGAATCTGGCAGAAATTAAAAATGCTATGAATCAAATGCGGTCAAAACTAGATGCTCTTATGGCCAGGGTAAATGAGGCAGAAGAACGAATTAGTGAATTGGAGGATGGGATGTTAGAAGAGAAAGTTAAAACAGAAACTTGGCTCAAAATAATCCAACCTCAAGAATGTAGATTATGGGAGATTACTGACTCAATGAAATGTTCCAATGTTAGAATCATCAGCATCCCCAAGGGGATAGAGAAAGAGAGAGGTCTAAAAGAGATATTTGAACAAATTGTAGCTGAAAACTTCCCTACTCTAGCAAAGGAAACAAGCATTCATATCCAAGAGGCAGAGAGGACCCCTCACAAGGTCAGTCACAGCAAACCTACGCCATGTCACGTCATAGTGCATTTGCAAATATTAGCTTCAAGAATACAGTATTGAAAGTGGCCAGGGAGAAGAAATTTCTCACGTACAGAGGCAAAAGTATCAGAATAATGTCAGACCTGTCTACACAGACCTGGAATGAGAGGAAGGGTTAGCAGGATATTTTTAAAGCTCTATCTATGAAAAAACATGCAGCCAAGGATCCTTTATCCAGCAAGGCTGTCATTCAGAATTGATGGAGAGATAAGGACCTTCCAGGATCGGCAGAAACTGACCGAATTCGTAGCCATGAAACCAACCCTACGGGAGATATTAAGGGGGGTTCTACAAAAGTAAAAAGGCCCCAAGAGTGATACAGACAGAAATTTACAATCTATAGAAACAAAGACTTTACAGGAAACATGACATCATTAAAATCATGTCTCTCAATAATCACTCTCAATGTGAATGGCCTAAATGCTCCCATAAAGAGCCACAGGGCTGAAGATTGGATAAAAAGACATGACCCATCCATTTGCTGTCTACAAGAGTCTCATCTTGAACCTTGTGTGGAACCAGAAAAGGCCCCAAATCGCCAAGGAATCATTGAAAAGGAAAAACAAAGCTGGGGGCATCACGTTGCCAGATTTCAAACTGTACTACAAAGCTGTGATCACAAACACAGTATGGTACTGGCACAAAAACAGACACATAGACCAATGGAACAGAATAGAGAATCCAGAAATGGACCCTTGGCTCTTTGGGCAACTAATCTTTGACAAAGCAGGAAAAAACATCCAGTGGAAAAAAGACAGTCTCTTCAATAAATGGTGCTGGGAAAATTGGACAGCTATATGCAAAAGAATGAAACTTGACCACTCTCTCACACCACACACAAAGATAAACTCCAAATGGATGAAAGACCTCAATGTGAGACAAGAATCCATTAAAATCCTCCAGGAAAACATAGCCTGCAACCTCTTTGACATTGGCCACAGCAACTTTTTTCATGACACATCTCCAAAGGCAAGAGAAACAAAAGATAAAATGAACTTGTGGGACTTCATCAAGATAAAATCTTCTGCACAACAAAGGAAACAGTCAAAAAAACTAAGAGGCAGCCCACGGAATTGGAGAAGATATTTGCAAATGACACTACAGATAAAAGACTGGTATCTAAGATCTACAAAGAACTTCTCAAACTCAGTACATGGGAATCAATTATTTGAAGAAAACTGACATCCAGATCCAGGAAGAACTGAGAACCCCCTGCCAACAAAGTTGCCCAAGGATATCCATGCCAAGATAGAGATCGGTAGGAGAAGGAAGGGAAGAACAAAGGGGGGGCGGGTAAACAGAAGGGTGAATGAACCGTGAGAGACTATGGACTCTGGGAGACAAACTGAGGGCTTCAGAGGGGAGGGGAGTGGGGGATTGGGATAGGCTGGTGATGGGTATTAAGGAGGGCACATATTGCATGGTGCACTGGGTGTTATACACAAATAATGAATCACAGAACTTTGCATCAAAAACTAGGGATGTAGTGTATGGTGACTAACATAACATAATAAAAAATTATTATAAGAAAAAAAGAAAGATATGAATTTAGTGCCATTGTATTACCCGTAAATGCACTCTTCCTGTAGATTGTTTCTGTTCCTTTCTGGTCTTTGTTACTTTTGGGCCCTCTCTCTGCTCAAAGCATCCCCTTTAATATTTCTTGCTGGTCTAGTGTTCACAAATTCCTTTATTTTGAATGACAGCCTTGCTGGATAAAGTATTCATGGCTGCATAATTTTCCCATTTAGCACTTTGAATATATCACATCATTCCTTTCTGGCCAGCCAGGTCTCTGTGGACAGGTCTGCTGCCCACAGTTTGTTTCTACCCTTGTATGTTAAGGACCTCTTTTCCTGAACTGCTTTCAGGGTTTTCTCTTTATCTTTGAAAATTGGAAGCTTCACTATAACATGTTGAGGTGTTGACCTGTTTTTGTTGATTTTCAAGGGGAGTTCTCTGTGCCCCCTGGACTTGAATGCCTGTTTTCTTCCCAAGATTAGGGAAGTTCTCAGCTATAATTTGTTCAAATAAATCTTCTGCCCCTCTCCCTTGCTCCTCATCTTCTGAACCCCTATTATCTGGATATTATTTCACTTTCTGGAATTGCTGAGTTTTCTTAGTCTCCCTTCATGATCCAGTACTTTTTTTTCTCTTTTTTTAAGCTTCCTTATTTTCCACCATTTTTTCTTCTATATCACTGCCTCTCTTCTGTCTCATTCATCCTTGTTTTTAAAACCTGCATTTGGGGGCACCTGGCTGGCTCAGTTGGTTAAGTGTCTGCCTTTGGCTTAGGTCGTGATCTCCTGAAATCAGGCCCTGTGTGGGGCTCTCTGCTTGGTAGGGAGTCTGCTTCTTCCTCTCCCTCTGTGCTCGTGCTCCCTCTCTCTCTCAAATAGATGAATTAAATCTTAAAAAATAAAAATAGAATCTCCATTTGGGACTGCATCTCAGTAAAAGCATTTTAATTTCAGCCTGATGAGATTTTAGTTCTTTTATTTCTACAGTAAGGGATTCTCTAGTGTCTTCTATGCTTTTTTGAAACCCAGCTAGTATCTTTATAATCATTGTTTTAAATTCTAGTTCAGACATCTTACTTATATCTGTATTGATTAAATACCTGGCAGTGAGTATTACCTTCTGTTTTTTCTTTTGGAGTGAATTTCTCCATCTCGTTATTTTGTCCAGAAAAGAAGGAAGAAACAAAAAGAAAAAACTCAACAATAACAACAACAACAACAACTTCAGAAAGTGTTTCTGATGTTTGCTGTGCACACTCTGCTGTTGTGTTTTGGCTGCTCTTTCCCATGGAACTCTACAGAGTTCCTCCTTGCTTGTAGTGGGGAGTGTTTGAACCTTTAAGTAGGTGTGCTTTGATTTGTTTGTCAAGAGAAGCCTATAAGGGTGCCTATGTGGCTCAGTCAGTTGGGTGCCTGCCTTCAGCTCAGGTCATGATCCCAGGGTCCTGGGATCGAGTCCTGCATCAGGCTTCCTGCTCAGTGGGAAGTCTACTTCTCCCTTTCACACTCCCCTTGCTTGTGTTCCCTCTCTCACTGTCTCTCTCTGTCAAATAAATAAATAAAATCTTTTTAAAAAATACATTATTAAAAAAAGAGTAAAGGAAAATATATATATATGAGAATAAAAATACATAGAGAAAACAAAAAAATTTAAAATTTTAAAAATTAAGAAAAGAGGACCAAAAAAAAAAGAAGCATTTTTGGTCTTATTTCTGCCAGAAGCTGATGTTTTGGAGCATTCTTTAATCAGTAGACTTGGTAGATATGGGGGCTGTATTGGTCTTCTGAGGGAGAGGCCTGCTGGGCTGGCTCAGGAGCTGACTTGCCCTTGCCAGGTGCAGTGGGGCCAGGTTTAGTGTAGTGGACTCCAGCCTCCACTGGAGGTGCTGTGTTTCTCTCTGAAGTCTGTGCTGGTCGGCAGGAGGGGGGGAGGTGGTGGAGGAGGAAGAATATAGTGTGACCCTGCTCTCTTGTCCCCTGAGCAGAACTCCTGGCCACCACTATTTAGGAGGCCTTCTTAGAAAAGTGAACAATCTCCTGTGTCCTGGGCTCTAATCAGTTTCCTACCCTTGACCTGTCTGTGCCCTGGACGGTGGTATGCCCAGAGCCACAGATCTCCTGTATTTTTTCTGGCCAGTGACTGGGCCTCAAAACTCCAAGTTTTAAAGGACCTGTTAAGGTGCAGGCCCACTCCTGTCCCCGTAAGGAGAGGCTCATGGCATGCCCAGCACCCTTCCATCCCCAAAACGCAGTTGCACAGTGTGCATGCACAGGCTAGAGTTTATTGTATCACTCAGCAAAAAGCTGGAACCAGCTAAATGTCCCAGAGTCTCTTGTAGGTGGTGGTATCCACAACTTCTTAGGTGTTGTTAATGATATGTCTTTCTGTAAGATTTTGGAAGTAGAAGCCATTTTTATTCCTCCCAGATGTGGTCACAGATGCATGGGGTTGGGTAGGTATGAAAGTGTGAATGCTTGCAGTGGCCTCGTAACTATATTCTGTTCATCACCTGTGTCAGGCCTGTAAGGGGCAGGGAATTTGGCAATGGTTTCCTGAAGTTGCCTGACCAGGTTTATCTCACTGGACTCCAAACCCAGTATGATTTCCACTGTATCTATAGATTCACAATACTTGATTGTCTTTCATTATTGTTTTCTTTAGTGATGTTGAACATTTATAGTTTAATGATAACAAATAGGTTGAGCTTCTATATTAGCATCACCCAACTTCAAAACATATGAGCTTTACCTGTTTGACTAGTATTTATATTCCTGTGGATATTTCAGCAAGAGATATAACTCCTGAGCTCTAATATCTACCTCCTACTTCACAGGGTTGTTGCAATAATGAAATGAATTATATTAGTAATAAGAGTAAAGATAGTATTATAGTAAAACTAGTAATAATGAGGCAATGGGCTGAGTTGTGTCCCCTCAAAATTCATTTGTTGAGATCCTTACCCCTGGTACCTCAGAATTGGACTGTATTTGGAGACAGGGTTTTCACAGAGGTCAGTAAGTTAAACTGAAGTTGTTAGAGTGGGCCTTACCCCAATATTACTGGATTCCTTGTAACAAGAGGGATTTAAGCACAGACATGTACAGAAGGAAGACCATATGAAGATAGAAGAAGAAGGTGGCCATCTGGCTTTTAGTGACTTTAAGGAGGTGAACAGTATTATATCTACTGTGTAGGCTATTACTCCTAGTACAAATAATAAAATGACCATATAATAATGCCTGTATCTGAGTGACTAAGAAATGGTCAGAAAACCTTAAAACCACATGGAATCATTTTATCTTAAAGCCATGACCATGAAAGAATTGCTTATTACTTTCACTTTCATCCTACTTAAACTATCACACTACTCTTCCACAATCACTAGCAACCCTCCTACAGTCTAATGACCTCTCTGAATAATTCATGTAGAAGACAGAAGTAATCAGGTGGGATTTCTCAGAGTTTCCCAAACCCAGTCTACCTGTTTCTACCCTGGAACTCTCTGCCACCCCTCTGCATACAAGCTCCTGGCTACAACAAGCCCCCTCCCTCTACTCAGCATTCCATGCTTTCCACCTTCCCAGGGACTTTGCTTCTGCAATTATCACTCTGGAACTATCACCTGCTATCTCTCTTTGGAGCATTCCCTAAGGGAGGAAGGAATCTACCACTTTTTCACATGTCATTCTGTAGCTACTGGCACTTTTATGTATTGTCTTTTAAAGCAGATTGCCTCATCTTGAGACCATTCTTCCTTAAATTTTATATAATCAAAATTACATAAAAAGACAAATGAACTAGAATACTCAGAACAGTTCTGAAGAAAAACAGTGCAATATAACTCACTTTATCTTATTTCAGGACTTAATATAAAACTATGGTAATCAAGACAGTGTGGTATTGACAAAAAAATCAGTGAATAGAATCTAGCAATAGACTCATACATATGTTATCAACTGATTTTCAACAAAGCTGCAAAGGCAATTCAAGGGAGAAAGACAATCTTTTCAACAAATAGTTTTGGAAATTGGATTCCATAAGAACAAAAAATGAACTTTTACTCATAACTCACACCACATACAAAAATTAACTCAATATGGATAATGTAACTAAATGTGACACCAAGCAAAAAAATTCTAGAAGGAAACACACAGAAACACAAGCAGAGGTTAAAACACCATGTGAAGATGGAGGCAGAAATTGGAGTGATGCATTTACAATGCAAACAACATCAAGGATTGACATGAGAAACTAGGTGTAAGGCATGAAACAGATTCTCCCTAGAGTCTCCGAGAGAAACCAACCTTTCCAACACCTCAATTTCAGATTTCTGGCCTTCAGAACTGAAAAGAATAAATTTCTGCTTTTTATGACACCAAGTTTGTGGTAATTTGTTCTGACAACCCTAGGAAATTAATACAGTCAGGCAAAGATTTCTTAAATAAGACATTTTAAACACAATCCATTCAGAAAAATGGATACATTAGAATTCAAGATTTAAAAGTTTTTCTCTTCAAAAGACATGGTCGAAAGAAAGGCAAGCCACATACAGAGGGAAATATTTGCAAAACAACTATGTAATAAAAAGCTTGTTTGTAGAATATATGTAAAACCTTCAAAACTCAATAATAGAAAAAGACACGAACCCCATTAAAAAGTTCGCAAAAAGTTTGAACAGATATTTCACCACAGAAGATGTATGGATGGTTAATAAGCACATGAAAGATATCAATATCAGAAACTGTGATGGAAACCGGGGATGTACTGTATGGTGACTAACATAATATAATAAAAAATCATTTAAAAAAAAAAAAGAAACTGTGATGGAAATGCAAATCAAAACCATGATGAAATACCTCTACATATCTATTTTAATAGCTAAAATGAGAAGAAAAAAAACCCTGACAATATCAATTGCTGATTAGGATATAGTGCCACTGGAAGTCTCATATTGCTGATGGGGAAGCAAAATGATACTGCCACTTTGGAAAACGGTTTGGCAGTTCTTATGAAGTTAAAAATATACTTATTATCCAGTGATCCAATTCTCAATAATTTTCCAAGAGAAATGAAAATGTGTTCACACAAAATTTATAAATGGTTATTTATGCTGGCTTTATTTATGATCACCAAAAACTGAAAATAACTCAAATGTCTTTCAACTGGTGAATGAAAAAAAAAAAAGGATTATATCCATAAAGGTAAATACTGTTCAGCAATAAGAAAGAATAAATTATATATATCAGCATAGATGAATCTCTTTTATTTATTTATTTATTTATTTATTTGACAGAGATAGAGACAGCCAGCGAGAGAGGGAACACAAGCAGGGGGAGTGGGAGAGGAAGAAGCAGGCTCATAGCGGAGGAGCCTGATGTGGGGCTCGATCCCATAACGCCAGGATCATGCCCTGAGTCGAAGGCAGACGCTTAACCGCTGTGCCACCCAGGCGCCCCGTCATGGATGAATCTCAAATGCATTATGCAAAGTGCAGAAAACCAGACTCAAAAGGTTATATACTTTATGATTTCACTTATATGACATTCTGCAGAAGACAAAATTGTACGGGTGAAGAATACTTTGGTGATTGCCACAGACTAAAGCTTAAGAGAGAGGTTGACTAAAAAAGAACAGAAGACAATTTTTTTTGGGTATCAGAAGTGTTCCATATCTGGATTATGGTAGTGGTTACATATTGTATGTATTTGCTAGAACTCATAAAACTATAAACCAAAATTTGTAAACTTCTCTGATTTTGAATTATGCTTCAATACTAAAAATAATAAGAAGACAGAGTAAACTGAGGCACCATAGAGTGACTCAAGAATGACCGACCTGATTGAACTTGCACTTCTAAAGGATCTTATGTCAGCAAAGCTAAGGTATGCATGTAATTTTAATTCTAAAACAGCTGAGAGTGTGGGAAGACATGTTCAGGAAGACAATGTACCTATGACGAGGAAAATTACCCAGAGCAGGTCCAGGCAGGCAGGCCCCAAGTAGATGGGCAGTTACTAACAATAAGCTAGAGATAACCAGAAGCCCAGCTGGGAGCAAGCGATAAGTAGCCTAACCAGCCGCTGCTGCTTCTGTAAACAGGCTTCCCGCCAAAGGCTCCCTGCACTACTGTTTCCATCTAAAGCAACCCCCCCAGTTTTTTTTTTAATTTTTATTTTATTTTATTTTATTTTTTGATGTAAAGTTCGATGATTCATTATTTGAGTATAACACCCAGTGCACCATGCAATACGTGCCCCCCCCCCCGTTTAAACCCACCTACTAGCAGTCAGCACAGCCCTTGTAACCTGACCCCCTGCACTCCCTTATAAAAACCCTATGACCCCGCTTCCCAGGGCCCAGAATTTTGAGCATGAGTTCATCAGGGTCCACTGGCATGAAATAAACCCAAGTTCTCCTACTTCTTCAAGTGTTACTTGGTTTCCCACCAGTCTGATTATTTTCCACAACAGCTAGACTGGGTTACCTTAGAGAAACAGGCTTCAACCCTCAACTTTGATTAGCCAGTAGTAAAGGTTTGGTTTAAGAATCATTGTGTCAGAGGAGGAGTTAAGATGGCAGAGGAGTAGAGGACCCCTTTTTCAGTTGGTCCCCTGAGTCAAGCTGGATAGGTACCAGACCATCCTGAACATCCACGGAATCAGCCTGAGACGCAGGAAGATACATCTGGATCTCTACAAATGAACATCTCCAGTGATGAGTACTGAGGTACGAAGCGGGAAGCCCTAAAACTGCGCACAGATATCGGAAGATAAACGGAAGGGGGAAGGAGCTGCCGCGTTTGGGCGCAGGGAAGCGGTAGCCACCTGCACGGGGGAGCGGGTGGACTCGGGGACTGGCACCTGCAAAAAAGCGGACTGAGACCGTGAGCCAGGGAACGCGTGCAACCTGTCTGAGGGCCGGAGATTCAGAGCGCCCACGAGCCACACTGAGACAGAGCTCCGGAGCGTGCGGGGGCGGCTGGCACCTGGTGGTGTTAGAAACACAAAGGACAGAGACGCGCCAGCCCTGGAAGTGAGGGCTGGAACGCCGGGTGTGGGGCGCACATCCCGGGACGCTGCAGGGTTGAGCCATACCAACAGAAACAGAGTTAAAGTGGCCAGAACACCAGTGAAGAACCGTCTGTGATCCCTCTGTTCCGAGACAGAGGCTGAGATTCAGCTACTACTACTCTGACTCTCAGAAGAGGCACAGCAAACCGCCAGGGAAAGCCGCCAGAGAACAAAGGCCTGGAAATACCAGCTCAGAGAGTGCCCATCCCCATCCCCCCTCTCAGGGGACATGGAGACTCTACCCAAACAGAGTTGCCTGAGTATCAGCGCGGCAGGGCCCTCCCCCAGAAGGCAGGCTGAAAAATCAAGAAGCCCACATCCCTAAGATCCCTATAAAACAAGTGTGCACTGCCTGGGTCCTGGTCAATAATTTGGGGTCTGGGCAATCCCGCACCCTCTCCTCATCAGAATGACGAGAAGGAGAAATCCTCCCCCCACCACCAGCAAAGAAAAGACAATGAGTCTGTGGCCTCTGCCACAGAACTAATGGATATGGATAAACTAAATTATCAGAAATGGAGTTCAGAGTAACAATGGTCAAGATGATGTGTAGACTTGAAAAAAGTATTAATGAAAATGTGAATGAGAATATAGATTCTCTAGGGGCGGAAATGAGATGGAATCTGGCAGATTTTAAAAATCCTATGAATCAAATGCAGTCAAAACTAGAGGCTCTGACGGCCAGGGTGAATGAGGCAGAAGAACGTATCGGCGAATTGGAGGATGGGTTAGTAGAAGAGAAAGCTAAAATAGAAACATGGCTCAAAAAATCCATGCTCAGGAATGTAGGTTACAGGAGATTACTGACTCAATGAAACATTCCAATGTCAGAATCATCGGCATCCCTGAGGGGGTAGAGAGAGAGGTCTAGAAGAGGTATTTGAACAAATTGTAGCTGAAAACTTCCCTAATCTAGCAAAGGAAACAAGCATTCGTGTCCAAGAGGCAGAGAGGACCCCTCCCAAGCTCAACCACGAGAAACCTACACCACGTCACATCATAGTGCATTTCACAAATATTAGACCCAAGGATACAGTATTGAAAGTGGCCAGGGCAAAGAAATTTCTCACGTACCAAGGCAAAGGTATCAGAATTATATCAGACATGTCTACACAGATCTGGAATGAGAGAAAGGGTTGGGGGCATTTTTAAAGCTCTTTCAGAAAAAACATGCAGCCAAGGATCCTTGATCCAGCAAGGCTGTCATTCAGAATTGTTGGAGAGATAAAGACCTTCCAGAATCACCAGTCTTTGACCAATTTTGTAACCACGAAACCAGCCCTAGAAGAGATAATAAGGGGGGTTCTATAAAAGTAAAAAGGCCCCAAGAGTGATACAGAACAGAAAGTCACAATCGATAGAAACAAAGACTTTACTGGCAACATGGCATCATTAAAATCATATCTCTCAATACTCAGTCTCAATGTAAATGGCCTGAATGCTCCCATAAATGCCACAAGGTTGCAGATTGGATAAAAAGACATGACCCATCCATTTGCTGACTGCAAGAGACTCATTTTAAACCTAAAGATACATCCAGACTGAAAGTGAAGGGATAGAGAACAATTTTCCATGCCAATAGACCTCAAAAGAAAGCTGGGGTAGCAATTCTTATATCAGACAGATTGGATTTTAAACTAAAGACTGTAGTTGGAGGTATGGAAGGGCACTTTATTATTCTTAAAGGATGTATCCAACAAGTGGATATGACAATTATAAATATATATGCCCCCACCAGGGGAGCAGCAAGATACACAAACCAACTCGTAACCAGAATAAAGAGACATATAGATCAAAATACACTAATAGTAGGGGACCTCAACACTCCACTATCAGCAATAGATAGATCACCTAAGCAGAAAATTGACAAAGAAACAAGAGCTTTGAATGTCATACTCGACAAGTTGGACCTCATAGATATATATAGAACACTACACCCCAGAACCAAAGAATACTCATTCTATTCTAATGCCCATGGAACATCCTCAAGAATAGACCATGCTCTGGGTCATAAAACAGGTCTCAACTGATACCAAAAGACTGAAATTATTCCCTGCATATTCTCAGACCACAACGCTCTGAAATTGGAACTCAACCACAAGGAAAAATTTGGATGAAACTCAAACACTTTGAGACTAAAAACCATCCTGTTCAAGAATGATTCGATAAACCAGGAAATCAAAAATCAATTTAAACAATTTATGGAGACCAATGAGAATGAAAACACAACGGTCCAAAACCTATGGGATACTGCAAAAGCAGTCCTAAGGGGAAA
The DNA here is from genome assembly GCF_023065955.2 of Ursus arctos. NCBI lineage: Eukaryota > Metazoa > Chordata > Mammalia > Carnivora > Ursidae > Ursus > Ursus arctos. Next base: position 43,718,791 of record NC_079873.1, read on the forward strand.
ATACTTAGCCATCCAAGCCTCACTCAAAAGAATAGAAAAATCTAAAATGCAGTTTTTATATTCTCACCTCAAGAAGCTGGAACAGCAACAGAAGAACAGGCCTAATCCACACACGAGGAAGCAGTTGATCAAGATTAAAGCAGAGATCAATGAATTAGAAACCAGGAGCACAGTAGAGCAGATCAACAGAACTAGAAGCTGGTTCTTTGAAAGAACAAATAAAATAGACAAACCACTGGCAAGACTTATCCAAAAGAATAGAGAAAGGACCCAAATTAATAAAATAATGAATGAAAAGGGAAAGGTCACAACCAACACCAAAGAAATTGGATTATTAGAAACTTTTATCAACAGCTTTATGCCAATAAATTAAGCAATCTGGAAGAGATGGAGGCCTTCCTGGAAACCTATAAACTACCAAGACTGAAACAGGAACAAATTGATTTTTTAAACAGACCAATTAATTATGAAGAGATTGAAACAGTGATTAAAAACCTTTCAAAAAACAAAACGACAGGGCCTGACGGATTTCCTGGGGAATTCTACCAAACATTCAAAGAAAAAATAATACCTATTCTCCTACAGCTATTTCAAAAAATAGAAACAGAAGGAAAGCTACCAAACTCATTCTATGAGGCCAATGTTGCCTTGATCCCCAAACCAGGCAAAGACCCCCTCGAAAAGGAGAATTACAGACCGATTTCTCTAATGAATATGGACGCCAAAATTCTCAACAAGATCCTGGCTAATAGGATCTAACAGTACATTAAAAGGATTATCCATCATGACCAAGTGGGATTCATCCCTGGGATGCAAGGGTGGTTCGACATTTGCAAATCGGTCAGTGTGATACATCATATCAACAAGAAAAGAGTCAAGAACCATATGAGCCTCACAATAGATGCAGAAAAAGCATTTGACAAAATACAGCATCCTTTCCTGATTAAAACCCTTCAGAGTGTAGGGATAGAGGGTACATTCCTCAATCTCATAAAAGCCATCTATGAAAAGCCTACAGCAAATATTATTCTCAATGGGGAAAAGCTGGAAGCCTTTCCCTTAAGATCAGGAACACGATAAGGATGCCCATTCTCGCCACTATTATTCAACATAGTGTTAGAAGTTCTTGCAACAGCAATCAGACAACAAAAAGGGAAAAAATGTATCCAAATCTGCAAAGAAGAAGTCAAACTGTCTCTCTTCACAGATGACATGATACTCTATATGGAAAACCCAAAAGAATCCACCTCCAAACTATTAGAAGTTATAGAGCAATTCAGTGATGTGGCAGAATACAAAATCAATGCTCAGTTGCATTTCTATACACAAATAATGAGACTGAATAAAGAGAAATTAGGGAATTCATCCCATTTACAATAGCACCAAAAATCATACGTTACCTTGGAATTAACTTAACCAGAGACTTAAAGGATCTATATTCTAGAAACTACAAATCACTCGTGAAGGACATTTAAGAAGACACAAAAAGATGGGAAAATATTCCATTCTCATGGATCGGAAGAATTAACATAGCTAAATTGTCCATGCTACCCAGAGCAATCTACACTTTCAATGCTATCCTGATCAAAATACCAATGACATTTTTCAAAGAACTGGAACAAATAGTCTTTAAAGTTTTATGGAACCAGAAAAGGCCCTGAATCTCCAAGGAATTGTTGAAAAGGAAAAACAAAGCTGGGGCATCACGTTGCCGGATTTCAAGCTACTACAAAGCTGTGATCACAAAGACAGCATGGTACTGGCACAAAAACAGACACATAGACCAATGGAACAGAATAGAGAACCCAGAAATGGACCCTCGGGTCTTTGTGCGACTAATCTTTGACAAAGCAGGAAAAACATCCAGTGGAAAAAAGACAGTCTCTTCAATAAATGGTGCTGGGAAAATTGAACAGCTACATGCAAAAGAATGAAACTTGACCACTCTCTCACACCATACACAAAGATAAACTCCAAATGGAAGAAAGACCTCAATTTGAGACAGGAATCCATTAAAATCCTAGAGGAGAGCAGCAGCAGCCACCTCTACGACATGGACCACAGGAACTTTTTTCATGACGCATCTCCAAAGGCAAGAGAAACAAAAGATAAAATGAACTTGTGGGACTTCATCAAGATAAAAAGCTTCTGGGGCGCCTTGGTGGTGCAGTCATTAAGCGTCAGCCATCAGCTCAAGGCATGATCCCAGCGTTCTGGGATCGAGCCCCACATCAGGCTTCTCTGCTAGGAACCTGCTTCTTCCTCTCCCACTACCCCTGCTTTTGTTCCCTCACACGCTGTCTGTCTCTCTCTGTCAAATAAATAAATAAAATATTTTTTAAAAAAAGCTTCTGCATAGCCAAGGAAACAGTCAAAAAACTAAGAGGCAGCCCACGGAATGGGAGAATATATTTGCAAATGATACTACAGATAGAAGACTGGTATCCAAGATCTACAAAGAACTTCTCAAACTCAGTACACGAGAACCAAATAAACAAATCATAAAATGGGCAGAAGATATGAACAGACACTTTTCCAATGAAGACATACAAATGGCTAACAGACACATGAAAAAATGTTCAAAATCATTAGCCATCAGGGAAATTCAAATCAAAACCACACTAAGATACCACCTTATGCCAGTTAGAATGGCAAAAATTGACAAGGCAAGAAACAACAAATGTTGGAGAGGATGTGGAGAAAGGGGATCCCTCCTACATTGTTGGTGGGAATGCAAGTTAGTACAGCCACTCTGGAAAACAGTGTGGAGGTCCCTTAAAAAGTTAAAAATTGAGCTACCCTATGATCCAACCATTGCACTACTGGGTATTTACCCCAAAGATACAGATGTAGTGAAGAGAAGGGCCATATGCACCCCTATGTTCATAGCAGCATTGTCCACAATAACTAAATCGTGGAAGGAGCCGAGATGCCCTTCAACAGATGACTGGATTAAGAAGATGTGGTCCATATATACAATGGAATATTATTCAGCTATCAAAAAGAACGATTTCTCAACATTTGCTGCAACATGGACGGCACTGGAGGAGATAATGCTAAGTGAAATATGTCAACCAGAGAAAGACAATTATCATATGGTTTCTCTCCTCTATGGAGTATAAGAACTAGGAAGATCGGTAGGAGAAGAAAGGGATAAAGAAAAAGGGGGTAATCAGAGGGGAGAGTGAAGCTTGAGAGACTATGGACTCTGAGAAACAAACTGAGGGCTTCAGAGGGGAGGGGGTGGGGGAATGGGATAAGCTGGTGATGGGTTAAGGAGGGCACGTATTGCATGGTCCACTGGGTGTTATACACAACTAATGAATCATCGAACTTTACATCAAAAGCCAGGGATGTGCTGCATGGTGACTAAGATAATATAATAAAGAATATTTTAAAAAAAAGAATCATTGTGTCAGCATTTCTGGGAAATATGGCATATTACGAAGATCCTAAATTCATCTCATCTTATGGCTACAACTGGAAAATATCACATTGGTGTAAATAACCCAGAAAATAACTCAAATACTGGCTAAATGTACAGAAAATGCCACATCCAATGCAAATCCAATTCCTATCAAAATACCAATGGTATTTTTCACAGAGCTAGAACAAACAATCTTAAAATTTGTATGGAACCACAAAAGACCCCATATAGCTTAAGCCACCTTGAAAAAGAAAAGCAATGCTGGAAGCATCACAATTCTGGACTTCAAGTTCTCTTACAAAGCTGTGGTGATCAAAACAGTATGATACTACCACAAAAATAGACACATAGATCAATAGAACAGAATAGAGAACTCACAACTATATGGTCAATTAATGTTTGACAAAGCAGGAAAGAATATCCAGTGGGAAAAAGACAGTCTCTTCAACAAATGGTGTTGGGAAAATTGGACAGCAACATTTTTCTAGGTATGTTTCCTCAGACAAGAAGAAAAAAAAGCAAATAAAAAGGCATCCTGAATGCAAACAAATATTTGCCAATGATATATCTGATAGGTGGTTAATATCCAAAATATATAAAGATCTTAGGGAACTCAACACCTAAAAAACAAATAATCTGATTAATATGGGCAGAGGACCTGAACAGTATTTTTCCAAAGAAGACATCCAGATGGCCAATAGACAAATGAAAAGATGCCCAACATCACTGATCATCAGGGAAATGCAAATCAAAACTACAATATCACCTCATACCTGTCAGAATGGCTAAAATCAACAACACAAGAAACAACAGGTGTTGGTGAGGATGTGGAGAAAGGGGAACACTCCTGCATTGTTGGTGGGAATGCAAGCTGGCGCAGTCACTCTGGAAAACAGTATGGAGGTTTCTCAAAAGGTTGAAAATAGAGTTACCCCATGATCTAGCAATTGCACCACTGGGTATTTACCCAAAAATACTAATTCAAAAAGATACGTGCACCCCTATGTTTATAGCAGCATTATCTACAGTACTCAAATTATGGAAACAGCCCAAGTGTCCATCAACTGATGAATAGATGTAGTATATATATATTTGCAGAGGACAGAGGGCAGAGGGTTGAGTAATATTCTATTACATATGAGTTGTGAGATACATATATGTATATATATATACATATATGTGTATATGAGTATATATATGTATATATGTGCATATATGTATGAGTGTATATATATGTGTGTGTATATATATATATACACTCATTAAAGAGAATGAAATCTTGCCACTTGCAATGACATGGATGGAACAAGAAAGTATTATGCTAAGCGAAATAGAAATAAGTCAGTCAGAGAAAGACAAATACCATATGATTTCACTCCTATGTGGAATTTAACAATTTTAACAAAACAAATGAGCAAAGGGAAAAGAGAGAGAGAGAGAGAGAGAGAGAGAGAGAGAAAGGCAACTAAGAAACAGACTCTTAACTATCAAGAACAAATTGAGTTACCAGAATGGGGGTGGGGGATGGATGAAATAGGTGATGGGGATTAAGGAGTGTACTTGTAGTGGTGAGCACCAGGTGTTGTATGGAGGTGTTTACTCACTATATTTTACACCTGAAATGAATATTACATTGTATGTTAACTAACTGGAATTTAAACTAAAACTTTAAAAAATTAAAATTTAAAAAATTAATAATTAAAAATAATAAAAATAAATTAAAACTTTTAAAAATTAAATAAAATGTATTTATAGTGAAGCAGTATATAGAGTACACACATCATCCCCTAGGAGAAGCCATTCCTGGCCACCTGGGTTACAGGGCTCTCTCCACTGTGTTCTGAGTACCCCTTGGCTCTCTCTTGCCATGGTTCTAATCACATACATTTCTTAAAAATTTGAGTATAGTTGAAAGACAATGTTATAGTAGTTTCAACACTGTGTACAACACAGTGATACAACAGTGATACACTTGCTCACCACAAATGTAGCTACCGTCTGTCATACATCACTATTATAAAACCATTGACTGTATTCCTTATGCTATGCCTTTTATTCCCATCATCACATTCATTTTACATTATCTTCTTTTTTAAAAATTTTAAACATATTTTATTTTATTTTTTCTAATGTGCTGGCATTTCTGCTTATGTCCTCTTTCTTTTTTTATAATAATTTTTTATTATGTTATGTTTGTCACCATACAGTACATCCTTAGTTTCTTATTTTACATTATCTTCTGTGTGGTTTCCTGCTCATTAACTCTGACCTCTTTGAGAACTTATCCTGCATGAATTATTCCTATGTCCTCAGAGTCTGACTAGCCCAGAGACCAGAACCTGATTCCTAGAAGGTGTTCAGAGAAGTGTTTTTTTGTTCGTTCACTTGCTTTTGTCTGAGTGATGACACATGCTACTCACTTAATCAAGGATAGCCATTATTAACTAGCAATGTCTCTTCATGTCTTCTGCCCATTTTTGTTTTTTTTTTTATTTAATAATGATTTTTTATTATATTATGTTAGTCACCATACAGTACATCCCCGGTTTCCGATGTAAGGCTCGATGATTCATTAGCTGTGTATAACACCCAGTGCACCATGCAATATGTGCCCTCCTTACTACCCATCACCGGCCTATCCCATTCCCCCACCCCCCTCCCCTCTGTAGGCCTCAGTTTGTTTCTCAGAGTCCATAGTCTCTCATGTTTCATTCCCCCTTCTGATTACCCCCCCTTTCTTTATCCCTTTCTTCCCCTACTTATCATTCTAGTTCTTATGTTCCATAGATGAGAGAAATCATATGATAGTTGTCTTTCTCTGCTTGACTTATTTCACTTAGCATTATCTCCTCCAGTGCCGTCCATGTTGTAGCAAATGTTGAGAACTCGTTCTTTCTGATAGCTGAGTAATATTCCATTGTATATATGGACCACAACTTCTTAATCCAGTCATCTGTTGAAGGGCATCTCGGCTCCTTCCACGATTTAGCTATTGTGGACATTGCTGCTATGAACATTGGTGTTTCTGCCCATTTTTGAATTGGATTATTTGTTTTTCTGGTGTTGAGTTGCATAAGTTCTTTATATATTTTGAATATTAACCCCTTAATGGATATGTCATTTGTAAATATTTTCTCCCATTCAGTAGGTTGTCTTTTTGTTTTACTGATGGTTTCCTTTGCTGCACAGAAGCTTTTTATTTTGATGTACTTTGCCTCTGTCATAGATTAATTGACTATGTAAGTGTGGGTTTATATCTATGCTTTCTATTCTGTTCCATTGATCTATGTGTCTATTCTTGTGCCATACTGTATGTGCCATTTTTGACAGCATGGGTGGACCTAGAAGGTATTATGCTAAGTGAAATAAGTCAGACTGAGAAAGACAAATACTGTATGATTTCACTCATATGTGGAATCTATAAAATATAAGTGAATAAACAAACAAAAAGCAGAATCAGACCCATAAATATAGAGAAAAAACCGATGGTTGCCAGAGGGAGGAGGTAGGGGAAATGGGCAAAATGGGCCAAGGGGAGTGGGAGATATAGGCTTCCAGTTATGGAATGAATATGTCGTGGGAATAAAAAGCAGCATAAAGAATATAGTCAATGATATTGTAATAGCATCATATGGTGACAGTGGTAGCTACACTTGTACTGAGCATAGCATAAGGTATAAACTTGTTGAATCACTGTTTTACACCTGAAACTAATACAAGATTGTGTGTTAACTATACCAAAAAAAGTATCATTTAAATATTTTGAATTGAAATAATGTTCTGTATATAGCATGGCTAAAATGTTATGTTATCCCTGTTACTTCTTAGGTGAAGTAAATAAAAAGGCCAGTATTATATTTGTTTTTTTCTTTATTGTGGAAAAATGCAAAAATGTTTATTTGTTCTAGTTTATTTGTAATGTGGTTGTTTTAAGAAGGGTAACCATTTGTCCCCGTTTTCACTTGTAGTCTTTGTATAATTATGAGTGTGTCTTTTCACCATGGAGAGCATTCTAGTTGTTATAAAAAAAATATATGGTCAGATATTCAGTTACTACTGGGGTATTTTTTAAAAATATATGTTTTTCAACCATATCAGCCATTTCATCAATATCTTAAAGATATCAGTTTAGGGGTGCCTGGGTGTCTCAGTCAATTAAGGGTCCAACTCTTGGTTTCAGCTCCAGGCATGATCTCAGAGTTGTGAGATGGAGCCCCATACCAGGCTCCCTGCTTGGTCGGGGAGTCTGCTTGAGATTCTCTCCCTCTTCCTCTGCCCCTCCTCCTGCTCTCTCTCTCTTTCTCTCAAATAAATAAATAAATAAAATCTTTTTTAAAAACCCAGTGTACTCTGTTTTTGATAATGCTGCTATAAACATCAGGGTGCATGTACCCTTCGAATCAGTATTTTTCTATCTTTTGGGTAAATACCTAAAAGTGCAATTGCTGGGACATAAGGTAGTTCTATTTTTAACTTTTTGAGGAACCACCATACTGTTTTCCAGAACCAGTTTTTGCTGCAGCAGTTTGCATATATGTAAGTGATGAATCACTAAATTATACCCCTGAAACTAATATTAAACTACATGTTAACTAAAATATAAATAAAAACTTGGAACATTAAAAAAAAGAATGTACTCTGTTATAATTATATAATATGCTCACTATCTGTTAGTATCTTGTTTATATTTTCTGTTGTATATACTTGGGCTTTACCCATTTTATTCAACGTTATGTGGACTAGCACATCCTTTTTTTTTAATGTTTTTTTATTATATTATGTTAGTCACCATACAGTACATCCCTGGTTTCTGACGTAAAGTTCGATGATTCATTAGTTGCGTATAACACCCAGTGCACCATGCAATACGTGCCCTCCTTACTACCCATCACCAGTCTATCCCATTCCACCACCCCCTCCCCTCTGAGGTCCTCAGTTTGTTTCCCAGAGTCCATAGTTTCTCATGCTTCATTCCCCCTTCTGATTACTCCCCCTTTCTTTATCCCTTTCTTCCCCTACCGATCGTCCTAGTCCTTATGTTCCATAGATGAGAGAAATCATATGATAATTGTCTTTCTCTGGTTGACTTATTTCACTTAGCATTATCTCCTCCAGTGCCGTCCATGTTGCAGCAAATGCTGAGAAATCGTTCTTTTTGATAGCTGAGTAACATTCCATTGTATATATGGACCACGTCTTCTTGATCCAGTCATCTGTTGAAGGGCATCTCAGCTCCTTCCATGATTTGGCTATTGTGGACAATGCTGCTATGAACATAGGGGTGCATATGGCCTTTCTCTTCACTACGTCTGTATCTTTGGGGTAAATACCCAGTAGTGCAATGGCTGGGTCATAGGGTAGCTCAATTTTTAACTTTTTAAGGGACCTCCACACTGTTTTCCAGAGTGGCTGCACCAACCTACATTCCCACCAACAATGTAGGAAGGATCCCCTTTCTCAACATCTCTCCAGCAATTGCTGTTTCCTGCCTTGTTAATTTTTGCCATTCTAACTGGCATAAGGTGGTATCTTAGTGTGGTTTTGATTTGAATTTCCTGATGGCTAATGATTTTGAAGATTTTTTCATGTGTCTGTTGGCCATTTGAATGTCATCATTGGAAAAGTGTCTGTTCATATCTTCTGCCCATTTTTTTATTTGTTTATTTGTTTCTCGCATATTGAGTTTGAGAAGTTCTTTGTAGATCTTGGATATCAGTCTTTTACCTGTAGCAGCATTTGCAAATATATTCTCCCATTCCGTGGGCTGCCTCTTAGTTTTTTTTTTTTATTGTTTCCTTGGCTGTACAGAAGCTTTTTATCGTGATGTAGTCCCACATGTTCATTTTATCTTTTGTTTCTCTTGCCTTTGGAGATGTGTCATGAAAAAGGTTTCTTTGGCTGATGTCGTAGAGGTGGTTGCCTATGTTCTCCTCTAGGATTCTGATGGATTCCTGTCTCACATTGAGGGCTTTCTTCCATTTGGAGTTTATCTGTGTGTATGGTGTGAGAGAGTGGTCAAGTTTCATTCTTTTGCGTATAGCTGTCCAATTTTCCCAGCACCATTTATTGAAGAGACTGTCTTTTTTCCACCAGATGTTTTTCCCTGCTTTATCAAAGATTAGTTGACCAAAGAGCCGAGGGTCCATTTCTGGGTTCTCTATTCTGTTCCATTGGTCTATGTGTCTGTTTTTGTGCCAGTACCATGCTGTCTTTGTGATCACAGCTTTGTAGTACATCTCAAAATCCAGCATTGTGATGCCCCAGCTTTGTTTTTCCTTTTCAACAGTTCCTTGGTGATTCAGGGCCTTTTCTGTTTCCATACAAATTTAAGGACTATTTTTTCCAGTTCTTTGAAAAATGTCCTCGGTATTTTGATAGGGATAGCATTGAAAGTGTAGATTGCTCTGGGTAGCATGGACATTTTCACTATGTTAATTCTTCCGATCCATGAGCGTGGAATATTTTTCCATCTTTGTGTGTCTTCTTCAATGTCTTTCAAGAGTGAATTGTAGTTTCTAGAATAGAGATCCTTTACGTCTCTGGTTGAGTTAATTCCAAGGTAATGTATGATTTTTGGTGCTATTATAAATGGGATGGATTCCCTAATTTCTCTTTCTTTAGTCTCGTTATTCATGTATAGAAATGCAACTGATTTCTGAGCATTGATTTTGTACCCTGCCACATTACTGAATTGCTCTATAACTTCTAATAGTTTGGAGGTGGATTCTTTTGGGTTTTCCATATAGAGTATCATGTCATCTGCGAAGAGAGACGGTTTGACTTCTTCTTTGCAGATTTGGATACATTTTATACCTTTTTGTTGCCTGATTGCTGTTGCAAGGACTTCTAGTACTATGTTGAATAATAGTGGCAAGAGTGGGCATCCTTGTCGTGTTCCTGATCTTAAGGGAAAGGCTTTTCCTCGTTGAGAATATTTGCTGTAGGTTTTTCATGGATGGCTTTTATGATCTTGAGAAATGTACCATCTATTCCTACACTCTGAAAGGTTTTAATCAGGAAAGGATGCTGTATTTTGTCAAATGCCTTTTCTGCATCTATATAGAGAATCATATGATTTCTGAATTTTTGTTTCTTGATAAAATCTAAGACACCGATAGATTTGCGAATGTTGTACCACCCCTGCATCCCAGGGATGAATCCCACTTGGTCATGATGGATAATACTTTTAACATACTGTTGGATTCTATTAGCCAGGATCTTGTTGAGGATTTTGGCGTCCATATTCATTAGGGAAATCGGTCTGTAATTCTCCTTTTTGAGGGGGTCTTTGCCTGGTTTGGGGATCAAGGCAATATTGGCCTCATAGAATGAGTTTGGTAGCTTTCCTTCTGTTTCTATTTTTTGAAATAGCTTTAGGGGAATAGGTGTTATTTCTTCTTTGAATGTTTGGTAGAATTCCCCAGGAAAACCATCCAGGTCTGGAGTTTTATTTTTTGGAAGATTGTTTATCACTGACTCAATCTCTTCATAATTAATTGGCCTGTTTAAAAAATCAATTTCTTCCTGTTTCAGTCTTGATAGTTTATGGGTTTCCAGGAAGGATTCCATCTCTTTCAGATTGCTTAATTTATTCGCACAAAGCTGTTGATAAAAGTTTCTAATAATCCTTCCAATTTCATTGGTGTTGGTTGTGACCTCTCCGTTTTCATTCATAATTTTATTAATTTGGGTCCTTTCTCTATTCTTTTGGATAAGTCTTGCCAGAGGTCTGTCAATTTTATTAATTCTCTCAAAGAACCAGCTTCTAGTTCTGTTGATCTGCTCTACTGTACTCCTGGTTTCTAATTCATTGATCTCTGCTTTAATCTTGGTCAACTGCTTCCTCGTGCGTGGATTAGGCCTATCCTTCTGTTGCTGTTCCAGCTTCTTGAGGTGAGATTATAAAAACTGCATTTTAGATTTTTCTGTTGTTTTGAGTGTGGCTTAGATGGCTATGTATTTCCCCCTTAGGACTGCCTTTGCAGTATCCCATAGGTTTTGGACTGTTGTATTTTCATTCTCATTGGTCTCCATAAATTGTTTAATTTGATTTTTGATTTCCTGGTTTATTGAGTCATTCCTGAGCAGGATGGTTCTTAGTCTCCAAGTGTTTGAGTTTCTTCCAAATTTTTCCTTGTGGTTGAGTTCCAATTTCGGAGCGTTGTGGTCTGAGAATATGCAGGGAATAATTTCAGTCTTTTGGTATCAGTTGAGACCTGTTTTGTGACCCAGAACATGATCTATTCTTGAGAATGTTCCATGGGCATTAGAATAGAATGAGTATTCTTTGGTTCTAGGGTGTAGTGTTCTATATATATCTATGAGGTCCAACTCGTCAAGTATGGCATGCAACACCTTTGTTCCTTTACTGATTTTTTGCAAGGGTGTTCTGTCTATTTCTGATATAGGGGTGTTGAGGTCCCCTACAATTAATGTATTTTTATCTATATGTCTGTTTATTCTGGTTAAGAGTTGGCTTGTGTATCTTGCTGCTCCCCTGTTGGGGGCATATATATTTATAATTGTCATATCTACTTGTTGGATACATGCTTTAAGAATAATATAGTGCTCTTCTGTGTTTCTAACTATAGTCTTTAGTTTAAAATCCAATCTGTCTGATATGAGAATTGCTACCCCAGCTTTCTTTTGAGGTCCATTTGCTGAAAGATGGTATTCCATCCCTTTGCTTTCAGTCTGAATGTATCTTTGGGTTCAAAATGAGTCTCTTGTAGACAGCAAATGGATGGGTCATTTCTTTTTATATCTGCAACCCTGAGGTGTTTTATGGGAGCATTCAGGCCATTTACGTTGAGACTGAGTATTGAGAGATATGGTTTTAATGATGCCACGTTGCCAGTAAAGTCTTTGTTTCTATAGATTGTGACCTTCTGTTCTGTATTCTTCTTGGGGCCTTTTTACTTTTATAGAACCCTGCTTTATATCTCCCATAGGGCTGGTTTCATGGTTAAAAAATTGGTCAATGACTGTCAATTCTGGAAGGTCTTTAATTCTCCATCAATTCTGAATGACAGCCTTGCTGGATAAAGGATCCTTGGCTGCATGTTTTTCTCTGAAAGAGCTTTAAAAATGCCCCCCCCCAACCCTTCCTCTCATTCCAGGTCTGTGTAGACAGGTCTGACGTAATTCTGATACCTTTGACTTGGTACGTGAGAAATTTCTTTGCCCTGGCCGCTTTCAATACTGTATCCTTGGATCTAATATTTGTGAATTGCACTATGACGTGACGTGGTGTAGGTTTGTCATGGTTGAGCTTGGGAGAGGTCCTCTCTGCCTCTTGGACACAAATGCTTGTTTCCTTTGCTAGATTAGTGATGTTTTCAGCTACAATTTGTTCAAATACCTCTTCTAGAGCTCTGTTTTTCTCCACCCCCTCGGGGATGCCGATGATTCTGACATTGGATTGTTTCATTAAGTCAGTGATCTCCCATAACCTACATTTGAGGGCGTGGATTTTTTTAAGTCCAGATTCTATTTTCGCTTTTTCTTCTACTAACCCATCCTCCAATTCACTAATACGTTCTTCTGCCTCAGTGACCCTGTTCGTCAGAGCCCCTAGTTTTGTCTGCATTTGGCTCATACAATTTTTAATTTCTGCCAGATTCGCTCTCATTTCCGCCCTTAGAGATTCTATATTCTCATTAACATTTTCGTTAATACTTTTTTCAAGTCTACATGTCATCTTGACCATTGTTACTCTGAATTCTATTTCTGATAATTTGGTTATATCCATATCCATTAGTTCTGTGGCAGAGGCCACAGACTCATTGTCTTTTCTTTGCTGGGGGGGATTTCTCCTTCTTGTCATTCTGATGAGGAGAGGTTGCGGAGTTGTCCAGAGCCCAAATTATTGGCCGGTACCAGGCCGTGCACCCTTGTTTTATAGGGATCTTAGGGATGTGGGCTTCTTGATTTTTCAGCCTGCCTTCTGGGGGAGGGGCTTGCCACGCCAATACTCAGGCAACCCTGTTTGGGTAGAGTCTCCATATCCCCTGCGAGGGGGGATGGGGATGGGCACACTGTGAGCTGGTATTTCTGGGCTTTTGTTCTCTGGCGGCTTTCCCTGGTGGTTTGCTGTGCCTCTTCTGAGAGTCAGAGCAGCAGTGGCCGAATCTCAGCCTCTGTTTCAGAACAGAGGGATCGCGGACTGTTCTCCACTGATGTTGTGGCCACTTTGTTTCTGTTGGTGCTGCTCAACCCTGCAGCGTCCAGGGATGTGCACCCCAGACCCAGCGTCCCAGCCCTCACTTCCAGTGCTGTCGCATCTCTGTCCTTTGTGTTTCTAATGCCGCCAGCCGCCAGCCACCAGCCGCCCCCGCGCACTCCCTGAGCTCTCGGTCTCAGTCTGGTTCCAGTGAGCACACCGGAGCTTGGTGAAAAGTCTGGTGGTGCGTGCTCCCCTGCTCCCGGTCTCAGTCTGCTCTCTCGTGGGTGCCGGTCTGCGAGTCCGCCCGATCCGTCGTGCAGGTGGCTACCGCTTCCAGGCGCCTGAACCATCCTTTTTATTAGTTGGATTACTTTGCTTTTCCTAATGATTCATATCTGTCTTTAATGAAGTGTATCTTCTTTTTTTGTTAAGTTTATTCTGTTGTTTTTTTTCTTACCTTTTATATTGAATACTCATGTAATTTATTATCTTTTTTTAAATAACATATGTATTTAGGGTTATGATCCTCTTATGAGTACATTTTACTCATGTTTAATAAGTTCCTGAAAGTAGTCCGAAAATTATATTTTAAACTAAATATTCTAATGGAATGGATCAGGAGTATAGAATGAAAATATTTAAAAGACTAATGCATGTTAATTTCTTCCCTAAACGTCAAATGTTTCCTTTAAATTCAGACACTCATGCAATTAATACTGAGCAATTTGGAAAACATATATAAAAGATATGGATGTTGATTAGTCAGAAAGTACTAGGGTTGTAGTATTTGACCTTTAAATCTTATTAAATGCTGTTTCTAGGAGGAAACTTATATGCCACATTTGATATGCTTAAAGGTAATTATATCAAAATATCCACATTTTTATTAGTCTTCACTAAGACTAATGTCGGGGATAGTGAGTGTGTTTAGCATATGTATTTTACTCACACATGACGTGCCTTGAACATCATTATCTACATGCACCCTCTCTATTTGATCAGCCACAGAAATTAGAAGGTAGACTATCTCTTGACATTTTATTATTCAGTCATTTGAAGCTTCACTGGGGAAAGGATTTAAAATGTAATTGTTCTTTAAGACAGAGAATTCAGAATTTGACAGAATTGAAGATCAGGCATTCAGGAGTCCATACAGAAAAACAAACACCAAGCAGAACGTTTGCTCATTTTCACAGTAGGAATGAAATCTCAATTTACATTATAATTCAACTCAAGATAATATTTTATGATAAATCATGCAAAACAGAATATATTTCTATTATATCCAATAGAACCAGAGAATGCAAGACTCAGCATTGAAAATGATTTTAATATATCTGATTTGAATTCATTGTAAAGATGGGTTTAGACTTTAAGGTATTTGCCCATAATCATACAAATTGTGTTAGAGCTGGCATTGAACCTACTTCAGTGCCTCAGCATATTTCATACAAACTGGTATTTATTCCAAATGCACTAGGTATTTGTTAAAAGCAGAAATTATAAAAGAATCTGAAAATTATCAGCTGCTGGCTAAAGTACTTATAGCTAAGTAGCTAAGATAGTAAAAAAATAAGGAAATGATTTCATATTTTATAATTCATTATGGCTTTGACCCAGTTTGTTTCTATTATCTGATAATTTATAAGTCAATCAATCAGGATTTAGGGTCTGAACTACTTTTCAAAAGATCTTTATATGTGAACTCTGTTATTAAAGTAACAGTAATATTACTACTATATTATTAAAGGTACAATATTCTGGAAAACAGAAACCACATAAATGCATTTTTAACAGATAAGATAACTGATTATGGCATTTTAATGAGTTCTAGATTTGATAGAATTTCCCCCTTGACATCTGGACCAATCTCCACTCTTATCACTCATCTTTGACTAAGCCAGCTCCTAGAGATCAGCTCTCAGGTAGGCCCTTAAAAATAGAAAAACTTATTAGTTTAAGCTGTAAAATATAAAATATAAATAGGGAAATGATAATATTCATTCCCTCAGTGTTATAAAATAGAAGCCTTAAGCAAGTGTGGTAAAAAAAAATGTGATGCCTAAGAATTTCAGTATTATTATTTCAGGAGTATGGTTGCTAGAGAAAAAGGAAAGCAAAGTTTTACGAATATTATTACCCTTTTCTTTTCCCAAGATTGTTCTCAGCCAACTTAATTGTCACCCACCCTCTTATACTTATCTGTTATTTTACTTACTACATTAAAACTGTGATTTAGGTCTCTCTGACTAGACTGTGAATCCACGGTTGAAACTATGTTTCTAGTTAGTACTTAGACCCCTAGCACCTAGCATGCTACATGGTATGAGTAGCACTAATAAATGTTGAATGATAAAAAGTCTTAACCTTAGCAATATTTTTCTGCATCTATCTCCTCAGGGAAAGGAAACAAGCAAAAATAAGCAATTGGGACTACATCAAACTAAAAAGTTTTGCACAGCAAAAGAAACCATAAATGAAATGAAAAGGCTACTGAATGGGAGAAGATATTTGCAAGTGATACATCCAATAAGAGGTTACTACCCATAATATATAAAGAACTCATGCAACTCAACATCCCCCACCACACAAAAAAAGATCTGATTAAAAATTGGGCAGAAGGCCTGAATAGACATTTTCCCAAAGAAGACATACAGATGGCCAAGAGACACGTGAGAAGATGCTCAATATCACTAATCATCTGAGAAAAGTAAATCAAAACCACAATGAGATATCACATCACATCAGTCAGAACGGCTAGTATCAAAAAGGCAAAAAATAATAAGGGATGGCAAGGATGTAGAGAAAAGGGAACCCTGTGCACTACCGGTGGGAATGTAAATTGGTGCAGCCATTATGAAAAACATTATGGAGCTTCCTCAAAAAATTAAAAATATCATACAATCCAGTAATTCTACCGCTGGGTATTTACCAAAGAAAATAAAAACACTAGTTACAAAAGATATATGCACCCCTATGTTTATTACAGCAGCATTTACAATAGTTAAGATATGTAACCTAAGTGTCCATCAATAGATGAATGGATGAAAAGATGATATATATATGAAATGAACTATTATTACTCAGCCAGGAAAAAAATAAGATCTTGTTATTTGCAACACCATGTATGGACCTAGAAGATACAATGCTAAATGAAATAAGTCAGTTAAAAAAAGACAAATACCATTTGATTTCACTTATATGTGGAATTTAACAAACAAGAAAAAACAAAGAATAAAGACACAAAGAAAAAAACAGATTCTTAAATGTAGAGAACAAACTGATGGTTGCCAGAGGGAAGGTGGGTGGGGGCAATGGGGGAAATAGAGGATGGGCATTAAGAGTACACTTATGATAAGCACTGAATAATGTATAGAGTTTTAAAATCATTATATTGTACACCTGAAACTAATATAACACTGTATGCTAATTATACTTGGGAAGGAAAGAAAGAAAGAAAGAAAGAAAGAAAGAAAGAAAGAAAGAAAGAAAGAAGAAAGAAAGGGAAAGAAAAGAAAGATGAATTATATAGTATGTGAATTATATTCACATAAAATTGTTAAAAATTAAAAAAAGAAATCTGGAGTCAAAGTTACCACTTTTTTGGGTGGGGAAAACATGTAAGATCTATTTTCTTAACAAATCTCAGCTATATAATACAGCATTATTAACTATTGTCACTATGCAGTACATTAGATCCTCAGAAGTTATTTATCTTGCATAACTGAAACTTTGTACTCTTTGACAACATCTCCTCATTTCTTCTATCCCTCAGCCACTGGTAACCACCATTCTACTCACTGCTTCTGTGAGTTTGACTTTTTTAGATTCCACATATACATGAGAACATGCAGTATTTGTCTTTCTGTGTCTGGTTTATTTCACTTAACATAATGTCCTCCATGTTCCTTCATGTCGTTGCAATGACAATATTTTCTCCTTATTTAAGGCTGAATAATATTCCAGTACACACAATCACACACACACACACACACACACACACACACACACACACAGAAGCTACATTCTCTGCATCCATTCATCCATTAACAGACACTTAGCTTGATTGTGCTAATCATTTCACAATGTGTACATATTTCAAAATATCACACTTTAATAGATATTTTTATTTGCCAATTATAACTCAGTAAAGCTGGGAAAAAAAGAAATTTGAAGTCTATACCATGGATAGGATTTAAATTACATTTAAAATATAATTTTTTGAATAATTAGCTCAGTGGATTTACGCGCTAAGACAAATCTTATAGTCACAACACCCATCCCTTACTGAGGTAGTCAGTCAGTGAAATTTATTTTGTTAAATAAAGTTATATTAGTCCCAAAGGCCCTATATGTAACATCCCAAAAGTAAAATCCATGTAGAACAAAATACCAAACATAACAGCAAAATTATTTGTGCTTAACAGCAAAATTATTTTCTCTCAATGAGAATAAGGGAAGTGGGGTGAAAAGAAATTAATGGACACTGTTGTCAGTCATATTCTGGAATCCTCAACTGCAAATTGCTAAAATAATCCATGGCCTAAATTATATAAATGTTTTGCTTCAAAACTCTGTATCTGGAAGAAATAATTCTGTATGATAATAATCTTAAGATATTTAATCTTTTGATTTTTTTAATCATAAAAGGATTTAACCACATTTAATGTCACTTACAAAATCATAGTAAAACATCTACCTGTATGCCAGTATCCTGAATTATCCAGCTTTTACCAAAGTTACCATATAAAAATAGCATCAAAGAAAACAGTGGCCATCATTCATTGAACTCTTTTCTGGAGTCTGTATCCTACTCCATTGAACTACATCTATTCTTGGGTCAGTACTGAGCTACCTTTCAGTATAGACACATTTGAGTATTAAGCATTTCAAGCAAAACCATTCACTTCTTCCTACAAAAACACAGATCATGTGAGGAATACTATCTTTGGAATGAAATATGAATTCTGTCTCCCAACTCTCAAATGCTGTTTGGTAAGACACAGTTCCTGACCTTCAGTTTTCTCATTTCAAAAAAGCAGGCTAACATCCCTATGTAAAAAGGCTTTATTCTGGTTGTTGTAAGGTATGTTGACTTGGTAGTCTACACATGTCATAAACAGTTGCTTACACTTTTAATGCAATGACTAAGAAATGCTGCATAATTTTATGACTAAAATTAAATGTAGCTTCCTTGGATTTGCCAATATAGCCCTGGCAAGGAAAGATTTTTGAGCATCTAAAATCAGTTGTGAAAAAAAAAAGGAAAAATTCTTTATAGCAAGGGAATGGCATTAAAGTGCAAATTACATTCTCTTTAATTTTTCAGCCACATTGGGGGAAATGTTTGAAATCTTTTTTTTAATGTTTTCTTACAACGTCTTACTGATTATGTCATAATGCATGATGCACTCATACACTTTACCCCTACAGGCTTCTTCTTCCCCTTTCCTTCACATTGAACCAGTGGCACTCCTTCACCTTCTCCCTCCTTCTCAGGTGTAATTAATATCCTCAGTTATGGCTCCTTTTGGCAAGGTTGCCCAACAGTGGACTGTTGAGCCTAGTGGAATGTGTATGTGTGCAAATAAAAAGTATTGTTGTTAATACATGTAATGACATAAATATACAAAATACATAGACATATCTAATTATAAATAAGTCTAACAACATTGTTTCCAACACAATTCTATATACGTATTTTTAATAAAGTTATGCTTCCCACAGGGAAGAGTTAGCTCTGATAAGAGTTACCCACAAGGATCTTCAGAGTCATTTAAGTCTATGTTGGGATGGATGTGTGTAATCTGCTAATAAGCATGAGAAGGAAGTCATCCTGAATATTTCCAGGGAACACAACAGCACGTCATTCCAAGAAACAATGGAATGCAGCCCTCCTGGATCAATGTTCCTTCATAAGATCATTTGCCACACTTTATCAGTATGAAAGACATTTATCAATTTATTTGTATTGTTCAATATCATTTTCTCAAAAATTAATTTCTGCTAATAAAAAACATCAAATGTTAAAGGACTCACAACCACAGTCTCAACCTGCTGGGAAGAATCTTGATCATCTTCTTTTTCTCCAGATCTGGATGTTAATTTTACTTGCCCACTCATATTTCACACTGAAAGTAGAATATTTTTATTCATTTTTTTCCCAAAAAAGCTGTATATTTATATACATAAAAAAATCTGGAAAGATAAACAACAAGGTTTTCACAGTGGTTACCTCTAGGTGGTGGGATTATTAGTATTTCTGATTCACTTCCTTTTGTTTATTACAGAGTCTAACTTTTCCAGATAAGTCACATTGCTTTTGCCATATGAAAGTTACTTTTAATTAAAACAAAAATTCTTTTCATTAGGTCTGGCTTTTTTCCCTGCAGGAGCTAGTGAGAGAAAAGTAAGGGTTCAAGTTTGAATGACTATTGTTCAAACAAAATAGTTCACAATTAAACAGATAACAGCCACACGGGGCTAGAAAAAAGACATCTTAGTTCTTTGCCCCTGCTGGTATGACAATCTAGCCTGAGCTATGATTAGCTCAATCTTTCCAAACCTTGATCTCTCTATCCTTAAAAAATGAACATACTTGGGGGTGCCTGGCTGGCTCAGTTGGTACAGCTTGCGACTTTTGATCTTTGGGTCATGAGTTCAAGCCCTATGTTGGGTGTGGAGCATACTTCAAAAATTATAAATAATAAAAAATTTTAAAAAGAACATACTTATATTGTTCTCAATTCCCTAATAAACATAATTTACTAAGGTGGGTCCAACACTAACAGCACTCCAGCAGAGAGAATCTTTGGGAAATCAGTACACTAGCAATCTTCACACACCTGAGTGAAAGAAACCTCCAATTAACTTCAGCACCACAGACATGCCAAGATAAAACCTTTCACTAGAAGCTTAAGTAAAAAAAATCTTCCTTTTGTGCATTTGTATTTAATTCAGAACTAAGCAGTTTCTTACTAAGTACTACTTGAAAAACATATCATTTAGATACCCAAAATATTGCCTGTAATTTGTCAAAAGAATTACTTATCAGTTTTATTCTACTCAGAAAGTTGTTGCCTTGATAAAAATAAAAAATTTGCAGAGCTGAGAAAATTCATTATTTCTGGTATTCTTTGTAAATTCCATAATTTACATTTAGGTTTCTTTTTTTATTCTTTTTCTTTTTTTGAAGATTTTATAGGTTTCTTTCCTCAGTCCCTATTCTGGAAAAAAAAGAAAACAAAGGAATTGGAAAGGACTAAAGGGTGCCCCCACCTTTTTTAATGAGATGCAAAAAAGGGAGGGGGATTGGCTTAATTCCACATTACCAAATTAAAATTTACTGTTAGTTTGTAAAACTAACATCAATTTATACATACCATAGTACATTAAAAAATAAAAAGTTTAACTCTTCGGCCAGTTAATCTGTCTCAGAAAGCAAATAACCTGCAAACCGATTACACTGGATTACAAGTGTCACCACAATTGCTCTGGAAACATGATTGTGATGCAGAAGGATACATCACAAATCCAACAGCACACAATGCAACCAAAACCTTTTCTATGGATCTGAAAATGAAACATCTTTGGACATATTTATTGGGCATCAAGTATTAGGTAAAGAGCCCTGTCCAATCTGTTGGCATTCTGCTCTGCCTTCACATGGGCCAGCGTGGCCAGATGTGCTAAGTCCTTCACTCTGGGGACATGCATAACCAAGACAGAAGAAGTCAAACATGATGTTAAAAACCTAAGGGTGGCTGCCTGTACCCTCGCTGCTAGCCCCCACTAGCACACCATTAAGTTCTCCTGGTGGGCAGCCAGAGCTTCAGTCTCCTCGGAATGATAGCCGGGCTCTTGACACTTCTTCTCACAACACCTGTCTCAACCACCAGTCTGTGCTTGTCTCCTGCCTAAAGAAGCACCAGCTGACTAGAACCATGAGGGACAGGCTGAAGGGTGGCACCCTCCACCAGGGCTATTGCCTATTGCTGCTCCCTTTCCAGGGAATGCTCCACCATCTAGGGGGACTTGGCTTTGCTGGAGAAAAGTGAATGGGATGGGATGGTAAGGGTCCTCCTCTTTCTTGCCCTCTGTGGAGGGCTGGGATTCAGCCTGGCCACCAGGTAGCAGCAGCAAGTTTCTGGAAGCCCAGCACCCCATCCTCAGCACCAGAGGGCTCCTATTTGTTTTTTTTTTAAGTGTTTAAATTCCAGTTAACATACTGTGTAATATTAGTTTCAGGGGTGTAATACAGTGATTCAACACTTCCACACAACACCCAGTGCTCATCACAAATGCACTCTTTTTAATCCTCATCACCTATTTCACAAAAGCCCCATCCACCTCCCGTGTGGTAACCACCAAGTTGTTCTCTATAGTTAAGAGTCTGTTTCTTAATTTGTGTCTCTTCCTCTCTCTTTTCCCCCTTTGCTCATTTGTTTTGTTTCTTAAACTCCACATGAATGAAATCCTCCCTTGTCCTGGTCATGACCTGACACCTGTGAGGAGAAGAATGACAACTTCCACAAACTTCATGCTTAGAGGCCAGGAATCATGCCACACAAACTCTCCCAAGGTTGCTAGTTTCCTCCTCACAGCTCATATGATGCAATACTTCCAGTTCTAGGTATTTACCCAAAGAACATGAAAACGCTAATTCGAAAAGATATATACACCCCCATGTTTATTGCATTATTTAGAATACCCAAGATATGTGATGTGAATAACCTAAGTGACCATAGATGGGGTACACACACACACACACACACACACACACACGAATATTATGCAGCCATAAAAAGGATGAAATCTTGTCATTTGTGACAACATGGATGGACCTAGAGGGTATTAGGCTAAGTGAAATTAAGCCAGACAGAGAAAGACAAATAACATGATTTCATTTATATGTGGAATCTAAAAAAAACAAAACAAATCAATCAATAAACAAAAAGCAATTAGACCTATCAATACAGAGAACAAAGTGATGGTTTCCAGAGGGAAGGGGGATGAGGAGGGGCAAAATGGGTGAAAGGGCATGGGAAATACAGGTTTTCAGTTATGGAATAAATAAGCCATGGGAATAAATGGAAAGCATAAGGAATATAGTCTAATATTATAATAGCATTGTATGGTGACAGATGTTAGCAACACTTGTGGTGAGCATAGCACAATGTATAGAGAAGTTGAATCACTGTGTTGTACACCTGCAAGTAATGTAACATTGTTAGTCACCTATACTCAAATAAAAAATTAAAACAAGTAAATCAAATAAGTTTCTAACTCAAATCATTTAAAAAGTCAGCTTTATATCCCTACTCGAAATTCAAAATAATTTTCTCTTACTAGAGATGTAATTATAATGGTAAATAAAATTAAAAAACTATTTGAAAGTTTGATGGAAGGAATATAATAAGCCAAATCCATTTTTAAATTTTTTTAAAGGTTTTTATTTATTTCTTTGTCAGAGAGAGGGAGCATAAGCAGGGGAGTGGCTGGCAGAGGAAGAAGCAGGCTTCCTGCTGAGCAAGGACCCTGATGCAGGACTCGATCCCAGGACCCTGGGATCATGACCTGAGCCAAAGGCAGACCCTTAACTGACTGAGCCATCCAGGCATCCCGCCAAATCCATTTTTTTAAAAGATTTTATTTATTGATTCGACAGAGATAGAGACAGCGAGAGAGGGAACACAAGCAGGGGGAGTGGGAGAGGAAGAAGCAGGCTCTCAGCGGAGGAGCCCGATGTGGGGCTCAATCCCACAATGCCGGGATCACGCTCTGAGCTGAAGGCAGACGCCCAACCACTGTGCCACCCAGGCGCCCCCCGCCAAATCCATTTTTTAAATATAATGCATATTTCATATATGTTTTTCTCTTTGACTCTTTATGGCAATAATTTAGGGTAAGTGTTGTGATTTCTATTTTAGAAATGAGGAAACAGTCCTAAAGGATGTAAATACCTTTCCCGCCATCACAGTCTGTGTCAGAGGCAGGACTGAAACCCATGTCTACTTCATGCCACAGCTTACAGGGAGACACTAGGTAGGATCCAAGTGAATGTGCTTCAGCCAGTCCCCCGGGTTCCTTTTCCTTTCCTTTCACCTGGGCCCTAGTATATTCATCCACCTCCATAACCTAGAGGCCTCTCACATATTCTGTGGCAAAGCAGAGCACCCTACTTTTAGTCTCACTTTTAATTTGAACCTTAGACTTTCAAAAGTCCTTTCACCAGGAAATATTTTTAATACTTCGTAGTATTAAAGACAATTGCTGCTTGTAATCCATTGTTATTCCTAAGGATGGTGAGTTCTGAGTACAGTCCTTAGTTGCAGAAATATTTTGGGGGGTGTGAGGATGCAAATGAGGGGGTCAGAGATGTAACTCATATTATGTACAATAATAGGGCTATGACAAGAGCCAGGCCAGTGGATTGTTAGACTGATGGAGATGTATACAGACAGAAAGAGAGATTTGTGCCTTCTCTTTCCCTGCGTTTATTTATTTATTTATTGGAATGTTTTTAGTCACTAGTCATATTTTATTTTTTAACTTTTTATTTAAACTCCAGTTAGTCAACATGCAGTGTAATATTAGTTGCAGGTATAAATATAGTGATTCAACACTTCCATACAAAACTGATTGCTCATGACAAGTGCACTCCTTAATTGCCATCACCCATTTAACCCATGATCCCCACCCCCCTCCCCTCTGGTAACCATCAGTTTGTTCTCGTAAGAGTCTGTTTCCTGGTTTGCCTCTTTTCCCCCCTCTGATCATTTGGTTTGTTTCTTAAATTCCACACAGGGATGAAATCATATGGTAATTGTCTTTCTCTGACTGACTTACTTTACTTAGCATAATTCTCTCCAACTCCATCCATGTCCTTGAAAATGGCAAGATTTCATTCATTTTGATGGCTGAGTAATATTCCATTGTGTATATATACCACTTCCCTATCCATTCATCAGTCAATGGATACTTGGGCTGTTTCCATGAATTGGCTATTGGAGATAATGCTACTATAAACGTTGGGGTGCATGTACCACTTTCAAGCTGTATTTTTGTATCCTTTGCGTAAATACCTAGTAGTGCAATTGCTGGGTCAGAGGGTAGTCCTATTCTTAACTTTGTGAGGAAACTCCATACTCTTTTCCAGGATGGCTGTACTAGTTTGCATTCCCACCAACAGTACAGGAGGATTCCCCTTTTTCCACATCCTTGCCAACACCTGTTGTTTCTTGTGTCACAGATGATATGATATTCTTATAGAAAACCAAAACGACTCCCCCAAAATATTGCTAAGGCTGATACGCGCATTCAATAAAGTTGCAGGATACAGAATCAACATATAGAAATCTGCTGCATTTCTTTTTTTTTTTTAAGATTTATGTATTTGAAAGAGAGTGCATAGGGGAGGGGCAGAGGGAGAGAATCTTCAAGCAGACAACCCACTGAGTACAGAGCCCCACACAGGGCTCAGTCTCACAAGTGATGAGATCATAACCTGAGCTGAAACCAAGAGTTGGATGCTTAACTGACTGAGCCACCCAGGAACCCTGAAATCTTTTGCATTTCTATGAAGCAATAGTTAAGCAGCAGAATGGGAAATTAAGGAATCAATCCCATTTACAACTGCAAAAATAACCAGTAAGATACCTAGGAATAAACCTAATCTGACAGGTGAAAGACCTGTACTATGAAAACTATAAGAAATTGATGATGACACAAAGAAATGGAAAGACAGGGGCACCTGGGTGGCTCGGTTGTTAACCATCTGCCTTCGGCTCAGGGTGTGATCCCAGAGTCCTGGGATCGAGCCCTGTATCGGGCTCCCTGCTCTGCTGGGAGCCTGCTTCTTCCTCTCCCACTCCCCCTGCTTGTGTTTCCTCTCTTGCTGGCTGTCTCTCTCTGTCAAATAAATAAATAAATAAAATCTTTTTAAAAAATTAAAAGAAAGAAAGAAAGAAGAAAGAAAGAAAGAAAGAAATTGAAAGACATTCCACACTCATGGACTGGAAGTAAAATATTGTTAAAATGTCTATAATACTCAAAGCAATCCACACATTCAATGCAATCCCTATTAAAATACCACCAGCATTATTCACAGAGCGAGAACGAACAATCCTAAAATTTTTATGGAAACACAAAAGACCCCAGATAGCCAAAGCAATCTTACAAAAGCAAAGCAAAGCTGGAGGAATCACAATTCTGGACTTCAAGTTATATTACAAAGCTGTAGTGATCAAAACAGGATGGTACTGCCACAAAAACAGACACATAGATCAATGAAACAAAACAGAAAACCGAGAAAGGGACCCACAGCTACGTGGTCAATCAATCTTTGACAAAGCAGAGAAAAAATTCCAAAGGGAAAAAGTCATTTCAACAAATCGTGCTGGGAAAACTGGACAGAAACATACAAAAGAATGAAACTGGACCATCTTCTTACACTATACAAAAAGTACATTAAAGACTTAAATGTGAGACAGAAAACCATCAAAATTCAATGGTGAGGATGTGAAGAAAGAGGTATTTCTTGCAGCACTGTTGGTGGGACTGAAAACTGGTACAGCCACCCTGGAGAACAGTTTGGAGGGTTCTCAAAATGTTAAAAATGGAATTACCTTATGACCCAGCAGTACGAGGCATATACCCAAGACGCAAAAATACTGATTAGAAGGGGTACATTCATCCCGATGTTTATAGCAGCATTATCAACAATAGCCAAATTATGGAAAGAGCCCAAATGTCCATTGACTGATGAATGGATAAGGAAGAGGTGGTATACATATACTATGGAATATGATGCAGCCATCAAAATGAACGAAATCTTGCCATTTGCAACCATGGAGATAGAGCTAGAGTGTATTATGATATATGAAGTAAGTCAGAGAAAGACACATAGAACATGATTTCATTCATATGTAGAATTTAGGAAAGAAAACAGATGAACATATGGGAAGGAGGAAAACAACGAAAGGAGAGGAGGAAACAAGCAATAAGTGACCCTTAACAACAGAGAACAAACTGAGGGCTGATGGAGGGAGGTAGTTGGGGGATGGGATAGAGACGATAGGTATTAAAGAGGGCACTTTTTGGATGAGCACTACCATGTTGTACTTAGTCAATGAATCATTGCTTTTTTTGGTATTCCTATTGTATTTATTTATTCTATTTTTTATAATAATATTTTTTATTATATTATGTTAGTCACCATACAGTACATCCCTGGTTTTTGATGTAAAGTTCAATGATTCATTAGTTGCGTATAAAACCCAGTGCACCATGCAATACGTGCCCTCCTTACTACCCATCACCGGTCTATCCCATTCCCCCACCCCCCTCCCCTCTGAGGCCCTCAGTTTGTTTCTCAGAGACCATAGTCTCTCATGCTTCATTCTCCTTCTGATTACCCCCCTTCTTTATCCGTTTCTTCTCCTACCGATCTTCCTAGTTCTTATGTTCCATAGATGAGTGAAACCATATGATAATTGTCTTTCTCTGCTTGAGTTATTTCACTTAGCATTATCTCCTCCAGTGCCGTCCATGTTGCAGCAAATGTTGAGAACTCATTCTTTCTAATAGCTGAGTAATATTCCATTGTATATATGGACCACAACTTCTTAATCCAGTCATCTGTTGAAGGGAAGCTCAACTCTTCCACGATTTGGCTATTGTGGACAATACTGCTATGAACATTGGGGTGCATATGGCCCTTCTCTTCACTACGTCTGTATCTTTGGGGTAAATACCCAGTAGTGCAATGGCTGGGTCTTAGGGTAGCTCAATTTTTAACTTTTTAAGGGACCTCCACACAGTTTTCCAGAGTGGCTGTACCAACTTGCATTCCCACCAATAATGTAGGAGGGATCCCCTTTCTCCACATCCTCTCCAACAGTTGTTGTTTCTTGCCTTGTCAATTTTTGCCATTCTAACTGGCGTAAGGTGGTATTTCAGTGTGGTTTTGATTTGAATTTCCCTGATGGCTAATGATGTTGAACATTTTTTTCATTTGTCTGTTAGCCATTTCTATGTCTTCATTGGAAAAGTGTCTGTTCATATCTTCTGCCCATTTAATGATGTATTTGTTATTTGTGTATTGAGTTTGAGAAGTTCTTTGTAGATCTTGGATACCAGTTGTTTATCTGTAGTGTCATTTGAAATATATTCTCCCATACCGTGGGATGCCTCTTCGTTTTTTTGAGTGTTTCCTTGGTTGTGCAGAAGCTTTTTATCTTGATGAACTCCCACAAGTTCATTTTACCTTTTGTTTCTCTTGCCTTTGGAGATGTGTCATGAAAAAGGTTGCTGCGGCCAATGTCCTAGAGGTTACTGCCTATGCTCTCCTCTAGGATTTTGATGAATTCCTGTCTCACATCGAGGTCTTTCATCCATTTGGAGTTTATCTTTGTGTATGGTGTGAGAGAGGTCAAGTTTCATTTTTTGCATGTAGCTGTCCAATTTTCCCAGCACCATTTATTGGAGACTGTCTTTTTTCCACTGGATGTTTTTTCCTGCTTTATCAAATATTAGTTGCCCAAAGAGCCGAAGTTCCATTTCTGCATTCTCTATTCTGTTCCATTGGTCTATGTGTCTGTTTCTGTGCCAGTACCATGCTGTCTTTGTGATCACAGCTTTGTAGTACAGCTCAAAATCCAGCATTGTGATGCCCCCAGCTTTGTTTTTCCTTTTCAGCACTTCCTTGGTGATTCGGGGCCCTTTCTGGTTCCACACAAATTTAAGAGCTGTTTGTTCCAGTTCTTTGAAAAATGTCATTGGTATTTTGATTGGGATAGCATTGAAAGTGTAGATTGCTCTGGGTAGCATGGACATTTTAACTATGTTAATTCTTCCAATCCATGAGCATGGAATATTTTTCCATCTTTTTGTGTCTTCTTCAATGTCTTTCAAGAGTGATTTGTAGTTTCTAGAATATAGCTCCTTTACGTCTCTGGTTAATTCCAAGATAACGTATGATTTTTGGTGCTATTGTAAATGGGATGGATTCCCTAATTTCTCTTTCTTCAGTCTCATTGTTCATGTATAGAAATGGAACTGAGCATTGATTTTGTATCCCACCACATCACCAAATTGCTCTATAACTTCTAGTAGTTTGGGGGTGGATTCTTTTGGGTTTTCCATATAAAGTATCATGTCATCTGTGAAGAGAGACAGTTTGACTTCTTCTTTGCCGATTTGGATAACTTTTATCCCTTTTTGTTGTTTGATCGCTGTTGCAAGGACTTCTAGTACTATGTTGAATAATAGTGGCGAGAGTGGGCATCCTTGTCATGTTTCTGATCTTAAGGGAAAGGCTTCCAGCTTTTCCCCATTGAGAATGATATTTGCTGTAGGCTTTTCATAGATGGCTTTTATGAGATTGAGGAATGTACCCTCTATCCCTACACTCTGAAGGGTTTTAATCAGAAAAGGATGCTGAATTTTGTCAAATGCTTTTTCTGCATCTATTGAGAGGATCATATGGTTCTTGGCTTTTCTCTTGTTGATATGATCTATCACACTGATCGACTTGAGAATGTTGAACCAACCTTGGATCCCAGGGATGAATCCCACTTGGTCATGATGGATAATCTTTTTAATATACTGTTAGATCCTATTAGCAAGGATCTTGTTGAGAATTTTGGCAACCATATTCATCAGGGAAATCGGTCTGTACTTCTCCTTTTTTAGGGTCTTTGCCTGGTTTGCGGATCAAGGTAATATTGGCCTCATAGAATGAGTTTGGTAGCTTTCCTTCTGTTTCTATTTTTTGAAATAGCTTTAGGAGAATAGGTATTATTTTTTCTTTGAATGTTTGGTAGAATTCCCCGGGAAACCCATCAGGCCCTGGCGTTTTGTTTTTTGAAAGGTTTTACCTACTTGGGTCATTGCTTGACACAGGCTCCTGTTTGACATGAGAGGCTTCATTTTGCTCTCTACATCGACTTACTAATCCAGCAAGGCCTTGCCTAAGAACAGAAGAGTCACAAATAACTTTCTTCTTCATTCTAGGAACTACCTCAAAAACCCATTAACTCATCAATGAAAAGTGTGAAAAGACATTTTTCTTTTTTTTTTAAGATTTTATTTATTTACTTGACAGAGGGAGCAAGACAGCCAGCGAGAGAGGGAACACAAGCAGGGGGAGTGGGAGAGGAAGAAGCAGGCTCCCCCAGCGGAGCAGGGAGACCGATGTGGGATTCGATCCCAGGACCTTGCGATCAGGCCCTGAGCCGAAGGCAGATGCTTAACAGCTGAGCCACCTAGGCACCCCCAGGACATTTTTCAACCACAAGAAACTTTGAACTTTTGGTCTTAAAATTCTTGCCTTGTGGAGTACCTGGGTGGCTCAGATGGTTAAGTGTCTGCCTTTGGCTCAGGTCATGATGTCCAGTTCCTGGGATCGAGCCCCATGTTGGGCTCCCAGTAGTGGGGAGTCTGCTTCTACTTCTCCCTCTGCCACTCCCCCTGCTTGTGCTCTCTCGCTCTCAAATAAATAAAATCTTTAGGAAAAACATTCTTCCCTTGTTGTGTCCTCAAAACCTAAACCATGCTATCACGATTCTCACCTAATCTTAATCACACCCTCCTGCAACATCGAACGATCTGCTGTATAC
The DNA here is from genome assembly GCF_023065955.2 of Ursus arctos. NCBI lineage: Eukaryota > Metazoa > Chordata > Mammalia > Carnivora > Ursidae > Ursus > Ursus arctos. Next base: position 43,749,002 of record NC_079873.1, read on the forward strand.
CAGACTTCAAAATCTGAAGAAATAGATCTCCTGCCCTGCCACCTCCAAGACTATATTAAGAATCTGTCCAGGTAATGCTCTTCCTTTATGGGATAAAGACAGCTTTGCTTGGAAGTGGCCTGGCTCTTATTTGGGAAGTAGAGAATTTGAGAGCTCTGACCTGTGGAATTCCTTTCGGATCTTCTTTACTGTCCCCCCTTTCCAGAGGTTCCTATCCTGTGTGACCACCCCCCTTGGATGTCCCCAACCTGTGGAATTCCTTAGGGATATTACTGAAAGGTGGCCATGCTTCCTTTCTAATCACTGGAGCAGGTCCTGACTACAAATTCCGGGATGCTTACCGAGTCCAGATGAGTTCCCAGGAGAGTTGGTCCACTTCTCCTTGGAGCCAGCCAGGGCAAGACTGCCTGGAAGGTTGGATATCCGGGGTGAAGGAGGACCCAGAATACTGTTGGGGGGGCATGCTGCCTTGGTTCGATCCCAAGTTCCTCCCTACTCCGGTGCAGTCAAGCCACCAGCTGGTGGCTCAAGGGGCCAGAACAGTTGGAATCTCGCAGGGCCTCCAGAAATGTTGCAGTAAAATAAGAATCAGAGCAGTGAGAGACCAAGTAGCACTCGGAGAAGTAGGAGAACACAGATTTATTTTATGCCGGCAGTCCCAGATGAGCTCGAGCTCGAAATTCTGGGTCCTGGGCAACGGGGTTACAGGGCTTTTACAGGAGATTGCAGGCAGTCAGGTTCCAAGGGCTAAACTGATTGTTGGTAGGTGGGTTTAAACTGGGGGAGTTGGGGCTACTGCAGGCTGGAACAATAGTGCAGGGTGTCTGTGAGCTTAAGCCTGTTTACAAAAGCAGAAGGGTCTGAAGTATCTCTAGCTTATTGTTAATAACTTTCCATATTCTGGGGCTTCCTGGCCTGGGCATGCTCTGGTCAATTTTCCTCTTCACTACTACTGAGAAGAAGTTTTTCTTTAAAGATGTATTTATACATTTGAGAGAGAGAGAGAGGGAGGGAAGAAGGGAGGGAGGGAACAGAAGCAGAGGGACAGAATCTTTCAAGCTGACTCCACATGGAGCACAGAGCCCAACTCAGGGTCCACCCCATGACCAAGGCATTATGACCTGAGCTGAAACCAAGAGTCAGCTGCTTAAGTGACTGAGCCACCCAGGCACCCCCTACTTAGAATAAGTTTAACACAAGATTTCAAAAGATTCTTTGGAGGAAGTCTGTAAAACTTTATTGAGAGAATTTCAACAGTGAAGTACCGCACATAAGAGTAGTCTGCATGCTTCAGCTTGTCCTTGTTTAAATCTGGGGCTGTCCTTCACCTGTAAGATAAGGACGTAACAGTGGGAAACATTACTCAGCAGAATTGTATTTCGAGTAAACTAATGGTACAGGAAGGACACTATACTTTTCATTGTATAAGACAGAATTCCAAGCATATATTTTACCAGTATGTTTTGAACACACCACACTTTCCACTGGTACAACAAAACACGAAGACAGTTGAGGTTCCTAACACACAAAACCAAAGGAGCCTATTAAAGGTAGTTTCAAATGGAAAGCAAAAACCAAACGTAGTTTTACAAAAACTACACACAACACGCAAAGAACTGAAAAACAAATTTAGGTGTAAGTATCCTTTAAAGGCTTCTTGAACTTGAAATAATATTCTCAATATATGATGCTGAAGTAATAATGCCAAGCTGGTTACTGTTTAAGTGATGTTAGCAGAGAAACTACTAAGTACCACATGTAATTTATTCTTTGTTATGCTTAAGTGGAAAACTGTTTTTGTCAGCTAGTTGATCCCTTATGCCGTTGATCAAGTAGGGTAACCATTTGCCGTGCCGGTGTGTGCCCTAACGGTGTTCCAGTTTGTCGAATAGATTATATGGTCACGTACTTCACACCTGTCAGAATGGGTAAAACTAACAACCCAGGAAACAAGAGATGTAGGCGAGGATGTGGAGAAAGGGGAACCCTCTTACACTCTTGGTGGGAATGCAAACTGGTACAGTCCCTGTGGAAAACTGTATGGAGGATCCTAAAACAGTTAAAAAGAGAACTAACCACCTTGTGACCCAGCAGTTACAAGAGGAGGTTTTTACCCAAGGGACAGAAAACTACAGAGTCAAAGGGCTACAAGCACCCCAATGTTTATACCAGCATTATCAACAATAGCCAAACTATGGAAAGAGCCCAAACGTCCATCAACTGATGAATGGGTAAAGAAGAGGTGGTATATGGTGGAATATGACTCAGCCATCAAAATGGTGCAATCTTGCCATTTTCAACGATGTGGATGGACCTAGAGTGTATTTTGCTAACGAAATAACCAGTCAGAGAAAAACACATAGCATGATTTCATTCATATGTGGAATTTAAGAAACAAAACATATGAACATACGGGATGGAAAAAAAAAAGAGAGAGGGAAACAAATCATGAGTCTCTTAACTACAGAGAACAACCTGAGTGTTGATGGAAGAAGATGGGTTGGGAACGGGCTGAATGGGTGACAGGTATTAAGGAGGGGACTTGTTGTGATGAGCACTGGGCGTTAGATGTAACTGATGAATCACTAAATTCTACTCCGGAAACCAATATTACACTACGTGTTAACTAACTAGAATTTAAATAAACATTTGGGAAAAAAAACAGCAGCAGCAGGAATAGGTATCCAAGTCTCCATAGAGAAGCCCGTGGAGCAACCATTGTGTTTTGTTGTTTTAAGTGGCAGTCAAATCTCAATTCACATGTTAAAATTTGACCAAAGTTGTTGTCTGATAAAAAAAAAAAACATGCGAAATGGAACATCTTTGTATTCTATGTACGGTAGCCAACAGAACCACAGAATACACAAGTCAGGCATTATAAATGAGCGTAATATATCTGAATTGAAATCCATATATATATATGAGTAAACATGGGTTCCGAAGTTAAGGGATTCTCCGAGAATCACACAAGTTATGTTAGAGCTGGTAGTAGAACCTACTTCAGTGCCTCAGCATAATATTTAATCCAAATGAATTTTGTGTTTGATAAAAGCAGAACCTACAGAAGGATCTGAATATTATCAGGTCTCTGCCAGATTATTTATTCTAAAAAAAAAAGAACTGTTTTCGTATTTTATGATTCAATAAGGCTTTGACCCACTTTGTTTCTATATCCACTAGCGTGTAAGTCAGGCCGTCAGGATGTTCGGGTTTGAACTACTGGGGACAGTGTCTTCATAGGTAAACTCTGTTTTGAATGTATCCTGAAAGTTATATCTACTTAAATAAAGATAGAATATTCAGGAAAAGACCCTCATACTTTGCACTGTGAATGGATAACATACCTGCTTCCGGCATTTTAATGGGCTCTAAGAAGGGCAGGCTTGTCCCCTTGACCTCAGGGTCATCTTCAGTTATACCCCCAGCCTTTGCCTGAGGCAGCTCCTGGAGATCAGCCTCCAGGTCCGGTCCTTGAAACACAAACGTAATCAAAATTTAAGCAGTAAATATGAAATATAAATAAATAAATGCCAATAGGCTAGTGTGATAAAAAAGATGTGATGGAAACATGCATTGCCCATTCTTGTTTCCCCGTAGTACGATATGCTTTATTTCAAGTGACATTCTAAAGATAAAGCCCACTGCACTTCACTTCCTTTATATTACCATAGTGTTCTAAGAAGAGAGAGCATCAGCTACCTAAGAAATCCAGTCTACACCATGAGTAAGAGTTTATTTAAAAGTAGAATGTAGTTTTCTGAAGGAGAAGCTGAGTATGTGTGGGGGCATGTCACAAATCCTACACTAGTGACACCTATTCTGTATTAGGGCAACCCGCAAGTTATTTTGTCAAATCTTACTAGTTCGATTTAAGTGCAAAGTCCCTGTAGGGAACTTAGGATAAAGGAGTCATGTACGGAGCAAAGTTCCAAAATGAACAGCAAAACATTAGTGACTAACAGTCCAACTACTGTCTTACAGTGAGAATACAGGAAGTAGGGTGGAAAGAAATTAATGGACTTTGTTGTCAGGAAGAGGTTTGTGGAACCCTCTTTTTTTTTTTTTTTACAGATTTTATTTATTTATTTCAGAGAGAGCTAGAGATAGTGAGAGAGAGCACAAGCGGGGAGGAGAGGGAGAAGCAGTCTCCCCACTGGGCAGGGAGCCCAACGTGGGACTCAATCCCAGGACCCTGGCTGGGATCATTGACCTGAGCCAAGGCAGACCGTTAACCGACTGAGCCACCCAGGCGCCCCTTGTGGAACCCTCTTAACCACAAATTTTTAACATAATCCATGGCCTGAATGGTGTCAATAATTCACTACAAGTACTTGGTGAAAAGGCTATATTTGGAAGACACTCCTTTCTTGTTTCATGATCACTTTAAGATACTTTGGATTTTCCTACTCATAAAGGTATTTCAACACCTTCTAAAGCGGCTTAAAAATCGTACTAATATAGTGATCCTAAGGCCACTTTCCTGAATTATCCAGGTCTTACGAAATGTACCCTATCAAACGAATAATCAGACAGTGGCTCTCATTCATTGAGCTCTTTCCTGGAGTCTCTCTCCTGCTCCCCTGAACTGGATTGATTCCTGTACCAGTAGTAAGCTACTTTACAGTACGGACACCTCTGAGTAGGAAGCATTCTATACAAAACCATGCACTTGTTTGTACCACAACACAGATGGTAGGCAGAACACAAACCTCTTTAAAATTTCTTATTTTAGGTAATCTCTACACTCAGTAAGGGCCTTGAACTGTCGACCCTGAGGTCAAGAGTCACACGCTCTATCGACTGAGCCAGCAGGGTTCCCAAAGAACATAAACCTTGTAACGAAGAATGAATTACGTCTCCATGTGTCAAGCAGTGTTTGGCAAGCCACAATCCCTAAGCCTTAGTTTTCTCATTTATAAAATGGGGCTCCCATCCCAATGCAAACCAGCTTTATTCCACATGTCATAGGATATGCTGACTTGGCACTCCGCCTATGCTGCTGAAAACTGTTTACGCATTTGATGAAATGAGTGAAATTGCCACACAAACATGTTCTAAGACAAATTAAACCAGTGAAACGATGTATATTTTTATAGTTAGTGAAACATTTTCCTCTTGTTAGGAAAGACTGCATTTTCAAGCACACCGATTCATTCTTGAGGAAGCAGGGGAGATTAATTACGGCAAAGGACTACATGAATCTGCACACGACACTCTCTTCACATTTTCAGCCCATTTTCCGGAAATGACTGAGATTCTCTCTCATGTGTTCTTTCCTCCTGTTCTGGGACGTCATAACGCATGATGCACACAGACAGCCCCTGTCCCCGCAGACATTCTGCGTCCCTTTCCCTTCACCTTGAGCCACAGGTGCTCCTTCAACTTCCTTCCCTTGATCAGCTATAATGTCTTGATTTGCAGGTGGTGCCTCCTTCTGTTTCGGGTGCTCATCACTGGGCTGCTGCTCCTAGGGGTGTGTGTGTATGTGCACAAATAAAAACGTGTGTCGTGAATACATGCTAACAGAATAAATATACATTACACATTTTGCTATCAAATAATGAATAAGCACAAAGAGACTCCCACATCATGATTCTATGGACTTGTTCTGAAAAGTTACTCTCCCACAGAGCGGCTACTCTAACAAGAGGTAGCCACAAGCACTTTGGAGTCTACTGTAAAGGATGTTGGGATGGGCATGCACATTTGGTCATTAATAACCATGACAAAGAAGCCTTGGGTGTATTTCCACAGGCAAAAGAAACATGGATTCCTTCTGGTTCAATGTTTCCTTCCCTCTACCAGCAGAGGAGCTTTTAACACTGCATCTGTATGTTTGCAGGTCCTCAAAATTTTCAGAGCAATAAATGTACGGCATTCGAAAACATCGGATCTGGAAGTACTCACCGCCACATGCTGGTTAGACCCTGGATCATCCTTTCTTTGATTGGACTTGGATCTTGATCTGACGCGGCCACTCATAGTTCACCCTGAAAGGAGAATATTGGTATTTGGAAAACGTACTCTAAAGGAGAGGTACACCTCTTCCAAGGCCAAAAAGGTTTCATTTTTTTTTTCCCTTGAAAATACTTTGAAAGCCCACGTAGTACGAGGATAGTGTACACGCTGCGATCACACCAAATACACGGGATGCAAGATCGTTTCGATCAGCCAGGGTGGCCGTGAAATCACCTTACGGACAGGCTAAAACACGAGGCTTAGTCTCAAAGGCGTTTGAGAAAATAGTGCTGGACATTGAAACCTGAGTCGCTGCTGCTTTGGTCACATTCCTATTTACTCATTTACGCATTTTACCGCCTTAAATAAGGTTTTGTTGGAACACAGAGAAAGAAACAATCTTTCGCATTCGGCCTGTGGATGTGTTCGCACTACGAGGGTTCCGGTGTCTAGCCGCGCAACAGACCCAGGGCCGCCTCCTACCCTGATACTCTGCAAAGTGCACTACAAATCTCGGGGGACCCAGTTACAAGCCCCCAGCATTCCCCACTTCCTAGCCTCTCCCATACCGCCTGGTCTGCTCCCTGCCCAGGGTCCCGATGAGATTCCTGGCCTCTGTGTTCTGCCAGCAGTTGCACGTGCTTCCAAGACCCAGGTACCGCAACTAACCAGTGCACAGAACCCCCACTCCCCATCCCCCACCCCCAGGGCCAGGCCTCGCGCCCTCGTCATCTCCCCTCCTGGGCCCACCATCCTCACTTGCCCTGGCCCCAACACGAAGATGAACGCAATGGCGGTCTCAAAGCCTGTGAGGAGAAGGGCGCTAGCTCCTCTGAACTTCCACCTAGGACGCCACAGATCTACTGTCCCGAGCTGCCCGACGCCCACTGGCTCTCTCCCCATCCTGCCTCACACTTAAACTCCTGGAAGGACTGATCCGGGGACCTACCAGTCGAATTCAGGTAGCGAGAAAGCTCACGGCAGAGAGAACACGAACGCCTCAATCGATCTCAGCTCTGCTCACACAACACGGGCGGCAATGCGCATGCCCAGCAACAGTTCCTCAGGGCAATGAGCATGCGTACTCTTCTGTCACAGCAATGAGCATGCGCGCAGAGTTGGGCGCGTGGAGGGTAGGTTGAGGTTTTCCCGCCTGTGCTGTTGCACAGAATGGCAACCACGGGGCCAGCCCAGGAGAAGAACAGAGGCTTCAACAGATTGTTTTTCAAAACACCAGTCTCTCCTATGCATCCAGATACTTTGAGGACGGACAGCCCCACTTTACCCTTAGTGCACAAGGTGTATCAAAAAAAAAGGGGGGGGGGGCTGAGACAGAAATAGATGTGTAGCATTTTAACCTGAGTTTCATATGTGCTTTGATTTGTCATTTCCTCCTTTGCTTTGGACGTTGTGTCACACTTGAATGAATTGGCTCACCTCTGTATGATAAACATTAACAACCTGTTTTCTCCACATTTTTGTTTGTGCTACTGCACATTGAAATCTCTGCAATGGTAGCTCATTTCTGTGTATACAACTGCATTCAATCAGTCGGTGTTCGTTTCAGAAATACCCACAGATACTGATCCTGGGATTTAGGCTCAGTCCATGGTCATATGGCATGCAGCAGTAGTGTCTATGCTCCTCAAATTCTGTACTTCCCAAATAAGAGCCAGGCTACTTCCAAGCAAAGCTGTCTTTATCCCATAAGGGGAAAGCACTACCTGGATAGAGCCTTAAAAGAGTTTTGAAGGTGACAGGACAGGAGAGATATTTCTTCGGATTTTGAAGTCTGGTATACAGTAGATGGTTCAATGTTGCAGGAGGGTGTGATTAAGATTGGGTGACAATCGTGATAGCATGGTTTAGTTTTGGAGGACACATCAAGGGAAGAATTTTTTTTCTAAAGATTTTTCCCACATCACTACCACTGTCTAATAAACATACCTCACATTCCCCAACAGGAAAACGTTTAGCTTACATGCCCTATCAGGAGGAGAGAAGAATTTCTCTTTGCCCAGCTACAGCCCATTCCCTTAAATCCACCACACTCAGCCAAAGGGAAGCTGTAGAAACCCCTCCCAGCTTCAGCTTCTGAACAGTAAGAACAAGAATCTCTGCCATGTTCTCTGCTCTTACGTAGCATTTCCTAGTTTCCTTGTCCAGAATTGCAAGGCCATCGCTTTTGCTGAATGACATTTTGCTGGTTTAAAAAAAAAAAAAAACAGTTCGTTCTTTTGTTTTTCTAAGGTCAACATACAGTACTGGAAGTTGATATTCTCAATCTCTCTATCTCTCTTCTAGTCTTCCCAAAGGGACCTTTTACTAGGGCGACTGTACATTGGGACAAAGGAAATAATCAGAACTTTTAGGGTCTACTGGACACTGGTTCTGAATTGCCATGGAATCCAGGAGACCCAAAGTGATTCTGTGGCCCTCCATTCTGAGCAGGGGCTTATTGAGGTCAGTGATCAATGGAGTTGTAGCTAGTTCCATTAAACAGCAGGCCCATGGAGCTACTGAACACGTCTTGGGTTTATTTTCCCAGTCTGGAATTCATCATCACAGTACGTATACCTGAGGATCCTAAGTTTGTCACTGATCTCCTGACTTGTAGAGTGAGGGCTATTATGGTGGGAAAGGCTGAATGGAAGCCATTATATCTGCTTCTACCTAGGAATAGAGTAAATCTAAAGTAGTGTTTCATCCCAGCAGGGATTACAAAGATGAATGCCACTGTCAAGGACCTGAAAAATGCAGGTTTGGTGATTTTCACCATACCCCTGTACTGGTCATCTACTTGGCCTCCACAGAAGAGAGATGGATCTTGAAGAATGACAGTGTATTCTTGTGAGCTTAACTAGGCTATGAATCCAATTTTAGTTGTTGTACCAGATGTGGTTTCATTGCTCGTACAAGTTCACGAATGTCCTGGTTACTGGTATGGCAGCTATTGATCTGAAAAATGGCTCTGTCTCCACTTCTGTCCATGAGTACCACCAGAAGCAGTGGGCTCTCAGCTCCCAAGGCTCGCAATACACCCTCAACGTCTGACCTTAGTGATATATCAGTGTCTGCCCCGTATGATCATTTAGTCTCCGGGATCTTGATTACCTTTCCCTTCCACAACGTATCACACCGGTCCATTAGGCTGATGATGTTATGGTGATTGGGACTAGTAAGTGAGAGGTTGCAGTCACTCCAGGATCATTGGTAAGCTCTTTGTGTGTCAGAGGCTATGAATTAAATCTGGCAAAACGTTAGGGGTTTTCTACTTCAGTGAACCTTTTGGTGTCCAATGCAATGTGCTATGTTCATGTGGTGATATCCCTTCCAAGGTGAAGAAGAACTTGTTACACTGAGTTCTGCTAAGGCGAGCAAGAAAGACAATACCTAGTGGGCCGCTTGGAAGTTTGTGGACATCCTATTCCCTATTTGGGTGTGTTACTCCTTCCCACTTACTGAGGGACCGAAAAGGCGGCTAGGTTTGGTTGGGCCCAGAATGAGAGAAGGTTCTGCAACTGATGCACACTTCCATGCAATCTGCTCTGCCACCTGGGCCATATGATCCTACAGATCCAATGGTATTTGAAGTGGCAGTGGCAGATAGGGATGTTGTTTGAAGCCATTGGCAGGCAGGCTCCTCTGGGTCAATCACAGTGCAGGCCCTTAGACTTCTGGAACAAAGCCCTGCAGCATTCTCAGATACGTACTCTCCTTTTGAGAAGCTGCTTTGGGCTTGCTCCTGGGCCTTTATACACACCGAAAACTTGACCATAGGCCACGCACCTACCACGCAACCTCAGCTGTCCATCACGAACTGGGTGTTATTTGGCTGACCGAGCTGTAACGCTGGCTGTACACAGCAGCATACTTTCATCAGATGAAGTGGCGTATATCTGAGAGGCAGAGCACAGTTTGGGTTGATGAAATGATTGGAGGGGGCTACTGGCCTTTGGAAGCTGAGCATGGCAGGGATACAAAGCTTTCTTTGCAGAGATTTAAATAATCTGGATTCCTATTTGAGGTATTTCCCTTTACCTTGAGGGAAGCTGGCATAGTTCTTTGTCTGGAAATGTACAACGAAGCCTTGACCATTTTGGAAGACACATCAGTGAAAGCACTTCTTTTTTGGCTTTGAGTCTGGTATGGCACACCAGTATCAGCTGACGTTTGTAGCTGGGCACGCTTGGCAGAAACATAATGAGGAAACTAAAACTATACCTACCCGATAGATTTTCTTGAGGATATACTGTCAGTAGATGGGGAAAATGAAGTGTGAGATGTTCATAGTACCGTCTGTCCTCAGTGAGTTAGCAAAACCAGCCATGCTCACTGCCTTACTGCACTGAAGTTTTGTTTTCATGTTTATTTCCCTCACCAGACTCTTAACTCCTTCCTGGAAGGTTGGAAACACACAGCTCGTCCTGGTGTCCTCAGGACAGAGTAGAGGACCTAGCGCACGATAGGAGGCCAGTCCGCATTTGTGGAATCAAAGTTAGCTCTAAAAAGTGAGATGGCCAAGCCCTGGGTCATAATAGTGAGCCAAATGGTCGACAGTCTGCAGAGGGGGAGAGGGAAAGGCCACTGGTCGCTCTTTCTTTGAACCCATGCAACAGGGTGAGACCAGCCCACACTGTCGTATTGACCTCAGTGATGCCCTTGAAGAGTCCCGGAATGAGCCGGTATATCAGTCAGGATTCCCCAGAGAAGGGGCACCAAGAGGAGGTGTATATTGCTATGAATCTTTGTGTGCATACACACACACACACACACACACACACACAAGACACACACACACAACACACACACACAGGTTCATATATGATCATATAACATATATAACACATACGCATGTATCTCTGTGTGTGTAAATACATACACTTAAAATTTAGATTTAAAAGAGAAATTTCAATTTTAGACTTCAGAATGGAATTTCATCTGAAAAGTAGTTTCATGTCAAAATCAGAATACAGTTTGAACAGTTATCTGTGTAGTGCGGCCTAGCCAAAAAGACACACAAAAGTAACCATCCCAGCCAGCTAAGCAAATCCCATTAATTGTGAAAGACTATCTTAGAAATGCAGGTACATTTGTGTGTAAGTTTCTGAATGAACGTTTTTCTTTTTTTTTTTTAAGCTGACCCATCACCAACTCAGGCAGAGCATAGTCTGGTGAGGAAGTGGAAGCTGACATGAAAGGCTTCCAGGATGGGGCGGTGTTGGGCTAGTCGGGGCACTCACAGAGGCAGTGTAGTCCCACAGGAAGGACACAGGTGGTACTCCTGAAGCACTGTTTACAATTGATAGGGAGCCAAGAGCTGGACGTCCATGAATCAGGCAATTCAGGTTACCGGGGCCCTCATGAGGCCTCCAGCCATGGGACCTTCCCCTCTAGGACTCCCTGTGCAGTTGGAATATTCTTTTCAGCCCTTGGTTTCAGAGGGGCTGTGGGAAGCAGTCAGTTCCCAGCAGTTTGATCTGCCCGTGACACCAGTCCATCTACTCTGTGAGGGTGGAAGGCACGTGAAGGCGCTTTGTGTGCAAGTCTGGGAGCTGGGGCCACACCGCTTGTCCCATAGTCAGAGCTCTGGCAGGTGTGGCTGGAGACTCAGCACTCTGTTTGCACTCAAAGTGCTCACAGCAGATCGGAAAGGCTACACTGGGAGTATTTCTTCAGCAAGAGAGGTCTCCAAGAATCGTTTTGGAAAAACAGAGGTCATTAATGTCCTTGCTCTCTGCCTTTGCTTCTCCCCAGCTGCCATGTTTTATGCTTGCTTTATTGTTAGAAAATCATTGTGGCTTATCCTGACATCGATATTCGACATCTCTTTCATTATCTCCTAGGTTTTGTAGGAAACGGTTGTCTGAACGAGGGACAAAAGCATTTTTATAAAAATGTTTTTCTGTAACTCAGCCAGAAAGACCCATCATGTTCAGGGATTGCTACGGATAAAAATCCTAAGTTGAAAACCAATTTGAATGAGTTACAGAACGTCATGTCCCTCTTGTCTCTAGCATTTATTTAGCGGTTAGGCTGTAAAAGATTAATCCACTGCTGGAGACAGCTGCACTGAATGAACAAACTTCCTTCCCTTAGTGTGTGTGCAGCAAGGAAAAGGTGAGGGAAGTAGAGTCAGGCTAATCGGTCCATTGTTGAATCCTGCTATTGATCTGCGAAGTGGAAACCAAGTCAATAGCAGTGAGATATCCTGATCTGTCAGGAGTGATGGAGGGTCATACACACAGTGCCGCGTCCTCCCCCAACTTGTAGTTGTGGCAGGAACCAAAATAGGAATGCAACTAGCCCCTGCATCAGAAATATAGGCCTAAAGTAAAGGTCGATTTTACATGGTCCCCTCAGAGAACCAGCCCCGTTCCTGGTGCAGTGACTTGGACAGTTCAAGCAGCTTCCATGATGTTTCCCGAGTTCGTGGGCTCACAGATGGGTGTCTTAAATCTGCAACAGTCCCAGAGCCTCAGTCCTGTTCCCTCAGCCTGTGCCTGCTTTCGGTGCAGCACAGCTCCTGCTGAGGCTGAAAGAGCCCACAGCAGGCACATCAGGTGTCAACCCAGAGCCAGGTCAGGGAATTGGGATCTGTGAATACAGGGTTCCAAAGAAGCCAGAAGCTTTTCTTTGGTAGCAGCAGCAAGGTGAGAAAATTTCAAGCTAGAGAGCCCTGCCTCGGGTCCAAGCAACAAGCAAGGCTATCCCGAGCCCCCTTTATCTTGTCAGTCATGATATCCAACTGACCCGCTCAAACACATGCACACCTGGCTGACAAATCATGACTTTGTATGCATGAGCTATCTGATCTTACAAGAGTTCATTAACAGCTGAAAACTACTTTTAAAACTCCCAATTTTATCTCCCTCTGTATATTGCCACCCTTTGATATTGTTTCCCATTTTACAGAGGTAACAATCTGAGGAAAACCACTGGTTATAGGGACATAATTTCTTCTTAATACTCACAGACTCGAAATTCCAATCTGCTCACCTGAGTCAAACACAAGTTAAAACACGATGTGCCTTTCCTATCTTTTTGTTTCTATTTTCCCTGATAGGGATGGTTCTTTCAGCATTTAAGATAGTGCAAGTATATATAACACTTTATATCAATTTTATCATACATCCAGGTGCAATACAACCAACAAACGAAACAAAACCCTACTGTTAAATCTTACTTTTTTTGGGGGGGGGCCTTATTGGAACTATAAGATGTGGATTACAGATGGGAATGGAGATCCCGTAGAATGCTGGGAGGTAGCCTCAGGAGCAGCAACAAAGCTAAAGTCAAAGCTGGAAACATTTTCCCGGTTTCCTTCTGGGTTATCTAAAGGTTTACTTCAGCCCAGGGAATTGCCTTAATTTTCCCAGCGCCCCTGGAGGAGAGACAAACTAAAATTTTAACTTGTTTTTTTTTTTTTTCTTTTGCCCACCCAAAGGTTGCCGTTGTGAATGGGAAAGCCTTCTCTTCTGCCTGGAGGAGAGAAGAAAAACAAATTCATCACCTGGCTATGCCAGATTTAAACCATTTGTGACAGAAGCATTCGGCAAACCAGGAGGAGCAGGAGGAAGATTTCTTACCTTGATAAAGAGCAACTACAAAAACTCCTACAACTGGAAATCTTGCGGAAAAATAAGAATCAGACCGGCGAGAGACGAAGTGACACTCGGAGAAGTAGGAGAACTCGGAATTATTTTACACCAGCGGAGCCACATGAGCTCCTGCTCCAAATTCTGGGCCCAGGGCAAGGGGGTTACAGGGCTTTTAGAGGGGAGGGGCAGGGGGTCAGGTTCCAGGGCCTATGCTGGTTGCTGGCAGGTGGGTTTAAATTGGGGGAGAGGGACTGCTTTAGGCGGGAACAATATTGCGGGATGCTTGTGTACAGAAGCAGGAATGGCTGGTTATCTCTTGTTCCTGGGGTGGGGGTGGGGTGGGGGTGTTGGCTCCTGGTCATCTTTTGTTCTATCTACTGGGGGCTGCCGGCCTGGGCCTGCTCTGGGTGAGCCTGGCCTGGGTGATTTTCCTCTTCATTCCCCCCTTTCGATGCCTTTTCTAACTTTAGAATGAGCGTCGATCATTTCCACTGGGCTTTTGTTGGTCTAAAGATCTGTACTGAGTTACCAGTAGTTGCAATCTAATTGATTCCATTCGAGAGCTGATGAAACGGGTGATAAGATTAATAGTACATGGACCAAACAGGAGTGCCAATAGAATCGTGAGGAGAGGGCCAGCTAAGGGAAGGAGCCATGTGGCCCAGCCCCAGACATTATACCAACTGTCCCAAGAATTTGGTAGTTCTTGTCTCCGGCGAGCAATCCGATCTCGGAATCGTAGGCTCATGTCTCTGACTACCCCTGACTGCTTCGTGTAGAAACAACATTCCTCATTTAGGAAGAGACGGACTCCCCCCTTTTCAGCAGTGAGCAGGTCTAAGCCCCTCTGATTTTGTAGTACTATTGCTGCAAGGGAATCTATCTGATTTTGTATAGTCATTACAGACTTAGCCACCTGCTCCATATCTTCTGCAAGATTTTCTGACAGCTGCCTGTAGTAATAGGAGGACGAGGCGATTCCTCCTATGCCCGTGCCCACGCCCACATCTGTAGTTATGCCTGGTCCAACCACCAGTGGGATGACTTGGATGGCCCTCTTGGACCGTGTGTGTGCCAACAGAGGAATGGGAAGGGATTGATTATTGGGGACTATATCTACCTGGAGTAAGAGGCACCCACGTACATGTCCGGGCCCGTTAGCCGGTAAACATCGGTAAATACAGTTCCCACACATGAAAAGGGTGCCAGGTTCTGGAGTGCACCATGGTGTGGCAGACGTGCACCCATCAAGCGAAGGGCAATTGTGGGTTTGGAGACATTGGGTGGCAGATAGACTTCCTATTGAATGTGTTCCCCCAGGATTATGGACACAGTCAGGGGCCTGATGAGACAATAATGCATTGGCTGACTTAGGATTGATCTCTGCCAGCTTGGGAGGGTCGACTGTGGGCCTGCTCAGGTTAAGGACACTCAGGGGGCTTGCTATAAGCTGAAGGGGCCCGGTCCGCAGACAGAGCCAGCAATCTGCGGCCAACTGAGGGTCGGTTGTGTTGAGTAGGTGGTGGACCTCCTTTCTCACATCACTTACTAGAGGGTCTTAGGTAGGGGCCCCTGATGAGGAGGGAGCCTCAGTAGGGGCCGATAAGGGTCAGGTTCCCAGCAGGTCGGACCGCTTAACTCGGGACATCTTGGATCCCTGTAGCCCCAAAATAGCGTAGGCTTAATACTTCCAGTCATGAGTTGCTTTCCTTTACTGTGGCCAACAGTGACCTCCCTCGGGTCATAACACTGTGTCGGCATGCTAGGGTAAACTGAGGTACAAGAGCAGGGAGACAGTGGGGTTGGTGTTGCCTGTCGTGGTTTGGGAATGGCTGTGGCTAGAGCCAGAGTGAGAGTTCGGGTATGGGCCTTCTGGACAGGAGCGGGGAGAGGCCGTGGAGGAGGTGGGGGATTCCCGGGGACTAGGGCCGCATCGCAGTTGTGGCATCGATCCATTGGGCGACCGGACACATAGAACAGGCCCTTGGGTTGACAGAGAGTCGGGTGAGCTCTAGCACATGTATCGAGGATATTTGACCAAGAGGGCTGGTGGTAATGCTGGCATGTACATGGCGGGTGGTTGGTCCCCCCTAACTTCTCTACAGCCTGCGGCTGATGGGGCTGGCCATCCTCAGTCATGTCGTCATCTAGGTAGCCCAAGCTTAGTCCTATAAACGACAGCCACAGCGCTAGCGTCAGGAGATTTATTTGAATTGGGGTGGCGGGGGTTGCAGTTCTAAGAAGCAGTAGATTCCACTGAATAAACTCACTACACTTATATAGACTATGGCTAGAGTGATTTTTCTGTGTCCAATTCCAGTTGCCTGGAGCTGACACAGACCCACAGAGAACACAAGAGTTACAATATCACTAGTATTAATGGTACAGGATGGCACTGGGACTTCAGTGTCCAAATGTTCCCCGTTGAGTTCCTCAAGCTTCCACCGTGCGTTGACCAGTCAGCTTCCAGGTTTGTGACTGGAGCAAGGTCGTGGACTCCTCAAGTGGGGGATCCGCGGGTTTCCTCAGGGCGTTAAGCTTGGCCGGAGGCCCCCTTGGTGGCTGTGGGCTGCTGGGTCATCTTCCGGATCTTTAACTTGAGGGGGTCGGTAGGGTCCCAGATTGTCTGCCAATCGTCTGGGTCTGCAGGGGCCGCTGCCTTCTTTACTCGGGGATGATGGATCCAGGGAGCGATACCTGCAACTTTAACAGCAGTGGGAGTTGCCAGTATTCGTAGATGGGGGCCTGTCCAAGTAGGGTGGAGCGGCTCCTTCTTCCAATCTTTTACCCATATCATGTCCCCAGGTTGGTGGGGATATGCCCAATTACCCAAGGGGATAGGGGTCCTTTCTACAACTTCTCGGGAGATGTGGCATAGGGTTTTTCCCAGGGCTTGGAGCTGTAGGGACATTCCTAAGTCTGCAATGTGTTTGAGGTCTCCTCCAAGCCTGCTTAGAATGGGGGGTGGCCTGCCATAGAGAATCTCAAAGGGGGAGTAACCGGAGGGTCTTGGAGTACAGCATGCCCTGAGCAGGGCCAGCGGTAATGTTCAGACCCAGGGGGATTGAGTTTCCTGGCAGAGCTTGGCTAAAGTTGTTTTAAGGGTCTAGCTCATGCACTCTACATTCCCTGAGCTCTGGGGTCTATATGCTGTATGGAGCTTCCGTTTTACTTTTTTTTTTTTTTAAGATTTTATTTATTTATTCAACAGAGATAGAGACAGCCAGCGAGAGAGGGTACACAAGCAGGGGGAGTGGGAGAGGAAGAAGCAGGCTCACAGTGGAAGATCCCATAACGCCGGGATCACGCCCTGAGCCGAAGGCAGACGCTTAACCGCTGTGCCACCCACGCGTGCCTCCATTTTACTTTTAAACTTATGGCTAGGCCTTGGACTATTTCTGCAAAGAAACTCGGTCCATTGTCTGAGCTGATGGACAGGGGAAGCCCATACCTGCGAATGATGTCTCTCAAGAGTGCTTTTATGACTCCGTGTGCCTTCTCTGTGCGTGTGGGGTAAGCCTCAACCCACCCTGAGTAAGTGCAAACTAGGACCGAGAGGTATCAGTACCCTTGGCATGGCCTGACCTCTGTGAAGTCTATCTGCAGGTCCTCGAATGGCATGGAGCCCGTTGTTTGCATCCCGGGGCCTGGTCTGGTCCTTGATTTGCATTATTCCGTGCCATATACGGCACCTAGCGCTTGTTGGGGCGCACAGGGTGGGCAGTTTGAGGACGAAATGGTATCTGCCCGGCAATTTCTCCAGGGCTGTTTTTCCAAAGTGAGTCAACTCGTGCTGTTGCTTTAGTAGGGCAGTTGCTACAGCACTTGGGACGAAAAGCCTCTGGTCAGGCAACTTCCACCAGCCCCCTTCTCCTTTTATTCCTCCCTCATGTTTTGCCCACAATTCTTCTTCCTTGGTGTAATCTGGGATGGGAGGCAAGTCTGGAGGTAACGGGAGTTTAGCGGCCCGTCCCGGTTCCCCGGGGGAGCTCTGTTTTTCTGCTGCCTCCCTTGCTGCCTGGTCAGCCACGCGGTTTCCCCTAATGACATGGTCTGGACGCGTCTGGTGGCCTCTACAGAGAATGACTGCTACCTGAGATGGTTCCCAGACTGTTTCCAGCAGTTGGAGGATTTCTTCCTTATTTTGTATATCCTCCCCCCGCCCCCGCTGTCCAGAGCCCTATCTCCTTGTAAATGGCCCCGTGTACATGTAGGGTGGCAAAGGCATACCTTGAATCGGTATAGACGTTTCCTCGTTTTCCTTTTGCATGTCTTAGCGCTTGGATTAATGCCCAGTGTTGGGTTCGCGGTGCAGACCCTCCTTGGGGTAAGGCTTCGGCCTGTATAATGTAATCGACAGGAGTTACTGCGAATCCGGCTTTCCGTTGTCCTTCTCGAATGAAGCTGCTTCTCTCCGTGAAGAGTTCAGGGTCTGAGAGGGGGACTTCCGTCAAGTCTGGTCTGCTGGAGCAAACCTCGTCTATCACTTCTTCACAGTCATGATCGGGAGGTCCTTCCTCTGCTGGCAGGAAGGTGGCAGCGTTTAGAGTGCAAGGTTTCAAGCCTGACTCAGGGGTTCTCACATAGCAGTCCTTGGTAAAGGGCCATTCTGGAGCTGGTCAGCCATTAGTGTCCCTGTCCATTCATTAGGGCCATGACTGCATGGGGAACTTTGGCGTTGATATCCTGTCCTAAGGTGAGTTTATCAGCTTCCCTAATCATGGCCCCTGTGGCACCTAGGGCCCAGAGACATGGTGGCCACTCTGATACCACTGGATCCAGGCATTTTGACAGGTAAGCCACCGGCTGCTGCCAGGGACCCACTGTCTGGGTGAGGGCTCCCAGGGCTGTGTGGTTTCTTTCATGAACAAAGATGTTGAATGGCCGTGTTACATCTGGCAGTCCCAACGCAGGGGCGCTGGCCAGCAGTTTCTTCATTTTCTGAAAGGCCTTTTTCTGGTCCTGTCCCCAGTGTAGAGGGTCCTTGCCTGATCCTGCCGTGGCTTCATGTAGTGGCTTTGCCAGAGCTGAGAATCCAGGTATGCAGATGCGGCAGAAACCTACTGCTCCCAGGAATTCTCGGACTTCCTTTTTGGTCTTAGGTTGTGGGATAGAACAGATTGTCTGCTTTCTCTCTGGGCCTAGGGCACGTCGCCCCTTGGAGATGACAAACCCGAGGTATCGGACCTCTGGCTGGCAGATTTGCGCTTTCTTCCAGGAAACCTTGTAGCCGGTTTCAGAGAGTCGGGTGTGTAATGCCCTCATCCCTTTCCAGCAATGCTCTCGGCTGGAGCCTGCCAAGAGTAGGTCGCCCACGTACTGGGGCAGGGTGCAGTGGGGATTTTCTGTTGGGAAGGTGGATAGGTCCACCGCCAGGGCTTCTCCAAATATTGTGGGTGAGTTCTTGAACCCCTGTGGCAGTCTGGTCCAAGTCATCTGTGTCCTTCAACCAGTGTGGGGGTCCTCCCGTTCGAAGGCAAACATCAACTGGCTAGCTAGAGCAACGCGGAGGCAGAAGAAAGCATCCTGTAAGTCCAAACAGGTAAACCGGCTTGCTTGTGGGGGCAGGAGGCTTAGAAGAGTACAGGGGTTGGGGACCACTGGGTGTAGTGTGACAACGGTACTGCTGACTGCCCACAAGTCTTGGACTGGCTGGTAGTCACTTCCTCCTTTTTTTTGACTGGTAACAGTGGGGTGTTCCTTGGCGATTGGCACTCTATCAGTATTCCTGCATCCTTTAGTCGTTGTAAGTGGGCCTGAATCCCCTTAGTGCCTCCCGGGGCACTGGATATTGTCACTGTTGGACCGGGAGGGCCCCTAGCTTAAGATCCACCGCTATAGACACGTGGTTAAGGGCCAGGCCGGGAGGTCCTTTTTTGGTCCACACGTCAGGGAACTCAACCAACAGTTGGTACTGTGGGGTCTCCTTTCTCTTGGCAGTAAACTCGGCATTCATTTTCTGCAGGTACAGTTACTGCCATGATGAGGGAATTTGGCCTTCCCAGGCTGAGGCTGGTAGGCCCTCCTTGGATAAAGGCCATCTGGGCCCCGAGCTTTGTCAGTAAGTCTCTGCTTAATGGGGGAACGGGGCATTCTGGTAGGTATAGAAATTCATGAGTTACTGTATGGCGCCCCAGTTGGCATGCTCGGGGTCCACAGAACTGGTGGGTAGTTTGGGAACCAGTTGCCCAGACAATTGTGGCCTTATGCCCTGTGAGTGGGTACACGGGCATGGTAACCACTGATGCTCAGTGCCTGTGTCCTCCATGAACGTCAACGGTTGGCCCCCCACCTTCATTTAGACCATGGGATCCCGGGGACCTAATAAAAAGGAGCCCGGTCTCACCTAGTCTGACTCAACCCCAGCTAAACTGATAAGGTCTCGCATTTTGGGCTCAGGCTGCCATCTTATTTCCTTTTTTCTGAAGTAATTTTGTCAGGCCCTTGGGTTGGTTCCTTACAGTGGGGGCATTCGTTTTTCCAGTGGCCAGACCCCTACAATAGGCATATCAATCTCGTCGGAGTGGGGCCTTCCTATTGGGTCCCCCCTTTTCCAGTGGGGCCGACTGTCTAGTTGGGTCCGACCTTCCCCGGGCTGTGGCCAACAATGATGCCTTAGTATTCATCCTTTTGTCTGCTTCTCGTTTGGCCTCATGGTCTCGATTTGCAAAGGCCTTATTCGCCACTTCTATCAGCTGGGTAGCATTCATGCCGGCGAAGCCTTCATGCTTCTGGTGTTTCTGGTGAATATCGGCATATGATAGAGTCACAAATGTTGAATTGACCACTCACTGGTTCTCTGGGGCCTCTGGATTAAACGGCGTGTACACTCGTAAGGCCTCGTATAGCCTTTCATAGAGGTCAATTGGTGATCCTTCTGGTTTCTGGATAACTGCCGCAGTTTTGGACATGTTGGTTGGCTTCTTTGCCCCTCCTCTGAGTCCCTACACAAGAGCTGTACTACAGTATCGACTTAGGGCAGGTAGTCGTTCGGCTGTACGGAAATCCCAGCTGGGTCGAGTGTCGGGTGCTGCCTCTAGGGCCCATGATTCTGCATTTAGGGCTCCTGATGGGGGCTGGCCTTGGAGCCAACGACGTGCCTCGGTGACGATCCGTCGGCGTTCTTCTGTGTTGAAGAGCGTCAGGAGAATCTGGCGGCAATCATCCCAAGTGGGTTGTTGGGTCTGGAACAGGGACTCCAGGAGGTCAGCCATGGCCTGAGGCTTCTCTGAGTATGGCGATATATGTTTTTTCCAGTTCAGAGGGTCGGTGGTACTAAAGGGCTGATAGATGAGAATGGAGTGTCCGGGCTGGATGGTGTTGTCAGCGTTTATCTGTTGTGGCCCTTGCATCTCATGGGGTGGCATCTGGAGCACCGTGGCTAGAAGAACTGGAGCCTGAGACGAGCGTAGACATTGGCTCCTGGACTGGGGACTGGGGCTCCAGGATAGGGGCAAGCTCAGAGTTCCCCTTGGGCGTGGTGGTTGTTGAGAAGTCTGCGGTGGGCTCACCGAAGGCGGTGGGCTATCTGGAGGGTGGGGCATCAGTGGTGGTACATTCGGGGCATATGGCGGGGGCATGAACAGATTGTCCTCAGTCTCTGGATCTCCCTGATAAACAGGCTTTGCTTTCTTATAGCCTTTGGGCTCTCTTACTTGGGTTACAAATATCCTACTCTGGCCCTTCCCATTAGCGCAGAATCGGACCCATGGGGGCAGAGTCTGGGCTATCTGAAGCCAAGAATCAATATATGGGAAATTGGTCAGGGTGTCCAAGAGTCCCGACCACAACTCTATAAATGGCCTGAACAGTGGATAGGTCTAAGGTACCCTCTGAGGGCCAGCCGACCACAAAGGTGAGCCATTCCAGTTCACATAATGCACGTAATTATCTAGGACACATTTTGATCCCATAATCTCCTGAGAATCCCTACTTAAAATTTTTGAGCATCACTCTAGGACTGTAGGTCTTGAAGAACTTCTGCCTATGATGAACAGAGGTTCTCTTGTCCACCCTATGTGTTCCCTCCCTGGTTGATGGCGCAAAGACAAACCAAAGGATGGGTGCCCCTCCAAAGGAGAGACCAATCAGATGCCCACCTGTCCGCTCTCCCGGAGGAGACGTGGGTGCCTCTCAGCCGTAGCAAGTCCGTTGAAGCCCTGGACTGGCACCCCGAAGACCTCTCCCTTGACCTTATGAGGTCACCACGGAAATAGGTTGGGGCCCACTCAGACTCCGTGGTCTCTAGACCGTGGAGCCACAAACACAAACAGGCTGCTCATTCACTCACACATTCACATCCAATTTATTACAGGACCTCCTCCCTGGGAGGCCCCCGACCTGTGGATTTCCTTTTGGAAATTCCTTCCTGGTCCCCCCTTTCAGGAGGCTCTTATCCTGTGGGACCTCCCCCCGTGAGAGATCCCCAACCTGTGGAATTCCTCACGGACATTCCTGGAAGGTGGCCGGGTTTTCCTTCTGCTCATGGAACAGGTGCTGACTACAGATTCCTGCGATGCTTACCAAGCCCAGATGAGTTGCCAGGTGAGTTGGTCCACTTCTCCTTGGAGTCCGGCTGTGGCAAGACTGCCCGGAGGGTTGGAACTCTGGGGTGAAGGAGGACCCGGAATCCCGTCGGGGCCACGCTGCCTCGTTCAGTCCCTGAGGTCTTTCCTGCTCCGGTGCAGTCTGATCCACCGGCCAGTGGCTCAATGGGCCAGAACAGTTGGAATCTCGCTGGGTCCTCCAGAAATGTTGTGGAAAATTAAGAATCAGTCCGGCGAGAGACCAAGTGACACTCGGAGTATTAGGAGAACTCGGATTTACTTTACGCTGGCGTACCCAGATGAGCTCCTGCTCCAAATTCTGGTCCCTGGGTGAGGGGGTTTTATAGGGGAGGTGCAGGGGGTCAGGTTCCAAGGGCTATGCTGGTTGCTGGTACGTGGGTTTAAATTGGGGGTGTGGGACTGCTTTAGGCAAGAACAGTATTGCAGGATGCTTGTTTACAGAAGCAGGTTATCTCTTCTTCCCAAGGCGGGGCTCCTGGTTATCTTCTGTTCTTTCTATCTACTGGGGGCTGCCGGCCTGGGCCTGCTCTGGGTGAGCCTGGCCTGGGTGATTTTCCTCTTCAACATCATACTTAAGAGAGAAAGACTACTTACTTTTCTCTAACATCAAGAACCAAGCAAGAAACTGGTGTAGCCACTGTGCAAAAGAGTATAGAGGTTTCCCAAAAAGGTAAAAATACAACTACCCTACAATCTAGTAATCGCACTATTAGGCATTTATCCCCAAAATACAAAAACACAAATTCAAAGGGATACCTGCAGCCCTATGTTTACAGCTGTGTTATTTACAATAGCCAAATTATGGAAGCAACCCAAGTGCCCATTCACAGATGAATAAAGGAGATGTTGCAAATATACACAAGGGAATCGTACTCGGCCATAAAAAGGAAGGAAATCTTGCCTCTTGCCACAAAATGGATGGATGTAAAGGGTATGGTACCGTGTGAAGTAAGTCAGTCATAGAAAGACAAACACCATAGATTTCACTCATATGTGGAATTTGAAAAACAAAACAAGGCAAGAGAGAGAAAGAGAGAGAGAGACCCAAGAAGCTGACTCTTAACTATGGAGAACAGACTGATGGTTACCAGAGGGGAGGTGGGTGGGAGAATGTGTGAAATAGGGGATGGGGATCGAGGAATGCACTTGTGATGAGCGCTGGGTAATGTATGGAAATGTTGAATTGCTATACTGCACACCTGGAGCTAAGGTAGCATTCTCTGTTAACTATACTGGAATTACAATTAAACAAAGGCTATCTTGTGTTCGTGAATTGAAAGAGTTAATGCTGCTAAAATGGCTACACTACTCAAACCCATCCATGCAATCACTGCAATCCCTATCAGAATTTCAGTGGCATTTTTTTTCACAGATATAAAAAATACAGTCCTAAAATTTGAATGGAGCCACAAACGTCCCCAGTTGCCAAAGACACCCTGAGAAAGAAGAATAAAGATGGAGGCATCCCACTTCCTGATTCAGACTAGTAGTATAAAGCTCTAGTAACCAAACTAGTATGGTACTGGTAAAGAAACAGACACA
The DNA here is from genome assembly GCF_023065955.2 of Ursus arctos. NCBI lineage: Eukaryota > Metazoa > Chordata > Mammalia > Carnivora > Ursidae > Ursus > Ursus arctos. Next base: position 43,772,670 of record NC_079873.1, read on the forward strand.
TATGCCAAAAGAACAGAAAGAAGAGCCCAGAAATAAACCTACATATACATATACAGCCAACCAATAATTGCCAAAGGGGTCAAAAATATTCGTGGGGAAAGAAGGTCTCTTTAATAGACGGTACTGAGAAAACTGGGTAACTATATGCAGAGCAATGAAAGTGCAGCCGTACCGCACACCACTTGCAAAAATTAACTTGAAATGGAGTAAGCTGTAAACAAAAGACCTGAAATTGTAAAATTCCTAGAAGACAACATAGAGAAAAAGCATCTTGACATTTCGATGCACTGACAGTTCCCAAATACGAGTGTTCCAGCAGTGTCCTATATACAAACCGTCACTCTTTGTGATCCAGAGACTGAGTATGGTGCCTAAAGCACTGGCAACCGAGCACAAAATTAATAAGTGGGACTACATCGAACTGGAAAGCTTCTGCACGGCAAAAGAAACAATGAAACAAAAGGAAAAGTCAACCTATGGGGCGGGAGAAAATATTTATAAATATTCTACCTGATACGGGGTTAATGTCCAAACTATATAAGGAACTCCTACAACTCAGTAGCATAAAATCAACAGTTGTATTTTTTTAAAGGGGGCAGAGGAACCGAATGGACATTTTTCCAAAGAAGGCATGCCAACGGCCGATAGACCATGAAAAGGTACTCGACATCACAAATCATCGGGAAAATGCAAACCAAAACTACAACCAGGTATCACTTCACCCCTCTTAGAATGGCTGTCATGAGACAAAAGACAACAAGAGTTGGTGAGGAGGTGGAGTAAAGGGAACTCCTGGGCACTGTTGGTGGGCATGTAAACTGGTACAGCCACTATGGAGAGCAGTATGGAGAACATTACAAATAGAATAGAGTATCCAGCAACCAACTTCTAGGTACCTATCCAAAGAGAATGAAATCAGGATCTCAAAGAGGTATATGCACTCCCATTTTCATTGCAGCATTGTTCACAAGAGCCAAGATATGAAGACAACCTAAGCGTCCAAACAGGGGGATGGATAAAGATGTTGTGGCATACATATCTGATGGAATACTGTCCAACCATGAGAAGGAAGGAAATGCTGCCATTGGCAAAAGCATGGATGGACCTTGAGGGCATTCTGCTAAGTGGAACAAGTCAGAAGAGAAAGATGACTACTGTATGAGCTCACCTATATGTGGACTCCAGGAAAGCTAAACTTGTAGAAACAGAGTAGAATGGGGGTTGCCACGGGTCGGGGGTAGGAGAAGTGGGAGATGTTGGGCAAAGGGTACCAACTTCCAGTTATAAGATGAATATATCCTGGGGATCTAATGTACAGCATGGTGATATGGTGATTATAGTTAATGTTATCGTAGTATAGACTTGGAAGTTGCTAGGAGAGTAGATCTTGGTTGTTTGAAGACTTTATTTATTTGGGGGGGGGAGGGCGAGAGAGAGAGAGAGAGAGAGAGAGAGAGAGAGAGAGAGAGAAGTCCTGAGCGGGAGTGAGGGGCAGAGGGAGAGGGAGAAGCAGACTCCCCGATAAGCGTGGAACAGGATGCAAGGCTCGATCCCAGGACCCTGAGATCATGACCTGAACCAAAGGCACACAGATAACCAACTGAGCCACCCAGGTGCCTCTAAGACCGTAGACTTAAATGTTCTCACCACACACAAAAAATTGTAATTATGTGATGGAGGCGAGGTGTTAGCTAATGTGATGCTGGCAATCGTTTCATGTATCTATCTATCTGTCTGACTGTCTATCCATCTGTCTATCATCTATTTTATATCTAGCACTCTCTGTCTATATACTCATATTTCGTACTCCTTAAAATTGCTCCATGTTGTATGTTATTTACATCTCAGTAAATGTGGGGGGGAAAGGAACCAAACAAGGATGTCCACTTTCACCCCTGCTATCAACATCATACTGAAAGTTGCAGCCAATTTGCTGAGGCAAGGAAAAGAAATAAATGGCTTACCAGGTGGTGAAGAGAAAAAACAACTCCAACTCGCAGATCATACGATTGTCTACATAGAAATATTTTAGAGGCTCTATAAAATATACTCATAGTAGTAACAAGTGAGTTCATGAACACTGCAGGATTTGAGTCCAACAAACAAAAGAACAAGCACCTTCATATTTCTATAAACTAGCAATGAAATATTGGAGGCAAACTTTTTTAAAAACCCACAATACCATTTATAATAGATCCCATCCCCATATCTAACAACATATGTGCACGGTCTGCATTCTGAAAAGCCACATTCAACAACTTGGGTGAAACGCAACTGCATTATGCTAAGTGAAGGAGTCCCAAAAGATTACAGGCTCTATTATTCCATTTATAGGATATTCTTGAGATGACAAAGGTCTAGTATGGATTACGAATAAGTGGTCATCAGGGCGTAGGGATGGGGTAAGAGAGTGAGTATACAGGGGCAGCATAAAGAACTCGAGAAGTTCTGAAGGGTGATATAAAAGTTCTGTATAGTGACTGCCGTACTGATTATAATAATGTGTACATGTGTTGAAATTCATAGAACCGTTTACGAAAATGTGAATTTTACTATGTAATTAGCCATAGAAAGTTGCCTCTTAGGCAGGATAGAATCCTTGCTTTTGTGTAGGACTGCTTTAACACACCTGTACGAATGCCTAAACACTAGTTTGTTAGGTTTTGAGCTATGCATAAAGTGGATCCTATAGTGTGTCCTGTTTTGTATCCGTTTTTCCCCCCGCTCGTCACTCCGTCTCTGTGGGATTTAGTTCATTCTTTTTCACAGCTGTGCAGTACTCCATGCTGGGAATCTGGCACAATTTATTGATGTGTTGCCCTGTCGGTGTGTGATTGAATTATTTCCGATTTTGATCTACTACTACAAATCGAGTCTATATATAAGCATTATTGCACGTGCAAGAAAGCACACCACAACTAGCATTAAGATGGCAAAAACCTGAATTGCACGCTACTTATCCATCCCATAGAAGCGTACTGAATGAGCTATGGCTCTAATAAATCGTGGGACATCATCAAAATCATTTCAGAACATGCGAACCACCGTTTGGATAAGTTACACTAGCGTTAACCAGGGGATGCTGTGAAGATGACACACGACTGTCCTCAGGGCAGTTGGGTCCAGTTACCAATGAGGCAGTGAGCTCCCTGAGCCCCTGTCGGGGTTCCCCATGGGCAGAGATGAGAACAAACAGGAAGGAGCCTGTGACGCAGATGGCTGGCCACCACAGAGCACTCCAGAGAGGACCTCGACTGGCCCATGATTCTGATTTCAGAGCTTCCCACCTGCCTGACTGTGCTGAGCGCTTCCAGGGAGGTAGCCCCTGGCTGTGACTGAGGAGGCCCAAATCACGCCTTCCCGTCCAAATCTGACCTGCTCCTCCTCTTCTGGGGCCAAATCAGCTCTCTCAGCACTCCAGAGCCCCTTCCATTCATGAGCAAGCCCGGTGTGTGGGGAGTGTATTCGTGCCCGCGGGCAGGTGAGGAGACTGAGACCCACAGAGGGCAGGAGCTGAGAGTGTGGCCCAGCAGCGGGTCAGTGGGCAGGTTGTGGGTGGGTCCTTCCTCACCCCACCGCCGCACATCCCCTCACGCCATCCAGAGCTTTTCTGCTGCCTCCTCCTCGAGGCCTGTGTCTCTCCCAGCCCAGCAGTCCCGGTGCATCTACTTGCCCCACCTAGGAGTTGTAGTCCCAGAATTCAGGCTTTGGGAGGGGACTGGGTGGAGGCAGAGTTGGCAGCTGGTCAGGATCTGAATGGGGACCTAGGGGCTTTTTCCTAACCCCCCCCCAACAGCTGTGCTGGGGATGTTCCAGTGCCTTCAGGATCCTGGGCTGTGCCCATCAGGACAGGCCAAGCTGGTAGCCCAACCGGTCTTGCGGTCCAGGCTACAGAGCAAGATGGTCTTGTTGAGAAAGCTTAAAAAGCTAACTTTCAACTGATGAATCATTGAACTTCACATCAGAAACCGGGGATGTACTGTATGGTGACTAACATAATATAATAAACAAACATTAAAATAAAAAAAAGCTAACTTTCAATGTGAAAAGGATGATTAACAACATGAGAACTTCCTATTAACCACAGAATTGTGCTTCTGGTAGGAGAAAGAAGAACAGGATGAAGAGGAAGACCACCTGCAGGAGACCCTGAACAGCAGTGACTAACTCCAGGGTCCTCCAGGAAGAAGAGGCAACGTTGGCCCTAGGCTGCCCCTGGCTATCCACACACAGAGAGGGAGGGTCCAAGGGACATCCGGGTCAGGAGCTCACGCACCCAGAGGCCTCTGACCCTCTCAGGTGTGATTGTGTCAGTGTATGTTTCTCCTCTGTCTTCTCTGAGGCCTTCCTGGTGTTGGATATGACTTGCCCCCTGCCGCTAAAGATTATAAGGTGTGCAGTCCATGGCTGAGCTGTGCCTCGTGACACCAAGACCTCACCGTGAAACCAAGGCTTCAGTGAGGCTTCCCTGAATGAAAGGAGAGGCCACATTCACTTGGCAGAAAGCTCATGACTGGACCGGACTCGCCCTGGAGCACAGACATCCAGAACGGGAAGTGGAGGGGTTGTAGTATGTGAATGGGGACAGATGGGTGAGGGCTGAGAGCTGAGGACCGAGCGCAGGGGCCACCGTGAGATCAGGAAATCGGCCCTAAGGAATGAGGAAGAACAAGGAGAGGAAGATCAGGAAGACACCCCCCCCCCCGAGAGACAGTGAGAAAGAGATGAGACATGAAAGACAGAGAGAGAAAATGTACACTAAACCATTCCACGGTCACACTAGAGGAAGTAGACTACCAAGTAGGGAACCCATTTCTTATGCCTCTCTTCTCAATAGGTGGGATCAAACCTTACAAGGTTCTGCCTAGCCCTCTGTGTCTCTGACAAGACTATGAGGATAGATCACAGTCCGTAGTAGCTTACATGTTTTAATCATAAATTATTTATAGGGTGGGGTAGCAATCATTGTTATTTATTAGAACAGGCTTCTGGGGACTGTAACAAAAAAGCATATTGCATCTTCATGAAACTTACGGTCCCATCAGACTATTATGATCCGGGCTGAACGCCCATCACAGGACTGTACAGGGAGTCAGTTAGTGAATATAAAACATTTTGCATAATGAGCAGTAAAGACAGACATCGAATCCCTGACATAGTTTGCACATAACGTAAAGATGCTCTATATTCTATGGAGCAGGGATGAGAATGGTGTTCATGTCATCTCAAAAGGGAGCACCTGTACATGAGGCCTGGCATCTGAAGCATCTCAGCTCAGGGCTGAAACAATAATCTGCCTTTGCCCACTATTGTGGGGAGGAATGTCTGAATGGCACTGCAGGGAGTGTGTACCACCTGCCAGGCTCTAACAGGGTGCCTGGTCTATGTCTGCTTTGAGGTTTGCCTTCGTTATCACTTTACATCTGTAAGATTGAGATTGTATCTGCCTTCCAATCATTGCTCATATTTTTCGGTGTCAGGGGAACCCTCATTATATTTTAGAAGACTTATTAACCTAAAGTGATCACAGTCATCATAATTTCAAACAGAATGTATCGCACTCAGACCAACGACTTGATACCACTTCCAATTCAGTTTTGTTTTCCACAAAATTCAGTGAGGAAATAGGCTACAGAAACATAATCCCTTGATTATACCAGTAGATGCAGAAAAAGCGTTTGACGCAATCCAAGATCCATTCATGATTAAGATTCAGAAAACAGAAATGAAGAGGAACTTCCTCAGCTTGATGAAGAACATCTACAAGAAACCTTCAGCTAACACTGTACTTCACTGTGAGCTTTCCGTCTAAGGTCAGGAAAAGGCAAGGACGTCCCCTCTTGCTGTTCAGTTTCAACACCCTACTTGAAGCCCTAGCTAACAAGTAAGGTAGTTATAGATACTCTGACTGAGAAGGAAGAAATAAACTGTCTCTGTTTGCAGATATCATTATTTTCTTTGTAAAGGTATTTAAAAGAATAAAAAAGAACTGGTGGAACAAACTAGCAATTACACCGGGTTTGAGGATACAAGGTTACTATAGCAAAGTCCTCTGCTTTCTTCCATATCGGCAATAAGGAAGTGGACTTTCAAATTAAAAACCCATTACCATTTACATTAGCACCCCACAGAATGAAAGCTATTTGGTATAAGTCTAAGAAAATATGTGCAAAATCCATATGAGGAAAATGACAACGCTCTGAGGAAAGACATCAAAAGAGAACTAAATAAATGGAGAGATATGTCACTTTCACGGATAGGGACTCAATATTGTCGACATGTCAATTCTTCCCACTTTGCTCTATAGATTCAATGCATCCTGATCAAAATCCAGCAGGTTAGTTTGTGGATATTGACAAACTGACGATAAAGTGTATATGGAGAGGCAAAAGACACAAAACAGCCAACACAATGCTGAAGGAGGAGGAAAGGCTGGTAGACTGACACTACCGTACTTCAAGACTTGGGATAAACTTAAAACAACCACGGTAGTATGGTATTGGTGAAGGAACAGACCGACAACAGATCGATGGAACAAAAGAGGAAGCCCAGAAACAGACCTCCTCCATATATACAGCCCGCAGATTTATTCAATGGACCAAAAGTAATACACTGGAGCAAAGAAGTCTTTTCAACAAATGATGCTGGAATATCTGGACTTCCACGTGGGAAAAAATGAAGTTAGACACAGACCTTATGCCCTTCACAAAAAATTAACTCAAAAGGATCCTAGACCTAACTGTGAAACGCAAACCTACAAAACTGCATAGGAGATGCGTCTGCATAGGCAATCCAAAACACAGCAGAACATCTAGGTGATGATGCATACAGAGAACACTTCTTGAGATACAACATAAGGGCGTGATCCATGAAAGAAAAAATTGATACGGTGGACCTCAGTAAAATTTAAAAACTTCTGCTCTCTGACAGACCGGGAGAAAATCAATCAAGAGGCATATCTGATAAAAGATGGTTATCCAAAATTTAGAAAGAATTCTTAAACCCCCAAATATGAAAGTGCACAACCTGATTTAAACATGGGCAAAGACACAAACAGGGAACACACCAAAGAAGATTCGCAGACGGCAAATAAGCATATGAAAAGATGCTCAACATCATGTGCGATTATGAAATTGCAAATTAAACAACAATGAGGCATCACTGAACTCTGAGAGCATCAAAGGTTTGTGAAGATGTGCAGCAACTGGAACTCCCATTCACTGCCGGTAGAAACGCAAAGTGGCATAACCACCTGGAATGCAGAATAGAGGTTTCTCACAAAACTCAGCTTATGCTCACCTGTAATACAATCCAGTAATCACACGCCTTAGTGTTTCCTCACATAGGCTGAAAATTCATGTCCATGCAAGAACCTACACATAAATGTTTATGGTAGCTTTATTTATAATTGTTCAAACTTGGAAGCAACGAACATGGTGGGGTGGTTTTTTGTTTTTGTCTTTGGGTTGTTTTTTTTTTTTTTTTTTTGAGATAAATGTGTAAGTAAACTGTGGCACATCTAGAGCATGGAATATTATCCAGGGCTAAAACAAATGAGCTGTCAAGCCATAACGAGACAGGAGGAAACTTAAATGCATCTTAGCAGTGAAAAAGTCTATCTGACAAGGCTATAACTACTGTATGATTCCTACTATGTGATCTTCTGTAAAAGGCAAAATTATGGAGACGTTAAAACATTAGTGGTCTCATGAGTTAGAGGAGAGAAGGAAGAACAGGCAGTGTGCGGGGCATTTTCAGGACAGTGAAATAATTCTCTAGGTACTATAATTGCACTTTTGATATTTAGTCATTGTGGTTGAAAGTTGACGCCCACTTAAAAATCACGTGGACGTGACACTACACATTTGTGAAAACCGTTAGAACGTGCAGCGCCAAAAGTGAATCACAATGAACACTGTCGGTGGACTTTTGGCGTGATTTGGTATGTGGGTTCATCGACTCTAGTTAATGCATCACGCTGACGCAGAATATTCTAAGTGGAGGAGGCTGTGTATGTGTGGGAGCAGTAGGTATATGGGAACGCTGACTTTTGGCTCAAGTTTGCTGTGAACTTAAAACTGCTCGAAAGAGTAAAACAAGTTTTAAAAATCCAGTGAGGAGTTTCTGCTCCTGGCTGCCATGGAGTTAGCTCGCTGCTGCCTATGTCTCCCTGTGATTGTTAACTAATGATGCTAGACCAAATGCAAAACAAACAGACAGACAGACAAACAAAACCCCACACACATGAGGAATCTGAAAAGGAAGCAAAAGCAGATGCCTTGTAGTAGAGAAAGAAACCAGGGAGTAGGGAATGGTGTAGGTTGTATCACCCGCTTTCTCTTACACTTTTGTCTTTCATCCCTTCCCCAAGCAAAACTGCCTCACGGATTTGTGCAACAGCAGGGATACACGCAATTGACAGAGGAAGAGATTACCTGGGCCCAATTTACAGATGACTCTGCACGATATGCAGACACCACCTGAAAGTGGACAGCTGTAGCGCTACAGCCCCTTTCTGGGACATCCGTGGAGAACAGTGGGGAAGGGTCAACCTCCCGGTGGGCAGAACGTGGAGCAGTGCACCTGGTTGTTCACCTTCCTTAAAAGAGCAATGGACAGGAGCACTAGGGTGGCTCAGTTGGTTAAGCGTCTGACTCTTGATTTTGGCTCAGGTCATGATCTCAGGGTTGTGGGATCGAGCCACGTGTTGGGCTCTGTGCTGGGCGTGGAGCCTGCTTAAGATTCTCTCTCCCTCTGCCTCTGCCCCTCTCCCCTTCCCTAAAGAAAAGATAAATGGACAGAATTCTGATTCTGTTCCAATTCACGGGCTGTGGCCAATTGTTTGGCAGAGAGGTCAGGGAATTGGAAGGAACATGAATTAAAGTAGGTGACAAAATTCTAGGGAAGAGGTATGTGGATAGACCTCTCTGAGCAGGTGAAAAATGATATTTGTGTCTTAGGTGAATGCTCACTGAAGGGTGACCTTGGCAGAGAGGAATTTTCTTTTTCTTTTTTTCCGTTCTCTCTGCTTTGCTTTTAAATTCCAGTAGAGTTGCCCTACAGTGTTATATTAGTTTCACGTGTAGAACAGCGTGATTCAAACAATTCCAGACCTCACCCAGTGCTCATCGGGACAAGTGCACTCCTTAATCCCCATCGTCTATTTCGCCCACCCCGCCACCCCCTCCCCTCTGGTAACCATCCCTTTTTTTCTCTATAGGTAAGAGTCTGTTTTTTGCTTGTCTCTCTCTCAGCGGAGATGAATTTTAATAATCAAACGTACAAGACAAACTGTTCTATGCTTATTAGCCAGCCTCTTTCCTCAGCCATCTTTGTCATTGCCCAATGGGCTCCTGAACCAATTGGCCATGAGGCATGGAAGGATGTTAGTTATTGGTTCAGCACATGGATGTCTACTCGCCAGAGCTGACGTGGCTAAGTGCACCGCTGAGTGCCCAGCCTGCGAGCAAGAGAAGTGATCCCTGTGCCTTTGATAAGGTACCATCCCCCCAGGTGATCAGCCAGCTAGCTGGTGGCAGGTTTATTCCATTGGATCTCTTCCACCGTGGAAAAGCAGCATTTTGTTCTTACTGGAATAAACACTTACCACCGAGATGACTTTGCCTTCCTGGCATGCAGTGCTTCTGTCTAAACTAACGGCAGTGACTTACAGATTGCCTTATCTACCACTGTTGTTTTCCACGCAGCACGATTCTGATGGAGGAACTAGATTCACAGCAGATGGTGTGAAGCCATGAACCTGTAGTCATGGAATTCACTGGTGCTATCATGCTCCCCACTATTCCAAATCTGGTGGCTGATACAATGTTGGAATGTCCTTTTGAAGACTCTGTTAATAGTGCCAGGTAGATGGCAATACCCTGTAGGAGTGGGGCAAGGTTCTCCAGGAGGCTGTATATCAGAATCAGCAACCAACATACGGAGCTATTTCTCCCCCGTGCAGGATTCATGGCTCCAGGAATCGAGGGATGGAAAGTGGGAGTGGCACCACTCACTATTACCCCCCTAGTGATGCACTAGCACAATTTCTACTTCCTGCCCCTCTGCCTTTATGCCTTGCTTGCCTAGAGGTCATAGTTTCAATGGGATGAAAAATGACAATGATTCCGTTGAACTCTAAGTTAAGACTGCTGCCCCACCACTTTGGTGGTCATATTTTCACATAACCTGCCTTCCACAGAAGGTTCCCGGGGAAAGAACGGATGATGGTTAATTTTATGTAGTCAACTTGGCGAGGGCACAGTGTTCAGGTATTTGGTCAAATACTAGAGTGGGTATTGCTGGGAAGCTAACTTCTTACATAACGTTAACAGTTAAATCAATAGTCTGTGAGTAATTCACATCAGCTGCTATAATGTGGCCGGGACTCCTTCAATCAGATGAAGGCCATAAGAGAAAACAGGGCTGAAGTTTCCCAAGGAAGAGAGAATTCTGCCTTCATACTGTCTTTGGGCTGGAGCTGTCACGCCAGCTCATATAGTAAGTTTTCCAGCCACTGTGTTGCTCCTCCACTTCTGGAGTCCCCAGATCGTTTGCCTTTCCCTTACTAATACTCAGAATTTTCTTTTTCTTTTTCTTCTTAAATTCCAGTTAGTTAACGTACAGTGTAGTATTAGTTGCAGGTGTAGGATTTGGTGATTCATCTCTTACATACAATGCCCAGTGGTCATCCTGAGTCCCCTCCTGAATCCCCATCCCCTGTGTAATGGATTTCCCCCACCCACCTCCCCTCCAGGAACCCTCAGTTTGTTCTCTATACTTAAGAGTCTGTTTCTCGGTTTGCCTTTCTTCCCCCCCGCCCCATGTTCACCTCTTCTGTTTCTTGTATTCCACACATGAGTGAACTCATACGGTAGTTTTCTTTCTCTGGCTGACTTATTTGGCTTAGCATATTAATGTCTAGCTCCATCCATGCTATCGCAAATGGCAAGGTTTCATTCTTTCAGAGTTTCCTTTTGGTTGCCTCTCGCATGAATTTCAAGATCCATAGTTTTGCTTCGTAGCGAAGTGCAAGAAGAAACGAGTTTCTGTCATTTGGTCCAGACCAAACGTCATACCTTGTTTTGTACAGAGTTCCATTTTTTCCCATAATTTTTGGCACATCCCCGAAACAAAAGCTCATGTCTAATTCTTATTTCCTCGATGGGTGAATAATGAATGTTGGATTAGTGCTTTCAGAAGTGAGAACTTACCCATATCACCCAATTTAACACACACCCATACTTCACCAATATGTAACCAAACACCTCTTAAACCTCTACTACTCTCTGAATCATGCAAGAGACTGTGTAATATGAATGTCATCGAGTGCCAGGTTTTCCCATGCTATATTCTACGTCACATTGGTTTTCATGTTATTTTTGAATAGGCATAGTGTGTTATCAAAACTGCTATTCTTTAACATACAGAAATCTTATTGTTCCACTAAGTATAAACAGAAATAGAAATGTACCAGTCCAGATGTTAAACGGACGGGTTTCGGTAAAAGAAAAATGTTGCCGATATTTTTAGCAATGGTACTTCCTAGGAATCGCTGCGTATGATTCTCATCCTGGAAGACGAAAAATTTCATCAGAAAACTAACCTATCTTTAAACGATTCAAATGGACATTTTCAAATGGTGAAAACCCAGCCTTTAAAACGAAGAATCCACTCTATCAGGTGAGCAGAAGATTGCACAGAAGCAAGGTCAGGACCAAGGCGGACAACATGATTAGGGAACTGAATATATCAACATGAGTCTAGATTGAAATAAAGGTAAGGACAGAGGTCTAACACAGGCGTAAGTGAAGAGATGCAGCGAGAGAAGAAAAGAGGGCAGAAGCAGGGTCTGAACAAGCAATAGCCCAGAGTTTTTACGACTGATGAAAGGCATCCATACATATCACAAGCTCTGTAGACCCTCCCAAAATAATGACAAAGACACTCACCCCACAGCATCAAATTTAAAGAGTGACGATAACCAAATACAAATTCACAAAAGCAAGCAGGTTAAAAATATACTTTAGTTTTAAAGCTGAGCGATATGATAGAATAATGAAACCTAGGAGAAAATGAAATGGTATCTTTCACAGCCTAGAAAAACAAGTGTCAATGTAGGATTCTATAAGCAGTATAAATATTCTTCAAAAAGATGAATTAAAAATGTTCTCTCTCTCTCTCTCTCTCTCTCTGTCTCTCCATCACACACACACACACACCACGGATGAAACTCATCACCAGCAAATGTGCACTAAGAGAAATAATATTAACAGTTCCTCAGGAAGAAAAAATAGAACTCCAAAGTGCAACAATAGTATAGGAAATAAGGAGGAGCGAAGAAAGGTCATTATGTGAGTAAATATTAAAAAAAAAACATTGACTGCCTAATCATTGTAGAAACAAAGAAATTAATATTTTATGGACTTTTATGTATATGTAAAATTAACCTAATGTAAATACAAGGTGAAAGCTCAAGAGGAGAAATGAAGTTAAACTATTCCACAAATCCAGCATTATAAGGGAAGTTATAAAATTAGAACTTTGCATTCACTGTTAGTAATTATTAAGACTATAACAACCGAGGGATGCATATTGTAAGCTCAATAAAAGAGTAAGGAAATACAGACTTCACACCCTCGCAGGAAAAAGTGGAATCACAAAAAACACTGGAATGTTTTTATGGAGAGAAAAAGGGCCGTAAGAAGTGTGAATCAAAAGATAAGATGGTAACAAGTACTGTACTCCATGTAACAATGAGGCTGGATCTAATGATTATTTATTTATTTAAATTCAAGTAATTAACAGATAATGTATTATTACTTTCAGAGTAGAGTGTAGAGATTCGTCTGTTGCAAAGAACCCTCAGGGCTCATTACACCAGGTGCCGCCTTAATGCCCATCTCCCAGATACCCCATCCCCCCACCCACCTCCCCTCCAGCAACCCTCAGTGTGTTTCCTACAGTTAAGAGTCTTCTATGGTTTGTCTCCCTCTCTGATGTTGTGTTATTTTATTTGTCCCTCACTTCCCCTATGCGGATCTATTAATTTTTATACCACATATAAGAAGTTATAAGTGGGTCGGAGTTTAAATTATAAGTGTGTGAATAGAACACACAAATGAAGAAATACATACATGCACCCGGCCCCCTGTTTCACTTTGCCTTTTTAAAGTTGGCTCCATGCCAAATGTGGAGCCGGACACGGGGCCTGAACTCACGACACTGAGATTAAGACCTGAGCTGAGATGAAGAGTCAGGTGCTTAACTGACTGGACCACCCAGGCACGCCCTCCTAGTCCCCTGTCACTGCTTTCCTTTCCCGTTCTTAGAAGATACCCTAAGGATACAGTCTTGAGATAGAAAAGTGGTGATAAGACTATCTGGGTGCTGTACACGGCTGAACCCACTTAAATCCTCTGTATACACTTGTAAGATTTGATGGGCAGGTGGGGATATGTACCAGTCTTCTGGACCCCCTAAACAAGACTCATAAATAAATTTCCTTGCTTCTTAAACTGCCACCCACCAATCTGAGGTGGTCTACCTCTTTCTTGGTTTAATCCCTGCCCTCCTCTTAAGGAGGGGGGCACGGTGTTAGGTTTAGATTACACACAGGAATTTCCTGGAATAGGGAAGCAACAACATGGCATGAAACACAATGATGACAGAATACACATTTTGTTTAATGTATACTAGTAATGTAAACCAACAAGTAACAAAATTGCTCTCTTGAATAAACCTTAATAGGTTTCAAAGGAAATAAGAATTGGTTATCTGACAAGAGAAAAGCTAATGTAGAATTCACTGTGAAAAAGAATGAAAAATCTCTGAGCAAGGAATACTCTGGTAAATACCTTACGACTGAAAGAAATCATACTGAAAATTAGAAAATATTTTTAATCAACTATTAATGAAGGTGGCCCACAGCTTGTATGGGATGGAGATGAAGTCATGCTGGAGGATAAGGCATACTCGAAACTGCGTAAACAAGAGAAGAAAGGGTGGATGAGAATGACTTCAACCTCTACCTCAAGAAGCTATTATAAAGGGTATCCAATGTTGGTTCCCCGGGTGGCTCGGTTGGTTAAGTGTCTGACTCATAGCTTTAGCTCAGGTTACTGAGATCAAGCCAAGCGACGGGCTCCACGCTCAGCATAGAGTCTGCTTGAGATCTTCTCCCTCTCCCTCTTCCCCTCGCCCCACTTGGGAAAGCTCTCTCTCTCCCCACCCCTCAAATAAACAAATAAAATCATTTAAAAAAAAAAAGAACATCCAATGGGAAAAAGGTAGTCTCCTCAACAAATGGTGTTAGACAAACTGGACAGCAGCATGCAAAGGAATGAAACTGGACCATTTTCTTTCACCATACACAAAACCAAATTCCAAATAGACTAAAGACATAAATGTGAGACACGAAGCTATTAAAATCCTAGAGGAGAATATAGGCAGTAACCTGTTTGACATCAGCCACAGCAACTTTTTCTAGGTATGTCTCCCAAAGCAATGGAAACAAAAGCAGAAATAGAGTACTGGGACTTCATCCAAATCAAAAGCTCCTCCACAGCAAAGGAAGTAATCAAGAAAACTAAAATGCAACCTACAGATAGGGAAAAGATATTTGCAAATGACATATCTGATAAAGGGTTAGTATCCAATATACATAAAGAACTTCTCAAACTCAACACCCAAAGAACAAATAATCCAGTGAAGAAATGGGCAGCAGACATGAACAGACATTTCTCCAAAGAAGCCATACAAATGGCCAACAGACACATGCAAAAATGCTCAACATCACTCGGTATCAGGGAAATACAATTCAAAACCACGATGAGATACCACCTCACACCAGGCAGAATGGCTAAATTTGATAAGTCAGGAAGCGAAAGATGTTGGGGGGGATGAGGAGAAGGCGGAACCCTCTGATACTGCCGGTGGGAATGCAAGCTGCTACAGCCCCTCTGGAAAAAGTATGGAGGTTCCTCACAAACTTCAATATAGATCTACCCTACGATCCAGCAATTGCTCTACTAGGTATTTACCCAAAGGATACGAACATAGTGATCTGAAGGGGCACCTGCACCACAATGTTTATAGGAGGAAAGTCCACAGTAGCCAATATACTGAGAGAGCCCAGATGTCCTCCAATGGATGAGTGGATAAAGAAGTGTGGTATATACATATACAATGGAATATTACTCCGCCACCAAAAAATGACTTCTTACCATCTGCCACACCATGGATGGAACTAGAGGGTATTATGCTAAACAAAATAAGGCAATCAGGGAAAGACAACTATCATACGATTTCACTCATATGTGGAAATTGAGAAACAAAACAGAGGATCAAAGGGGAAGGCAGGGTCAAACAAAATCAGATGGAATCAGAGAGGGGGACAAACCATAAAAGACTCTTAACTATAGGAAACAAACTGTGGATTGCTGGAGTGGATGTGGGGGGGCAGGGGGGGTATCTGGGCGAGGGGCACTAAGGAGGACACTTGATGTAAAGAACACTGGGTGTTTTATGCAACTGATGAATCACTAAATTCTACCTCTGAACGTAATAATACGCTACATGGTAACTGATTGAAATTAAATGAAACAATCCTAGAAGTCCTCGCCACAGCAATCAGATAACAAGAAGAAACGAGGGCATCCACATCGGCAAGGAAGAAGTCCAACGTTCCCTATTCGCAGACGGCATGATACTCTATGTGGAAAACCCAAAAGACTCCACCAAAATATTGCTAGGACTCTAACACGCATTCAATAAAGTCACAGGAGACAAACTCAAGGTACAGAACTCTGTTTTCTTTCTCTACCCCAATAATGAAGCAACAGAAATTAAGGAATCAATCCCATTTACAAGTGCATCAAAACCCATATGATACCTAGTTATAAACCTTGCCAGGGAGGTGAAACACCTGTACCCTGAAAACTATAAAACACTGGTGAAAAAATTGAAGACGACACAAAGAAATGGAAAACTATGCCATGCTCATGGATTAGAAGCACAAATATTGTTAAAATGTCTGCACTACCCAAAGCTATCTACACGTTTAACACAGTCCCTATCAAAATACCACCAGCATTTTTCACAGACCTAGAACAATCAATCCTAAAATTTGTATGGAACCACCAAAGACCCAGAATAGCCAAAGCAACCTTGAATAAGAAAAGCAAAGCTCGAGGCATCACAATTCTGGACGTCATGTTATATGACAATGGTGTAGTGAACAGAACGAGACGGCACAGCCACAAAAATAGCCACATCGATCAATGGAACAAACAGAAAACCAAGAAAGGAACCCACACCTATATGGTCAACTCATGTTGGGCAAAGCAGGGGAAAAGACCATCTCTCTAAGAAAGTGTGTTGGGAAAACTGGACAGCAACATCAAAAGAATGATATTGGACCACTTTCTTACACCATACACAAAAATAAATCAAAATGGATCGAAGACCTAATGTGAGACCTGAAGCCATCAAAATCCTAGAGTAGAGCACAACCTCTTTGGCAGCAGCTGTAGCAAATTCCTCCTAGATATGTCTCCTGAGGGAAGGAAACAGAAGCAAAAATAAACTATTGGGACTTCATCAAAATAACAAGCTTCTGCTCAGCAAAGGAAACAACAAAACTAAAAGGCAACCTGGAGAATGGGAGAAGATATTTGCAAATGACACATTTGATAAACGGTTAGTATCCAAAACATATAAAGTATTTATAAACCTCAACACCCGCACAACGAAGAATCCAACTAAAATATAGGCAGAAGATATGAATAGACATTTATCCAAAGCAGACATCCAGATGGCCAGCAGACACATGAAAATATGCTCAACATCACTGATCATCAGCGACAAACAAATCAAAACTACACGAGGGGGCGCCTGGGTGGTTCAGTCCTTAAGCGTCTGCCTTTGGCTCAGGGCGTGATTCTGGAGTCCTGGGATGGAGCCCCATTCAGGCTCCTAGGGGGGCAGGGAGCCTGCTTCTTCCTCTCCCACTCCCCTGCTTGTGTTCTGTCTCTCATTGGCTGTTTCTCTCTCTCTGTCAAATAAATAAATAAAATTTAAAAAAAACTACAATGAGATATCAACTCATACGTATTAGAATGGCTAACGTCCCTGCCTTTAAACACTTAAAAAAAAAAAAAAGATCTTATTTACTTATTTGTCAGAGAGTGAGCACAAACGGGAAGTGGCAGGCAGAGGGAGAAGCAGGCTCCCCGCTGAACAGGAGCCCTATGCTGAGCAAGGAGCCTGATGGGGGACTCTTTCCCAGGACCCTGGGATCAAGACCTGAGCCAAAGGCAGAGGCTTCACCGACTCAACCGCCCAGGCATCCTGCCTTTAAAAGCTTTTCAAGAAAGTCTAGAAGTTCTGCAAGAGATTTGTGTGTGGGTTTTTGCCATGGGGCTTGTGACATGAGTTCTCTATCTTTCTCTCTGGAAGCTGTTCCAAATTGCTTTAGCGTTAGAGTTATATTTTTCTATAGCACAGTAAACTAAGTGTGCTATTACATTAAAAATCGAAAAGTTTATATTACCTGTCCCCCATACTTATAAAGAATTGAAATCTTTATTTCTATATTAATGATTTCATCTGCAAAACCATGTGACCTCTGTGTGCCACATGTTGGGAATCCTTTCCTTCAAAAGGAGGATAAAACCCCTCATGTCAAAATACAAACAAACAACTCCTCACCTCCAACAATAAAAAGAAATTACTACGAATTTTTATGTAAACATCAGGTTACCAGCATAGCCATCATGTACACTGTCAGTTTTCCTGGCCAACATTTTCAGGAGTACTTACTTTGAGAAAGAGCAAGGCCTTCTAACTTGGAACTAAATCCCCAAATCTACTGCTTATTAGAGTCAGATGTAAGTTTTGGGTACACTGTGACCCACCTTTCTGTGAGGATTAGATGAGGTTATAAATGTATGGAACCCAGGAGAGAGAAGTGGCTGCCATATAGTACACACCCTATAAATCAGAGTTTTAATTCTAACCCTTGTTATTAAAAAAGCTCAAAAAATGGACCTATTGTCGTAAGCGTAGCCAAGTCGTGCTTGGTCAGCTATTTGCAATCATACAGCACAGATCAAAATGACGTAGTTAACAGAGCTGTGACCTTAGCTTTCTGCCTATAAGATTCGTAAGCGCATACAAACTGGAGCAGGTAGCTTTGGAGTGACAGCGTCATTAGAGGTGTCTTGCAGAGAAGATGGGCACCTCACAAATTTGAAAGGATGGGACCCTGGAGGTGCCCCTTCAGTCACCTGCCATTTAGGAAGGGTCCAATTGCAAAACAGAGATGCAATCCAGACACAGCGGAGCACGGGCGAGTCTAGTCCTACGTTACTCACAGCCTTTCAGAGTCTTCAGTTCCAGAGAATAGAAAAACACCAACTCATTTTATGAAGCTAGTATCAGCTTGAGAGCAAAATCCAAGCCACTATATAGAAGTGTGTGCTAATGACACTCACGAGGATAGTCATAAAACTTCTAAACAAATTATTAAGATGTAAGTTATTCAGAAACATAATACATCGTGACTGTTCCCTCCCAGTAATGTATGGTTGGTTTAAACATAGGACAATATGTATGTCATTCACCACATTAACAGATTAATGAAGGTAAGAATCCTAAATGTTTGGTGTTTGGTGGAAGTCAACATATGTTCAATACAAATATTCGTAGTAAACGAGAATAAGAATAGAACTTCCTTTACATTACAGTAAATAGAGTAAAATGTGGAAGTTTTTCTAATTTATCAGGAATAACATTGTGACCAGTTCTTTTCAACACTGTACTGGGTGGGTCTGTCCAATGTTGTAAAATGAGAGAAAAAAGAAAAGGAAAACGTTTAAAATGGCAGAAACAAACTGTCAGTGTTCAAAGATGACATAATTGTGCATGCTTGAAACTCAAAATGGATGCTGATGTACACTGATTAAATCATACATAGCATATATCTGAGTGTATCAGCTCAATCAGAATATAACATTTCAAAAAACTGACATAATTTTTGATAGCATCTACTACTTAGAAGAAGTTTTTCTTTAAAGATGTATTTATAAATTTGAGAGAGAGAGAGGGAGGGAAGAAGGGAGGAAGGGAACAGAGGCAGAGGGACAGAATCTTTCAAGCTGACTCCCCACGGGGCACAGAGCCCAACTCGGGGTCCACCCCATGCCCAAGGAATTATGACCTGAGCTGAAACCAAGAGTCAGCTGCTTAAGTGACTGAGCCACCCAGGCGCCCCCTACTTAGAATAAGTTTAACACAAGATTTCAAAAGATTCTTTGGAGGAAGTCTGTAAAACTTTATTGAGAGAATTTCAACAGTGAAGTACCCCACATAAGAGTAGTCTGCATGTTTCAGCTTGTCCTTGTTTAAATCTGGGGCTGTCCTTCACCTGTAAGATAAGGACGTTAACAGTGGGAAACATTACTCAGCAGAATTGTATTTCGAGTAAACTAATGGTACAGGAAGGACACTATACTTTTCATTGTATAAGACAGAATTCCAAGCATATATTTTACCAGTATGTTTTGAACACACCACACTTTCCACTGGTACAACAAAACACGAAGACAGTTGAGGTTCCTAACACACAAAACCAAAGGAGCCTATTAAAGGTAGTTTCAAATGGAAAGCAAAAACCAAACGTAGTTTTACAAAAACTACACACAACACGCAAAGAACTGAAAAACAAATTTAGGTGTAAGTATCCTTCTTGAACTTGAAATAATATTCTCAATATATGATGCTGAAGTAATAATGCCAAGCTGGTTACTGTTTAAGTGATGTTAGCAGAGAAACTACTAAGTACCACATGTAATTTATTCTTTGTTATGCTTAAGTGGAAAACTGTTTTTGTCAGCTAGTTGATCCCTTATGCCGTTGATCAAGTAGGGTAACCGTTTGCCGTGCCGGTGTGTGCCCTAACGGTGTTCCAGTTTGTCGAATAGATTATATGGTCACGTACTTCACACCTGTCAGAATGGGTAAAACTAACAACCCAGGAAACAAGAGATGTAGGCGAGGATGTGGAGAAAGGGGAACCCTCTTACACTCTTGGTGGGAATGCAAACTGGTACAGTCCCTGTGGAAAACCGTATGGAGGATCCTAAAACAGTTAAAAAGAGAACTAACCACCTTGTGAACCCAGCAGTTACAAGAGGAGGTTTTTACCCAAGGGACACAAAACTACAGAGTCAAAGAGCTACAAGCATAATCAACAATAGCCAAAGTATGGAAAGGGCCCAAACGTCCATCGACTGATGAATGGATAAAGAAGAGGTGGTATACGGTGGAATATGACTGAGGCATCAGAATGATGAAATCTTGCCATTTGCAATGATGTGGATGGACCTAGAGTGTATTATGCTAACAGAAATAAGGCAGTCAGAGAAAAACACATAACATGATTTCACTCATATGCGGAATTTAAGAAAAGAAACAGATGAATGAAATGGGACAGGGAAAAAAAAAGAGGGAAGCAAACCATGAGACTCTTAACTACAGAGAACAACCTGAGTGTTGATGGAGGAAGATGGGTCGGGAATGGGCTAAATGGGTGACGGGTATTAAGGAGGCACTTGTTGTGATGAGCACTGGGCGTTAGATGTAACTGATGAATCACTAAATTCTACTCCGGAAACCAATATTACACTACGTGTTAACTAACTAGAATTTAAATAAACATTTGGGAAAAAAAAATAATAACAGCAGGATTAGGTATCCAGGTCTCCATAGAGAAGCCCAAAGAGCAACCATTGTGTTTTGTTGTTTTCAGCGGCAGTCAAATCTCAATTCACATGTTAAAATTTGACCAAAGATGTTGTCTGATATAAAAAAAGAAAACTCGTGCAAAATGGAACATCTTTGTATTCTATGTACGGTAGCCAACAGAACCACAGAACACACAAATCAGCATTAAAAATGAGCGTAATATATCTGAATTGAAATCCATATATATATGAGTAAACATGGGTTCCGAAGTTAAGGGATTCTCCGAGAATCACACAAGTTATGTTAGAGCTGGTAGTAGAACCTACTTCAGTGCCTCAGCATAATATTTAATCCAAATGAATTTTGTGTTTGATAAAAGCAGAACCTACAAAAGTATCTCAATATTATCAGGTCTCTGCCAGATTATTTATACTCAAAAAAAGGAACTGTTTTCATATTTTATGATTTAATAAGGCTTTGACCCACTTTGTTTCTATGTCCACTAGTGTGTAAGTCAGGCCGTCAGGATGTTCGGGTTTGAACTACTGGGGACAGTGTCTTCATATGTAAACTCTGTTTTGAATGTATCCTGAAAGTTATATCTACTTAAATAAAGATATTATATTCAGGAAAAGACCCTCATACTTTGCACTGTGAATGGATAACATACCTGCTTCCGGCATTTTAATGGGCTCTAAGAAGGGCAGGCTTGTCCCCTTGACCTCAGGGTCATCTTCAGTTATATCCCCAGCCTTTGCCTGAGGCAGCTCCTGGAGATCAGCCTCCAGGTCCGGTCCTTGAAACACAAACGTAATCAAAATTTAAGCAGTGAATATGAAATACAAATAAATAAGAGCCTATAGGCTAGTGTGATAAAAAAAAAAAAAAAAGATGTGATGGAAACATGCATTGCCCATTCTTGTTTCCCCGTAGTACGATATGCTTTATTTCAAGTGACATTCTAAAGATAAAGCCCACTGCACTTTATTTCCTTTATATTACCGTAGTGTTCTAAGAAGAGAGAGCATCAGCTATCTAAGAAAACAAGTCTACACCATGCGTAAGAGTTTATTTAAAAGGAGAATATAGTTTTCTGAAGGATTAGCTGAGTGTGTGTGTGGGCATGTCACAAATCCTACACTAGTGACACCCATTCCGTATTAGGGCAACCCGCAAGTTATTTTGTCAAATCTTACTAGTTCGATTTAAGTGCAAAGTCCCTGTAGGGAACTTAGGATAAAGGAGTCATATATGGAGCAAAGTTCCGAAACCAACAGCAAAACATTAGTGATTAACAGTCCAACTACTGTCTTACAGTGAGAATACAGGAAGTGAAGTGGAAAGAAATTAATGGACTTTGTTGTCAGGAAGAGGTTTGTGGAACCCTCTTCTTTTTTAAAAAGATTTTATTTATTTATTTGAGAGAGAGACAGAGATAGTGACAGCTCAAGCAGGGAGGAGAGGGAGAAGCAGGCTCCCCACTGGGCAGGGAGCCCAAAGTGGGAATCAATCCCAGGACCCTGGGATATTTGATCTGAGCCGAAGGCTGACCATTAACCAACTGAGCCACCCAGGCGCCCCTTGTGGAACCCTCTTAACTGCAAATTTCTAACATAACCCATGGCCTGAATGGTGTCAATAATTCACTACACGTACTTGGTGAAAAGGCTATATTTGGAAGACACTCCTTTCTTGTTTCATGATCATTTTAAGATACTTTGGATTCTCCTACCCATAAGGGTATCTAAACACCTTTTAAAGCCGCTTAAAAATCATACTACTATAGTGACCCTAAGGCCACTTTCCTGAATTACCCAGCTCTTACGAAATGTACCATATCAAACGAATAATCTGACAGAGGCTCTCATTCATTGAGCTCTTTCCTGGAGTCTCTCTCCTGCTCCCCTGAACTGGATTGATTCCTGTACCAGTAGTAAGCTACTTTACAGTACGGACACCTCTGAGTAGTAAGCATTCTATACAAAACCATGCACTTGTTTGTACAACACAGACGGTAGGAAGAACACAAACCTCTTTAAAAATTCTTATTTTAGGTAATCTCTACACTCAGTATGGGCCTTGAACTGTCGACCCCGAGGTCAAGAGTCACACGCTCTAGGTTCCAGCCAGGTTCCCCATGAACACAAACCTTGTAACAAAAACTGAATTACCTCTCCATGTGTCAAGCGGTCTTTGGCAAGCCACAATCCCTGAGCCTTAGTTTTCTCATTTATAAAATGGGGCTTCCATCCCAATGCAACCCGGCTTTATTCCACATGTCATCGGATATGCTGACCTGGCACTCTGCCTATGCTGCTGAAAACTGCTTAAGCTTTGGATGAAATGAGTGAAAAGGCCACACAGAAATGTTCTAAGAAGAACAAATTAAACCAGTGAAACGATGTATAGTTTTGTAGTTAGTGAAACATTTTCCTCTAATTTAGGAAAGACTGCATTTTCAAGCACACCAATTCATTCTTGAGGAAACAGGGGAGATTCATTACAGCAAAGGACTACATGAAGCTGCACACGACACTCTCTTCACATTTTCAGCCCATTTTCCGGAAATGACTGAGATTCTCTTCTCATGTGTTCTTTCCT
Organism: Ursus arctos; assembly: GCF_023065955.2. Taxonomy (NCBI): domain Eukaryota; kingdom Metazoa; phylum Chordata; class Mammalia; order Carnivora; family Ursidae; genus Ursus; species Ursus arctos. The sequence continues at coordinate 43,796,016 of NC_079873.1, forward strand.
GTTCTTTTTTTTTTTTTTATCAGACTTTCCACTGTTTTTATTTTAATATCTTATGTTTTAGAGACTTATTTTCTATTGTCCCAATTCTTCTTATTTCCATGGTATCATAGGTAATACATTTATTTTTTTATAATAATATTTTTTATTATATTATGTTAGTCACCATACAGTACATCCCTGGTTTTTGATGTAGAGTTCGATGCTTTACTCCTGTTCTGGGACGTCATAACACATGATGCACACACACCCCCTGCCCCCGCAGACATTCTGCGACCCTTTCCCTTCACCTTGAGCCACAGGTGCTCCTTCAACTTCCTTCCCTTGATCAGGTATAATGTCCTGACTCGCAGGTGGTACCTCCTTCTGTTTTGGGTGCTCATCACTGGGCTGCTGCTCCTAGGGGTGTGTGTGTATGTGCACAGATAAAAACGTGTTTCGTTAATACATGCTAACAGAATAAATATACATTACACATTTTGCTATCAAATAATGAATAAGCACAAAGAGACTCCCACGTCATGATTCTATGGACTTGTTCTGAAAAGTTACTCTCCCACAGAGCGGCTACTCTAACAAGAGGTAGCCACAAGCACTTTGGAGTCTACTGTAAAGGATGCTGGGATGGGCATGCACATTTGGTCGTTAATAACCGTGACAAAGAAGCCATAGGGTGTATTTCCACAGGCAACAGAAACATGGATTCCTTCTGGTTCAATGTTTCCTTCCCTCTAGCAGCAGAGAAGCTTTTATCACTGCATCTGTATGTTTGCAGCTCCTCAAAATTTTCAGAGCAATAAATGTATGGCACTCAAAAACATCGGATCTGGAAGTACTCACGGCCACGTGCTGGTTAGACCCTCGATCATCCTTTCTTTGACTGGACTTGGATCTTGATCTGACTCGGCCACTCATAGTTCACCCTGAAAGGAGAATATTGGTATTTGGAAAACGTACTCTAAAGGAGAGGTATACCTCTTCCAAGGCCAAAAAGGTTTCATTTTTTTTTTTACCTTGAAAATACTTTGAAAGCCAACCTAGTTCATGGAATTGTCTCAAGACCATGAGATTGACACATGGCAGACAGCATTATTGCCATTTTGGAGAAAACCTGTATACAGAATTTAGCTGACTTTCTCAAGAACACAAACCTATATTTTGATATTAACTTCCATTGTTTTGTCTCATGGTCTTGAGACAATTCCATGAACTAATCATCATGAATGCTATTTGGAAATCATAAAGAATTCTACAAGTTCAAGCGCTGGGAAATATTAATACATCTGGGGCTGTAGGAAGTTCTGTTCATCTTAATAAACTTACAGAGATGTGCACTTTGAAGGTAGACCTCCAAACCTCCTTCTTTCCTGGAAAAATAACCCAGGGTAATTGCCCAAATAACTGCAAATCTGAAGCATCAGCTTTCTACAGTCAGCACATTTTTGTAGTACAATGAGAAGCTCATAGTCTGAGAAATTGTTGAATGACCCCCTCTTTCCGTTTTCTATATCTCCCACCTACTCCAATTCTCATTAGAATGAGAGCCTCTTCTTATAAGGTAGTCAAGAAGGAAATGTTAATTTATCTAAGGCCTATCAACTTCCATATGCCCCCAATGAAATCTCTTCTTCCCCCAACCCCACCAACTTGCAAAACCTACTCCTTTTCCCGTGTACAATGCACCTGACCACATTTCTATAATCCCCAGAAATTGTGTTTGAAGGATAAAGAATAACTAGTATTTTCTAGTTTCTAATTTCTGGACCAAGAAATTAGAAAGAAGACCAGAATGATACCAAACCACATGATAAGGGTCTTATCATACAGGCAAGTGGATTATCATTGAAGGTTTTTTAAAGGAGGGATATAATTTTTTTAAGTGATGTTTTAGCAAGATGAATCTAGATTTGGTAAGCAGAATGTATTGAAAGGAGTCAAGTAACAGAAATCTCCCAGATGAAAGTCTATTGACGTGGTTCAGGCAAGTGGAGGTGAGGTCGTGAGAGCAGTAAGAATAGAACAGAAATAGGAAAGTCAGAAATAGAATACAGTTGTGAAGAAAATGAAAATATGGTATAGGGCACGGTGAGTTTAAGATGACAGTAGGATCCAAACAGAAATGTCAGGCGTATACAACTGAAAGTGCAAGACTGGGAAGCAGAAGAATGGCTTGAAACAATTATTTTGGGGAGAATATTCCATCGATGTTGTCACAGGTTTTGTGTAATTGCCTTTGCCAAAAGAGTGTAATGAGTTTATTTAACAATATACTTAACGATTTAATATATCAGAAATATCTTTTCAGCATGTAAACAATATTAAAAATTTCTGAGATGCTTTACACTCTTTTTCCCATGCTCTTCAAAATGTTTTTTTCCACAATCTTCAAAATCCAGTCTGGATTTTGCACTTACAGAACATCTATCTCAGTTTGGGCTAGCCATATCACAAGTACTCAGTGGCTACTCACCTATGGGTAGGGACTACAGTACTGTACAGTGCAACTCTAGATAATACCTTCCCACTTCTCATAGCTTAGCATCCATAGCAGAAAGCTGTAGGGTAAGGAAAAACTGATTGCCAAGACAGAAAATGTGAGAAGGTGTATAAAAGTAGGTTTGCCTATGTACATATATGTGTGTTGGTATTTATGTGTACTTGTAATGACATTTATTGAATTTTTATTATATGCCGGGCAATGAATTAAGCATTTTACATATATTAGTATGTTAACACAGCTGAAACTACTCTGTGGAGTAAGTACTATGACTATTATTCCCATTTTATGAATTAAAAAATAGTCTTCCTAAGATTAAGTAACATTTTCCAAAACGACACAGTACATAAGTAACTCTGAAAAAGTTATTTCATCCCAGAATCTTTGTACTTAAGGTATATTAAGATTTGTGGGATTTATTTTATTGACTTTCTTTTCTGGCAAAATGCTAAAGGCCGGAGCTATTATTATCTAATAACACATTGTGAGCAATTTTTCATATTACAAAATAATATTCAAAATTATGACTGTAATGATGGTGCACAAAATATCACATGAATAAATAATTTATTTAATCATTTAAAAAAAAAGAAAGCCAACCTAGTATGAGGAAAGCGTACACGCTGCGGTCACACCAAATACACGGGATGCAAGATCGTTTCCATCAGCCAGGCTGGCCGTGAAATCACCTTACGGACAGGCTAAAACACGAGGCTTAGTCTCACAGCTAGATTGCCCAGTACAAAGGCGTTTGAGAAAATAGTGGGGGACATTGAAACCTGAGTCACTGCTGCTTTGGTCACTTTCCCATTTACTCATTTTACCGCCTTAAATAAGGTTTTGTTGGAACACAGAGAAAGAAACAATCTTTCGCATTCGGCCTGTGGCTGTGTTCGCACTACGAGGGTTCCGGTGTCTAGCGGCGCAACACACCCACGGGCCGCCTCCTACCCTGATACTCTGCAAAGTGCACTACAAATCTCGGGAGACCCAGTTACAAGCCCCCAGCATTCCCCACTTCCTGGCCTTTCCCATACCGCCTGGTCTGCTCCCTGCCCAGGGTCCCACTGAGATTCCTGGCCTCTGTGTTCTGCCGGCAGTTGCAGGTGCTTCCATTACTCAGATAGCTCAACTAAGCAGGGAACAGGACCCCCACCCCCGGGGCCAGGCCTCGCCCCGTCGACATCTCCCCTCCAAGCCCACTATCCTCACTTGCTCCGGCCCCAACACGAAGATGAGCAAAATGGCGGCCGCAAAGCCTGTGAGGAGAAGGGCGCTAGCTCTTCCGAACATCCACCTAGGATGCCAGAGATCTACTGTCCCCACCTGCCCGACGCCCACTGACTCCGCCTCCATTCTAGCTCACACTCAGTCTCCTGAAAGGACTGATCTGGGGACCTACCAGTTGAATTCAGGTAGCGAGAAAGCTCAGGGCAGAGAGAACACGACCGCCTCAATCGATCTCAGCTCCGCTCACAGAACACGGGCGGCAATGCGCATGCCCAGCAACAGTCGCTCAGGGCAATGAGCATGCGCACTGTTCTCTCACAGCAATGAGCACGCGCAGAGAGTTGGGCGCGTGCAGGGTGGGTTGAGGTTTTCCCGCCTGTGCTGCTTCAGAGAATGGCAACCACGGGGTCTGCCCAGGAGAAGAACAGAGGCTTCAACAGTTTGTTTTTCAAAACACCAGTCTCTCCTATGCATCCAGATACTTTGAGGACAGACAGCCCCACTTTACCCTTAGTGCATAAGGTGTCTCAAAAAAAAAAAAAAAGCGCCGAGACAGAAATAGATGTGAAGCATTTTAATCCGAGTTTCATACGTGCTTTGATTTGCCATTTCCTCCTTTGCTTTTGGATGTTGTGTCACACTTGAATGAATGGGCTCACCTCTGTATGATAAATACAATAACAACCTGTTTTCTTTACATTTTTGTTTGTGCTACTGCACATTGAAATCTCTGCACTGGTAGCTCATTTCTCTCTATACAACTGTGTTCATTCAGTCCATGATCGTTTCAGAAATACCCACAGATACTGGTCTTGGGGTTAAGGCTCATTCCATGGTCACATGGCATGCAGCAGTAGTGTCTATACTCCTCAAATTCTGCACTTCCCCCCAAAAAAAGCCAGGCAACTTCCAAGCAAAGCTGTCTTTATCCCATAAAGGGAGAGCACTACCTGGACAGAGCCCCTATTCAATAGAGTCTTGGAGGTGGCAGGGCAGGAGGGATATTTCGTCAGATTTTGAAGTCTGGTATACAGCAGATCGTTCAGTGTTGCAGGAGGGTGTGATTAAGATTGGGTGACAATCATGATAGCATGGTTTAGGTTTGGAGGACACAACAAGGGAAGAATGTTCTTCCTAAAGATTTTTATTTATTTATTTGAGAGCAAGAGAGCACAAGCAGGGGGAGAGGCAGACGGAGAGGGAGAAGCAGACTCCCCACTGAGCTGGGAGCCCAACGCAGGGCTCGGTCCTAGGACCTGGAGATCATGACCTGAGCCGAAGGCAGATGCTTTACCATCTGAGCCACCCAGGTGCCCCACAAGGCAAGAATTTTAAGACCAAAAGTTCAATGTTTCTTGTGGTTGAAAAAGGTCCTGGGGAGCCTGGGTGGCTCAGGGCGTGATCTCGGGGTCCGGGAATCGAGACCCACATTGGGCTCCCTGCTCTGCTGGAAGCCTGCTTCTTCCTCTCCCACTCCCTCTCCTTGTGTTCCTTCTCTTGCTAGCTGTCCCTCTCTCTCTCTGTGTAAAATAAATGAATAAAATTAAAAAAAAAAAAACCTACAATGAGGCAGCATGCCACCTGACGGGATTCTGGGTCCTCCTTCACCCCAGAGTTCCAACCCTCTGGGCAGTCTTGCCCTGGCCTGACTCCGAGGAGAAGTGGACCAACTCACCTGGCAACTCATCTGGGCTTGGTAAGCATCGCGGGAATCTGTGGTCAGCACCCGTTCCAGTGAGCAGAAGGGAAGCCCGGCCACCTTCCAGGAATCTCTGTGAGGAATTCCACAGGCTGGGGATCTCTCACGGGGGGAGGTCCCGCAGGACAAGAGCCTCCCAAAAGGGGGGACCAGGAAGGAATTTCCAAAAGGAATTCCACAGGTCGGAGGCCTCCCAGGGAGGAGGTCCTGTAATAAATTGGATGTGAATGCGTGAGTGAATGAGCGGCCTGTTTGTGTTTGTGGCTCCACGGTCTTGAGACCACGGAGTCTGAGTGGGCCCCAACCTGTTTCCGTGGTGACCTCATAGGGTCTAAGGTGAGCCCTTCGGGATGCCACTGCAGGGCTTATACGGACTCACTATGGCTAAGAGGCACCCACGTCTTCTCCGGGAGAGCGGACAGGTGGGCATCTGATTGGTCTCTCCTTTGGAGGGGCACCCATCCTTTGGTTTGTCTTTGCGCCATCAACCAGGGAGGGATCACATAGGGAGGACAAGAGAGCCTCTGTTCATCATAGGCAGAAGTTCTTCAAGACCTACAGTCCTAGAGTGTATGCTCAAAATTTTTAAGTAGGGATTTCTCAGGAGATTATGGGATCAAAATGTGTCCTAGATAATTACGTGCACTATGTGAACTGGAATGGCCCACCTTTGGGTCGTCAGGCCCTCAGAGGGTACCTTAGACCTACCCACTGTTCAGGCCATTTATAGAGTTGTGGTCGGGACTTTTGGACACCCTGACCAATTTCCCATATATTGATTCTTGGCTTCAGATAGCCCAGACTCTGCCCCCATGGGTCCGATTCTGCGCTAATGGGAAGGGCCAGAGTAGGATATTTGTAACCCAAGTGAAAGAGCCCAAAAGCTATAAGAAAGCAAAGCCTGTTTATCAGGGAGACCCAGAGACTGAGGACAATCTGTTCATGCCCCCGCCATATGCCCCGAATGTACCACCACTGATGCCCCACCCTCCAGATAGCCCACCGCCTTCGGTGAGCCCACCTCAGACTTCTCAACAACCACCACGCCCAAGGGGAACTCTGAGCTTGCCCCCATCCTGGAGCCCCAGTCCCCAGTCCAGGAGCCAATGTCTACGCTTGTCTCAGGCTCCAGTTCTTCTAGCCACGGCTCTCCAGATGCCACCCCATGAGATGCAAGGGCCACAACAGATAAACTCTGACAACACCATCCAGCCCGGGCACTCCATTCTCATCTATCAGCCCTTTAGTACCACCGACCCTCTGAACTGGAAAAACCATACACCGCCATACTCAGAGAAGCCTCAGGCCATGGCTGACCTCCTGGAGTCCCCGTTCCAGACCCACCAACCCACTTGGGATGATTGCCGCCAGATTCTCCTGACGCTCTTCAACACAGAAGAACGCCGACGGATCCTCACTGAGGCACATCGTTGGCTCCAAGGCCAGCCCCCGTCAGGAGCCCTAAATGCAGAATCATGGGCCCTAGAGGCAGCACCCGACACTCGACCCAGCTGGGATTTCCGTACAGCCGAGGGACTAGGTGCCCAAAGTTAATACCGTACAGCTCTTCTGCAGGGACTCAGAGGAGGGGCAAAGAAGCCAACCAACATGTCTAAAACTGCGGCAGTTATCCAGAAATTAGAAGAATCACCAACTGACCTCTACGAGAGGCTATATGAGGCCTTCTGAGTGTACACCCAATTTGATGCAGAGGCCCCAGAGAACCAGCGAATGGTCAGTTCAGCATTTGTGACTCTATCATATGCCGATATTCACCAGAAACACCAGAAGCATGAAGGCTTCGCCGGCATGAATGCTACCCAGCTGATAGAAGTGGCGAATAAGGCCTTTGCAAATCGAGACCATGAGGCCAAACGAGAAGCAGACAAAAGGATGAATACTAAGGCATCATTGTTGGCCACAGCCCGGGGAAGGTCGGACCCAACTAGACAGTCGGCCCCACTGAAAAAGGGGGGACCCAATAGCAAGGCCCCACTCCGACGAGATTGATATGCCTATTGTAGGGGTCTGGCCACTGGAAAAACAAATGCCCCCACTGTAAGGAACCAACCCAAGGGCCTGACAAAATTACTTCAGAAAACAGGAAAACAAGGTGGCAGCCTGAGCCCGAAATGCGAGACCTTATCGGTTTAGCTGGGGCTGAGTCAGACCAGGGGAGACCAGGCTCCTTTTTATTAGGTCCCCGGGAGCCCATGGTCAAAATGAAGGCGGAGGGCCAACCGTTGACGTTCATGGTGGACACGGGCACTGAGCATTCAGTGGTTACCACACCCGTGGCCCCACTCACAGGGCGTAAGGCCACAATCGTCAGGGCAACTGGTTCCCAAACTACCCGCCAGTTCTGTGGACCCCGAGCATGCCAACTGGGGCGCCATACACTAACTCATGAATTCCTATACCTACCAGAATGCCCCGTTCCCCCATTAAGCAGAGACTTACTGACAAAGCTCGGGGCCCAGATGGCCTTTATCCAAGGAGGGCCTACCAGCCTCAGCCTGGGAAGGCCAAATTCCCTCATCATGGCAGTAACTGTACCTGCAGAAAATGAATGCCGAGTTTACTGCCAAGAGAAAGGAGCCCCCACGGTACCAACCAGTCTGTTGGATGAGTTCCGTGACGTGTGGGCCAAAAATTGACCTCCCTGGCCTGGCACTTAACCACGCGCCTATCGTGGTGGATCTTAAGCCAGGGGCCCTCCCGGTCCGACGCAGACAATATCCAGTGCCCCGGGAGGCACTGCTGAGGATTCAGGCTCACTTACAACGACTAAAGGATGCAGGAATACTGATAGAGTGCCAATCGCCATGGGACACCCCACTGTTACCAGTCAAGAAAACAGGAGGAAGTGACTATGGACCTGTCCAAGGCTTCCAGGCAGTCAACAGTGCCGTTGTTATACTACACCCAGTGGTCCCCAACCCCTGTACTCTTCTAAGCCTCCTGCCCCCACAAGCAAGCCGGTTTACCTGTTTGGACTTAAAGGATGCTTTCTTCTGCCTCCGCGTGGCTCCGGCTAGCCAGTCGATGTTTGCCTTCGAACGGGAGGACCCCCACACTGGGAGAAGGACACAGATGACTTGGACCAGACTGCCACAGGGGTTCAAGAACTCACCCACAATATTTGGAGAAGCCCTGGCGGTGGACCTATCCACCTTCCCAACAGAAAATTCCCACTGCACCCTGCCCCAGTACGTGGGCGACCTACTCTTGGCAGGCTCCAGCCGAGAGCATTGCTGGAAAGGGATGAGGGCATTACACACCCGACTCTCTGAAACCGGCTACAAGGTTTCCTGGAAGAAAGCGCAAATCTGCCAGCCAGAGGTCCGATACCTCGGGTTTGTCATCTCCAAGGGGCGACGTGCCCTAGGCCCAGAGAGAAAGCAGACAATCTGTTCTATCCCACAACCTAAGACCAAAAAGGAAGTCCGAGAATTCCTGGGAGCAGCAGGTTTCTGCCGCATCTGCATACCTGGATTCTCAGCTCTGGCAAAGCCACTACATGAGGCCACGGCAGGATCAGGCAAGGACCCTCTACACTGGGGACAGGATCAGGAAAAGGCCTTTCAGAAAATGAAGAAACTGCTGGCCAGCGCCCCTGCGTTGGGACTGCCAGATGTAACACGGCCATTCAACCTCTTTGTTCATGAAAGAAACCACACAGCCCTGGGAGCCCTCACCCAGACAGTGGGTCCCTGGCAGCGGCCGGTGGCTTACCTGTCAAAACGCCCGGATCCGGTGGTGTCAGGGTGGCCACCATGTCTCTGGGCCCTAGGTGCCACAGGGGCCATGATTAGGGACGCTGATAAACTCACCTTAGGACAGGATATCAACGCCAAAGTTCCCCATGCAGTCATGGCCCTAATGAATGGACAGGGACACAAATGGCTGACCAGCTCCAGAATGGCCCTTTACCAAGGACTGCTATGTGAGAACCCCTGAGTCAGGCTTGAAACCTTGCAGACTCTAAACGCTGCCACCTTCCTGCCAGCAGAGGAAGGACCTCCCGATCACGACTGTGAAGAAGTGATAGACGAGGTTTGCTCCAGCAGACCAGACTTGACGGAAGTCCCCCTCTCAGACCCTGGACTTGAGCTCTTCACGGACAGAAGCAGCTTCATTCGAGAAGGACAACGGAAAGCCGGATTCGCAGTAACTCCTGTCGATTACATTATACAGGCCGAAGCCTTACCCCAAGGAGGGTCTGCACCGCGAACCCAACACTGGGCATTAATCCAAGCGCTAAGACATGCAAAAGGAAAACGAGGAAACGTCTATACCGATTCAAGGTATGCCTTTGCCACCCTACATGTACACGGGGCCATTTACAAAGGGATAGGGCTCTGGACAGCGGGGGCGGGGGGAGGATATACAAAATAAGGAAGAAATCCTCCAACTGCTGGAAACAGTCTGGGAACCATCTCAGGTAGCAGTCATTCGCTGTAGAGGCCACCAGACGGGCCCAGACCATGTCATTAGGGGAAACCGCGTGGCTGACCAGGCAGCAAGGGAGGCAGCAGAAAAACAGAGCTCCCCCGGGGAACCGGGACGGGCCGCTAAACTCCTGTTACCTCCAGACTTGCCTCCCGTCCCAGATTACACCAAGGAAGAAGAATTGTGGGCAAAAAATGAGGGAGGAATAAAAGGAGAAGGGGGCTGGTGGAAATTGCCTGACCAGAGACTTTTCGTCCCAAGTGCTGTAGCAACTGCCCTACTAAAGCAACAGCACGAGTTGACTCACTTTGGAAAAACAGCCCTGGAGAAACTGCCGGGCAGATACCATTTCGTCCTCAAACTGCCCACCCTGTGCGCCCCAACAAGCGCTAGGTGCGGTATATGGCACGGAATAATGCAAATCAAGGACCAGACCAGGCCCCGGGATGCAAACAACGGGCTCCATGCCATTCGAGGACCTGCAGATAGACTTCACAGAGGTCAGGCCATGCCAAGGATACTGATACCTCTCGGTCCTAGTTTGCACTTACTCAGGGTGGGTTGAGGCTTACCCCACACGCACAGAGAAGGCACACGGAGTCATAAAAGCCCTCTTGAGAGACATCATTCGCAGGTATGGGCTTCCCCTGTCCATCAGCTCAGCAATGGACCGAGATCCATGGCAGAAATAGTCCAAGGCCTAGCCATAAGTTTAAAAGTAAAACGGAAGCTCCACACAGCATATAGACCCCGGAGCTCAGGGAAAGTAGAGCGCATGAACCGGACCCTTAAAACAACTTTAGCCAAGCTCTGCCAGGAAACTCAATCCCCCTGGGTCGGAACATTACCGCTGGCCCTGCTCAGGGCACGCTGTACTCCAAGACCCTCCGGTTACTCCCCCTTTGAGATTCTCTATGGCAGGCCACCCCCCATTCTAAGCAGGCTTGGAGGAGACCTCAAACACATTGCAGACTTAGGAATGTCCCGACAGCTCCAAGCCCTGGGAAAAACCCTATGCCACATCTCCCGAGAAGTTGTAGAAAGGACCCCTATCCCCTTGGGTAATTGGGCATATCCCCACCAACCGGAGGACATGATATGGGTAAAAGGTTGGAAGAAGAAGCCGCTCCACCCTACTTGGACGGGCCCCCATCTAGGAATACTGGCAACTCCCACTGCTGTTAAAGTTGCAAGTATCGCTCCGTGGATCCATCATTCCCGAGTAAAGAAGGCAGCGGCCCCTGCAGACCCAGACGATTGGCAGACAATCTGGGACCCGACCGACCCCCTCAAGTTAAAGATCCGGAAGATGACCCAGCAGCCCACAGCCACCAAGGGGGCCTCTGGCCAAGCTTAACGCCCCGAGGAAACCCGCGGATCCCCCCCTTGAGGAGTCCACGACCTTGCTCCAGTCACAAACCTGGAGGCTGACTGGTCAACGCACGGTGGAAGCTTGAGGAACTCAACGGGGAACATTTGGACACTGAACTCCCAGTGCCATCCCGTACCAGTAATACTAGTGATATTGTAACCCTTGTGTTCTCTGTGGGTCTAACTGAGTCAGCTCCAGGCGACTGGAATTGGACACAGAAAAATCACTCTAGCCATAGTCTATATAAGTGTAGTGAGTTTATTCGGTGGAATCTACTGCTTCTTAGAACTGCAATGCCCCCCAGCCCCCCCAATTCAAATAAATCTCCTGACGCTAGCGCTGCGGCTGTCAATTATAGGACTAAGCTTGGGCTACCTAGATGACGACATGACTGAGGATGGCCAGCCCCATCAGCCGCAGGCTGTAGAGAAGTTAGGGGGGACCAACCACCCGCCATGTACATGCCAACATTACCACCAGCCCTCTTGGTCAAATATCCTCGATACATGTGCTAGAGCTCACCCGACTCTCTGTCAACACAAGGTCCTGTTCTACGTGTCCGGTCGCCCAATGGATCGATGCCACAACTGCTATGCGGCCCTAGTCCCCGGGAATCCCCCACCTCCTCCACGGCCTCTCCCCGCTCCTGTCCAGAAGGCCCATACCCGAACTCTCACTCTGGCTCTAGCCACAGCCATTCCCAAACCACGACAGGCAACACCAACCCCACTGTCTCCCTGCTCTTGTACCTCAGTTTACCCTAGCATGCCGACACAGTGTTATGACCCGAGGGAGGTCACTGTTGGCCACAGTAAAGGAAAGCAACTCATGACTGGAAGTATTAAGCCTACGCTATTTTGGGGCTACAGGGATCCAAGATGTCCCGAGTTAAGCGGTCCGACCTGCTGGGAACCTGACCCTTATCGGCCCTTACTGAGGCTCCCTCCTCATCAGGGGCCCCTACCTAAGACCTCTAGTAAGTGATGTGAGAAAGGAGGTCCACCACCTACTCAACACAACCGACCCTCAGTTGGCCGCAGATTGCTGGCTCTGTCTGCGGACCGGGCCCCTTCAGCTTATAGCAAGCCCCCTGAGTGTCCTTAACCTGAGCAGGCCCACAGTCGACCCTCCCAAGCTGGCAGAGATCAATCCTAAGTCAGCCAATGTATTATTGTCTCATCAGGCCCCTGACTGTGTCCATAATCCTGGGGGAACACATTCAATAGGAAGTCTATCTGCCACCCAATGTCTCCAAACCCACAATTGCCCTTCGCTTGATGGGTGCACGTCTGCCACACCATGGTGCACTCCAGAACCTGGCACCCTTTTCATGTGTGGGAACTGTGTTTACCAATGTTTGCCGGCTAACGGGCCCGGACATGTACGTGGGTGCCTCTTACTCCCCAGGTAGATATAGTCCCCAATAATCAATCCCTTCCCATTCCTCTGTTGGCACACACACGGTCCAAGAGGGCCATCCAAGTCATCCCACTGGTGGTTGGACCAGGCATAACTACAGATGTGGGCGTGGGCACGGGCATAGGAGGAATCGCCTCGTCCTCCTATTACTACAGGCAGCTGTCAGAAAATCTTGCAGAAGATATGGAGCAGGTGGCTAAGTCTGTAATGACTATACAAAATCAGATAGATTCCCTAGCAGCAATAGTACTACAAAATCAGAGGGGCTTAGACCTGCTCACTGCTGAAAAGGGGGGAGTCCGTCTCTTCCTAAATGAGGAATGTTGTTTCTACACGAAGCAGTCAGGGGTAGTCAGAGACATGAGCCTACGATTCCGAGATCGGATTGCTCGCCGGAGACAAGAACTACCAAATTCTTGGGACAGTTGGTATAATGTCTGGGGCTGGGCCACATGGCTCCTTCCCTTAGCTGGCCCTCTCCTCACGATTCTATTGGCACTCCTGTTTGGTCCATGTACTATTAATCTTATCACCCGTTTCATCAGCTCTCGAATGGAATCAATTAGATTGCAACTACTGGTAACTCAGTACAGATCTTTAGACCAACAAAAGCCCAGTGGAAATGATCGACGCTCATTCTAAAGTTAGAAAAGGCATCGAAAGGGGGGAATGAAGAGGAAAATCACCCAGGCCAGGCTCACCCAGAGCAGGCCCAGGCCGGCAGCCCCCAGTAGATAGAACAAAAGATGACCAGGAGCCAACACCCCCACCCCAGGAACAAGAGATAACCAGCCATTCCTGCTTCTGTACACAAGCATCCCGCAATATTGTTCCCGCCTAAAGCAGTCCCACTCCCCCAATTTAAACCCACCTGCCAGCAACCAGCATAGCCCCTGGAACCTGACCCCCTGCCCCTCCCCTCTAAAAGCCCTGTAACCCCCTTGCCCTGGGCCCAGAATTTGGAGCAGGAGCTCATGTGGCTCCGCTGGTGTAAAATAATTCCGAGTTCTCCTACTTCTCCGAGTGTCACTTCGTCTCTCGCCGGTCTGATTCTTATTTTTCCGCAAGATTTCCAGTTGTAGGAGTTTTTGTAGTTGCTCTTTATCAAGGTAAGAAATCTTCCTCCTGCTCCTCCTGGTTTGCCGAATGCTTCTGTCACAAATGGTTTAAATCTGGCATAGCCAGGTGATGAATTTGTTTTTCTTCTCTCCTCCAGGCAGAAGAGAAGGCTTTCCCATTCACAACGGCAACCTTTGGGTGGGCAAAAGAAAAAAAAAAAAAAACAAGTTAAAATTTTAGTTTGTCTCTCCTCCAGGGGCGCTGGGAAAATTAAGGCAATTCCCTGGGCTGAAGTAAACCTTTAGATAACCCAGAAGGAAACCGGGAAAATGTTTCCAGCTTTGACTTTAGCTTTGTTGCTGCTCCTGAGGCTACCTCCCAGCATTCTACGGGATCTCCATTCCCATCTGTAATCCACATCTTATAGTTCCAATGAGGCCAAAAAAAAAAAAAAGTAAGATTTAACAGTAGGGTTTTGTTTCGTTTGTTGGTTCTATTGCACCTGGATGTATGATAAAATTGATATAAAGTGTTATATATACTTGCACTATCTTAAATGCTGAAAGAACCATCCCTATCAGGGAAAATAGAAACAAAAAGATACGAAAGGCACATCGTGTTTTAACTTGTGTTTGACTCAGGTGAGCAGATTGGAATTTCGAGTCTGTGAGTATTAAGAAGAAATTATGTCCCTATAACCAGTGGTTTTCCTCAGATTGTTACCTCTGTAAAATGGGAAACAATATCAAAGGGTGGCAATATACAGAGGGAGATAAAATTGGGGGTTTTAAAAGTAGTTTTCAGCTGTTAATGAACTCTTGTAAGATCAGATAGCTCATGCATACAAAGTCATGATTTGTCAGCCAGGTGTGCATGTGTTTGAGCGGGTCAGTTGGATATCATGACTGACAAGATAAAGGGGGCTCGGGACAGCCTTGCTTGTTGCTTGGATCTGAGGCAGGGCTCTCTAGCTTGAAATTTTCTCGCCCTGCTGCTGCTACCAAAGAAAAGCTTCTGGCTTCTTTGGAACCCTGTATTCACAGATCCCAATTCCCTGACCTGGCTCTGGGTTGACACCTGATGTGCCTGCTGTGGGCTCTTTCAGCCTCAGCAGGAGCTGTGCTGCACCGAAAGCAGGCACAGGCTGAGGGAACAGGACTGAGGCTCTGGGACTGTTGCAGATTTAAGACACCCATCTGTGAGCCCACGAACTCGGGAAACATCATGGAAGCTGCTTGAACTGTCCAAGTCACTGCACCAGGAACGGGGCTGGTTCTCTGAGGGGACCATGTAAAATCGACCTTTACTTTAGGCCTATATTTCTGATGCAGGGGCTAGTTGCATTCCTATTTTGGTTCCTGCCACAACTACAAGTTGGGGGAGCACGCGGCACTGTGTGTATGACCCTCCATCACTCCTGACAGATCAGGATATCTCACTGCTATTGACTTGGTTTCCACTTCGCAGATCAATAGCAGGATTCAACAATGGACCGATTAGCCTGACTCTACTTCCCTCACCTTTTCCTTGCTGCACACACACTAAGGGAAGGAAGTTTGTTCATTCAGTGCAGCTGTCTCCAGCAGTGGATTAATCTTTTACAGCCTAACCGCTAAATAAATGCTAGAGACAAGAGGGACATGACGTTCTGTAACTCATTCAAATTGGTTTTCAACTTAGGATTTTTATCCGTAGCAATCCCTGAACATGATGGGTCTTTCTGGCTGAGTTACAGAAAAACATTTTTATAAAAATGCTTTTGTCCCTCGTTCAGACAACCGTTTCCTACAAAACCTAGGAGATAATGAAAGAGATGTCGAATATCGATGTCAGGATAAGCCACAATGATTTTCTAACAATAAAGCAAGCATAAAACATGGCAGCTGGGGAGAAGCAAAGGCAGAGAGCAAGGACATTAATGACCTCTGTTTTTCCAAAACGATTCTTGGAGACCTCTCTTGCTGAAGAAATACTCCCAGTGCAGCCTTTCCGATCTGCTGTGAGCACTTTGAGTGCAAACAGAGTGCTGAGTCTCCAGCCACACCTGCCAGAGCTCTGACTATGGGACAAGCGGTGTGGCCCCAGCTCCCAGACTTGCACACAAAGCGCCTTCACGTGCCTTCCACCCTCACAGAGTAGATGGACTGGTGTCACGGGCAGATCAAACTGCTGGGAACTGACTGCTTCCCACAGCCCCTCTGAAACCAAGGGCTGAAAAGAATATTCCAACTGCACAGGGAGTCCTAGAGGGGAAGGTCCCATGGCTGGAGGCCTCATGAGGGCCCCGGTAACCTGAATTGCCTGATTCATGGACGTCCAGCTCTTGGCTCCCTATCAATTGTAAACAGTGCTTCAGGAGTACCACCTGTGTCCTTCCTGTGGGACTACACTGCCTCTGTGAGTGCCCCGACTAGCCCAACACCGCCCCATCCTGGAAGCCTTTCATGTCAGCTTCCACTTCCTCACCAGACTATGCTCTGCCTGAGTTGGTGATGGGTCAGCTTAAAAAAAAAAAAGAAAAACGTTCATTCAGAAACTTACACACAAATGTACCTGCATTTCTAAGATAGTCTTTCACAATTAATGGGATTTGCTTAGCTGGCTGGGATGGTTACTTTTGTGTGTCTTTTTGGCTAGGCCGCACTACACAGATAACTGTTCAAACTGTATTCTGATTTTGACATGAAACTACTTTTCAGATGAAATTCCATTCTGAAGTCTAAAATTGAAATTTCTCTTTTAAATCTAAATTTTAAGTGTATGTATTTACACACACAGAGATACATGCGTATGTGTTATATATGTTATATGATCATATATGAACCTGTGTGTGTGTGTGGTGTGTGTGTGTCTTGTGTGTGTGTGTGTGTGTGTGTGTGTGTATGCACACAAAGATTCATAGCAATATACACCTCCTCTTGGTGCCCCTTCTCTGGGGAATCCTGACTGATATACCGGCTCATTCCGGGACTCTTCAAGGGCATCACTGAGGTCAATACGACAGTGTGGGCTGGTCTCACCCTGTTGCATGGGTTCAAAGAAAGAGCGACCAGTGGCCTTTCCCTCTCCCCCTCTGCAGACTGTCGACCATTTGGCTCACTATTATGACCCAGGGCTTGGCCATCTCACTTTTTAGAGCTAACTTTGATTCCACAAATGCGGACTGGCCTCCTATCGTGCGCCAGGTCCTCTACTCTGTCCTGAGGACACCAGGACGAGCTGTGTGTTTCCAACCTTCCAGGAAGGAGTTAAGAGTCTGGTGAGGGAAATAAACATGAAAACAAAACTTCAGTGCAGTAAGGCAGTGAGCATGGCTGGTTTTGCTAACTCACTGAGGACAGACGGTACTATGAACATCTCACACTTCATTTTCCCCATCTACTGACAGTTTATCCTCAAGAAAATCTATCGGGTAGGTATAGTTTCAGTTCCTTCATTATGTTTCTGCCAGCCTTGCCCAGCTACAAACGTCAGCTGATACTGGTGTGCCATACCAGACTCAAAGCCAAAAAAGAATTGCTTTCACTGATGTGTCTTCCAAAACGGTCAAGGCTTCGTTGTACATTTCCAGACAAAGGACTATGCCAGCTTCCCTCAAGGTACAGGGAAGTTACACCCCTAGGAATCCAGATTATTTGAATCTCTGCAAAGAAACTTTGTATCCCTGCCATGCTCAGCTTCCAAAGGCCAGTAGCCCCCTCCAATCATTTCATCAACCCAAACTGTGCTCTGCCTCTCAGATATCCGGCACTTCCATCTGATGAAGGTATGCTGCTGTGCACACCCAACCTTATGGCTCGGTCAGTCAGATAACACCCAGTTTGTGATGGACAACTGAGGTTGCGTGGTAGCTGCGTGGCCTATGCTCAAGTTTTGGTCTGTATAAAGCACATATGAAACTCAGATTAAAATGCTTCACATCTATTTCTGTCTCAGCCCTTTTTTCTTTTTTTTTTTTTGAGACACCTTGGGCCCTAAGGGTAAAGTGGGGCTCTCTGTCCTCAAAGTATCTGGATGCATAGGAGAGACTGGTGTTTTGAAAAACAAACTGTTTTTCAAAGCCTCTGTTCTTCTCCTGGGCTGGCCCCATGGTTGCCATTCTCTGAAGCAGCACAGGCGGGAAAACCTCAACCCACCCTGCACGTGCCCAACTCTCTGTGCGTGCTCATTGCTGTGAGAGAACAGTGCGCATGCTCATTGCCCTGAGCAACTGCTGCTGGGCATGCGCATTGCCGCCCCTGTTGTGTGAGGAAAGCTGAGATCTATTGAGGCGTTCCTGTTCTCTCTGCCCTGAGCTTTTTCTATACCTGAATTCAACTGGTAGGTCCCCAGATCAGTCCTTTCAGGAGATTGAGTGTGAGCCAGAATGGAGGGGGAGTCAGTGGGCGTCGGGCAAGTGGGGACAGTAGATCTCTGGCATCCTAGGTGGATGTTCAGAAGAGCTAGCGCCCTTCTCCTCACAGGCTTTGCGGCCGCCATTTTGCTCATCTTCGTGTTGGGGTCGGAGCAAGTGAGGATAGTGGGCTTGGAGGGGAGATGTCGACGGGGCGAGGCCTGGCCCCAGGGTGGGTAGGGGTTCTGTTCCCTGCTTAGTTGAGGTACCTGGGTCCTGGAAGCATCTGCAACTGCTGGCAGAATACAGAGGCCAGGAATCTCAGTGGGACACTGGGCAGGGAGCAGACCAGGCGGTATAGGAAGGGCTAGGAAGTGGGGAATGCTGGGGGCTTGTAACTGGGTCTCCCGTGATTTGTAGTGCACTTTGCAGAGTATCAGGGTAGGAGGCGGCCCGTGGGTGTGTTGCGCCGCTAGACACCGGAACCCTCGTAATGAAGGAACTGAAACTATACCTACCCGATAGATTTTCTTGAAGGATAAACTGTCAGTAGATGGGGAAAATGAAGTGTGAGATGTTCATAGTACCGTCTGTCCTCAGTGAGTTAGCAAAACCAGCCATGCTCACTGCCTTACTGCACTGAAGTTTTGTTTTCATGTTTATTTCCCTCACCAGACTCTTAACTCCTTCCTGGAAGGTTGGAAACACACAGCTCGTCCTGGTGTCCTCAGGACAGAGTAGAGGACCTGGCGCACGATAGGAGGCCAGACCGCATTTGTGGAATCAAAGTTAGCTCTAAAAAGTGAGATGGCCAAGCCCTGGGTCATAATAGTGGGCCAAATGGTCGACAGTCTGCAGAGGGGGAGAGGGAAAGGCCACTGGTCGCTCTTTCTTAGAACCCATGCAACAGGGTGAGACCAGCCCACACTGTCGTATTGACCTCAGTGATGCCCTTGAAGAGTCCCGGAATGAGCCGGTATATCAGTCAGGATTCCCCAGAGAAGGGGCACCAAGAGGAGGTGTATATTGCTATGAATCTTTGTGTGCATACACACACACACACACACACACACACACAAGACACACACACACCACACACACACACAGGTTCATATATGATCATATAACATATATAACACATACGCATGTATCTCTGTGTGTGTAAATACATACACTTAAAATTTAGATTTAAAAGAGAAATTTCAATTTTAGACTTCAGAATGGAATTTCATCTGAAAAGTAGTTTCATGTCAAAATCAGAATACAGTTTGAACAGTTATCTGTGTAGTGCGGCCTAGCCAAAAAGACACACAAAAGTAACCATCCCAGCCAGCTAAGCAAATCCCATTAATTGTGAAAGACTATCTTAGAAATGCAGGTACATTTGTGTGTAAGTTTCTGAATGAACGTTTTTCTTTTTTTTTTTTAAGCTGACCCATCACCAACTCAGGCAGAGCATAGTCTGGTGAGGAAGTGGAAGCTGACATGAAAGGCTTCCAGGATGGGGCGGTGTTGGGCTAGTCGGGGCACTCACAGAGGCAGTGTAGTCCCACAGGAAGGACACAGGTGGTACTCCTGAAGCACTGTTTACAATTGATAGGGAGCCAAGAGCTGGACGTCCATGAATCAGGCAATTCAGGTTACCGGGGCCCTCATGAGGCCTCCAGCCATGGGACCTTCCCCTCTAGGACTCCCTGTGCAGTTGGAATATTCTTTTCAGCCCTTGGTTTCAGAGGGGCTGTGGGAAGCAGTCAGTTCCCAGCAGTTTGATCTGCCCGTGACACCAGTCCATCTACTCTGTGAGGGTGGAAGGCACGTGAAGGCGCTTTGTGTGCAAGTCTGGGAGCTGGGGCCACACCGCTTGTCCCATAGTCAGAGCTCTGGCAGGTGTGGCTGGAGACTCAGCACTCTGTTTGCACTCAAAGTGCTCACAGCAGATCGGAAAGGCTGCACTGGGAGTATTTCTTCAGCAAGAGAGGTCTCCAAGAATCGTTTTGGAAAAACAGAGGTCATTAATGTCCTTGCTCTCTGCCTTTGCTTCTCCCCAGCTGCCATGTTTTATGCTTGCTTTATTGTTAGAAAATCATTGTGGCTTATCCTGACATCGATATTCGACATCTCTTTCATTATCTCCTAGGTTTTGTAGGAAACGGTTGTCTGAACGAGGGACAAAAGCATTTTTATAAAAATGTTTTTCTGTAACTCAGCCAGAAAGACCCATCATGTTCAGGGATTGCTACGGATAAAAATCCTAAGTTGAAAACCAATTTGAATGAGTTACAGAACGTCATGTCCCTCTTGTCTCTAGCATTTATTTAGCGGTTAGGCTGTAAAAGATTAATCCACTGCTGGAGACAGCTGCACTGAATGAACAAACTTCCTTCCCTTAGTGTGTGTGCAGCAAGGAAAAGGTGAGGGAAGTAGAGTCAGGCTAATCGGTCCATTGTTGAATCCTGCTATTGATCTGCGAAGTGGAAACCAAGTCAATAGCAGTGAGATATCCTGATCTGTCAGGAGTGATGGAGGGTCATACACACAGTGCCGCGTGCTCCCCCAACTTGTAGTTGTGGCAGGAACCAAAATAGGAATGCAACTAGCCCCTGCATCAGAAATATAGGCCTAAAGTAAAGGTCGATTTTACATGGTCCCCTCAGAGAACCAGCCCCGTTCCTGGTGCAGTGACTTGGACAGTTCAAGCAGCTTCCATGATGTTTCCCGAGTTCGTGGGCTCACAGATGGGTGTCTTAAATCTGCAACAGTCCCAGAGCCTCAGTCCTGTTCCCTCAGCCTGTGCCTGCTTTCGGTGCAGCACAGCTCCTGCTGAGGCTGAAAGAGCCCACAGCAGGCACATCAGGTGTCAACCCAGAGCCAGGTCAGGGAATTGGGATCTGTGAATACAGGGTTCCAAAGAAGCCAGAAGCTTTTCTTTGGTAGCAGCAGCAGGGCGAGAAAATTTCAAGCTAGAGAGCCCTGCCTCAGATCCAAGCAACAAGCAAGGCTGTCCCGAGCCCCCTTTATCTTGTCAGTCATGATATCCAACTGACCCGCTCAAACACATGCACACCTGGCTGACAAATCATGACTTTGTATGCATGAGCTATCTGATCTTACAAGAGTTCATTAACAGCTGAAAACTACTTTTAAAACCCCCAATTTTATCTCCCTCTGTATATTGCCACCCTTTGATATTGTTTCCCATTTTACAGAGGTAACAATCTGAGGAAAACCACTGGTTATAGGGACATAATTTCTTCTTAATACTCACAGACTCGAAATTCCAATCTGCTCACCTGAGTCAAACACAAGTTAAAACACGATGTGCCTTTCGTATCTTTTTGTTTCTATTTTCCCTGATAGGGATGGTTCTTTCAGCATTTAAGATAGTGCAAGTATATATAACACTTTATATCAATTTTATCATACATCCAGGTGCAATAGAACCAACAAACGAAACAAAACCCTACTGTTAAATCTTACTTTTTTTTTTTTTTGGCCTCATTGGAACTATAAGATGTGGATTACAGATGGGAATGGAGATCCCGTAGAATGCTGGGAGGTAGCCTCAGGAGCAGCAACAAAGCTAAAGTCAAAGCTGGAAACATTTTCCCGGTTTCCTTCTGGGTTATCTAAAGGTTTACTTCAGCCCAGGGAATTGCCTTAATTTTCCCAGCGCCCCTGGAGGAGAGACAAACTAAAATTTTAACTTGTTTTTTTTTTTTTTTCTTTTGCCCACCCAAAGGTTGCCGTTGTGAATGGGAAAGCCTTCTCTTCTGCCTGGAGGAGAGAAGAAAAACAAATTCATCACCTGGCTATGCCAGATTTAAACCATTTGTGACAGAAGCATTCGGCAAACCAGGAGGAGCAGGAGGAAGATTTCTTACCTTGATAAAGAGCAACTACAAAAACTCCTACAACTGGAAATCTTGCGGAAAAATAAGAATCAGACCGGCGAGAGACGAAGTGACACTCGGAGAAGTAGGAGAACTCGGAATTATTTTACACCAGCGGAGCCACATGAGCTCCTGCTCCAAATTCTGGGCCCAGGGCAAGGGGGTTACAGGGCTTTTAGAGGGGAGGGGCAGGGGGTCAGGTTCCAGGGGCTATGCTGGTTGCTGGCAGGTGGGTTTAAATTGGGGGAGTGGGACTGCTTTAGGCGGGAACAATATTGCGGGATGCTTGTGTACAGAAGCAGGAATGGCTGGTTATCTCTTGTTCCTGGGGTGGGGGTGTTGGCTCCTGGTCATCTTTTGTTCTATCTACTGGGGGCTGCCGGCCTGGGCCTGCTCTGGGTGAGCCTGGCCTGGGTGATTTTCCTCTTCATTCCCCCCTTTCGATGCCTTTTCTAACTTTAGAATGAGCGTCGATCATTTCCACTGGGCTTTTGTTGGTCTAAAGATCTGTACTGAGTTACCAGTAGTTGCAATCTAATTGATTCCATTCGAGAGCTGATGAAACGGGTGATAAGATTAATAGTACATGGACCAAACAGGAGTGCCAATAGAATCGTGAGGAGAGGGCCAGCTAAGGGAAGGAGCCATGTGGCCCAGCCCCAGACATTATACCAACTGTCCCAAGAATTTGGTAGTTCTTGTCTCCGGCGAGCAATCCGATCTCGGAATCGTAGGCTCATGTCTCTGACTACCCCTGACTGCTTCGTGTAGAAACAACATTCCTCATTTAGGAAGAGACGGACTCCCCCCTTTTCAGCAGTGAGCAGGTCTAAGCCCCTCTGATTTTGTAGTACTATTGCTGCTAGGGAATCTATCTGATTTTGTATAGTCATTACAGACTTAGCCACCTGCTCCATATCTTCTGCAAGATTTTCTGACAGCTGCCTGTAGTAATAGGAGGACGAGGCGATTCCTCCTATGCCCGTGCCCACGCCCACATCTGTAGTTATGCCTGGTCCAACCACCAGTGGGATGACTTGGATGGCCCTCTTGGACCGTGTGTGTGCCAACAGAGGAATGGGAAGGGATTGATTATTGGGGACTATATCTACCTGGGGAGTAAGAGGCACCCACGTACATGTCCGGGCCCGTTAGCCGGCAAACATTGGTAAACACAGTTCCCACACATGAAAAGGGTGCCAGGTTCTGGAGTGCACCATGGTGTGGCAGACGTGCACCCATCAAGCGAAGGGCAATTGTGGGTTTGGAGACATTGGGTGGCAGATAGACTTCCTATTGAATGTGTTCCCCCAGGATTATGGACACAGTCAGGGGCCTGATGAGACAATAATACATTGGCTGACTTAGGATTGATCTCTGCCAGCTTGGGAGGGTCGACTGTGGGCCTGCTCAGGTTAAGGACACTCAGGGGGCTTGCTATAAGCTGAAGGGGCCCGGTCCGCAGACAGAGCCAGCAATCTGCGGCCAACTGAGGGTCGGTTGTGTTGAGTAGGTGGTGGACCTCCTTTCTCACATCACTTACTAGAGGTCTTAGGTAGGGGCCCCTGATGAGGAGGGAGCCTCAGTAAGGGCCGATAAGGGTCAGGTTCCCAGCAGGTCGGACCGCTTAACTCGGGACATCTTGGATCCCTGTAGCCCCAAAATAGCGTAGGCTTAATACTTCCAGTCATGAGTTGCTTTCCTTTACTGTGGCCAACAGTGACCTCCCTCGGGTCATAACACTGTGTCGGCATGCTAGGGTAAACTGAGGTACAAGAGCAGGGAGACAGTGGGGTTGGTGTTGCCTGTCGTGGTTTGGGAATGGCTGTGGCTAGAGCCAGAGTGAGAGTTCGGGTATGGGCCTTCTGGACAGGAGCGGGGAGAGGCCGTGGAGGAGGTGGGGGATTCCCGGGGACTAGGGCCGCATAGCAGTTGTGGCATCGATCCATTGGGCGACCGGACACGTAGAACAGGACCTTGTGTTGACAGAGAGTCGGGTGAGCTCTAGCACATGTATCGAGGATATTTGACCAAGAGGGCTGGTGGTAATGTTGGCATGTACATGGCGGGTGGTTGGTCCCCCCTAACTTCTCTACAGCCTGCGGCTGATGGGGCTGGCCATCCTCAGTCATGTCGTCATCTAGGTAGCCCAAGCTTAGTCCTATAATTGACAGCCGCAGCGCTAGCGTCAGGAGATTTATTTGAATTGGGGGGGCTGGGGGGCATTGCAGTTCTAAGAAGCAGTAGATTCCACCGAATAAACTCACTACACTTATATAGACTATGGCTAGAGTGATTTTTCTGTGTCCAATTCCAGTCGCCTGGAGCTGACTCAGTTAGACCCACAGAGAACACAAGGGTTACAATATCACTAGTATTACTGGTACGGGATGGCACTGGGAGTTCAGTGTCCAAATGTTCCCCGTTGAGTTCCTCAAGCTTCCACCGTGCGTTGACCAGTCAGCCTCCAGGTTTGTGACTGGAGCAAGGTCGTGGACTCCTCAAGGGGGGGATCCGCGGGTTTCCTCGGGGCGTTAAGCTTGGCCAGAGGCCCCCTTGGTGGCTGTGGGCTGCTGGGTCATCTTCCGGATCTTTAACTTGAGGGGGTCGGTCGGGTCCCAGATTGTCTGCCAATCGTCTGGGTCTGCAGGGGCCGCTGCCTTCTTTACTCGGGAATGATGGATCCACGGAGCGATACTTGCAACTTTAACAGCAGTGGGAGTTGCCAGTATTCCTAGATGGGGGCCCGTCCAAGTAGGGTGGAGCGGCTTCTTCTTCCAACCTTTTACCCATATCATGTCCTCCGGTTGGTGGGGATATGCCCAATTACCCAAGGGGATAGGGGTCCTTTCTACAACTTCTCGGGAGATGTGGCATAGGGTTTTTCCCAGGGCTTGGAGCTGTCGGGACATTCCTAAGTCTGCAATGTGTTTGAGGTCTCCTCCAAGCCTGCTTAGAATGGGGGGTGGCCTGCCATAGAGAATCTCAAAGGGGGAGTAACCGGAGGGTCTTGGAGTACAGCGTGCCCTGAGCAGGGCCAGCGGTAATGTTCCGACCCAGGGGGATTGAGTTTCCTGGCAGAGCTTGGCTAAAGTTGTTTTAAGGGTCCGGTTGTTTGTTGGTGGTTGTTTTATTTTTGGTTTGTTTTGTTTTTTTTTGTTTTGTTTGTTGTTTTTTGGTTTTTGTTTGTTGCCTTGGACTATTTCTGCCATGGATCTCGGTCCATTGCTGAGCTGATGGACAGGGGAAGCCCATACCTGCGAATGATGTCTCTCAAGAGGGCTTTTATGACTCCGTGTGCCTTCTCTGTGCGTGTGGGGTAAGCCTCAACCCACCCTGAGTAAGTGCAAACTAGGACCGAGAGGTATCAGTATCCTTGGCATGGCCTGACCTCTGTGAAGTCTATCTGCAGGTCCTCGAATGGCATGGAGCCCGTTGTTTGCATCCCGGGGCCTGGTCTGGTCCTTGATTTGCATTATTCCGTGCCATATACCGCACCTAGCGCTTGTTGGGGCGCACAGGGTGGGCAGTTTGAGGACGAAATGGTATCTGCCCGGCAGTTTCTCCAGGGCTGTTTTTCCAAAGTGAGTCAACTCGTGCTGTTGCTTTAGTAGGGCAGTTGCTACAGCACTTGGGACGAAAAGTCTCTGGTCAGGCAATTTCCACCAGCCCCCTTCTCCTTTTATTCCTCCCTCATTTTTTGCCCACAATTCTTCTTCCTTGGTGTAATCTGGGACGGGAGGCAAGTCTGGAGGTAACAGGAGTTTAGCGGCCCGTCCCGGTTCCCCGGGGGAGCTCTGTTTTTCTGCTGCCTCCCTTGCTGCCTGGTCAGCCACGCGGTTTCCCCTAATGACATGGACTGGGCCCCTCTGGTGGCCTCTACAGCGAATGACTGCTACCTGAGATGGTTCCCAGACTGTTTCCAGCAGTTGGAGGATTTCTTCCTTATTTTGTATATCCTCCCCCCGCCCCCGCTGTCCAGAGCCCTATCCCTTTGTAAATGGCCCCGTGTACATGTAGGGTGGCAAAGGCATACCTTGAATCGGTATAGACGTTTCCTCGTTTTCCTTTTGCATGTCTTAGCGCTTGGATTAATGCCCAGTGTTGGGTTCGCGGTGCAGACCCTCCTTGGGGTAAGGCTTCGGCCTGTATAATGTAATCGACAGGAGTTACTGCGAATCCGGCTTTCCGTTGTCCTTCTCGAATGAAGCTGCTTCTGTCCGTGAAGAGCTCAAGTCCAGGGTCTGAGAGGGGGACTTCCGTCAAGTCTGGTCTGCTGGAGCAAACCTCGTCTATCACTTCTTCACAGTCGTGATCGGGAGGTCCTTCCTCTGCTGGCAGGAAGGTGGCAGCGTTTAGAGTCTGCAAGGTTTCAAGCCTGACTCAGGGGTTCTCACATAGCAGTCCTTGGTAAAGGGCCATTCTGGAGCTGGTCAGCCATTTGTGTCCCTGTCCATTCATTAGGGCCATGACTGCATGGGGAACTTTGGCGTTGATATCCTGTCCTAAGGTGAGTTTATCAGCGTCCCTAATCATGGCCCCTGTGGCACCTAGGGCCCAGAGACATGGTGGCCACCCTGACACCACCGGATCCGGGCGTTTTGACAGGTAAGCCACCGGCCGCTGCCAGGGACCCACTGTCTGGGTGAGGGCTCCCAGGGCTGTGTGGTTTCTTTCATGAACAAAGAGGTTGAATGGCCGTGTTACATCTGGCAGTCCCAACGCAGGGGCGCTGGCCAGCAGTTTCTTCATTTTCTGAAAGGCCTTTTCCTGATCCTGTCCCCAGTGTAGAGGGTCCTTGCCTGATCCTGCCGTGGCCTCATGTAGTGGCTTTGCCAGAGCTGAGAATCCAGGTATGCAGATGCGGCAGAAACCTGCTGCTCCCAGGAATTCTCGGACTTCCTTTTTGGTCTTAGGTTGTGGGATAGAACAGATTGTCTGCTTTCTCTCTGGGCCTAGGGCACGTCGCCCCTTGGAGATGACAAACCCGAGGTATCGGACCTCTGGCTGGCAGATTTGCGCTTTCTTCCAGGAAACCTTGTAGCCGGTTTCAGAGAGTCGGGTGTGTAATGCCCTCATCCCTTTCCAGCAATGCTCTCGGCTGGAGCCTGCCAAGAGTAGGTCGCCCACGTACTGGGGCAGGGTGCAGTGGGAATTTTCTGTTGGGAAGGTGGATAGGTCCACCGCCAGGGCTTCTCCAAATATTGTGGGTGAGTTCTTGAACCCCTGTGGCAGTCTGGTCCAAGTCATCTGTGTCCTTCTCCCAGTGTGGGGGTCCTCCCGTTCGAAGGCAAACATCGACTGGCTAGCCGGAGCCACGCGGAGGCAGAAGAAAGCATCCTTTAAGTCCAAACAGGTAAACCGGCTTGCTTGTGGGGGCAGGAGGCTTAGAAGAGTACAGGGGTTGGGGACCACTGGGTGTAGTATAACAACGGCACTGTTGACTGCCTGGAAGCCTTGGACAGGTCCATAGTCACTTCCTCCTGTTTTCTTGACTGGTAACAGTGGGGTGTCCCATGGCGATTGGCACTCTATCAGTATTCCTGCATCCTTTAGTCGTTGTAAGTGAGCCTGAATCCTCAGCAGTGCCTCCCGGGGCACTGGATATTGTCTGCGTCGGACCGGGAGG
The DNA here is from genome assembly GCF_023065955.2 of Ursus arctos. Classification (NCBI taxonomy): domain Eukaryota; kingdom Metazoa; phylum Chordata; class Mammalia; order Carnivora; family Ursidae; genus Ursus; species Ursus arctos. Next base: position 43,823,593 of record NC_079873.1, read on the forward strand.
GCCCCTGGCTTAAGATCCACCACGATAGGCGCGTGGTTAAGTGCCAGGCCAGGGAGGTCAATTTTTGGCCCACACGTCACGGAACTCATCCAACAGACTGGTTGGTACCGTGGGGGCTCCTTTCTCTTGGCAGTAAACTCGGCATTCATTTTCTGCAGGTACAGTTACTGCCATGATGAGGGAATTTGGCCTTCCCAGGCTGAGGCTGGTAGGCCCTCCTTGGATAAAGGCCATCTGGGCCCCGAGCTTTGTCAGTAAGTCTCTGCTTAATGGGGGAACGGGGCATTCTGGTAGGTATAGGAATTCATGAGTTAGTGTATGGCGCCCCAGTTGGCATGCTCGGGGTCCACAGAACTGGCGGGTAGTTTGGGAACCAGTTGCCCTGACGATTGTGGCCTTACGCCCTGTGAGTGGGGCCACGGGTGTGGTAACCACTGAATGCTCAGTGCCCGTGTCCACCATGAACGTCAACGGTTGGCCCTCCGCCTTCATTTTGACCATGGGCTCCCGGGGACCTAATAAAAAGGAGCCTGGTCTCCCCTGGTCTGACTCAGCCCCAGCTAAACCGATAAGGTCTCGCATTTCGGGCTCAGGCTGCCACCTTGTTTTCCTGTTTTCTGAAGTAATTTTGTCAGGCCCTTGGGTTGGTTCCTTACAGTGGGGGCATTTGTTTTTCCAGTGGCCAGACCCCTACAATAGGCATATCAATCTCGTCGGAGTGGGGCCTTGCTATTGGGTCCCCCCTTTTTCAGTGGGGCCGACTGTCTAGTTGGGTCCGACCTTCCCCGGGCTGTGGCCAACAATGATGCCTTAGTATTCATCCTTTTGTCTGCTTCTCGTTTGGCCTCATGGTCTCGATTTGCAAAGGCCTTATTCGCCACTTCTATCAGCTGGGTAGCATTCATGCCGGCGAAGCCTTCATGCTTCTGGTGTTTCTGGTGAATATCGGCATATGATAGAGTCACAAATGCTGAACTGACCATTCGCTGGTTCTCTGGGGCCTCTGCATCAAATTGGGTGTACACTCAGAAGGCCTCATATAGCCTCTCGTAGAGGTCAGTTGGTGATTCTTCTAATTTCTGGATAACTGCCGCAGTTTTAGACATGTTGGTTGGCTTCTTTGCCCCTCCTCTGAGTCCCTGCAGAAGAGCTGTACGGTATTAACTTTGGGCACCTAGTCCCTCGGCTGTACGGAAATCCCAGCTGGGTCGAGTGTCGGGTGCTGCCTCTAGGGCCCATGATTCTGCATTTAGGGCTCCTGACGGGGGCTGGCCTTGGAGCCAACGATGTGCCTCAGTGAGGATCCGTCGGCGTTCTTCTGTGTTGAAGAGCGTCAGGAGAATCTGGCGGCAATCATCCCAAGTGGGTTGGTGGGTCTGGAACGGGGACTCCAGGAGGTCAGCCATGGCCTGAGGCTTCTCTGAGTATGGCGGTGTATGGTTTTTCCAGTTCAGAGGGTCGGTGGTACTAAAGGGCTGATAGATGAGAATGGAGTGCCCGGGCTGGATGGTGTTGTCAGAGTTTATCTGTTGTGGCCCTTGCATCTCATGGGGTGGCATCTGGAGAGCCGTGGCTAGAAGAACTGGAGCCTGAGACAAGCGTAGACATTGGCTCCTGGACTGGGGACTGGGGCTCCAGGATGGGGGCAAGCTCAGAGTTCCCCTTGGGCGTGGTGGTTGTTGAGAAGTCTGAGGTGGGCTCACCGAAGGCGGTGGGCTATCTGGAGGGTGGGGCATCAGTGGTGGTACATTCGGGGCATATGGCGGGGGCATGAACAGATTGTCCTCAGTCTCTGGGTCTCCCTGATAAACAGGCTTTGCTTTCTTATAGCTTTTGGGCTCTTTCACTTGGGTTACAAATATCCTACTCTGGCCCTTCCCATTAGCGCAGAATCGGACCCATGGGGGCAGAGTCTGGGCTATCTGAAGCCAAGAATCAATATATGGGAAATTGGTCAGGGTGTCCAAAAGTCCCGACCACAACTCTATAAATGGCCTGAACAGTGGGTAGGTCTAAGGTACCCTCTGAGGGCCTGACGACCCAAAGGTGGGCCATTCCAGTTCACATAGTGCACGTAATTATCTAGGACACATTTTGATCCCATAATCTCCTGAGAAATCCCTACTTAAAAATTTTGAGCATACACTCTAGGACTGTAGGTCTTGAAGAACTTCTGCCTATGATGAACAGAGGCTCTCTTGTCCTCCCTATGTGATCCCTCCCTGGTTGATGGCGCAAAGACAAACCAAAGGATGGGTGCCCCTCCAAAGGAGAGACCAATCAGATGCCCACCTGTCCGCTCTCCCGGAGAAGACGTGGGTGCCTCTTAGCCATAGTGAGTCCGTATAAGCCCTGCAGTGGCATCCCGAAGGGCTCACCTTAGACCCTATGAGGTCACCACGGAAACAGGTTGGGGCCCACTCAGACTCCGTGGTCTCAAGACCGTGGAGCCACAAACACAAACAGGCCGCTCATTCACTCACGCATTCACATCCAATTTATTACAGGACCTCCTCCCTGGGAGGCCTCCGACCTGTGGAATTCCTTTTGGAAATTCCTTCCTGGTCCCCCCTTTTGGGAGGCTCTTGTCCTGCGGGACCTCCCCCCGTGAGAGATCCCCAGCCTGTGGAATTCCTCACAGAGATTCCTGGAAGGTGGCCGGGCTTCCCTTCTGCTCACTGGAACGGGTGCTGACCACAGATTCCCGCGATGCTTACCAAGCCCAGATGAGTTGCCAGGTGAGTTGGTCCACTTCTCCTCGGAGTCAGGCCAGGGCAAGACTGCCCAGAGGGTTGGAACTCTGGGGTGAAGGAGGACCCAGAATCCCGTCAGGTGGCATGCTGCCTCATTGTAGGTTTTTTTTTTTTTAATTTTATTCATTTATTTTACACAGAGAGAGAGAGGGACAGCTAGCAAGAGAAGGAACACAAGGAGAGGGAGTGGGAGAGGAAGAAGCAGGCTTCCAGCAGAGCAGGGAGCCCAATGTGGGTCTCGATTCCCGGACCCCGAGATCACGCCCTGAGCCACCCAGGCTCCCCAGGACCTTTTTCAACCACAAGAAACATTGAACTTTTGGTCTTAAAATTCTTGCCTTGTGGGGCACCTGGGTGGCTCAGATGGTAAAGCATCTGCCTTCGGCTCAGGTCATGATCTCCAGGTCCTAGGACCGAGCCCTGCGTTGGGCTCCCAGCTCAGTGGGGAGTCTGCTTCTCCCTCTCCGTCTGCCTCTCCCCCTGCTTGTGCTCTCTTGCTCTCAAATAAATAAATAAAAATCTTTAGGAAGAACATTCTTCCCTTGTTGTGTCCTCCAAACCTAAACCATGCTATCATGATTGTCACCCAATCTTAATCACACCCTCCTGCAACACTGAACGATCTGCTGTATACCAGACTTCAAAATCTGACGAAATATCCCTCCTGCCCTGCCACCTCCAAGACTCTATTGAATAGGGGCTCTGTCCAGGTAGTGCTCTCCCTTTATGGGATAAAGACAGCTTTGCTTGGAAGTTGCCTGGCTTTTTTTGGGGGGAAGTGCAGAATTTGAGGAGTATAGACACTACTGCTGCATGCCATGTGACCATGGAATGAGCCTTAACCCCAAGACCAGTATCTGTGGGTATTTCTGAAACGATCATGGACTGAATGAACACAGTTGTATAGAGAGAAATGAGCTACCAGTGCAGAGATTTCAATGTGCAGTAGCACAAACAAAAATGTAAAGAAAACAGGTTGTTATTGTATTTATCATACAGAGGTGAGCCCATTCATTCAAGTGTGACACAACATCCAAAAGCAAAGGAGGAAATGGCAAATCAAAGCACGTATGAAACTCGGATTAAAATGCTTCACATCTATTTCTGTCTCGGCGCTTTTTTTTTTTTTTTGAGACACCTTATGCACTAAGGGTAAAGTGGGGCTGTCTGTCCTCAAAGTATCTGGATGCATAGGAGAGACTGGTGTTTTGAAAAACAAACTGTTGAAGCCTCTGTTCTTCTCCTGGGCAGACCCCGTGGTTGCCATTCTCTGAAGCAGCACAGGCGGGAAAACCTCAACCCACCCTGCACGCGCCCAACTCTCTGCGCGTGCTCATTGCTGTGAGAGAACAGTGCGCATGCTCATTGCCCTGAGCGACTGTTGCTGGGCATGCGCATTGCCGCCCGTGTTCTGTGAGCGGAGCTGAGATCGATTGAGGCGGTCGTGTTCTCTCTGCCCTGAGCTTTCTCGCTACCTGAATTCAACTGGTAGGTCCCCAGATCAGTCCTTTCAGGAGACTGAGTGTGAGCTAGAATGGAGGCGGAGTCAGTGGGCGTCGGGCAGGTGGGGACAGTAGATCTCTGGCATCCTAGGTGGATGTTCGGAAGAGCTAGCGCCCTTCTCCTCACAGGCTTTGCGGCCGCCATTTTGCTCATCTTCGTGTTGGGGCCGGAGCAAGTGAGGATAGTGGGCTTGGAGGGGAGATGTCGACGGGGCGAGGCCTGGCCCCGGGGGTGGGGGTCCTGTTCCCTGCTTAGTTGAGCTATCTGAGTAATGGAAGCACCTGCAACTGCCGGCAGAACACAGAGGCCAGGAATCTCAGTGGGACCCTGGGCAGGGAGCAGACCAGGCGGTATGGGAAAGGCCAGGAAGTGGGGAATGCTGGGGGCTTGTAACTGGGTCTCCCGAGATTTGTAGTGCACTTTGCAGAGTATCAGGGTAGGAGGCGGCCCGTGGGTGTGTTGCGCCGCTAGACACCGGAACCCTCGTAGTGCGAACACAGCCACAGGCCGAATGCGAAAGATTGTTTCTTTCTCTGTGTTCCAACAAAACCTTATTTAAGGCGGTAAAATGAGTAAATGGGAAAGTGACCAAAGCAGCAGTGACTCAGGTTTCAATGTCCCCCACTATTTTCTCAAACGCCTTTGTACTGGGCAATCTAGCTGTGAGACTAAGCCTCGTGTTTTAGCCTGTCCGTAAGGTGATTTCACGGCCAGCCTGGCTGATGGAAACGATCTTGCATCCCGTGTATTTGGTGTGACCGCAGCGTGTACGCTTTCCTCATACTAGGTTGGCTTTCTTTTTTTTTAAATGATTAAATAAATTATTTATTCATGTGATATTTTGTGCACCATCATTACAGTCATAATTTTGAATATTATTTTGTAATATGAAAAATTGCTCACAATGTGTTATTAGATAATAATAGCTCCGGCCTTTAGCATTTTGCCAGAAAAGAAAGTCAATAAAATAAATCCCACAAATCTTAATATACCTTAAGTACAAAGATTCTGGGATGAAATAACTTTTTCAGAGTTACTTATGTACTGTGTCGTTTTGGAAAATGTTACTTAATCTTAGGAAGACTATTTTTTAATTCATAAAATGGGAATAATAGTCATAGTACTTACTCCACAGAGTAGTTTCAGCTGTGTTAACATACTAATATATGTAAAATGCTTAATTCATTGCCCGGCATATAATAAAAATTCAATAAATGTCATTACAAGTACACATAAATACCAACACACATATATGTACATAGGCAAACCTACTTTTATACACCTTCTCACATTTTCTGTCTTGGCAATCAGTTTTTCCTTACCCTACAGCTTTCTGCTATGGATGCTAAGCTATGAGAAGTGGGAAGGTATTATCTAGAGTTGCACTGTACAGTACTGTAGTCCCTACCCATAGGTGAGTAGCCACTGAGTACTTGTGATATGGCTAGCCCAAACTGAGATAGATGTTCTGTAAGTGCAAAATCCAGACTGGATTTTGAAGATTGTGGAAAAAAACATTTTGAAGAGCATGGGAAAAAGAGTGTAAAGCATCTCAGAAATTTTTAATATTGTTTACATGCTGAAAAGATATTTCTGATATATTAAATCGTTAAGTATATTGTTAAATAAACTCATTACACTCTTTTGGCAAAGGCAATTACACAAAACCTGTGACAACATCGATGGAATATTCTCCCCAAAATAATTGTTTCAAGCCATTCTTCTGCTTCCCAGTCTTGCACTTTCAGTTGTATACGCCTGACATTTCTGTTTGGATCCTACTGTCATCTTAAACTCACCGTGCCCTATACCATATTTTCATTTTCTTCACAACTGTATTCTATTTCTGACTTTCCTATTTCTGTTCTATTCTTACTGCTCTCACGACCTCACCTCCACTTGCCTGAACCACGTCAATAGACTTTCATCTGGGAGATTTCTGTTACTTGACTCCTTTCAATACATTCTGCTTACCAAATCTAGATTCATCTTGCTAAAACATCACTTAAAAAAATTATATCCCTCCTTTAAAAAACCTTCAATGATAATCCACTTGCCTGTATGATAAGACCCTTATCATGTGGTTTGGTATCATTCTGGTCTTCTTTCTAATTTCTTGGTCCAGAAATTAGAAACTAGAAAATACTAGTTATTCTTTATCCTTCAAACACAATTTCTGGGGATTATAGAAATGTGGTCAGGTGCATTGTACACGGGAAAAGGAGTAGGTTTTGCAAGTTGGTGGGGTTGGGGGAAGAAGAGATTTCATTGGGGGCATATGGAAGTTGATAGGCCTTAGATAAATTAACATTTCCTTCTTGACTACCTTATAAGAAGAGGCTCTCATTCTAATGAGAATTGGAGTAGGTGGGAGATATAGAAAACGGAAAGAGGGGGTCATTCAACAATTTCTCAGACTATGAGCTTCTCATTGTACTACAAAAATGTGCTGACTGTAGAAAGCTGATGCTTCAGATTTGCAGTTATTTGGGCAATTACCCTGGGTTATTTTTCCAGGAAAGAAGGAGGTTTGGAGGTCTACCTTCAAAGTGCACATCTCTGTAAGTTTATTAAGATGAACAGAACTTCCTACAGCCCCAGATGTATTAATATTTCCCAGCGCTTGAACTTGTAGAATTCTTTATGATTTCCAAATAGCATTCATGATGATTAGTTCATGGAATTGTCTCAAGACCATGAGACAAAACAATGGAAGTTAATATCAAAATATAGGTTTGTGTTCTTGAGAAAGTCAGCTAAATTCTGTATACAGGTTTTCTCCAAAATGGCAATAATGCTGTCTGCCATGTGTCAATCTCATGGTCTTGAGACAATTCCATGAACTAGGTTGGCTTTCAAAGTATTTTCAAGGTAAAAAAAAAAATGAAACCTTTTTGGCCTTGGAAGAGGTATACCTCTCCTTTAGAGTACGTTTTCCAAATACCAATATTCTCCTTTCAGGGTGAACTATGAGTGGCCGAGTCAGATCAAGATCCAAGTCCAGTCAAAGAAAGGATGATCGAGGGTCTAACCAGCACGTGGCCGTGAGTACTTCCAGATCCGATGTTTTTGAGTGCCATACATTTATTGCTCTGAAAATTTTGAGGAGCTGCAAACATACAGATGCAGTGATAAAAGCTTCTCTGCTGCTAGAGGGAAGGAAACATTGAACCAGAAGGAATCCATGTTTCTGTTGCCTGTGGAAATACACCCTATGGCTTCTTTGTCACGGTTATTAACGACCAAATGTGCATGCCCATCCCAGCATCCTTTACAGTAGACTCCAAAGTGCTTGTGGCTACCTCTTGTTAGAGTAGCCGCTCTGTGGGAGAGTAACTTTTCAGAACAAGTCCATAGAATCATGACGTGGGAGTCTCTTTGTGCTTATTCATTATTTGATAGCAAAATGTGTAATGTATATTTATTCTGTTAGCATGTATTAACGAAACACGTTTTTATCTGTGCACATACACACACACCCCTAGGAGCAGCAGCCCAGTGATGAGCACCCAAAACAGAAGGAGGTACCACCTGCGAGTCAGGACATTATACCTGATCAAGGGAAGGAAGTTGAAGGAGCACCTGTGGCTCAAGGTGAAGGGAAAGGGTCGCAGAATGTCTGCGGGGGCAGGGGGTGTGTGTGCATCATGTGTTATGACGTCCCAGAACAGGAGTAAAGCATCGAACTCTACATCAAAAACCAGGGATGTACTGTATGGTGACTAACATAATATAATAAAAAATATTATTATAAAAAAATAAATGTATTACCTATGATACCATGGAAATAAGAAGAATTGGGACAATAGAAAATAAGTCTCTAAAACATAAGATATTAAAATAAAAACAGTGGAAAGTCTGATAAAAAAAAAAAAAAGAACAGGAAAGAACACATGAGAAGAGAATCTCAGTCATTTCCGGAAAATGGGCTGAAAATGTGAAGAGAGTGTCGTGTGCAGCTTCATGTAGTCCTTTGCTGTAATGAATCTCCCCTGTTTCCTCAAGAATGAATTGGTGTGCTTGAAAATGCAGTCTTTCCTAAATTAGAGGAAAATGTTTCACTAACTACAAAACTATACATCGTTTCACTGGTTTAATTTGTTCTTCTTAGAACATTTCTGTGTGGCCTTTTCACTCATTTCATCCAAAGCTTAAGCAGTTTTCAGCAGCATAGGCAGAGTGCCAGGTCAGCATATCCGATGACATGTGGAATAAAGCCGGGTTGCATTGGGATGGAAGCCCCATTTTATAAATGAGAAAACTAAGGCTCAGGGATTGTGGCTTGCCAAAGACCGCTTGACACATGGAGAGGTAATTCAGTTTTTGTTACAAGGTTTGTGTTCATGGGGAACCTGGCTGGAACCTAGAGCGTGTGACTCTTGACCTCGGGGTCGACAGTTCAAGGCCCATACTGAGTGTAGAGATTACCTAAAATAAGAATTTTTAAAGAGGTTTGTGTTCTTCCTACCGTCTGTGTTGTACAAACAAGTGCATGGTTTTGTATAGAATGCTTACTACTCAGAGGTGTCCGTACTGTAAAGTAGCTTACTACTGGTACAGGAATCAATCCAGTTCAGGGGAGCAGGAGAGAGACTCCAGGAAAGAGCTCAATGAATGAGAGCCTCTGTCAGATTATTCGTTTGATATGGTACATTTCGTAAGAGCTGGGTAATTCAGGAAAGTGGCCTTAGGGTCACTATAGTAGTATGATTTTTAAGCGGCTTTAAAAGGTGTTTAGATACCCTTATGGGTAGGAGAATCCAAAGTATCTTAAAATGATCATGAAACAAGAAAGGAGTGTCTTCCAAATATAGCCTTTTCACCAAGTACGTGTAGTGAATTATTGACACCATTCAGGCCATGGGTTATGTTAGAAATTTGCAGTTAAGAGGGTTCCACAAGGGGCGCCTGGGTGGCTCAGTTGGTTAATGGTCAGCCTTCGGCTCAGATCAAATATCCCAGGGTCCTGGGATTGATTCCCACTTTGGGCTCCCTGCCCAGTGGGGAGCCTGCTTCTCCCTCTCCTCCCTGCTTGAGCTGTCACTATCTCTGTCTCTCTCTCAAATAAATAAATAAAATCTTTTTAAAAAAGAAGAGGGTTCCACAAACCTCTTCCTGACAACAAAGTCCATTAATTTCTTTCCACTTCACTTCCTGTATTCTCACTGTAAGACAGTAGTTGGACTGTTAATCACTAATGTTTTGCTGTTGGTTTCGGAACTTTGCTCCATATATGACTCCTTTATCCTAAGTTCCCTACAGGGACTTTGCACTTAAATCGAACTAGTAAGATTTGACAAAATAACTTGCGGGTTGCCCTAATACGGAATGGGTGTCACTAGTGTAGGATTTGTGACATGCCCACACACACACTCAGCTAATCCTTCAGAAAACTATATTCTCCTTTTAAATAAACTCTTACGCATGGTGTAGACTTGTTTTCTTAGATAGCTGATGCTCTCTCTTCTTAGAACACTACGGTAATATAAAGGAAATAAAGTGCAGTGGGCTTTATCTTTAGAATGTCACTTGAAATAAAGCATATCGTACTACGGGGAAACAAGAATGGGCAATGCATGTTTCCATCACATCTTTTTTTTTTTTTTTTATCACACTAGCCTATAGGCTCTTATTTATTTGTATTTCATATTCACTGCTTAAATTTTGATTACGTTTGTGTTTCAAGGACCGGACCTGGAGGCTGATCTCCAGGAGCTGCCTCAGGCAAAGGCTGGGGATATAACTGAAGATGACCCTGAGGTCAAGGGGACAAGCCTGCCCTTCTTAGAGCCCATTAAAATGCCGGAAGCAGGTATGTTATCCATTCACAGTGCAAAGTATGAGGGTCTTTTCCTGAATATAATATCTTTATTTAAGTAGATATAACTTTCAGGATACATTCAAAACAGAGTTTACATATGAAGACACTGTCCCCAGTAGTTCAAACCCGAACATCCTGACGGCCTGACTTACACACTAGTGGACATAGAAACAAAGTGGGTCAAAGCCTTATTAAATCATAAAATATGAAAACAGTTCCTTTTTTTGAGTATAAATAATCTGGCAGAGACCTGATAATATTGAGATACTTTTGTAGGTTCTGCTTTTATCAAACACAAAATTCATTTGGATTAAATATTATGCTGAGGCACTGAAGTAGGTTCTACTACCAGCTCTAACATAACTTGTGTGATTCTCGGAGAATCCCTTAACTTCGGAACCCATGTTTACTCATATATATATGGATTTCAATTCAGATATATTACGCTCATTTTTAATGCTGATTTGTGTGTTCTGTGGTTCTGTTGGCTACCGTACATAGAATACAAAGATGTTCCATTTTGCACGAGTTTTCTTTTTTTATATCAGACAACATCTTTGGTCAAATTTTAACATGTGAATTGAGATTTGACTGCCGCTGAAAACAACAAAACACAATGGTTGCTCTTTGGGCTTCTCTATGGAGACCTGGATACCTAATCCTGCTGTTATTATTTTTTTTTCCCAAATGTTTATTTAAATTCTAGTTAGTTAACACGTAGTGTAATATTGGTTTCCGGAGTAGAATTTAGTGATTCATCAGTTACATCTAACGCCCAGTGCTCATCACAACAAGTGCCTCCTTAATACCCGTCACCCATTTAGCCCATTCCCGACCCATCTTCCTCCATCAACACTCAGGTTGTTCTCTGTAGTTAAGAGTCTCATGGTTTGCTTCCCTCTTTTTTTTTCCCTGTCCCATTTCATTCATCTGTTTCTTTTCTTAAATTCCGCATATGAGTGAAATCATGTTATGTGTTTTTCTCTGACTGCCTTATTTCTGTTAGCATAATACACTCTAGGTCCATCCACATCATTGCAAATGGCAAGATTTCATCATTCTGATGCCTCAGTCATATTCCACCGTATACCACCTCTTCTTTATCCATTCATCAGTCGATGGACGTTTGGGCCCTTTCCATACTTTGGCTATTGTTGATTATGCTTGTAGCTCTTTGACTCTGTAGTTTTGTGTCCCTTGGGTAAAAACCTCCTCTTGTAACTGCTGGGTTCACAAGGTGGTTAGTTCTCTTTTTAACTGTTTTAGGATCCTCCATACGGTTTTCCACAGGGACTGTACCAGTTTGCATTCCCACCAAGAGTGTAAGAGGGTTCCCCTTTCTCCACATCCTCGCCTACATCTCTTGTTTCCTGGGTTGTTAGTTTTACCCATTCTGACAGGTGTGAAGTACGTGACCATATAATCTATTCGACAAACTGGAACACCGTTAGGGCACACACCGGCACGGCAAACGGTTACCCTACTTGATCAACGGCATAAGGGATCAACTAGCTGACAAAAACAGTTTTCCACTTAAGCATAACAAAGAATAAATTACATGTGGTACTTAGTAGTTTCTCTGCTAACATCACTTAAACAGTAACCAGCTTGGCATTATTACTTCAGCATCATATATTGAGAATATTATTTCAAGTTCAAGAAGGATACTTACACCTAAATTTGTTTTTCAGTTCTTTGCGTGTTGTGTGTAGTTTTTGTAAAACTACGTTTGGTTTTTGCTTTCCATTTGAAACTACCTTTAATAGGCTCCTTTGGTTTTGTGTGTTAGGAACCTCAACTGTCTTCGTGTTTTGTTGTACCAGTGGAAAGTGTGGTGTGTTCAAAACATACTGGTAAAATATATGCTTGGAATTCTGTCTTATACAATGAAAAGTATAGTGTCCTTCCTGTACCATTAGTTTACTCGAAATACAATTCTGCTGAGTAATGTTTCCCACTGTTAACGTCCTTATCTTACAGGTGAAGGACAGCCCCAGATTTAAACAAGGACAAGCTGAAACATGCAGACTACTCTTATGTGGGGTACTTCACTGTTGAAATTCTCTCAATAAAGTTTTACAGACTTCCTCCAAAGAATCTTTTGAAATCTTGTGTTAAACTTATTCTAAGTAGGGGGCGCCTGGGTGGCTCAGTCACTTAAGCAGCTGACTCTTGGTTTCAGCTCAGGTCATAATTCCTTGGGCATGGGGTGGACCCCGAGTTGGGCTCTGTGCCCCGTGGGGAGTCAGCTTGAAAGATTCTGTCCCTCTGCCTCTGTTCCCTTCCTCCCTTCTTCCCTCCCTCTCTCTCTCTCAAATTTATAAATACATCTTTAAAGAAAAACTTCTTCTAAGTAGTAGATGCTATCAAAAATTATGTCAGTTTTTTGAAATGTTATATTCTGATTGAGCTGATACACTCAGATATATGCTATGTATGATTTAATCAGTGTACATCAGCATCCATTTTGAGTTTCAAGCATGCACAATTATGTCATCTTTGAACACTGACAGTTTGTTTCTGCCATTTTAAACGTTTTCCTTTTCTTTTTTCTCTCATTTTACAACATTGGACAGACCCACCCAGTACAGTGTTGAAAAGAACTGGTCACAATGTTATTCCTGATAAATTAGAAAAACTTCCACATTTTACTCTATTTACTGTAATGTAAAGGAAGTTCTATTCTTATTCTCGTTTACTACGAATATTTGTATTGAACATATGTTGACTTCCACCAAACACCAAACATTTAGGATTCTTACCTTCATTAATCTGTTAATGTGGTGAATGACATACATATTGTCCTATGTTTAAACCAACCATACATTACTGGGAGGGAACAGTCACGATGTATTATGTTTCTGAATAACTTACATCTTAATAATTTGTTTAGAAGTTTTATGACTATCCTCGTGAGTGTCATTAGCACACACTTCTATATAGTGGCTTGGATTTTGCTCTCAAGCTGATACTAGCTTCATAAAATGAGTTGGTGTTTTTCTATTCTCTGGAACTGAAGACTCTGAAAGGCTGTGAGTAACGTAGGACTAGACTCGCCCGTGCTCCGCTGTGTCTGGATTGCATCTCTGTTTTGCAATTGGACCCTTCCTAAATGGCAGGTGACTGAAGGGGCACCTCCAGGGTCCCATCCTTTCAAATTTGTGAGGTGCCCATCTTCTCTGCAAGACACCTCTAATGACGCTGTCACTCCAAAGCTACCTGCTCCAGTTTGTATGCGCTTACGAATCTTATAGGCAGAAAGCTAAGGTCACAGCTCTGTTAACTACGTCATTTTGATCTGTGCTGTATGATTGCAAATAGCTGACCAAGCACGACTTGGCTACGCTTACGACAATAGGTCCATTTTTTGAGCTTTTTTAATAACAAGGGTTAGAATTAAAACTCTGATTTATAGGGTGTGTACTATATGGCAGCCACTTCTCTCTCCTGGGTTCCATACATTTATAACCTCATCTAATCCTCACAGAAAGGTGGGTCACAGTGTACCCAAAACTTACATCTGACTCTAATAAGCAGTAGATTTGGGGATTTAGTTCCAAGTTAGAAGGCCTTGCTCTTTCTCAAAGTAAGTACTCCTGAAAATGTTGGCCAGGAAAACTGACAGTGTACATGATGGCTATGCTGGTAACCTGATGTTTACATAAAAATTCGTAGTAATTTCTTTTTATTGTTGGAGGTGAGGAGTTGTTTGTTTGTATTTTGACATGAGGGGTTTTATCCTCCTTTTGAAGGAAAGGATTCCCAACATGTGGCACACAGAGGTCACATGGTTTTGCAGATGAAATCATTAATATAGAAATAAAGATTTCAATTCTTTATAAGTATGGGGGACAGGTAATATAAACTTTTCGATTTTTAATGTAATAGCACACTTAGTTTACTGTGCTATAGAAAAATATAACTCTAACGCTAAAGCAATTTGGAACAGCTTCCAGAGAGAAAGATAGAGAACTCATGTCACAAGCCCCATGGCAAAAACCCACACACAAATCTCTTGCAGAACTTCTAGACTTTCTTGAAAAGCTTTTAAAGGCAGGATGCCTGGGCGGTTGAGTCGGTGAAGCCTCTGCCTTTGGCTCAGGTCTTGATCCCAGGGTCCTGGGAAAGAGTCCCCCATCAGGCTCCTTGCTCAGCATAGGGCTCCTGTTCAGCGGGGAGCCTGCTTCTCCCTCTGCCTGCCACTTCCCGTTTGTGCTCACTCTCTGACAAATAAGTAAATAAGATCTTTTTTTTTTTTTTAAGTGTTTAAAGGCAGGGACGTTAGCCATTCTAATACGTATGAGTTGATATCTCATTGTAGTTTTTTTTAAATTTTATTTATTTATTTGACAGAGAGAGAGAAACAGCCAATGAGAGACAGAACACAAGCAGGGGAGTGGGAGAGGAAGAAGCAGGCTCCCTGCCCCCCTAGGAGCCTGAATGGGGCTCCATCCCAGGACTCCAGAATCACGCCCTGAGCCAAAGGCAGACGCTTAAGGACTGAACCACCCAGGCGCCCCCTCGTGTAGTTTTGATTTGTTTGTCGCTGATGATCAGTGATGTTGAGCATATTTTCATGTGTCTGCTGGCCATCTGGATGTCTGCTTTGGATAAATGTCTATTCATATCTTCTGCCTATATTTTAGTTGGATTCTTCGTTGTGCGGGTGTTGAGGTTTATAAATACTTTATATGTTTTGGATACTAACCGTTTATCAAATGTGTCATTTGCAAATATCTTCTCCCATTCTCCAGGTTGCCTTTTAGTTTTGTTGTTTCCTTTGCTGAGCAGAAGCTTGTTATTTTGATGAAGTCCCAATAGTTTATTTTTGCTTCTGTTTCCTTCCCTCAGGAGACATATCTAGGAGGAATTTGCTACAGCTGCTGCCAAAGAGGTTGTGCTCTACTCTAGGATTTTGATGGCTTCAGGTCTCACATTAGGTCTTCGATCCATTTTGATTTATTTTTGTGTATGGTGTAAGAAAGTGGTCCAATATCATTCTTTTGATGTTGCTGTCCAGTTTTCCCAACACACTTTCTTAGAGAGATGGTCTTTTCCCCTGCTTTGCCCAACATGAGTTGACCATATAGGTGTGGGTTCCTTTCTTGGTTTTCTGTTTGTTCCATTGATCGATGTGGCTATTTTTGTGGCTGTGCCGTCTCGTTCTGTTCACTACACCATTGTCATATAACATGACGTCCAGAATTGTGATGCCTCGAGCTTTGCTTTTCTTATTCAAGGTTGCTTTGGCTATTCTGGGTCTTTGGTGGTTCCATACAAATTTTAGGATTGATTGTTCTAGGTCTGTGAAAAATGCTGGTGGTATTTTGATAGGGACTGTGTTAAACGTGTAGATAGCTTTGGGTAGTGCAGACATTTTAACAATATTTGTGCTTCTAATCCATGAGCATGGCATAGTTTTCCATTTCTTTGTGTCGTCTTCAATTTTTTCACCAGTGTTTTATAGTTTTCAGGGTACAGGTGTTTCACCTCCCTGGCAAGGTTTATAACTAGGTATCATATGGGTTTTGATGCACTTGTAAATGGGATTGATTCCTTAATTTCTGTTGCTTCATTATTGGGGTAGAGAAAGAAAACAGAGTTCTGTACCTTGAGTTTGTCTCCTGTGACTTTATTGAATGCGTGTTAGAGTCCTAGCAATATTTTGGTGGAGTCTTTTGGGTTTTCCACATAGAGTATCATGCCGTCTGCGAATAGGGAACGTTGGACTTCTTCCTTGCCGATGTGGATGCCCTCGTTTCTTCTTGTTATCTGATTGCTGTGGCGAGGACTTCTAGGATTGTTTCATTTAATTTCAATCAGTTACCATGTAGCGTATTATTACGTTCAGAGGTAGAATTTAGTGATTCATCAGTTGCATAAAACACCCAGTGTTCTTTACATCAAGTGTCCTCCTTAGTGCCCCTCGCCCAGATACCCCCCCTGCCCCCCCACATCCACTCCAGCAATCCACAGTTTGTTTCCTATAGTTAAGAGTCTTTTATGGTTTGTCCCCCTCTCTGATTCCATCTGATTTTGTTTGACCCTGCCTTCCCCTTTGATCCTCTGTTTTGTTTCTCAATTTCCACATATGAGTGAAATCGTATGATAGTTGTCTTTCCCTGATTGCCTTATTTTGTTTAGCATAATACCCTCTAGTTCCATCCATGGTGTGGCAGATGGTAAGAAGTCATTTTTTGGTGGCGGAGTAATATTCCATTGTATATGTATATACCACACTTCTTTATCCACTCATCCATTGGAGGACATCTGGGCTCTCTCAGTATATTGGCTACTGTGGACTTTCCTCCTATAAACATTGTGGTGCAGGTGCCCCTTCAGATCACTATGTTCGTATCCTTTGGGTAAATACCTAGTAGAGCAATTGCTGGATCGTAGGGTAGATCTATATTGAAGTTTGTGAGGAACCTCCATACTTTTTCCAGAGGGGCTGTAGCAGCTTGCATTCCCACCGGCAGTATCAGAGGGTTCCGCCTTCTCCTCATCCCCCCCAACATCTTTCGCTTCCTGACTTATCAAATTTAGCCATTCTGCCTGGTGTGAGGTGGTATCTCATCGTGGTTTTGAATTGTATTTCCCTGATACCGAGTGATGTTGAGCATTTTTGCATGTGTCTGTTGGCCATTTGTATGGCTTCTTTGGAGAAATGTCTGTTCATGTCTGCTGCCCATTTCTTCACTGGATTATTTGTTCTTTGGGTGTTGAGTTTGAGAAGTTCTTTATGTATATTGGATACTAACCCTTTATCAGATATGTCATTTGCAAATATCTTTTCCCTATCTGTAGGTTGCATTTTAGTTTTCTTGATTACTTCCTTTGCTGTGGAGGAGCTTTTGATTTGGATGAAGTCCCAGTACTCTATTTCTGCTTTTGTTTCCATTGCTTTGGGAGACATACCTAGAAAAAGTTGCTGTGGCTGATGTCAAACAGGTTACTGCCTATATTCTCCTCTAGGATTTTAATAGCTTCGTGTCTCACATTTATGTCTTTAGTCTATTTGGAATTTGGTTTTGTGTATGGTGAAAGAAAATGGTCCAGTTTCATTCCTTTGCATGCTGCTGTCCAGTTTGTCTAACACCATTTGTTGAGGAGACTACCTTTTTCCCATTGGATGTTCTTTTTTTTTTTAAATGATTTTATTTGTTTATTTGAGGGGTGGGGAGAGAGAGAGCTTTCCCAAGTGGGGCGAGGGGAAGAGGGAGAGGGAGAAGATCTCAAGCAGACTCTATGCTGAGCGTGGAGCCCGTCGCTTGGCTTGATCTCAGTAACCTGAGCTAAAGCTATGAGTCAGACACTTAACCAACCGAGCCACCCGGGGAACCAACATTGGATACCCTTTATAATAGCTTCTTGAGGTAGAGGTTGAAGTCATTCTCATCCACCCTTTCTTCTCTTGTTTACGCAGTTTCGAGTATGCCTTATCCTCCAGCATGACTTCATCTCCATCCCATACAAGCTGTGGGCCACCTTCATTAATAGTTGATTAAAAATATTTTCTAATTTTCAGTATGATTTCTTTCAGTCGTAAGGTATTTACCAGAGTATTCCTTGCTCAGAGATTTTTCATTCTTTTTCACAGTGAATTCTACATTAGCTTTTCTCTTGTCAGATAACCAATTCTTATTTCCTTTGAAACCTATTAAGGTTTATTCAAGAGAGCAATTTTGTTACTTGTTGGTTTACATTACTAGTATACATTAAACAAAATGTGTATTCTGTCATCATTGTGTTTCATGCCATGTTGTTGCTTCCCTATTCCAGGAAATTCCTGTGTGTAATCTAAACCTAACACCGTGCCCCCCTCCTTAAGAGGAGGGCAGGGATTAAACCAAGAAAGAGGTAGACCACCTCAGATTGGTGGGTGGCAGTTTAAGAAGCAAGGAAATTTATTTATGAGTCTTGTTTAGGGGGTCCAGAAGACTGGTACATATCCCCACCTGCCCATCAAATCTTACAAGTGTATACAGAGGATTTAAGTGGGTTCAGCCGTGTACAGCACCCAGATAGTCTTATCACCACTTTTCTATCTCAAGACTGTATCCTTAGGGTATCTTCTAAGAACGGGAAAGGAAAGCAGTGACAGGGGACTAGGAGGGCGTGCCTGGGTGGTCCAGTCAGTTAAGCACCTGACTCTTCATCTCAGCTCAGGTCTTAATCTCAGTGTCGTGAGTTCAGGCCCCGTGTCCGGCTCCACATTTGGCATGGAGCCAACTTTAAAAAGGCAAAGTGAAACAGGGGGCCGGGTGCATGTATGTATTTCTTCATTTGTGTGTTCTATTCACACACTTATAATTTAAACTCCGACCCACTTATAACTTCTTATATGTGGTATAAAAATTAATAGATCCGCATAGGGGAAGTGAGGGACAAATAAAATAACACAACATCAGAGAGGGAGACAAACCATAGAAGACTCTTAACTGTAGGAAACACACTGAGGGTTGCTGGAGGGGAGGTGGGTGGGGGGATGGGGTATCTGGGAGATGGGCATTAAGGCGGCACCTGGTGTAATGAGCCCTGAGGGTTCTTTGCAACAGACGAATCTCTACACTCTACTCTGAAAGTAATAATACATTATCTGTTAATTACTTGAATTTAAATAAATAAATAATCATTAGATCCAGCCTCATTGTTACATGGAGTACAGTACTTGTTACCATCTTATCTTTTGATTCACACTTCTTACGGCCCTTTTTCTCTCCATAAAAACATTCCAGTGTTTTTTGTGATTCCACTTTTTCCTGCGAGGGTGTGAAGTCTGTATTTCCTTACTCTTTTATTGAGCTTACAATATGCATCCCTCGGTTGTTATAGTCTTAATAATTACTAACAGTGAATGCAAAGTTCTAATTTTATAACTTCCCTTATAATGCTGGATTTGTGGAATAGTTTAACTTCATTTCTCCTCTTGAGCTTTCACCTTGTATTTACATTAGGTTAATTTTACATATACATAAAAGTCCATAAAATATTAATTTCTTTGTTTCTACAATGATTAGGCAGTCAATGTTTTTTTTTTAATATTTACTCACATAATGACCTTTCTTCGCTCCTCCTTATTTCCTATACTATTGTTGCACTTTGGAGTTCTATTTTTTCTTCCTGAGGAACTGTTAATATTATTTCTCTTAGTGCACATTTGCTGGTGATGAGTTTCATCCGTGGTGTGTGTGTGTGTGTGATGGAGAGACAGAGAGAGAGAGAGAGAGAGAGAGAACATTTTTAATTCATCTTTTTGAAGAATATTTATACTGCTTATAGAATCCTACATTGACACTTGTTTTTCTAGGCTGTGAAAGATACCATTTCATTTTCTCCTAGGTTTCATTATTCTATCATATCGCTCAGCTTTAAAACTAAAGTATATTTTTAACCTGCTTGCTTTTGTGAATTTGTATTTGGTTATCGTCACTCTTTAAATTTGATGCTGTGGGGTGAGTGTCTTTGTCATTATTTTGGGAGGGTCTACAGAGCTTGTGATATGTATGGATGCCTTTCATCAGTCGTAAAAACTCTGGGCTATTGCTTGTTCAGACCCTGCTTCTGCCCTCTTTTCTTCTCTCGCTGCATCTCTTCACTTACGCCTGTGTTAGACCTCTGTCCTTACCTTTATTTCAATCTAGACTCATGTTGATATATTCAGTTCCCTAATCATGTTGTCCGCCTTGGTCCTGACCTTGCTTCTATGCAATCTTCTGCTCACCTGATAGAGTGGATTCTTCGTTTTAAAGGCTGGGTTTTCACCATTTGAAAATGTCCATTTGAATCGTTTAAAGATAGGTTAGTTTTCTGATGAAATTTTTCGTCTTCCAGGATGAGAATCATACGCAGCGATTCCTAGGAAGTACCATTGCTAAAAATATCGGCAACATTTTTCTTTTACCGAAACCCGTCCGTTTAACATCTGGACTGGTACATTTCTATTTCTGTTTATACTTAGTGGAACAATAAGATTTCTGTATGTTAAAGAATAGCAGTTTTGATAACACACTATGCCTATTCAAAAATAACATGAAAACCAATGTGACGTAGAATATAGCATGGGAAAACCTGGCACTCGATGACATTCATATTACACAGTCTCTTGCATGATTCAGAGAGTAGTAGAGGTTTAAGAGGTGTTTGGTTACATATTGGTGAAGTATGGGTGTGTGTTAAATTGGGTGATATGGGTAAGTTCTCACTTCTGAAAGCACTAATCCAACATTCATTATTCACCCATCGAGGAAATAAGAATTAGACATGAGCTTTTGTTTCGGGGATGTGCCAAAAATTATGGGAAAAAATGGAACTCTGTACAAAACAAGGTATGACGTTTGGTCTGGACCAAATGACAGAAACTCGTTTCTTCTTGCACTTCGCTACGAAGCAAAACTATGGATCTTGAAATTCATGCGAGAGGCAACCAAAAGGAAACTCTGAAAGAATGAAACCTTGCCATTTGCGATAGCATGGATGGAGCTAGACATTAATATGCTAAGCCAAATAAGTCAGCCAGAGAAAGAAAACTACCGTATGAGTTCACTCATGTGTGGAATGCAAGAAACAGAAGAGGTGAACATGGGGCGGGGGGGAAGAAAGGCAAACCGAGAAACAGACTCTTAAGTATAGAGAACAAACTGAGGGTTCCTGGAGGGGAGGTGGGTGGGGGAAATCCATTACACAGGGGATGGGGATTCAGGAGGGGACTCAGGATGACCACTGGGCATTGTATGTAAGAGATGAATCACCAAATCCTACACCTGCAACTAATACTACACTGTACGTTAACTAACTGGAATTTAAGAAGAAAAAGAAAAAGAAAATTCTGAGTATTAGTAAGGGAAAGGCAAACGATCTGGGGACTCCAGAAGTGGAGGAGCAACACAGTGGCTGGAAAACTTACTATATGAGCTGGCGTGACAGCTCCAGCCCAAAGACAGTATGAAGGCAGAATTCTCTCTTCCTTGGGAAACTTCAGCCCTGTTTTCTCTTATGGCCTTCATCTGATTGAAGGAGTCCCGGCCACATTATAGCAGCTGATGTGAATTACTCACAGACTATTGATTTAACTGTTAACGTTATGTAAGAAGTTAGCTTCCCAGCAATACCCACTCTAGTATTTGACCAAATACCTGAACACTGTGCCCTCGCCAAGTTGACTACATAAAATTAACCATCATCCGTTCTTTCCCCGGGAACCTTCTGTGGAAGGCAGGTTATGTGAAAATATGACCACCAAAGTGGTGGGGCAGCAGTCTTAACTTAGAGTTCAACGGAATCATTGTCATTTTTCATCCCATTGAAACTATGACCTCTAGGCAAGCAAGGCATAAAGGCAGAGGGGCAGGAAGTAGAAATTGTGCTAGTGCATCACTAGGGGGGTAATAGTGAGTGGTGCCACTCCCACTTTCCATCCCTCGATTCCTGGAGCCATGAATCCTGCACGGGGGAGAAATAGCTCCGTATGTTGGTTGCTGATTCTGATATACAGCCTCCTGGAGAACCTTGCCCCACTCCTACAGGGTATTGCCATCTACCTGGCACTATTAACAGAGTCTTCAAAAGGACATTCCAACATTGTATCAGCCACCAGATTTGGAATAGTGGGGAGCATGATAGCACCAGTGAATTCCATGACTACAGGTTCATGGCTTCACACCATCTGCTGTGAATCTAGTTCCTCCATCAGAATCGTGCTGCGTGGAAAACAACAGTGGTAGATAAGGCAATCTGTAAGTCACTGCCGTTAGTTTAGACAGAAGCACTGCATGCCAGGAAGGCAAAGTCATCTCGGTGGTAAGTGTTTATTCCAGTAAGAACAAAATGCTGCTTTTCCACGGTGGAAGAGATCCAATGGAATAAACCTGCCACCAGCTAGCTGGCTGATCACCTGGGGGGATGGTACCTTATCAAAGGCACAGGGATCACTTCTCTTGCTCGCAGGCTGGGCACTCAGCGGTGCACTTAGCCACGTCAGCTCTGGCGAGTAGACATCCATGTGCTGAACCAATAACTAACATCCTTCCATGCCTCATGGCCAATTGGTTCAGGAGCCCATTGGGCAATGACAAAGATGGCTGAGGAAAGAGGCTGGCTAATAAGCATAGAACAGTTTGTCTTGTACGTTTGATTATTAAAATTCATCTCCGCTGAGAGAGAGACAAGCAAAAAACAGACTCTTACCTATAGAGAAAAAAAGGGATGGTTACCAGAGGGGAGGGGGTGGCGGGGTGGGCGAAATAGACGATGGGGATTAAGGAGTGCACTTGTCCCGATGAGCACTGGGTGAGGTCTGGAATTGTTTGAATCACGCTGTTCTACACGTGAAACTAATATAACACTGTAGGGCAACTCTACTGGAATTTAAAAGCAAAGCAGAGAGAACGGAAAAAAAGAAAAAGAAAATTCCTCTCTGCCAAGGTCACCCTTCAGTGAGCATTCACCTAAGACACAAATATCATTTTTCACCTGCTCAGAGAGGTCTATCCACATACCTCTTCCCTAGAATTTTGTCACCTACTTTAATTCATGTTCCTTCCAATTCCCTGACCTCTCTGCCAAACAATTGGCCACAGCCCGTGAATTGGAACAGAATCAGAATTCTGTCCATTTATCTTTTCTTTAGGGAAGGGGAGAGGGGCAGAGGCAGAGGGAGAGAGAATCTTAAGCAGGCTCCACGCCCAGCACAGAGCCCAACACGTGGCTCGATCCCACAACCCTGAGATCATGACCTGAGCCAAAATCAAGAGTCAGACGCTTAACCAACTGAGCCACCCTAGTGCTCCTGTCCATTGCTCTTTTAAGGAAGGTGAACAACCAGGTGCACTGCTCCACGTTCTGCCCACCGGGAGGTTGACCCTTCCCCACTGTTCTCCACGGATGTCCCAGAAAGGGGCTGTAGCGCTACAGCTGTCCACTTTCAGGTGGTGTCTGCATATCGTGCAGAGTCATCTGTAAATTGGGCCCAGGTAATCTCTTCCTCTGTCAATTGCGTGTATCCCTGCTGTTGCACAAATCCGTGAGGCAGTTTTGCTTGGGGAAGGGATGAAAGACAAAAGTGTAAGAGAAAGCGGGTGATACAACCTACACCATTCCCTACTCCCTGGTTTCTTTCTCTACTACAAGGCATCTGCTTTTGCTTCCTTTTCAGATTCCTCATGTGTGTGGGGTTTTGTTTGTCTGTCTGTCTGTTTGTTTTGCATTTGGTCTAGCATCATTAGTTAACAATCACAGGGAGACATAGGCAGCAGCGAGCTAACTCCATGGCAGCCAGGAGCAGAAACTCCTCACTGGATTTTTAAAACTTGTTTTACTCTTTCGAGCAGTTTTAAGTTCACAGCAAACTTGAGCCAAAAGTCAGCGTTCCCATATACCTACTGCTCCCACACATACACAGCCTCCTCCACTTAGAATATTCTGCGTCAGCGTGATGCATTAACTAGAGTCGATGAACCCACATACCAAATCACGCCAAAAGTCCACCGACAGTGTTCATTGTGATTCACTTTTGGCGCTGCACGTTCTAACGGTTTTCACAAATGTGTAGTGTCACGTCCACGTGATTTTTAAGTGGGCGTCAACTTTCAACCACAATGACTAAATATCAAAAGTGCAATTATAGTACCTAGAGAATTATTTCACTGTCCTGAAAATGCCCCGCACACTGCCTGTTCTTCCTTCTCTCCTCTAACTCATGAGACCACTAATGTTTTAACGTCTCCATAATTTTGCCTTTTACAGAAGATCACATAGTAGGAATCATACAGTAGTTATAGCCTTGTCAGATAGACTTTTTCACTGCTAAGATGCATTTAAGTTTCCTCCTGTCTCGTTATGGCTTGACAGCTCATTTGTTTTAGCCCTGGATAATATTCCATGCTCTAGATGTGCCACAGTTTACTTACACATTTATCTCAAAAAAAAAAAAAAAAAAACAACCCAAAGACAAAAACAAAAAACCACCCCACCATGTTCGTTGCTTCCAAGTTTGAACAATTATAAATAAAGCTACCATAAACATTTATGTGTAGGTTCTTGCATGGACATGAATTTTCAGCCTATGTGAGGAAACACTAAGGCGTGTGATTACTGGATTGTATTACAGGTGAGCATAAGCTGAGTTTTGTGAGAAACCTCTATTCTGCATTCCAGGTGGTTATGCCACTTTGCGTTTCTACCGGCAGTGAATGGGAGTTCCAGTTGCTGCACATCTTCACAAACCTTTGATGCTCTCAGAGTTCAGTGATGCCTCATTGTTGTTTAATTTGCAATTTCATAATCGCACATGATGTTGAGCATCTTTTCATATGCTTATTTGCCGTCTGCGAATCTTCTTTGGTGTGTTCCCTGTTTGTGTCTTTGCCCATGTTTAAATCAGGTTGTGCACTTTCATATTTGGGGGTTTAAGAATTCTTTCTAAATTTTGGATAACCATCTTTTATCAGATATGCCTCTTGATTGATTTTCTCCCGGTCTGTCAGAGAGCAGAAGTTTTTAAATTTTACTGAGGTCCACCGTATCAATTTTTTCTTTCATGGATCACGCCCTTATGTTGTATCTCAAGAAGTGTTCTCTGTATGCATCATCACCTAGATGTTCTGCTGTGTTTTGGATTGCCTATGCAGACGCATCTCCTATGCAGTTTTGTAGGTTTGCGTTTCACAGTTAGGTCTAGGATCCTTTTGAGTTAATTTTTTGTGAAGGGCAT
The DNA here is from genome assembly GCF_023065955.2 of Ursus arctos. NCBI lineage: Eukaryota > Metazoa > Chordata > Mammalia > Carnivora > Ursidae > Ursus > Ursus arctos. The sequence continues at coordinate 43,848,380 of NC_079873.1, forward strand.
AAGGTCTGTGTCTAACTTCATTTTTTCCCACGTGGAAGTCCAGATATTCCAGCATCATTTGTTGAAAAGACTTCTTTGCTCCAGTGTATTACTTTTGGTCCATTGAATAAATCTGCGGGCTGTATATATGGAGGAGGTCTGTTTCTGGGCTTCCTCTTTTGTTCCATCGATCTGTTGTCGGTCTGTTCCTTCACCAATACCATACTACCGTGGTTGTTTTAAGTTTATCCCAAGTCTTGAAGTACGGTAGTGTCAGTCTACCAGCCTTTCCTCCTCCTTCAGCATTGTGTTGGCTGTTTTGTGTCTTTTGCCTCTCCATATACACTTTATCGTCAGTTTGTCAATATCCACAAACTAACCTGCTGGATTTTGATCAGGATGCATTGAATCTATAGAGCAAAGTGGGAAGAATTGACATGTCGACAATATTGAGTCCCTATCCGTGAAAGTGACATATCTCTCCATTTATTTAGTTCTCTTTTGATGTCTTTCCTCAGAGCGTTGTCATTTTCCTCATATGGATTTTGCACATATTTTCTTAGACTTATACCAAATAGCTTTCATTCTGTGGGGTGCTAATGTAAATGGTAATGGGTTTTTAATTTGAAAGTCCACTTCCTTATTGCCGATATGGAAGAAAGCAGAGGACTTTGCTATAGTAACCTTGTATCCTCAAACCCGGTGTAATTGCTAGTTTGTTCCACCAGTTCTTTTTTATTCTTTTAAATACCTTTACAAAGAAAATAATGATATCTGCAAACAGAGACAGTTTATTTCTTCCTTCTCAGTCAGAGTATCTATAACTACCTTACTTGTTAGCTAGGGCTTCAAGTAGGGTGTTGAAACTGAACAGCAAGAGGGGACGTCCTTGCCTTTTCCTGACCTTAGACGGAAAGCTCACAGTGAAGTACAGTGTTAGCTGAAGGTTTCTTGTAGATGTTCTTCATCAAGCTGAGGAAGTTCCTCTTCATTTCTGTTTTCTGAATCTTAATCATGAATGGATCTTGGATTGCGTCAAACGCTTTTTCTGCATCTACTGGTATAATCAAGGGATTATGTTTCTGTAGCCTATTTCCTCACTGAATTTTGTGGAAAACAAAACTGAATTGGAAGTGGTATCAAGTCGTTGGTCTGAGTGCGATACATTCTGTTTGAAATTATGATGACTGTGATCACTTTAGGTTAATAAGTCTTCTAAAATATAATGAGGGTTCCCCTGACACCGAAAAATATGAGCAATGATTGGAAGGCAGATACAATCTCAATCTTACAGATGTAAAGTGATAACGAAGGCAAACCTCAAAGCAGACATAGACCAGGCACCCTGTTAGAGCCTGGCAGGTGGTACACACTCCCTGCAGTGCCATTCAGACATTCCTCCCCACAATAGTGGGCAAAGGCAGATTATTGTTTCAGCCCTGAGCTGAGATGCTTCAGATGCCAGGCCTCATGTACAGGTGCTCCCTTTTGAGATGACATGAACACCATTCTCATCCCTGCTCCATAGAATATAGAGCATCTTTACGTTATGTGCAAACTATGTCAGGGATTCGATGTCTGTCTTTACTGCTCATTATGCAAAATGTTTTATATTCACTAACTGACTCCCTGTACAGTCCTGTGATGGGCGTTCAGCCCGGATCATAATAGTCTGATGGGACCGTAAGTTTCATGAAGATGCAATATGCTTTTTTGTTACAGTCCCCAGAAGCCTGTTCTAATAAATAACAATGATTGCTACCCCACCCTATAAATAATTTATGATTAAAACATGTAAGCTACTACGGACTGTGATCTATCCTCATAGTCTTGTCAGAGACACAGAGGGCTAGGCAGAACCTTGTAAGGTTTGATCCCACCTATTGAGAAGAGAGGCATAAGAAATGGGTTCCCTACTTGGTAGTCTACTTCCTCTAGTGTGACCGTGGAATGGTTTAGTGTACATTTTCTCTCTCTGTCTTTCATGTCTCATCTCTTTCTCACTGTCTCTCGGGGGGGGGGGTGTCTTCCTGATCTTCCTCTCCTTGTTCTTCCTCATTCCTTAGGGCCGATTTCCTGATCTCACGGTGGCCCCTGCGCTCGGTCCTCAGCTCTCAGCCCTCACCCATCTGTCCCCATTCACATACTACAACCCCTCCACTTCCCGTTCTGGATGTCTGTGCTCCAGGGCGAGTCCGGTCCAGTCATGAGCTTTCTGCCAAGTGAATGTGGCCTCTCCTTTCATTCAGGGAAGCCTCACTGAAGCCTTGGTTTCACGGTGAGGTCTTGGTGTCACGAGGCACAGCTCAGCCATGGACTGCACACCTTATAATCTTTAGCGGCAGGGGGCAAGTCATATCCAACACCAGGAAGGCCTCAGAGAAGACAGAGGAGAAACATACACTGACACAATCACACCTGAGAGGGTCAGAGGCCTCTGGGTGCGTGAGCTCCTGACCCGGATGTCCCTTGGACCCTCCCTCTCTGTGTGTGGATAGCCAGGGGCAGCCTAGGGCCAACGTTGCCTCTTCTTCCTGGAGGACCCTGGAGTTAGTCACTGCTGTTCAGGGTCTCCTGCAGGTGGTCTTCCTCTTCATCCTGTTCTTCTTTCTCCTACCAGAAGCACAATTCTGTGGTTAATAGGAAGTTCTCATGTTGTTAATCATCCTTTTCACATTGAAAGTTAGCTTTTTTTTATTTTAATGTTTGTTTATTATATTATGTTAGTCACCATACAGTACATCCCCGGTTTCTGATGTGAAGTTCAATGATTCATCAGTTGAAAGTTAGCTTTTTAAGCTTTCTCAACAAGACCATCTTGCTCTGTAGCCTGGACCGCAAGACCGGTTGGGCTACCAGCTTGGCCTGTCCTGATGGGCACAGCCCAGGATCCTGAAGGCACTGGAACATCCCCAGCACAGCTGTTGGGGGGGGGGTTAGGAAAAAGCCCCTAGGTCCCCATTCAGATCCTGACCAGCTGCCAACTCTGCCTCCACCCAGTCCCCTCCCAAAGCCTGAATTCTGGGACTACAACTCCTAGGTGGGGCAAGTAGATGCACCGGGACTGCTGGGCTGGGAGAGACACAGGCCTCGAGGAGGAGGCAGCAGAAAAGCTCTGGATGGCGTGAGGGGATGTGCGGCGGTGGGGTGAGGAAGGACCCACCCACAACCTGCCCACTGACCCGCTGCTGGGCCACACTCTCAGCTCCTGCCCTCTGTGGGTCTCAGTCTCCTCACCTGCCCGCGGGCACGAATACACTCCCCACACACCGGGCTTGCTCATGAATGGAAGGGGCTCTGGAGTGCTGAGAGAGCTGATTTGGCCCCAGAAGAGGAGGAGCAGGTCAGATTTGGACGGGAAGGCGTGATTTGGGCCTCCTCAGTCACAGCCAGGGGCTACCTCCCTGGAAGCGCTCAGCACAGTCAGGCAGGTGGGAAGCTCTGAAATCAGAATCATGGGCCAGTCGAGGTCCTCTCTGGAGTGCTCTGTGGTGGCCAGCCATCTGCGTCACAGGCTCCTTCCTGTTTGTTCTCATCTCTGCCCATGGGGAACCCCGACAGGGGCTCAGGGAGCTCACTGCCTCATTGGTAACTGGACCCAACTGCCCTGAGGACAGTCGTGTGTCATCTTCACAGCATCCCCTGGTTAACGCTAGTGTAACTTATCCAAACGGTGGTTCGCATGTTCTGAAATGATTTTGATGATGTCCCACGATTTATTAGAGCCATAGCTCATTCAGTACGCTTCTATGGGATGGATAAGTAGCGTGCAATTCAGGTTTTTGCCATCTTAATGCTAGTTGTGGTGTGCTTTCTTGCACGTGCAATAATGCTTATATATAGACTCGATTTGTAGTAGTAGATCAAAATCGGAAATAATTCAATCACACACCGACAGGGCAACACATCAATAAATTGTGCCAGATTCCCAGCATGGAGTACTGCACAGCTGTGAAAAAGAATGAACTAAATCCCACAGAGACGGAGTGACGAGCGGGGGGAAAAACGGATACAAAACAGGACACACTATAGGATCCACTTTATGCATAGCTCAAAACCTAACAAACTAGTGTTTAGGCATTCGTACAGGTGTGTTAAAGCAGTCCTACACAAAAGCAAGGATTCTATCCTGCCTAAGAGGCAACTTTCTATGGCTAATTACATAGTAAAATTCACATTTTCGTAAACGGTTCTATGAATTTCAACACATGTACACATTATTATAATCAGTACGGCAGTCACTATACAGAACTTTTATATCACCCTTCAGAACTTCTCGAGTTCTTTATGCTGCCCCTGTATACTCACTCTCTTACCCCATCCCTACGCCCTGATGACCACTTATTCGTAATCCATACTAGACCTTTGTCATCTCAAGAATATCCTATAAATGGAATAATAGAGCCTGTAATCTTTTGGGACTCCTTCACTTAGCATAATGCAGTTGCGTTTCACCCAAGTTGTTGAATGTGGCTTTTCAGAATGCAGACCGTGCACATATGTTGTTAGATATGGGGATGGGATCTATTATAAATGGTATTGTGGGTTTTTAAAAAAGTTTGCCTCCAATATTTCATTGCTAGTTTATAGAAATATGAAGGTGCTTGTTCTTTTGTTTGTTGGACTCAAATCCTGCAGTGTTCATGAACTCACTTGTTACTACTATGAGTATATTTTATAGAGCCTCTAAAATATTTCTATGTAGACAATCGTATGATCTGCGAGTTGGAGTTGTTTTTTCTCTTCACCACCTGGTAAGCCATTTATTTCTTTTCCTTGCCTCAGCAAATTGGCTGCAACTTTCAGTATGATGTTGATAGCAGGGGTGAAAGTGGACATCCTTGTTTGGTTCCTTTCCCCCCCACATTTACTGAGATGTAAATAACATACAACATGGAGCAATTTTAAGGAGTACGAAATATGAGTATATAGACAGAGAGTGCTAGATATAAAATAGATGATAGACAGATGGATAGACAGTCAGACAGATAGATAGATACATGAAACGATTGCCAGCATCACATTAGCTAACACCTCGCCTCCATCACATAATTACAATTTTTTGTGTGTGGTGAGAACATTTAAGTCTACGGTCTTAGAGGCACCTGGGTGGCTCAGTTGGTTATCTGTGTGCCTTTGGTTCAGGTCATGATCTCAGGGTCCTGGGATCGAGCCTTGCATCCTGTTCCACGCTTATCGGGGAGTCTGCTTCTCCCTCTCCCTCTGCCCCTCACTCCCGCTCAGGACTTCTCTCTCTCTCTCTCTCTCTCTCTCTCTCTCTCTCTCTCTCGCCCTCCCCCCCCCAAATAAATAAAGTCTTCAAACAACCAAGATCTACTCTCCTAGCAACTTCCAAGTCTATACTACGATAACATTAACTATAATCACCATATCACCATGCTGTACATTAGATCCCCAGGATATATTCATCTTATAACTGGAAGTTGGTACCCTTTGCCCAACATCTCCCACTTCTCCTACCCCCGACCCGTGGCAACCCCCATTCTACTCTGTTTCTACAAGTTTAGCTTTCCTGGAGTCCACATATAGGTGAGCTCATACAGTAGTCATCTTTCTCTTCTGACTTGTTCCACTTAGCAGAATGCCCTCAAGGTCCATCCATGCTTTTGCCAATGGCAGCATTTCCTTCCTTCTCATGGTTGGACAGTATTCCATCAGATATGTATGCCACAACATCTTTATCCATCCCCCTGTTTGGACGCTTAGGTTGTCTTCATATCTTGGCTCTTGTGAACAATGCTGCAATGAAAATGGGAGTGCATATACCTCTTTGAGATCCTGATTTCATTCTCTTTGGATAGGTACCTAGAAGTTGGTTGCTGGATACTCTATTCTATTTGTAATGTTCTCCATACTGCTCTCCATAGTGGCTGTACCAGTTTACATGCCCACCAACAGTGCCCAGGAGTTCCCTTTACTCCACCTCCTCACCAACTCTTGTTGTCTTTTGTCTCATGACAGCCATTCTAAGAGGGGTGAAGTGATACCTGGTTGTAGTTTTGGTTTGCATTTTCCCGATGATTTGTGATGTCGAGTACCTTTTCATGGTCTATCGGCCGTTGGCATGCCTTCTTTGGAAAAATGTCCATTCGGTTCCTCTGCCCCCTTTAAAAAAATACAACTGTTGATTTTATGCTACTGAGTTGTAGGAGTTCCTTATATAGTTTGGACATTAACCCCGTATCAGGTAGAATATTTATAAATATTTTCTCCCGCCCCATAGGTTGACTTTTCCTTTTGTTTCATTGTTTCTTTTGCCGTGCAGAAGCTTTCCAGTTCGATGTAGTCCCACTTATTAATTTTGTGCTCGGTTGCCAGTGCTTTAGGCACCATACTCAGTCTCTGGATCACAAAGAGTGACGGTTTGTATATAGGACACTGCTGGAACACTCGTATTTGGGAACTGTCAGTGCATCGAAATGTCAAGATGCTTTTTCTCTATGTTGTCTTCTAGGAATTTTACAATTTCAGGTCTTTTGTTTACAGCTTACTCCATTTCAAGTTAATTTTTGCAAGTGGTGTGCGGTACGGCTGCACTTTCATTGCTCTGCATATAGTTACCCAGTTTTCTCAGTACCGTCTATTAAAGAGACCTTCTTTCCCCACGAATATTTTTGACCCCTTTGGCAATTATTGGTTGGCTGTATATGTATATGTAGGTTTATTTCTGGGCTCTTCTTTCTGTTCTTTTGGCATATGTGTCTGTTTCTTTACCAGTACCATACTAGTTTGGTTACTAGAGCTTTATACTACTAGTCTGAATCAGGAAGTGGGATGCCTCCATCTTTATTCTTCTTTCTCAGGGTGTCTTTGGCAACTGGGGACGTTTGTGGCTCCATTCAAATTTTAGGACTGTATTTTTTATATCTGTGAAAAAAAATGCCACTGAAATTCTGATAGGGATTGCAGTGATTGCATGGATGGGTTTGAGTAGTGTAGCCATTTTAGCAGCATTAACTCTTTCAATTCACGAACACAAGATAGCCTTTGTTTAATTGTAATTCCAGTATAGTTAACAGAGAATGCTACCTTAGCTCCAGGTGTGCAGTATAGCAATTCAACATTTCCATACATTACCCAGCGCTCATCACAAGTGCATTCCTCGATCCCCATCCCCTATTTCACACATTCTCCCACCCACCTCCCCTCTGGTAACCATCAGTCTGTTCTCCATAGTTAAGAGTCAGCTTCTTGGGTCTCTCTCTCTCTTTCTCTCTCTTGCCTTGTTTTGTTTTTCAAATTCCACATATGAGTGAAATCTATGGTGTTTGTCTTTCTATGACTGACTTACTTCACACGGTACCATACCCTTTACATCCATCCATTTTGTGGCAAGAGGCAAGATTTCCTTCCTTTTTATGGCCGAGTACGATTCCCTTGTGTATATTTGCAACATCTCCTTTATTCATCTGTGAATGGGCACTTGGGTTGCTTCCATAATTTGGCTATTGTAAATAACACAGCTGTAAACATAGGGCTGCAGGTATCCCTTTGAATTTGTGTTTTTGTATTTTGGGGATAAATGCCTAATAGTGCGATTACTAGATTGTAGGGTAGTTGTATTTTTACCTTTTTGGGAAACCTCTATACTCTTTTGCACAGTGGCTACACCAGTTTCTTGCTTGGTTCTTGATGTTAGAGAAAAGTAAGTAGTCTTTCTCTCTTAAGTATGATGTTGAAGAGGAAAATCACCCAGGCCAGGCTCACCCAGAGCAGGCCCAGGCCGGCAGCCCCCAGTAGATAGAAAGAACAGAAGATAACCAGGAGCCCCGCCTTGGGAAGAAGAGATAACCTGCTTCTGTAAACAAGCATCCTGCAATACTGTTCTTGCCTAAAGCAGTCCCACACCCCCAATTTAAACCCACGTACCAGCAACCAGCATAGCCCTTGGAACCTGACCCCCTGCACCTCCCCTATAAAACCCCCTCACCCAGGGACCAGAATTTGGAGCAGGAGCTCATCTGGGTACGCCAGCGTAAAGTAAATCCGAGTTCTCCTAATACTCCGAGTGTCACTTGGTCTCTCGCCGGACTGATTCTTAATTTTCCACAACATTTCTGGAGGCCCTAGCGATATTCCAACTGTTCTGGCCCATTGAGCCACTGGCCGGTGGATCAGACTGCACCAGAGCAGGAAAGACCTCAGGGACTGAACGAGGCAGCGTGGCCCCGACGGGATTCCGGGTCCTCCTTCACCCCAGAGTTCCAACCCTCCGGGCAGTGTTGCCACAGCCGGACTCCAAGGAGAAGTGGACCAACTCACCTGGCAACTCATCTGGGCTTGGTAAGCATCGCAGGAATCTGTAGTCAGCACCTGTTCCATGAGCAGAAGGAAAACCCGGCCACCTTCCAGGAATGTCCGTGAGGAATTCCACAGGTTGGGGATCTCTCACGGGGGAGGTCCCGCAGGATAAGAGCCTCCTGAAAGGGGGGACCAGGAAGGAATTTCCAAAAGGAAATCCACAGGTCGGGGGCCTCCCAGGGAGGACGTCCTGTAATAAATTGGATGTGAATGCGTGAGTGAATGAGCAGCCTGTTTGTGTTTGTGGCTCCATGGACTTGAGACCACGGAGTCTGAGTGGGCCCCAACCTGTTTCCGTGGTGACCTCGTAGGGTCAAGGGAGCCCTTTGGGGTGCCAGTCCAGGGCTTCTACGGACTTGCTACGGCTGAGAGGCACCCACGTCTCCTCCGAGAGAGCGGACAGGTGGGCATCTGATTGGTCTCTCCTTTGGAGGGGCACCCATCCTTTGGTTTGTCTTTGCGCCATCAACCAGGGAGAGAACACATAGGGTGGACAAGAGAGCCTCTGTTCATCATAGGCAGAAGTTCTTCAAGACCTACAGTCCTAGAGTGTATGCTCAAAAATTTTAAGTAGGGATTCTCAGGAGATTATGGGATCAAAATATGTCCTAGATAATTACGTGCATTATGTGAACTGGAATGGCCCAACTTTGGGTTGGCTGGCCCTCAGAGGGTACCTTAGACCTATCCACTGTTCAGGCCATTTATAGAGTTGTGGTCGGGACTCTCGGACACCCTGACCAATTTCCCATATATTGATTCTTGGCTTCAGATAGCCCAGACTCTGCCCCCATGGGTCCGATTCTGCGCTAATGGGAAGGGCCAGAGTAGGATATTTGTAACCCAAGTAAGAGAGCCCAAAGGCTATAAGAAAGCAAAGCCTGTTTATCAGGGAGACCCAGAGACTGAGGACAATCTGTTCATGCTCCCGCCATATGCCCCGAATGTACCACCACTGATGCCCCACCCTCCAGATAGCCCACCGCCTTCGGTGAGCCCACCTCAGACTTCTCAACAACCACCACGCCCAAGGGGAACTCTGAGCTTGCCCCCATCCTGGATCCCCAGCCCCCAGCCCAGGAGCCAATGTCCACGCTCGTCTCAGGCTCCAGTTCTAGCCACGGCTCTCCAGATGCCACCCGTGAGATGCAAGGGCCATAACAGATAAATGCTGACAACACCATCCAGCCCGGACACTCCATTCTCATCTATCAGCCCTTTAGTACCACCGACCCTCTGAACTGGAAAAACCATATATCACCATACTCAGAGAAGCCTCAGGCCATAGCTGACCTCCTGGAGTCCCCGTTCCAGACCCACCAACCCACTTGGGATGATTGCCACCAGATTCTCCTGACGCTCTTCAACACAGAAGAACGCCGACGGATCCTCACCAAGGCACGTCGTTGGCTCCAAGGCCAGCCCCTGTCAGGAGCCCTAAATGCAGAATCATGGGCCCTAGAGGCAGCACCCGACACTCGAACCAGCTGGGATTTCCATACAGCCGAACGACTAGCTGCCCTAAGTCTATACCATAGTACATCTCTTCTGTAGGGACTCAGAGGAGGGGCAAAGAAGCCAACCAACATGTCCAAAACCATGGCAGTTATCCAGAAATCAGAAGAATCACCAACTGACCTCTACGAGAGGCTATATGAGGCCTTCTGAGTGTACACCCAATTTGATGCAGAGGCCCCAGAGAACCAGCGAATGGTCAATTCAACATTTGTGACTCAATCATACCCCAATATTCACCAGAAACACCAGAAGCATGAAGGCTTCGCCAGCATGAATGCTACCCAGCTGATAGAAGTGGCGAATAAGGCCTTTGCAAATCGAGACCATGAGGCCAAACGAGAAGCAGACAAAAGGATGAATACTAAGGCATCGTTGTTGGCCACAGCCCGGGGAAGGTCGGACCCAACTGGACAGTCGGTCCCACTGCAAAAGGGGGGACCCAATAGGAAGGCCCCACTCCGACGAGATTGATGTGCCTATTGTAGGGGTCTGGCCACTGGAAAAACGAATGCCCCCACTGTAAGGAACCAACCCAAGGGCCTGACAAAAGTTATTTCAGAAAATAGGAAAACAAGGTGGCAGCCTGAGCCCGAAATGCGAGACCTTATCAGTTTATCTGGGGTTGAGTCAGACTAGGGGAGACCGGGCTCCTTTTAATTAGGACCCAGGAGCCCATGGTCAAAATGAAGGTGGGGGGCCAACCGTTGAAGTTCATGGTGGACACAGGCACTGAGCATTCAGTGGTTACCACACCCGTGGCCCCACTCACAGGGCATAAAGCCACAATCGTCAGGGCAACTGGTTCCCAAACTACCCGCCAGTTCTGTGGACCCCGAGCATGCCAACTGGGGCGCCATACAGTAACTCATGAATTTCTATACCTACCAGAATGCCCCGTTCCCCCATTAAGCAGAGACTTACTGACAAAGCTCGGGGCCCCAGATGGCCTTTATCCAAGGAGGGCCTACCAGCCTCAGCCTGGGAAGGCCAAATTCCCTCATCATGGCAGTAACTGTACCTGCAGAAAATGAATGCCGAGTTTACTGCCAAGAGAAAGGAGACCCCACAGTACCAACTGTTGGTTGAGTTCCCTGACGTGTGGACCAAAAAAGGACCTCCCGGCCTGGCCCTTAACCACGTGTCTATAGCGGTGGATCTTAAGCTAGGGGCCCTCCCGGTCCAACAGTGACAATATCCAGTGCCCCGGGAGGCACTACTGGGGATTCAGGCCCACTTACAACGACTAAAGGATGCAGGAATACTGATAGAGTGCCAATCGCCAGGGAACACCCCACTGTTACCAGTCAAGAAAAAGGAGGAAGTGACTACCAGGCTGTCCAAGACTTGCGGGCAGTCAACAGTGCCGTTGTCACACTACACCCAGTGGTCCCCAACCCCTGTACTCTTCTAAGCCTCCTGCCCCCACAAGCAAGCCGGTTTACCTGTTTGGACTTAAAGGATGCTTTCTTCTGCCTCCACGTGGCTCCGGCTAGCCAGTCGATGTTTGCCTTCGAACGGGAGGACCCCCACACTGGTTGAAGGACACAGATGACTTCAACCAGACTGCCACAGGGGTTCAAGAACTCACCCACAATATTTGGAGAAGCCCTGGCGGTGGACCTATCCACCTTCCCAACAGAAAATCCCCACTGCACCCTGTCCCAGTACGTGGGTGACCTACTCTTGGCAGGCTCCAGCCGAGAGCATTGCTGGAAAGGGATGAGGGCATTACAGACCTGATTCTGTGAAACCGGCTACAAGGTTTCCTGGAAGAAAGCGCAAATCTGCCAGCCAGAGGTCCGATACCTTGGGTTTGGCATCTCCAAGGGGCGACGTGCTCTAGGCCCAGAGAGAAAGCAGACAATCTGTTCTATCCCACAACCTAACCAAAAAGGAAGTCCAAGAATTCCTGGGAGCAGCAGGTTTCTGCCGCATCTGGATACCTGGATTCTCAGCTCTGGCAAAGCCACTACATGAGGCCACGGCAGGATCAGGCAAGGACCCTCTACACTGGGGACAGGACCAGAAAAAGGCCTTTCAGAAAATGAAGAAACTGCTGGCCAGCACCCCTGCGTTGGGACTGCCAGATGTAACACGGCCTTTCAACCTCTTTGTTCATGAAAGAAACGACACAGCCCTGGGAGCCCTCACCCAGACAGTGGGTCCCTGGCAGCGGCCGGTGGCTTACCTGTCAAAATGCCTGGATCCAGTGGTATCAGGGTGGCCACCATGTCTCTGGGCCCTAGGTGCCATAGGGGCCATGATTAGGGAAGCTGATAAACTCACCTTAGGACAGGATATCAACGACAAAGTTCCCCATGCAGTCATGGCCCTAATGAATGGACAGGGACACAAATGGTTGACCAGCTCCAGAATGGCCCATTACCAAGGACTGCTATGTGAGAACCCCTGAGTCAGGCTTGAAACCTTGCAGACTCTAAACGCTGCCACCTTCCTGCCAGCAGAGGAAGGACCTCCCGATCACGACTGTGAAGAAGTGATAGACGAGGTTTGCTCCAGCAGACCAGACTTGACGGAAGTCCCCCTCTCAGACCCTGGACTTGAGCTCTTCACGGACAGAAGCAGCTTCATTCGAGAAGGACAACGGAAAGCCGGATTCGCAGTAACCCCTGTCGATTACATTATACAGGCCGAAGCCTTACCCCAAGGAGGGTCTGCACCGCGAACCCAACACTGGGCATTAATCCAAGCGCTAAGATATGCAAAAGGAAAACGAGGAAACGTCTATACCGATTCAAGGTATGCCTTTGCCACCCTACATGTACACGGGGCCATTTACAAAGGGATAGGGCTCTGGACAGCGGGGGCGGGGGGAGGATATACAAAATAAGGAAGAAATCCTCCAACTGCTGGAAACAGTCTGGGAACCATCTCAGGTAGCAGTCATTCGCTGTAGAGGCCACCAGACGGGCCCAGACCATGTCATTAGGGGAAACCGCGTGGCTGACCAGGCAGCAAGGGAGGCAGCAGAAAAACAGAGCTCCCCCGGGGAACCGGGACGGGCCGCTAAACTCCTGTTACCTCCAGACTTGCCTCCCATCCCAGATTACACCAAGGAAGAAGAATTGTGGGCAAAAAATGAGGGAGGAATAAAAGGAGAAGGGGGCTGGTGGAAATTGCCTGACCAGAGACTTTTCCTCCCAAGTGCTGTAGCAACTGCCCTACTAAAGCAACAGCACGAGTTGACTCACTTTGGAAAAACAGCCCTGGAAAACTGCTGGCCAGATACCATTTCGTCCTCAAACTGCCCACCCTGTGCGCCCCAACAAGCGCTAGGTGCGGTATATGGCACGGAATAATGCAAATCAAGGACCAGACCAGGCCCCGGGATGCAAACAACGGGCTCCATGCCATTCGAGGACCTGCAGATAGACTTCACAGAGGTCAGGCCATGCCAAGGATACTGATACCTCTCGGTCCTAGTTTGCACTTACTCAGGGTGGGTTGAGGCTTACCCCACACGCACAGAGAAGGCACACGGAGTCATAAAAGCACTCTTGAGAGACATCATTCGCAGGTATGGGCTTCCCCTGTCCATCAGCTCAGACAATGGACTGAGTTTAGTGGCAGAAATAGTCCAAGGCCTAGCCATAAGTTTAAAAGTAAAATGGAGGGACGCGTGGGTGGCACAGCGGTTAAGCGTCTGCCTTCGGCTCAGGGCGTGATCCCGGCGTTATGGGATCAAGCCCCACATCAGGCTCTTCCGCTGTGAGCCTGCTTCTTCCTCTCCCACTCCCCCTGCTTGTGTTCCCTCTCTCGCTGGCTGTCTCTATCTCTGTTGAATAAATAAGTAAAACCTTTAAAAAAAAAAAAAGTAAAATGGAAGCTCCATACAACATATAGACCCCAGAGCTCAGGGAAAGTAGAGCGCATGAACCAGACCCTTAAAACAACTTTAGCCAAGCTCTGCCAGGAAACTCAATCCCCCTGGGTCGGAACATTACCGCTGGCCCTGCTCAGGGCACGCTGTACTCCAAGACCCTCCGGTTACTCCCCCTTTGAGATTCTCTATGGCAGGCCACCCCCCTTCTAAGCAGGCTTGGAGGAGACCTCAAACACATTGCAGACTTAGGAATGTCCCGACAGCTCCAAGCCCTGGGAAAAACCCTATGCCACATCTCCCGAGAAGTTGTAGAAAGGACCCCTATCCCCTTGGGTAATTGGGCATATCCCCACCAACCGGAGGACATGATATGGGTAAAAGATTGGAAGAAGGAGCCGCTCCACCCTACGTGGACGGGCCCCCATCTAGGAATACTGGCAACTCCCACTGCTGTTAAAGTTGCAGGTATTGCTCCCTGGATCCATCATCCCCGAGTAAAGAAGGCAGCGGCCCCTGCAGACCCAGACAATTGGCAGACAATCTGGGACCCGACCGACCCCCTGAAGTTAAAGATCCGGAAGATGACCCAGCAGCCCACAGCCACCAACGGGGCCTCCGGCCAAGCTTAACGCCCTGAGGAAACCCGCGGATCCCCCACTTGAGGAGTCCACGACCTTGCTCCAGTCACAAACGTGGAGGCTGACTGGTCAACGCACGGTGGAAGCTTGAGGAACTCAACGAGGAACATTTGGACACTGAAGTCCCGTGCCATCCCGTACCAGTAATACTAGTGATATTGTAACCCTGTGTTCTCTGTGGGTCTAACTGAGTCAGCTCCAGGCGACTGGAATTGGACACAGAAAACTCACTCTAGCCATAGTCTATATAAGTGTAGTGAGTTTATTCAGTGGAATCTACTGCTTCTTAGAACTGCAACCCCCTTGCCCCCCCCAATTCAAATAAATCTCCTGACGCTAGCGCTGCGGCTGTCAATTATAGGACTAAGCTTGGGCTACCTAGATGACGACATGACTGAGGATGGCCAGCCCCATCAGCCGCAGGCTGTAGAGAAGTTAGGGGGGAACCAACCACCTGCCATGTACATGCCAACATTACCACCAGCCCTCTTGGTCAAATATCCTCGATACATGTGCTAGAGCTCACCCGACTCTCTGTCAACACAAGGTCCTGTTCTACATGTCCGGTCGCCCAATGGATCGATGCCACAACTGCTATGCGGCCCTAGTCCCCGGGAATCCCCCACCTCCTCCACGGCCTCTCCCCGCTCCTGTCCAGAAGGCCCATACCCGAACTCTCACTCTGGCTCTAGCCACAGCCATTCCCAAACCACGACAGGCAACACCAACCCCACTGTCTCCCTGCTCTTGTACCTCAGTTTACCCTAGCATGTCGACACAGTGTTTTGACCCAAGGGAGGTCACTGTTGGCCACAGTAAAGGAAAGCAACTCATGACTGGAAGTATTAAGCCTACACTATTTTGGGGCTACAGGGATCCAAGATGTCCCGAGTTAAGCGGTCCGACCTGCTGGGAACCTGACCCTTATCGGCCCCTACTGAGGCTCCCTCCTCATCAGGGGCCCCTACCTAAGACCCTCTAGTGAGTGATGTGAGAAAGGAGATCCACCACTTACTCAACACAGCCGACCCTCAGTTGGCCACAGATTGCTGGCTCTGTCTGCGGACCGGGCCCCTTCAGCTTATAGCAAGCCCCCTGAGTGTCCTTAACCTGAGCAGGCCCACAGTCAACCCTCCCAAGCTGGTAGAGATCAATCCTAAGTCAACCAATGTATTATTGTCTCATCAGGCCCCTAACTGTGTCCATAATCCTGGGGGAACACATTCAATAGGAAGTCTATCTGCCACCCAATGTCTCCAAACCCACAATTGCCCTTCACTTGATGGGTGCGCGTCTGCCACACCATGGTGCACTCCAGAACCTGGCACCCTTCTCATGTGTGGGAACTGTATTTACCGATGTTTAGCCGGCTAACGGGGCCGGGACATGTACGTGGGTGCCTCTTACTCCCCAGGTAGATATAGTCCCCAATAATCAATCCCTTCCCATTCCTCTGTTGGCACACACACGGTCCAAGAGGGCCATCCAAGTCATCCCACTGGTGGTTGGACCAGGCATAACTACAGATGTGGGCGTGGGCACGGGCATAGGAGGAATCGCCTCGTCCTCCTATTACTACAGGCAGCTGTCAGAAAATCTTGCAGAAGATATGGAGCAGGTGGCTAAGTCTGTAATGACTATACAAAATCAGATAGATTCCCTAGCAGCAATAGTACTACAAAATCAGAGGGGCTTAGACCTGCTCACTGCTGAAAAGGGGGGAGTCCGTCTCTTCCTAAATGAGGAATGTTGTTTCTACACGAAGCAGTCAGGGGTAGTCAGAGACATGATCCTACGATTCCGAGATCGGATTGCTCGCCGGAGACAAGAACTACCAAATTCTTGGGACAGTTGGTATAATGTCTGGGGCTGGGCCACATGGCTCCTTCCCTTAGCTGGCCCTCTCCTCACGATTCTATTGGCACTCCTGTTTGGTCCATGTACTATTAATCTTATCACCCGTTTCATCAGCTCTCGAATGGAATCAATTAGATTGCAACTACTGGTAACTCAATACAGATCTTTAGACCAACAAAAGCCCAGGGGAAATGATCGACGCTCATTCTAAAGTTAGAAAAGGCATCGAAAGGGGGAAGGAAGAGGAAAATCACCCAGGCCAGGCTCACCCAGAGCAGGCCCAGGCCGGCAGCCCCCAGTAGATAGAACAAAAGATGACCAGGAGCCAACACCCCCACCCCACCCCCACCCCAGGAACAAGAGATAACCAGCCATTCCTGCTTCTGTACACAAGCATCCCGCAATATTGTTCCCGCCTAAAGCAGTCCCACTCCCCCAATTTAAACCCACCTGCCAGCAACCAGCATAGCCCTTGGAACCTGACCCCCTGCCCCTCCCCTATAAAAGCCCTGTAACCCCCTTGCCCTGGGTCCAGAATTTGGAGCAGGAGCTCATGTGGCTCCGCTGGTGTAAAATAATTCCGAGTTCTCCTACTTCTCCGAGTGTCACTTCGTCTCTCGCCGGTCTGATTCTTATTTTTCCGCAAGATTTCCAGTTGTAGGAGTTTTTGTAGTTGCTCTTTATCAAGGTAAGAAATCTTCCTCCTGCTCCTCCTGGTTTGCCGAATGCTTCTGTCACAAATGGTTTAAATCTGGCATAGCCAGGTGATGAATTTGTTTTTCTTCTCTCCTCCAGGCAGAAGAGAAGGCTTTCCCATTCACAACGGCAACCTTTGGGTGGGCAAAAGAAAAAAAAAAAAAACAAGTTAAAATTTTAGTTTGTCTCTCCTCCAGGGGCGCTGGGAAAATTAAGGCAATTCCCTGGGCTGAAGTAAACCTTTAGATAACCCAGAAGGAAACCGGGAAAATGTTTCAAGCTTTGACTTTAGCTTTGTTGCTGCTCCTGAGGCTACCTCCCAGCATTCTACGGGATCTCCATTCCCATCTGTAATCCACATCTTATAGTTCCAATAAGGCCCCCCCCCAAAAAAAGTAAGATTTAACAGTAGGGTTTTTCGTTTGTTGGTTGTATTGCACCTGGATGTGTGATAAAATTGATATAAAGTGTTATATATACTTGCACTATCTTAAATGCTGAAAGAACCATCCCTATCAGGGAAAATAGAAACAAAAAGATACGAAAGGCACATCGTGTTTTAACTTGTGTTTGACTCAGGTGAGCAGATTGGAATTTCGAGTCTGTGAGTATTAAGAAGAAATTATGTCCCTATAACCAGTGGTTTTCCTCAGATTGTTACCTCTGTAAAATGGGAAACAATATCAAAGGGTGGCAATATACAGAGGGAGATAAAATTGGGGGTTTTAAAAGTAGTTTTCAGCTGTTAATGAACTCTTGTAAGATCAGATAGCTCATGCATACAAAGTCATGATTTGTCAGCCAGGTGTGCATGTGTTTGAGCGGGTCAGTTGGATATCATGACTGACAAGATAAAGGGGGCTCGGGATAGCCTTGCTTGTTGCTTGGACCCGAGGCAGGGCTCTCTAGCTTGAAATTTTCTCACCTTGCTGCTGCTACCAAAGAAAAGCTTCTGGCTTCTTTGGAACCCTCTATTCACAGATCCTAATTCCCTGACCTGGCTCTGGGTTGACACCTGATGTGCCTGCTGTGGGCTCTTTCAGCCTCAGCAGGAGCTGTGCTGCACCGAAAGCAGGCACAGGCTGAGGGAACAGGACTGAGGCTCTGGGACTGTTGCAGATTTAAGACACCCATCTGTGAGCCCACGAACTCGGGAAACATCATGGAAGCTGCTTGAACTGTCCAAGTCATTGCACCAGGAACGGGGCTGGTTCTCTGAGGGGACCATGTAAAATCGACCTTTACTTTAGGTCTATATTTCTGATGCAGGGGCTAGTTGCATTCCTATTTTGGTTCCTGCCACAACTACAAGTTGGGGGAGGACGCGGCACTGTGTGTATGACCCTCCATCCACTCCTGACAGATCAGGATATCTTACTGCTATTGACTTGGTTTCCACTTTCCAGATCAATAGCAGGATTCAACAATGGACTGATTAGCCTGACTCTACTCCCTCACCTTTTCCTTGCTGCACACACACTAAAGGAAGGAAGTTTGTTCATTCAGTGCAGCTGTCTCCAGCAGTGGATTAATCTTTTACAGCCTAACCGCTAAATAATTGCTAGAGACAAGAGGGACATGACGTTCTGTAACTCATTCAAATTGGTTTTCAGATTAGGATTTTTATCCGTAGCAATCCTTGAACATGATGGGTCTTTCTGGCTGAGTTATAAACATTTTTATAAAAATGCTTTTGTCCCTCGTTCAGACAACCGTTTCCCTCAAAACCTAGGAGATAATGAAAGAGATGTCGAATATCGATGTCAGGATAAGCCACAATGATTTTCTAACAATAAAGCAAGCATAAAACATGGCAGCTGGGGAGAAGCAAAGGCAGAGAGCAAGGACATTAATGACCTCTGTTTTTCCAAAACGGTTCTTGGAGACCTCTCTTGCTGAAGAAATACTCCCAGTGCAGCCTTTCCGATCTGCTGTGAGCACTTTGAGTGCAAACAGAGTGCAGAGTCTCCAGCCACACCTGCCAGAGCTCTGACTATGGGACAAGCGGTGTGGCCCCAGCTCCCAGACTTGCACACAAAGCGCCTTCACGTGCCTTCCACCCTCACAGAGTAGATGGACTGGTGTCACGGGCAGATCAAACTGCTGGGAACTGACTGCTTCCCACAGCCCCTCTGAAACCAAGGGCTGAAAAGAATATTCCAACTGCACAGGGAGTCCTAGAGGGGAAGGTCCCATGGCTGGAGGCCTCATGAGGGCCCCGGTAACCTGAATTGCCTGATTCATGGACGTCCAGCTCTTGGCTCCCTATCAATGTAAACAGTGCTTCAGGAGTACCACCTGTGTCCTTCCTGTGGGACTACACTGCCTCTGTGAGTGCCCCGACTAGCCCAACACCGCCCCATCCTGGAAGCCTTTCATGTCAGCTTCCACTTCCTCACCAGACTATGCTCTGCCTGAGTTGGTGATGGGTCAGCTTAAAAAAAAAAAAAAAAAAAAAAAAAAAACGTTCATTCAGAAACTTACACACAAATGTACCTGCATTTCTAAGATAGTCTTTCACAATTAATGGGATTTGCTTAGCTGGCTGGGATGGTTACTTTTGTGTGTCTTTTTGGCTAGGCCACACTACACGGATAACTGTTCAAACTGTATTCTGATTTTGACATGAAACTACTTTTCAGATGAAATTCCATTCTGAAGTCTAAAATTGAAATTTCTCTTTTAAATCTAAATTTTAAGTGTATGTATTTACACACACAGAGATACATGCATATGTGTTATATATGTTATATGATTATATATGAACGTGTGTGTGCAAAGATTCATAGCGATATACACCTCCTCTTGGTGCCCCTTCTCTGGGGAATCCTGACTGATATACCGGCTCATTCCAGGACTCTTAAAGGGCATCACTGAGATCAATACGACAGTGTGGGCTGGTCTCACCCTGTTGCATGGGTTCTAAGAAAGAGCGACCAGTGGCCTTTCCCTCTCCCCCTCTGCAGACTGTCGACCATTTGGCTCACTATTATGACCCAGGGCTTGGTCATCTCACTTTTTAGAGCTAACTTTGATTCCACAAATGTGGACTGGCCTCCTATCGTGCGCCAGGTCCTCTACTCTGTCCTGAGGACACCAGGACGAGCTGCGTGCTTCCAACCTTCCAGGAAGGAGTTAAGAGTCTGGTGAGGGAAATAAACATGAAAACAAAACTTCAGTGCAGTAAGGCCGTGAGCATGGCTGGTTTTGCTAACTCACTGAGGACAGACGGTACTATGAACATCTCACACTTGTTTTTCCCCATCTACTGACAGTATATCCTCAAGAAAATCTATCGGGTAGGTATAGTTTTAGTTCCCTCATTATGTTTCTGCCAGCCGTGCCCAGCTACAAATGTCAGCTGATACTGGTGTGCCATACCAGACTCAAAGCCAAAAAAGAATTGCTTTCACTGATGTGTCTTCCAAAACGGTCAAGGCTTCTTTGTACATTTCCAGACAAGGGACTATGCCAGCTTCCCTCAAGGTACAGGGAAGTTACACCCCTAGGAATCCAGATTATTTGAATCTCTGCAAAGAAAGCTTTGTATCCCTGCCATGCTCAGTTTCCAAAGGCCGGTAGCCCCCTCCAATCATTTCATCAACCCAAACTGCACTCTGACTCTCACATATACGCCACTTCCATCTGATGAAGGTATGCTGCTGTGCACAGCCAACCTTACAGCTCGGTCAGCCAGATAACACCCAGTTCGTGATGGACAGCCTAGGTTGCGTGGGAGCTGCGTAGCCTAAGGTCAAGTTTTCAGTCTGTATAAAGGCCCAGGAGCAAGCCCAAAGCAACTTCTCAAAAGGAGAGTAAGTATCTGAGAATGCTGCAGGGCCTATCTCCAGAAGTCTAAGGGCCTGCACTGTGATTGACCCAGAGGAGCCTGCCTGCCAACGGCTTCAAACAACATCCCTATCTGCCACTGCCACTTCAAATACCATTGGATCTGCAGGATCATATGGCCCAGGTGGCAGAGCAGATTGCATGGAAGCGTGCGTCAGTTGCAGAACCTTCTCTCATTCTGGGCCCAACCAAACCTAGCCGCCTTTTCGGTCCCTCAGTAAGTGGGAAGGAGTAACACACCCAAATAGGGAATAGGATGTCCACAAACTTCCAAGCGGCCCACTAGGTATTGTCACTCTTGCTCGCCTTAGGAGAACTCAATGTAACAATTTCTTCTTCACCTTGGAAGGGATATCACCACATGAACATGGCACATTGCATTGGACACCAAAAGGTTCACTGAAGTAGAAAACCCCTAACGTTTTGCCAGATTTAATACATAGCCTCTGACACACAAAGAGCTTACCAAATTCTGGAGTGACTGCAACCTGTCACTTACTAGGCCGTCACCATAATGTCATCAGCCTAATGGACCGGTATATTACGTTGTGGAAGGGAAAGGTAATCAAGATCCCAGAGACTAAATGATCACACGGGGCAGACACTGATATACCACGGGGTCAAATGTTGAGGGTGTATTGCGAGCCTTGGGAGCTGAGAGCCCACTGCTTCTGGTGGTACTTATGGACAGAAGTGGAGACAGAGGCATTTTCCAGATCTATAGCTGCCATACCAGGAACCAGGGCATTCGTGAATTTGCTCGAGCAATGAAACCACATCTGGTACAACAGCTAAAATTGGATTCATATCCTGGTTAAGCTCACAATAATACACTGTCATTCTTCAAGATCCATCTCTCTTCTGTGGAGGCCAAATAGACGACCAGTACAGGGGTATGGTGAAAATCACCAAACCTGCATTTTCCAGGTCCTTGACGGTGGCATTCATCTTTGTAGTCCCTGCTGGGATGAAACACTACTTTAGATTTACTCTATTCCTAGGTAGAAGCAGATATAATGGCTTCCATTCAGCCTTTCCCACCATAATAGCCATCACTCTACAGGTCAGGAAATCAATGACAAACTTAGGATCCTCAGGTATACGTACTGTGATGATGAATTCCAGACTGGGAAAATAAACCCAAGACGTGTTCAGGAGCTCCATGGGCCTGCTGTTTAATGGAACTGAGCTACAACTCCATTGATCACTGACCTCAATAAGCCCCTGCTCAGAATGGAGGGCCACAGAGTCACTTTGGGTCTCCTGGATTCCATGGCAATTCGGAACCAGTGTCTAATAGTCCCTAAAAGTTCTCATTATTTCCTTTGTCCCAATGTACAGTCACCAAAGTAAAAGGTCCCTTTGGGAAGAGTAGAAATGAGATTGAGAGTATCAATTTCCGGTAGTGTATGTTGACCTTAGAAAAACAAAAGAACGAACTTTTTTTTTTTTTTTAACCAGCAAAATGTCATCATTCAGCAAAAGCGATGGCCTTGCAATTCTGGACAAGGAAACTAGGAAACGCTACGTAAGAGCAGAGAACATGGGAGTAGTCTTGTTTTTACTGTTCAGAAGCTGAAGCTGGGAGGGGTTTCTACAGCTTCCCATTGGCTGAGTGTGGTGGATTTAAGGGAATGGGCTGTAGCTGGGCAAAGAGAAATTCTTCTCTCCTCCTGATAGGGCATGTAAGCTAAACGTTTTCCTGTTGGGGAATGTGAGGTATGTTTATTAGACAGTGGTAGTGATGTGGGGAAAATCTTTAGAAAAAAAATTCTTCCCTTGCTGTGTCCTCCAAACCTAAACCATGCTATCACAATTGTCACCCAATCTTAATCACACCCTCCTGCAACACTGAAACATCTACTGTATACCAGACTTCAAAATCCGAAGAAATATCTCTCCTGTCCTCCCACCTCCAAGACTCTTTTAAGGCTCTGTCCAGGTAGTGCTTTCCCCTTATGGGATAAAGACAGCTTTGCTTGGAAGTGGCCTGGCTCTTATTTGGGAAGTACAGAATTTGAGGAGCATAGACACTACTGCTGCATGCCATGTGACCATGGACTGAGCCTAAATCCCAGGACCAGTATCTGTGCGTATTTCTGAAACATGCCGACTGAATGAATACAGTTGTATAGAGAGAAATCAGCTACCAGTGCAGAGATTTCAACTTGCAGTAGCACAAACAAAAACCTAAACAAAACAGACTGTTAATGTATTTATCATACACAGGTGAGCCAATTCATTCAAGTGTAACACAACATCCAAAGCAAAGGAGGAAATGACAAATCAAAGCACGTATGAAACTCGGATTAAAATGCTTCACATCTATTTCTGTCTCAGTGCTTATTTTTTTGAGACACCTTGTCCACTAAGGGTAAAGTGAGGCTGTCTGTCCTCAAAGTATCTGGATGCATATGAGAGACTGGGTGTTTTGAAAAACAAACTGTTGAAGCCTCTGTTCTTCTCCTGTGCAGACCCCGAGGTTGCGAGTCTCTGCAGCAGCACAGGCGGGAAAACCTCAACCCACCCAGCACGCGTCCAACTATGTGCGCATCCTCTTTGCTCTGAGAGAACAGTGCGCATGCTCAATGCCCTGAGCAACTGTTGCTGGGCATGCGCATTGCCGCCTGTGTGCTGTGAGCTGAGCTGAGATCGATTGAGGCGGTTGTGTTCTCTCTGCCCTGAGCTTTCTCGCTGCCTGAATTCAACTGGTAGGTCCCTGGATCAGTCCTTTCAGGAGTTTAAGTGTGAGGCAGGATGGGGAGGGAGCCAGTGGGCGTCGTGCAGGTGGGGACAGTAGATCTGTGGCGCCCTAGGTGGAAGTTTCAAGAAGCTAGCGCCCTTCTCCTCACAGGCTTTGAGGCTGCCTTTGCGCTCGTCCTCATGGTGGGGCCGGGGCAAATGAGGATGGTGGGCCGAGAAGCGGAGATGACGACCAGGCCAGGTCTGGTGGCAGGCAGGGTGGGGTTGTGCACTGGTTAGTTGAGGTATCTGGGTGATGCAAGCACCTGCAACTGCCGGCAGAGTACAGAGGCCAGAAATCTCAGTGGGACCCTGGGCAGGGAGCAGACCAGGTGGTATAGGAAAAGTCAGGAAGCAGGGAATGCGGGGGCTTGTAACAGCGTCCCCCAAGATTTGTAGTGCACTTTGCAGAGTATCAAGGTAGGAGGCTGTCCGTGGGTCTGTTGCATGGCTAGACATCGGAACCATTGTAGTGCGAAGACAGCCACAGGCCGTATGCGAAGGATTCTTTCCTTCTCTGTGTTCCAACAAAACGTTATTTAAGGCGGTAAAATGAGCCTAGTAAATGGGAGTGTGACCAAAGCAGCATTGACTCAGGTTTCAATGTCCAGCACTATTTTCTCAAATGCCTTTGTACTGGGCAATCTAGCTGTGAGACTAAGCCTCTTGTTTTAGCCTGTCCGTGAGGTGATTTCACGGCCAGCCTGGCTGATCGAAACGATCTTGCAGCCCGTGTATTTGGTGTGACCGCAGCATGTACGCTACCTGATACTAGGTTGGCTTTCAAAGTATTTTCAAGTTTCAAAAAATTAAAACTTTTGGCCTTGTAAGTAGTATACCTCTCCTTTAGAGTACATTTTCCAAATACCAATATTCTCCTTTCAGAGTGAACTATGAGTGGCCGAGTCAGATCAAGATCCAAGTCCAGTCAAAGAAAGGATGACCCAGGGTCTAACCAGCATGCGGCCGTGAGTACTTCCAGATCCGATGTTTTTGAGTGCCATACATTTATTGCTCTGAAAATTTTGAGGAGCTGCAAACATACAGATGCAGTGATAAAAGCTTCTCTGCTGCTAGAGGGAAGGAAACATTGAACCAGAAGGAATCCATATTTCTGTTGCCTGTGGAAATACACCCTATGGCTTCTTTGTCACGGTTATTAATGACCAAATGTGCATGCCCATCCCAGCATCCTTTACAGTAGACTCCAAAGTGCTTGTGGCTACCTCTTGTTAGAGCAGCCGCTCCGTGGGAGAGTAACTTTTCAGAACAAGTCCATAGAATTATGATGTGGGAGTCTCTTTATGCTTATTCATTATTTGATAGCAAAATGTGTAATGTATATTTATTCTGTTAGCATGTATTCACGACACACGTTTTTATTTGTGCACATACACACACACCCCTAGGAGCAGCAGCCCATTGATGAGCACCCGAAACAGAAGGAGGCACCGCCTGCAAGTCAAGACATTATAGCTGATCAAGGGAAGGAAGTTGAAGGAGCACCTGTGGCTCAAGGTGAAGGGAAAGGGACGCAGAATGTCTGCAGGGGCAGGGGGTGTGTGTGCATCATGTGCTATGACGTACCAGAACAGGAGGAAAGAACACATGAGAAGAGAATCTCAGTCATTTCCAGAAAATGGGCTGAAAATGTGAAGAGAGTGTCGTGTGCAGCTTCATGTAGTCCTTTGCTGTAATGAATCTCCCCTGCTTCCTCAAGAATGAATTGGTGTGCTTGAAAATGCAGTCTTTCCTAAATTAGAGGAAAATGTTTCACTAACTACAAAACTATACATTGTTTCACTGGTTTAATTTGTACTTCTTAGAACATTTCTGTGTGGCCTTTTCACTCATTTCATCCAAAGCTTAAGCAGTTTTCAGCAGCATAGGCAGAGTGCCAGGTCAGCATATCCGATGACATGTGGAATAAAGCCGGGTTGCATTGGGATGGGAGCCCCATTTTATAAATGAGAAAACTAAGGCTCAGGGATTGTGGCTTGCCAAAGACCACTTGACACATGGAGAGGTAATTCAGTTTTTGTTACAAGGTTTGTGTTCATGGGGAACCTGGCTGGAACCTAGAGCGTGTGACTCTTGACCTCGGGGTCGACAGTAGGCCCATACTGAGTGTAGAGATTACCTAAAATAAGAATTTTTAAAGAGGTTTGTGTTCTTCCTACCGTCTGTGTTGTACAAACAAGTGCATGGTTTTGTATAGAATGCTTACTACTCAGAGGTGTCCGTACTGTAAAGTAGCTTACTACTGGTACAGGAATCAATCCAGTTCAGGGGAGCAGGAGAGAGACTCCAGGAAAGAGCTCAATGAATGAGAGCCTCTGTCAGATTATTCGTTTGATATGGTACATTTTGTAAGAGCTGGGTAATTCAGGAAAGTGGCCTTAGGGTCACTATAGTAGTATGATTTTTAAGCGGCTTTAAAAGGTGTTTAAATACTTTCATGATTAGGAAAATTGAAAGTATCTTAAAATGATCATAAAACAAGAAAGGAATGTCTTCCAAATATAGTATTTTCATCAAGTACTTGTAGTGAATTGTTGACATCAATCAGGCCATGGGTTATTTTAGGAATTTGCTGTTAAGAGGTTTCTACAATATGACTGACAACAAAGTCCATTAATTTCTTTACACCCTACTTCTTTATTCTCACTGTAAGACAGAAGTTGGACTATTAGACACGAATGTTTTGCTGGGTTTTTTTTGGAACTTTGTTCCATACTTGACTTCTTTATCCTAAGTTCCATAGAGGGACTTTGCACTGAAATGTAACTAGTTAATTTTGTCCAAAAAACTTTCAGGTTGTTCCAGTAGGGGATGTATCTCACTAGTATAGGATTTGTCGTGGGCCCACAAATGCAATCAGCTAATCATTCAGTAAATTACATTTTTTTATGATTTTTAAGAGAGTGAGGGAGAGTGCACAGCGGGGGGAGGGACAGAGAGGGGGAGAAGTAATCTTCCTGCTGAGCAGGGAAACCAAAGTGGGGCTCAATCCCAGGACGCTGGGGTCATGATATGAGTGGAAGGCAGAGGCTTAACCAACTGAGTCCTGAGGCTCCCCAGGTTATTATATTTTAATTATAATCTTATCTATAGTGTAGACTTCAGATTTCTTAGATAGCTGATGCTCTCTATTCTTAGTACACTATGGTAATATGAAGGAAATGTAGATGTAGTGTGGTTTATCTCTAGAATGTCATTTGAAATAAAGTATCATAATACAGAAAATCAAAGAGGTGCAGTCCATCTTTCCCTCACTTTTTTTTCACATTAGCCTACACGCTTTTATTTCATATAACTGAAAGAATGAATATTATCACTTCTTCATTTATAGTTTATGTTTAATTCTTAAATTGATAACCTTTCTTTTCTAAGGACCTGAAATGAAAGCTGATCTCCAGGAACTGGTTCAGTCAAAGACTGGGGATAAAAGCGAAGATGCTCCTGATGTGAAGGGGGCAAGTTTACCAAATCTAGAGCCCATTAGAATACCAGAAGCAGGTATGTGATCCATTGAGAATGTAAGGTATGTGCTTTTCTGGTTTCTTGAATATTATATCTTTAATAATATAATTTAATATACTGTTACTTTAATTACAGAATTCATATATAAAGATACTTTGATAGGTAGTTTACACCCTATATGCCTGACTGCCTGACTTATAGGTGATCGGATATAGAAAGGAATTGGGTCAAAGCCATGTTGATGAAGATGGCGGTGCCTGAATGGCTCAGTCCGTTAGGTGTCTGACTCTTGATTTTGGCTTGGTTTATGATCTCACAATCATGATAATGAGCCCTGTTGTCAGGCTCTGTGCTCAGTGTGGAGTCAGCTTGGGATTCTCTGTCTCCCTCTGCCCACCCCCTCCCCACCCTCCACTAGTACGCTTGCACTCTCTCTTTAAAAGTAAATAAAATATTTTTTAAATGAAAACATTTTCTTATTTTTGAGTACCAGTACTTTAACAGCTAATAATTTTCAGAGTTTTTAAAATAATTTCTGCCTTTTAACAAATACAGAATATATTTGGAATAAATATCAGTTTGTATAAAGTAGCAGCTCTAACATAAATTGTGTGATTCTTGGAGAACCCCTTAATTCTAAATCCACCCTTAATCTTACATAATTAGTAAATTCACATCAGATCTATTAACAATCCTTTTTAATGCTGATTGTTGCATTCTGTGGTTCTGTTCAAAGAATAACAAAATGCTCTATTTTACATGACTTATTTGTTACAAATAACATCTTGAGTCAAATTTTATCATCTGAACTGAGATTTCATTGCTACTAAGATAATGAATAAACACTCTGCTTAATGTTTTTGTGTATGGAGACCTGGATACCCATTCTTACATTCTGTCAAATTCTGGATTATTCTGTCTATTCAAAAAAACTATTGCATTTCAAATCCTATCCCCAAAGAAGGCTCAAATGAATGAATAATAAGATGGGAAGAGATAGTCAAGTTTGTAGTTTCTGTGTCTAATCAAGTAGAGAGAGTACATGTAGTCACTAATGTTTAAGGCAGCTGTAAGATACCTATGCTAAGCATACTCATTGTCCCCACTGTCAGTCCTCATGAGCTGTGGATGCTGATATAATCACCTCTAATCGTCTCAAACATGCCATAGTATAAATTCTTCCCTTGAGACATAAATTGATAAGATTTGGAGTCCAAAGACCCGTATACAAATAATTCCTGACTAACCAACTTAACTATGTTTTACATGTATCTACCAAATTGCTGACCATTGATTTTAAGAGCTTCTGAGTTTAAAGCAAGCGCTTGATGTTTAGGGAATAAATTACCTTGTGTTAGTGTACTTAAGCTTTTTTGCTCTGAATTGCTGAGACATTCCTTTAGACTATTTACATTAAGAGACAGTTTTCAGACTGCTTCCAGGAGCCTATTTTACATGGCTAGAATGTACCCATAGGAGGATTACAGCCTTCAAATGCATGTTTTTAAATAGATAATACATTGCATGACCATCCAATATAAAAGGTAAGGAAAAAAAGAGCAACAGAATTATCCTAATGGAAAAAGAAAAGGTACTTAATAAGAGGTATGAATCATTAGTAAAAAGAAAATACAACTAATAAATCAAAAAGATTGCTCTCTTTAAAAAT
The DNA here is from genome assembly GCF_023065955.2 of Ursus arctos. NCBI lineage: Eukaryota > Metazoa > Chordata > Mammalia > Carnivora > Ursidae > Ursus > Ursus arctos. The sequence goes on from NC_079873.1 coordinate 43,876,977, forward strand.
ACTTACAAAGAGTATCCACTAGTATACATAACCTTGAGGAAAATGGAAAAAGCCCAAATATATACACCCAGGTGTACATAATATTGAAAATGAACAAAACATTGACATTGAGTATTTTATGTAATTGAAAGTGAATACATTTTTGAACTGTTTTCAAAATATGGATGAAATGGAGGGGGAGGAGTTAAGATGGCAGAGGCGTAGGGGACCCCTTTTTCAGCCGGTCCCCTGAGTCGAGCTTAGAGCTGGATAGGTACCAGACCAGCCTGAACATCCACGGAATCAGCCTGAGATGCAGGAAGATACATCTGGATCTCTACAAATGAACATCTTCAACACTGAGTATTGAGGTACGAAGCGGGGAACCGTGAAACCGCGCACAGATATCGGAAGATAAACGGAAGGGGGAGGGAGCCGCCGCGTTCGGGTGCTGGGAAGCGGTAGCCACCTACACGGGGGAGTGGGTGGACTTGCGGACTGGAACCTAGGAGAGAGCAGACTGAGACCGTGAGCCGGGAGGGCACGCCACCAGACTTCTCACGGAAATCTGGTGTAATCACTGGAACCAGACTGAGACTGGGAGCTCCGGGAGCGCGTGGGGGCAGCTGGCGGCTGGCGGTGTTAGAAACAAAGGACAGAGACGCGCAGGCCCTGGAAGTGAGGGCTGGGACACAGGGTTTGGGGCGTACATCCCCGGACGCTGCAGGGTTGAGCAGCACCAACAGTAACGGAGTTAAAGTGGCCAGAGCATCAGTGGAGAATGGTCCGCAATCCCTATGTTCTGAGACAGAGGCCGAGATTCGGCCACTGCTGCTCTGACTCTCAGAAGAGGCACAGCAAACCACCAGGAAAAGCCGCCAGAGAACAAAAGCCTGGAAATACCGGCTCACAGTATGCCCATCCCCATCCCCCCTCACAGGGGACACGGAGACTCTACCCAAACAGGGTTGCCTGAGTATCGGCGCGGCAGGCCCCTCCCCCAGAAGGCAGGCTGAAAAATCAAGAAGCCCACATCCCGGGGCGCCTGAGTGGCGCAGTCCTTAAGTGTCTGTCTTCGGCTCAGGGCATGATCCCGGCGTTCCGGAATTGAGTCCCTCATCGGGCTCCTCCGCTGGGAGCCTGCTTCTTCCTCTCCCACTCCCCTGCTTATGTTCCCTCTCTCGCTGGCTGTCTCTCTGTCACATAGATAAATAAAATCTTTAAAAAAAAAAAAGAAGCCCACATCCCTAAGATCTCTATAAAACAAAGGCGCATGGCCTGGATCCCAGTCAGTAATTTGGGCTCTGGACAACCCCGCAACCAATCCTCATCAGAATGACAAGAAGGAGAAATCCCCCCAGCAAAGAAGAGACAATGAGTCTATGGCCTCTGCCACAGAACTAATGGATATGGATATAACCAAATTATCAGAAATGGAATTCAGAGTAACAATGGTCAAGATGATGTGTAGACTTCAAAAAAGTATTAACGAAAATATTAATGAGAATATAGAATCTCTAAGGGCGGAAATGAGAACGAATCTGGCAGAAATTAAAAATTCTATGAGCCAAATGCAGTCAAAACTAGAGGCTCTGACGGCCAGGGTGAATGAGGCAAAGAACGTATCAGCGAATTTGAGGATGGGTTAATAGAAGAAAAAGCAAAAATAGAATCTGGACTCAAAAATCCACGCTCAGGAATGTAGGTTACGGGAGATTACTGACTCAATGAAACGCTCCAATGTAAAAATCATTGGCATCCCAGAAGGGGTGGAGAAAAACAGAGGTCTAGAAGAGATATTTGAACAAATTGTAGCTGAAAACTTCCCTAATCTAGCAAAGGAAACATACATTCCTGTCCAAGAGGCAGAGAGGACCCCTCCCAAGCTCAACCACGACAAACCTACACCACGTCACGTCATAGTGCATTTCGCAAATATCAGATCCAAGGATACAGTATTGAAAACGAACAGGGCAAAGAAATTTCTCACGTACCAAGGCAAAGGTATCTGAATTATGTCAGACCTGTCTACACAGACCTGGAATGAGAGAAAGGGTTGGGGGGACATTTTTAAAGCTCTTTCAGAGAAAAACATGCAGCCAAGCATCCTTTATCCAGCAAGGCCGTCATTCAGAATTGATGGAGAAATAAAGACCTTCCAGAATCGCCAGTCATTGACCAATTTCATAACCACGAAACCAGCCCTACGGAGATATTAAGGGGGGTTCTATAAAAGTAAAAAGGCCCCAAGAGTGATACAGAACAGAAAGTCACAATCTACAGAAACAAAGACTTTACTGGCAACATGGCATCATTAAAACATTATCACTCAATAATCAGTCTCAATGTAAATGGCCTAACTGCTCCATAAAACACCACAGGGTTGCAGATTGGATAAAAAGACATGACCCATCCATTTACTGTCTACAAGAGACTCATTTTGAACCTAAAGATACATTCACACTGAAAGAAAAGGGATGGAATACCATCTTTCACGCCAATGGACCTCAAAAGAAAGCAGGGGTAGCAATTCTCATATCAGACAGATTGGATTTTAAACTAAAGACTATAGTTAGAGACACAGAAGGGCACTATATTATTCTTAAAGGATGTATCCAACAAGTGGATATCACAATTATAAATATCTATGCCCCCGACAGGTGAGCAGCAAGATACACAAGCCAACTCTTAACCAAAATAAAGAGACATATAGATAAAAATACACTAATAGTAGACCTCAACACTCCACTATCAGCAATAGACAGATCACCTAAGCAAGAAATCAGCAAATAAACAATAGCTTTGAAGGCCACACTCAACGAGTTGGACCTCATAGATATATAGAGAACACTAACCCCAGAACCAAAGAATACTCATTCTATTCTAATGCCCATGGAACATTCTCAAGAATAGACCATGTTCTGGGTCACAAAACAGGTCTCAACTGATACCAAAAGACTGAAATTATTCCCTGCATATTCTCAGACCACAACGCTCTGAAATTGGAACTCAACCACAAGGAAAAATTTGGAAGAAACTCAAACACTTGGAGACTAAGAACCATCCTGCTCAGGAATGACTCGATAAGCCAGGAAATCAAAAATCAATTTAAACAATTTATGGAGACCAACGAGAATGAAAACACAATGGTCCAAAACCTTTGGGATACTGCAAAGGCAGTCCTAAGGGGGAAATACATAGCCATCCAAGCCTCACTCAAAAGAATAGAAAAATCTAAAATGTAGTTTTTATATTCTCACCTCAAGAAGCTGGAGCAGCAACAGAGGGACAGGCCTAATCCACGCACGAGGAAGCAGCTGACCAAGATTAGAGCAGAAATCAATGAATTAGAAACCAGGAGCACAGTAGAGCAGATCAACAGAACTAGAAGCTGGTTCTTTGAGAGAATCAATAAAATTGACAGACCACTGGCAAGACTTATCCAAAAGAATAGAGAAAGGACCCAAATTAATATACTTATGAATGAAAAGGGAGAGGTCACAACCAACAGTAATGAAATTGGAAGGATTATTAGAAACTTTTGTCAACAGCTATATGCCAATAAATTAAGCAATCTGGAAGAAATGGAGGTCTTCCTGGAAACCTATAAACTACCAAGACTGAAACAGGAAGAAATTGATTTTTTAAACAGGCCAATTAATTATGAAGAGATTGAGTCAGTGATAAACAACCTTCCAAATAACAAAACTCCAGGCCTGGATGGTTTTCCTGGGGAATTCTACCAAACATTCAAAGAAGAAATAATACCTATTCTCCTAAAGCTATTTCAAAAAATAGAAACAGAAGGAAAGCTACCAAACTCATTCTATGAGGCCAATATTACCTTGATCCCCAAACCAGGCAAAGACCCCATCAAAAAAGAGAATTACAGACAATTTCCCTAATGAATATGGATGCCAAAATCCTCAACAAGATCCTAGCTAATAGAATCCAACAGTACATTAAAAGGATTATCCATCATGACCAAGTGGGATTCATACCTGGGATGCAAGCGTTGTTCAACATTTGCAAATCGATCAGCGTGATACATCATATCAACAAGAAAAGACTCAGGAACCATATGATCCTCTCAATTGATGCAGAAAAAGCATTTGACAAAATACAGCATCCTTTCCTGATTAAAACCCTTCAGAGTGTATGAATAGAGGGTACATTCCTCAATCTCATAAAAGCCATCTATGAAAAGCCTACAGCAAATATCATTCTCAATGGGGAAAAGCTGGAAGCCTTTCCCTTAAGATCAGGAACACGACAAGGATGCCCACTCTAGCCACTATTATTCAACATAGTACTAGAAGTCCTTGCAACAGCAATCAGACAACAAAAAGGGATAAAAGGTATCCAGATCGGCAAAGAAGAAGTCAAAATGTCTCTCTTTGCAGATGACATGATACTCTATATGGAAAACCCAAAAGAATCCACACCCAAACTATTAGAAGTTATAGAGCAAATCAGTAATGTGGCGGGATACAAAATCAATGCTCAGAAATCAGTTGCATTTCTATACACGAATAATGAGACTGAAGAAAGAGAAATTAGGGAGTCCATCCCATTTACAATAGCACCAAAAACCATATGTTACCTTGGAATTAACTTAACCAGAGACGTAAAGGATCTATATTCTAGAAACTACAAATCACTCTTGAAACACATTGAAGAAGACACAAAAAGATGGAAAAATATTCCATGCTCATGGATCGGAAGAATTAACATAGTTAAAATGTCCATGCTACCCAGAGCAGTCTACACTTTCAATGCTATCCCGATCAAAATACCAATGACATTTTTCAAAGAACTGGAACAAATAGTCCTTAAATTTGTATGGAACCAGAAAAGGCCACGAATCACCAAGGAACTGTTGAAAAGGAAAAACAATGCTGGGCGCATCACAATGCCGGATTTCGAGCTGTACTAAAAGCTGTGATCACAAAGACAGCATGGTACTGGCACAAAAACAGACACATAGACCAATGGAACAGAATAGAGAAGCCAGAAATGGACCCTCGGCTCTTTGGACAACTAATCTTTGATAAAGCAGGAAAAAACATCCAGTGGCAAAAAGACAGTCTCTTCAATAAATGGTGCTGGGAAAATTGGACAGCTACATGCAAAAGAATGAAACTTGACCACTCTCTCACACCATACACAAAGATAAACTCCAAATGGATGAAAGACCTCGATGTGAGACAGGAATCCATCAAAATCCTAGAGGAGAACATAGGCAGCAACCTCTACGACATCGGCCAAAGCAACCTTTTTCATGACACATCTCCAAAGGCAAAAGAAACAAAAGAGAAAATGAACTTGTGGGATTTCATCAAGATAAAAAGCTTCTGCACAGCCAAGGAAACAGTCAAAAAAACTAAGAGGCAGCCCACGGAATGGGAGAATATATTTGCAAATGATGCTACAGATAAAAGACTGGTATCCAAGATCTACAAAGAACTTCTCAAACTCAATATGCGAGAAACAAATAAACAAATCATAAAATGGGCAGAAGGTATGAACAGACACTTTTCCAAAGATGACATGCAAATGGCTAACAGACACATGCAAAAACGTTCAAAATCATTAGCCATCAGGGAAATTCAAATCAAAACCACACTAAGATACCACCTTACACCAGTTAGAATGGCAAAAATTGACAAGGCAAGAAAGAACAATTGCTGGAGAGGATGTGGAGAAAGGGGATCCCTCCTACATTGTTGGTGGGAATGCAGGTTGGTACAGCCACTCTGGAAAACAGTGTGGCGGTCCCTTAAAAAGTTAAAAATTGAGCTACCCTGTGACCCAGCCATTGCACTACTGGGTATTTACCCCAAAGATACGGACGTAGTGAAGAGAAGGGCCATATGCACCCCAATGTTCATAGCAGTATTGTCCACAATAGCCAAATCTTGGAAAGAACCAAGATGCCCTTCAACAGATGACTGGATTAAGAAGTTATGGTCCATATATACAATGGAATATTACTCAGCTATCAGAAAGAACGAGTTCTCAACATTTGCTGCAACATGGACAGCACTGGAGGAGATAATGCTAAGTGAAATAAGTCAAGCAGAGAAAGACAACTATCGTATGATTTCTCTCATCTATGGAACATAAGAACTAGGAAGATCGGTAGGGGAAGAAAGGGATAAAGAAAGGGGGGTAATCAGAAGGGGGAATGAAACATGAGAGACTATGGACTCTGAGAAACAAACTGAGGGCTTCAGAGGGGAGGGGGGTGGGGGAATGGGATGGACCGGTGATGGGTAGTGAGGAAGGCACGTGTTGCATGGTGCACTGGGTGTTATACGCAACTAATGAAGCATCAAGCTTTACATCGGAAACCAGGGATGTACTGTATGGTGACTAACATAATAACAAATTTTTTAAAAATATGGATGAAATGGTTGATATACTAGAAAAACATATTATTTAATAAATCCCAGTAGCACCTAATTATGTAAACATCACAGAGACCATAGGAAAACTTATGAAATTTGTCAGCGTTGTCCCTCAAAAGTACTTTTAGTACATAAGATGGTATTGTATACTTGAAAGGTGATGAGAATACATCTTAAGCATTCTCACCAAAAAAAAAAAAAAAAAAGAGTTAACTACATGAGGCGATAGATGTGTTAATTACTTATGTTTATCTGGTAGTCACCCCATAATGTAAATGTGGAACAAATCATCATGTTGTACACTTAAATATATACAATTATGTTTGTGAATTATTCCTTAATAAAAGTTTTAAAAAGTACTTACTTTTAGAAACAAATGTCTGACTTTTATAGGTATCTTTTTATCCCCCCTTTTCTTCTCCCTCCGTCTCCATTCATTTCTTCCTTTCTTTTTTTTTCACCATGCTCTAAGACACAGTATGTATGAGATTCACATTTTCATATCAGAAATGAAGGCAATGTCTCAAAACTAGTGTGACTATATAATTTATTATACAAACTCAACAGTGTCAAGTGTGAAAAAAGACATTCATCACTAGGACTACAGGTGGAAATGGGGACAAACAGTTATCCTATTTAACCATTTACATTAGCACTAAAGTAAACCAAAAAAACATTTTTGCATTTCTGCATAATAAGGAAAAAACAATTGTGGTACTGGAATTTCTATTTATTCAAGCAGTAACAAATGTGACATTACTGTTTTAATATCTTATATTCAGAATATTTTTCAAGTTATTTAAATAATACTGATTTATAAATTTATTTTATTTCAAGGTTGATTTGTGTGTTATTTGGATTTTTAGTAAAAGTACACACAATTTTTGCCTTCATTTCATATAAATGTTCTGAACATGAACAACCTTTTTGTTTCTTTATACCAATAGAAAGAGTGGTGTGTTTAAAATACATTAGTAAAATATGTTTGGAAGTCTCTTTTATAAAACAAAAATTGTGATGTCCTTTGTATAACATTAATGTCCTCTAAATAAAATTCTACTAAGTAATGTTCCCAACTGTTATTTTGTCTTACAGGTGAAGGGCAATCACAAATTTAAACAAAGACAAGCTGAAACCATGCTAACTGTTCTTTGTTACATATTTGACAATAAAATTCTCTTAATAAAGTTTTAAACTATCATCAAAAAATCTTGTTAATCTTTTATTAAACTTATTATAAATAGTTGACGCTACTGAAAATTATATCACTTTTTAAAATTTTATATTCTGATTGAACTAGTAAACACAAATATAACCGTACATTGATATTCTTTCCAACCACCTTGCTAAATACGAGTTAATTTCACAAGTTTATATCTGGATTGTTTTTTATTTCAAATATCAAGCTATTAATAGACTACTTCTGCCCAGAATCCTCACTGGTAACATAAACAGTCAATACATATTTTGTATTCTTGTGTATTATATACTGTATTCTTAGAATAATCTAGAGAAAAGAAAATGTTATTAAGGAAATCATAAGGAAGAAAAAATATATTTACATTACTGTACTATCAAAAAAAAAACCAGGGTGCCTGGGTGCCTTAGTCAGTTAAACGTCTGCCTTCAGCTCAGGTCATGATCCCAGGGTCCTGGGATGGAGCCCAGCGTCAGGCTGCCTGCTCAGTGGGGAGTCTGTCAATCTTTTCTAAAAAATCTCCTATATAAGTGGACCCACATAGTGCAAACCCATGTTGTTCATGGGTCAGCTGTTATCAGAATAGCCCCTTTTCATTAAAAAAATATATCCAGTTATTTCCATTCTATTAAGGAGATAACAGAATAAAAGAGGATAGTATCTTACTCAAGGTCAACACATTAGTCTTTATAATTTCCTTAATCAGTGTTACGATTTTCAGCGTAAAGTCTTTTGCCTCTTTGGTTAATTTTTTTCTTATTTTTATTTTTATTTTTTATTTTTGCTGTGAAAGGTGGACAGAGTATGCTTTTTTTTTCAAATGTTTATTTAAATTCTAGTTAGTTAGGGTATAGTGTAATATTGGTTTTAGGATTAGAGTTTAGTGATTCATCACTTACATATAATACCTAGTGCTCATCATAACAACTACCCTCCTTAATACCCATCACCCATTTGGCCCATCCCCCACCCACCTCCTTCCATCAACCCTCTTTGTTCGCAGCAGTAAAGAGTCTCTTATGGTTTCCCTCTTTTTTCATCCTTCCCATATGTTCATCTGTTTTGTTTCTTAAATTCCACATAGGAGTGAAATCATATGGTGTTTGTCTTTTTCCAACTGACTTATTTCACTTAACATCATACACTCTAGCTCCATCCACATTGTTGCAAATGGCAAGATTTCATTCATTTTGATTTATTTTTTGGGTGTTGAGTTTCATAAGTTCTTTATAAATTTTGGGTACTAACCCTTTCTCAGATATGTCATTTGCAAATATCTTCTCCCATTCTGTAGGCTGGCTTTTCGTTTTGCTCATTGTTTCCTTTGTTGTGCAGAAGCTTTTTATCTTGACGAATTCCCAGTTCATTTTTGCTTTTGTTTCCCTTGCCTCCAGAGAAGTGTCTAGTAAGAAGTTGCTACAGCCCAGGCCAAAGAGGTTGCTGCCTGGGTTCTCTTCAAGGATTTTGATGAATTCCTGTCTCACATTTAGTTCTTTCATCCATTTTGAGTTTATTCTTATGTATGGTGTAACAAAGTGGTCCAGTTTTCCCAATATGATTTGTTGAAGAGACTGTCTTCTTTCCATTGCATATTCTTTCCTGCTTTGTTAAAGATTAGTTGACCATATAGCTGTGGGTCCATTTCTGGGTTTTCTATTCTGTTTCACTGATCTATGGGTCTGTTTCTGTGCCACTACCATACTGTCTTGATGACTACAGCTTTGAAATATAGCTTGAAGTCCAGAATCATGATGCCTCCAGCTTTGCTCTTTTTCAGGATTACTTTGGCTCTTCAGGGTCTTTTGTAGTTACATACAAATTTTAGGATTGTTTGTATTAGCTCTCTCAAAATTGCTGGTGGTATTATGATAGGGATTGCATTAAGTGTGTAGATTGCTTTGGGTAGTACAGACATTTTAACAAGGTGTGTTCTCCAGCCCATGTGCATGGAATTTTTTCCATTTCTTTGTGTCCTCTCCAGTTTCGTTCATAAGCGCTCTGCAGTTTTCAGAGTACAGATCTTTTACCTCTTTGGTTAGGTTTATTCCTAGGTATCTTTTTTTTTTTTTTTTTGGTACGATTGTACATGGGTCGATTCTTTGATTTCTGCTACTTCATTATTAGTATATAGAAATGCAACAGATTTCTTTTTTTTTCTTTTTTTAATTCATTCAATTAAGATACAGTGTATTATTAGTTTCAGAGGTAGAGGTCAGTGATTTCATCAGTCTTATACAGTGCCCAGGGCTCATTACATCACATGCCCTTCTTAATGTTCATCACCCAGTTACCCCATCCCTTCACCCCCTTCCACTCCAGCAACCCTCACTTGGTTTCCTACAATTAAGAGTCTCTTACGGTTTGTCTCCCTCTCTGATTTTATTTTTTCCCCTCTTCCCCTATGATCCACTGTTTTGTTTCTTAAATTCCATGTATGAGTGAGATCATATGATAACTGTCTTTCTCTGATTGACTTATTTTGCTTAGCATAATACCCTCTAGTTCCATCCACATTTTTGCAAATGCAAGATTTCATTTTTTGATGGCTGAGTAGTATTCCACGGTATGTGTGTGTATATATATATATATATATATATACACACACACCACATCTTCTTTACCCATTCATCTGTTGATGGACATCTGGGCTCTTTCCATAGTTTAGGTATTGTAGACATTGCTGCTATGAACATTGGGGTACAGGTGCCCCTTCTGATCACTAAATTGGTATCTGTGGGGTAAATACCTAGTAGTGCAGTTGTTGGGTTGTAGGGTAGCTCTATTTTCAACTTTTTGAGGAAACTCCATACTGTTTTCCAGGGTGACTGCACCAGCTATTGCAAGAGAATTCTATACATTGATTTTATATCCTGCAACTTTGGTGAATTCATTTACTAGTTCTAGGAATTTTTTGATGGAGTCTATCATGTTTTCTTTTTTTTAACATTTTCTTTATTCATTTGACAGAGAGAGAGCACAAGCAGGAGGAGTGGCAGGCAGAGGCAGAGGGGGAAACAGGCTCCCTGCTGAGCAAGGAGCCCGATGTGGGGCTTGATCCCAGGACACTGGTATCATGACCTGAGCTGATCGTAGACACTTAATGGACTGAGCCACCCAAGCACCCCTCAGGTTTTCTACATAGAGTATCATGTCATCTACAAATAGTGGAATTTCAACTTCTTCCTTGCCAATTTGGATGCCTTTTATTTCTTATTGTTTTCTCATTGCTAAGGCTAAGACTTCTAGTACTGTATTAAATAGTAATGGTGAGAATGGACATCCCTGTCTTGTTCCTGACAGTAGAGGAAAAGCTCTCAGTTTTTCCTCATTGAGGATGATAATAGCTATGGGACTTTTCCATATGGCTTTTGTGATGTTGAGGAATTTTTCATCCATACACACTTGTTGAGGGTTTCTATCAAGACTTGATGCTGTATATTTCTCCTCATTTATGTCATTTATTTCTTGCCTTAAGTTAACTTGGGACTTTGTTGATTCTTCTTTTTCTAGTCCTTCAGATGTAAAGTTACATTGTTTATTTAAGATCTTTCTTCTACACCCTGAATTCATGAACTGGAAGAGTTAATATACTTAAACTGACCAAACTGACTAAAGCCATCACACACCACACACACACACACACACACACACACACACACACACACACACCCCAGGTCCTACTATGACCACCTCACATTTGTTTTCTGCCCCCACCCACCATTAACAGGATGTCCTGAAGAAGAACCTTGTAATAAGTATAGACTAGTCTCCTCATTCCCTTAGATAGTCAGTGGGGGCTCCATGGTAAAGGTTGAACCCCTCATCTTTCAGTTACCATCCACTGATCACTGACTATTAATGGACAATTAGAGGTTATTCCTGATTGAATTCTACTACCTTCGTTGAATATACAGCTCTGTTCATGTGTGTGTTGATTATACATTCTTTTAAGGGCAATTGCTGATCCAATCAGCACCCGTTATATAGGCACTAGAGAGACTGAGGATATGGAACCAAAAAAAGTCCTTGTCCTCACCAGCCTAGCTCTGCAAGTTTTTTCACGTCGACAGATGCTGCCATGATACCGTCCACCAGTGGCCCAGAGGAAGAGAAGCTTGTTCACCAGCATCCTCACATCTTTCGTGGGACAGGAGCTCTGATGCAGGGTACTAGACACTTACAAATTTGACCTCATCAAGATCTTCAGGGTCCAGGGATAAGACTCTTCATCTGGGTGTGCTATGGGGTGAGGAGGGAGAGAGACAGGAAAGGACTGGTCCACTAGTAATGAGGTGGAGGGAGATGGGAATCAGAGTCCACTCAGTTGTGTGGCAGGGAGGCTGAGCCTGGTGAGAACTGAAAATTCCTGGGCCCACCCCTGACCTACCGAATCACAATTCTAGGGGTAGGGCCCAGCAGTCATGTTTGAACAAGACCAACAGGTGATCTTGAAGTTTCACATTAGCATTAGAACCACCAGAATGATCCACAGGACTTAAGTGAGAAAGAGCCCCTCTGAGGTCTCAGCTCCTGGGGGTGTCCTGGGAATGAGGTGCAAGACTTAGCACTGTGGGAACAGAGATGGACCACAACCACTACAACTACTGTGTATGGAGGGGCAATAAAGTCCAGCCCACCGCAGGGTGACTAGCCCCAGCCTCTGACACAGGTGACGATGATGCTGTCTTGCACCCCAGACTGCTAGCCCAGCTGCGGGCAGACACCCATTCGAGGACATCCTCACGGGGCCGCTCCAGTCCCACTTTGGCCACGCCACCTCCTACACATTTGAATGACACAGGAGGCAGCTAAAGGGAAGGTGGCTGGTGGTGGGATGAGGCAGGCAGGAATCCAGGGTGGCCCTGGGTGGCCCACCTGAAGACTGCCAGCTCTGGCTCTTGCCGTGCACAGAGGGAAGGAGCCCCAAACCCGGTGCCTGTGCTCACATGGTCAGGCGCTGTGGTCCAGGGCGGGCATTCGTAGTGCGGGTCTGGAGGACCAGTACAAGCCAGTCTCCAGAGTGGTCCACTGTCCAGTCAACAGGGCTGAAGACGCTTGCCCACCAGTGCAGGGTGTAGTGAGATCACACTAGGGGTCCACTAGCACCCTGTGCACCTGGCTCTGAGTGTTAGGTGATCACTGAACTATTTTGCAGTGTCCTAAGAACTTCTTAGGTACCAGCTCACTGAATCCTCACTAGGCCCCCTTAGAAGAAAACCTGGTCACCAATGAGGCCACTCAGGCCCAGACAAAGCAGGTAACAGACTCGGGTTGTCCAGCTGCCTTGGGGCACAGCAGGCCAGAGGCTAAAGCCCATAAGGACAGCCATGGGAACACTAATGTGATCAAGCGGCCCCCGTCCCTCCCAGGGGCCCTTCTCTGTGCCCAGCCCTGCACAGTGTCATCCCACCTCCTGATGGGACACTCACCGCAGCTCCTCCTCTCAGAAAACCTGCCCTTTACCCTCAGCCCTGGGGAATTGCCCAGGGACTGCCAGTCTGGAGCTGGAGATTCACCCGCATCCTGGAGAATTTTCAGTTCCTCCCTAACAGGGACGTTATGACAGACCCCTGCGGGATGAAGGAAAGAGCTCTATCCTGAACAATGTTGTGCACTTGCAGGGAGCAGGAAAGGTCCAGAGTGAGTGCTCTGAGGCACAGCTGGGGTGCTGCTTGACAGGACGAAAATGGGAGAGACGGGGTGTACCTGAGGCCCCGAGACTAGGGCTGGGGAGGGAGCTAAAGAGGCTCCTGGGGTGGAAGGGGATGCCTGGTGGCTGGCAAGGAGAGCACGGAGGTGTCTGCAGACAGAAGGGGTGTAGCACCTGCCACCAGAAGAGGGGGTTGGGGGAAAGGACAGGGCTGTTCAGAGGGATTTCGGCGGGGGGGGGGGGGGGGGTTTGCCAGAGACAGTGAGAAGGAAAGGCCTCTCCATTCTCCAGGATGCAGTAGCCTACAGTGGGTGCTAAGAGATGGCAGAGATGACAGGATCCATGGGTCTCATTTTGTGGATCTAGGACTCAACCTAAGACCCCAAGGGGCAGGATGCAGAAGTCACTGTGACCAGAGGTGACTAGGGTGGGTCAGATAACAGGCATCCCCAAGATCCAGCCCTGAGAGGTCACTCTCAGAACCCTTCAGTACCAGAGAACTCCCCAGCCCTGGGGTGAACCTGACTTCCGGATGACATGGTGGTGACTGCAGACAGCGAGGACGGCAAGACACCAGGCCTCTCCCCCACAGGGTGGATGGAGCAGAGATTCACTGTCACTGCCCACACAGCTGCCCTGAGCTGAAGATTTGTGGCTCTGTGTCACAAGGTGCCGCCTGTAGGCTCTGGGAGTGGGTGTGTGAGGCCTCTGAGTGGAAGGGCAGCTGTTACTAGGACTAGGAAACCTCTCAGCCAGTTGGGACTATGTTGTCAGGTGTGACATCCTTGAGCTGTTTGTGGTTGGTGTCTAGGATGAGAGCTCTCTGAACGGTTTGTGAGTCTCCACCCCAGGGTATGAGGTCTCTGAACTATTTGGTGGGGCGGGGGTGTCTTTGTCCAGACGGTTGGGTCTTTGAGCTGTTCATGTATCTGCATCTGAGAATGTGGTTGAGAGGAAGGCAGGATGGACCTCGCTCTCACAGGGCTTAGCACTAGGCCTGGGATTTCACATTTGCTGTGCTGTCTCCCATGCCTGCCCTGCTACCACAGGGATGAAAGCTTAGGGTACCCATCCTCAGGGAGGGCCTTTCCTCAGCCACATGCAGCTCCTAGGACCCCACGGTAACGATGCAGATGAAAGGAATATCTGCTGACATTACCCCCATCCCTGCTATGGGCCAACCCCTGTCACGAACCTATGTACATGTATTAACTCAGTTAATCTCTCCAACCCCTAAGGAGAAGGTCATCATTTGCACGTGAGGGGGCTGAGGCCCACGGAGGAAGGGCAATGTCAGCTCTTGAGGAGGGAGGAAATGGATGTGACTTAAGCTATTTGAAGGAGGCAGGCAGAACTCAGCACAGCAAGGCCTGGTGGGGAGTGACCAGGAAGGGGGAAGGGCGAGAGTTGCCCAGGGCCGCAAGGACCCTGTAACCAACTCACTTTCACTTTCAGGATGTCTGTCCCTCTGTCTCTCGTGCACACACCCTGCTCCCCGGCTCAATTCTTGATGTACGAAATGTGGAGGTGGTGGTGGAAGGTAGAGAGGTGAGGAAAGCACCTTGGTGCATCAATTTGCACAAAGCCTCAAGCAAACCTAGACATTCCTGCCTTCACTTCCCTCCTTGCAGCATTTTTGGGCACTGAGTTCAGCAGGAGGCCAGTCAAGGGCATGAGGGGGTGGGAGGAATCATGTGTACACGTAAGACTCCCCATAACTGAAACGTGTCCTTGTCCTGAGGGGCAGAGGGTCCTGATGTAGGTCAAGGCAGTGGGACTGAGGCCCAAGACCACAGGCAGCTGAATTATTATGTCAGGTACATCTTTTGCTCTGGGGAGACATCCCGTAGCAGACCTGGGGGCCCACCGGTGGGCACTAATTCAGTGGGGACAGTGTGTGGCCAGAGAGTCTCTCTGTCCTGGGCTCTCTAATGCTCTTCTTTCTCTGGCTTCTTTGTGCCTGTAACTTTGTCTCTGTTGCCCACCCACCTGTGTGGGACCTCACTCATGCCAGAGGGCCCTTGCTTGGCCTCTCCTGAGGCTATCATCCTTTGACATAGATGTTCATGGGGAACCGTGGGGGGTCGCTCATGGGTCTATGGGACTTTCCAAGGCAGGCGTGTTCAGCCACAGAGGGGTAGAAGGGAGGTTCTCCCTTGGGGCAAGCAAGGAGCTGCTCCCCATACACTGGGTGCCCTGGGCCTCTGGCCTCTGAAAGAACCCTAGGGGCTTTTCTACTACAAACAAAACAAAAAAACCCAAACCAAACCAACAAACAGAAAAACCCCAAAACCAAAACCTTCAGGGCTCAAACAGAGTAAATCAAAGTCCTCACCAGGGCCCTGAAGTCACTACAGGATCTGACCCCTCCCACCGCATCTCCTACCTCTCTCCCTCAGCCATGTTGAGCCAGCCACACCGGCCTCCTCACTGAACCTCATACACCCTGGACAAATTTCCACTCCCGCGCTTTTCCACTGGCTCCGACTTCTGTCTGAGATACTTTTCTTGCAGATACTCATCTCCTCTAGGTGTCTGCTCAAGACCTTCCTTGCTTGACCTGTTTCTAGAAATGGACCCCTCTATTTCATTTCTCCAATTTAATTTTAATCGCAGCAATTGCCAAAACCTGACAACTTCCTTACGTTTTTGTGCTGTATGATCCCAATAGAACGTAAGCTCCGTGAGAGCAAGGTTTTCTTTTTTCCCTGTGTCCCTATTAATGAATGGATGAGAGCATGAATAAATAAATGCAAGGCTGTGATGAGACGCATACCTACACAGGCTAAAGGATTCTCCTAGGGAACATGTTCAAGGGTGACAGGATGGTGACCAAGTCGGCGGTCTTTCTCGGGGGTGTCCTCGGGGGCTCTTGGGAGATGGCCCCTTCCCTAACAGAACCCAAGAGTCCGCTATCCCTCTGACCTATTACTGAGAGGCAACCAAAGGCCTGCCCCGCACCAGGCCTCTAACACCAGTCCGGTGCTCTGTCTTTCCTGCCCCTGTTCCCCCACTACACCCATTCCGCATTGCCCAGGGAGCCACAAGCCAGCACAACGCCCAGCACATTAAAAACGCTTGTAACGCTCCCTGGTACAATGGTGGCTACTGGAGGGAGGTCAATTTCAGCTTAGGAAGCTTTGTTCCCGAGTCCAAGACTGCAGCGAGCTGCGGGGTTTGCATCCTGGCTTTGCCCTCCCTCCCTTTGCAACCAGCCTGGAATGGCCCATGGCCATCTGCATCGACCAGCCATTCCAGGTTCGCACCACCAAGGGGCGCTCGAGATGGAACAGGAAGAGTCTCCGGACGTACCTCTCCGGGGCGAGGAAGGAGGACCGTCCACGCCGGGAGGTGCCACCAAGAAGGGGGCGTCCGATTTTGGAATAATCCATTGTGTAGGTGACACCTCTGTGGGTCCGCTTACACACCGCGTGTGGCGTCGGCCACGGATCCCAGCGGAGGCGCTAATGGCGCCGCCGGGGCCTTCCCCACACGCTCCGCTCCATTCTCCTGGCCCATTTGAGCCCGAGTGGACACCCGGTCTGAGGCCGCAGCCTTCAGTCACTTCGCCGATGCCACCCCTCCGTCTCTACATGGTCAGGTCCAGCTGGGCAATAACCGGGAGACAGATTGGCTCTCCACTGTAGGGGGCGGGGTCAGAGACTTTCTAGGCGGTGACTGGTTCCGGCGAGATGGCCGGAGTAAACCCTTCCGGGGCGCACAGTGCCTCCGGATAAACCCCCCGTAGTCCCCGCCTCCGTCTTCGCCTACCCAGTTCCCATTGGTCGTTGGGCTGGGACGGGCACGACGATGGCAGAGCTGGTGCTCGGAGTGAGGGGTGTGTGTGGTGTTTGTGTGTGAGTGCGTGCGTGGGTGTGTGTGTGCGCGCGTGCGTGTGCTTGTGTGTGCGTGCGTGTGCGCGGTGGCCTTTCAGAGGGTAGAATTTTTCTCTCCGAGTTGAACTACTCACCGACCGACTGCCCCGAGGGGCTGAAGATGCTGCCCCAGTCGGTGGCGAGGTTCGGCGCAACAGCTGGCTGGTAGCCGGTGTCTGGCGCTGGACGCGCGCGGTGACTGTGCCGTCTTCACGTGAGCTCTTTCAGTCTCGTTCAGCCCTAACACAAGCCTAGTGGGGCGCGTCTGGCACGGCGCCGTCAGTCCCACAGATGCAGTCAATTAACGTCCAGGGCGAGGTCCGTGGGCTTAGTTGGCGACCCTGCCTAGGAAGTAAAGTGTGTCAGGCAGTTTGGGGATGTGTATCGCTATAGATAGGTCAGTACGGATGCAGTTTGGGTACATTTGATCTTTCTGAGCCTTTGGGGGGATTGTGAGTGAATGGGATATGCCGTCTGAGCGGATTGTGTACGCCATGGGATCAGGTGTTTCAGGCTGTGTGTACCTGTATACCTGGGGGTGCACTTTCTAAGGTTTTTGTGCATTGGTGTCCCTGGGTTTGAGATCTCTGTGTTGGCGTCTGCACCCTAGGATGTGAGGTCTCCGAGCTGTTTGTGAATCTGGGTTTCAAGCTGTGATGTCTCTGAGCTGCCTGGGCTGGGGGGCATTGTCTTAAGGTGTAAAGGATCTGAGCGGTTTGGGAGTTTGTGTCCAAGGTGTAGGTTGTCTGATTTGTGTGGGGGCTTTATCTGAGGGTTCTGTGGTGTTTCCGAGTTACTTAAACTTCTGTCTTTCTGGTTTTGGAGGTCTTTGTATTAGCTTGGGAGGTGTCTGCATGGTTTGGGAGTCCCTCTAGGATGTGACGTATCTGAGCAGATTTAATTTGTGTCCTAGAGTGAAGACGCTGGTCTGTTGGGGTGTGGGAATTGTCTCAGTGTGTATGATCTCTGTTGCCTTCGGGAGGCTGTGATGCACAAAGGTGTGAGCTCTTTGTGCGGAGATTTTCGGAATCTTTTTAAGGCTGTGTCCAGTGATCTGTTTTTGTCGTCTCTGGGTATCTGAGCTGTTTGGGGTCTGTCTTGGAAGTAAAATCTTTTACCTTAGTGGTTTGGGGACCTGGCAGATAAGATTTCAAGGCCCAGAGCCCCAAATCCTGGTTGTGTCATTGGGCAAGTCACCTGTCTCCTGAAGCCTAACTATGGATCATAATCAATAAAATGGGGCCAGTGCCTGTCTTGGAGGGTACCTGTGCAACTTAGAAGTGTGTGTAAAGGTCCTGACTCCCAACCACCTTCCCCCAAGAATTTTCTGATCACCTGCTGTGTGCCTGAGTACTTTTCTAGGAGTTGGGAATACAACACAGGACAAAACTGACAAAGTCTCGCATTTCATAGAGTTAGCCAGTAAGTATATATTGACCATCAGAGGGTGGCAAGTGCTACATAGAAAAGGTTAGAGGAAAGAATATGTGGGGTGCATGTTGTTATTCAGGGCGATGAGGGAAGGACTCCCTCAGACGGTAATGACTGAGCAGAGGACTGAGGAAGTGAAGGAGCAGGCCGTGGACCTACCTGCATTGTTAGAGTGTTGCAGGCAGAAGGTACAGCAGGTGCAGCAGTGCTGAGGGAAAATCCCCTGGGTGTGTTGCTGGATATCAAGGAGTCCTGTGATGCTGGTCAAAGTCCTCGTCGCTGGCTTTGACCCACAGAGCTCATTGAAAGGTGTCTGGTGTTGGTGTCTCTGTTTCTCCCACAGCCTGTGAGGGAAGTGGTCTTCATCCCCATTTTACAGACAAAGGACCCAAGGTTCCAAGAAGTACACAGAGTCTGCTCTCCTGCTTACACCTGACATTGCTAAAAGAGGGGGAGACCTTGTGCTCCGTCGCAAGAGACAGAGGGCTTGAGTGTCAGAGCTGCACGGTGGACGCCATCCACGCTGGCTGTCAGCCAGCCAGCTGATATCAATGATAATACGGGAATCATGACCCTCGTTACCTTTATACACTTGATGGAGGTCAGGACTGAGAAAGAACAGGGGTAGAGAAGACAGGCAGGAAGAGAAAGCTGGAGAGCAGTGAGGAAAAAAAGGCACTGGCTTCATGATATTGCCCAGATTTGGCCCAATTCACCTTAATTAACTGATCGTATTGAGGTAGATTGACCTCTTCCCCTCCCCTTTCTTCCCCTTCTCTTCTGTGCCTGAGCAGTTGAGCCCTAAAGCCATTCGGTGCCACAGAGCAAGGCAGGTGTCCGTGTGTAGGGGCATCCCATGCTTGAGGAGTCAGAGCCCAGGCACAGTGAGCAGGGCATCCATACGTAGGAGCAGGCTGCGTTAGGGACAGAGCCCAGGGTGGTGAGGACGATGTCCCTGGGGGTTGGATGGGGGAGAAGGGTAACTGGCTCAAGGATTCTAACTCGAGTGGTGTATGGACGTCAAGGTCAGGGAATGGTTCAGCAGAGCATGTGAGGGTGGGCCACTGTTGTGCAGGAGGGATGGCTTCTATACAGTGGGATTCATCCACTCAGTAAATGTATAAGGATACTGGGAGACATGACTCTCACTTTTGGAAAAGGGAGTTTCAAATACAGAAGGGAACAGAAAACAAATTCTGAGGTGTTACATTGGGATTGGAGGTCTCCGTGTAAACTCCTGCTTTTTGGTACATGTGTGTGCATTATGCATAGATCGATAGATACAGACGTACGTATGTGTGTATGTTGGGATGGCAGAGGAAAAGGAGAAATGAGCCTGGCTCAACTTGTGGTACCAGTAATAAGGGACAGTTCAAGGAAGGATTGGCGGATGTCAGCAGGACACAGAAAATCGCTTGAAAGGGCTCCCACTGGAGCATACTGGGGATAATTTTGTTTTTTCAGCTTTATTGAGATACTATCGATATATAACACGAGTAAGCTTAAGGTATACGAGGTGATGATGTGATAATGTATATACTGTGACATATTTACTATGTAAAGTTAGTTAACAGTCTGTTCTTCACATAGTGACTGTTGTTTTGTGGTGATAACATGTAAGATCTACTCTCTTAACTTTCCATATCTAATACAATATTGTGAATGATCGTCACCAGACTATCTATATATGTATTAGATCCCCATAACTTAGGGCTGGAATTTTGTACCCAGGACCAGCGTTCCCCCCAACCTCTGGCAAACACCATTCTCATCTCTATTTCTATGAGTTTGCTTTTTAAATTTCCACATATGTGAGAACATACAGTATTTGTCTTTCTCTGTCTGACTTATCTCAGTATAAAGCCTTCAGGGTCCATCCATGTAGTTGCAAAAGGCAGGATTTTCTTCTTTTTTATGGCCAAATAATATTCCATCGTGTATCTCTAGCACATTTTTCATGACCCAGTGATCCCTCCACGGACACGGTTGTTTCCAAATCTTGGCTGTTGCTGCATAGTAAATCATAACATTGGTGTCACTCCTCCAATGTTCTTTTTCAAAATTATTTGACGATTCTAGTTCTTTTGCCTTTCCACCTAAACTTCGTAATCAGTATATATTTCCAAAAAGTCCTACTGGGATTTTTGATTGGCATTGCATTAAAGTGATGGATCCCGGGGCACCTGGGTGGCTCAGTCGTTAAGCATCTTCCTTCGGCTCAGGGCGTGATCCCAGCGTTCTGGGATCGAGCCCCACATCAGGCTCCTCTGCTGGGAGCCTGCTTCTTCCTCTCCCACTCCCCCTGCTTGTCTCTCTCTCACTGGCTGTCTCTCTCACTGGCTGTCTCTGTGTCAAAGAAATAAATAAAATCTTCTTTAAAAACATAAAGTGATGGATCCCTTTGGGACCTAGTGACATCTAAATTTTACTGACCTTATCAACCCATGAACACAGTGTGTGTCTCCATTTGTTCAGGCCTTCTTATACTTCCTTCCTCAGCTTTTTGTACTTTAGGGCATACGGATCCTGTGTATGTTTCACTAGGTTTGAGGGGGGACGCTATTGTGAATGCTATGTGTGAGTGACTTCTGCTTTTTGTTTTGTTAGGTAATTGTTCATAGCTAGCATGTAGAAACTTGCTTGACCTTCTGTGTTGAGCTTGTATGCTGCAACAACGTTGAATACACTTGTTAGTTCTAGAAGGTTTTTTTTTTTTAATTTCATGGGATTGTCTATGTACATAATCCTATCTTCTGTGAATTGGAACAGCTTTATTTCCTCCTTCCTGATCTTTGTTTTTTCTGTCCTTTCTGGAATGGCTAGGACTTCCAGCAAATATTGAATAACAGAGGGGAGAGTAAATATCCTAGCCTCATTTCTGGTCTTAGGGAGAAAGGATGTAGTGTTTCTCCATTAAATAGGATGGGAGGTGTAGGGATTTTTGTAAGATGCTTCATATCCAGGTTAAGAAAACTCCCTTCTGTTCCTGGTTTGTGGAATGGTTTTATCATGAATGGCGGTTGAATTTTGTCAAATGCTTTCTCTGCATGAATTGATACGATCATGTGGTTCTTTTTTTGATACACTAATAGAATTGATTTATTAATTGATTTTTAAATGTTTTTAAAGATTTTATTTATTTATTTGACAGAGAGAGAGGCAGCGAGAGAGGGAACACAAGCAGGGGGAGTGGGAGAGGGAGAAGCAGGCTTCCCGCGGAGCAGGGAGCCCAATGCAGGGCTCGATCCCAGAACGCTGGGATCATGACCTGAGTCGAAGGCAGGCGGTTAACGACTGAGCCACCCAGGTGCCCCTATTAATTGATGTTTAAAAGATTTATTTACTTATTTTTAGAGAGAGAGAGAGAGCGAGAGTGAGCATGAGTGGGGGGGGGGGAACAGAGGGAGAGGGACAAGCAGTCTCCCTGCTGAGCATGGAGCCCAAGGCCAGGCTTGATCCCAGGACCCTAAGAATATGACCTGAGCCGAAACCAAGAGTGGGACGCTTAACCAACTGAGCCACCCAGGTGCCCCTATTAATTGATTTTTGAATACTGCACTGCCTTTGCATTTCCAGGATAAACCCCACTGGGTCATGTTGTATTATTCTTTTCTTTTTTAAGATTTTATTTATTTATTTGTGAGAGAATGAGAGAGAGAGCATGAGAGGGGCTAGGGTCAGAGGGAGAAGCAGACTCCCTGCTGAGCAGGGAGCCTGATGCGGGACTCTGTCCTGGGACTCCAGGATTGTGACCTGAGCCAAAGGCGGTCACTTAACCAACTGAGCCACCCAGGCTCCCTGTATTATTATTTTTATGTATTATTGAATTTGATTTGCTAGTACTGTCTTTGCCTGATTTCGGTTATCAGGGTAATGCTGATCTGATCGAATGATTCAAGAAATATTCCATCTCTTCTATTTCCTTGAAGGGATTGTATAGAATTGCTGTTATTTCTTCTTAAATGTGTGGTAGGATTTTCCAGAGAAACCGTTAGGGCCTGGAGATTTCTTTCTTTTTCTTTTCCTTTTTTTTTTTTTTTTTTTTTAAGATTTTATTTATTTATTTGTCAGAGAGAGAGAGAGGGAGACGGAGAGACCACAAGCAGGGAGAGCGGCAGGCAGAGGGAGAACCAGGCTCCCCGCTGAGCAAGGAGCCCGACTCGGGACTCGATCCCAGCATCCTGGGATCATGACCTGAGCAGAAGGCAGACGCTTAACCCACTGAGGGACCTAGGCGTCCCAGGGCCTGGAGATTTCTTTCCTGAAAATTTTTAAAAAATAAAATTTTTTAAATAATATGTGTGTTTTTCAGATTACCTGGGTGGTTTTTGTTTTTGTTTTTGGTTGAGTTTTAATAGTTTGTGTCTTTCAAGCAATTGTTTGTTTCATCTAAGTTGCCAAATGTAGGTACATAGAGTTATTTGTTAGAATCCTTCCAATTTCTGTGGCGTCTGTTACCAGTTTCTTTGCTCATAGCATTAAGTTGTATCTTTCCTTATCTTTCTTTCTGTGTCAGTCTGGATAGAAATTTATGAATTTTATGGTTTCACTCATTTATGGAACATAAGAGGTAGGAAGATCGGTAGGAGAAGAAAGGGAAGAAGGAAGCGGGGGTAAACAGAAGGGGGAATGAAGCATGAGAGACTATGGACTCTGGCAAACAAACTGAGGGCTTTAGAGGGCAAGGGGGTGGGGGATTGGGATAGGCCGGTGATGGGTAGTAAGGAGGGCACGGATTGCATGGTGCGCTGGGTGTTATACGCAACTAATGAATCATGCAACTTTACATCAGAAACCAGGGATGTACTGTATGGTGACTCACATAACATAATACAAAATTATTATTAAAGAAAAGAAATTTATGCATTTTATTGACCTTTTCAAAGAACCAGCTTTTGGTTTCATGGACTGTTCTTTTCCTGGTACCTGCTCTAATGTCTGTTTCCCTTATTTACTTGCTTTGAGTTTATTTTTATTTTCTTTTTCTAGTTCTAAAGGGCGAGGCTTTCATTATTGATTTGGATCCTTGATTCTTTCTAGTACAAACATTTGATGCTGTACATTTACTACCAGGCGCTGCTGTAGCTGCATCCTGCAGATTTGGATATGTTGTATTTTCATTTCCATTCAGTTCATCTGATAAAGGGTTAGTATCCAGAATATTTTCTAATTGCCCTTGAGACTTGCCCTCTGCACCGTGGATTGTCTAGAAGCGTATGGTGTAATTTCCTTGTGTTTGGAGATGTTCCTCTTCACTTTTTCTTTCATATTGGTAGTTTTTCTCTTTTGCTCAGACAACGTTCTCTGTATGATTTCAACTGTTTTATAACTTGCAGTATTTGTTTTATGACCCAGGATGCAGGGTACCTTGGTGAAACTCGCATATGCCCTTGAAAAGAATGCATATCCTGCTGCTGCTATGGGAAGGGTTCTGTACTTGTCACTTACATCCAGCTAGTTCACGGTGTTGTTCCGTTCATCCACATATTGCTAATTTTCTTCTGTTCCTTCTGATTACTGAGAGAGTGTTGAACTCTACAACTATCCTTTGTAGATTTGTTCATTTATCCTTCCGTTCTGTCTGATTTGGTTATGTATCTTGAAGCTTTGTTGTTGGGTGTTGTGCAGAGAAGAGTTAACATAGCAGGCCTGAGACCACTATCCTTGCAGAGATCAGCACGTTGGCCCTTACCTTGCATCCGAGAACTTGAATTTCAGAAGGCTTCCCACCGTTCCCTACCCGAGCGGGATGCTTTACTCTTCTTAAACTGTCCAAACAGTATGTTTCGTGCCAAACACCCGCTTTCCTTCTGGAACTCTAAAATCTTGGTACGTGCTAGGCAGAGAGTGCCTATGTGACCAGCCCCCAAACAAACCTCAGACACGGTGTTAGTCATGAGCTTCCCTGGTAGACAACGTTTCGTGTGAGTTGTCATGATTTGTTCTGGGAGGCACAAAGAGCATGACTCTACTGGGAAAGGAGTCTTGGAAGCTTGCACTGGTTTCCTCCAGATGTTACCCAGGGGACCTTTTTCCCTGGGTAATTTTGCTTTGTATCCTTTTGCTGTAATAAATCTTAGCCCTGAGGATGACTGTATGCTGAGTCCTTTGGGCCCTCCTGGGGAGTCACCAAAGCAAGGGTGGTCTTGGGACGTCGGAAACAGCGGTGGTAGCCGTGGGACTCACTAGCAAGAACACCCTGACTCACTAAAATATGGTGAAAGATTTCGTTGAGTAGGAAGGGTGATGCGGTAGAGATGATGAACCTTTTGTGCCCCAGTGACTGTGGATATACCCATGGGATGAAACACCAGCTGAACTGTTTTGAGAGGGAAATGTTACTTACAGAATGTAAAAAGAAAAGATCCACCTCCAGGAGCGTTAGCTCACCGCGTGCCTTGGCTGCTTTAGCCATGCTGGGTGATAGGAGGGGAGCAAGTGTAGCCACCTTACGACTTGGGGCTTTATTTACTCAGGGCCAGGGAAAAGGATACAGACCTTCCCAAAGGTGAGCTTTGGGTCAGCCAAAAATGTTGAAAGTTTAACTTGCTGTCTCCTCCCAAGTGGGAGGAAACAAATCTAATCCATTCCCTGAGCCGGAAAAAGCTTTCCATAAACTAGAGGCAAAGACGGGGGGGGGGGTGTTTCTTCACCTGGCTTACTGCTGCTGTGGCTTCCCCTCCCAGCATTCCAACCAAGAAGCCCCCTGGCCCCTGTGTGGTCACCTGGTAAGTATCAGTTTACTGCTAGCAGTTTCGATAAACTTTCAGTGAGAGGGGAAAAGGGAGGATTTCAAAATGGCTTCGAACGTTGTGGCTGTTGGCG
Source organism: Ursus arctos (assembly GCF_023065955.2). Taxonomy (NCBI): domain Eukaryota; kingdom Metazoa; phylum Chordata; class Mammalia; order Carnivora; family Ursidae; genus Ursus; species Ursus arctos. The sequence goes on from NC_079873.1 coordinate 43,902,345, forward strand.
TCTGGATGTATCGAGAAAATTGATTCAGGATGTGAGGCAGGGCCGCTATTCAATGCAGCTGCGCCCAGCAAGGGAACGACCTATTCTAGCCTGGTCGCCGCATGAATGAGAGAGACAAAGGGGACAGGAGATGATGTAAACCCATTTTGAAAATGTTGAAAATTCAGGATTTCATCCTGACAGTTCTTAATGATCACGAGTCTTTGTCGTTACGCAGTAGGATTTTCTATGAAAATGCTTTTGTCCCTTTTGATAACAGCCCCTCCATACAAAGGGTTTGGAGGAGAGTGGAGGATAAAGAAAGAAACGTAAAGGTTCCATTTCAGAATTATACACACTGATTTTGTAACAGTGGAGAAAACACAAACCTGGCACCTGGGGAGAGGCAGAGGGGGGAAGCAAAGACATTAATGACCTCTGTTTGTCCAGACTGTTCCTGGAAATGGGCTATTTTTTTTTTTTAAAGAAATACTCACAGAGCAATCTTGCCAAGTGGCTGTGAGTGCTTTGGTGCAAACTGGCTGCTGAGCCTCCAGCCACACCTGCCAGAGTGCTGACTGTGGGACAGCAGGCATGGCCCCGGCTCTCGGGCTTTGCACACACAGCACTTCCACATGACCTCCTGCCTCGGAAAGAGGGCGAACTGGTGTTGGGGACAGACCATACTTTCGGAACTGACTGCCTCCAGGCAACCCTCTGAAACCAAGGGCTCAGACGGATATTCCGAGTGGACGGGGAGTCCTGGAGGGGAAGGTCTCATGGTGGGAGGCCACGTGGAAGCCCTGGTGAGCTGTATCGCCTGATTTGTGTATGTCCAGCTCTGGGCTCCCTAACAATTGTAAACTCTGTTTCAGGAGTGTCACGTGTGCCCTCTGCGATTACACTTGCTGTGTGTGTGCTCTCACTAGCCTGACACTGCCTCAGCCTGGAAGACTTTCAGGTCAGCTTCTGCTTCCCGACCAGAGAGTGTGCTGTGCCTGAATTTGTGCCTCAGGCCAGCTAAAAACAAGGTTCATACACACACTTAAGCAGTAAGTTATCTCTTTTTCTACGTTAGACTTTTATGGGTAGTGAGAATTGTTTTAACTGGTCAAGTCTGGGACCCCTGAGGGATGTAATGGAGATGAGTTCCACAGGCTGCTGTTACCCTGCTTCATGGGTCCTAAGACGGAGACCCGTGGCACTTGTGTCCCACCCTCCGCAGCCTGACATGCTTCAGCCTGGACATGGTTCTGTCAGATGGTTCGTCATTATGACATGGGGTCCAGCCATTCCCAGTTTCCTTCGTTCCACAAGTGTGGACTGACCTTCTGTCAAGTGTCAGGTCCTCTGCCCTGAGGACACCAAGATGAACTGGGTGTGTTTCCAACCTTCCAAGAAGGAGGTAAGAGTCTGGTGAGGGAGACAGACATGGAAACAAAGTGGTGTGGTTAAGTTAAGCTGGTTTTGTTCAGCCACTCCTGGCAGATGACAGGATGAACCTCTCCCAGTGAATTCTTTCCGTCCTTTCCCAGCATATCCTGCAGAAGATCCATCTGGCGCGTACACTTGGGTTGCCCTCATCCCGTTTCCTCCGTGCACAGCCGCAGCTATCAAGTGATACTGGCATGTGGTCGCAGACTCAAAGCCAGGAAGGGAATGGCTTTCGCTGATGTGTTTTCCAAAACGGTCAAGGGTAATTGGTACCTTTCCAGGTAAAACAACATGCCAGTTTCCCTCAATTTACAGGAGCGTTACATTTATGGAAAATCCAGTGTATTGAAGTCTCTGCAAAAAAGGTTTGCATCCCTACAACTTTCCCTTCCTAAATGCCAGTACCTCCGTTTCATCATTTCAACAATCAAAATTGCCCTCTAAGCTTTTCAAAATGCGCCCGTATTTTGGTTTAAATATTATGTATTATGTGGTTTTAAACCACAAGAAGATGATCTTATGCAGGAAGCCCCCAAAGCCTCGTATTCGCAACCAAAGGATAGGAGTGTTGTCATTGCCTGCATTTGGTCAGAGGAAATAGCGTGGCAGCATGGAGTAGGGCACACTACCACCCAGAAAGGATTCCGGGCACCTTCATCTTCTGTCTGCTTACTGTGATGGGAAAATGTTTCAGGGACAGCTGGGGTGTGAGGTAAAGCTTTGTTCCAGGGGTCACCACTGCCACGGGTTGTCAGCGCCCAGGATGGTTTTGCAGTAGTCATGGTTCTTAGCTCCTGGACCTGGGGTTCTCCTCATGGATGAGAAGCCTTTCCAGGTGCGGACCGTAGAGTGAGGGGCTGGGCTAGGGCTTGAGGCTACTGTCCTGTTTGGGACAGCAGATGAGATCACAGACAGACGACAGCTGAAAGGAGAAGAGGGAGACGGTCTTCTAAAGTCAGGGGCAGGTTTCTGGCAGGTGAAGGGAAAACATTATCCCCAAGTTCTGGTTGCTCCAGGCTGACGTGGAATGGACTGTGGGTGCAAGAATGAACCGAAGGCTGAGAGGAGGTGGGGATAATAGATCACATAACCTCACATCATATGGGTCACATGGTCCCCGAGAAAACCCATGCCATCGTGGGATCTAAATGTCATCTCCTGTCACCACCACCCCCCCCCCCACACCAGCCATGAAGAAAATGGTTTTGAGATAGACAGACAGAAGCCTTCAGGGAGAAAGGCCAATGTGGTCATGGTGTCTTCTCGGAAAATTCTCTGCCCTGCCCCTGGTTTGACTCTCACACTATGTTTATTATGTCCTGTCTTCCTGCATGCTTTCAAGCTGGACTTCTCCTGTGCCTGTCTGTCCAGAAAGTCAGTACATTGGAGACAGGCTTGCTCCCAAAGGGGGTTAATAAAGTTCTTGAGTGTTTCCTGGGCAGAGATAAAAATGACAGATTCTAGGGCACAGTTGTGGCCACACTAAATGAGATTCACTGGGTGTGGATCGCAGCATGTGCGTTTTTTAAAAGTTCCTAGGTTCTGACTCATGTGGACAACTTGTCTGGGAACTACTGGAGCAGGGGAATGGTCGTGTTTTTCCTGCCGCCAGGCTTCTCTCTCCATTGTGAGGGTGCGGAAGCGACCACAGTGTGGTGCCTTCTCTGATGCACAAACCCAACACCTTCAGCTAGGAGACTGACGCGCTGTCTGCTGTACTAAGGAGGCTCTGAGAATTCTCCTGAATCCAGTCCTGTCGAGCTCCCGTCTACGTGATTGCTGTTGAAGTCACGTTTCTGTTTACTGCGCACTGCCATGCTATAAAACGAGTTTGTGGTATATGTTAGCCGTTATTCTAAATTTTTTGCAGTGACCATTGGATCTTGAACCATTGATTGAACAGATACAGAGCAGGGTGAGTTTTCCACAGCATCTTCAGACCTGTGCGTCCACCACTTACAGCTGGGTGACGCTGAGCAAGTTCCTTAACACCTGTGAGTCTCGTTTCCTGTGGCAACATGGAAACACTAGTTAGTGGTAAAGGTAGCTACTTCTTGGGGCAGTTTAGAGCACTGACTACATTAAGGCAAGGAAAGCTGTCAGGACAGTGCCTGGCATGTGGTGAGCTGTCAGGCAGTTCTAGCTGCTGTTCCTGTTGTCGTTCCCACATTTCCCTGAAGCACGTTCCAGACAGATGGTGTCAGGACTACCTTTGGCTCACTGGAGGGACTTGGCACTATCACGTCAGCTCTTCAGGAACTCCAGAATCGAGTCGGGGCTGGGGGAGGGTGTTACAGGGGAGGGCGTATTTTTCTTAGCATAACGAGTATTCAGCTCTCCCTTTGGGTTGTTATGAAGTCTGAATGGCAACTTCTGTAGGAAATTGGAACAAATGGCCTGTTCATACGTCGTGTACAATGGTTGGAAAAGCAAGTGATCACTGGATAAGGATAGAACACTAGTCTGTGAATTTGCATAATCATGTCAAAGAGTGAAATTTAAAGGCCAGAGAACCTCATCATGTGGCTTCTTTTCTTGCTGTTAGTTCTATTGAATCCACTTCTCCTGCATCAGATGGTCACATGTGAATCTGGGAAAGATATGAAACTGTTACTAGTCAAATTGTCATTGGTAAGACTTTCTCATGGAGTTTTCACATGGCCAGTTTTATTGCGTGGATTTTTCTCTTCCACAAATGTTCATTATTGATTTAACAAAAGGCCGATGTATTAAAATTTTCTGAGCTCCATCATGAGGAGAGGGTAAACAGTGTTTTGGGGGAGTCTGAGGAAAGGGGCAGTGGCAAGGGAAGGGGAGAGGGCGAGGTGAAGGTGTACAAGGGGCAGGAAGAGAGAAGTCGTGGCAGCGGAGGGGCAGGAGGGAGGGATGAGGGGCAGAAGCAGAAAGCAGAAGTAAAGAGACATAGGAATAGAAGGTCACACGTCAGGAGGCTTACTATAGGCCTGGCATTGTTTTTAGCTCTTTCCCTACAGATAGAACTTTAAAAGTCATTGAGTAGGAACTGCAACACTGGGAGGTATTTTTAAGGTGAACGTCCCTTTTTACAGACCGGGAAACTGAGACATGTAGAGGTTAAGAGGGGAGGTAACTTACCCAAAGCCACCTAGCCAGCAAGGGCAGAGTTGGGGTTGTACCCAGGTCAGAGAGAAACATAAAGAGATGTGGGGTTTGGCCCTAAACTGCAACGCACCTCAGTGTCCAATGTCCTCTGGCTCAAAAGGCAGGTGAACGTGTGCAGCAGCTTCATCTGATTACACTGGATCTGGGTATGGATTGAACATGATGTCTCCTCAGTGCATGAAACAGTATGGGGTGACAGGTCACTCTAGGCACATCACTAAGTGGGTATCTGCTTCCTATCAAGGTCTATACTTGTGGACGTCAGCGTCAGTATCCTCATCATTATCGTGATGGACAGTAGTTTATGGTATAATGTTCGGAAACAAAACAACAGATAAAAGAGTGTAGATGACCTCCCCACTCCAGTCTTATAATTTAAAAAATGCATAGAATGAAGTCTGGAAGGGAGTACACCACCTAAGTCATTTTCCCTAAGGGTGAAACTCTAGATAATTTGCAAATAACGTTTTAGTCACTGTTTTATTTGCTGTTATATCTTCATTGTTATAGCACAGCCAGTGTTCCTGTTACAAGTTTTAAGTCGTTTCTGTGAAGACTCCGGCTTTGATATCCTCGCCAGGTGACAAACCAGTCAGGGCGTTTAAAGCAGAGAGGAGCTAGGTGGTACATAGAGGGGAGCAGTGGGGGAAGTAGAGCGCTTCGGATGGAAGGTGAGCTAAGTCTGCCAGTGCTATGAAATCGCCCCAGATGCTGCAGGCCAAAACCAAACCAAACCAGACAACAACTTGCATGTCCCTAGAGGAGACCGTTGTGCCACTGAGAGGAGTATCTGCGTTAAGATTTCGTAGGCTTTTGCTCTCTTTTGGCCCCTGTGGTGCAGCGGGGCAGCGTGTGGTTCTTAGGAGGCAGCACTGCTTTGCGCCGTGCTGTGGATGAGAGTGGCAGCCTACCTGAAGCGTTCTCCTGTTGTGGGCCAGCTGGAGTGCTTTTCTTGACGTCTGGAAGCTTACAGATTCAGGAGAGAAAAGAGAAAGGAAATACACAGTACAGTAGTTAGCTCCAGCTCTCCTCCAATAGATCCCTGCCTCGCAAGTGAGCCGCAGGCACAGGTGTTGTAGTCATTGGTTGGTAATTAGCAGGGTTGGGTTGGGAGACTCAGAGAAGAAACACGGAAGTGAATCCAAGGTGAGAAAACACATCAAGAGGGGACAGACATCGAAAATCCCATTTTCTGGCCTTGGCTTCTCTGCTAAGAAACTAGTGTGCTCCATTATTGTGGGGAGAGGGCACCGTGGCCCGAGGTCTGGGAGGGAATCAGTGCACTTGGTGCTGAGCATTCTGAGGACCCACCATCAGCAGTAACAAAGGGACACTGAATGTGTGAAGGCACAAGGGTCTCAGCCTTTACCATAGACTCAGAAAGCATCTTAGCCCTGATGAGAGTAATGCTGTTTCACCTTACCGAAGCTCAGAGCCGCCGTCTCGCAAAACTGCTGGTACTCCTCCACCTCCTAATCCAGCTAAGAGGGTCTGCCCCGGGACTGCTCACTGATCGGCAAGAGTACGATGGTAACCGTGTGTGTGTGTGTGTGTGTGTGTGTGTGTGTGTGTGTGTGTGAGAGAGAGAGAGAGAGAGAGAGAGAGAGATACACAAGGGGCGAGACTCTGTTCATTTCAGTGTGATTCACCAAGTTCCCAACTACTGTCTAGGCACTGTGTTGGGTGCCTGGGGGATACAATAAAAAAAGAAGACACTTCCCTGCTTTTGTGGAATTTATGCCAAATAATAAGAGAATAGTTCATCTAACCATCATACACAGAAACATAAAAATTACACCTGTGATTAGTGATACCAAAGAGGTGCATTTTATTGAGGTGTGATTGATAGGTAGAGCTGTGTGTATTTCATGTGTACAACTTGAAGAGAGTGTATGCAGATGTAGGTCATCACTGCCATCAAAGACAGTAGATGTAGGCATCACCTCCGAGAGTTTCCTACCACCCCTTTTGTTCTTCTTGGTGTGGCTGTTATATTATTATCGTTGGTGGTAAGAACACTTAACATAAGATCATCTTTTAGCGATTTTAAGTATACAACACGGTATCAACAGCTAAAGGCACTGTGCTGTAGAATAGATCTCCAGAACGTATTTATCTTGTGTAATTATAACTTTCCACCTTTAACCATCGCTTCATCATTTACCCCTGCCCCAAGCCCTCGCAGGGGCCCCATTGTTCTGTGCTCTGCTTCGAAGAGTCTATTTTAGATTGCATATATAAGTGAGATCATGCAGTCTTTCTCTTTCTCTGTCTGGTTTAATTTATTTAGCCATCATGCCCGCCAGGTCCACACGACATGCTCGGGTTTTTTTTTTATAATAATATTTTTTTATTATATCTTAGTCACCATAAAGTACATCCCTGGTTTTTGATGTAAAGTTCGATGATTCGTTAGTTGCGTATAACACCCAGTGCACCATGCAATACGTGCCCTCCTTACTACCCATCACCAGCCTATCCCATTCCCCCACCCCCCTCCCCTCTGAAGCCCTCAGGTTGTCTCTCAGAGTCCATAGTCTCTCATGCTTCATTCCCCCTTCGGATTACCCCCACTTTCTTTATCCCCTTCTCCTACCGATCTTCCTAGTTCCTATGTTCCATAGATGAGAGAAATCATACGATAATTGTCTTTCTCTGCTTGATTTATTTCACTAAGCATTATCTCCTCCAGTGCCGCCCATGTAGCAGCAAATGTTGAGAAATTGTTCTTTTTGATAGCTGAGTAATATTCCATTGTATATATGGACCACATCTTCTTAATCCAGTCATCTGTTGAAGGGCATCTCGGCTCCTTCCACGATTTAGCTATTGTGGACATTGCTGCTATGAACATTGGGGTGCATATGGCCTTTCCCTTCACTACATCTGTATCTTTGGGGTAAATACCCAGTAGTGCAATGGCTGGATCGTAGGGTAGCTCAATTTTTAACTTTTTAGGGACCTCCACACTGTTTTGCAGAGTGGCTGTACCAACTTGCGTTCCCACCGACAATGTAGGAGGGATGCCCTTTCTCCCCATCCTCTCCAGCAATTGTTCTTTCTTGCCTTGTCAATTTTTGCCATTATAACTGGCGTGAGGTGGTATCTTAGTGTGGTTTTGATTTGAATTTCCCTGATGGCTAATGATTTGTAACATTTTTTCATATGTCTGTTAGCCATTTCTATGTCTTCATTGGAAAAGTGTCTTCATATCTTCTGCCCATTTTATGATTTGTTTCTTTGTTTCTTGTGTATTGAGTTTGAGAAGTTCTTTGTAGATCTCGGATACCAGTCTTTTGTCTTTAGTGTCATTTGCAAATATATTCTCCCATTCCGTGGGCTGCCTCTTAGTTTTTTTGACTGTTTCCTTGGCTGTGCAGAAGCTTTTGATCTTGATGAAGTCCCACAACTTCATTTTATCTTTTGTTTCTCTTGCCTTTGGAGATGTGTCATGAAAAAGGTTGCTGTGGCCGATGTCGTAGAGGTTGCTGCCTGTGCTCTCCTCTAGAATTTTGATGGATTCCTGCCTCATATCGAGGTCTTTCATCCATTTGGAGTTTATCTTTGTGTATGGTGTGAGAGAGTGGTCAAGTTTCATTCTTTTGCATGTAGCTGTCCAATTTTCCCAGCACCATTTATTGAAGTGACTGTCTTTTTTCCACCGGATGTTTTTTCCTGCTTTATCAAAGATTAGTTGCCCAAGGAGCCGAGGGTCCATTTCTGGGTTCTCTGTTCTGTTCCATTGGTCTATGAGTCTGTTTTTGTGCCAGTACCATGCTGTCTTTGTGATCACAGCTTTGTAGTACAACTTGAAATCCGGGATTGTGATGCCCCCAGCTTTGTTTTTCCTTTTCAACACTTCCTTGGTGATTCGTGGCCTTTTCTGGTTCCACACAAGTTTAAGGGCTGTTTGTTCCAGTTCTTTGAAAAATGTCATTGGTATTTTGATCGGGATAACATTGGAAGTATAGATTGCTCTGGGTAGCATGGACATTTTAACTATGTTTATCTTCCGATCCATGAGCATGGAATACTTTTCCATCTTTTTGTGTCTTCTTCAATGTGTTTCAAGAGTGATTTGTAGTTTCTAGAATATAGATCCTTTACGTCTCTGGTTAAGTTAATTCCAAGATAACGTATGATTTTTGGTGCTATTGTAAATGGGATGGATTCCCTAATTTCTCTTTCCTCAGTCTGATTGTTCGTGTATAGAAATGCAACTGATTTCTGAGCATTGATTTTGTATCCCGCCACATTACTGAATTGCTCTACAACTTCTAGTAGTTTGGGGGTGGATTCTTTTGGGTTTTCCATATAGAGTATCATGTCATCTGCGAAGAGAGACAGTTTGACTTCTTCTTTGCCGATTTGGATACCTTTTCTCCCTTTTTCTTGTCTGATTGCTGTTGCAAGGACTTCTAGTACTATGTTGAATAATAGTGGCGAGAGTGGGCATCCTTGTAGTGTTCCTGATCTTAAGGGAAAGGCTTCCAGCTTTTCCCCATTGAGAATGATATTTGCTGTAGGCTTTTCATAGATGGCTTTTATGAGATTGAGGAACGTACCCTCTATCCCTACATTCAGAAGGGTTTTAATCAGGAAAGGATGCTGTATTTTGTCAAATGCTTTTTCTGCATCTATTGTGAGAATCATATGATTTTTGGCTTTTTTCTTGTTGATATAATCTATGACCCTGGTAGATTTGTGAATGTCGAACCACCCTTGCATCCCAGGGATGAATCCCACTTGGTCATGATGGATACTCCTTTTAATGTACTGTTGGATCCTATTAGCTAGGATCTTGTTGAGAATTTTGGCGTCCATATTCATCAGGGACATCAGTCTGTAATTCTCCTTTTTGGTGGCGTCTTTGCCTGGTTTGGGGATCAAGGTAATATTGGCCTCATAGAATGAGTTTGGTAGCTTTCCTTCTGTTTCTATTTTTTGAAATAGCTTTAGGAGAATAGGTATTACTTCTTCTTTGAATGTTTGGTAGAATTCCCTGGGGAATCCATCAGACCCTGGCATTTTGTTTTTTGGAAGGTTTTTAATCACTGTTTCAATCTCCTCATAATTAATTGGTCTGTTTGAAAAATCAATTTCTTCCTGTTTCAGTCTTGGTAGTTTTTAGGTTTCCAGGAAGGCCTCCATCTCTTCCAGAATGCCTAATTTATTGGCATAACGCTGTTGATAAAAGTTTCTAATACTCCTTCTTTTTTTTTTTTTTAAAAGATTTTATTTATTTATTTGACAGAGATAGAGACAGCCAGCGAGAGAGGGAACACAAGCAGGGGGAGTGGGAGAGGAAGAAGCAGGCTCCCAGCGGAGGAGCCTGATGTGGGGCTCGATCCCATAACGCCGGGATCACGCCCTGAGCCGAAGGCAGGCGCTTAACCGCTGTGCCACCCAGGCGCCCCTCTAATACTCCTTCTTATTTCCTTGGTGTTGGTTGTGACCTCTCCCTTTTCATTCATAATTTTATTACTTTGGGTCCTTTCTCTATTCTTTTGGATAAGTCTTGCCAGTGGTTTGTCTATTTTATTAATTCTTTCAAAGAACCAACTTCTAGTTCTATTGATCTGCTCTACTGTGCTCCTGGTTTCTAATTCATTGATCTCTGCTCTAATCGTTATCAACTGCTTTCTCGTGCAAGGATTAGGCCTGTTCTTCTGTTGCTGTTCCAGCTTCCTGAGGTGAGAATATAAAAACTGCATTTTAGATTTTTCTATTCTTTTGAGTGAGGCTTGGATGGGTATGTATTTTCCCCGTAGGACTGCCTTTGCAGTGTCCCATAGGTTTTGGACCGTTGTGTTTTCATTCTCGTTGGTCTCCATAAATTGTTTAAATTGATTTTTGATTTCCTGGTTTATCGAATCATTCTTGAGCAGGATGGTTCTTAGTCTCCAAGTGTTTGAGTTTCTTCCAAATTTCTCCTTGTGGTTGAGTTCCATTTTCAAAGCATTGTGGTCTGAGAATATGCAGGGAATAATTTCAGTCTTTTGGTATCAGTTGAGACCTGTTTTGTGTCCCAGAACATGGTCTATTCTTGAGAATGTTCCATGGGCATTAGAATAGAATGAGTATTGTGTTGTCCTGGGGTGTAGTGTTCTTTATATATCTCTGAGGTCCAACTCGTCTAGAATGGCATTCAAGACTCTTGTTTCTTTGTTGATTTTCTGCATAGGTGATCTATCTATTGCTGGTAGTGGAGTGTTGAGGTCCCCTACTATTAACGTATTATTATCTCTATGTCTCTTTATTCTGGTTAAGAGTTGGCTTGTGTATCTTGCTGCTCCCCTGTTGGGGGCATAGATATTTATAATTGTCATATCCTCTTGTTGGATACATCCTTTAAGAATAATATAGTGCCCTTCTGTATCTCTAACTATACTCTTTAGTTTAAAATCCTATCTGTCTGGGGCGCCTGGGTGGCACAGCGGTTAAGCGTCTGCCTTCGGCTCAGGGCGTGATCCCGGCGTTATGGGATCGAGCCCCACGTCAGGCTCCTCCACTATGAGCCTGCTTCTTCCTCTCCCACTCCCCTTGCTTGTGTTCCCTCTCTCGCTGGCTGTCTCTATCTCTGTCGAATAAATAAATAAAATCTTTAAAAAAAATAAAAATAAAAATAAAATCCTATCTGTCTGATATGAGAATTGCTACCCCAGCTTTCTTTTGAGGTCCATTGGCATGAAAAATGGTATTCCATCCCTTTACTTTCAGTCTGGATGTATCTTTAGGTTCAAAATGAGTCTTGTAGACAGCAAATGGATGGGTCATGTCTTTTTATCCAGTCTGCAACCCTGTGGCGTTTTATGGGAGCATTTAGGCCATTTACATTGACAGTGATTATTGAGAGATATTATTTTAATGATGCCATGTTGCCTGTAAAGTCTTTGTTTCTATAGATTGTGACTTTCTGTTCTGTATCACTCTTGGGGCCTTTTTACTTTTGTAGAATCCCCCTTAATATCTCCTGTAGGGCTGGTTTCATGATTATGAAATTGGTCAGTGACCGGCGATTCTGGAAGGTCTTTATCTCTCCATCAATTCTGAATGACAGCCTTGCTGGCTAAGGGATCCTTGGCTGCATGTTTTTCTCTGAAAGAGCTTTAAAAATGCCCCCCCCCCCAGCCCTTTCTCTCATTCTGGGTCTGTGTAGACAGGTCTGACGTAATTCTGATACCTTTGCCTTGGTACGCGAGAAATGTCTTTGCCCTGGCCGCTTTCAGTACTGTATCCTTGGATCTAATATTTGCGAAATGCGCTATGACGTGACGTGGTGTAGGTTTGTCATGGTTGAGCTTCGGAGGGGTCCTCTCTGCCTCTTGGACATGAATGCTTGTATCCTTTGCTAAATTACGGAAGTTTTCAGCTACAATTTGTTCAAATATCTCTTCTAGACTTCTGTTTTTCTCCACCCCCTCGGGGATGCCAATGATTCTGACATTGGAATGTTTCTTGAGTCAGTAATCTCCCGTAACCTACATTCTTGAGATTGGATTTTTTTTGAGCCAAGTTTCTGTTTTAGCTTTCTCTTCTAACCCATCCTCCAATTCGCCAGTTGGTCTTCTGCCTCATTCACCCTGGCCATCAGAGCATCTAGTTTTGACTGCATTTCATTCACAGTATTTTTACTTTCTGCCAGATTCACTCTCATTTCCGCCCCTAGAGATTCTAAATTCTCGTTAATATTTTTTCAAGTCTACACATCATCTTGACCATTGTTACTCTGAACTCCATTTCTGATAATTTGGTTATATCCATATCCATTACTTCTGTGGCAGAGGCCACAGACTCATTGTTTTTTCTTTGCTGGGGGGCATGTCTTCTCGTCATTCTGATGAAGAGAGGTTGTGGGGTTGCCCAGAGCCCAAATTATTGACCAGGACCCAGGCAGTGTGTACTTGTTTTATAGGGACCTTAGGGATGTGGGCTTCTTGAATTTTCAGCCTGCCTTCTGGGGGAGGGGCCTGCTGCGCCGATACTCAGGCAACCCTGTTTGGGTAGAGTCTCCGTGTCCCCTGCGAGGGGGGATGGGGACGGGCACACTGTGAGCCGGTATTTCCAGGCTTTTGTTCTCTGGCAGCTTTCCCTGGCGTTTTGCTGTGCCTCTTCTGAGAGTCAGAGCAGCAGTAGCCGAATCCCAGCCTCTGTCTCAGAGCAGAGGGATCGCAGACCGCTCTCCACTGGGGTCTTCTGGCCACTTTAACTCCGTTACTGTTGGTGCTGCTCAACCCTGCAGCGTCCCGGGATGTGCGCCCCACAGCCAGCGTCCCAGCCCTCGCTTCCAGGGCCGGCAAGTCTCTGTCCTTTGTGTTTCTAACACCGCCAGCCGCCCCCACGTGCTCCGAAGCTCCATTTCAGTGTGGTTCGCGTGCACTCCGGAGCTCCGGTTTTCAGACTGGTCGCGTGCGTTCCCCGGCTCACGTCTTAGTCTGCTCTCTCACAGTCCACGAGTCCGCCCGCTCCCCACTGCAGGTGGCTACTGCTTCCCAGCGCCCGAACACGGCGGCTCCCTCCCCCTTCCGTTTATCTTCCGATATCTGTGCGCGGCTTCACTGCTTCCCACTTCCTATCTTAATACTCAGCGCTGGAGATGTTCGTTTGTAGAGGTCCAGATGTATCTTCCTGCGTCTCAGGCTGATTCAGTGGTGTTCAGGATGGTCTGGTACCTATCCAGCTCGACTCAGGGGACCAGCTGAAAAAGGGGTCCCCTGCTCCTCCGCCATCTTAACACAGAAGCGGACGACATGCTGTTATCCACAGAAAACCCTGAGGACTCTTACAAAAACCAAACCAAACCAAAACAACGGTTAGAACTAAGGAACAGATTCAGTAATGTTGCTTTCATCTTAAAAAGAATTTACTGCATGTGAGGTTCTTGGTCGTTGAGCATTTTGAATGATTATCCCACTTCCTTCTGGCCTCCATTGTTTCTGCTGAGAAATCTGCTGTTAATCTGATTGGCTTTCCCCCCTCTAAGAGAGGGGGGTCATTCTCTCTTCTTGTTTTCAAGAGATTCTCCTTGCCTTTGGCTTTCAGCATTTTTACTAAGCTATGTCTGAATCTCTTCTTGTTTATCCTGCTTGGAGTTCCTTTAGTTTCTTTCAGGCAGTATAGCTTTGAATATTTTTTCTGTTCCTTTCTGTCTGTATTCTGGCACTCTCATGTGCCTCTGTGAGTGTTGTTAAGAGTGTCCCATATTTCTCTGCAGCTCAGTTTATGTTCCTCATTTGTTTTCCTCTCGTTCTTCAGATTCCATAACCTCTGTCTGTCTTCAAGATAGCTAAATCTTTCTCTGGTAGTTCAACTACTGTTGATCTCCTGAGTGACTTTTTTTTTTTTTAAGATTTTATTTATTTGACAGACTGAGCACAAGCAGGGGGAGAGGGAGAAGCAGGCAGAGGGAGAAGCAGGCTCCCCGCTGAGTTAGGAGCCCGATGTGGGACTCGATCCCAGGACCCTGGGATCATGACCTGAGCCGAAGGCAGACACCACCCAGGCATCCCTCCTTGAGTGAATTTTTTACTTCGGTTATTGCACTTTTCAACTCCAGAACTTCTATTTGGTTCTTTTTGATAACTGTTCTCTCTTTATTGTTATTCCCTAGTTGATGTGACATTTTCATCATACCTTCCTTTACTTCTTTGATTGTGGTTTCCTTTTGTTCTTTGGACCTATTTATAACAGCAGCTTTGAATTCCTTGTCAAATCTGACATCTGGTTGCAACCACAGCCAGTTTCTGTTGCTCACTTATTCATACTTTCCTGGGTGTTTTTTTTTCTTTGTTTGTTTTTATTATTTTTTTGTTTTGGTCTGGAAACCAGACCTCCCTACAATAGTCCGGTTGCTACGCTATCTAAAATATTATAGCAATTCTGGGTACTGGACCATCCTACCCCTTCCCAGGTTTGTTATTGCTATTTGCTTGTTTAGTTGTTTGGTGTCTGGCTGGTTTATTTTAGTGGAGTCTGTTTTCACACCTTATTCTCCCCCTAGCCTCACCCTCCATCCTAGCTGTGTTATGCTTCAGCTGTTACTCCTCAGGGAGAGCCGACTCGGGTATGCCCACTGTCACCCTGGGATGAGTGCTTTTGGCAGGGCCCTCTTTGTCTCTTTCCCTGACCAGACCCAGCTGTTTGGGCCCACTAACTGGGGGCTGCTTCTACTGTATTCAGCAGTGCCCTGGCAATGTTGCTTCATAATATAAACCCGTGAAATCCCTGATCCTTTGAAGGGCTAGCTGTCAAAGTTAGTGTTTGAGATTTTTTTCTGACCCTAGGCAGGTTCCTTCCAGCTATCTATTGTCCCTGATTGTCTCAGGTAGTCCAGCCAGCCTACAGTTGTTGATCCTCTGTGTCCAAGAATTCCACCAATCTCCTCTGGGTTGCCTTTTACCACAGCCTCCAGTGTTTCGAAAGTGCCCCTAGGCCTGACCTTCAAAAACACTCCATTGCAAATAGAATTCATTCCTCTGAGACGGGCTATCTGCTTCAAACCTCTGAGCCACAACTCTGTAGTTGGGGAGTGGGGACGATGGTGGCACACTTCTCTTCTGTTTTGTGTGTTATCCTATGTAGTGTTGCTTTTTACAATGTCCATTTTTGAGAGTTTATGGCTGGTACATAGAAACAATTGACTTTTGCATACTGATTTTGTGTCTTGTTAGTTTGCTAAACTGGCCTCTTAATTCAGGTAACTTTTCTGTGGATTCTTTTTATGGATTCAGGTTTTGCCTGTGAATAATGACTCTTTCTTTCTTTCTTTCTTTCTTTCTTTCTTTCTTTCTTTCTTTCTTTCTTTCTTTCCTTCCTTCCTTCCTTCCTTCCTTCCTTCCTTCTCTCTTTCTCTCTTTCTCTCTTTCTTTCTTTCTTTCTTTCTTTCTTTTCGATTTTTTTATTGGCTAGAACAGGCAGTAAACTATTGACTAGAAGTGGCAAAAGGACACATACTTGCTGTGTTCCCTGTCTTAGAAGGGAAGCATTCAGACCTTCACGATTCATGATTCTATTAGCTTTAGATCTTTTCGTAGATGCCAGTTATCCATTAAGGATGTTGCCATAGACTGAGTGAGTATTGCCATCTCCCCAGCATCCATGGTGAAGCCTTTCTCCAGTATCAGGGTAATTGGAGGTGGGGCGTTTGGGAGGTGATCAGGTCATGAGCACGGAGCCCACATGAATGGCATTAGCACCCTTATAAAAGAGACTCCTGAGAGCTCCCTCGGCCCTCTTGCCATGTGAAGGCAAGAAGTCAGCAGCCTGTGTGACAGGAAGCAGGTCCTCACCTGATCCTAAATCTGCCAGCACCTTGATCTTGGGCTTCCTGGCATCCAAAAGTGTAAGAAATACATTTCTGTGGTTTTTGTAAGTCATCCAGTCTACGGTAGTTTTGTTAGATCCGCCCTTAGAGACTAAGATAGAAATCCCTCTCTATTCCTAATTTCCTAGGAGTTTTTGTCAAGTACATTTTATCCAATACTTTTTATGCATCTGTCGAGATGCTCATACATCTTTAGTCTGTTGTTATGGTCAGTTAGCGTGATTGATTATCAAACGCTCAACCAGTCTTGAAGCCGTAGAGCAAATGCCATTTCACTATGGTATTTTATCTTTTGTATGTATTGCTGGTTTCAAGCAGCTGATATTTTATTTTGGATTACTGCATCTGTGTTCATGAGTTATATTGCTCTTGTTAGCCTTAAAAGTAGAACAGCCAGTTATTTTACCAGCAAAAATGGGTTTATTCAGGAGTAGCAGAGAATTAGAAATCGGAACAAGCAACCTAAGGCAAAATCCTAGGCAAGTCCAACAAACCAAGGAGAGGAACGTTATTTTATGGAGAAGGAGGAAGTCGAAGGGGTTGTTTTGAACAAAAGTCCACTGGAGAAAAAGCGAGAGTTCAGAGTGATGACAGTTTCTCATTGGCTGAGTCACAAGGGTAGTCAGTATCTTGTAGGCCATGCCATGTACATCTTTTCCTGTTGGTGCCTGGAATTGAGGTTCTTTCATGTTGATGATTCTTCTGTTGGGTCTATAATGGACAGTTCTTCCTGTAATTGATGTTGAGCAGTAATGGCTGTCCCTTCTATTCTCTGGACTCTACTTTATAGAGATATTTCCCTTTATTTTTTTTTCCACGGTCTGTAATTTATTTTCTTAAAAAGTTTTTGTCTCACTTTGATGTCAGGATATTGCTGGCTCTGTAACATGCTTTAGGAAGTGTAACCTCTTCTTCAGTTACCTGGAAGATTTTGTACAAAACTGGCATAAATTTCTTCCCTGTATATTTGATAGAATTTAAACAGTGAAGCCACTTAAGCCTTGAGTGTTTTGTGAGGGAATGGTTTTTGTTTTGTGTTTGATTTATTGAATTCATTCTCTTTGACAGATAGAGGGCCATTCCTGTTAACAACTTCTTGATGGAGGTTTGCTAGCTAGTGTCTTTCAGGGAGTTTTCCCATTTCATCTTTTATTGGATAATATTTTTAATAATATTTTCTTACCCAGTTGGTGTCTGAAGGATCTGTATTGATGTCCCCTCTGGCCATACTGATAGTAGTCACCTGTATCACTCTGCCCTCATTCCTTTTTTTTTTTTTTTTCCAAGATTTTATTTATTTCTTTGACAGAGCCACAAGCAGGGGGAGCGGCGGAGGGAGACAGAAGCAGTGTCCCCACTGAGCAGGGAGCCCGACCCAGGGCTCGATCCCAGGATCCTAAGATCATGACCTGAGCCAAAGGCAGACTACTTAACCAACTGAGCCACCCAGGCGCCCCTGCCCTCATTCGTTTTTATCAGTCTGGCTAAACCTGTTAGATTTACTAATCTTGTCAAAGAACCAATTCTTAGTTTCCTTATTTTATTTTATTTATTTTATTTTTTTATTACGTTATGTTAGTCACCATACAGTACATCATTAGTTGTTGATATGGTGTTCCATGATTCATTGTTTGCGTATAACACCCAGTGCTCCATGCAATACGCACCCTGCTTAATACCGATCACGGGCCTATCCCAATCCCCCACCCCCCTCCCCTCTGACACCTGCAGTTTGTTTCCCGGAGTCCATAGTCTCTCATGGTTCATCTCCCTCTCTGATTCCCCCCCCTTCATTTTTCCCTTCCTTCTTCTAATGTCCTCCATGCTATTCCTTATGTTCCACATGTGAGTGAAACCATATGATAATTGTCTTTCTCTGCTTGATTTATTTCACTTACCATAATCCCCTCCAGTTCCATCAAATACCCACCATTTGCATCGACATGGATGGAACTGGAGGGGATTATGCTTAGTTTCATTGATTCCTTTGTATCGATTTTATTATTTCTAAGTTGATCTCTGTTCAGACCTCCATTAAACGTTTTCCACTTGCCTTAGGTTTAAATTGATTTTGCTTTTTTAATTTCTTAAGGTGACAGATAATTGATCTGAGACAATTCTTCTTTTCTAACATAAGTATTTAATGATAGAAATTTCCCTCAGTGCATTGTTTTAGATTCACCTCACAAATTTTGATACACTGTGTCTTCCTCTTCAACTTCTTGCAGTTTCTTCTTTGATCCCCGCATTATTGAGACATGTCATTTAATTTCAAAGTATTTTGTGGTTTTCCAGATACCTCGCTACAACCCGTTTCTATTTTAATTCTTTGTGGTCAGAGAACCTAGTTTGTATGATTTCAGTCCTTTAGAAGTTGAGATATACTTTATGGCACAGCAGATGGTCTATCTTGGTGAACATTGTATGTGCACTTCGGAAGAGTATGTATTCCGCTGTCCTTCATGTCTGTGGAGAGTGATGCGCCGGTGTTCCGTAGAGTGTCTGATTGAATTGTCCACTTGTGCTGTCAGTTGTGGGCAGGAGAACGCTGAAGCCTCTCACTACAACTGGTTTGTCCGTTTTTCTTTTTAGTTTCATCAGTTTTTAGTTCTTGTGTTTTAAAAATGCATGCACATTCATAATTTTTACATCTTCTCGATGACTAGACCTCTCTTATCATGTAAATCTGTCTTTTGCCTTGTGATAATCCTCATTCTTTAGTATTCTTTGTGTAATATTAATTTAGCCCCTCCGGCTACTCATTTGATTCACGTTTGCTGGGTGTATGTGTCTTAGTGTGTTGGGGATGCAGGAACAAAGTACCGCAGACTGGGTGGCTTCTACACAAACTTACTTCTCACAGACATGGAGGTTGGAGGTCCGAGATCAGGGGCCAGCTTGGTTGGGTTCTAGTGAAGGCCCTCTTCCAGGTCACAGATTTGTGGTCGTGTCCTCACATAGTGGAAAGACAAAGGCTCTGTCTGGAGCCTCTTTTCTAAGGGCCCCAGTCCCATGCATGAGGGCTCTGTCCTAGGACCTAAACCCCTCCCAAAGGCCAACTTCCTAATACTATCGTCTTTGGGGGTTAGCATTTCACATCAGAAATTTTGGAGGAGACACCTTCAGACCATAGCATTATCATTTTCCACTCATTTACTTTTAACTTATATATGGATTCATACTTAAAGTGGGATTCTTTTGGGGCGCCTGGGTGGCGCAGTCGTTAAGCGTCTGCCTTCGGCTCAGGGCATGATCCCGGCATTCTGGGATCGAGCCCCACATCAGGCTCCTCTGCTGGAAGCCTGCTTCTTCCTCTCCCACTCCCCATGCTTGTGTTCCCTCTCGCGCTGGCTGTTTCTCTCTCTCTCTCTCTCTCTCTCTCTCTCTCTGTTAAATAAATAAATAAATAAATAAATAAATAAATAAATAAAATCTTTAAAAAAATAAAAATAAAGTGGGATTCTTTTGACAGTATATAGTCAAGTCTTGCTATTTTTATCTAAAGTGACAAATTAGGTCTTTTAATTGTTGTGGAGGCAGGGTACATTTAGTGTGTTAACAGTTTGCGTGTTAATCTACCATCTGGCTGACTGTATATTTCTATATGTGTTTTTTATTCAGATTTTCCTTTTCCCTCCATAATTTTGAATCAGTTGAACATTCGCTGTTATTCCATTTTATCTCCACTGTTGGCTTACTAGTTATATGCCTTTAAACATTCTTTTCAGATGCTTGCTCTAGGGTTTCCAGTATGTATTGTTGCTTATCACAGCATGCCTTCTAATGGTATTCTGCCACTTCGTGTACACTGTCTGACTCATATGACTGTATACCTCCACTTCCTTTCTCCCATCCTTGGTGCTGTGGCTGCCTTGCATTTTATTTCTACCAGTGTCTTAAACCCCACAATACATTGTGACTACTGTTACTTTAAATAGTTCTCCTTTAAGGAGATGAAGCGTAAGAGAAAAAGTTCATATTCACCCGCAACTTTACCATGCTCAGCACTATTCAGTTCTTTGTATAGCTCCTGATTTTCTCTGGATATCATTTGCCTTCTTCCCAAAGAACTTCCTTTAACATGTTTTGTAGGGCAGATCTGCCGGCTGTGCATTTCCTCCGCCTTTTTGTTTGTTTTGAAGTTTTTGTTTCACCTTCATTTTTAAAAGCATTTGCATGAATCTGAAAATTCTGGGTCACATAGATTCTGATGCATAAGTAGCCTGCCATCCAGTTTGTTCCCTTGTATGTAATGTGTGTCTCTTCTTTGCTCTTTCCATCAGAGGGTGTCAGTGTTGGTGTTTGAGTCAGTCTTTTCGTTAGTCGAGTAGGACTTCAGTTTGTTATTGTTACAATTAGTTTAACCCTAGCATAAACTAGATTGATACATAAAAATCAATTCTATTTCTGTACATTAGCAGTGAATAATCCAAATAAGTAAGCAAGCAAACAATTTCAGTTACAATAGAGTCAAAAGAATGACATATTTAGGAATTAATTTAATCAAACAGGTGTGAGAGTTGTACACTGAAAATTACAAGACACAGTTGAAAGAGATTAAAGCATACTTAAATAAATGGAAAGACCTCCTGTGTTCATGGGTTGGGACACTTGATGTCGTCGAGTTAGCAACATTCCCCAAACGGATCCAAGCATTCAGTGTAATCCCTATCGATATTCTAACTGCAGTGTTTCAGAAATTGAGAGACTGATCCTGAAATTCATGTGGCACTTGCAGGGACCCAGAATGGTTGAAACAGTCTCGCAGAAGACAGCAAAGGTGGAGGACTCACACATTCCGATTTCAAACATTCTTTCAAAGCTCCCGTAATCAATGCGATGTAGTACTGATATAAGGATGGCCACAGAGATCAACGGAGTGGAATTGAGAGTCCAGAAATAACCCATCCAACTATGCTAATTGTTGGCAGCAGTGCCAAGACAATTACATGGGAAAAGAACAGGCTTGTTAGCAGATGCTGCTGGGACAACTAGATACTCACATTTAAAGAAATGAATTTGAATCCAAACTTGATAGCATAGACAAAAATTAAGTCAGAAGGGATCAAAACTCAAATGTAAGAGCTAAAACTACAAAAGTTCAGGGGCGCCTGGGTGGCTCAGCCGTAAAGCGTCTACCTTCGGCTCAGGTCATGATCCCAGGGTCCTGGGATGGAGCCCCACATCGGGCTCCCTGCTCGGCGGGAAGCCTGCTTCTCCCTCTCACACTCCCCTTGCTTGTGTTCCCTCCTTCGCCGTCTCTCTCTGTCAAATAAATAAATAAATAAATAAATAAATAAATAAAATCTTTAAAAAAAAAAAAACTATAAAACTTCTGTAAGAGAGCATAGGAGTAAATCTTTGTGCCATTGGGTTAGGTGGTGGATTCTTAGCTATGAGACCAAAGCACAGATAATAAATGCCGAATGGGTAAAAACGACTTCATCAAAATTAGAAAAAAAATTTTGTCTTAAAGGACACCATAAGAATGTGAAAAAAACAAATGGAAAGAATGGGAGAAAAGATTCATGTATTGATAAGGGTCCAGTATGCAGAATGTAAAAAGAGTTCATACAAATTAACGGTAAAAAGACAACCCAGTTAAAGACAGGCTAAGCATTTGAATAGACATTTCTATAAAAAAGATATACAAATATCCAATAAGGACATGAAAAGGTGTTCAAAAATATTAGTCGTTAGGGAAATAAAAATTGAAAGCACAATGAATTACAACTTCCCACCCACTAGTATGGACAGAACTTTCAAAAATGAAAATAAGAAGTGTTGGGGAGGATGTGCAAAAATTGAAATCCTCGTACCTTGCTGGTGGGAATGCAAAATGGAACATCTGCTGTGGAAGACAGTTTGGCAGCTCCTTAAAAAGTTAAACAGAATTGCCGTGTGACCCAGTTACGCCGCTCCTAGGTGTATATCGAGGACAAGTGAGGACATAAGCTCACACAAAAACTGGTATACAAATGTTCCTAGCAACATTAGTCACAACAGTCGAAGAGTGCAAACAACCCAGATGCCAACCATGTCATGAATATATCACATGTGGTGATATATACATAGAGTAGAATCATATTCAGCCAATAAAGAATGGAGTCGTGATACTTGCTACAACATGGATGAATCCTGAACACATTATGCTGAGTGAAAGAAGCCAGACTCAAAGGCCACATAATGTATGATCCTGTTCAGTTGAAATATCCAGAGTGGACAAATCTGTGGAGACATGGGGCCGGGTAGTGAATATCCAGGGTTCCTGGGACAGGGGATTGGGGAGGGACTGCTAGTGATATGGGGTTTGTTCTGGAATTAGATATCGGTGACAGTTTGCACAAGCTTGTGCATATATAACTAAAAAAGGGTGAATTTCATGGTACATGACTGACAGCTCAACAAAATGGAAAAAAAAAAAAAAAACCCTGAAAGGAAAGCAGCTATCTTTGGATAGGTTTCTGGCCAGTTTTAGAAATAGAGTTGGCTACACCTGAAGACATGATGAGTTGTCCAAATCTTGCCTTCATCAGTTCGGTCATCAGAGGTGACCACTGTAGCCAGATTAGGTGTTTCCTCCTTGTCCCTGTTACCCATATTTACAAACTGCACGTGCACATACATACACACGTACAGACACTGGTTGACTTAGGAGTACTTCTTACATGCTACTCCCCATTTAAAAATATAAAGAAAATAAAAACAAAATAACATACAGCTCTCCGGCCAGTACAGATTTGCTCCTCTCCTGTTTGAAGGCCAGTGAGTGCTCCATGGTTTGATAGGAACACTTCCTCTCTCATTTCCGCTTCCAAAGGCGGTCGACTACTAATGGCCATTTAGAGTTTCTTTCCCCCAGAAATTTGCTCTTGTCATTATACACACAATTCTGTGCCTGTGTAAATATTTAAGACAAGTTGGTAGAGCGGTGGAAATTGCTGGATCACAGGTTCCTTTGGCTACAGGAACATCTCTGAAGTACCTACTTGTGTACCTGATACTGTTCTACATGCTGGAGAGACATCACAGAAGACCCACGTGTGCGCCTCTTTTCATGAAGCTGAAATTGTGCTGTGGGTGGGGACAGGGTAGAATCAAATTTCGGTAGGTGCCGCCACAGAGCCCTGCAAAGTTCTCTTAGCAATTCATGCTTCCCCCGGTGTGGCTGGGGTAACAAACGCCCCTTTGCTGGCATCGTCAGCACCCCATTCACGAAGTAGGGGCTGTTGACCGGAGGCTGAGCTCTTTCTCCCAGGCCGTCTCCAAGATCTTGGAGTCTGCAGCTGCAATGATCCCTGTGGGGGATTTTTAAGAGCAGCGAGACTGAGCTGGAGCAATCCACTACCCATTTAGGTGTATTCCCCCGGGCAGGAGGGGAGCTGGGGGGGTGATGTGACCCTGTCTGGGCAAATCACCGAGTGTGGGGTGAAAGGTTGGTAGAGGAGCGGTGGGTGGTACCTTCCTGTACTAGGATGTACCACTGAGAGGCTCGGAAGAAGCAGTCCGCTCTGGGACGCACAGCTGGAGTGAGGGAGCCTTGTGTTCCCAAACAGACCATGGTGTGCAGGGTGCAGGGGAGCTCACCACCATGCAAGGACCTGAGCCTCCCCTGAGGTCACCATCATCCCACGTCTGGCCCCAACCCGTCAGCTCTACAGATTGTAATCAAGCGGGGACCAGGGAACATGGCAGGGAAGCACGTGACTGGTTCCCTGATGGGTGAGCAGGGCAGAGATGAAGGACACCCCTGGATCTGATCGGTCTAGATGGGATTACCTACCAGGATCTTCCAGGGGAGAGAACACCCATTGGCTGGAGGTGGGGGTGTCCTCAGAGAGTTTATAGGTGCAGAGGTGGGGCTTTGAAGAGTGGAGGTGGAAGTGAAGGGTTTGGAATCCTCCTCTGGAACCTCAGGCTGCTCATCAGCAAAAGAGGCTGGAGATACTCGCCAGCTCAGTGGGATCACTGGCTTTTATTCTGTCCTCTAGTCTGTCTTCCCCTTACGTTTTTAACAGTGGGTAGTGGATCCCACAATATGGATATCAGAGCCCAATAGCAAATCACTAAATCTTTCTCCGGTGGGTGCCCACCAGACTCCATGTGTAGGTCCTGGATGGGCGGAGATCTTTCAGGGGGCTCATGACATACTGCAGGCCAGGTTTCTCCAGGGAAACGGATGGTGGTGGCCTACTCAGCCCAAAGAGGTGAACACTTACTTAAATGATGGGATTTTAAGCATTAGGCGGGAGATGTTTGGGTGAGGGTAGGTAAGTAAGACATAGGTGGATTCTCAAGTCAGTGAACTTCTCACCAGTCAGTCATTTAGCCCTGACTGTATTCACACCTGGGTCTGAAAGGCTGCAAGTGCAAGACTGGGCTCCTGTGTTCCTGGGGCAGTGACAATCCACCATGGCCTCAGAGGTGGGCCAGTGTGTGTGTCCCCGGTGCACCAGTCGGGCCCACATCAGCCTCTGTCCCCAAATCCCACTGCCCTACAGTGGATATTGCCCATGAGCAAATAGCCCTGCTCTGGTGTTGGCCTCATGGTGGGAGAGGAGGGGGGAGACGTACGTGCCTCACAGTGTGCACAAAGCCCGGCAGGAACCGGAGAACCTCATGCCATGCCACCTTTCCCTTTAAAGCAGACTTAGACATTGAGAGGAGGGGACAGGTTTCCTCTCCGGGGATGGGGAGATGATAAGGTGGAGGGGTGGGTGGAACAGAGGCACCCTTCGGGGGTCAGGTACGTGGTCTGGCATGTCTACCTGGCAGGGCAGTGTGAACCCCTTCACCATCTCCTTCCCCCGTCGTGTTCAGGGGCTTGCAAAGGATCTGCTGGCTGAAGGTGTCCTTCCGTTCGGGGCTCAGCTAGACACTGGGAAAACCAGGTGGCTGCAGTGCCTCCAAGGTTTAGGGGCTGAGAAGGCTGAAGGAAGCACTGTGTTTAGGGTGAATGGGATGTGGGCCAGGCCTCCCACGAGGCTGGGGGGGGGCGCTGGATCTACCATGAGCAGCGTGGGACTTTCCTGCTCCACCTTCCACAGCTTCCACTCCTCAGCAGGGCTGAGGGGTCTTAAGGACAGTGTGAGTCTCCTGAGGATGGTATGAACACTTCCATCCTAGAGGGTATCCCTCTTTTGATGGGCGGAGGGCTCTACTGTGTGTCAAGCCTGGCGCAGGGGGTGCTGCCCTCCTGGGTGTGACCTGGGCCTAGTGCAGCTGTGTCTTTGTCCAGAAACAGCCAATGATGGCAAAACCTGGGGGTCATCCTTCCCCCTGGAAAAGGAGGTTCCAGAAAGGCTCTCTGTAATTCTGTCTTTCAGTCTCTGTGTGTCACTTATGGGGCTGGGTGAGACCTCATTGTGGCTCTCATTGGCGTGTGTCCTGTATGGGGTGACTTTTTGTGTTCAAAGGCAAGATGTCATTTCTCTGAGCTGGTTTGGGGTCTGTCCAAGATTTGAGATCTCTGAGCTGTGTGAGGGTGTGTCCGCCGTGTGCGATCACTGAGCTGTGGAGTGTTGTGTGTCCCAAGTGAGGGTTCTCTGGGCTGTTCAGGGCTCTCTCCCAGTGTGTGAGGTATCTGACCTGTTTTGGGTGCAGTGTGCAGAATGTAAGGTGTCTGGGGCTGTTGCCATGATGTATTTCAGGAATTGGGGTTTGAGCTCTCCTGAGGGTCTCTGTCGAGGTTGGCATATTTGAGCGCCTGGGGGCCCCTACTGTAGGTTGTAAGATCACAAAGGTGATTTGTCACAAGACAGGAGGTGTCCGAGTGTTCACAGTGCAGGTGCTCTGTGCTGTTTGTGTGTCTGCATGCAGGGTTGCGAGCTCTGTGATTGTGTGGCATCTATGTGCAGCGTGTGAGGCCTGCGAGCTATTAAGTTTCTGTGTTGCAGGTTGTTAGGTTCCTAAAATGCATGTGGATCTGTATTTTAGAATTTATTGGCTCTCGGCTGTTTCGTGTCTCCTTCCTCATAAGATTCTTGGGTTCCCAAGAGTTGAGTTCTGTGGGTTGTTTGATCTTGTATGTCCAATGCACTGAGGTCTCCTAGCTGCCCTTTCCTGGGTCTGGAGCTCATCCACTCCAGCTCCCAAACACCCAGCTTCCTTGTCTAGGCCACTGAGTCTATGTGGTGGCTTCCCTCAGTGTGTTATTGGGATAGTTTGGGTCTTGTGAGCCAGAGTGTGAGGTCTGTGAGGTATTTGGGAGTCTGTGTCCAGGTTGTGATGCTTCTGAGCTGGAGGGATATTCCAGGCCCAGGGTGAGGCCTCCTCTGTCTGTGGTGCTGTGTTGCAGGCATTGAAACTTCTGAGCCACGTGGCTGTTTACATCCCCATTGAGAGACTTTGTCACATACCGAGTTCAGACATGAGGTGTTTGTGACCTCTACCCATTGTTCAGTCTGACAACTGTCCAGAAAGACAGAGCTTGATCTGAGTTGACCACTGGGACTCATCCATTCCAGCTCCCAATAACCTGGCTTCCTTGTCTCCACCATTGACTCTCTGTGGTGTGCTTCCCTCAGACCCTTCCCTAGGGTTGGGTTCTCTCAATCCAGAGCTGAAACTTACCTATTTCATGCAAATCTCCAGTACAGTCTGAAATGTAGTCAATATCCAACTAAAAACGCCAGGACCAGTGCTTCCCTAAAAAAAACAAACTATTCACAAAACATTTTACTGAATCCCAAGAGGTTCCAGGTAAGAGACCCTGCCCTTTTGATAGGGAGTTGTTGCAAATCTCCTCAAAATATGGAATCTTTTTTTTTTTTTAATCCTTTCTCTGTTGCTGGTACCTTGAGAGGCTCAGGCAAGAAAAGCCATTCCATTTTATGTTTTTGACAAAACAAGCAAAACCACCCTAACAACACACACACACACACACACACACACACACACACACACACAGTAGTAGTCAGCATAAGGAAATTGTATTGGAAATGTAAATGGAATCCTGTGATTAATTATAAAACCAAATTTCTGATCACACTATATGTCTACTGTCAGGATCGGCTGTATTCTAGCAGACTGGACAACCAAAGATGCCTTCTTTCTCCAAATCTCATACACTGCAGCTTGTAATCTGATTACTACGGTCTAAATAATTGCAAGCAGTGTAGGAATCACAGAGCCTATTAAAAGCATGTCTTTTCCTGTGTCACATCGTGACCTCTCTTTCTCTCACCACCCAGACAGAATTTCTCAGCAAATACAGGAGGCAATGCCAAAGAAACTGACTCTTTCTGACCCCGTGGAACACTGGAGCCAGTGATGTCCCAGGGTCTAGCACTGCCCGTTAGAAGTCTCCCTCTCGTCTCCGCTAAAAATGGCAACCCTAACCAGAGAAGGAGAAATACGCCATACGCAGGTTCTCAGATCGCACTGCTGATACGGCTGAGATAGGGCTTGTGAGAAAAACAGCTATTCTTTCAGACAGCACCGCTCGCTCATGGCTCACGGAGAACGCTAGTCCTGCGACACTAATGCGCATACGGCCTGTTTAGGGAGATTCTCCCTCGCTCCCTCTCAGGCCCTCGCTTTCCCTCGTTCTTTCCCGGGATCAGGTTCCCGCCAGCCCGCCGCCAGCGCACCTACCGCCCCCGCCCCCCGCCCCATCCTCAGCCTAGGCGGTGGAAACGCGCCTCCAGAAAACAGAAGGGTTAAGACAACCGAGAGGAGACGTCCTCCCGGCTTCCTAGAGAGAACAGCCACGCGCGCCCCACGGAAGGCGGGGCTGCGGAACTGCGCGTGACGTCATAGGGATGGGACCATGTGCCGAAGCCGTGTGGTTTTTAGCATTCCTCGGGCTGTACGGGGCCGGGAGGGAGACGGGAGTGTCCCGGGGCACAGTGGGCTCCTCTCCGTGGGCCGCGGCGTGGGTGCATGAAACCCGAAACGTAAGCACCCCGCGAGTTGGGAGGGTTGAGCCCGCCCCCACCCCCACCCCGCCACGGCGGCGCACCAGAGTGACTGCACAGAACGAATGCTTCCTGAGGTCGCTGGGAGAGTTTCCGGGCGCTGCGGGTGACGTTACAGACGACATACCTGGTGCCGAGCTGGGTGGGGTGGGGCTTCTGCGTGACAGCCTGGTTACGTTCCCTGTAGAGCGCACGCGTGAGGAGTACCTGTTAACTAATTTTTGTTTTCTTACTAGGGGTTTTTGCTTAGGCTATGCATGTACGCTGGCAAAGGGAAAAGCACAACTAGTAGAGAGCTTGTCTATTCAAGTTCTTGCAGTCCGGAGAGTCCCCGGATCTGAAGATCAGTGTGTCTCGGCAGGGTGTTTTGCCCTTTCTTCATAGGGATGAGTAGACACGTTATAGTGGGGACGTTTAAGGTACGGGTGTTTCTGCATTCAGGATTAGTCTGTCAGTCGAACAGGAAATGGTTCTCTCTGCGTCTAGCTAGTTTCGGGAGGACTGACTTTTAATCGCACTTGCTGTTCCTGAGACAGCAGGGAGCTGGAGGGACTGTGTCTGGCCCTTCAGCCAAAGAAGGAAGAAGGTCTGTGTGTTTGGCCTTGTCACATGTAAACCCAAGAGTCACCCGAGAGACTGACGGGAGGTATGACAAAGAGTGAACTGCAGGCCTTGTCTAAGTTACAATGGGAAGAGTGGTCCTTTATGGTAATCCATTTCTGGAACGCGAGAGCCTCTAGAGATTTCTCTCCTGTGGCTTTTTTCAGGGCTCGGGTGAAGTTCAGCGTTGTCTACAGGGTAAAAATGTGCTTGGCCTCTTTTGTGCCTGTCCAAGCAGATGTCCAGATAAGCAGAGATTCTCTTTTTAGCCCTGGAAGTAATCGATACTTGAAGTTTTTAACAGGTACTATTTTCCTGATCTAAAGGAAGGAAGCAAAAATGAGTCATTATCCCAGAACCGATCATTGTCCTCATCTGACAGGTGAGGAAACTGACCACAGAGAGATTAAGTAACCTGCCCAAAGTCAAACAAGGAAAAGTGGTGGGGCCCTGTTCAGATCTTGGTCTGGCTGGCTTCTTCACCTGTCGGCTATGCAGGCACAGAGTGTTGGTTTCCAGATCTGGGTCTGTCCTCTCTAAACCACACACCTGAGACAACTGACAGGCCCACAGACACATTGTACTCAACAAGTGCTAGCCACTCCCTGGGACCCTGGAGATGACTTTACGGGGAAGAGAAGTATTGGAGAGAGTAGGTCCCAAAGGCTCACCAACCATCCCTGAGGGAGTGAGGCTACAGGAGGAAGACTGGAGGGCCTGAAGGGGGGCTGAGTCTCTGAGAGAGAGGCTGATGGGCTAACCTATGGCACACGTGTGTTAAACACATTGCTTTGAGTTCATTTTTTTTTTTCTTTTAGCACTGCCAACGCGTGCTGCATGTTGAAAACACACAAGGCAGTTAAGTAAAACCGACCAGTATATGGATAAGTAGAGAGACTCCCATTTTACCTAGGGAATACCTGACTGTCAAACAGCACTGTGCTCTGCAAAGGGAGAACATTATGCTAGACTAAATGAAACAGAAATTAGCTATATTCCGAATTTTTATATCCTTCTATTCCTGATGAGGCATCCGAGGCACAGAGAGGCTGGGTCAGCTCCCCCAAGTCACTGAGGTACTAGGTGGTTGAGGGCCCCAGGCAGAGAACACACAACATGTCCAAAACTGACCGCGCCCACCCCCACCCCCCATACATCTGCATCTCCTCCGCTGTTGCCTAACTCAGTGAAAAGCAGCCTTCTACCCAGCTGCTTAGGCCAGCGATCCTTAAAGCCATCCTTCCTTGCTGCCTCTCTCACCACCCCTTCAGTCACCAAGGCCAGCTAATCCAGCCTCCTCCGTCCTTCTAAATAAGATCTTGACACTTCTTCCATCACTATGGTTGGTTGCCTAGTCCAGATGACCTTCATCTCTGCTTGATAATCACCACCAGTCTTGACCCTTGGCCACGAATGTTTTCATCCCACTGCCTGAGGGACCTTTCTTAAATCCGAAGCTGGTCTTGTCTGCCCTGCTCAAAACTCTACAGGGGCTTCCTGCTGCACTTACGGTAACGTCCGGCCTCTTGGAGCAGGCACAGCAGGCCTTGCCTCCCCTCAAATGCCTCATCTTCGGCACACCGCCTCCTGCTCCACCCCCACGCCACATTCCAGCCCCTTTCCACCTCCTTCTGTTCAGTAGATGGCCAGTGGACCCAGACACTCTTCTCCCTGCCTCTCATTTCCCCAGCCCCATGCATGCCATCCCGTGTAGATCGAGGATTCACTTCATTTGCCTGATTCCTACTTAACGTTCGGCTGTCAGGTTCAGTAGAGAGCAATTTCCATTTACCCTGAGGAGTACCTGGTTGAAAAGGCACTGTTCACAGAACTTTGTATTGAAAAGAAGTGATGGAGATTGCATTATAAATTCCCCCAAATGGACAGATGTTTTACTCTGGTTCTCAGTGAGCTAATTGGAAATGCAATCTGGCAGCAGAGTTTTTCTGGAGAAGGCTTCCTTGCTTAGAATAGGATTACACTCGGCAAAGATCTCACCTCATTTTACACGGAGCCTTGGATGCGTTTGAACTCGGAGTTTGGAATGTGGCACAAATTTTCCTAATGTGGAGGGGTCCTACCTTCCAGTGAGGAGGGATAAGCAGAAACATGGAAAAAATATGTCACTTCATGGCACCTGTGACCCAGGAAATAAGCAGGCCTTCAGCCCCCTCCCTTGGACTTTGTTTTGATGAGTTCATTTTTCACAGTAAGTTGCAGTCTGAGTTTTCTGTGAGGACAAGAGAAAGTATACTAACTGGTCTTCCCTTTACAAGGGCTTTGATTAATCAGTCCCTGTGGCTGTCAGGGAGGCAAGGATCAGCTGCCTGCTCCTATGGGAACTCTCCGAGGGAATCTGACTCCCTAGGGGCCCCCACCAGGTGCCAGCAAGCCCTGGAGGAAACTGTGTCTGTTCCTCCAGCATCCAGTGGAGAGTGTGACCCCACTGCTGGTTCTCCCTTCCATAGACTAGACTCAACTGTGAGGATTACCCTCATTCGCTACAACCCACCTCGGTGTGAAATGAAGTGTGTGCCTTGGACAAGAAAAAAGAACCACCAGTCCAGGGGCGCCTGGGTGGCTCAGTC
This sequence comes from Ursus arctos, assembly GCF_023065955.2. Lineage (NCBI taxonomy): Eukaryota > Metazoa > Chordata > Mammalia > Carnivora > Ursidae > Ursus > Ursus arctos. The sequence goes on from NC_079873.1 coordinate 43,933,328, forward strand.
GTTAAGCATCTGCCTTCAGCTCAGGGCGTGATCCCGGGGTCCTGGGATCGAGCCCCGCATCGGGCTCCTCCACTGGGAGCCTGCTTCTTCCTCTCCCACTCCCCCTGCTCGTGTTCCCTCTCTCGCTGGCTGTCTCTCTCTCTGTCAAATAAATAAATAAAATCTTTAAAAAAAAAAAAAAGAACCACCAGTCCAACCACCACCACCCCAACCCCCAACCCTGGACAGAAGGTGGGACTAGACTCCCGGGGACCTGGCATACGTCCCTCCATTGCTGATGTGTCCCTAACTCAGGGCACGGTGTGATTGCCTCTTCCTGCAGCCTAGCTCTCGAGGAGCTAAGGTGTGCGTGGTATATACAGTTTGATTACCCAAAGGCTCAAGGTAAGTCTCAAAGCCCAGCGTCCGTACACAGGGAAACCAACTGAAAGGAGTTAGGTGGCTGATGCAGGAGAGGGTGGATCTGGGAATCACACCTCCATTTTGCCTGACTCCGCAGCCGGCATTGCGCTCGCAATGACACACCTGGATGGGGTTTCAGGATTGGGTTTCAGTTGCCGAAATGCAGATACTGTTCCACGATTGCATAGTCATCATGGTCGGAACACCGTGTCCCCCCTTGAAATGCAGGTACCCAGCCAGGTGGAGCAACCCCGAAAGGTTCTAAGACTCTGTGTCTGGCCTCTGAGGAGCGGCCCCGAAGCAACAGCCCAACAGACCAGGGAGTCCCTTGGCGTGGAAGGCTTGCCTCAGAGCCAGTGGCCAAGCAGGACTTCAGCTTCCAGGGTTCCCCTGTGGGGAGGTCCTTTGCCATAGTAGAGAGACTTTTGCAAACCACCCCTCGCCCCAAACGAGGTCTCCACCAGTCTCACTCTATTGACCAGATGGTGTGAATTGAGAGGCAAGCAGAGGCAGAGGAAGTGGTTTCCGTGGCTGCATCACAGTTGTGGAGCTGGCCAAACGGCAATGGTGGTTTGGAGCTCAGTAGCCCAAGGACCGAAATCTGGCTCTACTTGTGGGGATCTCTCGGTTCTTCAGCTTGCAGGTCTGTAAAATGTGGGTGCTCCAAGTGCCTACCTCAGCAACCTCCCCACCCCTGAGAAGTGGGTCAGAAGTGTACCTAAGTACACTTACGTAGGGTTAAGCTGCCCTCCTCTGTGTTCCTAAGGTACCGTGACTTAAATTCCGCCAACACGCTTCTCCCACGACATGTGGTGGTCATCTGCTGGCAGATACAGCCTAAATCATCCCTGCATCCCCAAACCGTGTGCGGGAAACTGATGCATGGTATTTAGGTGGTGCTCAGAACGTGTTTCTTCAATGAATGAAGGACCCTGACCCAAGGTGATGTTATGACTTCATCATAAAGGGTGGCTATTGTACCAGCTATTTCTGGGTGACAAGGGGAGGAAACCGGCCATCTCTGTACTCAGATTCTCTTTGGGAGGAGGGGGAAGGTTGCATCTTTCGTACCATCTCTAATTGTAGATACATAAAAAAAAAAAAACACGAGGCTATAAAGATATTTTAATTGTGTGGGACACTGTGTTGCCCCATCAGCCACAGTTCTGGTCTCACAGTGGGACTCGGATCAAGATCTTTGGAGCACCTGTCAGCTCCGAGAATGTTTGTCAAGTACCAGGTGACCAGTGCACATACATAGCAGGTGCCCACAATGATCTGTCCAGCAGGTGGACTGTTGAGTGAATTCAGGCCGCTAATTAAGGGTGTGATACTATGGCTAGAGCACAAATGCCGGTGGGGACAGGGACGTGGGCACCCAGGGGAAGGCTGTGTCGGTCCAGGCGAGTGCTGTCAGCCTCACAAGGAGGCGCGCCTCCTCACTGTCCTTCCAGCTCTTTGCCCAAATCTGCCTCTTCTCTGAACGGTCTTCTCCGTGTCCCTCGTCTGCCTCCCTTACAGCCTGATACAGGCCGTCACTTAGTGTCTGTGATCCGTGGGTGTCCTTTGTGGTCCAGCTGACTAAGCAGAAGCTTGCTCACCCAGCAGGATCTAGGGCCCGTCACCCTCTGCTGTCCCCGCTTTCTGTGAGACTCTCACTCCCGGCCCCACCCCCAGTTGCTCCAGCCTCCCGAGAGGATCTGCACTGTGTCCGGCAGCCTCTGCTTCAGTCGCTTCTTCCCGAGCGTTCCCTCTTGTCGGGAAAGTCCTGACCCCAGATATCTGCCTCTCAGACTCCCCTCATGTTCACATCTTTGTTGAAAGGTCACCTCCTCAAGAAGCCTGAGGTCACTCCCTTGGGGTTACTTTCTAGGCCAAGCCTCGGGGTTTACGGGTAATCCAGAGAGGCATCGCCACCAAGGGTGCATACTGCTGGAGTCAGGATGCGCCTGGGCTGGAGTCCTGTCTCTCTTAGTGGAGGTGAGCTCTTGTGGTGTCACTTACCCTCTCCGCACAGGCATTTTCTCCTTGGGGACAGTGGAAAATATGGATTCTGCAGGGTTGATACACCAAACGAGATGTTTAGAAAGGGCCTCCCGTTCTCCTTTATCCCATTCGGTAGGTATTTGTGAACGCCCACTGGGGTTGAGGCTCTGATGGGTGCACAAGACAAAGTCCCTTGACTCTGTCAGCTCCTGGGCTGGTGAGTGAAACAAATAATCCGCCTCTGACAGCCGGGTGGGGTTGGGGCTGGGATAGGGGAAACGCGGGGTGTCGTGGAAGTTCAGAGGAAGGTCCGCCATCCAGGATGTAGGAAAGAGGGCAAAGGAGGCTTCCTGGTAGAAACGCTGCCTGAGTCCCTAGAGATGAATAAGAGGCGAAGGTCTTCCTCACAGCCCTTACGTTCACAAACCTTTCGTGCAGGACAGATGTGGCGTCGCCTTCCAGTCCCTCCTGACTGACTGCGGGATGGGGGTGTGAGCCCATGCTGGCCAGTGGGAAAGGAAGAGACTGTTTGCTGGAAGGCTTCTGAGGTTCTTCCTTGTTCATAGCAGAGATACAGGACTAGACAGTCTCTTTGTGCACTTGGACGTTGCTGTATCTGGGTGTTGGTCCTGGAACATCTGTTCCAGGAAAGGCCAGATCAGAGCTGGAAAGAACCTACGTCCTTGATGGCATCACTGGTTCCCGGAGTGTGCCCTGCCTGTGCCCACCCTTCCTTCTGATTCCGTTTTGTGTGATTGTGAATTGCCTTTGTGCTTAGGCCTGTTTGCGGAGGGGTCTCCTCTTTACTCACAGCACAAGGCTGCCTTCCTGATATGGCGAGCATCGTGGGGTCTGGTTCTCTGTTTTGTGGGCGCCATGCCGTACAATGGGTAAGGACACAAGCTCTGATCCTAGACACCCTTCCTTCCAACGCAGTTCTGCCACTTGTAGCCATGTCCTCTGGAGAAATTTACTTGGCCTTCTGTGCATTACTCTCCTCGCCTGTGAAATGGGTTTATTATTCTTCGTAGTAACGATACCAAACAGAGAGGGTTGCATTTCTGAGTGTGTAGTGAGGTAATGCAAGGATGGCTCACAGAATTGTACCTGGCACGTCCCCTGTCTTGACAACCACTGAGACTGCTATGGGGTAAGTTGCAGGTCACGCTTCACACTGTGAGCCACAGCCAAGAACATAAAGATGGCATCAGACGTGTCCATTCAGCCCTAGAGACTCTCTGTGCCACTCTCTTGTCATCCTTTGTGTCACACACAGATGACCCCTTGCCAGAAGGCTGGATTTTCCGTTGTGGGTCTCCCAGCAGAGAGAACACAAATACACATCATCTTCCATAGTGTGCATGAGTTCAGCTCACTCCAGTTCTGTCCCCAGATAGTTAGGGGCTGCTTCTGGTGCTGGGGTCGGGAGGGGGGGGGGGGCGGCAGGAAACAGAGCATGTGACACTCCGTTACTGCCACATGGCATTGGAAGCTCTCTGTGTCCCGGTGCCTGCCTTTATCTCCAGACTCACCTCCCTGCACCCCAGAATTCGGTTGCCACTCACACTGGATTCCAGGGCACTGGAATTCCTGCCACGTCAGTCTCTCTCCTTCAGCCTCAAATTCGTCCTGGTAAAAGGGCAGTCACTCTGCCTCCCCAGGTTTGTTGGGAGACCTGCAGGAGAGAATAGATGTGAAACACCTAGCCGGCATTACGTGGCGCGTGGAAGGCACTGAGTGAGAGGCAGCATCGTCCGTCCCGCTTCCTAAATCCACAGCAGCTGGCCTGCAGATGGTAAGATTTCCTTCTCTCTCGTGCGGCTGATCATGTCCCATTGTGTATACGTGCCACGCTTCCTTTATCCACTCCTCTGTTGATGGACAGTTGGGTGGTTTCCATTACCCTGGCCCCTGTGACGAAAGCTGCAGTAAACACAGGAGCGCGGACATCTCTTTGAGGTGCGGATTTCAGTTCGTTTGGACATACACCCAGGAGTGGGATTGCTGGATCATACGGTAGGTGTTTTGGTTTTTCGTTTTTGTCGTTTTGGAGGGGGGGCACCCTGGTATGAGCAAGAACCTGTGGCAGTTTTAGTTTTAACTTTTTGAGGAACCTCCGTACTGCTTTCTGCTATGGCTGCGCCAGTTTGCATTCCCACTGACAGGGCACAAGGGTTTCCGTGTTCTGCATGCCCAGCGACACTTGGGATCTGCTGTGTTTGGTAGCTGGTTTGACGAGAACCATCCTCACGCGTGTGGCCCGATATCTCATTGCGATGTTGACCTGCCTTTCCCTGAGGAGTAGTGATGTGGAGCCGCTTTTCATATGCCTTTTGGCCATGTGTAGGTCTTCTTTGGAGAAATGACTATTCAGATCCTTTGCCCATTCATTCTTACATCGCTTTGTTTGTTTTCTTGCTCTTGAGTTAGGAAAGTTTGTTATAAATGGTGAAAATCAACCCCCTTATCAAATACGTGGTTTGCAAATGTTTTTGCCCATTTTGCAGATTGCCTTTTCGCCTTGGTGGTTTCCTCTGCTGTGCGGAAGCTTTTAAGTTTGATGTAGTCCCACTTGTCTGTTTTTGCTTTTCTTGCCTGTGCCATGGGTGTTGATTCCACAAGATCATCGCCAAGACCAATGTCATGCAGCTTTTTCTCTATGTTTTCTTTCAGGAGTTTCACAGCGTTGGGTCTTCTATTTCATCTTCAATCCCCTCTGGGTTGATTTTCGTGTGTGGTGTAACAGAGGGTCCAATGTCATCCTTTTGCACGTGGGCATCCGGTTTTCCCAGCGCCATTTGACGGAGGCTGTCCTTTCCCCGTTGCGTATTATTGGCGTGCTCGTCAAGATCAGTTGACTGTACATGCGTTGGGTTTATTCTGGGTTCTATTCTGTTCCATTGGTCTGTGTCTGTCTTTCTGCCCCTACCCTTTCTGCTTTGGTACCTCCAACTGTGTTCTTCCTCAGGGTTGCCTTGGCTGTGCTCGGTCTTGTGTTGTTCCAGATGCATTCTAGGATTGTTTTTCTATTACTGAGAAATGCCATTGGGATTTTGATAGGCATAGCATTGAGTCTATCAGTTTTCTTTGTAATCTTTCATCTTTTTTTAAGATTTGATTTATTTATTTGACAGAGAGAGACAGCGAGAGAGGGAACACAAGCAAGGGGAGTGTGAGAGGGAGAAGCAGGCTTCCCACCGAGCAGGGAGCCCGATGCTGGGCTCGATCCCAGGACCCTCGGATCATGACCTGAGCCGAAGGCAGACGCTTAATGGCTGAGCCACCCAGGCTCCCCTGTTTTTAATCTTTCATCTTAAACTGTAGATGACACTGATTAATCAGTTATATGCTAACTCTGAGGATTGCCTTCGTGGGCTTTCAGTTATTGAACCACCCTTGCTTCCCTGGGCTAACCCACCTGATCACGGTGCATTTTCCCTGAAGAGATTGCTGAAGTTCACTGCTGGTATTTTGTTGAGGAATTTTGTGCTTGCGCTAAGAAAGAATATTGGTCAGTAGTTTTCTTTTCTTGGTATCAGTGAAATGCTAGCCTCATAAATCACTTGCAAGTGTTTCCTCCACTTAGTTTTCTGGAGGCAATTGTGTAGGATTTCTGCGTGTGTCTGTGTTTCCTGTCAATATTTGGTAGAATTCACTGGCAATACCATCTGGGATTGTTGTCAAGGGTTTTAAACCACTGATTCAATTTCTGTAAATGATACTGAACTATGCATGTTATTTCTCCTTGGGTAAGTTTTGGTAGCTTATGGGTTTGGGGTAATTCATCCATTTCCTATTTGTTGCATTTGTATATGTAGAATTGAATGTAATATTGCCTTCTGTTTCTTTCAGATTTGCTGGGCTTCTAGCGAGACGTCCTCTTTCATTCCTGCTATTGGTAACTTATTTCTTCTCTCCCTCTTTTCTCTCTCTTTTTCTCCAGTTTTCTTGAAATACAGTTGACACAGAGCAGCGTAGAAGGGATACAGCATAATACTTTGACTTACATGTATCATGGAAGGATTACCGCAATAAGCTTAGTTGACCATCCCCATCTGATATAGACAGAAAAAGAAGAAAAAGAAAACAGTGTTTTCCTTGTGAAGAGAACTCTTAGGATTTACTCCCCAACAACTCTCATTCACACCACCCGGCAGTGTTAACTAGAGCCATCATGTCGTGCATGATGCCCCCGGTACTTGTTTACCTTGGAACTGGAAGTTTGTTCCTTTTGACCACCATCCTCCAGGTTTTTTCTCCTTCCCCAAATTGCCACCTCTGATAACCACAAATCTGATATCTTTTTCTATAAACTTGGGAGGTTTTCTTCAATTCCATATATGAGTGACATCATATCATATTTGTCTCTCTCTGACTTATTTCACTTAGCATAATGCTCTCAGGGTCCATCTGTGTTGTCACGAATGACAGGATTTCCTCCTCTTTTGTGCCTGAATAATATTCGTGTGTGTGTGTGTGTGTGTGTGTGTGCACATGCGTGCATGCGTGCATGTGTGTGTGTGTGTGTGTGTGTGTCTTCTTGATCTGTTTATCCATCAAAAGCACCTAGATTGTGTCCATGTCTTGGCTATTGTAAGTAATGCTGCTGTGGACATGGGGTGCAGGTATGTCTTTGACATAGTGATTTCATTTCCTTCAGGTACATTCTCCGGAGTAGAAGGTCTGCAGCATATGGTAGTTCTGTTTTTGATTTTTTGAGGAATCTCCATACTGTTTTCCATACTGGCTGTGCCAATTTACAATCCCGCCAACAATGCAAAACATCTTTTTTAAGATTTATTTATTTATTTATTTATTTGAGAGAGAGTGCACTGGGGTGGGGGGCAGAGGGAGAGGGAGACTTAAGCAGACTCACCGCTGAGCATGGAGCCCGATGCAGGGCTCGATGTCACGACCCCGACATCAGAACCTGAGCGGAAACCAAAAGTCAGCCGGTTGGTGTTCAACTGAGTGCACCACCCAGGCAGCCCCTGATTTCTTTATGCTCCACATCCGAGCCAGCATTTTTATCTCTTGTCTTTTTGTTGCTAGCCGTTCTGAAAGGTGTGAGGTGAGACCTCATTGTGGTTTTGATTTGCATTTCTCTGACGATTAGTGGTTTGGAGCAGCTCTTTATGTCCCTGTTGGCCATTTGTAGGTCTCCTTTAGAAAAACATGTATTCACATCCTTTACCTGTTTTTAAATTGGATTATTAGCCTTTTTGTTATGGAGTTGTATGAGTTCTTTCTGTATTGTGGATATTAACTAATGCCTTGACAGATATATGGATTTCAAGTATTTTCTTCCCATCCTGTAAGATATCTTTTTACCTTGCTGGTGGTTTCTTTGGTGTGTAGCTTTTTACTTACATGTAACCCCGCTTGTTTTTTTGTTTTTTTGTTTTTTTTTTTTTTTTTACTTTGTTGTCTGTGCTTTGGGTATCATATCCAGAATTCATGGCCAAGACCCATGTCAAAGGGCTTTTTTGTTGAATAGTATTCTTCCAGGAGTTTCATAGTTTCCGTCTTACGTTTATGTCTTTAATCTATTTCATGTAAATTTCTTCTGCGTGTAAGTCAGGAATCCAGCCTTCTTCTTTGACATGTGAAGATTCCATTCTCCCAGCACCATTTATTGAAGAGACTGTCTTTTCTCCGTTGAGTATTCTTGACTCCTGTGTCATGACCGTATATGCGTGGGGTTATTTCTGGGCTCTCGATTCTGTTCCATTGGTCTGTATGTCAGTTTTTATGCCAGTACCACACTGTTGTGATTTTCTGGCTTTGCCATATGGCTAGAAAGCAGGAAGTAGGATGTATCTTGCTTTGTTCTTCTGTTTTTCTTCTTTTCCTTCATCAGTCCTGTGAGAGGCTTAGCAATTTTCTTGATCATTTCAAAGAAGCAGCTTTTGATTTGAGTTCCTTTAATGTGTCTTGTTAGAAATTTCATTGATTTCTGTTCTTAGGCTTCGGTAAATTCTTATTTATTCTTACAGGGGATTTCTGAAATAATTTCCATCGGCTTGAATATCCTTTTTAACTAGATGAAAGCCTGTGAGAATTGAAAAGAATGTGTCCCTCCCCATGGTGGAAATGGTTAAATTGTAGCAAACGTCTGCTTTTTGAAAGTACACGAACACCTAGGAGGAGAGCACATGCTAGTCACACGTGGATTGTTCTTGAAATGATGTTCGAGAACGGTTATAACATGTCAGCAGGGACTTAACGTGGTTGACTGCAGGGCAACATTTTGCATGATGGGTCATGTGGACGCGATAATGGATCTCCCTTCTGAGACCCTGATTATATGCCATCAGTATTCTGAGCCCTTGGAAATGGTTGATCCCATTTAAAGTGCGGAACAGTTCCAGCGACTAGGGCTCGTTATGGTCCCCATTTCACAGATAGGAGACAGAGGCACGGGAAGGTTACATCAGAGGAATAATAATGGGTTTTCTTTCTTCTTCTGTCACCACGTGTTGCAGTCTGGGTTCTTCTGGCCGTGCCCGTCCCTCGCTACCTTCCAGCCCTTTGAGAACCTTCATCTTCCCCTTCCTGTCTAGACCCAAGGGCCAGGTGGAGCTGTGAGCACCGACTACGCCTCCATGGATCCACTCCAGAAATGCAACTCAACGTCGATTCCCGAATCTTCCCCAATGATCTCCGAAGAGACTTCCCGGGAAGTCACAGCAGCCTCCCCTCCTTCCTTCTCAGAACTGCTAATGATGGGCCTCGGTGACCTCAAAACCAGTCCGGGTGCCAAATACCCTGCCCCTCTGCCAGAGGGGCTGCTCCAGCAGCGGTACAGGGATGAGAAAACCCTCCAAGAGAGGCGGTGGGAAAGGTCGGCGTCCCCTCAGAGGAAGAGAACACTTCTGGGGCACGCGAGGCGGCGACACCTCGATCACGTGGCACCTTATCGCGTCGAAAGGAAGGCCAGGATCTCTTCCTCAGCAGGGGATAGAGATCAGAACAGATTCCGATGTGAATGTCGATACTGCCAGAGCCATAGGCCCAATGTCCCTGGGATGCCTGCAGAGAGGAAAGGGGCCCCGCATCCTTCCTCCTGGGACACGCTGGTGCAGGGCCTCAGTGGCTTGACCCTCAGCCTGGGGACCAACCGGCCCGGCCTTCTGCCCGAAGGGGTGCTCCAACAGCAGGAGAGAGAGGAGAAGCTCCAACTGGAGATGCAGCAGGAAAGCAAAAGAATGTTTCAGAGGCTCCTGAAACAGTGGTTGAAAGAAAACTGAAGCTCTCGCCCTCACGTGACAGAGATCGGAACGGATTCAGACGTGGAGGCTGGCGTGGCCAGATCCTGAGCATGGATTCCTTTTGGGACCAAACAGTAAGCAATCAGAGAAGTCAGAGAAGGAACAGGAGCAGCGTGAGGACTGAACGCTCTGTCTGTGTGAGCATGGATCCAATCCCGGGAAGGTCCTCCTTTTTCCCGCCTGGAATTTCTGGGTCACCGTGGGGCTTTCTATGGGACAGTGCGTACCAGAGGTCCTTAACTTCTATATTACGGCTCCCATGATGCATGCTGTCACTTTCCCACCCCGGATCTCTGTCTTTCCTCCCTGCCTTGTTGTCAATAAGATATAGGGTTTCTCTGTAGCATGAATGCCCTGGTGATGGCCCGTGTGCTTTTGTGCCGTGTCACTGACTGCCTCCCAGAAGCAGCACTAGGTCTGCTGGGATGCCCGTGCGCTCAACTGAGCTCCACTTCCAAGAATCGGACGCTAAACTGAGTGCGGAGAGGGACGTGGAACTGGAATGCAGTGGTTCACCATTGTGCTATCTGTGTAAGCCATTATGAATGTGCTGAGCTAAATGTAGGCTAACGTTTCCCTGCTTCGTGACAGTGATAGTATTCCCCTTGGCGGAATTTCTGATGGGTTACCTCATCATGCATACCAAATAAATATACGTATGAAAGGAAAATAGCTTTTGAGTTCTGGTTTGTTGATCCCTAATGCTTTGTTCTTTGTTAGATCTGAGATCACGACATTTAAATCCCAGAGCAGCAGATCACGATTTATCAAGAGGAGTTCTAAACCGTGTGGATTCGGAGCAGGGGACGGGGAGGGCACCAGGGAACACCATCACATCAACCATTGGCGGCCCTGCAGCAGGACCAGCCTTCACATCATCCGGGAGCAAGGGGAAGAGAGTCTTACTGCCCACAGAGAGTTGGAAACAGAGTCTGCTGCCCACGGCTGGAGTTCCTGAGGGATGGTGTCGGTTCCCCTGGCCTTAGGATGCTCAGGGGCCCTTCCTCGTTCGTTGCCTGGTGTCCCTGGGTCGCCGCAAGGGAACAGCAGTTTCATGCCTGCTGCTGCACAATAGAGCATCGTTGAGTTACTGAAGAGTCGTTTTGGGATTTAGACACGTGCCTTTTCATTTCAGGAGGCATGAATGAATCCATCTACCTCCCTCCCCCCGCCACACACTCACACACACACACACACACACACACACACACACACACACAGGATCCAACGCTCTGTACCCAGGAAGGGCCCATGCAATTCCTGTGAACTGAAAATAAATTCTGCTTTCTGTCAGGCTCTATTTTTAGGTAGTCCCCAGAGCTGTGTTGCTGCCAACATCTAGGAGTCTCCTGCAGAGGGAAGTGGCTTGAGCACAGGTGTGCTTATTATGTTCGAACTTGTGATCTCGTCCGAGAGCTTAGGTGCTCACCTGACCCTGCCTGGCTTTTCTCCCACTTGAAGAGAGAAGGTAAGTAAAGCAGGACTTTTCTTTTCTTTCTTTTTTTTTTAAGATTATTTATTTATTAACTTGAGAGAGAAAGAACATGAGTGGGGGAGGGGAGGGCGGGGGAGGGGCAGGGAAGAGAGAGAGAGACAGACAGACAGACAGACAGAGAAGCCCACTCCCTGCTGAGCAGGGAGCCCGAAGCGGCGCTCGGGCGCTCGATCCCAGGACCCTAAGATCATGACTTGAGCCAAAGGCAGACGCTTAACTGACTGAGTCGCCCAGGGGCCCTAAAGCAGGACTTTTCTTTCTTGAAACTCCCGAGACCTCAATTCTAACTGGTCATTTGGGGTGTGGTTAGCAGGAATAACATGGCATTTCACTTTATTGATTGTGTACTAGTTATCAGACACTACGCTACGTATTTCCACGTATCAGCTCATGTAATCCGCTCCCAAAGACCCCTCATGGAGCAAGACCTCAATCTCAATTGGTAGGTGGGAAAGCAGAGCACAGAGAGGTTAGGTGACTTGCTCAGTGTCACGCAGGCACCGAATGGGGGAGTGGCACACAAACCTAGGCGGACTGTATTCAGAGCGGGCACTGTTTTTTGTTTTTAAAGATTTTATTTATTTATTTGACAGAGAGACAGTGAGAGAGGGAACACAAGCAGGGGGGAGCGGGAGAGGGAGAAGCAGGCTCCCCGCAGAGCCGGGAGCCCGACACGGGGCTCGATCCTAGGATCCTGGGATCATGACCTGAACCAAAGGCAGACGCTTAGCGACTGAGCCACCCAGGCGCCTCCAGAGTGGGCACTCTTAACCAGCTCAGCAACTGTAACCTCCATAAAGGCTGCGGGTGAAGTGCGGAGAACCGGTGACTTTGGTGGACGTTTCCCAGCTGGAAGCACCAAGTCTTATAAGCTACATCTTTGAATCCTCTCCAGAATGCACTGGGGCAGGGCCAGCCTTCCCCACCTGGCAGAGTTCACAGAGACGGGAAAGAGGAGGCCTCAGCCCAGTAGCCACGCCAACCACCATCAAATGTATAGCCACTCGTGAAGGTTTCGTTGTCTCCCCTTGCCTTCCCCACTCCGTGCTAAGCTGGCTGCTGGGCGGGGCAGTTTGGAGTAATGGCGAGACAGTCCCGACCCTTGGGACTTGAGCCTTTAATCAAGGAGAGCTGTGACACCCAGACACGTGGCAGAGAGCCGTCATGGATCTGCTGTGCAGTTCTCCGGCCAGGAGACGAGAGGAGTGGGAAGGACCAGGGTGGGGCAGTGTGGACCTGGGGCTTGCTGAGGGTGCTCCTAAACACAGACTTACGGCCTACCCGGGGGCCCATGGAGAATGGGTGGGTGGGTGTAACTGAGGGACCCATTGGTGCCACCCCATCCCCACCTCAGAGCATGGTCCCCTTGCCTACATATCGAGTGTACGAGCGTATCTGGGGGGTCCCATCTGACACAGCATACTGTCCCAAGTTCCTGACTGGGAGCCAGGATCCAGTGATGTCTAGAGATGTTCAGCATGCCAGGTTCCAGACCAGAGACAGACGCAGAGCCACCAGGAGGCAAGAAAACACGGGGAGAGAATGGGGGTAAAATGGAATGCTCAAAGAGAAAATCTGAATGGACCTATCACAAGTAAAGAAATTGAACTTGGGAATTAAGAACCTTCCCACAGAGGAAAGCCCTGGGCCAGCTAATGGACAAATAGCGGGCCTCATTCGTGAATCCTGTTAAACTGTAGGAAGAGATAATAGCCATCCTTCATAGACTCTTCCACAACAGACAGGAGGAGGGAACACTTCCTAACTCAGCCCGTGAGGACAATATTACCCTGCTACCGAAGCCACACAGGACAACACAAGAAATCTATAGACCAGTATCTATCACGACTATCCATACATAAATCCTCAACAAAACGGTGCACCAGATCCAGCAGCATTTACGAGGGAGTATGCAACTAACCAGGTGAGACTTATCCCCGGGTTGCAACATTGCTTTAGCATTCAAAATACAACTCAGGTAAGCACCGTCGTAATATAACGAGGACAGAAACCACGTAGTTGATCATCTTGATAGACAAAGAACAGACATTTGACAAAATCTAAGACCCATTCGTGATAAAAACCCTCAGCCGCCTAGGGCTCGAAGGGCACATCCTCATTCTGATAAAGGGCATCTGGAAGAAAAATGAGTCTCATGTCACCTCGTGTTGAGTAGTGAAAGAATGAATGCTTTCCTCTTGAGATCCGGACCAAGGCGAGGACGCCGGTCCCACCGTTCCCTTCCAACATTGACTGAAGGTTCCGGCCGGCGCAATCATGCAAGACAAAGACTGAGGACATGGAGAAACTGGAAACGAAACCTATGCCCAGGCAAAGACTTGTACTCAGACATTCACGGCAAAAAAGTGGAAACAGTCTAAAAGTCTGTCACCGGTAAGAGGATAATCCACCTGTGGCATACCCTTGCAGTAGAAGGCCACTGGTCTATGAAGATGGGTGACCTTCTGATGTCTGCAGCAACATGGATGAGCCTCCATTGTGTTATGCTGAGTGAAAAACACGGACTCACAAGTCAGCTTGAAGCATGAGTCAGTTTACAGGAAATGCCCAGAAAGGGCACACCTACAAGAGATAGAAATTACCTTAGATGTTGCCTCGGCCTGGAGGTAGGAGTGGACTTGAGTGCTGACGGGTACACAGGGTCCTTCCGGAGTGATGGAAATGTTGTACAACTGAATCGTGCTGATGGCTGCACAACTCCGGAAATGTACTACAAGTCACTGCATTGGACCCTTCAACTGGGTGAACTTTGTGGTATGTAAATTATAGCCTTTATATTTTTTTTAAGATTATATTATTTTGAGAGAGAGAGACAGACAGAAAATGGGCGGTGGGAGGGGCAGAGGGAGAAGCAGAACCCTCACTGAGCAGGGAGCCCGATGCGGGGCTCGATCCCAGGACCCGATCCCAGGACCCTGGGATCAAGACCTGAGCCGAAGGCAGATGCTTAACCGACTAACCACCCCGGCGCCCCAAATTATAGCCTTTGGAAAATGTAATGCAGATGTCTAAGTCCTGGAGGAAGAGGTATGCCATTGACTTTATAACACTAAGAACCTGCCCCATCTCTCTTTCCGTGTTCTCTGGGTCCTGCCTGCATGACCCATCATCACCTGCCTCCTCCACGTGAGCTAGCTGCTGCCGCCAGCCTGAGTCCCTATGCACAACAGAACGGAGTGCTGGTGCGTGCACACGTCTGTGCCTGTGTCTGTGTGTCTGCGTGTACTCGCGCGCGCGGGCAGCCACTGGGTGAACAGAGTGATTGGCTCAGAAATCCGTGGCTGGGGGCAGGCTCCCGTGGTCCATCCTGCGTCTGAAACCCACTTAGGACTTTTCCATTCTTGAGGAATCCCATGGAACCGGCTGCAGTTTCCTTGGTAAGCAGCCTCACCCTTAGCTTCACTCTGGCCACAGGAAGACATGTGTAGACTGGAGAGGGATGTTGTCCCCTCTCCAACACACAGGGCCCCCTGCCCCACTCAGCAAGCCAGTGGGGATATGCAGCAGGGGGGTAACCAGGACAATGGAAATCCCGCAGCCTTTTCATCCTTGAGGCCCTTCCCCCTCCCCTCCACCTGCCTGAGTGTCCCCTAGAGAAGGAGACATTGGTACATAAACACACTCCTGACTCCTTGAAGTTGTTCTAAATATGGCTGTAAAATAAATAGGTCCCAGAGAGCTACTGACTTATGAATACAGAACGCAAACTGATGGCTGCCAGATGGAACGGGTGGGTAGATGGGAAAGTTGAGTGAAAGGGAGGGGGAGATACAGGCTTCTGGTGAAGGAATGGAAGAGTCACCGGACCAAAGGCAGAGCATAGGGAATATCGTCAATGATATTGTAATAGCATTGTATGGTGACGGATGGTAGCTACGCTTGTGGGGAGCAGAGCATGACACTAGAGATGTTGAATCACTGTGACATACGCCTGCAACCAATGGAACACTGTGTGTCTACTCAAATTAAAAAAAAGGGGGGGGGCGCCTGGGTGGCTCAGTCGTTAAGCGTCTGCCTTCGGCTCAGGGCGTGATCCCGGCGTTGTGGGATCGAGCCCCACATCAGGCTCCTCTGCTGGGAGCCTGCTTCTTCCTCTCCCACTCCCCCTGCTTGTGTTCCCTCTCTCGCTGGCTGTCTCTCTCTCTGTCAAATAAATAAATAAAATCTTAAAAAAAAAAAAAAGCTCCTGCAAGAGAAGACACATAAGAATTTTTTTTTTTTTAATTTCAGTATTAGTACACATGGCTCTAAAGTCCAAGATTCTCTTTAAACCAGGACAGGTGAAGCTCAGCGATGCTTCCCAACCTCAGCTTCACATTGAAACTTTCCTGGAGCAGCTTAAAAAGGACTCAACGCCTGAAGAAATCATCCAATTAATTTAAGAAATGGGCAGAAGACAGGAACAGACATTTCTCCAAAGAAGACATCCAGACAGTCAACAGACACATGAAAAGATGCTCGACATCACTCATCATCTGTGATGTTGGTAAATGCAAATCAGAGCCACAGTGAGATATCGCCTCCCACCTGTCAGAACGGCTAAAGTCAAAAACACTAGAAACAACAGGTGTTGGCGACGATGTAGAGAAAAAGGAACGCCCGTGCACCGTTGGTGGGAATGCAAAGTGGTGCAGCCACTGTCGGAAAAGAGTATGGGGTTTCCTTAAAAAGTTAAAAATGGAGCTGCCCTACAGTCCAGCAATCATACTACTGGGTATTTTATCAAAAATTCAAAAACACTGATTGGAGGGGTACCGGCCCCGCTATGTTTATAGCAGCATTGTTTACAATAAGCAAAGCATGGGAGCAGCCCAAGCGCCCGTGGATAGACGAAGGGATAAAGAAGATGTGGTATATATACACAATGGAGTATTATTCAGCCGTAACAAAGAATGAAATCTTCCCATTTGCAATAGCACAGGTAGAGCTAGAGAGGATTATTGCTAAGCCAAAGAAGTCAGAAGAAAGACAAGTACCATATGATTTCACTCGTGGAATTTAACAACCACAAACGAGCAAAGGAAAAAAAGAGACAGAGAAAAACCAAGAAACACACTCTTAGCTAAAGAGAACAAATTGATGGTAACTGGAGGGGAGGTGGGTGAGGGGGTCAGTGAGCTAGGTGATGGGGATGAATTAGTGCACTTGTCCTAGTGAGAACCGGGTGATGTATGGAATTGTTGAATCACTGCACTGTACACCTGAAACTAATGTAACACTGTGTTAACTATACTGGAAGTAAAATTTAAAAATTACTAGTAAAAAAAAGAGGGACAGATGCTGGTGCTCCCTCCCCAGGGAATCTGATGAAGTGAGTCTGGAATGTGGCCCCAGCGAGAGCATTATTTGGAAACCTCTGTGAAAACCTAGTTTGCCGCTGTGGAAAGAGAACCATCCTTAAGGTGAACACCTCAAGTCAGAAATTTGAGACTCCCTTACAAGGCAAGCAGGTCTTCATCATTACCTGCTGTGGCCGGCAGATGGTGTAGGCTGTGAGGAACGGACAAACACGTCAAAGTGAACGCGGGCTTTAAAACTGACATTGTACTTGCTGCTCTCAGTGTTCCCGAAAACCAGTTTGAAGTTAAAACCCCTGATTTGCTCATGAAACGTACGACTTTTTATTTCTTGTCAAGATCCCTTGCGCTTCGCTACTTTAAAATCGGAGACGACGTTGTATAGATAACTTCATCAGACAGATCCCAAAAATTCTTTGAAAATGCGTTGGCTGAGACTTGGATCCGTTGATGGAGATGCTCAGCTCTCAGGCTTATCGGCCACGTTTAGTGGGTTGTGTTTTTTAACTGTCTTCTATACTTTTGTTCTCAAACTCATTCCCGGGCTCAGATAAGAGCCCAAACAGGTCAAGGTATTTATGATGAAAAGTAAAATTGAGCAATCCCGTGTTTCATGCTCACCCAAAGACACGTGCCTTCCAGACTTTCTCGCTGAGAGATTACATCCGGGTATTCACTCTATATTCCAAATCCCGGGCTTACTGCTCCGCCCCATTCATGGAGCTTGCGCAGGGAGTTCTTACAGAAGGTGAGGATTTCAGTCTCCCCGGTTATGTCACAGGGCGTGGGTCTTCTCCTCGGGAATTGCTGTGGGGAACCCACCCCAGCCAGGAGCATTCTGAGGACGTGCTCAGAGTGTACCTGCGGAGACGGAGCCCTCACAGGCGACTTTACGAACACCTGTGGCAACGTGAGGATCATGGTTTAGCTTTTTCCTGAGCAGGTCCCAGAGAGTCTTGGGGTGATGGAGAGCACACCTAGCAACCTCCCCAGGACTCCGTCTTAAGGAACTGGGTGGATGGCAGTGTCCACCCGTGAGATGGGGAATGCAGGTCTGGGGTGATCTGCAGATTGGCGGGGCTTATGGGACCTCTGAGTGGAGACGCCCTATAGGTTCAGCCCGTGGGGATTTGGGGCCCAGCAGACATTTCTTTGGTAGACTTGTTGATGGCAAAACCACAGGCACACAAGGGGATACAGACGAAAACAAGTCAGCTGGGTAGAGCTCTGGGTGGCGACGTAGTCACCCACGGATCGTGTATCGAATGAGAAGAGCACAGGGCAGAGGTTGGAACCCCGGGAGAAAAAAACAAAACAAGACTTGGGAGGGGATCAAATGAAATGGGCCAGGAAGGAGACTTAGAAGTAACGATCTGAGAGGCAGGAGGAAAGCCAGGGTGGGCTGCCGTCCCAGAAGCTGAGGAACGAGAGCATTTTGAAAACAAGGAATGTTACTGTGGCCAACACAGCATTGGATACTTTGGTTTGGCAACATGGAGCTCTTTGGAGAATTTAGCAATGGGATGATCCACGGGTGGGGGGACATCGAGGAGGAATCCGGAGGTAGCCAAGTAAGTCCACCCTTTGGTCGACACGATCAAGAAACCTGGCTTGACAGGAATCAAAGACACAAGGCTCTAGAAGCACTTTGGCTGTGTGATTTCAGAGGGTGTTATTTTCTGTCCCCAAAAGCAAGTCGGAAAAACAACTGGGTGCCGGTCCCTGAAACGCCTGTGGATGGCGGGGACTGTTGACTAGATGACAGGGTTGAGATCTGGGATGAGCCTCACAGGTGTTTCTTCAAGCGTGGGATCAGCGCAGCAGTGGGGTTGGAGAAAGTCTTCCATCACCTCTCCCGCCCCATTCTTGCCTCTGTGACCCCTGGAGATGCCGCTTCAGAGATTCATCATCTTCCAGGTAAAGGCCTCAGTGAGTGGTGTCCGGGGAGAGCCCCACACTGAATTGCCAAACTGGAGTGAAACACAGGGGGAGGGATTGGGAAGTTGTGGCAGAGGTGGCATCAGAGGACAGGAGTCCTGCTGCAGACGCTCAGAGCAGTGCTGCCGTTGAGGGCACTGGAGGTGAGGGGCTTGGAATTGGGGCGATGGCAGGCCTGGGGATGGGGGCATTTGGCCACGACATTCAGACCGAGTGTCTGCGACAAAGATGTTTCTCGGTTCTGGGCAACCTGGTCTGCCGCCGGGGCCTGGACAGACTTGAATGCTCGGTAAAACTAAGGCCTGATCATGAGATTGGCCTCAACATGTCCTCTCTGGCGGACAGGAGGCTGGGCTTTCGGGTCCTTCCAGTGAGGAGCAGAGAGGCTGGGCCATAGAGCCGCAGAACAGAATCGCCACGTGGTTCTGCCCCTGCAAAGCTGGGACCAGAGTGCAGTCCTCAGATCACCATGAAGGGGATGCGGGGTGCAGGTTCCAGCGGGTTGTTGGAAGTACACGGAGTGGCCCAGGTCTGGAGCGTGCTAACATCTTATACGAGGGCCACTGGTCAGGCCACCGTGCACTGACTCAGGCGAACGCTCTTAGGCGAAGGACGAAGGTCCCATCTGAAAGCCACGTAGGCCATTGCTTTGTGGCCATAGTGTTCGAGTTTTTGTGAAGGAAACCCCATCTTTCCAAAGCTCCTTATCCGTGCTGGATGAGGGAGTGAGGGATAGGTCCTTATGTGAGAGGAGGCCAGATGAGGGAGGAGGCCCGGTGAACCACAACTCTGAGACCAAACCCTTGCTCCAGGTTGACCCCTTCCTTCCCCAGAGTGACACGAGAGCATGGTGGCTTCTTCAGGACTAGACCCTGGTTTCCATTTGAGAGACTCTAGGGCCTCTGGGCATCACTGTCTCATTAAGATGAAGGGGGGTAGAAAGCACGACTTCCTGAGCTCCAAGAATCAAGTGGGGCAATGGGTGTAAGCCAGGACGTTCTAAGGCCTCTAGCTTCCTGTAAAGGAAGCCTGCCAAACGCTGTTCCTGCTGCATGTCTGCGTTGTGGCCAGTGCCTAATGGGCTCTCACACGGAGAACACACTCAAGGGGCTGATGACAGCAACTGGAGACGTGAGACGTGTCCTTTACTGGGAGCTTGAGGGCTGGTCTCTGCAGACAAAAGCCCGGGTCCCTACTTGAGGCCCTGCTAGGTCTAGGCGACCCGGGGAGGATCTCACTCGAAGAGTGGATATTCTGAGCACCCAGCAGAGAGGGAAAAAGACCTTGGGGATCGTGCTGGCTCTGCCAGCAACTCCTGAGATCCTCACCTAGTCCTCCCCGCTCTCTGGAGGAAATTCACATGATTTACCTTCACAAGAATTAAGAAGGTTCCGAAATCCTCTCCTTCTTCTAACAAAAACCACTGGCTTCAGGCAGGCTCCTGCGGGTATCCTACTCTGGCTCTGGAAACATTTTCTGAAGGCCAGCTCCAGAACTCAGGCCCCGAAGTGAGTGTCTGTGTTGTTCAAGGAGATGTTGCCTGTGGAGGGCAGGGTGGCCATGAGGAGGCGCGGCTCACCTCGCTGACAACCCTTGTCAAGGACTCCACTGTGTGTGTCTGTGTGGGCCTCTCTTCTCTCCGTCCCCTGTTCAGGGCAGGGGGTGGGGGGGGGGCTCATTTGTGAACGGTAAAAGCTTCCTGAGTTAAAGGAGAGGACAAGACAAGGACCCCCGATCTCCTCAAACATGACTGCGTGGACAGACTGGGCAGAGGAAAAACCGGCGGGGATGCTGAGCTCAGATCACAGACTGACTCCTGTTCCTGTTCCTGTTCCACTCGGGCGCTTTGGTTCCTTAAGTCTCCTGAGTGAGGGCCCCCCATCTGGGCTGGAAGGCAAGGGGGGAAGGAAGCCATTCATTTGCACGAGTGTGGTAAGGGAGAATGGTCCAATGCAGTCGCTGAATGGTCCACACCTACAAATGCTCCGTCTCACATTTCCACCACCCCTCACCCGTTGCTCCTCCCCAGTATGAGGAAGGGGGTATGTGTGGCTTACAAGTCTGCGTGAGGATGTGGAAAGGGGGTTCTTTGACACACCTATGTGGCTCAGTGTCCTCGGTGGTCTCCGAGGGAAGGATGACTCTTGTCCCGCAGCTCCAGCTGCTGATGCCATGCCTGGAGGCGGGTGTCACTGGCACTTCTGTCTCCCTCCTCTTGGTCGGGCCGTGGTGTTTCCTGGCTGACTCAGGCTTACCTCACTTGGCTGGCATCGGCAAACACCTCTGCATCTGGGTCTCATCCTCCATCCCACCCCTGGGCAGGCCTGTCCCCTCCACAGGCACGGCTGCAGAGTCCTCTAAGCCTCTACCAGGCTAAAGCTTCCTTCATGAACCTCTGCTTATGAACCCAGCCACATTCTACGTCCTCCATAGGGGAATCCAGCTCCCTTCCCCCGCCCCTCCACCTAGAACACAGCAGGAGCTAAGATCAGCTCTGGAAAGCTATATATCTAAACCCCAGCTATCCCTCTACTCGAAGACAGCGCTTGGGTCACTGCGCAGAGTGTATCCGGTGAGTCCCAAGTGTGAATGAGGTGAAATCCTCCTGTACGTGGAGCTTCTCCCCACTTCTTGAACACCCGTCCCTTGTCTGAGCTGTTTTAGATCTGCCACCACATCCTCTGGGGGCCTTTGCCCCCTCTGTGACTGAAACAGATACTCTTTCTTTGGCTTGTCTTTCATATTGACCCGAATTCTCATATATGCAGGTCAAAGGGGGCATAATGTGAAATTGGTACGTTGTCAAAAACAATAGAAATTGAGCCCAAACTCAAATCTTCATAGAGAAATAGATGGAGAAATGAATGGTCAGAGCCCCAAAGGCGCCCCAGAGGTTCCCTAAGATGTGCACAGAGTGTGAGTGGTGTCAGGCAATATGGATATTAATAGAAGCCTTGACAAGAACAGTCACAGTGGAGGAGAGGGACAAAAGCTCTATCGAAGGGGGTGCAGGAGGTAATGGCCTCAGGAGAAGTTGAAGCAGTTTTGCTTTGAAAGGTCCAGATTAGGTGCCAGTGGCTGCAGGATGACTATGGGGGAAGGCAGTGGGGCTTTTCCCCTCCTTTATTGTGGAATGCTCCAACGTAGAGAGAGCAGGAGAGAGGAGACATCATTGCAGGAGCAAAGTCTCTGAGAAGGTGGGAGGCACGGGATCCTGAGCAGAGGTGAGGGGCTGGTCGCAGCATAGATAGAGCATGTATACAGAGGGGCAGCGGAGAATGCCAGGTCAGGGTTTGGGAAGCTATGGGCAGTCCCACCTGATTGCTACTGTCCTCACCATGAATTAGTAGGCAGTTGCAACAGACTGGAAGAGAGCTGCTAGGGAGTAGTGTAGTGGTGTGGGAAGGATGAGTGGAAATGAAAGGCAATTCTCTCCTGGCCATGGAATTAACAAAAGAATTCAGTAAGGTGTTAAAATTTCGTCATCAGTGCTCTGGTGCTCCCCTACAAACAGGGAGTGTTTGTTATTGAGGGTGGACCTTGAGGCGGCCCTGGACTGGAGGCCCCCAAGAGGCTGTATGTATATTGTGGGTGTAGGGGCATTGGAGGGAGGGAGCTGGAGAACCAGGGCACGCGGTTCACAGTGATGAGTGAGAGGAAAGCTGCACAGGACACCAGGGAGGGGAGCGGCGTTTCCTGATGCCCAGGGCACGTCCGTGGGCAGGGCGATACTCCGCTTGGGAGAAGGAGAACATTCCTGGGGCGGAGAGACCCCCGGGGCGGCCCGGTCATCTTCGTGAGCCTTGAGGTGGCCCTGGAGGCATCAGAGGAGTGAGAGCTGAGAGGGGGGAAAGCGACTGTATTCACAGGCTGGGGTAGGGAGGAGGGCAATAAACAGGGGACCCCTACAGGTGCCGCCCGTGGGGGTGTGGGAGCGCCAGGGAACCCGGTGACAGTACCCGGATATCACGGTCGGGGGAACTGGATAGGTCCGCAGAGCCCAAAGGACCCCGGGCCCAGAGCCTGGCACGACGTCGTTCAACTTCGGCGCGCATGCCCAGAACGCACCAATCGGATGGCGGAGCTGACGAGTCTCCCTCCCTGGTGCCGGGACTTCCGGGCGCGGGCTTCCGGCCGCTGTGGCGAAACTTCCGGGACGGGACGACGGAACGGTTTTTGTGCGGAGGAAGATTCCGCCGAGCGTCTCGGGCCGCTTTTTTGCTTTCTCTGCCCCTCGGCAGCATTCTACGTAGCTCCCACAGCCACGATCTGCAGGTCGCCTCTCAGGGGAGTGGTAGAAAAGATGATTTTCTTTCTCAATTTGTAGCGCTCAGTTTCTCTGGCCGCTAGGTGGCAGTGGTGCGCCATGCAACCTTTCTCTCTCCTCCTCCCCCGCCCTTCGTGTTTGAAAAAAGAAGCAGCGGCTTCCCTGCCCCCCCCCCCCCCCCCCACTTGAATTGTCTTTCTGTGCTTGCGCGGGTGGGCCGCCTGGAGCTGGATCTGTCCGGTTCCCTGCGCCAGGGCTCCTGTGAAAATGCCCCTCCCACGGACAAAACCCCGCTGCTTGGCCCCTTGGCCTCTCGTCACTTGCTGCCTGGGTGCCTGAGCGACTCGTCTCTTCGCGCCTCTGAGTCGCCTGCTCAGTGGCTTTCTCTAACCCCCAGTCGTTACCAGGCACGGCGGGAACCTGTACTAGGGAGTGTGTAATTAAAGGGTAGAAAGATAGAGCTCGGGGTCAGGAAAGATTCTGGAGTTGGGGGGACGCTGGTGACGGTGGCACAAGGGCGCGAACTTACTGATACGGCTGTCTGTTCACTTAAATATGCTTAAAACACGGTAAATTTTATGTTCTAGATATTTTCCCACCACAAGAGTGAGAGAGAACCTCTTTCTGGTGAAGGTGAGATAGCATAGCGTTTGTTCGAAATCAGTAGTTGCACAAATGGGTCGAAAAGAAACGCAGGTGTCGGATAAGCCTTGAAAGAACAGGTCAAAAGGTGTGTGTGGTCCCTCTGGCCTTCTTGATCTGGTTTCTGCCTGCAGCCCGTCCTCAGGCTCTCGGCCCCTGGGGCCCCCTGGGGTCCCTGACGCCGCAGGCACCGTGCTGCTCTGCGCTGGACGGAGCGCGTTGAGTGCACACGTGTGCACCTGCGTGTGCGTGCCCAGGACCCTTGGCACAAGCACGTCTATTGACAGTCACGTTCCCTGTCTGTGGGTGGCCTCCCACACAATACATCCTGTGTCTTAGTTTCCACTCGTTTGTCTTTGCGGGATTTTTCCTCTTGTGTCAGATGGATGAAGCTTTGGTTGCCTAGCAACCCGTTTTTGTGAGGGTTTTGTTTGTTTGTTTGTTTGTTTGTTTTGTTTTATTTCAACATCTGTCTCAGAAAGAGGGCGAGCTGGAGACGAGTGCTTTCTCATCAGTCCTGGACCTTCAGCTGGGCTGATGCGGAGCTGAGTGACCCAGTGAGGAGGAACAGAAGAACGTTGCCATGACAACAGACTCCCACACTCCCTTCCAGCACAGAGGCAGGCCCTTCTCCCTCCCTCTCCCCGCCTGCTGGAATCTCCCCTGAGACTGGGAATGTGCTTTGGCTAGCAGGGAAGGGAGCCGTGTATGGTCCAGGATGCAGGGGGAGAGGGGTAATCTTGGGATGTCTCCAGAAGGGACCATGGTCCCAAAGAAAGCATTCTGTTACAACACTGAGGCCCCAGGAGACGATGAAGACTATGAAAGCATAGTGGCTCTAAATGTGGTTCTGGGATTTTCTCCAGCAGTCCACGGTGCTACACCATTTTCTGAAGCCGAGCTCCATGGCTCAGACCCTGGAAAACGGGGCCTGTGTTGTTAAAGGAGAATGGAGCCTGGCTTCGCTTGTGGAGGCGATGACAGACTGGAGACGACCTGCTCCCCTCAGTGACAGCTCTCCTGAGTGACCACGCCACTCTGTGTGTGTGTCTGTCTGGTCTGCTCTGCCTTCTGCGCTCCGTTGGTGGGGTCCACTTACTTACGGGACGTGAAACATGGCCCTAGTTCAAGGAGAGGACAAGGCAGAGATGCCCCAAGCTCCTCTAACGTGGACTGATTGCAGGGTGCACAGAGGAGGAGCTGCCGGGGGTGGTGAGGTGAGATCGCACATTCACTAGGGCTCCTCAGACCACAGGGCCACGTTGGTTAATTTCTTCTCTCTGGCTGATGTGATCTTTGTGGTTGTTCACTGTCTGGACCGCACAGAAAAGGAGCAAAACACCCAGCGAAATCACTTCTGATCTGGTCAGGGTGAGGGTGGTGGGATGCAATCACGTGAATGGTCTAGTTCAATATGTGCTCAGTGTCTCAGATTTCCACCCCACCTCCCTACTTCTTCTCAAGCTGGGGAGGGAGTATGTGTGGTTTACAGGTCTCCTGGGTGATGCTGCAAGGGGAGGGGGGGGCTTCTAGGAAATTCTTAAGGTGCTCGCCACCGAATGCTCCCCGGTCTGTGACGGGAGGAAGACTCTCTCGTCCCCCAGGTGCAGCTGCTGAGGCTGACCCGCACCACCCATGCATGTGGCTGGTGGAACTTGCATTTTCCTCTCTCTCCTCTTGGTCGGGACCTGGTGCTGCCTGGCTGACCCAGCCTCGGCTCACCTTCGCTGCCATCTGTAGACCCCTCTGAATCTTGGTCTCAGCCTCCATCCCCACTCTGGGCAGGGCTGTCGCTCCACAGCCTCAGCTGCAGGGTCACCTAGTGCCTCGCCTGCTTAGGCTTCCTTCCTGAACCCCTGGCTGTGGACTCAGTCATTTTCCACATTCCCCCCTCAGGGAATGCAGCCTCTGGGGTCTGGCCTATGGCACAGCAGGAGCCAAGATCAGCTTAGGAAAGCTAAGTTCCTAAACCTCAGCCGTCCCTCCGCCCAAGGAGGCTGCGGGGTCATCCTGCAAAGTGAACTCCTCTGAGTCCCAAACACGAATGGGGGCAAAATCCTGTCCTCCACTTCTCTGGAGTAGCTCGCTTGTCCCCTCCCACAAAGGGGAGACTGAGCCCTGAGAGCCTTCCCTCCATCTGCCACCTCCTGTGTGTAGACACAGCCTCCTCTGAGGCTGGGGCAGAACATTCTTCTTTTGCTTGACCTTCATGCTGACAAGGCTCCACAGTTTGTCCAGACCCCAAAGGGAAAGCGTTAGGATTTGCTTTTGCTTTTCTTTTCTTTTTTTTTTTTTTTTTAAGGAATAAAGAGATTTGCTAACTGGTAAAATAGAAGGGAGTGCCCCACATGAATGCCTGTACCCTCATCAGCTGGGAAGACGTATAAAAGTCAACGCGGTGTTCAAAGACAGACACCATGTTTTAAAAGGGTCCTAGGAGATGCTGTGTCACCCATTTTAATGTCAGTGCCCAGAGAGCTTCACTCCTCAGTGCTCTGGTCCCACCAGTGCCTGGTAACCATCGAGGAGAGTTGGGCAGCAGAGATGAACTTACCCAGAGCTTGTGATGTCTTCCAGGAGTTACGGGGCAAGCCGGGGAGCATGTTCCTGTCTGACTAGTCCAGGAATGTCCTGGAGGGTCAGCAAACTTTTTTTCCAGTCTCCTGTTTACCGCATAATAAATTAAAAGAGCAGCACTTGAGGTAGGCTCAAGAGTTTCACCTTTAAAAAGAAATACTTTTCTGATTACGGGGTGGAGCCCAGTCGACATTACTGGAGAACACAGTGAAACCACAACTGTCTAATTCTAAAAATCCCTGGAATGACAATGTGTGCTCGACAGCTTCGCATTCTGGGAAAAAGGTCTTCAGTGGCCTTCCTCCTGAAGTTTGAATACGGGTTCCTGGTTCAGTCCTAAACAAGGCATGTTTTGCCTAGGTATTTATCGGTGTGAGTCCCATCAAGACCCAGACAAGCGGGGGCGCCCTGGCCCTCAGCAGCTTTTCTCAGGCTCCTGAGTTCTCAGGCTGGCAGCTGCTCACAGGAGGAGCAAGATCTATCAAACCCTGGGTGGCTCAGTCGGTTAAGTGTCTGTCTTTGGCTCGGTCATGATCCCAGGGTCCTGGGATCCAGCCCCCATTGGGCTCCCTGCTAGGTGGGGAGTCTGCTCCTCCCTCTCCCTCTGCCCCTCCTCCCCCTGCTCCTGCTCTCCCCTGCTCTCAAATGAATATAGAATCTCTCTCACTGTGGGTATGTCATCTTAAGTAGCAGTGAACTAATGTAATCCCCTAGAAGGAAATCAAGGCAGGGCGAGGTATTATTCCTTGTGCCTTTAACACAGACCCCTCAAAACCTGCAGGAGCTATTGGGGGGGGGGCGCACCTGTGTTCCTGTGGATGTAAAGGGAGATTCTCCACTAACCCTCCCCCACCCCGTACCACCCTTTCCATAACCTGCACAAAAAAATAACAGGTCTCAGGTGGCCTTTTACTCAGCATCCAGCAACAAGAATGAGAGCCTCTCTTATTAGGTGTTTGCTACTCTTGTACAAGTTGGTCGTTTAGCACTTATCTGGGGAGCGAGAGAAGACCAACCAACTAATGAATAAGGAAGTCAGTGTGCTAAGCGTTAGGAAGAAAATGACCCAGGTCCTAGGCCAGGAACAATCTACTTACACAGAGCGGTCGGGCAGAGCCTGTCTGAGAAGGCAAAGATGGCGCAGAAACCCTGTGCTTGAGAAGGAACCAACCGTGTAAAGATCCGGGGCTGGACCCTCCCAGGGAAAGAGCCCCGTGATTACCAATGTCCTGACGAGGGAATAAGCTTGGCATGTTTGAGGAACAGAAGTTGGCCAGAGTTACTGTCGCGAAGGCAAGAGCTGATGGGATTGCGTGGCTATTAAAACAGTACAGTAGGTAAGCACAGAAGGGGATGGATACAGGATACAGCCAGAAGATCGGATCTGGATCGGATGGTGGAGACCAACAAGATGCAACACACGAAGAGGCGTGCTTGGGGCACGTGCAGTGTATGCTTCCTCCACGTCATCCAGCAAAGACACAGACAAATCTGGATCCCAGGGCGCAGGCTGATGCGTGAGGTAGGAATGTGGGAGGTCACATTGTGTACATGCTCTCTTTTCTCCTGGCAACAAGGACTAAACAACCCACAGAGACAGTGTAGCATGAGAAGGGCCCTGTTAAAACTAAAAGCCACTGGGAAGGGAGGAGTAAGCACTAAATATGGACAAGGAACAGAGTGGCCATTGGGGTTGGAGGAACAACCCCCGGAGAGAAAATTGTCAAATACGCAAAAATAAAAATTCAAAGGAAGGGTGGGGGAGGGACAGTGTAAAAAACGAGGAAACTGGGAAATGTGCCAAAGGCATCTGAGAGGCCCAGTGAGTCAAGGAGAGGACACCACCACAGGGGTTGGCCATACGTGAAGGCCGTTGGTGCCCTTGAGAAAAATCAGTGTTTTTTTTCGGGGGGCAGGCTGATAGAAGCACGATTGAAGTGGGTAGCAAGAAAAAGGGTTACAGAACAAGGGGAGACTTGCTGTCGGGAGCATCAGGGAAATGTGGCAGTATCTCAGAAACATAGGGCATAAGGGATGACTTTAGGTTTTACTTCATCTCGTGTCGGGGCGAGAAATAGGAGCATGTTCGGAGTGAACAGAATGACGGAGAAATAAACGGACAGGTGACAACTCAGGAGCACTGCAAACACCTACTCCCCTGCCCCAAGAGATGGGCATGGGATCCAGGTGAAGGGCTGGGCCTCAAGTGGGTTCAGGTCCCTTCTTCCACAGAGGCAGCAGAGAATACAGGTGCAGAGCCAGTGCTGCTGGGAAGTGGTGAGAGGGTCTGTCTGATAGCTTCTCTGCTTTTTTCTTTGTTTTTTTTTCCCTCTCTTAATGTATTGCCATTGAACATCTCGAGAAGCGTGGGTGCCGGAGCCCTGGAAGGCTACAGCAGGTAGAGCAGAGAGAGAAGACTACAGGTGTGGAGGGTGCAGTTCCGCCTTTATTGGGGTGTACCAGGAGAGTAGGGAGGAGGATACAAGGAGCAAAAGACCTGTGTTTGAGGGAGAGTTCACAGCCTTCGATAAGGTCGGGGAAGGAGCGGCCTGCGTGGACCCTGAAGTGGCCGTGGGGTCCGTGGACTGCGGACTGCAGCCAAGAGGCTGCGGCCTATGGATGTAGAGGCATTAGAGGGAGGGAGCTGGAGAACCAGGGCATCGTGTACGTGTTTGGAGTGCAATGCTAGACAGGAGACCAGTGAGGGGCGCGGGGTTTCCTGATGCCCAGGGCAAGTCCCTGGGCAGGGCGACGCTCAGCTTGGGGAGAAGGAGGTCATCCCTGACGACCCTGAGGCCCCGGGGCGGCCGGTCATCTTCCTGAGTCTTGAGGTGCCCGCGGAGGCATCAGAGGAGTGAGAGCTGAGAAGGGGAGAGGGAGTGTGCCGGGGGACTGGCTTCTTCACAGCTTGTCGTGGACAAGAGGACAAGGACCGGGGATCGGTACAGTTGCCTCGCATAAGGTTGTGGGAATTGGGGATCCTGGGCGGACGGCACATGGAAATCAACAGTGTTGGCCCTTGGACCGGACCGGAAACCAACAGCGGGCTTGCGCCATGAGATTGGCCCCGACCTCACTCAATCCCGTGCGCAGGCTCAGAACCCGCCAATAGGAGCGCGGCTCGTACACTTATCCTGCCTGTTTCACAGGATTTCCCTTTGGTCGTTTCCTGCCACTGTGGCATAGTTCCGGGGCGGGAACAGCAGAAGGCTTTTAGTCTGAGGACTGTTCCGCAAGGATACTTCGGCGGTTATCTTACGTCATTTGCCCCTCCCAGGCATTTCTCGTAGGTCTTTCAGTCACGATTTCTAGGTCTCTTCGTAGAGAAATAGCGGAAAGATGGATTTTCCTTCGCAATATGTGGCGCCCAGTTTCTCTGACCTGTAGGTGGCAGTGGGGAGCTGTGAAGCCATTCTAAGCGCCTTCTCCCCGCCCTTCGAGCTTGAAAAAACTGTCCCAGTGTTTTGCGAGTAAGGTGGCTTCCTTTTATTTTCCAAGGGCGGGAAAGGCTGGTTGGAACCGGATCCGCTTCTTCACTGGAATCTTTTGTGCAATAAAAACTGAGGAAGCAACCTTTTCTTCTTTAAAGTTGGATTTTTTAAGGAGCTGCTAGGGTTCCCTGCAGCTTGCATTTTGGTTTTTGAAGTTTCTTTTCGTGGTGTTTCCTCACCGTATCCTGGATTTTGTGGACCTGGGTTCTACACATGATAAAATACATTCTCTCGTAGAAGCGATGAGGTTGTGGAATATAGGTGAGGTTCAGTGGGGTGAGGTCCAGAGCCAATGACCAAGAAGGAATTCTTGAGACGTTGTTGGTGCAAAATGGTGGTTTATTAAAGCAGGGGACAGGGCCCATGGGCATGAAGGAGCTGCCGCCCCAGGTTGTGAGGGGAGGCTGATTATATACTATGGGTTTGGGGTAGGTAAGAAACAGGGAGGTTTCAAAAGGATTTTCATCTGTCAAAGATGACTCACAGGATACTGGAGGCCTTGCCATTGTCAAGTTAAGCTTGTTTTTCCCTCTATAAGGCATTAACATGAAGATGGGAACTTCCTGGAGGCTGCAGATTGTAAGGGTACTGAATTGTATTTACATCCCTTCTGGAAGCTAGGTTACTGATAGAAATGCTTTGTTCTTGTAGATCCCTAAAACATTTGTAAACTGAGGGAGACTCAAGTCTTGCAGGATTGTGGTCTCTATAGGTGAACTATTTCCTTTAGGGCAGCCAGGAG
Source organism: Ursus arctos (assembly GCF_023065955.2). Classification (NCBI taxonomy): domain Eukaryota; kingdom Metazoa; phylum Chordata; class Mammalia; order Carnivora; family Ursidae; genus Ursus; species Ursus arctos. Next base: position 43,963,457 of record NC_079873.1, read on the forward strand.
TGCCTAAGGAATGTCACATACATCCCATGGGGGGGGGTGCGGGGTGTCAGTTTCTGCTTTGTCCTCAGCTTGCCTTCTGTTCCCTCATCAGAAGTAGCCCAGCGTCAGTAGAGATAATTTGGACGACAGATAAAGTGTAATAAAGCTAATAGTATCCACAGTCCCATCACCCACGCGATGACCGTTAATAGTATTTTGTGGTAAGTTTACCTAGAGGGTTTTCATTCAAAAAAGTGCATTTAAACATGTTTGTATTGTATCATGACTTGAACATCTCACTTTAAGCAGATTTTTGGCCTGTTTCCCCCATCGTAAAAGTCATTTGAAAAAGACATTTAAATTTCTTATTCATTTGTCTTCCTAAAACAATACACAATTTAAAAGAGTGAAAAAAATAATATCTGAGATGGAATGCAGAAATAACTTGTGACCCCCATCTCAAAGGCCATTATCATAATGGAACCTTCCTAAGGTAGGGGTTATGTTCAGTTTGCTTTGTTTTGCTAACCACTGTATTTTCAGCACATCTACAAAACGATGCTTAGCAGTGTATTCTCAATATATATTTGTTGAATCATTGAACAAGTATGTCTTTCTGATGCTTTTTTTGTAAATATAATTTATTTTTTCGTAATACTGAGACGGTACTATATGAACAGTTGCCTGTATTGCTTTTTTCCTCTCTTCCATTTAGCACTTTATTGTGGGCAATAACTATGTTATTACACCTTTTAAAAGTATTGCTGGCTGTTTTACCCTCTTCCCCAGTGAGTCTTCTATTTCATTTTTGTATTAGGGGCAGGAAAACATCCTGCAAACCAGTGTGCAGACCTCAGACCTGAGTGTTGGGGCCCTCTTTGAGGAGCCCTGAGACCCTTGAAAATTGACTTCTGTGGTAGGTACAGATCTTCAAGCCACAAGACTGAGTGTGATAAAATGTACTTTAAATTTACTTACAGCACATATCTATTCTTCAACTACCCATTTCTGCTTTCTAGTGGAAAACTCACACTAGTAATTTCTGGGGAAATTCAGTCAAGTAAATGCATAGGATGAACACATCAATACATTCCTCAAAGATTATACCATCATAAAATGAGAAGAATATTTTTGTATGTGCATATTTTCACCATCTCTGATTTTTAAAATAGTTTTCCAAGAGTAGATGTACTGAAATGAAAAGACATGAACATTTTTAACAATCTCGGTGTACACTGCAAGAAATACAATACCCATCGGTATCGCACCAACATTCTGTGGGAATTCGTGGTTTTTCATCCTCTCACTGGTATTTATTTATTTGTGTTTTAAAAATAATTACCTTGTTGATTTTAACAGTTACATGTGAAGATCTTGGCCCACATTTTGACACGTACATTACAAACACTGTTCTTGGATTTTTCATTTTAATTATTTGTGGTTTGCAGATGCATGGCTAATTTTATTTTTATGTAGATATTTCCATTGATCTTTCGCGCATCGCTTTACCCATTGGTACAAAGCTGAAAAAGTCCTTCCTTTTTTTTTTTTTAAGACCTAAATGGATTTATTTCAAGGTCTTTTTTTTTTAAAGATTTTATTTATTTATTTGACAGAGAGAGACAGACAGTGAGAGAGGGAACACAAGCAGGGGGAGTGGGAGAGGAAGAAGCAGGCTCTTAACGGAGGAGCCTGATGTGGGGCTGGGATCACGCCCTGAGCCGAAGGCAGACGCTTAATGACTGTGCCACCCAGGCGCCCCTGAAAAAGTCCTTCCTAATCCACCTGCCCTGTTACTTATTTTTATCCGTGCCTCTCTTTGTGCTTCCAGTCCCCTGACTAGTAAACTCCCCAATAATACGCTTTGAATATGCAAATTAAATGAAACCTGACAGTAACTACAGAGAGTTAGGATTTACTCCCAACTACTAGGCACAATCTGAGATTTCCCACTTACTAAAAGGCTGACTGAAATGACTCTGTGATTCGACTCAGCACGAGTTTAGTGGAACCAGGAGGGGCCAGAGCCTACTTTGACAAGGCCATATGGGTAACCATAAAGGAGAACTGAGCTAACCCTGACAGAAATAACACCCCCTCTGCACATGTTATAGCTCTAGAAAAATGAGCATTTCTTCTAAATGGTATCCTTGAAGCTCCCCCCCCCCCCGCATTTCCTGTGGAACAATCCAAGACTGTTGACAGGGGTGGGATGAATCCATCTCCAACTCTAGAGATTGATGAGAGACCACGTTCAGGAATGCTGGAGGTTGGGCATTAATGCTAACACCGTCACAGAGATCTCCCCCTTTTTTTGTTAATGGCCTTAAGCCTGAAATATCAGCTGCTGTTCAGAAGCAGAAAATACGCTGGCGACCTTGCCATCCATGAGTTATGACAATTAGCCCAGCATTTTGTGGGTAGTCTGATTTAAAAGAAAACTACAGACACACACTTAAGAAACCACAACTTAAACCACTGGCGGGAAACAAAAGGCCCTCCACAAATACAGCACAGATAGACAATCCATGTACCTTTGGTGTGCTTTATGATTTTAGCATATGCTATGGAAACAGTGGAGTTCCCTCTGTGCTGTTGGTACTCTCATTAAGCATGGTGAGCAAGGTCAAGGTTTGGTAGAAGCTTGCTCCTCCCCCAGGAATTGGCTATAATCATAGTTGAAGCCCATATACTAGGGAATAAGCCCATGAGACAGAAGGAAATTACTTGGCTGACCAGTATGTGAAAGTTTGCTGTCATCCAGGTTCATCAAATTAAAGATGGCCTGGTTACTCCAGATCATTTCTATGAAAACTTCAGACAACCACACTCACAAACATGAGATTCTGTACAAAAGATATTGGGAGTATGGTGGTTCCTCAAAAAATTATTAAATATCAAATTACCATATGGTCCAGCAATTCCACTTCTGGGTACATATCCAGAAGAATTGAAAGCATGGACTTGAACAGATACTGTGCCCCTATATTCATGGCAGCATGATTGACAATAGCTAGATGAAGACTGTAACAAACCAAGTGTCCATGGATGGATGAATGGATAAGCAAATTGTGGTATATATGGACAATGAAATATTAGCCATAAAAAGAAAGGAAATTCTGGCACACGCTACAACATGGATTAATGTTAAAACTATCATGCTGGGACACCTGGATGGCTCAGTCACTTAAGCGTCTGCCTTGGGCTCAGGTCATGATCCCAGAGTCCTGGGATGTAGCCCCACTTCGGGCTCCTTGCTCAGTGGGGAGCCCGCTTCTCTCTCTGCCTACTACTCCCCCTGCTTGCGCTCTCTCTCTCTGACAAATAAATAAAATCTTAAAAAAACAAAACACCTCATGCTAAGTGAAAAAACCCAGTCACAAATGGACAAATACACTGTGGTCCTACTTACATGAGATACCTAGAGTATTCCAGTTAATAGAGACAGAAAGTAGTATGGTGGGTGTCAGGGCCCCGGGGGGGGGGGGGAGGGGGGAGTGGGGAATTACTGTTTATCTGGTAGAGTTTCAGCTTTTCAAGATAAAAAGAGTTCTGGGGGGCACTGGCTGGCTCAGTTGGTGGAGCATGCCTCTCTTGATCTCCAGGTTGTGAGTTCAAGCCCCATGTTGGGTGTAGAGATTACTTAAAATCTTTTTTTTTATTATTTTAATTTATTTGTCAGAGAGAGAACAAGTAGGGGGAGCAGCAGGCAAAGAGAGCAGACTCCCCTCTGACCAAGGAGCCCAACTCGGAACTCAAACCCAGAACCCTGGGATCATGACCTAAGCGGAAGGCAGCCACTTAACTGACTGAGCCACCCAGGCATCCCGAGATTACTTAAAATCTTACCAAACAAAACAAAACAAAACAAAACAGATCTGGAGATGGATGGTGGTAATGGTTGTACAATAATGTGAATGTACTTAATACCAATGAACTCTATACTTTAAAATGGTTAAAATGCTAATATTTTGTCATGTATATTTGACCACAATTAAAAAAAAAGTAATTGGAAGAAATCTGGGTGCCCCTTCAATCAGATGGACTATGGAGACAGCAAGACTGCTGTCAGGTCTCTCCGTCTCTGAAATGGAGTTGGAAGAAAAACTTGCAGGTGGTGGTTCATCACAGTACACAACCTTGAAAACCATTCTCAGAGAATATTGGTGGGAATTTTATGGAGGGGAGGGGTGGGTATCACAAGAGTCAGCACATCCAGACTACAATGGGTACTAAGCCCTCCCCCCCACCCCCACCCCGGGGAAAACCTTCAAGATCATGGTATCTCCCCTGCTAAGGAAGTACTGGTGAGAAAGTTTTAATTGGACACCAGAAGACCTCTCTGGGGTATGTTCCACCTGCAACACTTCATAACCCTGAGAACCCTATAAAAGTGGGACGTGGATAGGAACCACAGCTTCAAGAGACCTTTAAGGATTTGCAGATGAAGTTCATACAACTTCTTGTACAACAGTAAAATATGTACATACCATTTTTGGTCTCTTCATTACATGCTTAGAAGCTTTCCTTTGCTCCAAAGCAACAGCTCTTATTGTGATTAGAAAAGAAAAGAAAAGAAACAAAAAAAATTGATCGAAATGTTGATTACATATACTAAAGATGAGAGCAGAAGGCCAAATGAAAAAAATCATGTAGACTATGTTGCTATAATCCAAGGCTAGGAAAATACTGATTTTATGTACATAAAGAAAAATGACAAGAAAAATACAATTTCTACAGTTTAACACTATTGAGCACACACTAAGTGGGAGTTTCGATTATCAAAAATGTGCAATTGAATTTGAAAAAGAGATTGAAATTATGATGCAAAAGTGAAGCTTAATATATTTAACATGCACCTTTTTAATGAAAAACCCTCAGGAATTTCTCTAAAATATTAATCGTCAGCGCGGCGTGATAGAAACACACTATAGATTATTTTTTATAAGTGCTCCAACGTTCTCAATGGAACGGAGTGACTAGCATAACTGAAGAATATATTAATAAATGCCCATAAAACACAAACAAATTGGAGACAGAAAGAAAAACACCAGACCAGAGACACAGAACAGCTGCGAAGCAACCATCCTGCCCTGAGAAAGCAGCCAACTGCACTACCAAAACGATATTCTCCGCGGGCGGGGTGTTTTCAAAAAAGCCCAAACTGAACTGAGAAGATCTAGCTCTAGCAGCCTACACCGCACAGTCGCAGTAAAAGTTATTTTGGACCAAAAAAAAAAAAAAAAAAAAAAAAACCAACATTTTTTTTCAAACAAAAAAGGAGGGGAAGAGGACCGTAAAGAGGCGGACGGAGGAACACTGCCACCTAGAGGCCAGAGAAACAGAAGAAAACAAACCCGAAAGAAAAATCGCACATTTCAGTCATTTGTTCGCAAAACTCCATAACTACAGTACTTCAGGAAACCAACAGGAACGATGCTGAGAAGCAGGGAAAGAAGGAAAAGCTATCACAGTGGCCCTACCGAAACCACTCGAACCCGGAAGCGTTCCCAATCCCGGCGCCGGAAAACAGAGCCACCACTGCAGGAAGTCCCGCCCCTGCGCACGGGGTTGAGTGAGGTCGGGGCCAATCTCATGGCGCAAGCCCGCTGTTGGTTTCCGGTCCGGTCCAAGGGCCAACACTGTTGATTTCCATGTGCCGTCCGCCCAGGATCCCCAATTCCCACAACCTTATGCGAGGCAACTGTACCGATCCCCGGTCCTTGTCCTCTTGTCCACGACAAGCTGTGAAGAAGCCAGTCCCCCGGCACACTCCCTCTCCCCTTCTCAGCTCTCACTCCTCTGATGCCTCCGCGGGCACCTCAAGACTCAGGAAGATGACCGGCCGCCCCGGGGCCTCAGGGTCGTCAGGGATGACCTCCTTCTCCCCAAGCTGAGCGTCGCCCTGCCCAGGGACTTGCCCTGGGCATCAGGAAACCCCGCGCCCCTCACTGGTCTCCTGTCTAGCATTGCACTCCAAACACGTACACGATGCCCTGGTTCTCCAGCTCCCTCCCTCTAATGCCTCTACATCCATAGGCCGCAGCCTCTTGGCTGCAGTCCGCAGTCCACGGACCCCACGGCCACTTCAGGGTCCACGCAGGCCGCTCCTTCCCCGACCTTATCGAAGGCTGTGAACTCTCCCTCAAACACAGGTCTTTTGCTCCTTGTATCCTCCTCCCTACTCTCCTGGTACACCCCAATAAAGGCGGAACTGCACCCTCCACACCTGTAGTCTTCTCTCTCTGCTCTACCTGCTGTAGCCTTCCAGGGCTCCGGCACCCACGCTTCTCGAGATGTTCAATGGCAATACATTAAGAGAGGGAAAAAAAAACAAAGAAAAAAGCAGAGAAGCTATCAGACAGACCCTCTCACCACTTCCCAGCAGCACTGGCTCTGCACCTGTATTCTCTGCTGCCTCTGTGGAAGAAGGGACCTGAACCCACTTGAGGCCCAGCCCTTCACCTGGATCCCATGCCCATCTCTTGGGGCAGGGGAGTAGGTGTTTGCAGTGCTCCTGAGTTGTCACCTGTCCGTTTATTTCTCCGTCATTCTGTTCACTCCGAACATGCTCCTATTTCTCGCCCCGACACGAGATGAAGTAAAACCTAAAGTCATCCCTTATGCCCTATGTTTCTGAGATACTGCCACATTTCCCTGATGCTCCCGACAGCAAGTCTCCCCTTGTTCTGTAACCCTTTTTCTTGCTACCCACTTCAATCGTGCTTCTATCAGCCTGCCCCCCGAAAAAAAACACTGATTTTTCTCAAGGGCACCAACGGCCTTCACGTATGGCCAACCCCTGTGGTGGTGTCCTCTCCTTGACTCACTGGGCCTCTCAGATGCCTTTGGCACATTTCCCAGTTTCCTCGTTTTTTACACTGTCCCTCCCCCACCCTTCCTTTGAATTTTTATTTTTGCGTATTTGACAATTTTCTCTCCGGGGGTTGTTCCTCCAACCCCAATGGCCACTCTGTTCCTTGTCCATATTTAGTGCTTACTCCTCCCTTCCCAGTGGCTTTTAGTTTTAACAGGGCCCTTCTCATGCTACACTGTCTCTGTGGGTTGTTTAGTCCTTGTTGCCAGGAGAAAAGAGAGCATGTACACAATGTGACCTCCCACATTCCTACCTCACGCATCAGCCTGCGCCCTGGGATCCAGATTTGTCTGTGTCTTTGCTGGATGACGTGGAGGAAGCATACACTGCACGTGCCCCAAGCACGCCTCTTCGTGTGTTGCATCTTGTTGGTCTCCACCATCCGATCCAGATCCGATCTTCTGGCTGTATCCTGTATCCATCCCCTTCTGTGCTTACCTACTGTACTGTTTTAATAGCCACGCAATCCCATCAGCTCTTGCCTTCGCGACAGTAACTCTGGCCAACTTCTGTTCCTCAAACATGCCAAGCTTATTCCCTCGTCAGGACATTGGTAATCACGGGGCTCTTTCCCTGGGAGGGTCCAGCCCCGGATCTTTACACGGTTGGTTCCTTCTCAAGCACAGGGTTTCTGCGCCATCTTTGCCTTCTCAGACAGGCTCTGCCCGACCGCTCTGTGTAAGTAGATTGTTCCTGGCCTAGGACCTGGGTCATTTTCTTCCTAACGCTTAGCACACTGACTTCCTTATTCATTAGTTGGTTGGTCTTCTCTCGCTCCCCAGATAAGTGCTAAACGACCAACTTGTACAAGAGTAGCAAACACCTAATAAGAGAGGCTCTCATTCTTGTTGCTGGATGCTGAGTAAAAGGCCACCTGAGACCTGTTATTTTTTTGTGCAGGTTATGGAAAGGGTGGTACGGGGTGGGGGAGGGTTAGTGGAGAATCTCCCTTTACATCCACAGGAACACAGGTGCGCCCCCCCCCCAATAGCTCCTGCAGGTTTTGAGGGGTCTGTGTTAAAGGCACAAGGAATAATACCTCGCCCTGCCTTGATTTCCTTCTAGGGGATTACATTAGTTCACTGCTACTTAAGATGACATACCCACAGTGAGAGAGATTCTATATTCATTTGAGAGCAGGGGAGAGCAGGAGCAGGGGGAGGAGGGGCAGAGGGAGAGGGAGGAGCAGACTCCCCACCTAGCAGGGAGCCCAATGGGGGCTGGATCCCAGGACCCTGGGATCATGACCGAGCCAAAGACAGACACTTAACCGACTGAGCCACCCAGGGTTTGATAGATCTTGCTCCTCCTGTGAGCAGCTGCCAGCCTGAGAACTCAGGAGCCTGAGAAAAGCTGCTGAGGGCCAGGGCGCCCCCGCTTGTCTGGGTCTTGATGGGACTCACACCGATAAATACCTAGGCAAAACATGCCTTGTTTAGGACTGAACCAGGAACCCGTATTCAAACTTCAGGAGGAAGGCCACTGAAGACCTTTTTCCCAGAATGCGAAGCTGTCGAGCACACATTGTCATTCCAGGGATTTTTAGAATTAGACAGTTGTGGTTTCACTGTGTTCTCCAGTAATGTCGACTGGGCTCCACCCCGTAATCAGAAAAGTATTTCTTTTTAAAGGTGAAACTCTTGAGCCTACCTCAAGTGCTGCTCTTTTAATTTATTATGCGGTAAACAGGAGACTGGAAAAAAAGTTTGCTGACCCTCCAGGACATTCCTGGACTAGTCAGACAGGAACATGCTCCCCGGCTTGCCCCGTAACTCCTGGAAGACATCACAAGCTCTGGGTAAGTTCATCTCTGCTGCCCAACTCTCCTCGATGGTTACCAGGCACTGGTGGGACCAGAGCACTGAGGAGTGAAGCTCTCTGGGCACTGACATTAAAATGGGTGACACAGCATCTCCTAGGACCCTTTTAAAACATGGTGTCTGTCTTTGAACACCGCGTTGACTTTTATACGTCTTCCCAGCTGATGAGGGTACAGGCATTCATGTGGGGCACTCCCTTCTATTTTACCAGTTAGCAAATCTCTTTATTCCTTAAAAAAAAAAAAAAAAGAAAAGAAAAGCAAAAGCAAATCCTAACGCTTTCCCTTTGGGGTCTGGACAAACTGTGGAGCCTTGTCAGCATGAAGGTCAAGCAAAAGAAGAATGTTCTGCCCCAGCCTCAGAGGAGGCTGTGTCTACACACAGGAGGTGGCAGATGGAGGGAAGGCTCTCAGGGCTCAGTCTCCCCTTTGTGGGAGGGGACAAGCGAGCTACTCCAGAGAAGTGGAGGACAGGATTTTGCCCCCATTCGTGTTTGGGACTCAGAGGAGTTCACTTTGCAGGATGACCCCGCAGCCTCCTTGGGCGGAGGGACGGCTGAGGTTTAGGAACTTAGCTTTCCTAAGCTGATCTTGGCTCCTGCTGTGCCATAGGCCAGACCCCAGAGGCTGCATTCCCTGAGGGGGGAATGTGGAAAATGACTGAGTCCACAGCCAGGGGTTCAGGAAGGAAGCCTAAGCAGGCGAGGCACTAGGTGACCCTGCAGCTGAGGCTGTGGAGCGACAGCCCTGCCCAGAGTGGGGATGGAGGCTGAGACCAAGATTCAGAGGGGTCTACAGATGGCAGCGAAGGTGAGCCGAGGCTGGGTCAGCCAGGCAGCACCAGGTCCCGACCAAGAGGAGAGAGAGGAAAATGCAAGTTCCACCAGCCACATGCATGGGTGGTGCGGGTCAGCCTCAGCAGCTGCACCTGGGGGACGAGAGAGTCTTCCTCCCGTCACAGACCGGGGAGCATTCGGTGGCGAGCACCTTAAGAATTTCCTAGAAGCCCCCCCCTCCCCTTGCAGCATCACCCAGGAGACCTGTAAACCACACATACTCCCTCCCCAGCTTGAGAAGAAGTAGGGAGGTGGGGTGGAAATCTGAGACACTGAGCACATATTGAACTAGACCATTCACGTGATTGCATCCCACCACCCTCACCCTGACCAGATCAGAAGTGATTTCGCTGGGTGTTTTGCTCCTTTTCTGTGCGGTCCAGACAGTGAACAACCACAAAGATCACATCAGCCAGAGAGAAGAAATTAACCAACGTGGCCCTGTGGTCTGAGGAGCCCTAGTGAATGTGCGATCTCACCTCACCACCCCCGGCAGCTCCTCCTCTGTGCACCCTGCAATCAGTCCACGTTAGAGGAGCTTGGGGCATCTCTGCCTTGTCCTCTCCTTGAACTAGGGCCATGTTTCACGTCCCGTAAGTAAGTGGACCCCACCAACGGAGCGCAGAAGGCAGAGCAGACCAGACAGACACACACACAGAGTGGCGTGGTCACTCAGGAGAGCTGTCACTGAGGGGAGCAGGTCGTCTCCAGTCTGTCATCGCCTCCACAAGCGAAGCCAGGCTCCATTCTCCTTTAACAACACAGGCCCCGTTTTCCAGGGTCTGAGCCATGGAGCTCGGCTTCAGAAAATGGTGTAGCACCGTGGACTGCTGGAGAAAATCCCAGAACCACATTTAGAGCCACTATGCTTTCATAGTCTTCATCGTCTCCTGGGGCCTCAGTGTTGTAACAGAATGCTTTCTTTGGGACCATGGTCCCTTCTGGAGACATCCCAAGATTACCCCTCTCCCCCTGCATCCTGGACCATACACGGCTCCCTTCCCTGCTAGCCAAAGCACATTCCCAGTCTCAGGGGAGATTCCAGCAGGCGGGGAGAGGGAGGGAGAAGGGCCTGCCTCTGTGCTGGAAGGGAGTGTGGGAGTCTGTTGTCATGGCAACGTTCTTCTGTTCCTCCTCACTGGGTCACTCAGCTCCGCATCAGCCCAGCTGAAGGTCCAGGACTGATGAGAAAGCACTCGTCTCCAGCTCGCCCTCTTTCTGAGACAGATGTTGAAATAAAACAAAACAAACAAACAAACAAACAAACAAAACCCTCACAAAAACGGGTTGCTAGGCAACCAAAGCTTCATCCATCTGACACAAGAGGAAAAATCCCGCAAAGACAAACGAGTGGAAACTAAGACACAGGATGTATTGTGTGGGAGGCCACCCACAGACAGGGAACGTGACTGTCAATAGACGTGCTTGTGCCAAGGGTCCTGGGCACGCACACGCAGGTGCACACGTGTGCACTCAACGCGCTCCGTCCAGCGCAGAGCAGCACGGTGCCTGCGGCGTCAGGGACCCCAGGGGGCCCCAGGGGCCGAGAGCCTGAGGACGGGCTGCAGGCAGAAACCAGATCAAGAAGGCCAGAGGGACCACACACACCTTTTGACCTGTTCTTTCAAGGCTTATCCGACACCTGCGTTTCTTTTCGACCCATTTGTGCAACTACTGATTTCGAACAAACGCTATGCTATCTCACCTTCACCAGAAAGAGGTTCTCTCTCACTCTTGTGGTGGGAAAATATCTAGAACATAAAATTTACCGTGTTTTAAGCATATTTAAGTGAACAGACAGCCGTATCAGTAAGTTCGCGCCCTTGTGCCACCGTCACCAGCGTCCCCCCAACTCCAGAATCTTTCCTGACCCCGAGCTCTATCTTTCTACCCTTTAATTACACACTCCCTAGTACAGGTTCCCGCCGTGCCTGGTAACGACTGGGGGTTAGAGAAAGCCACTGAGCAGGCGACTCAGAGGCGCGAAGAGACGAGTCGCTCAGGCACCCAGGCAGCAAGTGACGAGAGGCCAAGGGGCCAAGCAGCGGGGTTTTGTCCGTGGGAGGGGCATTTTCACAGGAGCCCTGGCGCAGGGAACCGGACAGATCCAGCTCCAGGCGGCCCACCCGCGCAAGCACAGAAAGACAATTCAAGTGGGGGGGGGGGGGGGGCAGGGAAGCCGCTGCTTCTTTTTTCAAACACGAAGGGCGGGGGAGGAGGAGAGAGAAAGGTTGCATGGCGCACCACTGCCACCTAGCGGCCAGAGAAACTGAGCGCTACAAATTGAGAAAGAAAATCATCTTTTCTACCACTCCCCTGAGAGGCGACCTGCAGATCGTGGCTGTGGGAGCTACGTAGAATGCTGCCGAGGGGCAGAGAAAGCAAAAAAGCGGCCCGAGACGCTCGGCGGAATCTTCCTCCGCACAAAAACCGTTCCGTCGTCCCGTCCCGGAAGTTTCGCCACAGCGGCCGGAAGCCCGCGCCCGGAAGTCCCGGCACCAGGGAGGGAGACTCGTCAGCTCCGCCATCCGATTGGTGCGTTCTGGGCATGCGCGCCGAAGTTGAACGACGTCGTGCCAGGCTCTGGGCCCGGGGTCCTTTGGGCTCTGCGGACCTATCCAGTTCCCCCGACCGTGATATCCGGGTACTGTCACCGGGTTCCCTGGCGCTCCCACACCCCCACGGGCGGCACCTGTAGGGGTCCCCTGTTTATTGCCCTCCTCCCTACCCCAGCCTGTGAATACAGTCGCTTTCCCCCCTCTCAGCTCTCACTCCTCTGATGCCTCCAGGGCCACCTCAAGGCTCACGAAGATGACCGGGCCGCCCCGGGGGTCTCTCCGCCCCAGGAATGTTCTCCTTCTCCCAAGCGGAGTATCGCCCTGCCCACGGACGTGCCCTGGGCATCAGGAAACGCCGCTCCCCTCCCTGGTGTCCTGTGCAGCTTTCCTCTCACTCATCACTGTGAACCGCGTGCCCTGGTTCTCCAGCTCCCTCCCTCCAATGCCCCTACACCCACAATATACATACAGCCTCTTGGGGGCCTCCAGTCCAGGGCCGCCTCAAGGTCCACCCTCAATAACAAACACTCCCTGTTTGTAGGGGAGCACCAGAGCACTGATGACGAAATTTTAACACCTTACTGAATTCTTTTGTTAATTCCATGGCCAGGAGAGAATTGCCTTTCATTTCCACTCATCCTTCCCACACCACTACACTACTCCCTAGCAGCTCTCTTCCAGTCTGTTGCAACTGCCTACTAATTCATGGTGAGGACAGTAGCAATCAGGTGGGACTGCCCATAGCTTCCCAAACCCTGACCTGGCATTCTCCGCTGCCCCTCTGCATACATGCTCTATCTATGCTGCGACCAGCCCCTCACCTCTGCTCAGGATCCCGTGCCTCCCACCTTCTCAGAGACTTTGCTCCTGCAATGATGTCTCCTCTCTCCTGCTCTCTCTACGTTGGAGCATTCCACAATAAAGGAGGGGAAAAGCCCCACTGCCTTCCCCCATAGTCATCCTGCAGCCACTGGCACCTAATCTGGACCTTTCAAAGCAAAACTGCTTCAACTTCTCCTGAGGCCATTACCTCCTGCACCCCCTTCGATAGAGCTTTTGTCCCTCTCCTCCACTGTGACTGTTCTTGTCAAGGCTTCTATTAATATCCATATTGCCTGACACCACTCACACTCTGTGCACATCTTAGGGAACCTCTGGGGCGCCTTTGGGGCTCTGACCATTCATTTCTCCATCTATTTCTCTATGAAGATTTGAGTTTGGGCTCAATTTCTATTGTTTTTGACAACGTACCAATTTCACATTATGCCCCCTTTGACCTGCATATATGAGAATTCGGGTCAATATGAAAGACAAGCCAAAGAAAGAGTATCTGTTTCAGTCACAGAGGGGGCAAAGGCCCCCAGAGGATGTGGTGGCAGATCTAAAACAGCTCAGACAAGGGACGGGTGTTCAAGAAGTGGGGAGAAGCTCCACGTACAGGAGGATTTCACCTCATTCACACTTGGGACTCACCGGATACACTCTGCGCAGTGACCCAAGCGCTGTCTTCGAGTAGAGGGATAGCTGGGGTTTAGATATATAGCTTTCCAGAGCTGATCTTAGCTCCTGCTGTGTTCTAGGTGGAGGGGCGGGGGAAGGGAGCTGGATTCCCCTATGGAGGACGTAGAATGTGGCTGGGTTCATAAGCAGAGGTTCATGAAGGAAGCTTTAGCCTGGTAGAGGCTTAGAGGACTCTGCAGCCGTGCCTGTGGAGGGGACAGGCCTGCCCAGGGGTGGGATGGAGGATGAGACCCAGATGCAGAGGTGTTTGCCGATGCCAGCCAAGTGAGGTAAGCCTGAGTCAGCCAGGAAACACCACGGCCCGACCAAGAGGAGGGAGACAGAAGTGCCAGTGACACCCGCCTCCAGGCATGGCATCAGCAGCTGGAGCTGCGGGACAAGAGTCATCCTTCCCTCGGAGACCACCGAGGACACTGAGCCACATAGGTGTGTCAAAGAACCCCCTTTCCACATCCTCACGCAGACTTGTAAGCCACACATACCCCCTTCCTCATACTGGGGAGGAGCAACGGGTGAGGGGTGGTGGAAATGTGAGACGGAGCATTTGTAGGTGTGGACCATTCAGCGACTGCATTGGACCATTCTCCCTTACCACACTCGTGCAAATGAATGGCTTCCTTCCCCCCTTGCCTTCCAGCCCAGATGGGGGGCCCTCACTCAGGAGACTTAAGGAACCAAAGCGCCCGAGTGGAACAGGAACAGGAACAGGAGTCAGTCTGTGATCTGAGCTCAGCATCCCCGCCGGTTTTTCCTCTGCCCAGTCTGTCCACGCAGTCATGTTTGAGGAGATCGGGGGTCCTTGTCTTGTCCTCTCCTTTAACTCAGGAAGCTTTTACCGTTCACAAATGAGCCCCCCCCCCACCCCCTGCCCTGAACAGGGGACGGAGAGAAGAGAGGCCCACACAGACACACACAGTGGAGTCCTTGACAAGGGTTGTCAGCGAGGTGAGCCGCGCCTCCTCATGGCCACCCTGCCCTCCACAGGCAACATCTCCTTGAACAACACAGACACTCACTTCGGGGCCTGAGTTCTGGAGCTGGCCTTCAGAAAATGTTTCCAGAGCCAGAGTAGGATACCCGCAGGAGCCTGCCTGAAGCCAGTGGTTTTTGTTAGAAGAAGGAGAGGATTTCGGAACCTTCTTAATTCTTGTGAAGGTAAATCATGTGAATTTCCTCCAGAGAGCGGGGAGGACTAGGTGAGGATCTCAGGAGTTGCTGGCAGAGCCAGCACGATCCCCAAGGTCTTTTTCCCTCTCTGCTGGGTGCTCAGAATATCCACTCTTCGAGTGAGATCCTCCCCGGGTCGCCTAGACCTAGCAGGGCCTCAAGTAGGGACCCGGGCTTTTGTCTGCAGAGACCAGCCCTCAAGCTCCCAGTAAAGGACACGTCTCACGTCTCCAGTTGCTGTCATCAGCCCCTTGAGTGTGTTCTCCGTGTGAGAGCCCATTAGGCACTGGCCACAACGCAGACATGCAGCAGGAACAGCGTTTGGCAGGCTTCCTTTACAGGAAGCTAGAGGCCTTAGAACGTCCTGGCTTACACCCATTGCCCCACTTGATTCTTGGAGCTCAGGAAGTCGTGCTTTCTACCCCCCTTCATCTTAATGAGACAGTGATGCCCAGAGGCCCTAGAGTCTCTCAAATGGAAACCAGGGTCTAGTCCTGAAGAAGCCACCATGCTCTCGTGTCACTCTGGGGAAGGAAGGGGTCAACCTGGAGCAAGGGTTTGGTCTCAGAGTTGTGGTTCACCGGGCCTCCTCCCTCATCTGGCCTCCTCTCACATAAGGACCTATCCCTCACTCCCTCATCCAGCACGGATAAGGAGCTTTGGAAAGATGGGGTTTCCTTCACAAAAACTCGAACACTATGGCCACAAAGCAATGGCCTACGTGGCTTTCAGATGGGACCTTCGTCCTTCGCCTAAGAGCGTTCGCCTGAGTCAGTGCACGGTGGCCTGACCAGTGGCCCTCGTATAAGATGTTAGCACGCTCCAGACCTGGGCCACTCCGTGTACTTCCAACAACCCGCTGGAACCTGCACCCCGCATCCCCTTCATGGTGATCTGAGGACTGCACTCTGGTCCCAGCTTTGCAGGGGCAGAACCACGTGGCGATTCTGTTCTGCGGCTCTATGGCCCAGCCTCTCTGCTCCTCACTGGAAGGACCCGAAAGCCCAGCCTCCTGTCCGCCAGAGAGGACATGTTGAGGCCAATCTCATGATCAGGCCTTAGTTTTACCGAGCATTCAAGTCTGTCCAGGCCCCGGCGGCAGACCAGGTTGCCCAGAACCGAGAAACATCTTTGTCGCAGACACTCGGTCTGAATGTCGTGGCCAAATGCCCCCATCCCCAGGCCTGCCATCGCCCCAATTCCAAGCCCCTCACCTCCAGTGCCCTCAACGGCAGCACTGCTCTGAGCGTCTGCAGCAGGACTCCTGTCCTCTGATGCCACCTCTGCCACAACTTCCCAATCCCTCCCCCTGTGTTTCACTCCAGTTTGGCAATTCAGTGTGGGGCTCTCCCCGGACACCACTCACTGAGGCCTTTACCTGGAAGATGATGAATCTCTGAAGCGGCATCTCCAGGGGTCACAGAGGCAAGAATGGGGCGGGAGAGGTGATGGAAGACTTTCTCCAACCCCACTGCTGCGCTGATCCCACGCTTGAAGAAACACCTGTGAGGCTCATCCCAGATCTCAACCCTGTCATCTAGTCAACAGTCCCCGCCATCCACAGGCGTTTCAGGGACCGGCACCCAGTTGTTTTTCCGACTTGCTTTTGGGGACAGAAAATAACACCCTCTGAAATCACACAGCCAAAGTGCTTCTAGAGCCTTGTGTCTTTGATTCCTGTCAAGCCAGGTTTCTTGATCGTGTCGACCAAAGGGTGGACTTACTTGGCTACCTCCGGATTCCTCCTCGATGTCCCCCCACCCGTGGATCATCCCATTGCTAAATTCTCCAAAGAGCTCCATGTTGCCAAACCAAAGTATCCAATGCTGTGTTGGCCACAGTAACATTCCTTGTTTTCAAAATGCTCTCGTTCCTCAGCTTCTGGGACGGCAGCCCACCCTGGCTTTCCTCCTGCCTCTCAGATCGTTACTTCTAAGTCTCCTTCCTGGCCCATTTCATTTGATCCCCTCCCAAGTCTTGTTTTGTTTTTTTCTCCCGGGGTTCCAACCTCTGCCCTGTGCTCTTCTCATTCGATACACGATCCGTGGGTGACTACGTCGCCACCCAGAGCTCTACCCAGCTGACTTGTTTTCGTCTGTATCCCCTTGTGTGCCTGTGGTTTTGCCATCAACAAGTCTACCAAAGAAATGTCTGCTGGGCCCCAAATCCCCACGGGCTGAACCTATAGGGCGTCTCCACTCAGAGGTCCCATAAGCCCCGCCAATCTGCAGATCACCCCAGACCTGCATTCCCCATCTCACGGGTGGACACTGCCATCCACCCAGTTCCTTAAGACGGAGTCCTGGGGAGGTTGCTAGGTGTGCTCTCCATCACCCCAAGACTCTCTGGGACCTGCTCAGGAAAAAGCTAAACCATGATCCTCACGTTGCCACAGGTGTTCGTAAAGTCGCCTGTGAGGGCTCCGTCTCCGCAGGTACACTCTGAGCACGTCCTCAGAATGCTCCTGGCTGGGGTGGGTTCCCCACAGCAATTCCCGAGGAGAAGACCCACGCCCTGTGACATAACCGGGGAGACTGAAATCCTCACCTTCTGTAAGAACTCCCTGCGCAAGCTCCATGAATGGGGCGGAGCAGTAAGCCCGGGATTTGGAATATAGAGTGAATACCCGGATGTAATCTCTCAGCGAGAAAGTCTGGAAGGCACGTGTCTTTGGGTGAGCATGAAACACGGGATTGCTCAATTTTACTTTTCATCATAAATACCTTGACCTGTTTGGGCTCTTATCTGAGCCCGGGAATGAGTTTGAGAACAAAAGTATAGAAGACAGTTAAAAAACACAACCCACTAAACGTGGCCGATAAGCCTGAGAGCTGAGCATCTCCATCAACGGATCCAAGTCTCAGCCAACGCATTTTCAAAGAATTTTTGGGATCTGTCTGATGAAGTTATCTATACAACGTCGTCTCCGATTTTAAAGTAGCGAAGCGCAAGGGATCTTGACAAGAAATAAAAAGTCGTACGTTTCATGAGCAAATCAGGGGTTTTAACTTCAAACTGGTTTTCGGGAACACTGAGAGCAGCAAGTACAATGTCAGTTTTAAAGCCCGCGTTCACTTTGACGTGTTTGTCCGTTCCTCACAGCCTACACCATCTGCCGGCCACAGCAGGTAATGATGAAGACCTGCTTGCCTTGTAAGGGAGTCTCAAATTTCTGACTTGAGGTGTTCACCTTAAGGATGGTTCTCTTTCCACAGCGGCAAACTAGGTTTTCACAGAGGTTTCCAAATAATGCTCTCGCTGGGGCCACATTCCAGACTCACTTCATCAGATTCCCTGGGGAGGGAGCACCAGCATCTGTCCCTCTTTTTTTTACTAGTAATTTTTAAATTTTACTTCCAGTATAGTTAACACAGTGTTACATTAGTTTCAGGTGTACAGTGCAGTGATTCAACAATTCCATACATCACCCGGTTCTCACTAGGACAAGTGCACTAATTCATCCCCATCACCTAGCTCACTGACCCCCTCACCCACCTCCCCTCCAGTTACCATCAATTTGTTCTCTTTAGCTAAGAGTGTGTTTCTTGGTTTTTCTCTGTCTCTTTTTTTCCTTTGCTCGTTTGTGGTTGTTAAATTCCACGAGTGAAATCATATGGTACTTGTCTTTCTTCTGACTTCTTTGGCTTAGCAATAATCCTCTCTAGCTCTACCTGTGCTATTGCAAATGGGAAGATTTCATTCTTTGTTACGGCTGAATAATACTCCATTGTGTATATATACCACATCTTCTTTATCCCTTCGTCTATCCACGGGCGCTTGGGCTGCTCCCATGCTTTGCTTATTGTAAACAATGCTGCTATAAACATAGCGGGGCCGGTACCCCTCCAATCAGTGTTTTTGAATTTTTGATAAAATACCCAGTAGTATGATTGCTGGACTGTAGGGCAGCTCCATTTTTAACTTTTTAAGGAAACCCCATACTCTTTTCCGACAGTGGCTGCACCACTTTGCATTCCCACCAACGGTGCACGGGCGTTCCTTTTTCTCTACATCGTCGCCAACACCTGTTGTTTCTAGTGTTTTTGACTTTAGCCGTTCTGACAGGTGGGAGGCGATATCTCACTGTGGCTCTGATTTGCATTTACCAACATCACAGATGATGAGTGATGTCGAGCATCTTTTCATGTGTCTGTTGACTGTCTGGATGTCTTCTTTGGAGAAATGTCTGTTCCTGTCTTCTGCCCATTTCTTAAATTAATTGGATGATTTCTTCAGGCGTTGAGTCCTTTTTAAGCTGCTCCAGGAAAGTTTCAATGTGAAGCTGAGGTTGGGAAGCATCGCTGAGCTTCACCTGTCCTGGTTTAAAGAGAATCTTGGACTTTAGAGCCATGTGTACTAATACTGAAATTAAAAAAAAAAAAATTCTTATGTGTCTTCTCTTGCAGGAGCTTTTTTTTTTTTTTAAGATTTTATTTATTTATTTGACAGAGAGAGAGACAGCCAGCGAGAGAGGGAACACAAGCAGGGGGAGTGGGAGAGGAAGAAGCAGGCTCCCAGCAGAGGAGCCTGATGTGGGGCTCGATCCCACAACGCCGGGATCACGCCCTGAGCCGAAGGCAGACGCTTAACGACTGAGCCACCCAGGCGCCCCCCCCCTTTTTTTTAATTTGAGTAGACACACAGTGTTCCATTGGTTGCAGGCGTATGTCACAGTGATTCAACATCTCTAGTGTCATGCTCTGCTCCCCACAAGCGTAGCTACCATCCGTCACCATACAATGCTATTACAATATCATTGACGATATTCCCTATGCTCTGCCTTTGGTCCGGTGACTCTTCCATTCCTTCACCAGAAGCCTGTATCTCCCCCTCCCTTTCACTCAACTTTCCCATCTACCCACCCGTTCCATCTGGCAGCCATCAGTTTGCGTTCTGTATTCATAAGTCAGTAGCTCTCTGGGACCTATTTATTTTACAGCCATATTTAGAACAACTTCAAGGAGTCAGGAGTGTGTTTATGTACCAATGTCTCCTTCTCTAGGGGACACTCAGGCAGGTGGAGGGGAGGGGGAAGGGCCTCAAGGATGAAAAGGCTGCGGGATTTCCATTGTCCTGGTTACCCCCCTGCTGCATATCCCCACTGGCTTGCTGAGTGGGGCAGGGGGCCCTGTGTGTTGGAGAGGGGACAACATCCCTCTCCAGTCTACACATGTCTTCCTGTGGCCAGAGTGAAGCTAAGGGTGAGGCTGCTTACCAAGGAAACTGCAGCCGGTTCCATGGGATTCCTCAAGAATGGAAAAGTCCTAAGTGGGTTTCAGACGCAGGATGGACCACGGGAGCCTGCCCCCAGCCACGGATTTCTGAGCCAATCACTCTGTTCACCCAGTGGCTGCCCGCGCGCGCGAGTACACGCAGACACACAGACACAGGCACAGACGTGTGCACGCACCAGCACTCCGTTCTGTTGTGCATAGGGACTCAGGCTGGCGGCAGCAGCTAGCTCACGTGGAGGAGGCAGGTGATGATGGGTCATGCAGGCAGGACCCAGAGAACACGGAAAGAGAGATGGGGCAGGTTCTTAGTGTTATAAAGTCAATGGCATACCTCTTCCTCCAGGACTTAGACATCTGCATTACATTTTCCAAAGGCTATAATTTGGGGCGCCGGGGTGGTTAGTCGGTTAAGCATCTGCCTTCGGCTCAGGTCTTGATCCCAGGGTCCTGGGATCGGGTCCTGGGATCGAGCCCCGCATCGGGCTCCCTGCTCAGTGAGGGTTCTGCTTCTCCCTCTGCCCCTCCCACCGCCCATTTTCTGTCTGTCTCTCTCTCTCAAAATAATATAATCTTAAAAAAAATATAAAGGCTATAATTTACATACCACAAAGTTCACCCAGTTGAAGGGTCCAATGCAGTGACTTGTAGTACATTTCCGGAGTTGTGCAGCCATCAGCACGATTCAGTTGTACAACATTTCCATCACTCCGGAAGGACCCTGTGTACCCGTCAGCACTCAAGTCCACTCCTACCTCCAGGCCGAGGCAACATCTAAGGTAATTTCTATCTCTTGTAGGTGTGCCCTTTCTGGGCATTTCCTGTAAACTGACTCATGCTTCAAGCTGACTTGTGAGTCCGTGTTTTTCACTCAGCATAACACAATGGAGGCTCATCCATGTTGCTGCAGACATCAGAAGGTCACCCATCTTCATAGACCAGTGGCCTTCTACTGCAAGGGTATGCCACAGGTGGATTATCCTCTTACCGGTGACAGACTTTTAGACTGTTTCCACTTTTTTGCCGTGAATGTCTGAGTACAAGTCTTTGCCTGGGCATAGGTTTCGTTTCCAGTTTCTCCATGTCCTCAGTCTTTGTCTTGCATGATTGCGCCGGCCGGAACCTTCAGTCAATGTTGGAAGGGAACGGTGGGACCGGCGTCCTCGCCTTGGTCCGGATCTCAAGAGGAAAGCATTCATTCTTTCACTACTCAACACGAGGTGACATGAGACTCATTTTTCTTCCAGATGCCCTTTATCAGAATGAGGATGTGCCCTTCGAGCCCTAGGCGGCTGAGGGTTTTTATCACGAATGGGTCTTAGATTTTGTCAAATGTCTGTTCTTTGTCTATCAAGATGATCAACTACGTGGTTTCTGTCCTCGTTATATTACGACGGTGCTTACCTGAGTTGTATTTTGAATGCTAAAGCAATGTTGCAACCCGGGGATAAGTCTCACCTGGTTAGTTGCATACTCCCTCGTAAATGCTGCTGGATCTGGTGCACCGTTTTGTTGAGGATTTATGTATGGATAGTCGTGATAGATACTGGTCTATAGATTTCTTGTGTTGTCCTGTGTGGCTTCGGTAGCAGGGTAATATTGTCCTCACGGGCTGAGTTAGGAAGTGTTCCCTCCTCCTGTCTGTTGTGGAAGAGTCTATGAAGGATGGCTATTATCTCTTCCTACAGTTTAACAGGATTCACGAATGAGGCCCGCTATTTGTCCATTAGCTGGCCCAGGGCTTTCCTCTGTGGGAAGGTTCTTAATTCCCAAGTTCAATTTCTTTACTTGTGATAGGTCCATTCAGATTTTCTCTTTGAGCATTCCATTTTACCCCCATTCTCTCCCCGTGTTTTCTTGCCTCCTGGTGGCTCTGCGTCTGTCTCTGGTCTGGAACCTGGCATGCTGAACATCTCTAGACATCACTGGATCCTGGCTCCCAGTCAGGAACTTGGGACAGTATGCTGTGTCAGATGGGACCCCCCAGATACGCTCGTACACTCGATATGTAGGCAAGGGGACCATGCTCTGAGGTGGGGATGGGGTGGCACCAATGGGTCCCTCAGTTACACCCACCCACCCATTCTCCATGGGCCCCCGGGTAGGCCGTAAGTCTGTGTTTAGGAGCACCCTCAGCAAGCCCCAGGTCCACACTGCCCCACCCTGGTCCTTCCCACTCCTCTCGTCTCCTGGCCGGAGAACTGCACAGCAGATCCATGACGGCTCTCTGCCACGTGTCTGGGTGTCACAGCTCTCCTTGATTAAAGGCTCAAGTCCCAAGGGTCGGGACTGTCTCGCCATTACTCCAAACTGCCCCGCCCAGCAGCCAGCTTAGCACGGAGTGGGGAAGGCAAGGGGAGACAACGAAACCTTCACGAGTGGCTATACATTTGATGGTGGTTGGCGTGGCTACTGGGCTGAGGCCTCCTCTTTCCCGTCTCTGTGAACTCTGCCAGGTGGGGAAGGCTGGCCCTGCCCCAGTGCATTCTGGAGAGGATTCAAAGATGTAGCTTATAAGACTTGGTGCTTCCAGCTGGGAAACGTCCACCAAAGTCACCGGTTCTCCGCACTTCACCCGCAGCCTTTATGGAGGTTACAGTTGCTGAGCTGGTTAAGAGTGCCCACTCTGGAGGCGCCTGGGTGGCTCAGTCGCTAAGCGTCTGCCTTTGGTTCAGGTCATGATCCCAGGATCCTAGGATCGAGCCCCGTGTCGGGCTCCCGGCTCTGCGGGGAGCCTGCTTCTCCCTCTCCCGCTCCCCCCTGCTTGTGTTCCCTCTCTCACTGTCTCTCTGTCAAATAAATAAATAAAATCTTTAAAAACAAAAAACAGTGCCCGCTCTGAATACAGTCCGCCTAGGTTTGTGTGCCACTCCCCCATTCGGTGCCTGCGTGACACTGAGCAAGTCACCTAACCTCTCTGTGCTCTGCTTTCCCACCTACCAATTGAGATTGAGGTCTTGCTCCATGAGGGGTCTTTGGGAGCGGATTACATGAGCTGATACGTGGAAATACGTAGCGTAGTGTCTGATAACTAGTACACAATCAATAAAGTGAAATGCCATGTTATTCCTGCTAACCACACCCCAAATGACCAGTTAGAATTGAGGTCTCGGGAGTTTCAAGAAAGAAAAGTCCTGCTTTAGGGCCCCTGGGCGACTCAGTCAGTTAAGCGTCTGCCTTTGGCTCAAGTCATGATCTTAGGGTCCTGGGATCGAGCGCCCGAGCGCCGCTTCGGGCTCCCTGCTCAGCAGGGAGTGGGCTTCTCTGTCTGTCTGTCTGTCTGTCTCTCTCTCTCTTCCCTGCCCCTCCCCCGCCCTCCCCTCCCCCACTCATGTTCTTTCTCTCTCAAGTTAATAAATAAATAATCTTAAAAAAAAAAGAAAGAAAAGAAAAGTCCTGCTTTACTTACCTTCTCTCTTCAAGTGGGAGAAAAGCCAGGCAGGGTCAGGTGAGCACCTAAGCTCTCGGACGAGATCACAAGTTCGAACATAATAAGCACACCTGTGCTCAAGCCACTTCCCTCTGCAGGAGACTCCTAGATGTTGGCAGCAACACAGCTCTGGGGACTACCTAAAAATAGAGCCTGACAGAAAGCAGAATTTATTTTCAGTTCACAGGAATTGCATGGGCCCTTCCTGGGTACAGAGCGTTGGATCCTGTGTGTGTGTGTGTGTGTGTGTGTGTGTGTGTGTGTGAGTGTGTGGCGGGGGGAGGGAGGTAGATGGATTCATTCATGCCTCCTGAAATGAAAAGGCACGTGTCTAAATCCCAAAACGACTCTTCAGTAACTCAACGATGCTCTATTGTGCAGCAGCAGGCATGAAACTGCTGTTCCCTTGCGGCGACCCAGGGACACCAGGCAACGAACGAGGAAGGGCCCCTGAGCATCCTAAGGCCAGGGGAACCGACACCATCCCTCAGGAACTCCAGCCGTGGGCAGCAGACTCTGTTTCCAACTCTCTGTGGGCAGTAAGACTCTCTTCCCCTTGCTCCCGGATGATGTGAAGGCTGGTCCTGCTGCAGGGCCGCCAATGGTTGATGTGATGGTGTTCCCTGGTGCCCTCCCCGTCCCCTGCTCCGAATCCACACGGTTTAGAACTCCTCTTGATAAATCGTGATCTGCTGCTCTGGGATTTAAATGTCGTGATCTCAGATCTAACAAAGAACAAAGCATTAGGGATCAACAAACCAGAACTCAAAAGCTATTTTCCTTTCATACGTATATTTATTTGGTATGCATGATGAGGTAACCCATCAGAAATTCCGCCAAGGGGAATACTATCACTGTCACGAAGCAGGGAAACGTTAGCCTACATTTAGCTCAGCACATTCATAATGGCTTACACAGATAGCACAATGGTGAACCACTGCATTCCAGTTCCACGTCCCTCTCCGCACTCAGTTTAGCGTCCGATTCTTGGAAGTGGAGCTCAGTTGAGCGCACGGGCATCCCAGCAGACCTAGTGCTGCTTCTGGGAGGCAGTCAGTGACACGGCACAAAAGCACACGGGCCATCACCAGGGCATTCATGCTACAGAGAAACCCTATATCTTATTGACAACAAGGCAGGGAGGAAAGACAGAGATCCGGGGTGGGAAAGTGACAGCATGCATCATGGGAGCCGTAATATAGAAGTTAAGGACCTCTGGTACGCACTGTCCCATAGAAAGCCCCACGGTGACCCAGAAATTCCAGGCGGGAAAAAGGAGGACCTTCCCGGGATTGGATCCATGCTCACACAGACAGAGCGTTCAGTCCTCACGCTGCTCCTGTTCCTTCTCTGACTTCTCTGATTGCTTACTGTTTGGTCCCAAAAGGAATCCATGCTCAGGATCTGGCCACGCCAGCCTCCACGTCTGAATCCGTTCCGATCTCTGTCACGTGAGGGCGAGAGCTTCAGTTTTCTTTCAACCACTGTTTCAGGAGCCTCTGAAACATTCTTTTGCTTTCCTGCTGCATCTCCAGTTGGAGCTTCTCCTCTCTCTCCTGCTGTTGGAGCACCCCTTCGGGCAGAAGGCCGGGCCGGTTGGTCCCCAGGCTGAGGGTCAAGCCACTGAGGCCCTGCACCAGCGTGTCCCAGGAGGAAGGATGCGGGGCCCCTTTCCTCTCTGCAGGCATCCCAGGGACATTGGGCCTATGGCTCTGGCAGTATCGACATTCACATCGGAATCTGTTCTGATCTCTATCCCCTGCTGAGGAAGAGATCCTGGCCTTCCTTTCGACGCGATAAGGTGCCACGTGATCGAGGTGTCGCCGCCTCGCGTGCCCCAGAAGTGTTCTCTTCCTCTGAGGGGACGCCGACCTTTCCCACCGCCTCTCTTGGAGGGTTTTCTCATCCCTGTACCGCTGCTGGAGCAGCCCCTCTGGCAGAGGGGCAGGGTATTTGGCACCCGGACTGGTTTTGAGGTCACCGAGGCCCATCATTAGCAGTTCTGAGAAGGAAGGAGGGGAGGCTGCTGTGACTTCCCGGGAAGTCTCTTCGGAGATCATTGGGGAAGATTCGGGAATCGACGTTGAGTTGCATTTCTGGAGTGGATCCATGGAGGCGTAGTCGGTGCTCACAGCTCCACCTGGCCCTTGGGTCTAGACAGGAAGGGGAAGATGAAGGTTCTCAAAGGGCTGGAAGGTAGCGAGGGACGGGCACGGCCAGAAGAACCCAGACTGCAACACGTGGTGACAGAAGAAGAAAGAAAACCCATTATTATTCCTCTGATGTAACCTTCCCGTGCCTCTGTCTCCTATCTGTGAAATGGGGACCATAACGAGCCCTAGTCGCTGGAACTGTTCCGCACTTTAAATGGGATCAACCATTTCCAAGGGCTCAGAATACTGATGGCATATAATCAGGGTCTCAGAAGGGAGATCCATTATCGCGTCCACATGACCCATCATGCAAAATGTTGCCCTGCAGTCAACCACGTTAAGTCCCTGCTGACATGTTATAACCGTTCTCGAACATCATTTCAAGAACAATCCACGTGTGACTAGCATGTGCTCTCCTCCTAGGTGTTCGTGTACTTTCAAAAAGCAGACGTTTGCTACAATTTAACCATTTCCACCATGGGGAGGGACACATTCTTTTCAATTCTCACAGGCTTTCATCTAGTTAAAAAGGATATTCAAGCCGATGGAAATTATTTCAGAAATCCCCTGTAAGAATAAATAAGAATTTACCGAAGCCTAAGAACAGAAATCAATGAAATTTCTAACAAGACACATTAAAGGAACTCAAATCAAAAGCTGCTTCTTTGAAATGATCAAGAAAATTGCTAAGCCTCTCACAGGACTGATGAAGGAAAAGAAGAAAAACAGAAGAACAAAGCAAGATACATCCTACTTCCTGCTTTCTAGCCATATGGCAAAGCCAGAAAATCACAACAGTGTGGTACTGGCATAAAAACTGACATACAGACCAATGGAACAGAATCGAGAGCCCAGAAATAACCCCACGCATATACGGTCATGACACAGGAGTCAAGAATACTCAACGGAGAAAAGACAGTCTCTTCAATAAATGGTGCTGGGAGAATGGAATCTTCACATGTCAAAGAAGAAGGCTGGATTCCTGACTTACACGCAGAAGAAATTTACATGAAATAGATTAAAGACATAAACGTAAGACGGAAACTATGAAACTCCTGGAAGAATACTATTCAACAAAAAAGCCCTTTGACATGGGTCTTGGCCATGAATTCTGGATATGATACCCAAAGCACAGACAACAAAGTAAAAAAAAAAAAAAAAACAAAAAAACAAAAAAACAAGCGGGGTTACATGTAAGTAAAAAGCTACACACCAAAGAAACCACCAGCAAGGTAAAAAGATATCTTACAGGATGGGAAGAAAATACTTGAAATCCATATATCTGTCAAGGCATTAGTTAATATCCACAATACAGAAAGAACTCATACAACTCCATAACAAAAAGGCTAATAATCCAATTTAAAAACAGGTAAAGGATGTGAATACATGTTTTTCTAAAGGAGACCTACAAATGGCCAACAGGGACATAAAGAGCTGCTCCAAACCACTAATCGTCAGAGAAATGCAAATCAAAACCACAATGAGGTCTCACCTCACACCTTTCAGAACGGCTAGCAACAAAAAGACAAGAGATAAAAATGCTGGCTCGGATGTGGAGCATAAAGAAATCAGGGGCTGCCTGGGTGGTGCACTCAGTTGAACACCAACCGGCTGACTTTTGGTTTCCGCTCAGGTTCTGATGTCGGGGTCGTGACATCGAGCCCTGCATCGGGCTCCATGCCCAGCGGTGAGTCTGCTTAAGTCTCCCTCTCCCTCTGCCCCCCACCCCAGTGCACTCTCTCTCAAATAAATAAATAAATAAATAAATCTTAAAAAAGATGTTTTGCATTGTTGGCGGGATTGTAAATTGGCACAGCCAGTATGGAAAACAGTATGGAGATTCCTCAAAAAATCAAAAACAGAACTACCATATGCTGCAGACCTTCTACTCCGGAGAATGTACCTGAAGGAAATGAAATCACTATGTCAAAGACATACCTGCACCCCATGTCCACAGCAGCATTACTTACAATAGCCAAGACATGGACACAATCTAGGTGCTTTTGATGGATAAACAGATCAAGAAGACACACACACACACACACACACACATGCACGCATGCACGCATGTGCACACACACACACACACACACACACACGAATATTATTCAGGCACAAAAGAGGAGGAAATCCTGTCATTCGTGACAACACAGATGGACCCTGAGAGCATTATGCTAAGTGAAATAAGTCAGAGAGAGACAAATATGATATGATGTCACTCATATATGGAATTGAAGAAAACCTCCCAAGTTTATAGAAAAAGATATCAGATTTGTGGTTATCAGAGGTGGCAATTTGGGGAAGGAGAAAAAACCTGGAGGATGGTGGTCAAAAGGAACAAACTTCCAGTTCCAAGGTAAACAAGTACCGGGGGCATCATGCACGACATGATGGCTCTAGTTAACACTGCCGGGTGGTGTGAATGAGAGTTGTTGGGGAGTAAATCCTAAGAGTTCTCTTCACAAGGAAAACACTGTTTTCTTTTTCTTCTTTTTCTGTCTATATCAGATGGGGATGGTCAACTAAGCTTATTGCGGTAATCCTTCCATGATACATGTAAGTCAAAGTATTATGCTGTATCCCTTCTACGCTGCTCTGTGTCAACTGTATTTCAAGAAAACTGGAGAAAAAGAGAGAGAAAAGAGGGAGAGAAGAAATAAGTTACCAATAGCAGGAATGAAAGAGGACGTCTCGCTAGAAGCCCAGCAAATCTGAAAGAAACAGAAGGCAATATTACATTCAATTC
The DNA here is from genome assembly GCF_023065955.2 of Ursus arctos. Classification (NCBI taxonomy): domain Eukaryota; kingdom Metazoa; phylum Chordata; class Mammalia; order Carnivora; family Ursidae; genus Ursus; species Ursus arctos. The sequence goes on from NC_079873.1 coordinate 43,991,774, forward strand.
TACATATACAAATGCAACAAATAGGAAATGGATGAATTACCCCAAACCCATAAGCTACCAAAACTTACCCAAGGAGAAATAACATGCATAGTTCAGTATCATTTACAGAAATTGAATCAGTGGTTTAAAACCCTTGACAACAATCCCAGATGGTATTGCCAGTGAATTCTACCAAATATTGACAGGAAACACAGACACACGCAGAAATCCTACACAATTGCCTCCAGAAAACTAAGTGGAGGAAACACTTGCAAGTGATTTATGAGGCTAGCATTTCACTGATACCAAGAAAAGAAAACTACTGACCAATATTCTTTCTTAGCGCAAGCACAAAATTCCTCAACAAAATACCAGCAGTGAACTTCAGCAATCTCTTCAGGGAAAATGCACCGTGATCAGGTGGGTTAGCCCAGGGAAGCAAGGGTGGTTCAATAACTGAAAGCCCACGAAGGCAATCCTCAGAGTTAGCATATAACTGATTAATCAGTGTCATCTACAGTTTAAGATGAAAGATTAAAAACAGGGGCGCCTGGGTGGCTCAGCCATTAAGCGTCTGCCTTCGGCTCAGGTCATGATCCGAGGGTCCTGGGATCGAGCCCCGCATCGGGCTCCCTGCTCGGTGGGAAGCCTGCTTCTCCCTCTCACACTCCCCTTGCTTGTGTTCCCTCTCTCGCTGTCTCTCTCTGTCAAATAAATAAATCAAATCTTAAAAAAAGATGAAAGATTACAAAGAAAACTGATAGACTCAATGCTATGCCTATCAAAATCCCAATGGCATTTCTCAGTAATAGAAAAACAATCCTAGAATGCATCTGGAACAACACAAGACCGAGCACAGCCAAGGCAACCCTGAGGAAGAACACAGTTGGAGGTACCAAAGCAGAAAGGGTAGGGGCAGAAAGACAGACACAGACCAATGGAACAGAATAGAACCCAGAATAAACCCAACGCATGTACAGTCAACTGATCTTGACGAGCACGCCAATAATACGCAACGGGGAAAGGACAGCCTCCGTCAAATGGCGCTGGGAAAACCGGATGCCCACGTGCAAAAGGATGACATTGGACCCTCTGTTACACCACACACGAAAATCAACCCAGAGGGGATTGAAGATGAAATAGAAGACCCAACGCTGTGAAACTCCTGAAAGAAAACATAGAGAAAAAGCTGCATGACATTGGTCTTGGCGATGATCTTGTGGAATCAACACCCATGGCACAGGCAAGAAAAGCAAAAACAGACAAGTGGGACTACATCAAACTTAAAAGCTTCCGCACAGCAGAGGAAACCACCAAGGCGAAAAGGCAATCTGCAAAATGGGCAAAAACATTTGCAAACCACGTATTTGATAAGGGGGTTGATTTTCACCATTTATAACAAACTTTCCTAACTCAAGAGCAAGAAAACAAACAAAGCGATGTAAGAATGAATGGGCAAAGGATCTGAATAGTCATTTCTCCAAAGAAGACCTACACATGGCCAAAAGGCATATGAAAAGCGGCTCCACATCACTACTCCTCAGGGAAAGGCAGGTCAACATCGCAATGAGATATCGGGCCACACGCGTGAGGATGGTTCTCGTCAAACCAGCTACCAAACACAGCAGATCCCAAGTGTCGCTGGGCATGCAGAACACGGAAACCCTTGTGCCCTGTCAGTGGGAATGCAAACTGGCGCAGCCATAGCAGAAAGCAGTACGGAGGTTCCTCAAAAAGTTAAAACTAAAACTGCCACAGGTTCTTGCTCATACCAGGGTGCCCCCCCTCCAAAACGACAAAAACGAAAAACCAAAACACCTACCGTATGATCCAGCAATCCCACTCCTGGGTGTATGTCCAAACGAACTGAAATCCGCACCTCAAAGAGATGTCCGCGCTCCTGTGTTTACTGCAGCTTTCGTCACAGGGGCCAGGGTAATGGAAACCACCCAACTGTCCATCAACAGAGGAGTGGATAAAGGAAGCGTGGCACGTATACACAATGGGACATGATCAGCCGCACGAGAGAGAAGGAAATCTTACCATCTGCAGGCCAGCTGCTGTGGATTTAGGAAGCGGGACGGACGATGCTGCCTCTCACTCAGTGCCTTCCACGCGCCACGTAATGCCGGCTAGGTGTTTCACATCTATTCTCTCCTGCAGGTCTCCCAACAAACCTGGGGAGGCAGAGTGACTGCCCTTTTACCAGGACGAATTTGAGGCTGAAGGAGAGAGACTGACGTGGCAGGAATTCCAGTGCCCTGGAATCCAGTGTGAGTGGCAACCGAATTCTGGGGTGCAGGGAGGTGAGTCTGGAGATAAAGGCAGGCACCGGGACACAGAGAGCTTCCAATGCCATGTGGCAGTAACGGAGTGTCACATGCTCTGTTTCCTGCCGCCCCCCCCCCCCTCCCGACCCCAGCACCAGAAGCAGCCCCTAACTATCTGGGGACAGAACTGGAGTGAGCTGAACTCATGCACACTATGGAAGATGATGTGTATTTGTGTTCTCTCTGCTGGGAGACCCACAACGGAAAATCCAGCCTTCTGGCAAGGGGTCATCTGTGTGTGACACAAAGGATGACAAGAGAGTGGCACAGAGAGTCTCTAGGGCTGAATGGACACGTCTGATGCCATCTTTATGTTCTTGGCTGTGGCTCACAGTGTGAAGCGTGACCTGCAACTTACCCCATAGCAGTCTCAGTGGTTGTCAAGACAGGGGACGTGCCAGGTACAATTCTGTGAGCCATCCTTGCATTACCTCACTACACACTCAGAAATGCAACCCTCTCTGTTTGGTATCGTTACTACGAAGAATAATAAACCCATTTCACAGGCGAGGAGAGTAATGCACAGAAGGCCAAGTAAATTTCTCCAGAGGACATGGCTACAAGTGGCAGAACTGCGTTGGAAGGAAGGGTGTCTAGGATCAGAGCTTGTGTCCTTACCCATTGTACGGCATGGCGCCCACAAAACAGAGAACCAGACCCCACGATGCTCGCCATATCAGGAAGGCAGCCTTGTGCTGTGAGTAAAGAGGAGACCCCTCCGCAAACAGGCCTAAGCACAAAGGCAATTCACAATCACACAAAACGGAATCAGAAGGAAGGGTGGGCACAGGCAGGGCACACTCCGGGAACCAGTGATGCCATCAAGGACGTAGGTTCTTTCCAGCTCTGATCTGGCCTTTCCTGGAACAGATGTTCCAGGACCAACACCCAGATACAGCAACGTCCAAGTGCACAAAGAGACTGTCTAGTCCTGTATCTCTGCTATGAACAAGGAAGAACCTCAGAAGCCTTCCAGCAAACAGTCTCTTCCTTTCCCACTGGCCAGCATGGGCTCACACCCCCATCCCGCAGTCAGTCAGGAGGGACTGGAAGGCGACGCCACATCTGTCCTGCACGAAAGGTTTGTGAACGTAAGGGCTGTGAGGAAGACCTTCGCCTCTTATTCATCTCTAGGGACTCAGGCAGCGTTTCTACCAGGAAGCCTCCTTTGCCCTCTTTCCTACATCCTGGATGGCGGACCTTCCTCTGAACTTCCACGACACCCCGCGTTTCCCCTATCCCAGCCCCAACCCCACCCGGCTGTCAGAGGCGGATTATTTGTTTCACTCACCAGCCCAGGAGCTGACAGAGTCAAGGGACTTTGTCTTGTGCACCCATCAGAGCCTCAACCCCAGTGGGCGTTCACAAATACCTACCGAATGGGATAAAGGAGAACGGGAGGCCCTTTCTAAACATCTCGTTTGGTGTATCAACCCTGCAGAATCCATATTTTCCACTGTCCCCAAGGAGAAAATGCCTGTGCGGAGAGGGTAAGTGACACCACAAGAGCTCACCTCCACTAAGAGAGACAGGACTCCAGCCCAGGCGCATCCTGACTCCAGCAGTATGCACCCTTGGTGGCGATGCCTCTCTGGATTACCCGTAAACCCCGAGGCTTGGCCTAGAAAGTAACCCCAAGGGAGTGACCTCAGGCTTCTTGAGGAGGTGACCTTTCAACAAAGATGTGAACATGAGGGGAGTCTGAGAGGCAGATATCTGGGGTCAGGACTTTCCCGACAAGAGGGAACGCTCGGGAAGAAGCGACTGAAGCAGAGGCTGCCGGACACAGTGCAGATCCTCTCGGGAGGCTGGAGCAACTGGGGGTGGGGCCGGGAGTGAGAGTCTCACAGAAAGCGGGGACAGCAGAGGGTGACGGGCCCTAGATCCTGCTGGGTGAGCAAGCTTCTGCTTAGTCAGCTGGACCACAAAGGACACCCACGGATCACAGACACTAAGTGACGGCCTGTATCAGGCTGTAAGGGAGGCAGACGAGGGACACGGAGAAGACCGTTCAGAGAAGAGGCAGATTTGGGCAAAGAGCTGGAAGGACAGTGAGGAGGCGCGCCTCCTTGTGAGGCTGACAGCACTCGCCTGGACCGACACAGCCTTCCCCTGGGTGCCCACGTCCCTGTCCCCACCGGCATTTGTGCTCTAGCCATAGTATCACACCCTTAATTAGCGGCCTGAATTCACTCAACAGTCCACCTGCTGGACAGATCATTGTGGGCACCTGCTATGTATGTGCACTGGTCACCTGGTACTTGACAAACATTCTCGGAGCTGACAGGTGCTCCAAAGATCTTGATCCGAGTCCCACTGTGAGACCAGAACTGTGGCTGATGGGGCAACACAGTGTCCCACACAATTAAAATATCTTTATAGCCTCGTGTTTTTTTTTTTTTTTATGTATCTACAATTAGAGATGGTACGAAAGATGCAACCTTCCCCCTCCTCCCAAAGAGAATCTGAGTACAGAGATGGCCGGTTTCCTCCCCTTGTCACCCAGAAATAGCTGGTACAATAGCCACCCTTTATGATGAAGTCATAACATCACCTTGGGTCAGGGTCCTTCATTCATTGAAGAAACACGTTCTGAGCACCACCTAAATACCATGCATCAGTTTCCCGCACACGGTTTGGGGATGCAGGGATGATTTAGGCTGTATCTGCCAGCAGATGACCACCACATGTCGTGGGAGAAGCGTGTTGGCGGAATTTAAGTCACGGTACCTTAGGAACACAGAGGAGGGCAGCTTAACCCTACGTAAGTGTACTTAGGTACACTTCTGACCCACTTCTCAGGGGTGGGGAGGTTGCTGAGGTAGGCACTTGGAGCACCCACATTTTACAGACCTGCAAGCTGAAGAACCGAGAGATCCCCACAAGTAGAGCCAGATTTCGGTCCTTGGGCTACTGAGCTCCAAACCACCATTGCCGTTTGGCCAGCTCCACAACTGTGATGCAGCCACGGAAACCACTTCCTCTGCCTCTGCTTGCCTCTCAATTCACACCATCTGGTCAATAGAGTGAGACTGGTGGAGACCTCGTTTGGGGCGAGGGGTGGTTTGCAAAAGTCTCTCTACTATGGCAAAGGACCTCCCCACAGGGGAACCCTGGAAGCTGAAGTCCTGCTTGGCCACTGGCTCTGAGGCAAGCCTTCCACGCCAAGGGACTCCCTGGTCTGTTGGGCTGTTGCTTCGGGGCCGCTCCTCAGAGGCCAGACACAGAGTCTTAGAACCTTTCGGGGTTGCTCCACCTGGCTGGGTACCTGCATTTCAAGGGGGGACACGGTGTTCCGACCATGATGACTATGCAATCGTGGAACAGTATCTGCATTTCGGCAACTGAAACCCAATCCTGAAACCCCATCCAGGTGTGTCATTGCGAGCGCAATGCCGGCTGCGGAGTCAGGCAAAATGGAGGTGTGATTCCCAGATCCACCCTCTCCTGCATCAGCCACCTAACTCCTTTCAGTTGGTTTCCCTGTGTACGGACGCTGGGCTTTGAGACTTACCTTGAGCCTTTGGGTAATCAAACTGTATATACCACGCACACCTTAGCTCCTCGAGAGCTAGGCTGCAGGAAGAGGCAATCACACCGTGCCCTGAGTTAGGGACACATCAGCAATGGAGGGACGTATGCCAGGTCCCCGGGAGTCTAGTCCCACCTTCTGTCCAGGGTTGGGGGTTGGGGTGGTGGTGGTTGGACTGGTGGTTCTTTTTTTTTTTTTTAAAGATTTTATTTATTTATTTGACAGAGAGAGAGACAGCCAGCGAGAGAGGGAACACGAGCAGGGGGAGTGGGAGAGGAAGAAGCAGGCTCCCAGTGGAGGAGCCCGATGCGGGGCTCGATCCCAGGACCCCGGGATCACGCCCTGAGCTGAAGGCAGATGCTTAACGACTGAGCCACCCAGGCGCCCCTGGACTGGTGGTTCTTTTTTCTTGTCCAAGGCACACACTTCATTTCACACCGAGGTGGGTTGTAGCGAATGAGGGTAATCCTCACAGTTGAGTCTAGTCTATGGAAGGGAGAACCAGCAGTGGGGTCACACTCTCCACTGGATGCTGGAGGAACAGACACAGTTTCCTCCAGGGCTTGCTGGCACCTGGTGGGGGCCCCTAGGGAGTCAGATTCCCTCGGAGAGTTCCCATAGGAGCAGGCAGCTGATCCTTGCCTCCCTGACAGCCACAGGGACTGATTAATCAAAGCCCTTGTAAAGGGAAGACCAGTTAGTATACTTTCTCTTGTCCTCACAGAAAACTCAGACTGCAACTTACTGTGAAAAATGAACTCATCAAAACAAAGTCCAAGGGAGGGGGCTGAAGGCCTGCTTATTTCCTGGGTCACAGGTGCCATGAAGTGACATATTTTTTCCATGTTTCTGCTTATCCCTCCTCACTGGAAGGTAGGACCCCTCCACATTAGGAAAATTTGTGCCACATTCCAAACTCCGAGTTCAAACGCATCCAAGGCTCCGTGTAAAATGAGGTGAGATCTTTGCCGAGTGTAATCCTATTCTAAGCAAGGAAGCCTTCTCCAGAAAAACTCTGCTGCCAGATTGCATTTCCAATTAGCTCACTGAGAACCAGAGTAAAACATCTGTCCATTTGGGGGAATTTATAATGCAATCTCCATCACTTCTTTTCAATACAAAGTTCTGTGAACAGTGCCTTTTCAACCAGGTACTCCTCAGGGTAAATGGAAATTGCTCTCTACTGAACCTGACAGCCGAACGTTAAGTAGGAATCAGGCAAATGAAGTGAATCCTCGATCTACACGGGATGGCATGCATGGGGCTGGGGAAATGAGAGGCAGGGAGAAGAGTGTCTGGGTCCACTGGCCATCTACTGAACAGAAGGAGGTGGAAAGGGGCTGGAATGTGGCGTGGGGGTGGAGCAGGAGGCGGTGTGCCGAAGATGAGGCATTTGAGGGGAGGCAAGGCCTGCTGTGCCTGCTCCAAGAGGCCGGACGTTACCGTAAGTGCAGCAGGAAGCCCCTGTAGAGTTTTGAGCAGGGCAGACAAGACCAGCTTCGGATTTAAGAAAGGTCCCTCAGGCAGTGGGATGAAAACATTCGTGGCCAAGGGTCAAGACTGGTGGTGATTATCAAGCAGAGATGAAGGTCATCTGGACTAGGCAACCAACCATAGTGATGGAAGAAGTGTCAAGATCTTATTTAGAAGGACGGAGGAGGCTGGATTAGCTGGCCTTGGTGACTGAAGGGGTGGTGAGAGAGGCAGCAAGGAAGGATGGCTTTAAGGATCGCTGGCCTAAGCAGCTGGGTAGAAGGCTGCTTTTCACTGAGTTAGGCAACAGCGGAGGAGATGCAGATGTATGGGGGGTGGGGGTGGGCGCGGTCAGTTTTGGACATGTTGTGTGTTCTCTGCCTGGGGCCCTCAACCACCTAGTACCTCAGTGACTTGGGGGAGCTGACCCAGCCTCTCTGTGCCTCGGATGCCTCATCAGGAATAGAAGGATATAAAAATTCGGAATATAGCTAATTTCTGTTTCATTTAGTCTAGCATAATGTTCTCCCTTTGCAGAGCACAGTGCTGTTTGACAGTCAGGTATTCCCTAGGTAAAATGGGAGTCTCTCTACTTATCCATATACTGGTCGGTTTTACTTAACTGCCTTGTGTGTTTTCAACATGCAGCACGCGTTGGCAGTGCTAAAAGAAAAAAAAAAATGAACTCAAAGCAATGTGTTTAACACACGTGTGCCATAGGTTAGCCCATCAGCCTCTCTCTCAGAGACTCAGCCCCCCTTCAGGCCCTCCAGTCTTCCTCCTGTAGCCTCACTCCCTCAGGGATGGTTGGTGAGCCTTTGGGACCTACTCTCTCCAATACTTCTCTTCCCCGTAAAGTCATCTCCAGGGTCCCAGGGAGTGGCTAGCACTTGTTGAGTACAATGTGTCTGTGGGCCTGTCAGTTGTCTCAGGTGTGTGGTTTAGAGAGGACAGACCCAGATCTGGAAACCAACACTCTGTGCCTGCATAGCCGACAGGTGAAGAAGCCAGCCAGACCAAGATCTGAACAGGGCCCCACCACTTTTCCTTGTTTGACTTTGGGCAGGTTACTTAATCTCTCTGTGGTCAGTTTCCTCACCTGTCAGATGAGGACAATGATCGGTTCTGGGATAATGACTCATTTTTGCTTCCTTCCTTTAGATCAGGAAAATAGTACCTGTTAAAAACTTCAAGTATCGATTACTTCCAGGGCTAAAAAGAGAATCTCTGCTTATCTGGACATCTGCTTGGACAGGCACAAAAGAGGCCAAGCACATTTTTACCCTGTAGACAACGCTGAACTTCACCCGAGCCCTGAAAAAAGCCACAGGAGAGAAATCTCTAGAGGCTCTCGCGTTCCAGAAATGGATTACCATAAAGGACCACTCTTCCCATTGTAACTTAGACAAGGCCTGCAGTTCACTCTTTGTCATACCTCCCGTCAGTCTCTCGGGTGACTCTTGGGTTTACATGTGACAAGGCCAAACACACAGACCTTCTTCCTTCTTTGGCTGAAGGGCCAGACACAGTCCCTCCAGCTCCCTGCTGTCTCAGGAACAGCAAGTGCGATTAAAAGTCAGTCCTCCCGAAACTAGCTAGACGCAGAGAGAACCATTTCCTGTTCGACTGACAGACTAATCCTGAATGCAGAAACACCCGTACCTTAAACGTCCCCACTATAACGTGTCTACTCATCCCTATGAAGAAAGGGCAAAACACCCTGCCGAGACACACTGATCTTCAGATCCGGGGACTCTCCGGACTGCAAGAACTTGAATAGACAAGCTCTCTACTAGTTGTGCTTTTCCCTTTGCCAGCGTACATGCATAGCCTAAGCAAAAACCCCTAGTAAGAAAACAAAAATTAGTTAACAGGTACTCCTCACGCGTGCGCTCTACAGGGAACGTAACCAGGCTGTCACGCAGAAGCCCCACCCCACCCAGCTCGGCACCAGGTATGTCGTCTGTAACGTCACCCGCAGCGCCCGGAAACTCTCCCAGCGACCTCAGGAAGCATTCGTTCTGTGCAGTCACTCTGGTGCGCCGCCGTGGCGGGGTGGGGGTGGGGGCGGGCTCAACCCTCCCAACTCGCGGGGTGCTTACGTTTCGGGTTTCATGCACCCACGCCGCGGCCCACGGAGAGGAGCCCACTGTGCCCCGGGACACTCCCGTCTCCCTCCCGGCCCCGTACAGCCCGAGGAATGCTAAAAACCACACGGCTTCGGCACATGGTCCCATCCCTATGACGTCACGCGCAGTTCCGCAGCCCCGCCTTCCGTGGGGCGCGCGTGGCTGTTCTCTCTAGGAAGCCGGGAGGACGTCTCCTCTCGGTTGTCTTAACCCTTCTGTTTTCTGGAGGCGCGTTTCCACCGCCTAGGCTGAGGATGGGGCGGGGGGCGGGGGCGGTAGGTGCGCTGGCGGCGGGCTGGCGGGAACCTGATCCCGGGAAAGAACGAGGGAAAGCGAGGGCCTGAGAGGGAGCGAGGGAGAATCTCCCTAAACAGGCCGTATGCGCATTAGTGTCGCAGGACTAGCGTTCTCCGTGAGCCATGAGCGAGCGGTGCTGTCTGAAAGAATAGCTGTTTTTCTCACAAGCCCTATCTCAGCCGTATCAGCAGTGCGATCTGAGAACCTGCGTATGGCGTATTTCTCCTTCTCTGGTTAGGGTTGCCATTTTTAGCGGAGACGAGAGGGAGACTTCTAACGGGCAGTGCTAGACCCTGGGACATCACTGGCTCCAGTGTTCCACGGGGTCAGAAAGAGTCAGTTTCTTTGGCATTGCCTCCTGTATTTGCTGAGAAATTCTGTCTGGGTGGTGAGAGAAAGAGAGGTCACGATGTGACACAGGAAAAGACATGCTTTTAATAGGCTCTGTGATTCCTACACTGCTTGCAATTATTTAGACCGTAGTAATCAGATTACAAGCTGCAGTGTATGAGATTTGGAGAAAGAAGGCATCTTTGGTTGTCCAGTCTGCTAGAATACAGCCGATCCTGACAGTAGACATATAGTGTGATCAGAAATTTGGTTTTATAATTAATCACAGGATTCCATTTACATTTCCAATACAATTTCCTTATGCTGACTACTACTGTGTGTGTGTGTGTGTGTGTGTGTGTGTGTGTGTGTGTGTGTGTGTGTTGTTAGGGTGGTTTTGCTTGTTTTGTCAAAAACATAAAATGGAATGGCTTTTCTTGCCTGAGCCTCTCAAGGTACCAGCAACAGAGAAAGGATTAAAAAAAAAAAAAGATTCCATATTTTGAGGAGATTTGCAACAACTCCCTATCAAAAGGGCAGGGTCTCTTACCTGGAACCTCTTGGGATTCAGTAAAATGTTTTGTGAATAGTTTGTTTTTTTTAGGGAAGCACTGGTCCTGGCGTTTTTAGTTGGATATTGACTACATTTCAGACTGTACTGGAGATTTGCATGAAATAGGTAAGTTTCAGCTCTGGATTGAGAGAACCCAACCCTAGGGAAGGGTCTGAGGGAAGCACACCACAGAGAGTCAATGGTGGAGACAAGGAAGCCAGGTTATTGGGAGCTGGAATGGATGAGTCCCAGTGGTCAACTCAGATCAAGCTCTGTCTTTCTGGACAGTTGTCAGACTGAACAATGGGTAGAGGTCACAAACACCTCATGTCTGAACTCGGTATGTGACAAAGTCTCTCAATGGGGATGTAAACAGCCACGTGGCTCAGAAGTTTCAATGCCTGCAACACAGCACCACAGACAGAGGAGGCCTCACCCTGGGCCTGGAATATCCCTCCAGCTCAGAAGCATCACAACCTGGACACAGACTCCCAAATACCTCACAGACCTCACACTCTGGCTCACAAGACCCAAACTATCCCAATAACACACTGAGGGAAGCCACCACATAGACTCAGTGGCCTAGACAAGGAAGCTGGGTGTTTGGGAGCTGGAGTGGATGAGCTCCAGACCCAGGAAAGGGCAGCTAGGAGACCTCAGTGCATTGGACATACAAGATCAAACAACCCACAGAACTCAACTCTTGGGAACCCAAGAATCTTATGAGGAAGGAGACACGAAACAGCCGAGAGCCAATAAATTCTAAAATACAGATCCACATGCATTTTAGGAACCTAACAACCTGCAACACAGAAACTTAATAGCTCGCAGGCCTCACACGCTGCACATAGATGCCACACAATCACAGAGCTCGCAACCCTGCATGCAGACACACAAACAGCACAGAGCACCTGCACTGTGAACACTCGGACACCTCCTGTCTTGTGACAAATCACCTTTGTGATCTTACAACCTACAGTAGGGGCCCCCAGGCGCTCAAATATGCCAACCTCGACAGAGACCCTCAGGAGAGCTCAAACCCCAATTCCTGAAATACATCATGGCAACAGCCCCAGACACCTTACATTCTGCACACTGCACCCAAAACAGGTCAGATACCTCACACACTGGGAGAGAGCCCTGAACAGCCCAGAGAACCCTCACTTGGGACACACAACACTCCACAGCTCAGTGATCGCACACGGCGGACACACCCTCACACAGCTCAGAGATCTCAAATCTTGGACAGACCCCAAACCAGCTCAGAGAAATGACATCTTGCCTTTGAACACAAAAAGTCACCCCATACAGGACACACGCCAATGAGAGCCACAATGAGGTCTCACCCAGCCCCATAAGTGACACACAGAGACTGAAAGACAGAATTACAGAGAGCCTTTCTGGAACCTCCTTTTCCAGGGGGAAGGATGACCCCCAGGTTTTGCCATCATTGGCTGTTTCTGGACAAAGACACAGCTGCACTAGGCCCAGGTCACACCCAGGAGGGCAGCACCCCCTGCGCCAGGCTTGACACACAGTAGAGCCCTCCGCCCATCAAAAGAGGGATACCCTCTAGGATGGAAGTGTTCATACCATCCTCAGGAGACTCACACTGTCCTTAAGACCCCTCAGCCCTGCTGAGGAGTGGAAGCTGTGGAAGGTGGAGCAGGAAAGTCCCACGCTGCTCATGGTAGATCCAGCGCCCCCCCCCCAGCCTCGTGGGAGGCCTGGCCCACATCCCATTCACCCTAAACACAGTGCTTCCTTCAGCCTTCTCAGCCCCTAAACCTTGGAGGCACTGCAGCCACCTGGTTTTCCCAGTGTCTAGCTGAGCCCCGAACGGAAGGACACCTTCAGCCAGCAGATCCTTTGCAAGCCCCTGAACACGACGGGGGAAGGAGATGGTGAAGGGGTTCACACTGCCCTGCCAGGTAGACATGCCAGACCACGTACCTGACCCCCGAAGGGTGCCTCTGTTCCACCCACCCCTCCACCTTATCATCTCCCCATCCCCGGAGAGGAAACCTGTCCCCTCCTCTCAATGTCTAAGTCTGCTTTAAAGGGAAAGGTGGCATGGCATGAGGTTCTCCGGTTCCTGCCGGGCTTTGTGCACACTGTGAGGCACGTACGTCTCCCCCCTCCTCTCCCACCATGAGGCCAACACCAGAGCAGGGCTATTTGCTCATGGGCAATATCCACTGTAGGGCAGTGGGATTTGGGGACAGAGGCTGATGTGGGCCCGACTGGTGCACCGGGGACACACACACTGGCCCACCTCTGAGGCCATGGTGGATTGTCACTGCCCCAGGAACACAGGAGCCCAGTCTTGCACTTGCAGCCTTTCAGACCCAGGTGTGAATACAGTCAGGGCTAAATGACTGACTGGTGAGAAGTTCACTGACTTGAGAATCCACCTATGTCTTACTTACCTACCCTCACCCAAACATCTCCCGCCTAATGCTTAAAATCCCATCATTTAAGTAAGTGTTCACCTCTTTGGGCTGAGTAGGCCACCACCATCCGTTTCCCTGGAGAAACCTGGCCTGCAGTATGTCATGAGCCCCCTGAAAGATCTCCGCCCATCCAGGACCTACACATGGAGTCTGGTGGGCACCTACCGGAGAAAGATTTAGTGATTTGCTATTGGGCTCTGATATCCATATTGTGGGATCCACTACCCACTGTTAAAAACGTAAGGGGAAGACAGACTAGAGGACAGAATAAAAGCCAGTGATCCCACTGAGCTGGCGAGTATCTCCAGCCTCTTTTGCTGATGAGCAGCCTGAGGTTCCAGAGGAGGATTCCAAACCCTTCACTTCCACCTCCACTCTTCAAAGCCCCACCTCTGCACCTATAAACTCTCTGAGGACACCCCCACCTCCAGCCAATGGGTGTTCTCTCCCCTGGAAGATCCTGGTAGGTAATCCCATCTAGACCGATCAGATCCAGGGGTGTCCTTCATCTCTGCCCTGCTCACCCATCAGGGAACCAGTCACGTGCTTCCCTGCCATGTTCCCTGGTCCCCGCTTGATTACAATCTGTAGAGCTGACGGGTTGGGGCCAGACGTGGGATGATGGTGACCTCAGGGGAGGCTCAGGTCCTTGCATGGTGGTGAGCTCCCCTGCACCCTGCACACCATGGTCTGTTTGGGAACACAAGGCTCCCTCACTCCAGCTGTGCGTCCCAGAGCGGACTGCTTCTTCCGAGCCTCTCAGTGGTACATCCTAGTACAGGAAGGTACCACCCACCGCTCCTCTACCAACCTTTCACCCCACACTCGGTGATTTGCCCAGACAGGGTCACATCACCCCCCCAGCTCCCCTCCTGCCCGGGGGAATACACCTAAATGGGTAGTGGATTGCTCCAGCTCAGTCTCGCTGCTCTTAAAAATCCCCCACAGGGATCATTGCAGCTGCAGACTCCAAGATCTTGGAGACGGCCTGGGAGAAAGAGCTCAGCCTCCGGTCAACAGCCCCTACTTCGTGAATGGGGTGCTGACGATGCCAGCAAAGGGGCGTTTGTTACCCCAGCCACACCGGGGGAAGCATGAATTGCTAAGAGAACTTTGCAGGGCTCTGTGGCGGCACCTACCGAAATTTGATTCTACCCTGTCCCCACCCACAGCACAATTTCAGCTTCATGAAAAGAGGCGCACACGTGGGTCTTCTGTGATGTCTCTCCAGCATGTAGAACAGTATCAGGTACACAAGTAGGTACTTCAGAGATGTTCCTGTAGCCAAAGGAACCTGTGATCCAGCAATTTCCACCGCTCTACCAACTTGTCTTAAATATTTACACAGGCACAGAATTGTGTGTATAATGACAAGAGCAAATTTCTGGGGGAAAGAAACTCTAAATGGCCATTAGTAGTCGACCGCCTTTGGAAGCGGAAATGAGAGAGGAAGTGTTCCTATCAAACCATGGAGCACTCACTGGCCTTCAAACAGGAGAGGAGCAAATCTGTACTGGCCGGAGAGCTGTATGTTATTTTGTTTTTATTTTCTTTATATTTTTAAATGGGGAGTAGCATGTAAGAAGTACTCCTAAGTCAACCAGTGTCTGTACGTGTGTATGTATGTGCACGTGCAGTTTGTAAATATGGGTAACAGGGACAAGGAGGAAACACCTAATCTGGCTACAGTGGTCACCTCTGATGACCGAACTGATGAAGGCAAGATTTGGACAACTCATCATGTCTTCAGGTGTAGCCAACTCTATTTCTAAAACTGGCCAGAAACCTATCCAAAGATAGCTGCTTTCCTTTCAGGGTTTTTTTTTTTTTTTTCCATTTTGTTGAGCTGTCAGTCATGTACCATGAAATTCACCCTTTTTTAGTTATATATGCACAAGCTTGTGCAAACTGTCACCGATATCTAATTCCAGAACAAACCCCATATCACTAGCAGTCCCTCCCCAATCCCCTGTCCCAGGAACCCTGGATATTCACTACCCGGCCCCATGTCTCCACAGATTTGTCCACTCTGGATATTTCAACTGAACAGGATCATACATTATGTGGCCTTTGAGTCTGGCTTCTTTCACTCAGCATAATGTGTTCAGGATTCATCCATGTTGTAGCAAGTATCACGACTCCATTCTTTATTGGCTGAATATGATTCTACTCTATGTATATATCACCACATGTGATATATTCATGACATGGTTGGCATCTGGGTTGTTTGCACTCTTCGACTGTTGTGACTAATGTTGCTAGGAACATTTGTATACCAGTTTTTGTGTGAGCTTATGTCCTCACTTGTCCTCGATATACACCTAGGAGCGGCGTAACTGGGTCACACGGCAATTCTGTTTAACTTTTTAAGGAGCTGCCAAACTGTCTTCCACAGCAGATGTTCCATTTTGCATTCCCACCAGCAAGGTACGAGGATTTCAATTTTTGCACATCCTCCCCAACACTTCTTATTTTCATTTTTGAAAGTTCTGTCCATACTAGTGGGTGGGAAGTTGTAATTCATTGTGCTTTCAATTTTTATTTCCCTAACGACTAATATTTTTGAACACCTTTTCATGTCCTTATTGGATATTTGTATATCTTTTTTATAGAAATGTCTATTCAAATGCTTAGCCTGTCTTTAACTGGGTTGTCTTTTTACCGTTAATTTGTATGAACTCTTTTTACATTCTGCATACTGGACCCTTATCAATACATGAATCTTTTCTCCCATTCTTTCCATTTGTTTTTTTCACATTCTTATGGTGTCCTTTAAGACAAAATTTTTTTTCTAATTTTGATGAAGTCGTTTTTACCCATTCGGCATTTATTATCTGTGCTTTGGTCTCATAGCTAAGAATCCACCACCTAACCCAATGGCACAAAGATTTACTCCTATGCTCTCTTACAGAAGTTTTATAGTTTTTTTTTTTTTAAAGATTTTATTTATTTATTTATTTATTTATTTATTTGACAGAGAGAGACGGCGAAGGAGGGAACACAAGCAAGGGGAGTGTGAGAGGGAGAAGCAGGCTTCCCGCCGAGCAGGGAGCCCGATGTGGGGCTCCATCCCAGGACCCTGGGATCATGACCTGAGCCGAAGGTAGACGCTTTACGGCTGAGCCACCCAGGCGCCCCTGAACTTTTGTAGTTTTAGCTCTTACATTTGAGTTTTGATCCCTTCTGACTTAATTTTTGTCTATGCTATCAAGTTTGGATTCAAATTCATTTCTTTAAATGTGAGTATCTAGTTGTCCCAGCAGCATCTGCTAACAAGCCTGTTCTTTTCCCATGTAATTGTCTTGGCACTGCTGCCAACAATTAGCATAGTTGGATGGGTTATTTCTGGACTCTCAATTCCACTCCGTTGATCTCTGTGGCCATCCTTATATCAGTACTACATCGCATTGATTACGGGAGCTTTGAAAGAATGTTTGAAATCGGAATGTGTGAGTCCTCCACCTTTGCTGTCTTCTGCGAGACTGTTTCAACCATTCTGGGTCCCTGCAAGTGCCACATGAATTTCAGGATCAGTCTCTCAATTTCTGAAACACTGCAGTTAGAATATCGATAGGGATTACACTGAATGCTTGGATCCGTTTGGGGAATGTTGCTAACTCGACGACATCAAGTGTCCCAACCCATGAACACAGGAGGTCTTTCCATTTATTTAAGTATGCTTTAATCTCTTTCAACTGTGTCTTGTAATTTTCAGTGTACAACTCTCACACCTGTTTGATTAAATTAATTCCTAAATATGTCATTCTTTTGACTCTATTGTAACTGAAATTGTTTGCTTGCTTACTTATTTGGATTATTCACTGCTAATGTACAGAAATAGAATTGATTTTTATGTATCAATCTAGTTTATGCTAGGGTTAAACTAATTGTAACAATAACAAACTGAAGTCCTACTCGACTAACGAAAAGACTGACTCAAACACCAACACTGACACCCTCTGATGGAAAGAGCAAAGAAGAGACACACATTACATACAAGGGAACAAACTGGATGGCAGGCTACTTATGCATCAGAATCTATGTGACCCAGAATTTTCAGATTCATGCAAATGCTTTTAAAAATGAAGGTGAAACAAAAACTTCAAAACAAACAAAAAGGCGGAGGAAATGCACAGCCGGCAGATCTGCCCTACAAAACATGTTAAAGGAAGTTCTTTGGGAAGAAGGCAAATGATATCCAGAGAAAATCAGGAGCTATACAAAGAACTGAATAGTGCTGAGCATGGTAAAGTTGCGGGTGAATATGAACTTTTTCTCTTACGCTTCATCTCCTTAAAGGAGAACTATTTAAAGTAACAGTAGTCACAATGTATTGTGGGGTTTAAGACACTGGTAGAAATAAAATGCAAGGCAGCCACAGCACCAAGGATGGGAGAAAGGAAGTGGAGGTATACAGTCATATGAGTCAGACAGTGTACACGAAGTGGCAGAATACCATTAGAAGGCATGCTGTGATAAGCAACAATACATACTGGAAACCCTAGAGCAAGCATCTGAAAAGAATGTTTAAAGGCATATAACTAGTAAGCCAACAGTGGAGATAAAATGGAATAACAGCGAATGTTCAACTGATTCAAAATTATGGAGGGAAAAGGAAAATCTGAATAAAAAACACATATAGAAATATACAGTCAGCCAGATGGTAGATTAACACGCAAACTGTTAACACACTAAATGTACCCTGCCTCCACAACAATTAAAAGACCTAATTTGTCACTTTAGATAAAAATAGCAAGACTTGACTATATACTGTCAAAAGAATCCCACTTTATTTTTATTTTTTTAAAGATTTTATTTATTTATTTATTTATTTATTTATTTATTTATTTATTTATTTAACAGAGAGAGAGAGAGAGAGAGAGAGAGAAACAGCCAGCGAGAGAGGGAACACAAGCATGGGGAGTGGGAGAGGAAGAAGCAGGCTTCCAGCAGAGGAGCCTGATGTGGGGCTCGATCCCAGAATGCCGGGATCATGCCCTGAGCCGAAGGCAGACGCTTAACGACTGCGCCACCCAGGCGCCCCAAAAGAATCCCACTTTAAGTATGAATCCATATATAAGTTAAAAGTAAATGAGTGGAAAATGATAATGCTATGGTCTGAAGGTGTCTCCTCCAAAATTTCTGATGTGAAATGCTAACCCCCAAAGACGATAGTATTAGGAAGTTGGCCTTTGGGAGGGGTTTAGGTCCTAGGACAGAGCCCTCATGCATGGGACTGGGGCCCTTAGAAAAGAGGCTCCAGACAGAGCCTTTGTCTTTCCACTATGTGAGGACACGACCACAAATCTGTGACCTGGAAGAGGGCCTTCACTAGAACCCAACCAAGCTGGCCCCTGATCTCGGACCTCCAACCTCCATGTCTGTGAGAAGTAAGTTTGTGTAGAAGCCACCCAGTCTGCGGTACTTTGTTCCTGCATCCCCAACACACTAAGACACATACACCCAGCAAACGTGAATCAAATGAGTAGCCGGAGGGGCTAAATTAATATTACACAAAGAATACTAAAGAATGAGGATTATCACAAGGCAAAAGACAGATTTACATGATAAGAGAGGTCTAGTCATCGAGAAGATGTAAAAATTATGAATGTGCATGCATTTTTAAAACACAAGAACTAAAAACTGATGAAACTAAAAAGAAAAACGGACAAACCAGTTGTAGTGAGAGGCTTCAGCGTTCTCCTGCCCACAACTGACAGCACAAGTGGACAATTCAATCAGACACTCTACGGAACACCGGCGCATCACTCTCCACAGACATGAAGGACAGCGGAATACATACTCTTCCGAAGTGCACATACAATGTTCACCAAGATAGACCATCTGCTGTGCCATAAAGTATATCTCAACTTCTAAAGGACTGAAATCATACAAACTAGGTTCTCTGACCACAAAGAATTAAAATAGAAACGGGTTGTAGCGAGGTATCTGGAAAACCACAAAATACTTTGAAATTAAATGACATGTCTCAATAATGCGGGGATCAAAGAAGAAACTGCAAGAAGTTGAAGAGGAAGACACAGTGTATCAAAATTTGTGAGGTGAATCTAAAACAATGCACTGAGGGAAATTTCTATCATTAAATACTTATGTTAGAAAAGAAGAATTGTCTCAGATCAATTATCTGTCACCTTAAGAAATTAAAAAAGCAAAATCAATTTAAACCTAAGGCAAGTGGAAAACGTTTAATGGAGGTCTGAACAGAGATCAACTTAGAAATAATAAAATCGATACAAAGGAATCAATGAAACTAAGCATAATCCCCTCCAGTTCCATCCATGTCGATGCAAATGGTGGGTATTTGATGGAACTGGAGGGGATTATGGTAAGTGAAATAAATCAAGCAGAGAAAGACAATTATCATATGGTTTCACTCACATGTGGAACATAAGGAATAGCATGGAGGACATTAGAAGAAGGAAGGGAAAAATGAAGGGGGGGGAATCAGAGAGGGAGATGAACCATGAGAGACTATGGACTCCGGGAAACAAACTGCAGGTGTCAGAGGGGAGGGGGGTGGGGGATTGGGATAGGCCCGTGATCGGTATTAAGCAGGGTGCGTATTGCATGGAGCACTGGGTGTTATACGCAAACAATGAATCATGGAACACCATATCAACAACTAATGATGTACTGTATGGTGACTAACATAACGTAATAAAAAAATAAAATAAATAAAATAAAATAAGGAAACTAAGAATTGGTTCTTTGACAAGATTAGTAAATCTAACAGGTTTAGCCAGACTGATAAAAACGAATGAGGGCAGGGGCGCCTGGGTGGCTCAGTTGGTTAAGTAGTCTGCCTTTGGCTCAGGTCATGATCTTAGGATCCTGGGATCGAGCCCTGGGTCGGGCTCCCTGCTCAGTGGGGACACTGCTTCTGTCTCCCTCCGCCGCTCCCCCTGCTTGTGGCTCTGTCAAAGAAATAAATAAAATCTTGGAAAAAAAAAAAAAAAAGGAATGAGGGCAGAGTGATACAGGTGACTACTATCAGTATGGCCAGAGGGGACATCAATACAGATCCTTCAGACACCAACTGGGTAAGAAAATATTATTAAAAATATTATCCAATAAAAGATGAAATGGGAAAACTCCCTGAAAGACACTAGCTAGCAAACCTCCATCAAGAAGTTGTTAACAGGAATGGCCCTCTATCTGTCAAAGAGAATGAATTCAATAAATCAAACACAAAACAAAAACCATTCCCTCACAAAACACTCAAGGCTTAAGTGGCTTCACTGTTTAAATTCTATCAAATATACAGGGAAGAAATTTATGCCAGTTTTGTACAAAATCTTCCAGGTAACTGAAGAAGAGGTTACACTTCCTAAAGCATGTTACAGAGCCAGCAATATCCTGACATCAAAGTGAGACAAAAACTTTTTAAGAAAATAAATTACAGACCGTGGAAAAAAAAATAAAGGGAAATATCTCTATAAAGTAGAGTCCAGAGAATAGAAGGGACAGCCATTACTGCTCAACATCAATTACAGGAAGAACTGTCCATTATAGACCCAACAGAAGAATCATCAACATGAAAGAACCTCAATTCCAGGCACCAACAGGAAAAGATGTACATGGCATGGCCTACAAGATACTGACTACCCTTGTGACTCAGCCAATGAGAAACTGTCATCACTCTGAACTCTCGCTTTTTCTCCAGTGGACTTTTGTTCAAAACAACCCCTTCGACTTCCTCCTTCTCCATAAAATAACGTTCCTCTCCTTGGTTTGTTGGACTTGCCTAGGATTTTGCCTTAGGTTGCTTGTTCCGATTTCTAATTCTCTGCTACTCCTGAATAAACCCATTTTTGCTGGTAAAATAACTGGCTGTTCTACTTTTAAGGCTAACAAGAGCAATATAACTCATGAACACAGATGCAGTAATCCAAAATAAAATATCAGCTGCTTGAAACCAGCAATACATACAAAAGATAAAATACCATAGTGAAATGGCATTTGCTCTACGGCTTCAAGACTGGTTGAGCGTTTGATAATCAATCACGCTAACTGACCATAACAACAGACTAAAGATGTATGAGCATCTCGACAGATGCATAAAAAGTATTGGATAAAATGTACTTGACAAAAACTCCTAGGAAATTAGGAATAGAGAGGGATTTCTATCTTAGTCTCTAAGGGCGGATCTAACAAAACTACCGTAGACTGGATGACTTACAAAAACCACAGAAATGTATTTCTTACACTTTTGGATGCCAGGAAGCCCAAGATCAAGGTGCTGGCAGATTTAGGATCAGGTGAGGACCTGCTTCCTGTCACACAGGCTGCTGACTTCTTGCCTTCACATGGCAAGAGGGCCGAGGGAGCTCTCAGGAGTCTCTTTTATAAGGGTGCTAATGCCATTCATGTGGGCTCCGTGCTCATGACCTGATCACCTCCCAAACGCCCCACCTCCAATTACCCTGATACTGGAGAAAGGCTTCACCATGGATGCTGGGGAGATGGCAATACTCACTCAGTCTATGGCAACATCCTTAATGGATAACTGGCATCTACGAAAAGATCTAAAGCTAATAGAATCATGAATCGTGAAGGTCTGAATGCTTCCCTTCTAAGACAGGGAACACAGCAAGTATGTGTCCTTTTGCCACTTCTAGTCAATAGTTTACTGCCTGTTCTAGCCAATAAAAAAATCGAAAAGAAAGAAAGAAAGAAAGAAAGAAAGAAAGAGAGAAAGAGAGAAAGAGAGAAAGAGAGAAGGAAGGAAGGAAGGAAGGAAGGAAGGAAGGAAAGAAAGAAAGAAAGAAAGAAAGAAAGAAAGAAAGAAAGAAAGAAAGAAAGAAAGAGTCATTATTCACAGGCAAAACCTGAATCCATAAAAAGAATCCACAGAAAAGTTACCTGAATTAAGAGGCCAGTTTAGCAAACTAACAAGACACAAAATCAGTATGCAAAAGTCAATTGTTTCTATGTACCAGCCATAAACTCTCAAAAATGGACATTGTAAAAAGCAACACTACATAGGATAACACACAAAACAGAAGAGAAGTGTGCCACCATCGTCCCCACTCCCCAACTACAGAGTTGTGGCTCAGAGGTTTGAAGCAGATAGCCCGTCTCAGAGGAATGAATTCTATTTGCAATGGAGTGTTTTTGAAGGTCAGGCCTAGGGGCACTTTCGAAACACTGGAGGCTGTGGTAAAAGGCAACCCAGAGGAGATTGGTGGAATTCTTGGACACAGAGGATCAACAACTGTAGGCTGGCTGGACTACCTGAGACAATCAGGGACAATAGATAGCTGGAAGGAACCTGCCTAGGGTCAGAAAAAAATCTCAAACACTAACTTTGACAGCTAGCCCTTCAAAGGATCAGGGATTTCACGGGTTTATATTATGAAGCAACATTGCCAGGGCACTGCTGAATACAGTAGAAGCAGCCCCCAGTTAGTGGGCCCAAACAGCTGGGTCTGGTCAGGGAAAGAGACAAAGAGGGCCCTGCCAAAAGCACTCATCCCAGGGTGACAGTGGGCATACCCGAGTCGGCTCTCCCTGAGGAGTAACAGCTGAAGCATAACACAGCTAGGATGGAGGGTGAGGCTAGGGGGAGAATAAGGTGTGAAAACAGACTCCACTAAAATAAACCAGCCAGACACCAAACAACTAAACAAGCAAATAGCAATAACAAACCTGGGAAGGGGTAGGATGGTCCAGTACCCAGAATTGCTATAATATTTTAGATAGCGTAGCAACCGGACTATTGTAGGGAGGTCTGGTTTCCAGACCAAAACAAAAAAATAATAAAAACAAACAAAGAAAAAAAAACACCCAGGAAAGTATGAATAAGTGAGCAACAGAAACTGGCTGTGGTTGCAACCAGATGTCAGATTTGACAAGGAATTCAAAGCTGCTGTTATAAATAGGTCCAAAGAACAAAAGGAAACCACAATCAAAGAAGTAAAGGAAGGTATGATGAAAATGTCACATCAACTAGGGAATAACAATAAAGAGAGAACAGTTATCAAAAAGAACCAAATAGAAGTTCTGGAGTTGAAAAGTGCAATAACCGAAGTAAAAAATTCACTCAAGGAGGGATGCCTGGGTGGTGTCTGCCTTCGGCTCAGGTCATGATCCCAGGGTCCTGGGATCGAGTCCCACATCGGGCTCCTAACTCAGCGGGGAGCCTGCTTCTCCCTCTGCCTGCTTCTCCCTCTCCCCCTGCTTGTGCTCAGTCTGTCAAATAAATAAAATCTTAAAAAAAAAAAAAGTCACTCAGGAGATCAACAGTAGTTGAACTACCAGAGAAAGATTTAGCTATCTTGAAGACAGACAGAGGTTATGGAATCTGAAGAACGAGAGGAAAACAAATGAGGAACATAAACTGAGCTGCAGAGAAATATGGGACACTCTTAACAACACTCACAGAGGCACATGAGAGTGCCAGAATACAGACAGAAAGGAACAGAAAAAATATTCAAAGCTATACTGCCTGAAAGAAACTAAAGGAACTCCAAGCAGGATAAACAAGAAGAGATTCAGACATAGCTTAGTAAAAATGCTGAAAGCCAAAGGCAAGGAGAATCTCTTGAAAACAAGAAGAGAGAATGACCCCCCTCTCTTAGAGGGGGGAAAGCCAATCAGATTAACAGCAGATTTCTCAGCAGAAACAATGGAGGCCAGAAGGAAGTGGGATAATCATTCAAAATGCTCAACGACCAAGAACCTCACATGCAGTAAATTCTTTTTAAGATGAAAGCAACATTACTGAATCTGTTCCTTAGTTCTAACCGTTGTTTTGGTTTGGTTTGGTTTTTGTAAGAGTCCTCAGGGTTTTCTGTGGATAACAGCATGTCGTCCGCTTCTGCGTTAAGATGGCGGAGGAGCAGGGGACCCCTTTTTCAGCTGGTCCCCTGAGTCGAGCTGGATAGGTACCAGACCATCCTGAACACCACTGAATCAGCCTGAGACGCAGGAAGATACATCTGGACCTCTACAAACGAACATCTCCAGCGCTGAGTATTAAGATAGGAAGTGGGAAGCAGTGAAGCCGCGCACAGATATCGGAAGATAAACGGAAGGGGGAGGGAGCCGCCGTGTTCGGGCGCTGGGAAGCAGTAGCCACCTGCAGTGGGGAGCGGGCGGACTCGTGGACTGTGAGAGAGCAGACTAAGACGTGAGCCGGGGAACGCACGCGACCAGTCTGAAAACCGGAGCTCCGGAGTGCACGCGAACCACACTGAAATGGAGCTTCGGAGCACGTGGGGGCGGCTGGCGGTGTTAGAAACACAAAGGACAGAGACTTGCCGGCCCTGGAAGCGAGGGCTGGGACGCTGGCTGTGGGGCGCACATCCCGGGACGCTGCAGGGTTGAGCAGCACCAACAGTAACGGAGTTAAAGTGGCCAGAAGACCCCAGTGGAGAGCGGTCTGCGATCCCTCTGCTCTGAGACAGAGGCTGGGATTCGGCTACTGCTGCTCTGACTCTCAGAAGAGGCACAGCAAAACGCCAGGGAAAGCTGCCAGAGAACAAAAGCCTGGAAATACCGGCTCACAGTGTGCCCGTCCCCATCCCCCCTCGCAGGGGACACGGAGACTCTACCCAAACAGGGTTGCCTGAGTATCGGCGCAGCAGGCCCCTCCCCCAGAAGGCAGGCTGAAAATTCAAGAAGCCCACATCCCTAAGGTCCCTATAAAACAAGTACACACTGCCTGGGTCCTGGTCAATAATTTGGGCTCTGGGCAACCCCACAACCTCTCTTCATCAGAATGACGAGAAGACATGCCCCCCAGCAAAGAAAAAACAATGAGTCTGTGGCCTCTGCCACAGAAGTAATGGATATGGATATAACCAAATTATCAGAAATGGAGTTCAGAGTAACAATGGTCAAGATGATGTGTAGACTTGAAAAAATATTAACGAGAATTTAGAATCTCTAGGGGCGGAAATGAGAGTGAATCTGGCAGAAAGTAAAAATACTGTGAATGAAATGCAGTCAAAACTAGATGCTCTGATGGCCAGGGTGAATGAGGCAGAAGACCAACTGGCGAATTGGAGGATGGGTTAGAAGAGAAAGCTAAAACAGAAACTTGGCTCAAAAAAAATCCAATCTCAAGAATGTAGGTTACGGGAGATTACTGACTCAAGAAACATTCCAATGTCAGAATCATTGGCATCCCCGAGGGGGTGGAGAAAAACAGAAGTCTAGAAGAGATATTTGAACAAATTGTAGCTGAAAACTTCCGTAATTTAGCAAAGGATACAAGCATTCATGTCCAAGAGGCAGAGAGGACCCCTCCGAAGCTCAACCATGACAAACCTACACCACGTCACGTCATAGCGCATTTCGCAAATATTAGATCCAAGGATACAGTACTGAAAGCGGCCAGGGCAAAGACATTTCTCGCGTACCAAGGCAAAGGTATCAGAATTACGTCAGACCTGTCTACACAGACCCAGAATGAGAGAAAGGGCTGGGGGGGGGGGCATTTTTAAAGCTCTTTCAGAGAAAAACATGCAGCCAAGGATCCCTTAGCCAGCAAGGCTGTCATTCAGAATTGATGGAGAGATAAAGACCTTCCAGAATCGCCGGTCACTGACCAATTTCATAATCATGAAACCAGCCCTACAGGAGATATTAAGGGGGATTCTACAAAAGTAAAAAGGCCCCAAGAGTGATACAGAACAGAAAGTCACAATCTATAGAAACAAAGACTTTACAGGCAACATGGCATCATTAAAATAATATCTCTCAATAATCACTGTCAATGTAAATGGCCTAAATGCTCCCATAAAACGCCACAGGGTTGCAGACTGGATAAAAAGACATGACCCATCCATTTGCTGTCTACAAGACTCATTTTGAACCTAAAGATACATCCAGACTGAAAGTAAAGGGATGGAATACCATTTTTCATGCCAATGGACCTCAAAAGAAAGCTGGGGTAGCAATTCTCATATCAGACAGATAGGATTTTATTTTTATTTTTATTTTTTTTAAAGATTTTATTTATTTATTCGACAGAGATAGAGACAGCCAGCGAGAGAGGGAACACAAGCAAGGGGAGTGGGAGAGGAAGAAGCAGGCTCATAGTGGAGGAGCCTGACGTGGGGCTCGATCCCATAACGCCGGGATCACGCCCTGAGCCGAAGGCAGACGCTTAACCGCTGTGCCACCCAGGCGCCCCAGACAGATAGGATTTTAAACTAAAGAGTATAGTTAGAGATACAGAAGGGCACTATATTATTCTTAAAGGATGTATCCAACAAGAGGATATGACAATTATAAATATCTATGCCCCCAACAGGGGAGCAGCAAGATACACAAGCCAACTCTTAACCAGAATAAAGAGACATAGAGATAATAATACGTTAATAGTAGGGGACCTCAACACTCCACTACCAGCAATAGATAGATCACCTATGCAGAAAATCAACAAAGAAACAAGAGTCTTGAATGCCATTCTAGACGAGTTGGACCTCAGAGATATATAAAGAACACTACACCCCAGGACAACACAATACTCATTCTATTCTAATGCCCATGGAACATTCTCAAGAATAGACCATGTTCTGGGACACAAAACAGGTCTCAACTGATACCAAAAGACTGAAATTATTCCCTGCATATTCTCAGACCACAATGCTTTGAAAATGGAACTCAACCACAAGGAGAAATTTGGAAGAAACTCAAACACTTGGAGACTAAGAACCATCCTGCTCAAGAATGATTCGATAAACCAGGAAATCAAAAATCAATTTAAACAATTTATGGAGACCAACGAGAATGAAAACACAACGGTCCAAAACCTATGGGACACTGCAAAGGCAGTCCTACGGGGAAAATACATACCCATCCAAGCCTCACTCAAAAGAATAGAAAAATCTAAAATGCAGTTTTTATATTCTCACCTCAGGAAGCTGGAACAGCAACAGAAGAACAGGCCTAATCCTTGCACGAGAAAGCAGTTGATAACGATTAGAGCAGAGATCAATGAATTAGAAACCAGGAGCACAGTAGAGCAGATCAATAGAACTAGAAGTTGGTTCTTTGAAAGAATTAATAAAATAGACAAACCACTGGCAAGACTTATCCAAAAGAATAGAGAAAGGACCCAAAGTAATAAAATTATGAATGAAAAGGGAGAGGTCACAACCAACACCAAGGAAATAAGAAGGAGTATTAGAGGGGCGCCTGGGTGGCACAGCGGTTAAGCGCCTGCCTTCGGCTCAGGGCGTGATCCCGGCGTTATGGGATCGAGCCCCACATCAGGCTCCTCCGCTGGGAGCCTGCTTCTTCCTCTCCCACTCCCCCTGCTTGTGTTCCCTCTCTCGCTGGCTGTCTCTATCTCTGTCAAATAAATAAATAAAATCTTTTAAAAAAAAAAAAAAAGAAGGAGTATTAGAAACTTTTATCAACAGCGTTATGCCAATAAATTAGGCATTCTGGAAGAGATGGAGGCCTTCCTGGAAACCTAAAAACTACCAAGACTGAAACAGGAAGAAATTGATTTTTCAAACAGACCAATTAATTATGAGGAGATTGAAACAGTGATTAAAAACCTTCCAAAAAACAAAATGCCAGGGTCTGATGGATTCCCCAGGGAATTCTACCAAACATTCAAAGAAGAAGTAATACCTATTCTCCTAAAGCTATTTCAAAAAATAGAAACAGAAGGAAAGCTACCAAACTCATTCTATGAGGCCAATATTACCTTGATCCCCAAACCAGGCAAAGACGCCACCAAAAAGGAGAATTACAGACTGATGTCCCTGATGAATATGGACGCCAAAATTCTCAACAAGATCCTAGCTAATAGGATCCAACAGTACATTAAAAGGAGTATCCATCATGACCAAGTGGGATTCATCCCTGGGATGCAAGGGTGGTTCGACATTCACAAATCTACCAGGGTCATAGATTATATCAACAAGAAAAAAGCCAAAAATCATATGATTCTCACAATAGATGCAGAAAAAGCATTTGACAAAATACAGCATCCTTTCCTGATTAAAACCCTTCTGAATGTAGGGATAGAGGGTACGTTCCTCAATCTCATAAAAGCCATCTATGAAAAGCCTACAGCAAATATCATTCTCAATGGGGAAAAGCTGGAAGCCTTTCCCTTAAGATCAGGAACACTACAAGGATGCCCACTCTCGCCACTATTATTCAACATAGTACTAGAAGTCCTTGCAACAGCAATCAGACAAGAAAAAGGGAGAAAAGGTATCCAAATCGGCAAAGAAGAAGTCAAACTGTCTCTCTTCGCAGATGACATGATACTCTATATGGAAAACCCAAAAGAATCCACCCCCAAACTACTAGAAGTTGTAGAGCAATTCAGTAATGTGGCGGGATACAAAATCAATGCTCAGAAATCAGTTGCATTTCTATACACGAACAATCAGACTGAGGAAAGAGAAATTAGGGAATCCATCCCATTTACAATAGCACCAAAAATCATACGTTATCTTGGAATTAACTTAACCAGAGACGTAAAGGATCTATATTCTAGAAACTACAAATCACTCTTGAAACACATTGAAGAAGACACAAAAAGATGGAAAAGTATTCCATGCTCATGGATCGGAAGATAAACATAGTTAAAATGTCCATGCTACCCAGAGCAATCTATACTTCCAATGTTATCCCGATCAAAATACCAATGACATTTTTCAAAGAACTGGAACAAACAGCCCTTAAACTTGTGTGGAACCAGAAAAGGCCACGAATCACCAAGGAAGTGTTGAAAAGGAAAAACAAAGCTGGGGGCATCACAATCCCGGATTTCAAGTTGTACTACAAAGCTGTGATCACAAAGACAGCATGGTACTGGCACAAAAACAGACTCATAGACCAATGGAACAGAACAGAGAACCCAGAAATGGACCCTCGGCTCCTTGGGCAACTAATCTTTGATAAAGCAGGAAAAAACATCCGGTGGAAAAAAGACAGTCACTTCAATAAATGGTGCTGGGAAAATTGGACAGCTACATGCAAAAGAATGAAACTTGACCACTCTCTCACACCATACACAAAGATAAACTCCAAATGGATGAAAGACCTCGATATGAGGCAGGAATCCATCAAAATTCTAGAGGAGAGCACAGGCAGCAACCTCTACGACATCGGCCACAGCAACCTTTTTCATGACACATCTCCAAAGGCAAGAGAAACAAAAGATAAAATGAAGTTGTGGGACTTCATCAAGATCAAAAGCTTCTGCACAGCCAAGGAAACAGTCAAAAAAACTAAGAGGCAGCCCACGGAATGGGAGAATATATTTGCAAATGACACTAAAGACAAAAGACTGGTATCCGAGATCTACAAAGAACTTCTCAAACTCAATACACAAGAAACAAAGAAACAAATCATAAAATGGGCAGAAGATATGAAGACACTTTTCCAATGAAGACATAGAAATGGCTAACAGACATATGAAAAAATGTTACAAATCATTAGCCATCAGGGAAATTCAAATCAAAACCACACTAAGATACCACCTCACGCCAGTTATAATGGCAAAAATTGACAAGGCAAGAAAGAACAATTGCTGGAGAGGATGGGGAGAAAGGGCATCCCTCCTACATTGTCGGTGGGAACGCAAGTTGGTACAGCCACTCTGCAAAACAGTGTGGAGGTCCCTAAAAAGTTAAAAATTGAGCTACCCTACGATCCAGCCATTGCACTACTGGGTATTTACCCCAAAGATACAGATGTAGTGAAGGGAAAGGCCATATGCACCCCAATGTTCATAGCAGCAATGTCCACAATAGCTAAATCGTGGAAGGAGCCGAGATGCCCTTCAACAGATGACTGGATTAAGAAGATGTGGTCCATATATACAATGGAATATTACTCAGCTATCAAAAAGAACAATTTCTCAACATTTGCTGCTACATGGGCGGCACTGGAGGAGATAATGCTTAGTGAAATAAATCAAGCAGAGAAAGACAATTATCGTATGATTTCTCTCATCTATGGAACATAGGAACTAGGAAGATCGGTAGGAGAAGGGGATAAAGAAAGTGGGGGTAATCCGAAGGGGGAATGAAGCATGAGAGACTATGGACTCTGAGAGACAACCTGAGGGCTTCAGAGGGGAGGGGGGTGGGGGAATGGGATAGGCTGGTGATGGGTAGTAAGGAGGGCACGTATTGCATGGTGCACTGGGTGTTATACGCAACTAACGAATCATCGAACTTTACATCAAAAACCAGGGATGTACTTTATGGTGACTAAGATATAATAAAAAAATATTATTATAAAAAAAAAACCCGAGCATGTCGTGTGGACCTGGCGGGCATGATGGCTAAATAAATTAAACCAGACAGAGAAAGAGAAAGACTGCATGATCTCACTTATATATGCAATCTAAAATAGACTCTTCGAAGCAGAGCACAGAACAATGGGGCCCCTGCGAGGGCTTGGGGCAGGGGTAAATGATGAAGCGATGGTTAAAGGTGGAAAGTTATAATTACACAAGATAAATACGTTCTGGAGATCTATTCTACAGCACAGTGCCTTTAGCTGTTGATACCGTGTTGTATACTTAAAATCGCTAAAAGATGATCTTATGTTAAGTGTTCTTACCACCAACGATAATAATATAACAGCCACACCAAGAAGAACAAAAGGGGTGGTAGGAAACTCTCGGAGGTGATGCCTACATCTACTGTCTTTGATGGCAGTGATGACCTACATCTGCATACACTCTCTTCAAGTTGTACACATGAAATACACACAGCTCTACCTATCAATCACACCTCAATAAAATGCACCTCTTTGGTATCACTAATCACAGGTGTAATTTTTATGTTTCTGTGTATGATGGTTAGATGAACTATTCTCTTATTATTTGGCATAAATTCCACAAAAGCAGGGAAGTGTCTTCTTTTTTTATTGTATCCCCCAGGCACCCAACACAGTGCCTAGACAGTAGTTGGGAACTTGGTGAATCACACTGAAATGAACAGAGTCTCGCCCCTTGTGTATCTCTCTCTCTCTCTCTCTCTCTCTCTCTCACACACACACACACACACACACACACACACACACACACACACACACGGTTACCATCGTACTCTTGCCGATCAGTGAGCAGTCCCGGGGCAGACCCTCTTAGCTGGATTAGGAGGTGGAGGAGTACCAGCAGTTTTGCGAGACGGCGGCTCTGAGCTTCGGTAAGGTGAAACAGCATTACTCTCATCAGGGCTAAGATGCTTTCTGAGTCTATGGTAAAGGCTGAGACCCTTGTGCCTTCACACATTCAGTGTCCCTTTGTTACTGCTGATGGTGGGTCCTCAGAATGCTCAGCACCAAGTGCACTGATTCCCTCCCAGACCTCGGGCCACGGTGCCCTCTCCCCACAATAATGGAGCACACTAGTTTCTTAGCAGAGAAGCCAAGGCCAGAAAATGGGATTTTCGATGTCTGTCCCCTCTTGATGTGTTTTCTCACCTTGGATTCACTTCCGTGTTTCTTCTCTGAGTCTCCCAACCCAACCCTGCTAATTACCAACCAATGACTACAACACCTGTGCCTGCGGCTCACTTGCGAGGCAGGGATCTATTGGAGGAGAGCTGGAGCTAACTACTGTACTGTGTATTTCCTTTCTCTTTTCTCTCCTGAATCTGTAAGCTTCCAGACGTCAAGAAAAGCACTCCAGCTGGCCCACAACAGGAGAACGCTTCAGGTAGGCTGCCACTCTCATCCACAGCACGGCGCAAAGCAGTGCTGCCTCCTAAGAA
This sequence comes from Ursus arctos, assembly GCF_023065955.2. NCBI lineage: Eukaryota > Metazoa > Chordata > Mammalia > Carnivora > Ursidae > Ursus > Ursus arctos. Next base: position 44,023,578 of record NC_079873.1, read on the forward strand.
CCACACGCTGCCCCGCTGCACCACAGGGGCCAAAAGAGAGCAAAAGCCTACGAAATCTTAACGCAGATACTCCTCTCAGTGGCACAACGGTCTCCTCTAGGGACATGCAAGTTGTTGTCTGGTTTGGTTTGGTTTTGGCCTGCAGCATCTGGGGCGATTTCATAGCACTGGCAGACTTAGCTCACCTTCCATCCGAAGCGCTCTACTTCCCCCACTGCTCCCCTCTATGTACCACCTAGCTCCTCTCTGCTTTAAACGCCCTGACTGGTTTGTCACCTGGCGAGGATATCAAAGCCGGAGTCTTCACAGAAACGACTTAAAACTTGTAACAGGAACACTGGCTGTGCTATAACAATGAAGATATAACAGCAAATAAAACAGTGACTAAAACGTTATTTGCAAATTATCTAGAGTTTCACCCTTAGGGAAAATGACTTAGGTGGTGTACTCCCTTCCAGACTTCATTCTATGCATTTTTTAAATTATAAGACTGGAGTGGGGAGGTCATCTACACTCTTTTATCTGTTGTTTTGTTTCCGAACATTATACCATAAACTACTGTCCATCACGATAATGATGAGGATACTGACGCTGACGTCCACAAGTATAGACCTTGATAGGAAGCAGATACCCACTTAGTGATGTGCCTAGAGTGACCTGTCACCCCATACTGTTTCATGCACTGAGGAGACATCATGTTCAATCCATACCCAGATCCAGTGTAATCAGATGAAGCTGCTGCACACGTTCACCTGCCTTTTGAGCCAGAGGACATTGGACACTGAGGTGCGTTGCAGTTTAGGGCCAAACCCCACATCTCTTTATGTTTCTCTCTGACCTGGGTACAACCCCAACTCTGCCCTTGCTGGCTAGGTGGCTTTGGGTAAGTTACCTCCCCTCTTAACCTCTACATGTCTCAGTTTCCCGGTCTGTAAAAAGGGACGTTCACCTTAAAAATACCTCCCAGTGTTGCAGTTCCTACTCAATGACTTTTAAAGTTCTATCTGTAGGGAAAGAGCTAAAAACAATGCCAGGCCTATAGTAAGCCTCCTGACGTGTGACCTTCTATTCCTATGTCTCTTTACTTCTGCTTTCTGCTTCTGCCCCTCATCCCTCCCTCCTGCCCCTCCGCTGCCACGACTTCTCTCTTCCTGCCCCTTGTACACCTTCACCTCGCCCTCTCCCCTTCCCTTGCCACTGCCCCTTTCCTCAGACTCCCCCAAAACACTGTTTACCCTCTCCTCATGATGGAGCTCAGAAAATTTTAATACATCGGCCTTTTGTTAAATCAATAATGAACATTTGTGGAAGAGAAAAATCCACGCAATAAAACTGGCCATGTGAAAACTCCATGAGAAAGTCTTACCAATGACAATTTGACTAGTAACAGTTTCATATCTTTCCCAGATTCACATGTGACCATCTGATGCAGGAGAAGTGGATTCAATAGAACTAACAGCAAGAAAAGAAGCCACATGATGAGGTTCTCTGGCCTTTAAATTTCACTCTTTGACATGATTATGCAAATTCACAGACTAGTGTTCTATCCTTATCCAGTGATCACTTGCTTTTCCAACCATTGTACACGACGTATGAACAGGCCATTTGTTCCAATTTCCTACAGAAGTTGCCATTCAGACTTCATAACAACCCAAAGGGAGAGCTGAATACTCGTTATGCTAAGAAAAATACGCCCTCCCCTGTAACACCCTCCCCCAGCCCCGACTCGATTCTGGAGTTCCTGAAGAGCTGACGTGATAGTGCCAAGTCCCTCCAGTGAGCCAAAGGTAGTCCTGACACCATCTGTCTGGAACGTGCTTCAGGGAAATGTGGGAACGACAACAGGAACAGCAGCTAGAACTGCCTGACAGCTCACCACATGCCAGGCACTGTCCTGACAGCTTTCCTTGCCTTAATGTAGTCAGTGCTCTAAACTGCCCCAAGAAGTAGCTACCTTTACCACTAACTAGTGTTTCCATGTTGCCACAGGAAACGAGACTCACAGGTGTTAAGGAACTTGCTCAGCGTCACCCAGCTGTAAGTGGTGGACGCACAGGTCTGAAGATGCTGTGGAAAACTCACCCTGCTCTGTATCTGTTCAATCAATGGTTCAAGATCCAATGGTCACTGCAAAAAATTTAGAATAACGGCTAACATATACCACAAACTCGTTTTATAGCATGGCAGTGCGCAGTAAACAGAAACGTGACTTCAACAGCAATCACGTAGACGGGAGCTCGACAGGACTGGATTCAGGAGAATTCTCAGAGCCTCCTTAGTACAGCAGACAGCGCGTCAGTCTCCTAGCTGAAGGTGTTGGGTTTGTGCATCAGAGAAGGCACCACACTGTGGTCGCTTCCGCACCCTCACAATGGAGAGAGAAGCCTGGCGGCAGGAAAAACACGACCATTCCCCTGCTCCAGTAGTTCCCAGACAAGTTGTCCACATGAGTCAGAACCTAGGAACTTTTAAAAAACGCACATGCTGCGATCCACACCCAGTGAATCTCATTTAGTGTGGCCACAACTGTGCCCTAGAATCTGTCATTTTTATCTCTGCCCAGGAAACACTCAAGAACTTTATTAACCCCCTTTGGGAGCAAGCCTGTCTCCAATGTACTGACTTTCTGGACAGACAGGCACAGGAGAAGTCCAGCTTGAAAGCATGCAGGAAGACAGGACATAATAAACATAGTGTGAGAGTCAAACCAGGGGCAGGGCAGAGAATTTTCCGAGAAGACACCATGACCACATTGGCCTTTCTCCCTGAAGGCTTCTGTCTGTCTATCTCAAAACCATTTTCTTCATGGCTGGTGTGGGGGGGGGGGTGGTGGTGACAGGAGATGACATTTAGATCCCACGATGGCATGGGTTTTCTCGGGGACCATGTGACCCATATGATGTGAGGTTATGTGATCTATTATCCCCACCTCCTCTCAGCCTTCGGTTCATTCTTGCACCCACAGTCCATTCCACGTCAGCCTGGAGCAACCAGAACTTGGGGATAATGTTTTCCCTTCACCTGCCAGAAACCTGCCCCTGACTTTAGAAGACCGTCTCCCTCTTCTCCTTTCAGCTGTCGTCTGTCTGTGATCTCATCTGCTGTCCCAAACAGGACAGTAGCCTCAAGCCCTAGCCCAGCCCCTCACTCTACGGTCCGCACCTGGAAAGGCTTCTCATCCATGAGGAGAACCCCAGGTCCAGGAGCTAAGAACCATGACTACTGCAAAACCATCCTGGGCGCTGACAACCCGTGGCAGTGGTGACCCCTGGAACAAAGCTTTACCTCACACCCCAGCTGTCCCTGAAACATTTTCCCATCACAGTAAGCAGACAGAAGATGAAGGTGCCCGGAATCCTTTCTGGGTGGTAGTGTGCCCTACTCCATGCTGCCACGCTATTTCCTCTGACCAAATGCAGGCAATGACAACACTCCTATCCTTTGGTTGCGAATACGAGGCTTTGGGGGCTTCCTGCATAAGATCATCTTCTTGTGGTTTAAAACCACATAATACATAATATTTAAACCAAAATACGGGCGCATTTTGAAAAGCTTAGAGGGCAATTTTGATTGTTGAAATGATGAAACGGAGGTACTGGCATTTAGGAAGGGAAAGTTGTAGGGATGCAAACCTTTTTTGCAGAGACTTCAATACACTGGATTTTCCATAAATGTAACGCTCCTGTAAATTGAGGGAAACTGGCATGTTGTTTTACCTGGAAAGGTACCAATTACCCTTGACCGTTTTGGAAAACACATCAGCGAAAGCCATTCCCTTCCTGGCTTTGAGTCTGCGACCACATGCCAGTATCACTTGATAGCTGCGGCTGTGCACGGAGGAAACGGGATGAGGGCAACCCAAGTGTACGCGCCAGATGGATCTTCTGCAGGATATGCTGGGAAAGGACGGAAAGAATTCACTGGGAGAGGTTCATCCTGTCATCTGCCAGGAGTGGCTGAACAAAACCAGCTTAACTTAACCACACCACTTTGTTTCCATGTCTGTCTCCCTCACCAGACTCTTACCTCCTTCTTGGAAGGTTGGAAACACACCCAGTTCATCTTGGTGTCCTCAGGGCAGAGGACCTGACACTTGACAGAAGGTCAGTCCACACTTGTGGAACGAAGGAAACTGGGAATGGCTGGACCCCATGTCATAATGACGAACCATCTGACAGAACCATGTCCAGGCTGAAGCATGTCAGGCTGCGGAGGGTGGGACACAAGTGCCACGGGTCTCCGTCTTAGGACCCATGAAGCAGGGTAACAGCAGCCTGTGGAACTCATCTCCATTACATCCCTCAGGGGTCCCAGACTTGACCAGTTAAAACAATTCTCACTACCCATAAAAGTCTAACGTAGAAAAAGAGATAACTTACTGCTTAAGTGTGTGTATGAACCTTGTTTTTAGCTGGCCTGAGGCACAAATTCAGGCACAGCACACTCTCTGGTCGGGAAGCAGAAGCTGACCTGAAAGTCTTCCAGGCTGAGGCAGTGTCAGGCTAGTGAGAGCACACACACAGCAAGTGTAATCGCAGAGGGCACACGTGACACTCCTGAAACAGAGTTTACAATTGTTAGGGAGCCCAGAGCTGGACATACACAAATCAGGCGATACAGCTCACCAGGGCTTCCACGTGGCCTCCCACCATGAGACCTTCCCCTCCAGGACTCCCCGTCCACTCGGAATATCCGTCTGAGCCCTTGGTTTCAGAGGGTTGCCTGGAGGCAGTCAGTTCCGAAAGTATGGTCTGTCCCCAACACCAGTTCGCCCTCTTTCCGAGGCAGGAGGTCATGTGGAAGTGCTGTGTGTGCAAAGCCCGAGAGCCGGGGCCATGCCTGCTGTCCCACAGTCAGCACTCTGGCAGGTGTGGCTGGAGGCTCAGCAGCCAGTTTGCACCAAAGCACTCACAGCCACTTGGCAAGATTGCTCTGTGAGTATTTCTTTAAAAAAAAAAAATAGCCCATTTCCAGGAACAGTCTGGACAAACAGAGGTCATTAATGTCTTTGCTTCCCCCCTCTGCCTCTCCCCAGGTGCCAGGTTTGTGTTTTCTCCACTGTTACAAAATCAGTGTGTATAATTCTGAAATGGAACCTTTACGTTTCTTTCTTTATCCTCCACTCTCCTCCAAACCCTTTGTATGGAGGGGCTGTTATCAAAAGGGACAAAAGCATTTTCATAGAAAATCCTACTGCGTAACGACAAAGACTCGTGATCATTAAGAACTGTCAGGATGAAATCCTGAATTTTCAACATTTTCAAAATGGGTTTACATCATCTCCTGTCCCCTTTGTCTCTCTCATTCATGCGGCGACCAGGCTAGAATAGGTCGTTCCCTTGCTGGGCGCAGCTGCATTGAATAGCGGCCCTGCCTCACATCCTGAATCAATTTTCTCGATACATCCAGACGCCAACAGCCACAACGTTCGAAGCCATTTTGAAATCCTCCCTTTTCCCCTCTCACTGAAAGTTTATCGAAACTGCTAGCAGTAAACTGATACTTACCAGGTGACCACACAGGGGCCAGGGGGCTTCTTGGTTGGAATGCTGGGAGGGGAAGCCACAGCAGCAGTAAGCCAGGTGAAGAAACACCCCCCCCCCCCGTCTTTGCCTCTAGTTTATGGAAAGCTTTTTCCGGCTCAGGGAATGGATTAGATTTGTTTCCTCCCACTTGGGAGGAGACAGCAAGTTAAACTTTCAACATTTTTGGCTGACCCAAAGCTCACCTTTGGGAAGGTCTGTATCCTTTTCCCTGGCCCTGAGTAAATAAAGCCCCAAGTCGTAAGGTGGCTACACTTGCTCCCCTCCTATCACCCAGCATGGCTAAAGCAGCCAAGGCACGCGGTGAGCTAACGCTCCTGGAGGTGGATCTTTTCTTTTTACATTCTGTAAGTAACATTTCCCTCTCAAAACAGTTCAGCTGGTGTTTCATCCCATGGGTATATCCACAGTCACTGGGGCACAAAAGGTTCATCATCTCTACCGCATCACCCTTCCTACTCAACGAAATCTTTCACCATATTTTAGTGAGTCAGGGTGTTCTTGCTAGTGAGTCCCACGGCTACCACCGCTGTTTCCGACGTCCCAAGACCACCCTTGCTTTGGTGACTCCCCAGGAGGGCCCAAAGGACTCAGCATACAGTCATCCTCAGGGCTAAGATTTATTACAGCAAAAGGATACAAAGCAAAATTACCCAGGGAAAAAGGTCCCCTGGGTAACATCTGGAGGAAACCAGTGCAAGCTTCCAAGACTCCTTTCCCAGTAGAGTCATGCTCTTTGTGCCTCCCAGAACAAATCATGACAACTCACACGAAACGTTGTCTACCAGGGAAGCTCATGACTAACACCGTGTCTGAGGTTTGTTTGGGGGCTGGTCACATAGGCACTCTCTGCCTAGCACGTACCAAGATTTTAGAGTTCCAGAAGGAAAGCGGGTGTTTGGCACGAAACATACTGTTTGGACAGTTTAAGAAGAGTAAAGCATCCCGCTCGGGTAGGGAACGGTGGGAAGCCTTCTGAAATTCAAGTTCTCGGATGCAAGGTAAGGGCCAACGTGCTGATCTCTGCAAGGATAGTGGTCTCAGGCCTGCTATGTTAACTCTTCTCTGCACAACACCCAACAACAAAGCTTCAAGATACATAACCAAATCAGACAGAACGGAAGGATAAATGAACAAATCTACAAAGGATAGTTGTAGAGTTCAACACTCTCTCAGTAATCAGAAGGAACAGAAGAAAATTAGCAATATGTGGATGAACGGAACAACACCGTGAACTAGCTGGATGTAAGTGACAAGTACAGAACCCTTCCCATAGCAGCAGCAGGATATGCATTCTTTTCAAGGGCATATGCGAGTTTCACCAAGGTACCCTGCATCCTGGGTCATAAAACAAATACTGCAAGTTATAAAACAGTTGAAATCATACAGAGAACGTTGTCTGAGCAAAAGAGAAAAACTACCAATATGAAAGAAAAAGTGAAGAGGAACATCTCCAAACACAAGGAAATTACACCATACGCTTCTAGACAATCCACGGTGCAGAGGGCAAGTCTCAAGGGCAATTAGAAAATATTCTGGATACTAACCCTTTATCAGATGAACTGAATGGAAATGAAAATACAACATATCCAAATCTGCAGGATGCAGCTACAGCAGCGCCTGGTAGTAAATGTACAGCATCAAATGTTTGTACTAGAAAGAATCAAGGATCCAAATCAATAATGAAAGCCTCGCCCTTTAGAACTAGAAAAAGAAAATAAAAATAAACTCAAAGCAAGTAAATAAGGGAAACAGACATTAGAGCAGGTACCAGGAAAAGAACAGTCCATGAAACCAAAAGCTGGTTCTTTGAAAAGGTCAATAAAATGCATAAATTTCTTTTCTTTAATAATAATTTTGTATTATGTTATGTGAGTCACCATACAGTACATCCCTGGTTTCTGATGTAAAGTTGCATGATTCATTAGTTGCGTATAACACCCAGCGCACCATGCAATCCGTGCCCTCCTTACTACCCATCACCGGCCTATCCCAATCCCCCACCCCCTTGCCCTCTAAAGCCCTCAGTTTGTTTGCCAGAGTCCATAGTCTCTCATGCTTCATTCCCCCTTCTGTTTACCCCCGCTTCCTTCTTCCCTTTCTTCTCCTACCGATCTTCCTACCTCTTATGTTCCATAAATGAGTGAAACCATAAAATTCATAAATTTCTATCCAGACTGACACAGAAAGAAAGATAAGGAAAGATACAACTTAATGCTATGAGCAAAGAAACTGGTAACAGACGCCACAGAAATTGGAAGGATTCTAACAAATAACTCTATGTACCTACATTTGGCAACTTAGATGAAACAAACAATTGCTTGAAAGACACAAACTATTAAAACTCAACCAAAAACAAAAACAAAAACCACCCAGGTAATCTGAAAAACACACATATTATTTAAAAAATTTTATTTTTTAAAAATTTTCAGGAAAGAAATCTCCAGGCCCTGGGACGCCTAGGTCCCTCAGTGGGTTAAGCGTCTGCCTTCTGCTCAGGTCATGATCCCAGGATGCTGGGATCGAGTCCCGAGTCGGGCTCCTTGCTCAGCGGGGAGCCTGGTTCTCCCTCTGCCTGCCGCTCTCCCTGCTTGTGGTCTCTCCGTCTCCCTCTCTCTCTCTCTGACAAATAAATAAATAAAATCTTAAAAAAAAAAAAAAAAAAAAGGAAAAGAAAAAGAAAGAAATCTCCAGGCCCTAACGGTTTCTCTGGAAAATCCTACCACACATTTAAGAAGAAATAACAGCAATTCTATACAATCCCTTCAAGGAAATAGAAGAGATGGAATATTTCTTGAATCATTCGATCAGATCAGCATTACCCTGATAACCGAAATCAGGCAAAGACAGTACTAGCAAATCAAATTCAATAATACATAAAAATAATAATACAGGGAGCCTGGGTGGCTCAGTTGGTTAAGTGACCGCCTTTGGCTCAGGTCACAATCCTGGAGTCCCAGGACAGAGTCCCGCATCAGGCTCCCTGCTCAGCAGGGAGTCTGCTTCTCCCTCTGACCCTAGCCCCTCTCATGCTCTCTCTCTCATTCTCTCACAAATAAATAAATAAAATCTTAAAAAAGAAAAGAATAATACAACATGACCCAGTGGGGTTTATCCTGGAAATGCAAAGGCAGTGCAGTATTCAAAAATCAATTAATAGGGGCACCTGGGTGGCTCAGTTGGTTAAGCGTCCCACTCTTGGTTTCGGCTCAGGTCATATTCTTAGGGTCCTGGGATCAAGCCTGGCCTTGGGCTCCATGCTCAGCAGGGAGACTGCTTGTCCCTCTCCCTCTGTTCCCCCCCCCCCCCCACTCATGCTCACTCTCGCTCTCTCTCTCTCTCTAAAAATAAGTAAATAAATCTTTTAAACATCAATTAATAGGGGCACCTGGGTGGCTCAGTCGTTAACCGCCTGCCTTCGACTCAGGTCATGATCCCAGCGTTCTGGGATCGAGCCCTGCATTGGGCTCCCTGCTCCGCGGGAAGCCTGCTTCTCCCTCTCCCACTCCCCCTGCTTGTGTTCCCTCTCTCGCTGCCTCTCTCTCTGTCAAATAAATAAATAAAATCTTTAAAAACATTTAAAAATCAATTAATAAATCAATTCTATTAGTGTATCAAAAAAAGAACCACATGATCGTATCAATTCATGCAGAGAAAGCATTTGACAAAATTCAACCGCCATTCATGATAAAACCATTCCACAAACCAGGAACAGAAGGGAGTTTTCTTAACCTGGATATGAAGCATCTTACAAAAATCCCTACACCTCCCATCCTATTTAATGGAGAAACACTACATCCTTTCTCCCTAAGACCAGAAATGAGGCTAGGATATTTACTCTCCCCTCTGTTATTCAATATTTGCTGGAAGTCCTAGCCATTCCAGAAAGGACAGAAAAAACAAAGATCAGGAAGGAGGAAATAAAGCTGTTCCAATTCACAGAAGATAGGATTATGTACATAGACAATCCCATGAAATTAAAAAAAAAAAACCTTCTAGAACTAACAAGTGTATTCAACGTTGTTGCAGCATACAAGCTCAACACAGAAGGTCAAGCAAGTTTCTACATGCTAGCTATGAACAATTACCTAACAAAACAAAAAGCAGAAGTCACTCACACATAGCATTCACAATAGCGTCCCCCCTCAAACCTAGTGAAACATACACAGGATCCGTATGCCCTAAAGTACAAAAAGCTGAGGAAGGAAGTATAAGAAGGCCTGAACAAATGGAGACACACACTGTGTTCATGGGTTGATAAGGTCAGTAAAATTTAGATGTCACTAGGTCCCAAAGGGATCCATCACTTTATGTTTTTAAAGAAGATTTTATTTATTTCTTTGACACAGAGACAGCCAGTGAGAGAGACAGCCAGTGAGAGAGAGACAAGCAGGGGGAGTGGGAGAGGAAGAAGCAGGCTCCCAGCAGAGGAGCCTGATGTGGGGCTCGATCCCAGAACGCTGGGATCACGCCCTGAGCCGAAGGAAGATGCTTAACGACTGAGCCACCCAGGTGCCCCGGGATCCATCACTTTAATGCAATGCCAATCAAAAATCCCAGTAGGACTTTTTGGAAATATATACTGATTACGAAGTTTAGGTGGAAAGGCAAAAGAACTAGAATCGTCAAATAATTTTGAAAAAGAACATTGGAGGAGTGACACCAATGTTATGATTTACTATGCAGCAACAGCCAAGATTTGGAAACAACCGTGTCCGTGGAGGGATCACTGGGTCATGAAAAATGTGCTAGAGATACACGCTGGAATATTATTTGGCCATAAAAAAGAAGAAAATCCTGCCTTTTGCAACTACATGGATGGACCCTGAAGGCTTTATACTGAGATAAGTCAGACAGAGAAAGACAAATACTGTATGTTCTCACATATGTGGAAATTTAAAAAGCAAACTCATAGAAATAGAGATGAGAATGGTGTTTGCCAGAGGTTGGGGGGAACGCTGGTCCTGGGTACAAAATTCCAGCCCTAAGTTATGGGGATCTAATACATATATAGATAGTCTGGTGACGATCATTCACAATATTGTATTAGATATGGAAAGTTAAGAGAGTAGATCTTACATGTTATCACCACAAAACAACAGTCACTATGTGAAGAACAGACTGTTAACTAACTTTACATAGTAAATATGTCACAGTATATACATTATCACATCATCACCTCGTATACCTTAAGCTTACTCGTGTTATATATCGATAGTATCTCAATAAAGCTGAAAAAACAAAATTATCCCCAGTATGCTCCAGTGGGAGCCCTTTCAAGCGATTTTCTGTGTCCTGCTGACATCCGCCAATCCTTCCTTGAACTGTCCCTTATTACTGGTACCACAAGTTGAGCCAGGCTCATTTCTCCTTTTCCTCTGCCATCCCAACATACACACATACGTACGTCTGTATCTATCGATCTATGCATAATGCACACACACGTACCAAAAAGCAGGAGTTTACACGGAGACCTCCAATCCCAATGTAACACCTCAGAATTTGTTTTCTGTTCCCTTCTGTATTTGAAACTCCCTTTTCCAAAAGTGAGAGTCATGTCTCCCAGTATCCTTATACATTTACTGAGTGGATGAATCCCACTGTATAGAAGCCATCCCTCCTGCACAACAGTGGCCCACCCTCACATGCTCTGCTGAACCATTCCCTGACCTTGACGTCCATACACCACTCGAGTTAGAATCCTTGAGCCAGTTACCCTTCTCCCCCATCCAACCCCCAGGGACATCGTCCTCACCACCCTGGGCTCTGTCCCTAACGCAGCCTGCTCCTACGTATGGATGCCCTGCTCACTGTGCCTGGGCTCTGACTCCTCAAGCATGGGATGCCCCTACACACGGACACCTGCCTTGCTCTGTGGCACCGAATGGCTTTAGGGCTCAACTGCTCAGGCACAGAAGAGAAGGGGAAGAAAGGGGAGGGGAAGAGGTCAATCTACCTCAATACGATCAGTTAATTAAGGTGAATTGGGCCAAATCTGGGCAATATCATGAAGCCAGTGCCTTTTTTTCCTCACTGCTCTCCAGCTTTCTCTTCCTGCCTGTCTTCTCTACCCCTGTTCTTTCTCAGTCCTGACCTCCATCAAGTGTATAAAGGTAACGAGGGTCATGATTCCCGTATTATCATTGATATCAGCTGGCTGGCTGACAGCCAGCGTGGATGGCGTCCACCGTGCAGCTCTGACACTCAAGCCCTCTGTCTCTTGCGACGGAGCACAAGGTCTCCCCCTCTTTTAGCAATGTCAGGTGTAAGCAGGAGAGCAGACTCTGTGTACTTCTTGGAACCTTGGGTCCTTTGTCTGTAAAATGGGGATGAAGACCACTTCCCTCACAGGCTGTGGGAGAAACAGAGACACCAACACCAGACACCTTTCAATGAGCTCTGTGGGTCAAAGCCAGCGACGAGGACTTTGACCAGCATCACAGGACTCCTTGATATCCAGCAACACACCCAGGGGATTTTCCCTCAGCACTGCTGCACCTGCTGTACCTTCTGCCTGCAACACTCTAACAATGCAGGTAGGTCCACGGCCTGCTCCTTCACTTCCTCAGTCCTCTGCTCAGTCATTACCGTCTGAGGGAGTCCTTCCCTCATCGCCCTGAATAACAACATGCACCCCACATATTCTTTCCTCTAACCTTTTCTATGTAGCACTTGCCACCCTCTGATGGTCAATATATACTTACTGGCTAACTCTATGAAATGCGAGACTTTGTCAGTTTTGTCCTGTGTTGTATTCCCAACTCCTAGAAAAGTACTCAGGCACACAGCAGGTGATCAGAAAATTCTTGGGGGAAGGTGGTTGGGAGTCAGGACCTTTACACACACTTCTAAGTTGCACAGGTACCCTCCAAGACAGGCACTGGCCCCATTTTATTGATTATGATCCATAGTTAGGCTTCAGGAGACAGGTGACTTGCCCAATGACACAACCAGGATTTGGGGCTCTGGGCCTTGAAATCTTATCTGCCAGGTCCCCAAACCACTAAGGTAAAAGATTTTACTTCCAAGACAGACCCCAAACAGCTCAGATACCCAGAGACGACAAAAACAGATCACTGGACACAGCCTTAAAAAGATTCCGAAAATCTCCGCACAAAGAGCTCACACCTTTGTGCATCACAGCCTCCCGAAGGCAACAGAGATCATACACACTGAGACAATTCCCACACCCCAACAGACCAGCGTCTTCACTCTAGGACACAAATTAAATCTGCTCAGATACGTCACATCCTAGAGGGACTCCCAAACCATGCAGACACCTCCCAAGCTAATACAAAGACCTCCAAAACCAGAAAGACAGAAGTTTAAGTAACTCGGAAACACCACAGAACCCTCAGATAAAGCCCCCACACAAATCAGACAACCTACACCTTGGACACAAACTCCCAAACCGCTCAGATCCTTTACACCTTAAGACAATGCCCCCCAGCCCAGGCAGCTCAGAGACATCACAGCTTGAAACCCAGATTCACAAACAGCTCGGAGACCTCACATCCTAGGGTGCAGACGCCAACACAGAGATCTCAAACCCAGGGACACCAATGCACAAAAACCTTAGAAAGTGCACCCCCAGGTATACAGGTACACACAGCCTGAAACACCTGATCCCATGGCGTACACAATCCGCTCAGACGGCATATCCCATTCACTCACAATCCCCCCAAAGGCTCAGAAAGATCAAATGTACCCAAACTGCATCCGTACTGACCTATCTATAGCGATACACATCCCCAAACTGCCTGACACACTTTACTTCCTAGGCAGGGTCGCCAACTAAGCCCACGGACCTCGCCCTGGACGTTAATTGACTGCATCTGTGGGACTGACGGCGCCGTGCCAGACGCGCCCCACTAGGCTTGTGTTAGGGCTGAACGAGACTGAAAGAGCTCACGTGAAGACGGCACAGTCACCGCGCGCGTCCAGCGCCAGACACCGGCTACCAGCCAGCTGTTGCGCCGAACCTCGCCACCGACTGGGGCAGCATCTTCAGCCCCTCGGGGCAGTCGGTCGGTGAGTAGTTCAACTCGGAGAGAAAAATTCTACCCTCTGAAAGGCCACCGCGCACACGCACGCACACACAAGCACACGCACGCGCGCACACACACACCCACGCACGCACTCACACACAAACACCACACACACCCCTCACTCCGAGCACCAGCTCTGCCATCGTCGTGCCCGTCCCAGCCCAACGACCAATGGGAACTGGGTAGGCGAAGACGGAGGCGGGGACTACGGGGGGTTTATCCGGAGGCACTGTGCGCCCCGGAAGGGTTTACTCCGGCCATCTCGCCGGAACCAGTCACCGCCTAGAAAGTCTCTGACCCCGCCCCCTACAGTGGAGAGCCAATCTGTCTCCCGGTTATTGCCCAGCTGGACCTGACCATGTAGAGACGGAGGGGTGGCATCGGCGAAGTGACTGAAGGCTGCGGCCTCAGACCGGGTGTCCACTCGGGCTCAAATGGGCCAGGAGAATGGAGCGGAGCGTGTGGGGAAGGCCCCGGCGGCGCCATTAGCGCCTCCGCTGGGATCCGTGGCCGACGCCACACGCGGTGTGTAAGCGGACCCACAGAGGTGTCACCTACACAATGGATTATTCCAAAATCGGACGCCCCCTTCTTGGTGGCACCTCCCGGCGTGGACGGTCCTCCTTCCTCGCCCCGGAGAGGTACGTCCGGAGACTCTTCCTGTTCCATCTCGAGCGCCCCTTGGTGGTGCGAACCTGGAATGGCTGGTCGATGCAGATGGCCATGGGCCATTCCAGGCTGGTTGCAAAGGGAGGGAGGGCAAAGCCAGGATGCAAACCCCGCAGCTCGCTGCAGTCTTGGACTCGGGAACAAAGCTTCCTAAGCTGAAATTGACCTCCCTCCAGTAGCCACCATTGTACCAGGGAGCGTTACAAGCGTTTTTAATGTGCTGGGCGTTGTGCTGGCTTGTGGCTCCCTGGGCAATGCGGAATGGGTGTAGTGGGGGAACAGGGGCAGGAAAGACAGAGCACCGGACTGGTGTTAGAGGCCTGGTGCGGGGCAGGCCTTTGGTTGCCTCTCAGTAATAGGTCAGAGGGATAGCGGACTCTTGGGTTCTGTTAGGGAAGGGGCCATCTCCCAAGAGCCCCCGAGGACACCCCCGAGAAAGACCGCCGACTTGGTCACCATCCTGTCACCCTTGAACATGTTCCCTAGGAGAATCCTTTAGCCTGTGTAGGTATGCGTCTCATCACAGCCTTGCATTTATTTATTCATGCTCTCATCCATTCATTAATAGGGACACAGGGAAAAAAGAAAACCTTGCTCTCACGGAGCTTACGTTCTATTGGGATCATACAGCACAAAAACGTAAGGAAGTTGTCAGGTTTTGGCAATTGCTGCGATTAAAATTAAATTGGAGAAATGAAATAGAGGGGTCCATTTCTAGAAACAGGTCAAGCAAGGAAGGTCTTGAGCAGACACCTAGAGGAGATGAGTATCTGCAAGAAAAGTATCTCAGACAGAAGTCGGAGCCAGTGGAAAAGCGCGGGAGTGGAAATTTGTCCAGGGTGTATGAGGTTCAGTGAGGAGGCCGGTGTGGCTGGCTCAACATGGCTGAGGGAGAGAGGTAGGAGATGCGGTGGGAGGGGTCAGATCCTGTAGTGACTTCAGGGCCCTGGTGAGGACTTTGATTTACTCTGTTTGAGCCCTGAAGGTTTTGGTTTTGGGGTTTTTCTGTTTGTTGGTTTGGTTTGGGTTTTTTTGTTTTGTTTGTAGTAGAAAAGCCCCTAGGGTTCTTTCAGAGGCCAGAGGCCCAGGGCACCCAGTGTATGGGGAGCAGCTCCTTGCTTGCCCCAAGGGAGAACCTCCCTTCTACCCCTCTGTGGCTGAACACGCCTGCCTTGGAAAGTCCCATAGACCCATGAGCGACCCCCCACGGTTCCCCATGAACATCTATGTCAAAGGATGATAGCCTCAGGAGAGGCCAAGCAAGGGCCCTCTGGCATGAGTGAGGTCCCACACAGGTGGGTGGGCAACAGAGACAAAGTTACAGGCACAAAGAAGCCAGAGAAAGAAGAGCATTAGAGAGCCCAGGACAGAGAGACTCTCTGGCCACACACTGTCCCCACTGAATTAGTGCCCACCGGTGGGCCCCCAGGTCTGCTACGGGATGTCTCCCCAGAGCAAAAGATGTACCTGACATAATAATTCAGCTGCCTGTGGTCTTGGGCCTCAGTCCCACTGCCTTGACCTACATCAGGACCCTCTGCCCCTCAGGACAAGGACACGTTTCAGTTATGGGGAGTCTTACGTGTACACATGATTCCTCCCACCCCCTCATGCCCTTGACTGGCCTCCTGCTGAACTCAGTGCCCAAAAATGCTGCAAGGAGGGAAGTGAAGGCAGGAATGTCTAGGTTTGCTTGAGGCTTTGTGCAAATTGATGCACCAAGGTGCTTTCCTCACCTCTCTACCTTCCACCACCACCTCCACATTTCGTACATCAAGAATTGAGCCGGGGAGCAGGGTGTGTGCACGAGAGACAGAGGGACAGACATCCTGAAAGTGAAAGTGAGTTGGTTACAGGGTCCTTGCGGCCCTGGGCAACTCTCGCCCTTCCCCCTTCCTGGTCACTCCCCACCAGGCCTTGCTGTGCTGAGTTCTGCCTGCCTCCTTCAAATAGCTTAAGTCACATCCATTTCCTCCCTCCTCAAGAGCTGACATTGCCCTTCCTCCGTGGGCCTCAGCCCCCTCACGTGCAAATGATGACCTTCTCCTTAGGGGTTGGAGAGATTAACTGAGTTAATACATGTACATAGGTTCGTGACAGGGGTTGGCCCATAGCAGGGATGGGGGTAATGTCAGCAGATATTCCTTTCATCTGCATCGTTACCGTGGGGTCCTAGGAGCTGCATGTGGCTGAGGAAAGGCCCTCCCTGAGGATGGGTACCCTAAGCTTTCATCCCTGTGGTAGCAGGGCAGGCATGGGAGACAGCACAGCAAATGTGAAATCCCAGGCCTAGTGCTAAGCCCTGTGAGAGCGAGGTCCATCCTGCCTTCCTCTCAACCACATTCTCAGATGCAGATACATGAACAGCTCAAAGACCCAACCGTCTGGACAAAGACACCCCCGCCCCACCAAATAGTTCAGAGACCTCATACCCTGGGGTGGAGACTCACAAACCGTTCAGAGAGCTCTCATCCTAGACACCAACCACAAACAGCTCAAGGATGTCACACCTGACAACATAGTCCCAACTGGCTGAGAGGTTTCCTAGTCCTAGTAACAGCTGCCCTTCCACTCAGAGGCCTCACACACCCACTCCCAGAGCCTACAGGCGGCACCTTGTGACACAGAGCCACAAATCTTCAGCTCAGGGCAGCTGTGTGGGCAGTGACAGTGAATCTCTGCTCCATCCACCCTGTGGGGGAGAGGCCTGGTGTCTTGCCGTCCTCGCTGTCTGCAGTCACCACCATGTCATCCGGAAGTCAGGTTCACCCCAGGGCTGGGGAGTTCTCTGGTACTGAAGGGTTCTGAGAGTGACCTCTCAGGGCTGGATCTTGGGGATGCCTGTTATCTGACCCACCCTAGTCACCTCTGGTCACAGTGACTTCTGCATCCTGCCCCTTGGGGTCTTAGGTTGAGTCCTAGATCCACAAAATGAGACCCATGGATCCTGTCATCTCTGCCATCTCTTAGCACCCACTGTAGGCTACTGCATCCTGGAGAATGGAGAGGCCTTTCCTTCTCACTGTCTCTGGCAAACCCCCCCCCCCCCCCGCCGAAATCCCTCTGAACAGCCCTGTCCTTTCCCCCAACCCCCTCTTCTGGTGGCAGGTGCTACACCCCTTCTGTCTGCAGACACCTCCGTGCTCTCCTTGCCAGCCACCAGGCATCCCCTTCCACCCCAGGAGCCTCTTTAGCTCCCTCCCCAGCCCTAGTCTCGGGGCCTCAGGTACACCCCGTCTCTCCCATTTTCGTCCTGTCAAGCAGCACCCCAGCTGTGCCTCAGAGCACTCACTCTGGACCTTTCCTGCTCCCTGCAAGTGCACAACATTGTTCAGGATAGAGCTCTTTCCTTCATCCCGCAGGGGTCTGTCATAACGTCCCTGTTAGGGAGGAACTGAAAATTCTCCAGGATGCGGGTGAATCTCCAGCTCCAGACTGGCAGTCCCTGGGCAATTCCCCAGGGCTGAGGGTAAAGGGCAGGTTTTCTGAGAGGAGGAGCTGCGGTGAGTGTCCCATCAGGAGGTGGGATGACACTGTGCAGGGCTGGGCACAGAGAAGGGCCCCTGGGAGGGACGGGGGCCGCTTGATCACATTAGTGTTCCCATGGCTGTCCTTATGGGCTTTAGCCTCTGGCCTGCTGTGCCCCAAGGCAGCTGGACAACCCGAGTCTGTTACCTGCTTTGTCTGGGCCTGAGTGGCCTCATTGGTGACCAGGTTTTCTTCTAAGGGGGCCTAGTGAGGATTCAGTGAGCTGGTACCTAAGAAGTTCTTAGGACACTGCAAAATAGTTCAGTGATCACCTAACACTCAGAGCCAGGTGCACAGGGTGCTAGTGGACCCCTAGTGTGATCTCACTACACCCTGCACTGGTGGGCAAGCGTCTTCAGCCCTGTTGACTGGACAGTGGACCACTCTGGAGACTGGCTTGTACTGGTCCTCCAGACCCGCACTACGAATGCCCGCCCTGGACCACAGCGCCTGACCATGTGAGCACAGGCACCGGGTTTGGGGCTCCTTCCCTCTGTGCACGGCAAGAGCCAGAGCTGGCAGTCTTCAGGTGGGCCACCCAGGGCCACCCTGGATTCCTGCCTGCCTCATCCCACCACCAGCCACCTTCCCTTTAGCTGCCTCCTGTGTCATTCAAATGTGTAGGAGGTGGCGTGGCCAAAGTGGGACTGGAGCGGCCCCGTGAGGATGTCCTCGAATGGGTGTCTGCCCGCAGCTGGGCTAGCAGTCTGGGGTGCAAGACAGCATCATCGTCACCTGTGTCAGAGGCTGGGGCTAGTCACCCTGCGGTGGGCTGGACTTTATTGCCCCTCCATACACAGTAGTTGTAGTGGTTGTGGTCCATCTCTGTTCCCACAGTGCTAAGTCTTGCACCTCATTCCCAGGACACCCCCAGGAGCTGAGACCTCAGAGGGGCTCTTTCTCACTTAAGTCCTGTGGATCATTCTGGTGGTTCTAATGCTAATGTGAAACTTCAAGATCACCTGTTGGTCTTGTTCAAACATGACTGCTGGGCCCTACCCCTAGAATTGTGATTCGGTAGGTCAGGGGTGGGCCCAGGAATTTTCAGTTCTCACCAGGCTCAGCCTCCCTGCCACACAACTGAGTGGACTCTGATTCCCATCTCCCTCCACCTCATTACTAGTGGACCAGTCCTTTCCTGTCTCTCTCCCTCCTCACCCCATAGCACACCCAGATGAAGAGTCTTATCCCTGGACCCTGAAGATCTTGATGAGGTCAAATTTGTAAGTGTCTAGTACCCTGCATCAGAGCTCCTGTCCCACGAAAGATGTGAGGATGCTGGTGAACAAGCTTCTCTTCCTCTGGGCCACTGGTGGACGGTATCATGGCAGCATCTGTCGACGTGAAAAAACTTGCAGAGCTAGGCTGGTGAGGACAAGGACTTTTTTTGGTTCCATATCCTCAGTCTCTCTAGTGCCTATATAACGGGTGCTGATTGGATCAGCAATTGCCCTTAAAAGAATGTATAATCAACACCCACATGAACAGAGCTGTATATTCAACGAAGGTAGTAGAATTCAATCAGGAACAACCTCTAATTGTCCATTAATAGTCAGTGATCATTGGATGGTAACTGAAAGTTGAAAGGTTATGTTTTACCATGGAGTGCTCACTGGCCATGGAACCAAATGAGGGGACCAGTCTGTACAGATCAGAGGGATCTTTTCAGGATATGCCAGTAATGGGTGGAGCAGAGAACAAATGGGAAATGCTCACAGTGGGGCTGCGGTGAATGCGTGTGTGTGTGTGTGTGTGTGTGTGTGTGTGTAGTTCAAATACAGATAAATATATTTTAAGGAAACACCCAGAACTAACTCCAGGGGTAGGCCCAGGAAGGCACTGATATACTAATGGAATTTTTCACCCTTGGCCCATATTCATATATTATTTGAGTAACTCTATAAAGCAAAGTCATGTGATGAAAACAGTATCTGTTCCACAGAGCATTTGTTTGTGAGGACATCTGGAAGGTGTCCAGGATAAGGGTTCTCAACCTTACATGCCTCAGGGCCAGGCAGTTAATGTGCATCAGAGAACCCAGCTCATCTCAGAGTGTGGAAGAGCAGCCCTTGGGTGTGATATATGTTCCCTGCCCGTCAGCCTCCAGGGTGGGTGCTCATAGCGCCCCCATCTGAGGGTGCATCCCCCAGTGCAGCTACCGCCTACTGTCCTTGGGCAGGAATGAGAGCCCTGCATGGCAAGGAGCTGTTATTTTCCCAGTGAAGCCAGAGGTCTGGGTTCTTGTCATCTGCTGTTGTTGTAAATCATAGAAACAAATTCAATTGACAAAAATTGTGGTTCAGCCTAGGTCTGTATAAGTCATATAGAACAATGTGTCTGGGACTGAGATTGGGTCTGAGGGTTCCGTTCCAAGACAGATCTTTCTGAAACCCTTCTGGATCCCTTTCAGAACACAACAAGAGGTCAGGAAATGCTACTGAAATGATAAATGTATGAATGCATCCCAGGTCTTTTTCTCCTCTGTTCTTAGGTCCTGGATAAGTACTCTGATCCCCACCATCTGGAAGGCATCATCACTTGCCCTTTGACCCTTTCATCCTCTTGGTGTGTCTTCCCAGTAGTCACTGCCCACAGCAGCCCACTCTGATTCCTTCTCTGAGCTTTCAGCCCTAGCAGAGCCCCTCCTGGAATGGACCACTCCATGCCATACCCCTATCCCTGACGGTGGTCTGGAATTTGGGTTCTGGTGTTTTCCTGAGTGCCGATCTCAGCTTTTTCTCTTCATATTAGCTGTGTGACTGGGGATCTGCCCTCGCTCTCTCTGTGCCTCAGTCTTCTTCACCGTGAAACAGTGTCAGTCCTCATAGGTTGTAGTGAAAAGCAAATGAGATAATCCCAGCAAGAGTTTTCACAGGGCCTGACACAGAATAAATATGAGGTAAACACTAGCTGGTGTTATTATTGTTTTTGTCATTATTACTGTTTCCAGAGATGCCCTATTTTGACCATCAGTTAATTCTGTTAATAGTCATAACATCCTTGGGAGGTGGTTATTATTATTAATCACTGTTTTACAGATGAGTAACTAATGTACTATGTACCAGCTAACTGTCTTACTCAAGCTCACCAGAGGCAGGAGGGGAGATGTCAACACTTATTCACATGTATGTCTGACCACAGAGCTCCTGCCCATAGCCCTTGGCTGTGCCTTTTCCCACAGCAGTGTCAGTGACAGCAGTAGCTGCTGACATCATAGAGGTAGCCAAAGCTGAGCAAAGACCTTGAAACAAATATGGTCTCCATAACATGAAGTGGAAAGATTAGATACCCAGAGTACTCTCAATCTCAGTCAGTCACTCCTCCCTGTACCTGTCCCGTGGGCTCGAGGATTCATCCTGTGGGTCTTGTTTTCCAGGGGCCTCTTAGCCACTTGCAGGATCGTGTCCAAGGCTGATCCAAGCAACACCTACCTCTCCCTGCAATGCAGGGTGGGACATGCTGAGGTCCCATGTTCTAGGGACCCTCTGCTCCTGGACCCAGATGAACCTTCACAACCTACTTCCTGGCACTCTACCCTCTGAGTGGGTGCAACAGCCCACACTCACCCCTGATTCTGTTAATAGACCAGTGGATGAGGAGACTGATGTACCAAGGGGTTAGACAACTTGCCCAGGGTCCCCCTGCTAGTCCACAGCAAAGCCTGGATTCACACACTGCCCTTTGTGACTCTAGGTGTACTGACCTAAAACTGTATTCCCTTCTGCCTCTAGTAGCAGATGCTCTTTAATGGTACCCACATGCCCCATGCTTTACACACAATTCTCTAACATCCTCATTATCATAAATAGTGGCCATTGTTATGATAGCAACAACTGTTACACCCTTACACTGACAGAGGTTCGGGAGTTCCCTTGAACCTCTTCGTCACAGGATATGCCCGTGTCACATGAGAAAGATAGCCGATCCTCTTAACACAGCATCCAAGGATTAATTCAAGACTGACTTAGGATTTGGATCTGGCCATGATGGAGAAACAGGTCTGGATTTATCCTCCCACTTTAAATAATTAACAGAGAAATAAGGTAAGTAGTATAATTTCCCTCATCTTACTGCCTGGAGAGGGTTTTCAGGCATCAGTGCAGGGAGAGGAAACCCAGAGGCCCATGGTCTCCCAGAGTTGAGGAAACAGATGAGATTTCAGGGAGGCCAAGACAAGTAAAATTCCTAGAGTAGAAGACCAGAGAAAAGAGACCTGCTTGGTGGGCAGAGAACTGCAAAGAGAGAGAGTGCACGTGCTCTGGAGATCTGCACAGGGTTCCCCTGGAGTCTCCAGCTGAATTCTGATCAGTGCATATGTGTGAAGAAATTACCCAAGACAGAGAAAAGTACCACCAAAAAAGAAGGGGTGGAACAACCCCAGAGTTCACAGAGGGATGGAAATAGTTCATCTTCTCACCTACCAGAGGTGAGAAAACCTCAAAATATGCAGGGTACTGGGTAGATCTCTCAGCTAGTTATTACCTCAGTCACCAAGAAATTTTACCCTGTACTATAGACTGTTCTGGTTACATCTAATAATGCTAGAAAGCAAGCCTCAAAAGGATAAAATTGTTTCCAAGTAACTTAACTGCATCCCAGCACATAGCTCAAAATTGCTTAAAGGAATTATTACTATTATAAAAACCAGAACCCAACAGGTAAAATTCACAATGTCTGGCATCCAGTAAAAAAAAAAAAAAAAACTATTAGGCAGGGGTGCCTGGGTGACTCAGTCGCTTAAGCATCTGACTCTTGATTTCTGCTAGGTCATGATCTCATGATGAGCCCCACATCAGGCTACACGCTCAGCAAGGAGTCTGCCTGAGATGTTCTCTCTCCCTCTCCCTCCATCCCTCCCCCTCTCTAAAATAAATAAATAAATCTTTTTAATTTTTTATTTTTTTATTATGTTGTTAGTCACCATAATGAAGTACTTTCATTAGTTTTTTGATGTAGTGTTCCTTGCTTCATTGTTTGCATATAATCTTTAAAAAAACTATTATACATGCACAGAAGCAGAAAATGCAACCAATAATGAGGATAAAAATCAATAGAAACAGATCCAGAAATGACAGAGGTGATATACTGAACAGATGTGGACATTAAAACAGCTATTATAAATGTAGTCTTGTGTGTTGAAAAAAATAGAGGAAAGAGTGAGCATGTTAATAGGAGACATAAAGTTTTTTTTAAGACTTTATTTATTTGAGAGAGAGAGCAGGAGTGGGGAGGAGAGGGAGAAGCAGACTCCCCATCAAGCAGGGAGTCTGATGCGGGGCTTTATCCCAGGACCCTGGGATCATGACCTGAGTTGAAGGCAGACGCTTAACTAGCTGAGTCACCCAGGTGCCCCTAAAGTTATTTTATTTATTTATTTATTTATTTTTATTTTATATGTTAGTGACCAGAGAGTACATCATTAGTTTTTGATGTGTTCCATGATTCATTGCACACCCAGTGCTCCATGCAATACGTGCCCTCTTTAATGCCCATCACCGGCCTAGCCCAATCCCTCACCCCACTCCCCTCTGAAATCCTCAGTTTGTTTCTCAGAGTCCACAGTCTCTTGTGGTTCATTCCCCCTTCTGTTTACTCCCCCTTCATTCTTCCCTTTCTTCTCCTACCAATCTCCCTGCTATTTCTTATGTTCCACAAATGAGTGAAACCATATGATAATTATCTTGAGGCTCAAATTGAACTGCTAGAGATCAAAAATACATGGTCTGAGGTGAAAATTACATTGTATGAGATTAACAGATTAAACATTTAAAATTAGACATTTCAGAAGAAATGATTAGTGAACTTGAAGACATAATGAGATTTAAAAAAAAACTTCCTATGAAGCACATGTAGGAAAAAAGAAGCTTTGTTAAAAATGAATGGAGCAATAATGAGCTGTAGGACAACTTCTAGTTGCTTAATATACATATTATTGTAGTTGTCAAAGGGAAGTGGACAGAAAAAAATATTTTTAGAAATAATAGCTGAAAATTTTCCAAATTTAATGCAAACCATAAACCCACACCCAAGAAGCTCAATGAATCCCAAGCACAAGAAACACACACACACAAAACCCACACTGAGTTACATTACAATCAAAATGTTTAAAAGCTGTAAAAAAAGAGAAAATCTTAAAAGATGACAGAGGGGAAAAGAGACTCATTATGTAACATGGAACAAAGATAAAATATAACAACACATTTCAGAAACAATGGGAACCAGAAAACAGTGGAGCAACATCATTAACGTAGTGAAAGAAAAGTTGTCAAACTAAAATTGAAAACAGACAAAATAATTTCCAATAATGAAGACCAAATAATGCTCTTTTTTAGAGATACAAACTCTCAAAGAATTCATCAGCAAATATGCAGGATTGAAAAAAAGGTTTTAGGGGCGCCTGGGTGGCTTAGTCGGTTAAGCATCTGACTCTTGATTTTGGCTCAGATCATGATCTCAGGGTTGTGAGACCAAGCCCCACATCAGGCTCCACACGGGATATGGGGCCTGCCTAAGATTCTCTCTCACCTTCTCCCTCTGAGCTCCCCCACCACACTCACCTTCTCTCTCTCTCTAAAAAAAAAAAAAAAAAGGTTTTAAAAGTCCTTCAGATAGAATGAAAATATCAGATGGAAATTAGGACTTGCACAAAGAAATAGCATCAGAAATGATAAACATATGTATAAATATAAACCACCCATTTTTTATTTTAAGTATAACTTTAAAAATGGACAGTTTAGGCAAAAATAATACTATGTTGGGAGGTTATAACATAACTAAAAGCAAAATATATGCCAAAAATGCAAAAAAAAAAAGGGCTGGGATTGCACTACTGGGTATTTACCCCAAAGATACAGATGTAGTGAAGAGAAGGGCCATATGCACCCCAATGTTCATAGCAGCATTGTCCACAATAGCTAAATCATGGAAGGAACCAAGATGCCCTTCAACAGATGACTGGATTAAGAAGTTGTGGTCCATGTATACAATGGAATATAACTCAGCTATCAGAAAGAACGATTTCTCAACATTTGCTGCAACATGGGCGGCACTGGAGGAGATAATGCTTAGTGAAATAAGTCAAGCAGAGAAAGACAATTATCATATGATTTCTCTCATCTATGGAACATAAGAACTAGGAAGATCGGTAGGGGAAGAAAGGGATAAAGAAGGGGGGGGGTAATCAGAAGGGGGAATGAAGCATGAGAGACTATGGACTCTGAGAAACAAACTGAGGGCTTCAGAGGGGAGGGAGGTGGGGGAATGGGATAGACTGGTGATGGGTAGTAAGGAGGGCACGTATTGCATGGTGCGCTGGGTGTTATACGCAACTAATGAATCATCGAACTTTACATCAGAAACCAGGGTTGTACTGTATGGTGACTAACATAATATAATAAAAAAACATTAAAATTAAAAAAGGGCTGGAAAAAATAAAATGGAATTTTACAGTTGTAAAATTCTTATACTCTATTCAAAGTGGTATATATTACTTGAGTATATTGTGATAAATTGTAGGTATATACTATAAACCCTGAATTGACTACCAAAAAGTAAAAGTATGGCAAATAAGCCAACAAATCAACAAAGGAGATAAAATGGAATAAAAAACTACTACAGTAATCTAAAACAAAGCATAAAAAGAGGATACTGGGAATGAAGAACAGATGGAACAAATAGAAAACAAATAATAACGTGGAACATGTAAATCCAGACCAATAATCATATTAAATATAAAGGGTCTAAATGAGTCCATTAAAGACAATGATTATGGGGTTAAATAAAAGCAGTACTCAATTATATACTGCCTGAAAGAAACCCAATTTGAATGTAAAGATACAAATAGGTTAAAAGTAAAAGGACAGGCCACTCAGGGGATTTCACTTCCAGAATGGTAACACAAGGAGCTCTGTGGAGTAGTAAAAATTATTGTTTTACAATCAAAACATTTGAAGTCTCCAGAAGTTGTCCTAAGGGAATACAACAAATAAGGAAACAGTTACTCAAGAAAATCTATTAAATCTCACAGTGAGAGTCTGTGGCACTTGAGCCATGATGACCCAGTTCATCCTCCAACCCCCAATTCAGCTAGATGGAAGGTCCACTTCGGGAGGATGTGGCCAAAAAAATGGAGCTCCCTCGCCATTCAGCTCCCAATCAAGGGATACAGTATCTCACTGGAGGGGGCAGGACACCAGCATTTCTCATCCACTCCCACTCCATTGCAGAGGCCAAATTCCTAGAGAAAGTGTCTAAAAGGTCTGGTGTTCCCTTCTTCCATCCAGCCGCCACTCATAGGGTGGAAAACTTACCCTAGGCAGAGCAGGCCAAAAATACTAGAGCCTCTATAGCCTTTGCCCCAGCTCACTCGTGAGAAGAGGTTTCCGTTGGGAAAAGCTGGAAGTTACCACCCTCACCCAGTGCCTGGAGCAGTGGCTCAGAGATTTTGCCCAAGGAGAGAGGCCGTTCATAAGGGAGAACTCCAAGTTGTCCTCAAAGGAACTGATTTTACATGATACAGAATTTGTAGAAGTTCAAACTTAAGTATGCTCTCAAAAACAATGGAGATCCTGTTGGTAAGCAATTAAGAGAAGGCTGGTAGTTCTAGGAGAGCAACAAGCCAAAGAGACTAGAGGCTCTACCCAGGGCAGTTTGGGTGGGTCCTAAATCCAATGACAGGTGTCCTTATAAAAGAAAGGTGGAGGAAGATTTGAGACAAGGAGAGGAAGGCAATGTGAAGACAGAGGCAGAGATTAGAGTAATGCATCTATAAGCCAAGGAATGCCAAGGATTGCTGGAAGCCACCAAAAGCTGGTGAAGAGAGAGGCATGGAACAGCTGATCTCTCAGAGTCTCTCTACAAGGAACCAACCCTTCCTATACCTTGATTTCAGGCTTCTGCCCTCCAGATTGTGAG